>NC_072405.2:44345000-45608750 GCF_028858775.2 Pan troglodytes
CCATCAGAAGGAAGCCTAGACAGGTCCCTTGTTTCAAAGGTATAGCACAAGGTAACTGGTAAGCCAGGATACCCAGACCAGTTTCCATACATAGACACTTGGTTACAGCTGGTTTTAGACTCCCCACAGTGGTTAAGAGGATAGGCAGCAGCAGTACTAGTGGCAAAGGTACAGATAGCCAAGGAAGAATCCCACTCCACCTGCTGAGGGGAGTCGGCTCCTAAAGTCCTGTCCGACCCAACATCATAAGATTAATGGCAAGAAACAGCACCAGTGCCCCCCACCCTACTCTTTCACCAAGAAGGAAGCCCTCCCACTCCTGAGCCCACTGCGCCAGAGCTTCCACAAGGCCTACATGCCCCTAGGCCACCCAGAGTAGAAAAGAAAGGATGTGAGACCTCGGGAGAAACTCCTCCCTTGGCAGCCCATTTGAGGTCTAAAACTGGGATACAAATGCCCCTGAGAGAGCAATGGTATACTGGGGTATATGAGGATGGGCATATGGTGGAAGGGCATGCCTTTGTGTACCAACCCTTCACCTCTGCCGATCTTCTCAATTGGAAAAACAATACCCGATCCTATACCAAAAAGCCTCAAGCTATAATTGATTTTCTCTAAACTATTATCCAGACCTATAGCCCTACTTGAGCTGATTGTCACCAGTTGCTCATATACCTCTTTAACACGGATGAAAGGTGAAGGGTGCTCCAAGCAGCCACTAAGTGGCTAGAGGAATATGTTCCAGCTGATTACCAAAATCCCCAAGAGTATGTGATCCAATTACCAGGAACAGACCCCCAGTGGGACCCAAATGAAAGACAGGGTATGCAAAGGCTAAACTGGTACAGGGAAGCCCTCCTGGAAGGGTTAAAGAAGGGAGTTCAGAAGGCCACAAATGTTAAAAAGTCTCTGAGGTTATTCAACAAATGGAAGAGAGTCCAGCACAATTTTATGAGAGACTATGTGAGGCCTATCATATGTATACCCCCTTTGATCCTGAAAGCCCTGAAAAATCAGCGCATGATTAACATGGCTTTACCATGTGCACATGTTTGATGACTTTGCATCATCAAAGTGCAGAAGACATTAGAAGAAAACTACAGAAACAGACTGGGTTTGCAGGCATGAATACTTCACAGTTATTGGAGATAGCCAACCAGGTGTTTGTGAATAGAGATGCGTTAAGCTGCAGAGAGAACCACAGACAGAGCGAATGCCAAGCCCGGCAAAACACCGACCTGCTAGCTGCAGCTATTAGAGGGGTCCCCCAAAAGGGGTGAGAGAAGGGGGACCCCAGGAAAAATACCTAGTCTGGTCGTCCATGCTTGCAGTGTAACCAGTGTGCTTACTGTAAGGAAATAGGACATTGGAAGGACAAGTGCCCCCAGTTGAAAGGGAAACAAGGTGACTGAGCAGCAGGCCTCAGACAAGGATGAAGGGGTTTTGTTCAATCTGGAAGATGGGTTACTGGACTGAGGGGGACCGGGCTAATGTGCCCCCAAAGAGCCCATGGTCAGGATGACAGTCGGGGGCAAGGACGTTGAGTTTCTTGTCAATACTGGTAACCACTCTGGTCACCCCCTTATCCAAAAAGACTATTGATATAATCGGAGCCACAGGGGTTTCAGCAAAGCAAGCTTTCTGTTTGCCCTGAACCTGCACTGTGGGGGGCATGAGGTAATTCACCAGTTCCTGTACATGTCTGACTGCCCCTTGCCTTTACTGGGAAGGGACCTACTTAGCAAGCTGAGAACCGCTATCTCTTTTACAAAGCATGGCTCTTTACAGCTAAAGTTACCTGGAACAGGAGTCATCATGGCCCTTATGGTTCCTCGGGAAGAGGAATAGAGCCTCTTCTTAACTGAGCCAGGCCAAGAGATAGGACCAGCCTGGCTAAGTGGTGGCCAAAGGTGTGGGCAGAAGACAACCCTTCAGGGTTGGCAGTCAACCAAGCCCCCGTACTCATAGAAGTGAAGCCTGGGGCCCAGCCAGTCAGGAAAAAATAGTACCCGGTCCCCAGAGAAGCTCTTGAGGGCATCCATGTCCATCTCAAGCACCTGAAGGCCTTTGGAATTATAGTCCCTTGTCAGTCTCCATGGAACACTCCCCTCCTACCTGTTCCCAAGCCGGGGACCAAAGACTACAGGCTGGCACAGGATTTGCCCATGGTCAATGAAGCTACAGTGATTTTGCATCCAGTGGTACCTAACCCGTACACATTGTTGGGGTTACTGCCAGCTAAGACAGCTGGTTCACCTGCTTGGACCTAAAAGACGCTTTCTTTAGCATCAGACTAGCCCCTGAGAGCCAAAAACTGTTTGCCTTTCAGTGGGAGGATCTGGGGTCAGGTGTCACCACTCAGTACACTTGGACCCGGCTCCTCCAAGGGTTCAAGAACTCCCCAACCATCTTTGGAGAGGCAATGGCTCGAGACTTCCAGAAGTTTCCTGCCAGATACCTAGGCTGTGTGCTGCTCCAGTACACTGATGACCTCCTGCTGGGACACCCCACAGCAGTCGGGTGTGCCAAGGGAATGGATACCCTGCTCCAGCACCTGGAGGACTGTGGGTATAAGGTGTCCAAGAAGAAAGCTCAGATCTGCAGATAGCAGGTATGTTACCTGGGATTTGCTATCTGATCAGAGAGAGCGCAGCCTGGGATCAGAAAGAAAGCAAGTAATCTGCGACCTGCCAGAGCCTAAGACCAGAGGGCAGGTGAGAGAATTCTTAGGAGCTGTAGGGTTCTGCACTTTGTGGATCCCAAACTTTGTAGTATTGTCTAAGTCCCTGTATGGAGTCACAAAGTGGGGAGATAAGGAACATTTTGAATGGGGGTCCCAACAGCAACGAGCTTTTCATGAGTTAAAAGGAAAACTCATTTCGGCCCCAGCCCTGGGGCTACCTGACCTGACAAAACCTTTTACACTATATGTGTCAGAGAGAGAAAAAATGGCAGTTGCAGTTTTGACCCAGACTGTGGGGCCCTGGCCGAGGCCAGTGGCCTACTTCTCTAAACAACTAGATGGGGTTTCTAAGGGTTGGCCCCCATGTTTGAGGGCCTTGGCAGCAACAGCCCTGCTAGCACGAGAAGTGGATAAGCTAACTCTTGGGCAAAACTTAAACATAAAGGCCCCCCATGCTGTGGTGACTTTAATGAATACCAAAGGACACCATTGGCTAATGAATGCTAGAATAACTAGATACCAAAGTTTGCTCTGTGACAAACCCCACATAACCATTGAAGTTTGCAACACCCTGAACCCCACCACCTTGCTCCTGGTATCAGAGAGCCCAGTTGAACATAACTGTGTAGAGGTGTTGGACTCAGTTTATTCTAGCAGGCCCAACCTCCGAGACCATCCTTGGACATCAGTAGACTGGGAGCTGTATGTGGACGGGAGCAGCTTCATCAACCCACAAGGAGAGAGGTGTGTGGGATATACAGTGGTAACCCTGGACATTGTCACTGAAGCAAATCATTGCCCCAGGGCACTTCAGCCCAGAAGGCTGAACTCATTGCTTCAATTTGGGCCTTAGAGCTAAGTGAAGGTAAGACTATAAACATTTATACTGACTCTCGGTATGCCTTTTTAACTCTCCAAGTGTATGGGGCATTATACAAGGAAAAAGGCCTATTAAACTCTGGGCGAAAAGACATAAAGTATCAGCAAGAGATCTTGCAATTATTGGAGGCAGTGTGGCAGCCCCGAAATGTGGCAGTCATGCACTGAAGAGGACACCAGCGAGCTTCCACCTCGATTGCCTTGGGGAACTCCTGAGCTGACTCAAAGGCTCAAAAAGCAGCATCCACCCCCTACCAGGTGTCAGTCCCAGCCCCCCTGCTCCCTCAGGCACCTGACCTTGTGCCTACTTATTCTAAAGAAGAGAAGGACTTTCTCCAGACAGAGGGAGGACAGGTGATAGAAGAGGGATGGATCTGGTTACCAGACGGAATAGCCATGCCACAGCTGCTAGGGGCCACAGTCGTACTGGCTGTACATGAGACCATCCACCTAGGCTAAGTGTCACTTGAAAAGTTGTTAGGCTGGTACTTCTACATCTCACATCTGTCAGCCCTTGCCAAAACAGTGGTGCAGCAGTGTGTCACCTACTGGCAGCACAATGCTAGGCAAGGTCCAAATGTCCTGCCCGGCATACAATCTTATGGAGCAGCCCCCTTTGAAGATCTCCAAGTAGCCCTCACTGAGATGCCCAAATGTGGAGGTAACAAGTATTTGCTAGTTCTAGTGTGTGCATACGCTGGGTGGGTGGAAGTCTATCCAACACAGACTGAGAAAGCTCATGAAGTAACCTGTGTGCTTCTCCGAGATCTCCTTCCTAGGTTTGGACTGCCCTTACGAATCAGCTCAGACAACGGGCTGGGATTTGTGGCTGACTTGGTACAGAAGACAGCAAAGGTATTGGGGATCACATGGAAACTACATACCACCTACCGACTACAAAGTTCCTGAAAGGTGGAGCGGATGAATCAGACTATCAAAAATAGTTTAAGGAAAATGTGTCAAGAAACAGGATTAAAGTGGGTACAAGCTGTCCCTATGGTATTGTTTAACATTAGATGTAGCTCTTCTAAAATAACAGGATATTCCCCTTATGAAATATTATATCATGGGTCCCTTCCCATACTACGGGGACTCCCAGGCACTCCTTGAGAGCTAGGTGAAATTGAGTTACAGTGACAGCTACAGACTTCATGGAAAATTACACAAACAATTTCAGCCTAGGTAAATGAGAGGTACCCCATCAGCTTATTCTCCCCAGATCACCCTTTCTCCCCAGGTGATCAGGTGTGTATCAAGGATTGGAATGTAGCCCCCTTGTGGCCATGGTGGAAAGGACCCCAGACCATCGTCTTGACCACTCCTACAGCTATAAAGGTAGAGGGAATCCCGGCCTGGATCCACCATAGACGGGTAAAACCTGCAGCACCTGAGACCTGGGAGGTGAGACCAAGCCCAGGCAACCTCTGCAAAGTGACCTCAAGAAAGACGACAAGCACTGCTCCAGTCACACCAGAAAGATGACTGGTCCCTGCACAGCCAAAGCATGAGGAAACTCATCTGGGACTCATTTTCCTTAAATTTTGGACTTGTACAGTAAGGACTTCAACGGACCTTCCTCAGACTGAGGACTGTTCCCAGTGTATACATCAAGTTACTGAGGTAGGGTAAAAGGTTAAAACAGTCTTTCTGTTTTACAGTTATTATGAATACATGGGAACTCTAAAAGGAACTTTTTTATATAATGACACCCAGTATAAGGTATGCAGTCCAGAAGATGGACAACCTAGTGTTTGTTATAACCCATCTGAACCCCCCATGGCCACAGTATTTGAAATAAGGTGGAAGACTGGGAACTGGGGAAAAGCCAATATGAGTAAAGTAATAACTAGAAGAGAAGAAAAAGGAGTCCCCAAACAAATTATCTTAAAATTTGATGCTTGTGCAGCAATCAACAGTGACCCACATGGAAATAGAATAAGACGTGGCTCTCTAGATTGGGAAAGGAGATATATAGTAGAAAATAAGTTTGTTTGTCATGAATTAGGACTGTGTAGTGATGAATATAGTTACTGGTCCTGTATCATTTAGTCCACCTGAAAAGAAGATGAGAAGGACCCTGTCCACCTTTAAAAAGGAAAGAGTAACTCTTCCTGCACTAGTGGTCACTGTAATGCATTAGAACTACTAATTACCAATCCCCTTGATCCCCGTTGGAAAACAGGAGAGTATATAACTCTAGGAATCAATGGAACTGGACTGAATCCCTGAGTAAATATTTCAGTCCAAGCGGAGGTCCAGATGCACTCTCCCAAAACAGTGTTTCAGACCTTTTGTGATAAGCTGAAATCTGCCATCACCAGAGCTTCCAAAAAGGAAAAAGAGATGAAGAACTTCTTTCTCCAGTTAGCAGAAAATGTAGCTTATTCCCTCAATGTTACTTCCTGTTATGTATGTGGGGGAACCACTGTAGGAGACTGATGGCCTCGGGAAGCCCGAGAATTGGTGCCTACTGATCCAGGTCCTGACATAATTCCAACCCAGAAGGCCCAAACTAGCAACTTCTGGGTCTTTAAAACCTCGATTATTGGACAATACTGCATAGCTAGAGAGGGAATGGACTTCACCATCCCTGTAGGAAGCCTCAATTGCCTAGGACAAAAGTTGTATAAGAGCAGGACAGGGACAGTCATCTGGTGGGGTCTCAACCGCACTGAAAATAATCCATTATGTAAATTTCCCAAGTTACAGACTGTTTGGGCCCATCCAGAATCTCACCGACACTGGACAGCTCCCACTGGACTATACTGGATATGTGGGCATAGAGCCTACACCAAATTACCTGACCAATGGGTAGGTAGCTGTGTCATTGGCACCATTAAGCCATCCTTTTTCTTGTTGCCTGTGAACACAGGTGAGCTCCTACGTTTCCCTGTCTATGCCTCCCGAGAAAAGAGAAGCATAGCTATAGGAAATTGGAAAGATTATGAGTGGACCTCCAAAAGGATCATACAGTACTATAGGCCTGCCACATGGGCACAAGACAGCTCAGGGGATACCAAACCCCCATCTACATGCTCAACTGGATCATACGGTTAAGGCTGTCTTAGAAATAATGACTAGTGAAACTGGCAGAGCTTTGACTCTTTTGGCCCAGCAGGAAACCCAAATGAGAAATGCCATCGATCAGAAGAGACTGGCCTTAGACTATTTGCTAGCAGCTGAAGGATGAGTCTGTGGAAAATTCAACTTGACCAATTGCTGTCTGCAAATAGATGATCAAGGACAAGTAGTCAAATATATAGTTAGAGACATGACAAAGCTGGCACATGTGCCCATAAGGTTTGGCATAGGTTTGATCCTGGATCCCTGTTTGGAAAATGGTTTCCAGCTCTAGGAGGATTTAAAACTCCTACACTAGGAATAATAATAGTGTTAGGAACCTGCATGTTACTCCCTTGTATATTACCCGTATTTCTGCAGTTACTAAAGAGTTTTTTTACTACCTTGTTTCCTCAAAAGACCTCAGCACAAGTGTATTACATGAATCACTATTGATCTGTCTCACAGGAAGATCTAGATAGTGAGGATGACAGTGAGAACACCCACTAGTGAGTGAGGTTCTCAAAGGGGGGAATGAGGAGTGAGGCCATTTCTCTTACTGTCCCCTGTCTCCAAAGAGATGGAGGAAGTAAAAGCTGAAAAACAACAGACTAATTGGCACCACTGGCCAGGCCTGTAAGTTAGAGATTAACCCCCACCCTAACCACTTGTGCTATATATACATCGCAGACAATGGTATGGAGAAATATTTGCATTGCTTACCCCCACCGCTAACGTATGTGGACACAGTCACATACACCATGCTTGCTCAATCTATCATGACCCTGTCACATGGGCCCCTTAGGGTTGTAAGCCTTTAAAAGGACCAGGAACTCTTTCTTCAGGGAGCTCAGTTCTTGAGACACAAGTCTGCTGACGCTCCCAGCTGAATAAAGCCTCTTCCTTCTTTAACCCAGTGTCTGAGGGGTTTTGTCTGTGGCTTGTTCTGCTACAATACAATAAGTAAGATGGGAGCAGCTTTAAGGGAAAAAAAATAAAAACATAGAACTAGTGAGTTTAGCTAAAGTAACTGTTAGAGGAAATTGTGGAAAATTGATGACATTTGGCTAAAGGATGCAGGAATGTCCACACCTGCATCTATAACAACCCTTCTTCTCATAAACATCTCATTCACTGCAAAGAACTACTAGTAAATGAGATCAACGAAACTCAAGGGAGAAAGTGTGATCAGGTTTGAGAAAGTTTCTAACATGGCATTTTCATTAGTAAAGCACTTATAATTATTATTGTTAAAAACTACAAGTTATGTAATTGTTTTCAGGAACAATATAATCTTATTTACCATATAAACAAAACTGACTGCTTTTCTGAAGCCCAGATCTACCATCTGCCCATCCATTAATCCACCCTTTTATTCAATTAAAAATTATTTATTGATTTCCTTCTCTGTGCTTGGTTCTGTGCTAGATCTTCGGTATACAATAATGAATAGAATTTCTACACAGTGAATTTATAATATGACCAGGGAAGCAAATCATAAACTGATAATTATAGAAATAAATGTTTAATAAACTAGAGCTTTGGGAGTAGGTCTTAGAATGACTTGAGGGGAGATCAAAGCTTAGTCTTTTCTGTCTCCATAAAGAATCCATCCTCTGGATGAATTACCACTTCTATCATTAATTTCATTATGTATAGTAATGTTCTTGCTTTAAAGTCTACTTTTTATACTACTGATCTGTTCCTGTTATCTTTCTGTGAGTGCTACAATCTGTATGTATTTTTAAATGAGTAATTTAAGGTGTATCTCCTATAAGTAGCATATAACTGAATATATTCTAAAATCAGTCTGGTAATCTAGTTTTTAATTGGAATATATATTCTATTTAAATTTAATGTAATTACTTATGTATTTGGTTTTAATCATACCATCTTGATATTTGTTTTCTTTTTATTTCACCTATTGTATTCCCTTTCTTCTCCTTCTCACCTTTTTTTGAATCAATTAGTATTTTTCTAATCATTATTCAAATTTCACACTCTATTAGCTTGCAAATTGTACATTTTTTATTTTTCATTTGTTATTCTAGAGATAATAAGATGAATCCATGGCTTGTTAAAGTCTGGTATAAATGGAAATGTTCACCACTTTCCAGGCAGTCCAAAGACCTAAGAACACAATTCCCTTTACTCTTCTTACCTTTTGTGTTATTTTGTATTTCACTTATATTCTGACTCAAAAAACTGATTTCATGGAATCAGTATTTCTGATTTTGTATGTGTATAAGAACATTATTTATTGACTGAACCACTCTGACCTGACTCAGTGGGTGAATCCGCTGGAGTCCAGTGCTCAGAAGTGTTCCTGAGAGCACTGACTCAAACATTCCTTCCTCATGGCTTTTTCTTTTTCTGTGTTATAAACCATTCATTCATTCATTCATTTAGGATTCAGTAGGTATATGTGCAGATTTGTTACATGATATATTGTGTTGTGCTGAAGTTTGGGGTATAGATGGTCTTGGTACCCAGGTAGTAAGCAAAGTACCCAATAGGTAGTTTTTCAGTCCATGCCCTGCTCCCTCTCTTCTCTCTCGAGCAGTCCTCAGTGTCTCTTGTTCTCATCTTTACATCCATGTGTATTCAATGTTTACGTTCCTCTTATAAGTGAGAACTTGCAGTGTTTGGCTTTCTGTTCCTGCATTAATTCGCTTAGAATAATGGCCTCCATCTGCATCCATGTTGCTGCAAAGGACATTATTTTTTTCTTTTTTTATGGCTGTGTAGTATTCCATGGTACCACATTTTCTTTATCCAGTCCACCACTGATGGGCACGTATGCTGAGTCCATGTCTTTGCTGTTGTGAACAGTATTGTGGGGAACATGTGAGTGCATGTGTCTTTATGGTGGAATAATCCATTTTCTTTTGAATATATACCCAGGAATGAGATTGCTGGGTTGAATGATAGTTCTAAGTGTTTTGAGAAATCTCCAAACTGATTTCCACAGTGGCTGAACTAATTTACATTCCAACCAACAGTGTATAAGGACTCCCTTTTTTTCCCCACAGCCTCTCCAGTGTCTGTTATTTTTTGACTTTTAAATAATAGCCATTCTGACTGGTATGAGATGGTATCTCATTATGGTTTTGATTTGCATTTATCTGATGATTAGTGATGTTGAGCATTTCTTCACTCTTGTACATCTTTATCTGTTCATATTCTTTGGGTATTTTTAATTGGATTATTTATTTTTTGCTTGTTGATTTAAGTTCTTTGTAGATTCTGGATATTAGACTTTTGTTGGATAGATAGTTTGTAAATATTTTATCCCATTCTATTGGTTACCTGTTATACTCTTTTGATAATTTCTTTTGCTGTGCAGAAGCTCTTCAGTTTGATTAGGTACCACTTGTCAATTTTTGTTTTTGTTGCAATTGCTTTTGGGGACTTAGCCATAAATTCTTTGCCAAAGACAATGCTGAGAAGGATATTTCTTAGGTTTTCTTCTAGCATTTTTATAGTTTGAGGTCTTACATTTAAATCTTTAATCTATCTTGAGTTCATTTTTATATATGGTAAAATGTAGGGGTCCAGTTTCCTTCTTCTATATATGACTAGCCAGCTATCCCAGTACCATTTATGGAAATAGTCCTTTCCCCAGTGCCTATTTTTGTTGAATTTATGGAAGATCAGATAGTTGCAGGTATGCAGTCTTATTTCTGGGTTCTTCTCTATTCTGTTCTATTGGTCTTTGTCCATCTTTGTAATAGTGCCATGCTGTTTTGGTTACTGTAGCCTTGTAGTATAATTTGAAGTTGGGCAATATGATTCTTCTGGCTTTGTTCTCTTAGCTTAGGATTGCTTTGGCTATTTGGGCTCTCATTTCATTCCATATGAATTTTAGAATAGTGTTTTCCACTTCTGCAAAAATTGATGTTGATATTTTGATAGGGATAGCATTGAATGTGTAAATTGCTTTGGGCAGTATGGCCATTTTAATAATATTGATTCTTCTAATCCATGAGTATGGAGTATTTTTCCATTTATTTGTGTCATTGCTGATTTCATTTAGCAGTGTTTTATAGTTTTCCTTGTAGAGAGCATTCACCTTTTTGGTTAGATGTATTCCTAGATATTTCCATTTTTTGTGATCATAAATGGGATTGTGTTGTGTGTGTGTGTGTGTGTGTATGGTGTGTGTGTGTGTTTTGAGAAAGGGTCTCACTCTGCTACCCAGGCTGGAGTGCAGTGGTGTGATCATAGCTCATTGCAGCCTTCAACCCCTGGGCTCAATGGATCCTCCTGCCTCAGCCTTTTAAGTAGCTGGGAATACAGGTGCATGCCACCACACCTTGCTAATTATTATTATTATATTTAGAGATGGAGTCTGGCTATATTGCCCAAGCTGGTCTTGAACTCCTGACCTCAAGTGATCCTCCTCTTTTGGCCTCCTAAAGTGCTGGGAATACAGGCATGAGCCATTGTGCCTGGTTGGGATTATGTTCTTGATTTGACACTTAGCAAAAACATTATTGGTATATAGAAGTACTACTGATTTTTGTACATTTATTTTGTATGCTAAAACTTTACTAAAGTAATTCCTATATATTGATTCTCATATTTTCTCTTCCAGTTTCTCTTCATTTTTCCTGATTTTCCATGTTTCCATCTGGGAGCATTTTCCTCCAGCCTAAATTACTTACTTTCATAGCTCTTTTAGTATAAATCTACGGGTAAAAAACATCCCCTGGTTTGGGTTTTGGTTGTTTGAAAACCCTTTTTTATTTTGTATTCATGAGGGATATTTTTACTGGGTATAGAATTCTATGTTGGCAGTTATTCTGCCACCCCCATTGTTTTTAATATTACTTTTCATTGCCTTCTGTCTTCCATTTTATTGTTTTATTTTTTCCTTTTGCTGCTTATGAGTTATTTTTTTATTTTTTATTTTTAGAGATGAGCTCTTGCTATGTTGCCCAGGCTGGACTCGACTCTCGGCTTCTAGCCTCAAATGAGCCTCTCCTACCTCAGCCTCCTCAGTAGCTGGGACTGGCTCATGCCACCACGCCTAGCTGAGATTTTTTTTCTTTTGTCTTTGGTCCCTAAAATTTCTACTATGATAGAGCTAAATGTTGCTTTCCTTGTAATTGATCTGCTTGGGAATATAGAGAGCTTTGTGTTTTATTGGTGTGATTTTTAAAAAATATCAGTTTCATAAATATCTTGGTCAATATACTATTTTTCTCCCTCCTTTTCTCTCCAATTACCTATATATCATCCTTTTCACAGTATTCTATGTCTCTTATATCCTTGCTTTTTTCTCTGGTGCTTCTCTTGTTCTATTTACTCATTGTTTCTCCAGTTATGTCCAATCTATTTTAAATCCATCTATTAAGTTGTAAATTTTTTATTTTTTTTTTCAGATCTAGAGATTTCATTTGACTTCTTATAGATTCCAGTTTCAAATGAAATTTTCCATCTTGTCTGTTATTATCTTGAACATATTATAAATAGTTATTTTATATTTTGTACTTGCTAACTATAATATCTGGATAATTGAATAATTTGTATTGGGTATTTTCTGACCTTGTTTGCAGTCATTTGATACCTTCTCCTAGCATACCTAATAATTTTTGACTGAATGCCAGACATCATTATAAAGAAGCATATAAATATTTTTAGGATCTGTCTCAGATTGCCATTCTTAAGAGAAGATTTACTTTTGTTTGGGGACAGGCAATTAGAGTTTAGGTCTGAGTTGTTTCTAGTTTGGATTTTAGAATTTTATGACACTAGATCTAGTTTTGGTTGTCTTATTCCTAAAATATAGTCCTTCTTGGTCTAAACTCGTAGTCTGAAATGTTCACCAAGCACCCTCCAACTTGTGAGTCCTGAAGTATATTTTTGTTACTCCATCCCCATGAGACTGCTAAAAGTTCTGCTAAGTTTCCTAACCTCTTATCCACTGATTTCCCCATGGGTTCTCTTTTGTCCTGGATACTTGACAAATGCATTGAGGGGAAAAACACTCATCTCAATAGTCTTCTCACTGGTGTCTCAAAACTTCAAGTCCTGGTTGCTGTAGGAACGTCACAAAGCCTTCAAACACAAGTTTTAAAAACTGTCCAGCTTTTATAGTTTTTGTCAAATGGAGAGTTGGTTTGTAACCAACTCTTCCATTAGCAGAAGGAAAAAATCCATCATTATTTTACTTTCATTTTTCTAAATTTCCATATTTATTTAAGCTTCACTGACAGGTTAGAATCATGTGCATTTTTATCCTACCTTTTATTTTCCACTTTGTGTTATTTCCTTTAAGAGGAGTCAGAATTTCTACGGTGCTTTGTTTCATCAGGATTTATCATTCATTAATCTGTTGGAAACAATGTTTGTCAGTCTTTATTCAGCTCCTTCGTAGGCAGCTTTTTGATAATCACCATAGTGAAATATTTCCTTGAACTGAATAATAGTGCTGATTCTAGCTTTCATATGGATATCTCTTATGCAAAGTCATTTGATAGCTATTTCTGTTTCTCTTGACTCTAAGGTGCCTTTTGCCTGGAGTACTGTAGCTATACTTTTGTTCCCACCCAAGCATATAATAGCAGAGGATGGAAGGCCATTTTTGACAAATACCTAAATTTACCTACTGGCAGGACAGTTTTCCATAGTGCAGCTGAAACAACTGAAAAACAAATAAATTGCCCAATAGGAAAAATAAAAAATGAATTTTAGCCATTTCTGTGGTGTTTGCCTCTCTAGATCCTCCAGAGAGTTTCTCTGGTGACTTGAAAAGAGATGAAATGAATCCTAGATATTGCTGGTGTTCTGTGAGACAAGAAAGTGGTTACAAGATACTCCTTGTTCTAAGAATAGCATTCAGGAAAGAGACTGTATTCTGTGTAGTTTGACCAACCCAGCTTGACAGCACATTACATAGTGCCTTTGACAGCACCAAGGATTGGAAAATGGAATTGCAAGTATTAGGCATCGAGTTATGTTTTAACATTTAGTTATAAAGGCCATGTCATGCCCTCAGAGATGCAGCAGGAGTATTAGGCCTGACATTTTGAATTTCAAATGCAAATTGGAAAGTCCAATCCAAACTAGGAAAGGACAATTCATGTCGATTGACTAAGTTCAGTATTCAGAAATGTCTCATGGGTTAGGCCAATCAAATCTCCCACAGGTTCTTGTTTTACTATAGATTAAACTATCACCCACAAAAATGAAGAAAAATTTCAATTAATTCATCTGAGCAATATCTGAAGAGTGCTACTTGAATATCTTATTTGCCAGAGGTTACTGATGAGATCTATCCACATGACACAAGCAAATTATGCTACACTAATACAGTTTGCTTCACAATGAAATTATTTCACAGATGTTTTCTTTTCCTTGCTTAAATTAATGATATTCAAAACCTTCCAGTAATGCTACCCATCTTAAATAGATTTATTTTTTTCAAAGCCCCTAACCTGTTATCACTATGTTTCACAGTAGTTAAGTAATTTGCCCAAAATCATATTTTGAGGAAGTAATAAAGTTGAGGCTAGTGCTTGGTTGTCTGGTTTCCATTTTATTGCTTTTGCCCCTACTTCAGCACACTGTACAATTGCACACCATGTACAAAATAGTTATAATGAAAAATGGAGAAAATACATAGTTTAGTTGAAACATGAGTCCATTCTTTTCTGTTTAATAAGACAAGTGTGTGGATAGGAAGTAAGGATTGGCCAATAGAAGCATGGCTTTATCAGTAGACCAAAGCCCCTAGAAACTTGCTATGTCCTTAGTGATCTCTCTAAGGCTCCAAATTGATAAAGTTCCTTTTCTATTTAAAACCCTTTAATGGCTCCTCATTGCCTAGGATAAAGTCCAACTTCTGTTGCACAGCTCACAACTGCTTGCCCACCTCTTTTCTCTTTTTATGGTTCATTGAATGTTTCATGCCTTCTTCATCACTGGATCTACAACTTTGCTGTCCCCCTCTACCTATAAAACTCTCCTTCCTTCTTGCCCTTTGCCCAAATTCCTTCTCATTCATATGGATTCAGCTGTTGCTACACCCTCTAAGAAGTAGTTTGTTTGAGAGACTGAGGTGGGAGGATCACTTGAGTCCAGGAGTTAGAAACCACCCTGGGCAACATAGCAAGGTACTACATATATATACATATATATATATATATATATACACACACATACACACACACATATATATATGTAGTGTGTGTGTGTGCGTGTGCATGTGTGTGTGTGTGTGTCACAGATCTAAATTAGATTCATCTCCTGTGTTTTCAGGTACCCAGTACTTGTCTTATCACAGGCATCAAAATAGGCATTGTAGTTATCTATTTGTTGATTTTAATTATCCATTATTCTCTATGGACTATGTGTGTAGAATCCCTGTCTATCTCATTCTTCATTTTATTCTGCATTTAGCACCCTACTTTGCATATAGGAGCACTCTATGTATCTAAAGAATGAAGGAATAAGAACATTCTAGCACTTTGAGAAAGGCTTTCAATTGGCAAAGATCTTCACAGGGACAAATGCCACTTTGATTTATGATTTATAAGGTACCAGCTATATTCTATATATTATCTCTCACTCAGTGCTATTTTTATGGTAAAACTTTTAAAAAACAAACTCTTGTGATGGATTGGCTTAGCATTCACCAATATTTAATGCTCCTCCCTGAGGGTATATATTCTCTCCTGTTGAAGTCAGATACGGTCATGGGGCTGCCTTTACCAATGAAATGAAAGCAGAAATGACAAGTGTGACTTCCACATAGTAGATCGATAAACTAGCTCACGGTGGTTTGCCATGTAACTGATGGTTGATGGGTTTCAAGAAGGCCTTTTGTTGGCCTCAGACACTGTCAAACAGAGCCCCAACTAATGTGGGCTGGGCATGTAGCATGAGAGATAAATAGAAGTTTTTGTGACTATAAAACATTGAGATTTTCTTGTGTGTGTTACCACAGCATACTCTAGATCTGACTAACAGAGATCCGTGCAACCTAGTTTAAGGTAAGGGGAGTGTCATGAAAATATTCAACAAGGAATCTTAGGCACATCCTAGATTAGAATAAGGAACAGTTAGGCTTCCCTAGAACAGGAAGCTAAACAATCAGAAACCAGGGCTATTTTATTAATATCCTAGGAGCTGCATAGCCTCTCACATCTCTGCATCTCTCTGCTTACTCATGACTTTTTCTTTCTGCCTCAATAAATGTTATATACTGAGTCATCATACCCATGGCCCAGTGGGGATGATCCCAGCCTTGGTTTGATCTTCCAGCTCAGAACCTTACCAACTACCACCTCTCTCTGAGTCTCTTGATTTACATTATTGGGAGAAATAGTAATAATTCTAGTGCCTCTTTTGAACTAGGTCACAAACTACATGTCACTGGCTAGTCAGTGTTGGTTACTGGTTTACAGTTTGCCAAATCAGTTGTGCCTCTGTGGGAGTGTGCTGAGGAGAGTGGTAGTAGTTTAGTAACAAGACATGTGGTATAAAACTTAGCTGTTTGGGACAGCAAAGACTATGTGATAGGATCCAGTGTCTTAAAAAAGTTTATAGACAGAACACATATCTTAAAATGTATTAATTTGCCACACTGGTTTTATGAAAGAAGTATTATTAGTAGTATTATATCATCATCATTATTACCAAATTAACTTTGTGAAACCAAAATCAGCAAAATAACTTGGCTGAAATTACATGCTAATAAGTGTAAGATAGAGTGAATTTAAAATTTAAGCCTTGGTATGTTTAGCTGACTCCATATTTCATGCTCTGCAATATACTAAGTCACCTCAGAGATTTGAACTGTCCCCATCAGCAAAGAAAGTAGGAATAACTTCATAGTGAAAATAAAATAAAAATTATTTGAAGATGTCACAGACAAGCTGTTTATTGTGAAGGGAGTAGTTTCTCCATCCCCATGTTTACTATAGCACTCTTCACAGTAGCTAAGATACAGATGCAGCTTTAGTGTCCAACAGCAAATGAATGCATAAGGAAAATGTGGTATATATAAATAATAGAATACTATTCAGCCACGAAAAAGAATAAAATCTTGTCATTCAAGGCAACATGTATGGAACTGGAAGACATTATGTTAAGTGAAATAATCCAGGAACAGAAAGTTAACCACCATATGTTCTCAGTTATATGTGGAAGCAAGCTAAAAAGAAAAAAAAAAAGTTGATCTCAGAAGTGAAAAGTAGGACAGAGAATGCTAGAGGCTGGGAAGGGTAGGGTGAAGGGAGAGACAGAGATTTGTTAAAGGCTACAAAATTACAGCTAGATAGGAGGAAAATGTTCTAGTGTTGTAGAGTAGCAGTCCTCAACCTTTTTGGCACCAGGGGCTGGTTAGGGAAAGACAATTTTTCCATGGCGGGGAAGGGGGTATGGTTTTGTGATGAAACTGTTCTATCTCAGATCATCAAGCAATAGTTAGATTCTCATAAGACGTGTACAGCCTAGATCCCTTGCATGCACAGTTCACAATAGGGTTTGTGTTCCTGTGAGAATCTAATGCCCCCCTGTGATCTGACAGGAGGGAGAGCTCAGATGATAATGCTCGCTTGTCCCCTGCTCACCTGCTGTGCAGCCTGGTTCCTAAAAGGCACTACTGGTCTGTGGCCCAGGGGCTGGAGACCCCTGTTATATAGCATTATAGGATGACTATCGTTAAAAATAATATATGATATGTAGTTTCAATAGCTAGAAGATGGAGAATTGTGAATGTTTCCAACACAAATAAATAAATGTATGAGATGATGGATATGTCAATTTCCCTGATCTGATCACTATACATTGTATATATTTAAACATCATTGTGCACCCCATGAATAGGTGCAATGATTATTTGTCAATTTAAAAATTAAAAAAGAGAAGTGGGATGGTTGGTGCATTCTGAAAGGGAAGAAGGGTTTCAGAGTCCCAAAAACATTTCCTTCCAATCCATTTTTTCCAAATATTTTTGTGAACAAAATTTTCAATGTACAGAATTTTAGATTATAAGCCATATATTCAGCACCTAGATTCTAAAATTTATATTTTGCTATATTTGCCTTAATATCTACATATTCATCTATCAATCCATCTTATTTTTGATGCATTTATAAGTGAGTTGTAGGTATTGCTGTGTTTTCTTTTCAGCATGTCCTTTCCTTTCAGTATGAACTACAGTTTCATATTTGTTTTATTTAGAAAAAAAATATATAAAGTGAAATGCACAAATTTAAGTGTCCTGTTTGATAAGTTTTCACTAATGCATAAACCTCCATAGCCCAGCCCCTTCACAAGAACATTACCATCACACAGAAAATTTCCACCTTCTCTTTCCCAGGCTGTCCTCACTCTCAACATCCCCTCCAGCCAACTGCTGTTCTGATTTTCCCTCCAGAAACTGACTTCACCAGTTCTAGAACTTCATACAAATGGATCACACGGTATGTATTCTGATCTGCAGGCTTTTTACACTTTCGTGTTTTTGAAATGCAGCCATGTCGGTGTTTGTATCAATGGTTTCTTTTTACTGAGCAAGCTTATAAGCACGAAATAAGATAAATGCCTTCATTTTATGCTTCTTCTATGTATCAGTGATGCAATCTTGAAAAATAACTAGCTTGAATGTGTAGGTATTTTATGTGGAGTATGGGGAGAACGTGATGTGGAGTGGGTATCTGGTCTACGTGCAGAGTTGTCACATTCCACTGTATCAATATACCAGTTTATCCATTCTTCTATTCATCGACAGCTGGGCTTTCCCATTGTCCGTTACTATAAATTAACCTCTTATCAACATTCTTCTTCAACTGTTTTTGTGAATATATGTTTTCATTTTTCTTGAGTAAATACCTAGGAGTGAAATGATTGAGTCATTGGGTGGGTGGATGTTTAATTTTATAAGAAATTGCCAGACCTTTTCCCAAAGTGATTGTGTTGCCATTTCAAACTCTCACTAATGATATATAAAAGTTGTTTCTTTCTGCATCTTTACTAACATTTGATGTTTTCAGTCTCTTTAATTTTAGCTTTCTTGGTGGGTGTGTAGTGCTGTCTCATTGTGGTTTCAATCTGCATTTCTCTGATGACTAACGATGATGAGGACTTTTTTCATGTGCTTCTTGGCCACTTGCATAGCGTCCTTTGTCAAGTATTTATTCAAATATTTTGCCCATTTTTAAATATGTGGTTTGTGTTTGGTTATTGAATTGTAGGAGTTCTTTATGTGTCCTGGATATTGAATATTTGTCAGATATATATTTTGTGACTATCTTCTCCCAGTCTGTGGGGGCACTTATTCATTTTCTAAATTATGTCTGTCAGTAAAAGATTTTACATTTTAGTAAACTCTTATTTGTTATTTTTTTTCTTTTATGGTCATTGCTTTCTGTGTTCTAAAAAACCTTTGATTTCTTCAAGTTGTAAAGATATTCACCTATATTTTCTTCAAGAAGCTTTACAGTTTTAGCTTTTATGTTTAGGTCTGGGATCTATCTCAAATTGGTTATAGTGGATGGTGTGAATAGTGAGTCACTTTTTTCCAAGTGACTATCCAGTTTTTGCAGCATCGTTTGTTGAAAAGGATTTCCTTTATCTGTTAGATTGCTTTGGCTCCTCTGTGAAAAATCAAATAGTCCTTCATAGATGGGTCTGTTGCTGAGCTGTGTTCTCTTCCACTGATTTATCTGTTGATTCTTAAGCCACCGTTATACCATCTTGACTACTGTAGTTTCATAATAAGTCTTCAAGCCAAGTGGTTTGAGTCCTGTGTTTTTGTTTTGTTATTCAAGATTGATTGAGATATTATAAATCCCATTTCATCCTTTGTAGGCCGAATATTAGCCCCCAAAGATATCCACATCCTAGTCTCTGGAGCCTGTAAATTTTACCTTATTTAGAAAAAGGGTCTTTGTGATTAAATTTGGGATTTTGAGATGGGACAATGATTCCAGAGTCCCCAGGTGGGCTCTAATTCCGTCACTTCCTCTAATTCGATCTCTTACTCTTTTTTTTTTTTTTTTTTGAGATGGAGTCTCGTCCTGTCACCCAGGCTGGAGTGCAGTGGTACAATCTTGGTTCACTGCAAGCTCTGCCTCCTGGGTTCACGCCATTCTCCTGCCTCAGCCTCCCAAGTAGCTGGGACTACAGGTGTGTTCCACCATGCCCGGCTAATTTATTATATTTTTTAGTAGAGACAGGGTTTCACCATGTTAGCCAGGATGGTCTCAATCTCTTGAACTCGTGATCCACCCTCCTAGGCCTCCCAAAGTTCTGGGATTAGAGGCGTGAGGCACCGTAGCCTGCCACATATTTTTATAAGAAGGAAGTAGGGGGGGATTTGACATACAGAGAAGAAGGCCATATGAAGACACTGGCAGAGATAGGAGTGATATGGTCACAAACCAAGGAACACTAGCATTTGTCAAAAGCTAGAAAGGCAAAGAAAAGATTAGTCCCTGCCTACTAAAGAGAGTATAGCCCTGTCAAACCTTAGTTTCAGCCCAGTACTACTAATTTTGGACCTCTGTTCTTTGGACTTTGAGAGAAGAAATTTCTGTTGTTTTAAGTCATCTAGATTATAAATTTTTTTATTAATAGCCACAGAAAACCAATACACATCTCCCTTCCCTCTCTTAACTATATGATACATTGACAAGTAGCATGTAAAGTACTACTTAGATAGACAGACTTCAGTAAAATAAATTCTTATTAGAAGACATTGTTTATAGTGGAATACATGCAAACTTTGATGTCAGACCAGTAGTTTTCAATTATGCCTAGGCATTAGTCTCCTAGGCAACAATTAACAAATCTCTGTGCCTGGTGCCCATCTTTAAAGACTAAATAGTTTAGTGGGGTCTGGCACAAACATTTTCTTTAAAGCACTCAAGGCCTTTGCTCCTCAAAGTATGTCCTGTGACCACCAGCAGCACTGGCATCACCGGTGACTTTGTTAGAAATGCAGAATTTGGGGCCCTACCCTAGAGCATAAATCTGCATTTCACCAAGATTCACAGTGAAATGTGTATACAGGAAATATTAACAAACCCTGATATGGGTGACTCCAATGAGCAGCAAGGGTTGAGAAGCACTAATTTAGATAAGTAGTTTCATTTTATATCTCTTCCACTTATCAAGAGGATGCTCCTGACCAATAACTTATTTAAATCTTAGAATTTTAATCTGTGGTATAGAAAGAGCAATACCTACTTTGCAGCATTGTTATAAGGGCCAGATGTGATAATTAATGGAGCGGGACCCTGGCATAGATACCTATTTCCATAAGCAAATGCATGTTGATATGGGCACACAAGCAGTGACGTCCAAATTAATAGCTCCCTAAACTAAGCTGCCCTAGGGTTCTCTTATGTTATCACCCAATTCTGTAGAGAATGCAAAGAAAATAATCTGGTACAGTCTAGAGACCATAGATGGAGCAGAGTTTGAGGTAGGTTAGATGAGGCTGAATTAAGACCTAGACCACCATAAGTCTGAATCTGAGTTGCATGCAGAGGAAGAAAATAAAGTTTTGAGTCAGTCTTGAGGCTAAAGAGAACGGAGAAAAGCACATTTCTTTGTTATTTACAGTTTAGATTTACTGAGCTGGAAAAGAACAATAAGGTAGGACCATTGATTCAGAGATGCCAGGAATTCGTAGAAAGAATAAAAGGTGACCAAGTGATTTGGCCATAGGATTTACTGGAAATCAGCAAACATTGATTGGACAAATAGTAACTATCACCCTGAGCACAAGTTCTTTGCTAATAAACTATGGTAGAGAGGAAATAAGATGCAAAAAGAGTGGGCCAAAGGTAGCATGTTTGAGTTTGTGAGAGAAATGGAAGGAAACAAATAGATCACAAATTCCAAAAACTCAAAGTTTAAAGAAGAGAAAGATACGTTGCTCAGCAGCAAAATTCAGAAGGAAAACAAAACTACCTGTATTAGTCATGGTTTTCTAGAGGGACAGAACTAATAGGATAGATGTATATATAAAGGGCAGTGTATTAAGGAGTTTTTACTCACACAATCCCAAGGTCCAACAATAAGCTGTCTGCAAGCTGAGGAGCAAGGAAGCCAGTCTGAGTCCCAAAGCTGAAGAACTTGAAGTCCAATATTTGAGGGGGCAGGAAGCATCCAGCAGGGGAGAATGATGTAGGCTGGGAGGCTAAGCCAGTCTAGTGTTTCCAAGTTCTTCTGCCTGTTTTTATTCTGGCCATGCTGGCAGCTGATTTGATCATGCCCTCCCAGAATAAGGGTGAGTCTGCCTTCTCCAGCCCACTGACTCAAATGTTAATCTCCTTTTGCAACACCCTCACAGACACAACCAAGAACAATACTTTGCATCCTTTAACCCAATCTAGTTGACACTCAGTATTAACTTTCACACTACCCTCTCAGCATTTCCATAGCAAATGAATGCTCAACAGGGCACACAAGCAACACCACCACATTCAGGACTCTCCAAAGCGAATCACTATAAAATTCTCCAGAATTATGACCCTCTGCCTTCTCCAGTCCACTGATTCAAATGTTAATCTCCTTTGGCAACACCCTCACAAACACAACCAAGAACAATACTTTGCATCCTTCAATCCAATCTAGTTGACACTCAGTATTAACCTTCACACTACCCTCTCAGAATTTCCATAGGAAATGAATGCTCAACAGGGCACAGAAGCAACACCACCACATTCAGGACTCTCCAAAGAGAATCACTATAAAATTCTCTGGAATTATGACCCAACCCTGTATCATGCCATCACCCTCCAGGCCTGCAGAACTCACATTTGAGCCTTCAGAATTGAGCCAAAGGCCTTCCAATAACTAGTACCTCTTACCTAACCTCCTTGTTGAGTCATCAATTACACATTCTTTATAGATGTGTGTTTTTCTTTTTTTACTTTTTTAAAAGCTTTTTAAAAATAAAGGCTCAATGAAGGCAGGGGAAGCCTCTTTCACAAATAGAAAGCCCCATTTCTAGAAGACAGAAAGTTAACACCATTTACATTATACCCTAAACATTATGAATAATGTTCTTGGTTTATTTTCTACTCCAGCTTCTTAAGTGTATCATCATAGTGGTATAGTTACAATGTCCTGAATGCTGCAGGCACCTTCTCAAAAGTGCCACCTGATAAATGCATTCTTTCTACCAGATGTGCCTTTTTCTCATCAGCAGTTATGGATACTATTTTTAGCCTGGGCTGAGTTTTATCTTTCCACAGCATGGCTGTTGCTTCAGTTCCTTTCATTATACTTTGCTTCCATTTGTTTAAAAAACTAAGACTTATTTCAAAAAATTTCCAAGGATCCCTTTAGCAAATCCCAGTGCTATTTCTTCTAGTCACCTAAACAGAACAGGCCAAAGAGTGTAGCCTTTAGACATTCTCTTAAAGGTTAGTGTTTGATTTTGAGAAAACAATATGAACTGTAATGATTTAAAGTTAAAAAAAATCCAAACCTTCTAATTATTAAATATTTTTATTTTATAAAGAAAGGAATAAGTGATACATAAGGAATAAGTGATACATAAGCAATGTGAAAATACTTAGTTTTTAGTATAAACAAAATTTATGTTCTACAACAAATGTATGCTAATTTTTAAATAATGCTTTCGTTTTGTCCCATCCAAGTAAGAAATTGTAAATAAAAAAGAATAAATGCAAATATACAATTTTTTTTCCTTTTCCTCTCCAAACTCACCCTCCAAACTTTCCTACCCTATTTGTACTTGAGCTCTGGCTATTAGGGACTCTACTGGGAGACTTTCTTGTCTTCCAACTTGCAGCTAGGCTTTGCTAAGGGGAAGAATTTGCAGGACAGATGGGGGCAAGAGGAGGCTGAGGTCTGGCTCCTTCCCTACTGGACCAGGCTCTTTCCCTGCTTCCCTACTGGTCACCTTTGATTGACTGCATGTTTCTACTGAAGGCTACAACTTCTGTTGGGCAGCTTGATTTTATAGTGACTCTTTTCACATTCTGGCATCTGATACCTTCCCTTGATCCTTTAGGTATAAGAATAACAATTCCCACTGTGGCTGGCCCTGGGTATTGCACCACCCTGAATGGCACCCTTCAATCCTACACATATTTATAAAAAGCCCCTATTTCAAATTTATCTAAGTTTCCCTATTTGATTTTTTTCCATTTATTTCCTGCTTGAGGCCCTGATTGATTCAGAAGCATTTAGCTTTATTCATTCATTAGTTCATTTACTCATTCATTCAGTCCTGTATTGATTCATTTATTCAGAAAATGTTGAATATCTACTATGTGCTATAAGCTATTCTGGGCCTTAGGAATACAAACACTGAACAAATAAGAAATCTCTCCCCTTATGAAACCTAGGTCTACTTAGGGAAGACAGATAACACAAAACAAGTAGTTACACTATAGTATGTTAGAAAAAGGAAAGTGCTATGAAGGTAGAAGAAAGAGGGAAAGAGGGATAGGAAGCATGAGTGAAGGAAGGGGCAGAATATGGCTAGGGAAGGTCCCACTGAGAAAGCGACACTTGGATAACAATCTGTAGGAGATGAGAAAAAAAAGCAGCTCTCCAGAAGGAAGCATTACAGGCTGAGGAAATAGCAACTGCAAAGGCCTGAAGGCAGGGAAGTGCCTGGATGCTTGAGGGCAGTATGGTTAAAATGAAATGAGGGGAGGTGAGTTCTGGGTAATGAGTTCAGAGAGCTGATGGGATGCAGGATGTATAGAGCAGATAGGCCATTATATGGGCGTTGACTTCTACCCTAAGTGGGTCAGGGAGACCTTGGAAGGTACCCAGCAGATGAGTAACATGAGGAAGCTTCTGTTTTGGCAGGATTACCCTGGATGTTGTATTAAGAACAGAATGTAAAGAAGTGGAACTATCTCAGGGAGAATTATTAGTAGGCCATTGCAATAACAAAGTGAAGGGAAATGGTGACTTAGAGCAGGAAGATGGCTGAGGGGATCAGACATGGCCAGCTTTTGGATACACCTTGAAAAAAATCACTTGATAGATGTACTGAGGGATTGGATGTAGTATGTGAATGACTACATTCTTGAATAACTCCAGGGCTTATATACTGAGAAAATGGAAAGATAAAGTGGCCACTGAGATAGGAAGGACTTTTTTAGAAGGAGAAGGTTTGGGATGAAGGACTGGATTTTAGGTTTGAACATAATAAGTTTGAGATGTCTTTTAGACATTCCAGTATAGATGTCACAAAAAATATTTATGTCTGGAGTTTAGAGGAAAGCTCTGGGTAAAAAATGTAAACATGGTAGCTATTAGCTTTTATATTGTTGTTACGAGCATAAGGCTGCAAGAGTTTATCAAGGGAGGGAAGCCTCAACAGAGCAGAGGACTGATCCTAAGGTGCTCCAACAATAAGCCATCATGATCATGAGGTGAGTGTTGGTAGAGAAGACCAAGAAAGAGTGTCCAGTGAGGTCGAAGGATATCCAGGACAGTATTAAATCCTAGAAGTTAAGTGAATACAGTGCTTCACAAAAGAGGGAGTGATTATATTAAATGATCCTGAACAAGATGAGGATTTAGAATTGTCTGGTGGATTGCCAGGCACAGTGGCTCACGCCTGTAATCCCAGCACTTTGGGAGGCTGAGGCAGGCAGATCAAGAGGTCAGGAGATCAAGACCATCCTAGCTAATAAGGTGAAACCCTGTCTCTACTAAAAATACAAAAAATTAGCTGGGTGTAGTGGCACATGCCTGTATTCCCAGCTGCTCGGGAGGCTGAGGCAGGAGAATCACTGGAACCCTGGAGGCAGAGGTTGCAGTGAGCTGAGATTGTGCCACTGCACTCCAGCCTGGACAACAGAGCGAGACTCCATCTCAAAAAAAAATTGTCAGATGGATTTAGTAACATGGTGGTCACTGGTGACCTTCCAAAGAATAGTTTCTATGGAATGAAGATGGTAAAAGCCATAATGGAGTAGGTTCAAAAAGGAACGTGAAGGGATGAATCAAGGAAATAGTATAGACCACTCTTTTGAAGGTCTTTACTTAAAAGAAGATTGGACAATAAAATGTTGTTGAGAGGAAAACACAGCATTATATTTGTGTGCAAATGGGTAATATCTAATAGAAAGGCAAAACAATATTATGCATGGGAATGAACTGGGAATTTCTGGAGCAGTGTCCTTGAGGAAAGAGGGGCTGGAATAAATTTTCACTTGTGTAGGAAGTGGCCCTTGCCAGGAACATGCATGTTATAAAGAGTAACATGCATAAGTGCAGGCAGGTAAGTAGATGAGGAAGTGGGAGTGTGTGGAAGTTCTATTCTGAATGCTTGTATGTTCTCATTAAAGTAAAAAGCAAAAATGCCAGTTGGAAGTGAGAATGGAGAGGAGGTGTTGGAGATTTGAGAAAAGAAAAAAGAAGTGAAATAGTAGTCTAAAAGAGTGTGAAATGAAGATATGCCCAAAGTAAATATAGTAAGATTTCTGGGAAGCATTAAGGGTTCAACTTCAAATGGTTGAAGTTAGTAATCTTGAGTTTGAAGTGATGCCAGTAAGCATTGCTGTGTGTTTTTCTCAGTCGTCAACAACTGCATGAAAGTAAACATGGAATGAGAAAGGAACTGCGTTTAACCAGGCAGTGATTTAGCCAAGTGTCATAGGTTATCTTCCCTAGGAAATAGACTTAGAAGCAGACATTTTCATGCAGGTGGTTTTGCAGGGAGTATTCTTGCGAAAACTATTTCTAAGGGAGTAAGGGTAGCAGATTTGCAGAGAAGGAGGGAGCAGAACTGATTTCTGGTATTGCCTTTAGAGATTGTCAGGACTCTGAAACTGGAATGACCCTTGAAACATGGCCTCAGTTGAGGAAAGGGGGCAGAGTGCCTTTGTATCCCACTTTTAGCCAGTCTTGAGATGTGGGCTGCCCCTAGGGATGGAGGGCAACTTTGGATAGGGTAGTTCCCTCTGGCTGAGGACAATGCTGGGAAGGAGTCAGCTGTGAGTCATCAGCAGGCAGCACTTCTGGTAATTGGGAAAATAATTCCTTCAGTACTAAAAAGAGGATCTGGGAGGCATACCACAGCATTCATTATAGCCCACCCCTTGTGCAACTGAAACCCACTCACTTCATATGATAAATTCTCACTATCTGAGGACAGCTACCCCAGGGTTTCAGATGGTCTATTTTCCTGGGGAAACCTATAAGAGGGAAATTGGTAGGGTGAACTACAGTCTCTGTTGCTAAAATTTAGCTGGTCTTGGGGCCACAACTGATACATCATTCCCTACTACCCATTATAGACTATGAGTGCTATCCTTTAGTGCTATCCTTGACTAGCACTTCTGTTAGTCTAGACAGCTAACTTGGGAGGTATTCAAACCCTAATCCATTGGGATTCTGAACCTCTGGTCACCATGCCCCTCATGAGCCATGACTACTCTATTTGTTGATATAGTATGAAAAGTTATCAAGAGAATAATAAAACAGACCCTAAGGTGATCCCCAATGATTCCTACCTTCTGATGTTTGTGCCCTTGTGACATCTCCTCCCCTAAAATGTGTGTGGCACCAATGATATACTTTTTTATTTGGGAGACAGATTCTCGCTCTGTCACCCAGGCTGGAGTGCAGTAGTGCAATGTTGGCTCACTGCAAACTCCACATACTGGGTTCAAGGGATTCTCATGCCTCAGCCTCCCAAGTAGCTGGGATTACAGGCATATGCCACCATATCCAGCTAATTTTTGTGTTTTTAGTAGAGACGGGGTTTCACCATATTGGTCAGGCTGGTCTCAAACTCCTGGCCTCAAGTGATCTGCCACCTTGGTCTCCCAAAGTGCTGGAATTACAGGCGTAGCCATTGCACCCGGCCGTATGAGGTACTTTTAATTAGTAGGATACGGCAAAGGTAATGGGATGTCACTCCCATGATTACATTGTGGTATATAAGGCTCTGTGTTGCTGGTATACTTCTACTGCTCTTCTGCTAGCCTTGATAATCCAAACTTCTATATTGTGAGCCATCTATGGACACATGCCAGGGAGCTATGTGGATGGCATGTAGTAGCTGAGTGAAGCCTTTGGCTGATAAGCAAAAACAATCTGAAGCTCTCAGTCCCACATTTACAAGAAAATAAATTCTGCCAACCACCTTAGTGAGCTTTGAAGCTGATTCTTCTTTAGTCAAGGGGAGAACGCTGGCCTTTAGTAAAAAGGAGTGGACCAGATCTATAGCTCTAGAATGTTTAAGAAATCTAGTCACTCAAAGTTTGACATAGTATGAAAATGTTCAAGAAATCTAGTCACTCAAAATTTTCAAATATCTACATGTTCCCATCTCAAGGCCCAGAGTCACATTACTTCTCAGAGCCCTAGTGTTGGTGTAGTAGACTTTACAGGTTTTAGAATTCAACTGTATATGGCACTCTACTACCAACTAAGTCCTGGGCCTCACCTTCAGATTTGTCTGTTCTCCAGCTGCAGAAGATGAAAGACTCTGCATGTTGCCAAGGAAGCTTTCACTATTCACCTTAAATTGGAGATTAACTACTGTTGGCCTTTCATTATCTTTCTACGATGCTTTAATAACCCCCAGCAACAGCCATCCAATTCTATATAGTTCTATATAATTAGTACTTCCTAAATCTCTCAAATGCTTGAGACATAGTACCTGCCAGTGTACTTTTACTATGGATATCCCATCTCAGCTTGCCACCAATGGTAGTTTTAATAATCACAGCACTGCAGCATTCTAGGGTTGTCATAACTCCACCTCCCACCAGTGATGTTGTCCTTTTTGCCAGCTTGGAGACAGATGATCCCTTTCCAAAACTGGACTTTAGAATCTGCTCTCTGGCACCACTCTTCATGCTAACTGTTTAAGTCTCATTCCCTGTTGAACAGACTTGGAGGTGGAGATTTGTATGCAGGAGTTTTATAGGGCAGCAGTTGGGGCAAGAGACCTGCATGGGAGTAAAGAGGGTAGGATTAGGCACAGGAAGAGGCTGAAATGCCACATGGCTGTGACAGAACACTGCTCTTAGCTGATATTGGGAGAACAGAGCTGAGATGGCCCTTCAGAAATGTCCTTAATGGAGGCAAAAAAGTGCTGGGCTTTGTACACAAACATCAACCAGTCATTGGATGTAAGCTTACCCTGGAGGGGAGGGGTAGGCTTGGGCAAGTTAGCTCTCTTTTGTGGATGGAAATTCCTGGGGATGACACTCAGTTGTGGGCCAGGAACAACCAACAGACTTAGCATCATACAATGAATGCCTCTGTCTGGCAGTGGGGATCTTGGTGGTGCGGTGCAGTGCAGTGAAAAGGTGGTGCTGGAGAGAATGAGGCAGCTATGAGAGAGCATGAGATTTAGATAGGTGAGAAGGAAAAAGGGAATGCGAGGATAAGGAGGGTCATGAATTGTAGATTCAAATGATTTCAATTGATTGTTAGAGTCAGCGAATCAGAGGTAATAAGCTGGAAAAGTAAAATATGGTATTTGGAGAGTGGGATGACTATATTTGAGATTTTGCAAAACTTTGTTCTCAGGTCCTTACTTATGACCATTTATTCTAAAGATTGAATCACTCAAACATGAAGTCTCGACATATATCAAATTACTTGCCAAATGAAAGCTTTTCTACATATGCCAGTGTATAATTCTATTAGGATTGTATACATTGAAACACACCCACATCTACAATAATGAGAGTGTGAAGGCTACAGTCATTTTTGCTCCAGGGCTGGTGACAAATTCCATTGAAAAGTTTGGTGATAACTAGTTCAGCAGTTTTCAAATTATATCAGTGGAAATAAATGGTGTTTTGCATCAGAAGCAGCTATCACCATTTTTTTCCAAATCTAGTTAAAAACTGGATATTAAAACACAAGTAATCAAATATTCCGCTTTGTCTACCTGTTCTTCAAAAGCCAATTTTCTTACCTCCGGCCTCTGAAATTCTTTTTATCACAATTGAAATGCAGGGGTTCCTTGACAAGGACAGTTTTGAAAAGAAAATTGAAGTTTGTAAACTTCAAATGCCAAGTAAAAGTTTGCAGGCTTTAAAACTCCAACTAGCATATCCTTCACCAGGAACTTCAATTTTTCACTCATTACTAGAAGAAACTTTCTATCCTTCACTAAATTTTGAAGGCTGCCAGAATAATTTAGGATGAAATGGATACTTGCCCAGAGATAGAAGGCAATGATGTGAACTTTAATCAAAATTAGAGACTGAAAAGAATATTTGAAATATTCCTTCCCTAGAGGTAGATGTTTCCGACATTCCAATAAACTTTTATTTTAAAAAAAATTCTGCCTCTACTTCTGCAGCTTTGCAGTCATGCACTGCATAATGGTGTTTCAGCGAAGGATGGATTGCATATAGGATGGAGGTCCCATAAGATTATAATAGCATATTTGTACTGTACCTTTTCTATGTTTAGATAGGTTTAGATACACAGATATTTACCATTTGCTCTTTTGCCTACAGCATTCAGTACAGTAACATGCTGTAAAGGTTTATAGCCTGAGATCAATAGGCTATACTATAAAGTAAGTGTGTCAGTAGGCTCTACCATCTTGGCTTGTGTAAGCGCACTCTGTGATGTTGCACGACAAAAACTGCCTAACGATGCATTTTGCAGAACATATCCCTGTCATTAAGTGACATGACTGTACTTGTGCAAGCACATTTGTATTTAATTGAATATAATCAGTTAAAGTCCAACTTCTTTACTTTTTTCAGAGCTTTGTGAGTGCTTTCCCTTAATACTCATGGCTGATCTTTTTATGTGTGTTGAACAAGTATTGCGTACTTCATGGACAGAGATTCACGTGGCATGACCAAGAAGAGCTGTCAATCTTACCAATGTATGTTGAATACTAAGTGGTAAAAGAGAATTTTAAAAGAGCAGTGCAAGTAGCCAATCAGATCACTTTTGAGAGGCCTTCAAGATAGTTTTGCACTTGCCCCTCAACATATACGATAGAATGTTCAAAGGATATTCAGTTTTTTGAGTGGAATCAGATTAAACCAACATGCAAAATATATTTTTTATGAAAAAGATTGAGTGACACACTAGACATAAAAAGAAACTATACATTGATTTTGTTGTCAATTAAGAAAGACAAACTTGTATACACTTAGGGAGCACTAAAATCTATCAAGAATATTTTCTTTATTATATTTAATTTTAATTTTTAGAGGCAGGATTTGGCTCTGTTGCACAGGCTGGAGTGCAGTGAATAGATGATAGCTCACTGCAGCCTTGAACTCCTGGCCTGAAGTGCTCCTCCTGCCTCAGCCTCCTAAAGTGCTGGGATTATAGGCATGAACCACTTTGCCTGGCCTATAAAGAATATTTTCTACAGTTCCCCAGATGAGGCTGGAATTGAGGGAAGAGTACACATGTGCTTCTATTGTATTGCTCTATTTATTTCAAAAATACCAAAAGGAAATATATTGCATAATAATAATATTTAACTACTATTAGTTAAATACTAATACCAACTAAAGGTTGGTGATGGCTAGATGTATACTCATTATAATATTCCTGTTTCTGTATGTTTACGATGTTTTTTGTTTATCTGAAAGTACTTTATTTTACTTTCTTTTTTTAAGTTAAAGAAGTTGTGTGTACATAGTAGGTGTATTTATAGGGTACATGAGATGTTTTGATACAAGCTTGCAATGTGAAATAGGCACATCATGGAGAATGGGGTATCCATCCTTTCAAGCATTTACCCTTTGAGTTACAAACAATCCATTTACACTCTTTACATTATTTTAAAGCATACCATTAAGTTATTGGCCATAGTCACTCTCTTGTGCTATCAAATAGTAGGTCTTATTCATTATTTCTAACTATTTCATACCCATTAACCATCCCCACCTCCCCACTATCCAGCTCTCCACTACCCTTCTCAGCGTTTGGTAACTATCCTTCTACTCTCTATGTCCATGAGTTCAATTGCTTTGACATTTAGATCCTACAAACAAGTGAGAACATATGATGTTTGTCTTTCTATGTCTGGCTTATTTCACTTAACATAATGATCTTCAGTTCCATTTATGTTGTTGCAAATGACTGGATCTCATTTATTTATGGCTGAATACTACTCCATTATGTATATGTACCACATTTTTCTTATCCATTCATCTGTTAATGGACACATACGTTGCTTCCAAATCTTAGCTATTGTAAACGGTGCTGCAACAAACACAGGAGTGCAGTTATCTCTCCAATATACTGATTTCCTTATCCTACACAGATGACCCTTCTTTTATGTTGTATACTCAGCAGTGGTATTGCTAGATCACATGGTAGCTAAACTTTTAGTTTTTTGAGGGACTTTCAAACTGTTCTCCGTAGTGGTTGTACTAATTTACATTCCTACCAACAGTGTACAAGAGTTCCCTTTTCTCTACATCCTCGCCAGCATTTGGTATTGCCTGTTTTTTGGATAAAAGTCATTTTAACTGGGGTGAGATGGTATCTCATTGTAATTTTGATTTGTATTTCTCTGATGATCAGTGATGTTGAGCACCTTTCATATGCCTGTTTGCCATTTGTTTGTCTTCTTATGAGAAACGTCTATGCAAATCTCTTGCCCATTTTTTTATCAGATTATTAGATTATTTCCTATAGAGTTGTTTGAGCTCCTTATATGTTCTGGTTATTAATCCCTTGTCAGATGGGTAGTTTGCAAATATTTTATCTCATCTCTGGATTGTCTTTTCACTGTGTTCATTGTATCCTTTGCTGTGCAGAAGCTTTTTAACCTGATGTGATCCCATTTGTCCATGTTTGTTTTGGTTGCCTCTACTTATGGGGTATTGCTCAAGAAATCTTTGCCCAGACCAATATCCTGGAAATTTTTCCCACTGTTTTCTTGTAGTAGTTTCATAGTTTGAGGTATTAGATTTAAGTCTTTAACCCATTTTGATTTGATTTTTGTATATGGTGACAGATAGGGGTCTAGTTTCATTCTTCTACATATGGATATCCAGTTTTCCAAGCACCATTTATTGAAAAGACTGTCTTTTCCCCTGTGTATGTTCTTGGCACCTTTGTCAAAAATGAGTTCACTGTAGGTGTGTGGGTTTGTTCCTGCATTCTTTATTCTGTTCCACTGGTCTCTGTGTCTGTTTTTATGCCAGTACCATGCTGTTTGGGTTACTATATCCCTGTAGTATAATTTGAAGTCAGGTAATTGATTCCTCCAGTATTGTTCTTTTTGCTTAGAATAGTTTTGACTATTTTGAGTCTTCTGAGGTTTCATACATGGAACCAAAAAAACATTAGGATTGTTTTTTCTATCTCTGTAAAGAATGTCACTGGTATTTTGATAGGGATTGCATTAAATCTGTAGATTGCTTTGGGTAGTATAAGGCATTTAAAAAATATTGATTCTTCCAATCCATGAACATGGAATATTTTTCCACTTTTGGTGTCTTCTTCAATTTCTTTCTTTCTTTCTTTATATTATACTTTAAGTTGTAGGGTACATGTACACAACATGCAGGTTTGTTACATATGTATACATGTGCCATGTTGGTGTGCTGCACCCATTAACTTGTCATTTACATTAAGTATATCTGCTAATGCTATCCCTCCCCCCTCCCCTCACCCCACGACAGGCCCTGGTGTATGATGTTCCCCAACCTGTGTCTAAGTGTTCTCATCATTCAATTCCCACCTATGAGTGAGAACATGCGGTGTTTGGCTTTCTGTCCTTGCAACAGTTTGCTCAGAATGATGATTTCCAGCTTCATCCATGTCCCTACAAAGGACATTAACTCATCCTTTTTTTTTTCTTTTTCTTTTTTATTATACTTTAAGTTCTAGGATACATGTGCACAACATGCAGGTTTGTTACATATGTATACATGTGCCATGTTGGTGTGCTGCACCCATTAACTCGTCATTTACATTAGGTATATCTCCTAATGCTATCCCTCCCCCCTCACCCCACCCCACAACAGGCCCCGGTATGTGATGTTCCCCTTCCTGTGTCCAAGTGTTCTCATTGTTCAATTCCCACCTATGAGTGAGAACATGCGGTGTTTGGTTTTTTGTCCTTGCAATAATTTGCTCAGAATGGTGGTTTCCAGCTTCATCCATGTCTCTACAAAGGACATGAACTCATCCTTTTTTATGGCTGCCTAGTATTCCATGGTGTATATGTGCCACATTTTCTTAATCCAGTCTATCACTGATGGGCATTTGGGTTGGTTCCAAGTCTTTGCTATTGTGAATAATGCCACAATAAACATACATGTGCATGTGTTTTTATAGCAGCATGATTTATAACCCTTTGGGTATATACTCAGTAATAGGATGGCTGATTCAAATGGTATTTCTAGTTCTGGATCCTTTAGGAATCGGCACACTGTCTTCCACAATGGTTGAACTAGTTTACAGTCCCACTAACTGTGTAAAAGTGTTCCTATTACTCCACATCCTCTCCAGTACCTGTTGTTTCCTGACTTTTTAATGATATTGCCATTCTAACTGGTGTGAGCTGGTATCTCATTGTGGTTTTGATTTGCATTTCTCTGATAGCCAGTGATGATGAGCATTTTTTCATGTGTCTGTTGGCTGCGTGAATGTCTTCTTTTGAAAAGTGTCTGTTCATATCCTTCACCCATTTTTTTGATGGGGTTGTTTTTTTCTTGTAAGTTTGTTTGAGTTCTTTATAGATTCTGGATATTAGCCCTTTGTCAGATGAGTAGATTGCAAAAATTTTCTCCCATTCTGTATGTTGCCTGTTCACTCTGATGGTAGTTTCTTTTGCTATGCAGAAGCTCTTTAGTTTAATTAGATCCCATTTGTCAATTTTGACTTCTGTTGCCATTGCTTTTTGTGTTTTAGACATGAAGTCCTTGCCCATGCCTATGTCCTGAATGGTATTGCCTAGGTTTTCTTTTAGGGTTTTTATAGTTTTAGGTCTAACATTTAAGTCTTTAATCCATCTTAAATTAATTTTTGTATAAGGTGTAAGGAAGGGATCCAGTTTCAGATTTCTACATATGGCTAGCCAGTTTTCCCAGCACCATTTATTAAATAGGAAATCATTTCCCCATTTCTTGTTTTTGTCAGGTTTGTCAAAGATCAGATAGTTGTAGATGTGTAGTATTATTTCTGAGGGCTCTGTTCTGTTCCATTGGTCTATATCTCTGTTTTGGTACCAGTACCATGCTGTTTTGGTTACTGTAGCCTTGTAGTATAGTTTGAAGTCAGCTAGCGTGATGCCTCCAGCTTTGTTCTTTTGGCTTAGGATCATCTTGGCAATGCAGACTCTTTTTTGGCTCCATATGAAATTTAAAGTAGTTTTTTTCCAATTCTGTGAAGAAAGTCATTGGTAGCTTGATGGGGATGGCATTGAATCTATAAATTACCTCAGGCAGTATGGCCATTTTCATGATATTGATTTTTCCTATCCATTAGCATGGAATGTTCTTCCATTTGTTTGTATCCTCTTTTATTTCCTTGAGCAGAGGTTTGTAGTTCTCCTTGAAGAGGTCCTTCACATCCCTTGTAAGTTGGATTCCTAGGTATTTTATTCTCTTTGAAGTCATTGTGAATGGGAGTTCACTCATGATTTGGCTCTCTGTCTGTTGTTGGTGTATAAGAATGCTTGTGATTTTTGCACATTGACTTTGTATGCTGAGACTTTGCTGAAGTCGACTATCAGCTTAAGGAGATTTTGGGCTGAGACAATGGGGTTTTCTAAATATACAATCATGTCATCTGCAGACAGGGAAAATTTGACTTCCTCTTTTCCTAATTGAATACCCTTTATTTCTTTCTCCTCCTTGATTGCCCTGGCCAGAACTTCTAACACTATGTTGAATAGGAGTGGTGAGAGAGGGCATTCCTGTCTTGTGCCAGTTTACAAAAGGAGTGCTTCCCATTTTTGCCCATTCAGTATGATATTGGCTGTGGGTTTGTCACAAATAGCTCTTATTATTTTGAGATACATCCCATCAATACCTAGTTTATTGAGAGTTTTTAGCATGAAGGGCTATTGAATTTTGTCAAAGGTCTTTTCTGCATCTATTGAGATAATCATGTGGTTTTTGTCTTTGATTCTGTTTATGTGATGAATTACATTTATTGATTTGCATATGTTGAACCAGCCTTGCATCCCAGGGATGAAGTCAACCTGATCATGGTGGATAAGCTTTTTGATGTGCTGCTGAATTCGGTTTGCCAGTATTTTATTCAGGGTTTTTGCATCGATGTTCATCAGGGATATTGGTCTAAAATTCTCTTTTTTTGTTGTGTCTCTGCCAGGCTTTGGTATCAGGATGATTCTGGCCTCATAAAATAAGTTAGGGAGTATTCCCTCTTTTTCTATGGATTGGAATAATTTCAGAAGGAATTGTACCAGCTCCTCTTTGTACCTCTGGTAGAATTTGGCTGTGAATCCATCTGGTCCTGGACTTTTTTTGGTTGGTAGGCTATTAATTATTGCCTCAATTTCATAGCCTGTTATTGGTCTATTCAGGGATTCAACTTCTTCCTGGTTTAGTCTTGGGAGGGTATATGTGTCCAGGAATTTATCCATTTCTTCCAGATTTTCTAGTTTATTTGCGTAGAGGGGTTTATAGTATTCTCTGACTGTAGTTTGTATTTCTGTGGGATTGGTGGTCATATCCCCTTTATCATTTTTTATTGTGTCGATTTGATTCTTCTCTCTTTTCTTCTTTATTAGTCTTGCTAGTGGTCTGTCAATTTTGTTGATCTTTTCAAAAAACCAGCTCCTGGATTCATTGATTTTTTTGAAGGGGTTTTTATGTCTCTATCTCCTTTAGTTCTGCTCTAATCTTAGTTATTTCTTGTCTTCTGCTAGCTTTTGAATGTATTTGCTCTTGCTTCTCTAGTTCTTTTAGTTGTGATGTTAGGGTACCAATTTTAGATCTTTCCTTCTTTCTCTTGTGGGCATTTAGTGCTATAAATTTCCCTCTACACACTGCTTTAAATGTGTCCCAGATATTCTGGTATGTTGTGTCTTTGTTCTCATTAGTTTTAAGGAACATCTTTATTTCTGCTTTCATTTCGTTATGTACCCAGTAGTCATTCAGGAGCAGGTTGTTGAGTTTCCATGTAGTTGAGGGGTTTTGAGTGAGTTTCTTAATCCTCAGTTCTAGTTTGATTACACTGTGGTCTGAGAGACAGTTTGTTATAATTTCTGTTCTTTTACATTTGCTGAGGAGTGCTTTACTTCCAACTCTGTGGTCAGTTTTGGAATAAGTGCAATGTGGTGTTGAGAAGAATATATATTCTGTTGATTTGGGGTGGAGAGTCCTGTAGATGTCTATTAGGTCTGCTTGGTGCAGAGCTGAGTTCAATTCCTGGATATCCTTGTTAACTTTCTGTCTCATTGATCTGTCTAATGTTGACAGTGGGGTGTTCAAGTCTCCCGTTATTATTGCATGGGAGTCTAAGTCTCTTTGTAGGTCTCAAAGGACTTGCTTTATGACTCTGAGTGCTCCTGTATTTGGTGCATATATATTTAGGACAGTTAGCTCTTCTTGTTGAATTGATCCCTTTACCATTAAGTAATGGCCTTCTTTGTCACTTTTGATCTTTGTTGGTTTAAAGTCTGTTTTATCAGAGACTAGGATTGCAACCCCTGCTTTTCTTTTTGTTTTTTTTATTTGCTTCGTAGATCTTCCTCCATCCCTTTATTTTGAGTCTATGTGTGTCTTTGCACGTGAGATGGTCTCCTGAATACTGCACACAGATGGGTCTTGACTCTTTATCCCTTTTGCCAGTGTGTGTCTTTTAATTGGAGCATTTAGTCCATTTACATTTAAGGATAATATTGTTATGTGTGAATTTGATCCTGTCATTATGGTGTTAGCTGGTTATTTTGCTTGTTAGTTGATGCAGTTTCTTCCTAGCATCGATGGTCTTTACAATTTGGCATGTTTTTGCAGTGGCTGTTACTGGTTGTTCTTTTCCGTGTTTAGTGCTTCCTTCAGGAGCTCTTGTACAGCAGGCCTGGTGGTGACAAAATCTCTCAGCATTTGTATAGGATTTTATTTCTCCTTCACTTATGAAGCTTAGTTTGTTTGGATATGAAATTCTGGGTTGAGAATTCTTTTCTTTAAGAATGTTGAATATTGGCTCCCACTCTCTCTGGCTCGTAGAGTTTCTGCAGAGACATCCGCTGTTAGTCTGATGCACTTCCCTTTGTGGGTAACCTGACCTTTCTCTCTGGCTGCCCTTGATATTTATTCCTTCATTTCAACTTTGTTGAATCTGACAATTATGTGTCTTGGAGTTGCTCTCTCGAGGAGTATCTTTGTGGCATTCTCTGTAATTCCTGAATTTGAATGTTGGCCTGCCTTGCTAGGTTGGAGAAGTTCTCCTGGATAATATCCTGAAAAGTGTTTTCCAACTTGGTTCCATTCTCCCTGTCACTTTCAGGTACACCAATCAGACGTAGATTTGGTCTTTTCACATAGTCCCATATTTCTTGGAGGCTTTGTTCATTTCTTTTTACTCTTTTTTCTCTAAACTTATCTTCTCACTTCATTTCATTCATTTGATCTTCAATCACTGATACCCTTTCTTCCACTTGATTGAATCTGCTACTGATGCTTGTGTATGCATCACGTTGTTCTTGCCCCATGGTGTTCAGCTCCATCAGGTAATTTAAGGTCTTCTCTATGCTGTTTATTCTAGTTAACCATTCATCTAATCTTTTTTCAAGGTTTTTAGCTTCTTTGCGATGGGTTTGAACATCCTCCTTTAGCTCGGAGAAGTTTGTTATTACCCATTGTCTAAAACCTTCTTCTCTCAACTCGTCAAAGTCATTCTCTGTCCAGTTTTGTTCCATTGCTGGCGAGGAGCTGCATTCCTTTGGAGGAGAAAAGGCTCTCTGATTTTTAAAATTTTCAGCTTTTCTACTCTGGTTTTTCCCCATATTTGTGGTTTTATTTACCTTTGGTCTTTGATGATGGTGATGTACAGATGGGGTTTTGGTGTGGATGTCCTTTTTGATTTTTAGTTTTCCTTCTAACAGTCAGGACCCTCAGCTGCAGGTCTGTTGGAGTTTGCTGGAGGTTGACTCCAGACACTGTTTGTCTGGGTATCAGCAGCATAGGCTGCAGAACAGCAAATATTGCAGAACAGCAAATGTTGCTGCCTGATCCTTCCTCTGGAAGCTTCGTCTCAGAGGGGTACCTGGCCATATGAGCTGTCACTCAGCCCCTACTGGGAGATATCTCTCAGTTAGGCTACTTGTGGTTCAGGGACCCACTTGAGGAGACAGTCTGTCCGTTCTCAGATCTCAAACTCCATGCTGGGAGAACCACTACTCTCTTCAAAGCTGTTAGACAGGGACATTTAAGTCTGCAGAAGTTTCTGGTGCCTTTTGTTCAGCTATGCTCTGCCCCCAGAAGTGGAGTCTATAGAGGCAGGCAGGCAGGCCTCCTTGAGCTGTGGTGGGTTCCACCCAGTTCGAGTTTCCCAGATGCTTTGCTTACCTACTCAAGCCTCTCCAATGTTGGACGCCCCTCCCCCAGCCTCGCTGCCACCTTGCAGCTTGATGTCAGACTGCTATGCTAGCAGTGAGTGAGACTCCATGGGCGTGGGACCCTCTGAGCCATGCACGGGATATAATCTCCTGGTGTGCTGTTGGGTAGGATTGTTGGAAAGCGTAGTATTAGGGTGGGAGTGTCCCAATTTTCCAGGTATCATCTGTCATGGCTTCCCTTGGCTAGGAAAGGGAATTCCCTGAGCCCTTGCACTTCCCAGGTAAGGCAATGCCCTGCCCTGCTTCAGCTCACACTCTGTGGGCTGCACCCACTGTCTGACAAGCCCCAGTGACATGAACCTGGTACCTCAGTTGGAAATGCAGAAATCACCCATCTTCTGTGTTGCTCACGCTGGGAGCTGTAGACTGGAGCTGTTCCTGTTTGGCCATCGTGGAACCTCCCTTCAATTTCTTTCATTACTGTTTTCCAGTTTTCATTATAGAGATCTTTCACTTCTTTCGTTAAGTTAATTCCTAGATATTTAATTTTAGATTTGCTATAGTAAATTGGATTACTTTTTTATTTCTTTTTTACATTGTTCACTGTTGGCATACAGAAATGCTACTGATTTTTGTATGTTGATTTTGTATACTGCAACTTTACTGAATTTGCTTATCAGTTTTAATAGTTTTCTTGTGGAGTCATTAGGTTTATCCAAATATAAGATCATATTATCTGAAAACAAGGATAATTTGACCTCTTTCCAATTTGGATCCCTTTTATATCTTTCTCTTATCTGATTGCTCTAGCTAGGACTTTCAGTAGTGTGTTGAATAACAGTGATGACTGGGTATCCTTGTCATATTTCAGACCTTAGAGGAAAGGCTTTCAGTTTTTCCCCATTCAGTATGATACTAGCTATGGGTCTGTCATATTTGGCTTTTATTATGTTGAGGTATGTTCCTTCTATCCCTGGTTTTGGAGAGTTTTATCATGAAGGGGTATGAAATTTATCAATAATAGTTTGGAAGTACTCTCTCCTCTATTTTTTGAAATAGTTTGAGTAGGATTGATATTGATTCTTCTTTAAACATTCGGTAGAATTCAGCAGTGAAGCCATCAGGTCCCAGGCTTTTCTTTACTGGGAGACTTTTTATTACAGCTTTGATCTTGTTACTTGTTATTGATCTGTTCAGGTTTTGGATTTCTTTCAGATTCAGTCATAGTAGGTTGTATGTATCTAGGAATTTGTCCATTTCTTCTAGATTTTCCAGTTTATTGGCATATAGTCTCTCAGAGTAGCCACTTGTGCTTTTTTGAATTTCTGCAATATCATTTTTAATATCTCCTTTTTCATTTCTGATTTTATTTGAATCTTCTCTTTTTTCTTAATCTGGCTAAAGGTTGTCAATTTTGCTTAACTTTTCAAAAAACAACTTTTTGTTTCATTGATTTTTCGTATTGTTTTTTCATTTCAATGTCACTCATTTTTGCTCTGCTCTTTATTATTTGTTTTCTTCCACTAATTTGGGGTTTGGTTTGCTCTTGACTTTCCACTTTAAGATGCATCCTTAGATTGTTCATTTCAATTACTTCCCTCTGGGCACTTCTTCTGCCGTATCCCATAGGTTTTGGTATATTGTTTCCAATATAATTTGTTTCAAAAAAATTTTCAATTTCTTTCTTAATTTCTTCATTGGGCCACTGGTCATTCAGGAACATATTGTTTAATTTATATGTGCTTGTATAGTTTCCAAAATTTCTCTTGTTATTAATTTCTAGTTTTATCCCATTGTGGTCAGAGAAGATGCTTAATATTATTTTAATTTTTTTGAATGTTTTAAGACTTTTTTTGTGACCTAACATAAGGTATGTACTTGAGAATGAGCCATGCGCTGAGGAAAAGAAGGTGTATTTCACAGCTCTTGGATGAGATGTTCTGTAAATATCTATTAGATCATTTGGTCAATAGTGTAGATAAGTCTGATGTTTCTTTATTGATCTTCTGTCAGGAAGATCTATCCAATGCTGAAAGTGGGGTGTTAAAGTCACCAACTATGATTGTATTGGGGCCTATATGTTTCTTTAGCTCTAATAATATTTTCTTTATATATCTGGATGCTCCAGTGTTGGGTACATATATATTTAAAATTGCTATATTCTCTTATTCAATTAATCTCTTTATCATTATAGAGTTACCTTTTTGTTTCTTCTTATAGTTTTTGTCTTGAAATCGATTTTGTCTGACATAAGTATAGTATTCTTGCTCTTGTTTGGTTTCCATTGGCATGGAGTAACTTTTTCCATCCCTTTATTTCAAGTCTATGTGTTCTTTATAGGTAAAGTGTGATTCTTGTAGGTAACACACAAATGGGTCTTGTTTTTTCATCCATACATCCAGTCTATGAATTTTGAGTGAAGAGTTTAGTGCATTTACATTCAATGTCATTATTGATAAGTAAGGACTTACTTCTGCCATTTTGTCATTTGTTTTCTGGTTATTTTGTGGCATTCTCATCCTTCTTTGTTTCTGTCTTTCTCTAATGAAGACGGTTTTCTCTGGTGATATGATTTAGTTTCCTGCTTTTTATTTTTTTGTGTATTTATTGTATGTTTTTTGGTTTGAGGTTACCATGAGGCTTGGAAATACTACGTTAAAACCTATCATTTTAACCTGGTCACAACCTAACACTATTTTCATAAACAAACAAACAAGCAAAAAGAAAACCAATAAAAACTCAACTTTATCTCCCCACTTTTAAATTTTTTGTTGTTTTAATTTGTATCTTATTGTACTATGTCATGAATAGTGGTAGGTATTTTTGATTGGTTCGTTATTTAGTCTTTTTTCTTAGTGTAAGAGTAGTTTACACTCTACAGTTATGATATCATAATAATAATTTTTGTTTTACTGTGTACTTACTGTTACCAGTGCATTTTCTACCTTCAGGTAATTATTTATTGCTCATTAATATCTTTTTTTTCTGATTGAAGCACTCTCTTTAGTATTTCTTGTAGCATGGGTGTAGTATTGATGAAATCCCTCAGCTTTGTCTGGGAAAAATCTTTATTTCTCTTTCATGTTTGATGGATGTTTTTGTCAGATATACTATTCTAGTGTAAAAGTTTGTTGTTGTTGTTGTTGTTGTTGTTTTCAGCACTTTAAATATGTCATGCCATTCTCTCCTGGCCTATAAGGATTCCACTGAAAAGTCTGTTGCCAGATGTATTGGAACCTCATTGAATGTTATTTGTTTATTTTGCTGCTTTCATGATCCTTTCTTTATTCTTGACCTTTGGGAGTTTGATTATTCAATTTCATGAGGTAGTCTTTGGGTTAAATCTGCTTGGTGTTCCATAACCTTCTTGTACTTGGATATTAGCATCTTTCTCTAGATTTGTGAAGTTCTCTGTTATTACCCCTTTGAGTAAACTTTCTACCCTATCTCCCTCTCTAAGGCCATTAAGTCTTAGATTTGCCCTTTTGAGGCTATTTTCTAGATCCTGTAGCATGCTTCCTTGTTTTTTACTCTTTTTCTTTTGTCTCCTCTGACTATTTCAAATAGCATGTCTTCAAACTCACTAATTCTTTCTTCTGCTTGATCCATTCTGCTATTAAAGGACTCTGATACATTCTTCGGTATGTGTGTTGCATTGTTTTAAAATTATACTTTAAGTTCTGGGATACATGTGCAGAATATGCAGGTTTGTTACATAGATATACACATGCCATGGTGGTTTGCTGCACCCATCAACACATCATCTACATTAGGTATTTCTCCTAATGCTATCCCTCCCTTAGCCTTCCACCCACTGACAGGCCCCATTGTGTGATGTTCCCCTCCCTGTATCCTATGCTATCATTGTTCAACTCCCACTTATGAGTGAAAACATGCAGTGTTTGGTTTTCTGTTTTTGTGTTAGTTTGCTGAGAGTGATGGTTTCCAGTTTCATCCATGTCCCTGCAAAGGACATGAACTCATCTTTTTATGGTTGCACAGTATTCCATAGTGTGTATGTGCTACGCTTCCTTTATCCAGTCTATCATTGATGGGCATTTGGGTTTGTTTTAACTCTTTGCTATTGTGAACAGTGCTGCAATAAACATATGTGTGCATGTGTCTATATAGTAGAATGATTTATAATCCTTTTGGTATATACCCAGTAATGGGATTGCTGGGTCAAATGGTATTTCTGGTTCTAGATCCTTGAGGAATTGCAGTACTGTCTTCCACAATGGTTGAACTAATTTGCATTTTCACCAACAGTATAAAAGCCTTCCTATTTCTCCACATCCTCTCCAGCATCTGTTGTTTCCTGACTTTTTAATGATTGCCATTCTAACTGGCATGAGATGGTATCTCACTGTGGTTTTGATTTGCATTTCTCTAATGACCAGTGATGATGAGCTTTTTTTCATATGCTTTTTGGCCGCATAAATATCTTTTTTTGAGAAGTGTCTATTCATATCCTTCAATCACTTTTTGACTTTTTTTCTTTCTTGTAAATTTGTTTAAGTACCTTGTAGATTCTGGATGTTAGCCCTTTGTCAGATGGGTAGGTCGCAAAATTTTTCTCCCATTCTGTAGGTTGCCTGTTCACTTGGATGATGGTTTATTTTGCTGTGTAAAAGCTCTTTAGTTCAATTAGATACCATTTGTCAATTTTAACTTTTGTTGCCATTGCTTTTGGTGTTTTAGTAATGAAGTCTTTGCCAGTGCCTGTGTCCTGAATGGTATTGCCTACGTTTTCTTCTAGGATTTTCATGGTTTCAGGCCTTGTGTTTAATTCTGTAATCCATCTTGTGGTAAGCCCAGCCGAATTCTACCAGAGGTACAAAGAGGAGCTGGTACCATTTCTTCAGAAACTATTCCAAATAATAGAAATAGAGGGATTCCTCTCTACTCAATTTTATGAAGCCAGCATCATCCTGATACCAAAACCTGCCAGAGATACTACAAAAAAAAATAAATAAAATTTCAGGCCAATATCCCTGATGAACATTGATGTGAAAATCCTCAATAAAATACTGGCAAACAGAATCCAGCAGCATATCAAAAAGCTCATCCACCACAATCAAGTTGGCTTCATCCCTGGGATGCAAGGCTGGTTCAACATATGCAAATCAATAAACGTAATCCATCACATAAACAGAACCAATGACCAAAACCACGATTATCTCAATAGATGCAGAAAAGGCCTTCAATAAAATTCAACACCACTTTATGCTAAAAACTCTCAATGAACTAGGTATTGATGGAATGCATCTGAAAACAATAAGAGCTGTTTATGACAAACCCACAGCCAATATCATAATGAATGGGCAAAATCTGGACACATTCCCTTTGAAAACTGGCACAAGGCAAGGATGCCCTCTCTCACCACTCCTATTCAACATAATATTGGACATTCTGGACAGGGCAATTAGGCAAGAGAAAGAAATAAAGCGTATTCAAATAGGAAGAGAGGAAGTCAAATTGTCTCTGTTTGCAGATGACATGATTATATATTTAGAAAACCCCATTGTCTCAGCCCAAAATCTCCTTAAGCTGATAATCAACTACAGGAAAGTCTCAGGATACAAAATCAATGTGTGAAAATCACAAGCATTCCTATACACCAATAATAGACAAAAAGAGAGCCAAATCATTAGTGAACCCCCTTTCACAATTGCTACAAAGAGAATAAAATACTTAGGAATACCACTTACAAGGGATATGAAGGACCTCTTCAAGGAGAATGACTAACCACTGCTTAAAGAAATAAGAGAGGACACAAACAAATGGAAAAACATTCCATGCTCATGGACAGGAAGAATCAATATTGTGAAAATGGTTACAGATTCAATGCTATCTCCATCAAGCTACCACTGACTTTCTTCACAGAATTAGAAAAAACTATTTTAAATTTCATATGGAACCAAAAAAGAGCCCGTATAGCCAAGATAAGCCTAAGCAAAAAGAATAAAGCTGGAGGCATCATGCTACCTGACTTGAAACTATACTACAAGACTACAGTAACCAAAATAGCATAGTACCAAAACAGATATATAGATCAATGGAACAAACAGAGGCCTCAGAAATAACGCCACACATCTACAACCATCTGATCTTTGACAAACCTGACAAAAACAAGAAATGGGTAAGGATTCCCTATTTAATAAATGGCATTGGGATAACTAGCTAGCCAATGCGTATGCATTTTTAAGCTCCAGAATTTCTGCTTTTTAATTATTTCAATATCTTTGTTAAATTTAGCTGATAGAATTCTGAATTTTTTCTCTGTATTACCTTAAATTTCTTTGAGTTTCCTCAACACAGCTGTTTTGAATTATCTGACAGGTCACATATCTCTTTTTCTCCAGATTTTGTCCCTTGTGCCTATTTAGTTCATTTCTTTAGATCATGTTTTCCTGGATGGTGTTGGTGCTATAGATGTTCTTTAATGTCTGGACATTGAAGAGCTAGGTATTAATTGTAGTCTTCACTGTCTGGGCTTATTTGTAGCCATTCTTCTTGGAAAGGCTTTCCAGAAATTTGAAAAAACTTGGGTGTTGTGATCTAAGCTGTATCTGCTTTAGTGTGCACTCCAAGCCCAGTAAAACTGGGGTTCTTAAAAATTTATAGAGGTACCACCTTGATGGTTTTGGACAAGATCTCGGAGAATTCTCTGGGTTGCTAGGCAGAGACACTTGTTCTCTCCATTACTTTCTGCCAAACATACAGAATCTCTCTATCTCTGTTCTGAGCCACCTAAGCCTGGGGGTGAAGTGACATGAATTAAACCTGTGGTCACCATGACTATGCCTGTGCTCGGTCAGGCCTGAAACCAGCACAGCACTGGGTCTTGCCCAAGGTCTGCTGTAGCCACTCCAATGGCTACTGTCTATGTTCACTCAAGGCCCTGGGACTGTACAATCAGCAGGTGGCAAAGCCAGCCAGGCCATCCTTCTCTTCATGATGACAAGTACCCCCAGGCCCTGGTGGGTCCAGAAGTGCCATCCAGGAATCAGGGACTAGAGTCAAAAATCTTTGACATCTACCTGGTGTTCTAAAACCACAAGTTGCAGTTCTTTGCACTCTTCCCTCCTCTTTCCAAAGGCAGAGAAGCCTTGCAGTGTAGCTGCCACCACCCTAGCCAACAATGATACTGCCGGACTACCACTGATGTTCCCTTAAGTCCCAAGGCCTCTTAAGTCAGCTTGCCTAATGCTACCTAGCCTGGGACTCAATTTTTGGGGCAATGGGCTTCCCACTGGCCCACAGTAGGTCCAGAAATACCATCTAGGAGTCATGTCTTAGAACTCGGGACCCCAAGAGTCCACTTGGTACTCTACCCACCATGGCCATGCTGGTACCTAAGGTGCAAGCCAAAGTCTCCTTTACTTTTCTTTCTGCTTTTCTCAGGCAGAGGAAGTTTTGCCCTGTAGCTACCATAGCTGGTAATGTGCTGAGTCTCAACCTGAAACCAGCAAGCCTCAGAGGCTTGCCCAAGTCCCTCGATGCAGTACCTGGGTATTGCTGCTTGTTATTCAGGGCCCAAGGGCTGTTAAGTTCACAAGTGATGAATGCTGCCAGTACTGAGTTCTTTCTTTCAAGACAGCAGGTTCTTTTCTGACCCAAGGTGTGTCTAGAAATGTCGTCTGGAGACTGGGAGCAGTGGCTCATGCCTGTAATCCCAGCACTTTGGGAGGCTGAGGTGGGTGGATCATGAGGTCAAGAGATTGAGAACATCCTGGCCAACATGGTGAAACCCCATCTCTACTAAAAATACAAAAATTAGCTGGGCGTGGTGGCTTGCGCCTATAGTCCCAGATACTCAGGAGGCTGAGGCAGGAGAATCGCTTGAACCCAGGAGGTGGAGGTTGCAGTGAGCCGAAGTCATGCCACTGCTCTCCAGCCTGGCGACAGAGCAAGACTCCGTCTCAAAAAAAAAAAAAAAAAAAAAAAAAAAAAATGTCTTCTGGAAGCTAGGGCCAGAAAAAGGAGCCTCATGACGGTGATTGGTGCTCTGTTGTGCTGTGGCTGAACTGGTATTCTAGATCCAAGATGAAGTCCTCCCCACTCTTCCCTCTTCTTTCCTCCAGCAAATGGAAGGAGTCTCTTTTGGAGCTGTGAGCTGTGCAGCCTGGGGTTAGGGGAGGAGTGATGCCAGCACTCTTTTGGCTGCCCCAGTTAGTATCGCAATATGTCACATGCCCTCCAGCCCACTGTCTCTGGACCTAGTTTAGCATGAGGGCTCACATAAGATTTGCAGTATTTATGGCCTAGACTGCCTTTCAAGTTTATTTGGAGACATAGAGGGCTGTAGCCCTTGGTGGCGAGGTTTTCAGGCACTCAAGTTTGGACCTCTGGGATCAGCACTTCCCCTCTGGCTAGGGCTGGTTTCCAAGCTCTCTCTTTGGGTGGGTGTCAGCTGAGTTTGGTCCAGTTTTCCTTTCTGCTCTAAAAGGACAGCACTGAGTTCACTGTCTCACAATTGCTGTGATCTCCCTTCCTCTGTGCCCAGAGATGCTCTCTGCACCAGATTGCTACTGCCGTGGGTCAGGGAGGGTGGCACTGGCGATTTAAGGCAGCTGTTTTTTTCTGTTTCTTCAGTACTTCCTTCAGTGATATGAAGTTAAAACCAGGAACTCACCTGATTTTTGGTTCTTATGAAGGTGGGTTTTTATTTTTCTGTGTAGATACTTATTAACTTGGTGTCCTTGCAGAGTAGGGGACAATCAGTGGAGTTTTTATTTCATATAGTTCAACCTAAGAGCATAGCTATCTGAAATATTTCTTCCCTGCTACTACTCTTGGAACACATTTCTCCTTGTACCCAATCTTTTGGCTAGTGTGGTCCAAAAAAGGGAAATACATTTACATGGTTATATGTTATATTACTATTCCAGAAACACAGTTTCTTTAGTGTCATGTTTATTTTTGTAACCAGTAAGGAACAGTGCATCTTTCATTACTATAAATAGAAAATCTTATTATCTGTGTTACTCTGTTCCTTAATATCAATATGAAATACTAAGGGTAGTTCTAATGTATTTTCTAGGGGAAACTTCAGCATTTTTAGGCTAGGCTATTCTAAAAAAAAAAAATCAGATGCGAAGAAAAGCACTCGAAGTATCTTGAGAGGCTGAATAATAACCCTCTAAAAAGGTCCAGGTTCTAATCTTCAGAACCTGTGAACATGGCACTTTACATGGCAATGAGGACTCTGCAGATGTGATTAAGGACCTTATTGGGGTTTTAATTTGCATTTCTCAAGTTTTCTTTGGGTATATACCCAGTAATAGAATTGCTGGGTTGATAGTTCTTATTTAAATTCTTTGAGAAATCTCCAGACTGCTTTCCACAATGGCTGAACTAATTTGCATTCCCACCAGCAGTGTGTAAGTGTTCCCTTTTCTCCACAACCTTGTCAGCATCTGTTATTTTTTGACTTTTTAATAAATAACAATCTATGTGCACACACACATGTATATGCTATTCTTGATTGTACATTTGTCTGTTATATACATTGTAAATATATTTACTCATTCAAATAAATAAATAAAAGCCATTCTGACTAGTGTGAGATGGTATCTCATTGTGGTTTTGATTAGTGTTTTCCTAATGATGAGTGATGGTAAGTGTTTTTTTCATATGCTTTTTGCTCATACATATGTCTTCTATTGAGAAGTGTCTGTTCATGTCCTTTGCCCATTTTTTAGTGGGCAAGCCCACTCATATTTGAATACACTCATATTTCACATTGCATTTCATCAAAATGTTGGAAGACTGCTATTGAGAAGATCGTCCTCTCTATAGCATCATAGATATGGGATTACATCCAAGAATTTCACAGTCCCTGAAAATGTATCATGATTGTTCCAAATTGGTCATGGTAGCTTTATTCCCTGCATCACAGATTATTCTAAGATAAGTATGTGGCCAGATCAGACAATGGCACATATTGGGTATTATGCCATTTTTCTCACCATTAAAAAAATAATAAACGCACACAAAGAGAAAGTTACTATCGTGATTTGGTCATGGGTGTGTGAAGTAATAATAGGGCAGCCATCTTGCATCCATGAGTGACCAAGCCACAGCATGAAAGGCAAAAAGTTGAGGATAATATAGAGAATAATAGAACAAATTTGGGTTCTATAAGAACCCAAAGTTCTTATAGAACAAGTTTGTGTGGCTATAAGAAAATACCATAGATGAGGTTGCCTAATTAATTTATTATTATTTATTTTTTCACAGTTCTGGAGGCTGAGAGGCCAAGATCAAGATGTCATCATGCCATGTTCTGGCAAGGATGTTTTTCCTGGTTTGTAGCCCTCTATTAATAACTGTGTATACCAGGCAAAGAGACATAGGGCTCTAGTCTCTTTCTCTTCTCAAAAAGACATTAATCCCAACATGGAGACCCTACCTTTATGATCTCATTAGACCTAATTACCTGTCAAAGACCCCAATCCCAAATGCCATCACATTCAGGGTTAGAGTTTCAACATATAAATTTTGGGGGGAAACATTCAGTCCATTACAATTCTTCAAGCCACTTTTAGTTAAGCATTTTCTTACAGTCAGCCAAAAGAGTCCTAACATTTCTACCACAGTTCCTTCAATATTCTTCACATAAATTGTGTGCAAAACTTTTCACAGCCTTGGTTAATTTACATTTGTTTTTTATAAGTCATCTAAAACTCTTTTAAGAGTGAGGGCATGAACAGATGGCCTTGATCCAAGTCCAAACTGACAACACAGAGAGAGTGAGATTATGTCATTGTTCATTTTAGATTTTATAGTTCTATTCAGATTATGTTGTTACGGTTTTTTTCAGTTCAATTTTTTTAGCCCTTATTTGACTGAAAATAAATTCACCATTGATTCTCTAGCATTTGCTAAGATACAACTTATCAGTCCTACAATTACCCAGTTGACTATTAGGACCCAAAGGTAGACTATTACCCTGTTGATCTTAGACCTGTTTAATCTTTTTTAGATTTATCATTTTTTCTCTTACATTCAAATACACTTGAATTTTGATACAAATTGTTCCAAATACGCAATTTTTCTGTCAGCCACAGATGATCCACAGATGTAATGAATGGGAACTTTTTAAATAAAGTCATTGTAGAAGACAGAGCTTTGTGTTACTCCCTCAGAATTCTTTCTTCAAGATCATAATGGTCCAATCATTCAGTTGGTTACAAATTCAAATAACTGAACAAGAATCTCCATTAGACTGATTACCTTTAAAGCCGAGATCAGAACTTATTTGTTTTTGCCAGGTGTTGGGAATAAGGAGCATCTGATTTTTGGTGGGGACCAACAGAATGTTTAATACATTGGTCCTCACCCCTAATACCTTTGTCCTCAACCCTGCCTGCCTGTTACCATGCTCAGTAAAGTCTTTATAAAATACCAGTGCCTCACTCCAGTCTAACTGAATCAGAACTTTAATTACTAGGCCCAGACACTGATATTTTTAAAGAGCTCTTCAGGTAATTCTATTGTATTGCTATATTTTCAAACCACTTATTTATTGAATAAATATTGCATGAACCTGACTCAACTTCTTTTATCATGCGCATAAGATAACCATACACTAGATGTACCTTTTGTCATTTCCCTGCATCATATGCTGTTTTTACTTATAATACATGTAAATGTCTGCTTTTTCTGTTACATGGTAAGTTACTTTGGAATACAAACCGTGGTTTGTTTCCTGTAACAAACAGTATAGTATCTTCCTTGTAGTAGCTACTCAATACAGGCTTAATTAGAGCAAAAGAAGGATATTTATGAGCAAAGATTAAAAGTGATTTGCCTGTTCTTGGAAGAGATCAAATGGATGCTATACTTTTAAACTTTAGCTTTTAGTAATAATACACTATTTTTAGAATTTGTTTCCTTGCTGTTTTTTTTTTTCAGACAACCCCCCTCTCTTTGCTTGTTTGCTTGTTTTTCTAGCTTTCTGCTAATTGAATGAGTGAGAACAGAGATTAGAGAGATTAGTCAATGTTTGGCAGAGAGATTTTTGAAGACAGAGAATTTCACCATGTGTCTGCCATATGTATGTCTGGTGTTTATACAGTGTGTATTTTGTCTAAGAATAAAAATTATACAACTTATGTGAATCCTTTTTTTCCATGGCAAATGAGAACATCAGTGTAGTTGAAGGGGTAAGAAAGATAAGAAATGATGTAGGAATGTATCAGAATACAACAGTGACTTAGAGTAGAATAAATCTAGAATGATTTTTTCTCAGCAGTTGAATAGTACATGGTTAGCGACCTGCTTGGTTTCTGTGTTTTGTTATTACTGACCAAAGCATCTTCTGATTATGATGCTTAGACACTCTCAAATAGATAACCTGACCACAAGATGTGAAGAAAAGAAACTTCTAGGTCAGGTATGGTGTCTCATTAACCTGAAATCTCAGCACTTTGGGAGGTGAAGGTGGGAGGATGGCTTGAAGCCAGGAGTTTGAGACCAGCCTGGGCAACATAGCAAGACCCCATCTATACAAAAATTAAAATAAAAAAATTATTTCGGTGTAGTGGCACCTGCCTGTAGTCACAGCTACTTGGGAGGCTGAGACAGGAGGATTGCTTAATCCCAGGAGTTCAAGGCTGCAGTGAGCTATGATCATGCCACTGCACTTCAGCCTGGACAACAGAAGAAGACCCTGTCTCTAAAAAGAAAAATAAAAACTTCCATATTGCAAGACAATGGAAAAGTTTCCTCATATTACAACCAAATAAGTTATCTACTTAAAAGACTTATGACTTACTTTGGCACTTATTTTAAAATGTGATGTCATCAAGTTGGATTTCTTAAGCTTATAGACCAAGAGATTTCTATTTTACCATAAAAGCCCAGAATAATAATGTTGGAAGATACTTTTTTAACCTCTGATTCCTATTCTCCTCATCAATATGAAGAAATTCAACCAGATTAGGTGACTTGTCCAAAGTCATATATCTGCTTAAAAGCAGAGTCAGAATTAACTCTGGATTTTTAGATTTTCTTTTCATCTACATTGTCTGGTCTGCTTGCAGAAAGAGAACAGACTTTAAAAAAACACGTAAGGCCGGGAGCAGTGGCTCATGCCTGTAATCCCAGCACTTTGGGAGGCTGAGGCAGGCAGATCACCTGAGGTCAGGAGTTTGAGACCAGCCTGACCAACATGGAGAAACCCTGTCTGTACTAAAAATAAAAAATTAGCCGGGCATGGTGGTGCATGCCTGTAATCCCAGCTACTCGGGAGGCTGAGGCAGGAGAATTGCTTGGATCCGGGAGGCAGAGGTTTCAGTGAGCCAAGATTGTACCATTGCACTCCAGCCTGGGCAACAAGAGTGAAACTCCATCTCAAAAACAAACAAACAAACAAAAAACAGAAAACACATAATACTCTATTAATTTATGAAATCCTCTTACGATGTCATATTAAAAATTTCTCTTTTCTGACTTTACCCAGATTTGACACTTAATTGACTTGTGAGATTGCTGAATGTATCCTTCTCCTCAGCACCAAAATGGATATTATACAAATGAAATCCCTCACGGCTTTGCTTTTTCTATTGCTAGGCTTTCTATGCACATCAATACTGCAATTCTAGTGGTTTCTTGAACTGCATGTTTTAAGATAATAAGTTAAAACTAAAATCATCACAGTCTTTTTTCATAACTTTCACTAGGCACAATAAACAGTCAAGCAATTTTTTTAGAAATCACTATCAAGATGATTTATGAGCTTTAAACAATCATAGTAAGAAAAATTTTAATTATTCGGTATAAAACATAGGTGTTGGATGAAATTTTCATGCCTATTCCGAATGATATATGGAAAAGAGTAAAAGATCTGATTTGAGTGGAGACTATTATCCTTGGAGGCAGCATGTTGCACTGGAGAGACCAAGAAATTTGAAGTTAGATTGAACTTTGAGAATCAAACCCTGATAGGGCCACTCCAATTATATGCCATTGTGGTACTTGCTTCACTTTCTATACTTCACTTTCTTCATCTGTAAATTGAGGAAAATAGGACCAGAATTCTTTTGAATGTTAAAGGAATATATGAAAAGGTACTATGAATATAGAAATCACTTAATAAATGTTTCCTGAATGGATAGAGTCATATTGACCATAACCAATTCCCAGGATAACAGCTAACATCAAGTTCTGATAAGATTCTGTGTAGGTTCTGTGAATGCCTTACTATGTTCAGCAGGCCCAGGATTAATTTTCTTAACAAAATAATGCCTCGTAAAATTAGACAAATTGTCTACTTTCAACTTACACATTTCTCATAAATAATAGCTTTTCTTTAGCTGCAAAGAATAACATTTTAACTCCACAAGAGCCACCCAAATAATTACATGTAAATCTTCTAAAATGGTTGTGACTATTGATTCCTTCTGGGGACAAAATAAGAAAAAGGCCATTAGCAATGAATGACCAAAATGAGGATTGAGTGAAAGAGAGTATGCATCAATTGGCTTTAATATCTGGGGCACATGGTATACAGACAATGAATAATGTGATATTACTACCATTGTAAATGGTTCATAAACTATAGTCATGTCATGGCAGAGATCTTAGATTGCCATACTTGCTTTAAGTCAAGGTCAGTTCCTTGTGTGTTCCACCTACTTGATGTGTTCTCTGTTAGCATCTTGGCAGATGGAAATTGAGGAAATGCTAGTTCTGTAGAGCTTACAGATAGGATTCTTGCCAGGACAAGCTTCTGTGACTGAAAATGAGCAGGTGAAAGATTAGTAAGTGCTCTCCAAGACCTAGTTCCCTTTCCATAAAACTAGGCTGATTCCAAATGTATTCTTTCTGTATAAGAAAATAGAAAATAAAATGTCTTAAGAATTAATGACATTTTCACAGTGACGCCTGACTCAATCAATATGCTAAGTAAGTATGATAGTTACTTGAAGACTGACTGAGGCAGAATGCCTACATTTCCTAAATTATTGGCTTGGTATGTAAGAGACTATTCACTGGTCTCAGGGCCTATTTATGCTGTGTAAGGAAGTCAGAACTCTGGGAAAGTCAAGCCATAAACAAAAATTTCAGTTACTCTACACAGTAGATGAAACCCTCAGCTCCCCTGTCTGCTCTCAGTTTTTTGGCTATGATGAATAAAATAAATGAATATTACGAAATCAGCCACATGCCCAAAATTTATGTTTCTAGTCAAGAACAAGTGATAAGAACCAGGATTACTCTCATGCCTTAAACAACAAAAAAATGAATGAAAATATATGAAACAACAATTCCCAACTGGAAGTTTCCAGGCCAAGGTACTAGAGGGAAAATCCAGATAGTTCCTGGGAGAATTCCTGAATTGCAAAGACAGAGCTGCAAGTCTGGCACAACCAAAGAAACTAGAGTCCAAAGAACAGAGTACTGGGCAGGAGAAAATTACAAAGACACAAAATCCCAGAGAGATGAAGAGGATTCCTAAGTATTTAGTATAGTACTAATTGGTATAGTACTAATAAAAACAGGTTTTACAGTTAACTACTCAAGTCTGGGGAAGGACCTACATAAAATGATAAGAAATAACAGTTCCTGGCACTCACAAGGAGCTACAAGTAGTGCCTGTTGCCTGTTTCAACAACCAGATTGGAAAACCTCATAATTCACAAGGCACTAAGAATACACAAAAGGGTCTACATTCAGTGCAGGAGCATGATTAGCCATATGTTGTTGATACAGTTTGGCTGTGTTCCTAACCGAATCTCATCTTGAATTGTAGCCCCCATAATCCCCATGTGTCATGGGAGGGACCCAGTGGGAGGTAATTGAATCATAGGGGTCAGTTTTTCCTGGGCTTTTCTTGTGATAGTGACTAAATCTCATGAGATCTGATGGTTTTATAAAGGGCAGTTCCCCTGCACATTCTCTCTTGCCTGCCACCATGTAAGACATGCCTTTGCTCCTCTTTCACTGTCTGCCATGACTATGAAGCCTCCCTAGCCATGTGGAACTGTGAGTCTATTAAACCTCTTTTTCTTTATAAATTACCCAGTCTCAGGTACATCTTCAGAGCAGTATGAAAATGGACTAATAGAGTTGAGTATTGCTCTCATCTAGTCTTAATCAGTTTTAAAATCAACAAAGAAAGAATCACACTGATTCCAAGTAAAGTGAATGCATTTTGGAGTAAAGTGTAAGAATATTTGTAGGAATACAAATATATTTAGGACATTAAATATGCAATACCTGGATTCCAGTAAGAAATTGCCAGGCCTGGAGGCAGTTGACAAGATGGCCAAATAGGAAGAGCTCCAGTCTGCAGCCCCCAATGAGATCAATGCAGAAGGTGGGTGATTTCTGCATTTCCAACTGCGGTACCCAGCTCATCTCGCTGGGACTGATTAGACAGTGGGTGCAGCCCACGAGGGTGAACAGAAGCAGGGTGGAGTGTCACCTCACCCAGGAAGCACAAGGGGTTGAGGAACTCCCTCCCCTAGCCAAGGGAAACTGGGAGGGACTGTGCCATGAGGAACAGTGCATTCTAGCTCAGATACTATGCTTTTCCCACAGTCTCTGCAACCCACAGATCAGGAGATCCCCTCCGGTGCCTACACCAGCAGGACCCTGGGTTTCAAGCACAAAACTGGGCGGCCATTTGGGCAGACACTGAGCTAGCTGCAGGAGTTTCTTTTCATACCCCAGTGGCACCTGGAACACTAGTGAGACAGAGCCATTCATTTCCCTTGAAAGGGGCTGAAGCCAGGGAGCCAAGTGGTCTAGCTCAGCGGATATCACCCCCATGGAGTCCAGCAAGCTAAGATCCACTGGCTTGAAACTCTTGCTGCCAGCACAGCAGTCTAAAATTGACCTGGGATGCTCCAGCTTTGTGTGGGGAGGGGCCTCCACCATTACTGAGGCTTGAGTAGGTGTTTTCCCCCCATGGCATAGACAAAGCCACCGGGAAGTTCAAACTGGGCAGAGCCCACCACAGCTTGGCAAAGTGGTGTAGCCAGACTGCCTCTCTAGACTCCTCCTCTCTGGGCAGAGCATCTCTGAAAGAAAAGCAGCAGCCCCAGTCAGGGGCTTATAGATAAAACGCCCATCTCCGTGGGACAGAGCACCTGGGGGAAGGGGCGGCTGTGGGCACAGCTTCAGCAGACTTAAATGTTCCTGCCTGCCAGCTCTTAAGAGAGTAGCCGATCTACCAGCACAGTGCTCGAGCTCTGGTAAGGGACAGACTACCTCTTCAGGTGGGTCCCTGACCCCAATGCCTCCTGACTGGGAGACATCTCACAGCAGGGGTCAGTAGACACCTCATACAGGAGAGCTCCAGCTGGCAACTGGCAGATGCCCCTCTGTGACAAAGCTTCCAGAGGAAAGAACAGGCAGCAATCTTTGTTGTTCTGCAGCCTCCACTGATGATACCCAGGCAAACAGGGTCTGGAGTGGACCTCCAGCAAACTCCAGCAGACCTGCAGCAGAGGGGCCTTACTGTTAGAAGGAAAATTAACAAACAGAAAGGAATAGTGCCAACATCAACCAAAACGATGTCCACACCAAAACCCCATCTGAAGGTCAACAACATCAAAGACCAAAGTAGATAAATCCATGAAGATGGGGAGAAACCAGCACAAACACGATGAAAATTGCAAAAACCAGAATGTCTCTTCTCCTCCGAAGGACCACAACTCCTCGTCAGCAAGGGAACAAAACTGCATGGAGAATGAGTTTGATGAATTGACAGAAGTAGGCTTCAGAAGGTAGATAATAATAAACTCTTCCAAACTAAAGGAGCATGTTTTAACCCAATGCAAGGAAGCTAAGAACCTTGAAAAAAGGTTAGACGAATTGCTAACTAGAATAACCAGTTTAGGGAAGAACATAAATGAACTGATGGAGCTGAAAAACAGCATGAGAACTTCCTGAAGCATACACACATATCAATAGCCGAATTGATCAAGTGGAAGAAAGGATATCAGAGATTGAAGATCAACTTAATGAAATAAAGCATGAAGACAAGATTAGAGAAAAAAAATGAAAAAGAAGAACAAAGCCTCCAAGAAATACAGAACTTATGAAAAGACCAAACCTACATTTGACTGGTGTAACTGAAAGTGATGGGGAGAATGGAAACAAGTTGGAAAACACTCTTCAGGATACTATCCAGGACAACTTCCCCAACCTGGCAAAGCAGGCTAACATTCAAATTCAGGAAATATAGAGAACACCACAAAGATAATCCTTGAGAAGAGCAAACCCAAGACACATAATCTTCAGATTCACCAAGGTCGAAATTAAGGAAAAAAATGTTAAGGGCAGCCAGAGAGAAAGGTCAGGTTACCTACAAAGGGAAGCCCATCAGACTAACAGTGGATCTCTCTGCAGAAACCCTACAAGCCAGAAGAGAGTGGGGGCCAATATTCAACATTCTTAAAGAGAAGAATTTTCAACCCAGAATTTCATATCCAGCCAAATCAAGTTTCATAAATGAAGGAGAAATAAAATCCTTTACAGACAAGCAAATGCTGAGAGGTTTTGTCACCACCAGACCTGCCTTACAAGAGCTCCTGAAGGAAGCACTAAACATGGAAAGGAACAACCAGTACCAGTCACTGCAAAAACATACCAAATGTAAAGACCATTGACACTATGAAGAAACTGCATCAACTAATGGGCAAAATGAGCTAGCATCATAATGACAGGATCAAATTCACACATAACAGTATTAACCTTAAATGTAAATGGGCTAAATGCCCCAATTAAAAGACACAGACTGGCAAATTGGATAAAGAGTCAAGACCCATCATTGTGCTGTATTCAGGAGACCCATCTCATATGCAAAGACACATATAGGCTCAAAATAAAGGGATGGAGGAATATTTACCAAGCAAATGGAAAGCAAAAAAATAAAGGGATTGAGGAATATTTACCAAGTAAATGGAAAGCAAAAAAAAAAAAAAGCAGAGGTGGCAATCCTAGTCTCTGATAAAACAGACTTTAAACCAACAAAGATCAAAAGAGACAAAGAAGGGCATTACATAATGGTAAAGGAATCAAGGCAACAAGAAGATCTAACTGTCCTAAATATATATATGCACCTAATACAGGAGCACCCAGATTCATAAAGCAAGTTCTTACAGACCTACAAAGACATTTAGACTCCCACACAGTAATAGTGGGAGACTTTAACACCCTGCTGTCAATATTAGACAGATCGAGACAGAAAATTAACAAGGATATTCGAGACTTAAACCCGGCTCTGGACCAAGCAGACCTAATAGACATCTAGAGAACTCTCCACCCCAAATCAACAGAATATACCTTCTTTTCAGCATCACATCACACTTATTCTAAAATTGACCATATAGTTGGAAGTAACACACTCCTCAGCAAATGCAAAAGAATGGAAATCATAACACACAGTCTCTCAGACCACAGTGAAATCAAATTAAAACTTAGGATTAAGAAACTCACTCAAAACCACACAACTACATGGAAACTGAACAACCTGCTCCTGAATGACTACTGCGTAAATGATGAAATTAAGGCAGGAATAAATAAGTTATTTGAAACCAATGAGAACAGAGACACAACATATCAGAATCTCTGGGACACAGCTAAAGTAGTGCTTAGAGGTAAATTTATAGCACTAAATGCCCACAAGAGAAAGGCAGGAAAGATCTAAAATCGACATCCTAACATCACAATTGAAAGAACTAAAGAAGAGCAAACAAATTCAAAAACTAGAAGAAGACAAGAAATAACTAAGAAAGAGCTGAACTGAAAGAATTAGAGTCACAAAAAATGTTTCAAAAAATCAATGTATCCAGGAGCTGGTTTTTTTTAAAAGAACAACACAACAGATAGACCACTAGTAGACTAAAAAAGAAAAAAAGAGAGAAGAATCAAATAGACTCAATACAAAGTGATAAAGGGGATATCACCACTGATCCCACAAAAATACAAACTATCATCAGAGAATACTATAAACACCTCAATGCAAATAACTAGAAAATCTAGAAGAAATGGATTAATACCTGGACAAATATGCCCTCCCAAGTCTAATCCAGGAAGATGAATAGACCGAATCCCTGAATAGAATGATAACAAGTTTTGAAATCGAGGCTGTAATTAAGAGCCTACCAACCAAAAAAAGTCCAGGACCATAGGAATTCACAGCCAAATTCTACCAGAGGTACAAAAAGGAGCTGGTAGCATTCCTTCTGAAATGATTTCAAGCAACAGAAAAAGAGAGACTCCTCCCTAACTCATTTTATGAGGCCAGGATCATCCTGATACCAAAACCTGGCAGAGACACTATAAAAAAAGAAAATTTCAGGACAATATCCGTGATGAACATTGATGTGAAAATCCTCAATAAAATATGGGCAAACCGAATCCAGCAGCACATCAAAAAGCTTATCCACCATGATCAAGTGGGCTTCATCCCTGGGATGCAAGGCTGGTACAACATACACAAATCAATAAACATAATCCATCACATAAAAAGAACCAATGACAAAAACCACATGATTATCTCAATAGATGCAGAAAAGGCCTTCGATAAAATTCAACAGCCCTTCATGCTAAAAACTCCCAATAAACTAGGTATTGATGGAATGTATCTCAAAATAATAAGAGCTGTTTATGACAAACCCACAGCCAATATCATACTGAATGGGCAACAACTGGAAGCATTCCTTTTGTAAACTGGCACAAGACAAGGATGCCCTCTCTTACCACTCCTATTCAACATAGTTTTAGAAGTTCAGGCCAGGGCAATCAGGCAAGATAAAAACATAAAGCGTATTCAAATAGGAAGAGAGGAAGTCAAATTGTCCCTGTTTGCAGATGACATGATTGTATATTTAGAAATCCCCATTGTCTCAGCCCAAAATCTTCCTAAGCTGATAATCAACTTCAGGAAAGTCTCAGGATACAAAATCAATGTGCAAAAATCACATGCACTCCTATACACCAATAACAGACAAACAGAGAGCCAAATCATGAGAGAACTCCCATTCACAATTGCTACAAAGAGAATAAAATACTTAGGAATACAACTTACAAGGGATGTGAAGGACCTCTTCAAGGAGAACTACAAATCACTGCCCAAGAAAATAAAAGAGCACATAAACAAATGGAAAAATATTCCATGCTCATGGATAAGAAGAATCAATATCATGAAAATGGCAATACTGTGCAAAGTAATTTATAGACTCAATGCTATCCCCATCAAGCAACCATTGACTTTCTTCACAGAATAAGAAAAAACTACTTTAAATTTCATGTGGAACCAAAAAGAAGCCCACATAGCCAAGACAACCCTAAGCCAAAAAAAAAAAAAAAAAAAAAAAAAGGCAAATAGGATCTAATTAAACTAAAGATCTTCTGCACAGCAAAAACAAACAAACAAACAAACAAACAAAAAAACTATCATCAGAGTGAGCAGGCAACCTGCAGAATGGGAGAAAATTTTTGCAATCTATCCATCTGACAAAGGGCTAATATCCAGAATCTTCAAGAAACTTAAACAAATTTACAAGAAGAAAACAAACAGCCCCATCAAAAAGTGGGTGAAGGATATGAACAGACACTTCTCCAAAGAAGACATTTATGCAGCCAACAAACATGAAAAAAAGCTCATCATCACTGGCCATTAGAGAATTGCAAATCAGAACCACAATGAGACACCATCTCACACCAGTTAGAATGGCAATCATTAAAAAGTCAGGAAATAACAGATGCTGGAGAGGATTCAGAGAAATAGGAATGTTTTTACACTGTTGGTGGGAGTGTAAATTAGTTCAACCATTGTGGAAGACAGTGTGGCAATTCCTCAAGGATCTAGAACCAGAACTACCATTTGACCCAGCAATCCCATTACTGGGTATATACCCAAAGATTTATAAATCATTCTATTATAAAGACACATGCACACGTATGTTTATTGCACCACTGTTCACAATAGCAGAGACTTGGAACCAACCCAAATGCCCATCAATGATAGACTGGATAAAGAAAATGTGGCACATACACACCATGGAATACTATGCAGCCATAAAAAGGAGGAGTTTATGTCCTTTGCAAGGATATGGATTAAGCTGGAAACCATCATTCTCAGCAAACTAACACAAGAACAGAAAACCAAACACCACATGTTCTCACTCATAAGTGGGAATTGAACAATGAGAACTCAAGGATACAGGGTCGGGAATCTCACACACTAGGGCCTGTTGGGGGTTGGGGAGCTGGGGGAGGGATAGCATTAGGAGAAATACCTAATGTAGATGATGGGCTGATGTGTGCAGCAAACCACCATGGCATGTGTATACCTATGTAACAAAACCACATGTTCTGAATATGAATCTCAGAATTTAAAACATAATATATTTTTTTTAATTGCCAGGCTTGAAAAGAAGCAGAAAAGTATAAACCACGTTGAGAGAAAAAAACAATCAAAACCAACCCAGAACACACACAAGTGTTAGACTTAGCAGAAAATAATATTAAAACAGTTATGATAATTGTATTTCATATGTACAAAAAGTTAAGCAGAGTTATAGAAGCCACAGTAAACACCCATATCAAAATTCTAGATTGAAAATATTGATATATAAATGAAAAATAAACAAAATGGGATTCATGGCTGATTTGACATTGGAGAAGAAAATATTAGTAAATGTAAAACACAGAAATAGAAATTATCAAAATTGAAACATGAAGGGAAAAGAGAATAATAATTAAAAAAAAAAAACCTCACAGAGAATCAGTTAGGTGAAGACAACTTCAAGTAGCCTAATATAACTATAATAATAATCTCCCAAGGAGAGAACAAGTGGGTGAATAGGCAAGCAAAAGAAATAAAAAATAATAATGAAAGTGTTTAAATTTTTATGAAGATTATAGACCCACAAATCCAAGAAACACAATGAACATCAAGCACAAGAAATACAAATAAAACCACACCAGACAGATCATATTCAAGTAACACAAAACCAATGACAAAAAGAAAATTGGCTAAGTGTGGTGGCTCATGCCTATAATCCCAGCACTTTGGGAGGCCAAGGTGAGTGGGTCACTTGAGGTCAGGAGTTTGAGACCAGCCTAGCCAAAATGGTGAAACCATGTCTCTACTAAAGAAAAAAAAAAAAATTAGCCAGGCATGGTGGTGCGAGGCTGTAATCCCAGCTACTAAGAGGCTGAGGCACGAGAATTGCTTGAACCTGGGAGGCGGAGGTTGCAGTGGGCCAAGATTGCACCATTGCACTCCAGCGTGGGTGATGGAGTGAGACTCCATCTCAAAGAAAATAAAAAGAGAAAATTTAAACAGGATTCAGTGGGGGAAAAAGATGTTACATACAGAGTAACAAACATAAACGTTATTGCAAATTTCTTATTGGAAACAGTGTAAGTGAGATGATAGTGAAGCGATGTTCTTTACAGGAAGAAACTCTTCAACCTAGAATTCTATGCCCAGAATAATTTTCTTTTCTTTCAAAAACAATGGAAAAAATATTTTTTTAGATATATGGAAGCTGAAAGAAGTTATCGCAAGCAGACTACTACTGTGAAATATTTTTTTGAAAGTGGAATTTATAGGGTTTCTACATTGTTACTGTATTACTCTTCTTTCAAGCAATATTAAACATTTTACCTATAGTATAAGAACCTCAAAACTGCATACTCCCATTTCTCCCTTTTGACTTTTGCAATATTATATGTGTATGTGTATTTTTATATATATATATTACAGTAGTCATAAGAAAAATGATAGGCAACAGAAATATGAAATTTACACAGAGGAATGAAGACTGGTGGAAATGCTAAGTATGTGAATTAATATAAAATATTTTATTATTATTTGAATACCTTTAAAACATAATTTTAAACCATTTAAACAAAATAACAACATAACGTGTAGTTTATAATTTATGTAGAATTAAGATCTATAGCTACAATATTGCAAAAGTCAAGAGAGTAGAAATGAAAGTATGCAGCTGTGAGGTTCTTATACCATAGGTAAAATGTTGTAATATCACTTGTAGGAGGAACATAATACATTAACAATGTAGAAACCCTATAAATTCCACTAGAATAATAAATATGATACAGATAGCTTCTAAGCCAACAATAGAGATGAAATAAAAATTTAAAATCCAATTAATCTAAAAGTAGACAGACAAAAGAGGAAAGAGGGAACAAAAAACAGATGAGATAAATAGAAAACAAATAGCAAGATATCAGATTTAACTCACCTATATAATTAATCACATTAAATATAAATGGTCTATGTCACATTAAATATAAATGGTCTAAATACCCAAATTAAAAGGCAAAGATTGTTAGTATGGATGTAAAAAAAAAAATCGCAAGACCCAATTATTTTCTGTCTAGAAGAAATGCAATTTAAATATAAAAATATAAATAGCATAAAAATAAAGGATAGAGAAATATATACTATCCTAACACTAATTAAAGTGGAGTGGCCATATTAATATCAAGCAAAGCAGATACCAGAGCCCAGAATATTGCCAGGAACAAAGAATTTATTTCATAATGGTGAAAGAGTCAATTCATTAAAATGACATAATATTCCTAAATGTTTATAAATCTAGAAGCTGAGCTACAAAACAAGTGAAGCAAAAACTGATACAACTACAAGGAGAAACCAAAAAAAAATCACAGTTATAGTGGGAGATTTTAGTACCCCTTACTTGATAATTTATTAAACAAGTAGACAAACAATTAACTAAAAATGTATATTTGGACAGCCCCATATGTAACTTTATCTAATTAATATCTATAGAACCCTTCACTCAGAAGAACACTTATATTTTCCAGTAGATAGGAACCATTTATCCATGTAAGTCATTATCTAGGCTATAAAACAAAACTCTATCTAACAAAACAAATCTAACAAATTTAAAATAACTGAGGCCATGCAAAGTATGCTCTCTAACCAAAATGAAATTAAAATTACAAATCAATCACAGAAGCAATGTCTACACTCTAAAAATAATTTGAAACTGCAAAGGATTTAGAGTTGCCAAGACAGCGTTGAGAAAGAAAAACAAAGAAGACTAACACTGCCTGATTTTAAGTGTTATTCTAAAGCCACAGTAATCAAAACAAAGTGGAATTGGTGTAAAAATAGACACATACATCAACAAAACAGAATATAGAGTTGAGAAATAGACCCACACATATATGGATAACTAATTTTCAATAAAGGTACAAACATAATTTAGTAAAGAAAAGGAAGTCTCTTCTACACTTAATGTTGAAAGAGCTGGATATCCATGTGTAAAAAACAAAAGTAAAATATTTTAAAAAGTAAAAAAAAAAAAAAAGAATGCCTCTGTATATTACATACCATATACAAAAAAATAACTAAAAATGGATCCTAGGCTGGGCATGGTGGCTCACACCTGTAATCCCAACACTTTGGGAGTCTAAGGTGGGCAGATCACCTGAGGTCAGGAGTTCAAGACTAGCCAGGCCAATATGGCAAAACCCTGTCCCTACTAAAAATACAAAAATTAGCTGGGCATTGTGGCAGACACCTGTAATCCCAGCTACTCAGGAGGCTGAGGCAAGACAATTGCTTGAACCTGGGAGGTGGAGGTTGCAGTTAGCCAAGATTGCACATTGCCTTCCAGCCTGAGAGACAGAGCAAAACTCCATCTCAAATAAAATAAAATAAAATAAAGGATCCTAAATTAAGATGTAAGACCTAAAACTATAACATTTCTAGAGGGAAATATAGAATAGAACTTTTGTGACCTTGGGTTAGCAAAGTTTATTTATTTTTATTTATTTTTATTTTTATTTTTATTTATTTTTTAGCTATGACACCAAAAACATGATACATAAAACAAAGGTTTACATATAAGATTTTATCAAAATTAAATACTTTACTCAGCAAAAGACATTGTTAACAGAATGGAAAGCCAAACCACACACTGGGAAAAAATGTCTGATGAATATTTGAAAATCATATATTTGATGGACTTGCATTCACAATAGAGAAAGAACTCTTAATACTTTACAATAAGCAAAAGCTCAATAAGCTCAATTACAAGATAGGCAAAAGATATGAACAGATCCATACCTAAAGATAATATAGAGCTTGCAAACAAGCACATGAAATGCCATTAGTCTTTTGAGAGGTGCAAATTAACAACACAATGAGATAGCACTAGATATCTATTAGAATGACTAAAATTATAGAATGATCATATTAAATGTTAATAATGACATGGAAGAAATAGAACTCATACACTGCTGGTGGAAATATAAAACAGTGTAACCACTTTGGAAAATTTAAGAATTTTCTTGAAAAAGTGAAGCATATACCTACATTACTACCAGCCATTCCTTGATTTTTTCCCTAAAAAAATGAGAGCTATATGTTTATAGCAGCTTTATTTGTAAAGACAAAAACTAGAAACAACCCAATGTCCAACATGTGAATAACATGTGAATATACTGTGAGAGCTACATACAATGGAATACTACTCAACAATAGAAAGAAATGAATTACAGATACACACAACATAGATGGATCTTAAAATAATTATACTGAGTGAAAGAAGCTAGGAAAAAAAGAGTATATGCAGTATGACTCTGTATAAAATTCTACAAAATGAAAACAAATCTATCATGATAGAAAGGAGACCAGCATTTGTCTCAGGGAGGGCAAGACAGGGGGCACTGGGAAGGTGCATTTACCAAAGGAAATAAACGTATTTGAGCCTTAAGGTGTCAGCCTTAATTCTGCCTTATAATTTAGTGTAAACATCCATTGTCAAGATTCACTTTCATGGCATTTATTGATCTGTTCGGTCAATAGATCTCTGCTTCAATTCAGGAATAACATCTGTGAACGCGTATGTTCTGTCTACTCTGTGTATGCATGTGGATGTAAAGAGGTGTATGATTCTCTTTAGATATTGTTGGTAATTGGAAATGATTTTTTTTTCAGCAGCAAATGCTGAGCTAGAATCTGATTGGGAATTAGTTCATGCCTCACTCGCATATATAAATCTCAAGGGCTGGGATTATCATGCTTAGTTTAGCAGCTAGTTTCATTACAGTTTATTTTACGTGACTGGATGTCTTGGTGGGTGCTGGAGGGCCTTGCTAAGGCATTCAGGAGATATCAGCTGGGTGGGCTTATGTGTGAAAAAAGGGAAGGCACTTTTTTTTTTCCATTGTGTTAAAGCTGTGGTAATTAAACATGACAGAGCTAATCTGTTGCTGGGATTGTTATAGCCATTGGTTATTACTGCACATTCAAGGATGACAGCCTCACTTCAGACTGTCTTCTTCCCAAATGAGTCAGCATTTATCCACTTTGCCAAGTCAACTCACTGTCTGTTGGGGTGTGGGGCTGGTATTTTGTAAGGAAATAAGAACTAGAATTTTGAAGTCTTTAGTGGAAGCAAAGACCCAACACTGAGGGTCTAAATTCCTTGAAAGCAAGAGCTGTATTGTTTTCATTTATGTAACATAGACCAGTAACTGCTTCATAGTAAGTGCTCGATCAAGATTTTTAGTAGTTCATTGAAGCGTGATTTCAAAAAGAAAGCCAAAGCAAAATTCAGCATTGTTAAGAATTGTGTTTCGTGAATTTGTTTAAACACTGTCCACCTCAATTCCCACCTCCCTGCTATTTGGGATCTACAATGCTGTTGAATTTACAATGGTAAGCTTGTTCTTGGTAGCTATAGTTACTTATGCATATTTATTTGTATTATATGTTACTTATATATATATATTTACGTATTCGTATATTTAAAACATGTTTTATTATATAAACTTACATATTAATTCATATGTAGTAATTTATATTGGATTTAAAAAGCAATAAAGAAAGCAGTACAAATCAAAGAAAAAGTCTGTCCTGGAAGGATCACTTGTAGTGGGAATTAATTTCTGACTTATTAGTAGGCCTGGAATATTATGCAACAATTCCTAACTCACTGAATTAGTTTTATGTCTTTAAGACCATATCATTGGGTCTCTAGACTTTGGCTCTGTAAATTTTGTACAATATGCAAATAAAACTGAACCCCCCCCTAGTTTTCTTAACCAATTGGTTTAGATACTACATATATTATCTATTATTTTTCTCAGAGATTTGTTGTCTTTATTTTTATACCATTGTTTCATATTATTTTTGTGTCAGATTAATGCTATTTTTATAATAATGCTTATAAGGAAAGTTGTTTTACCTTAACATGCATCTTCTTATGTTGCTATGTTCTTGACTTATTATTATCAGTTATAATTATACATGTGCTACATTATTAAATTACATATATTGTTATATGGGGTCTGTATGATCATATTTTTTTAAATGTTAGTAAATTATTAAGTTCCTAGTGATCCTTTAAATAAAATCGTATTAGAATACAGAGGACCATATATGTACATGTGCATATAACAGATAAATGAATATATACAATATTTACTTTGAAAAAATTAACCTGTGAGAATAAATGATTTGAGAATTGCTATGACATTTTGAATATGGAATTCCATAGACATAGAATACCTTGTAGAGAATAATATGCCTTACAAAACAATAACTTATCTGAGACATCATAGACAGAGAAGGCAAAATTATTTTAAAATTTTTATTTATTTTAGAGACAGGGTCTCATCCTATAAGCCAGGCTGGAGTGCAGTGGCATGATCATATCTCCTCACAGCCTCAAACTCCTGGGCTCAAGGAATCCTCCCATCTTAGCCTCCCAAGTAGCTGGGACTACAGGCACACACCACCATGCCCAGCTAATTTTGAATTATTTTTTTGTAGAGATGAAGTCTCATTATATTGCCCAGACTGGTCTTGAACTCCTGGCCCTAAGTGATTCTCCCATCTTAGCCTCCTTGAATAGCTGGGATTACTGGCATGAACCATAGTGCCCAGCTTTATTTTTGGTTCTGTGCTTAGTAGTAGCTAATAGCTTTGAATATGTAAGTTTGCATTGACGTGAAGGACATACACCAAACATTTTTGTACAAATATTTTCACCTGGAAGCAACCTAAATAATCTCTTAAAATAATGTGCCAAAGGCTTCTAATTTCTCTCTGAATTAATCCATCAATCAATACATTTATCAAACACCAACTGTATGGAAACCACTCTGCTAGACAGAAATCAAAACACAAAGATACAATGGGCACATCATCTGTACTTACAGAGCTTATAGTTTATTTGAGAAAACAAATTTATAAAACATACTCTTTTTGTTTTGTACTACCCTGTAGAAGGTATGGTGGTAGGTGTTATGATGACTATAAAAAAGATTAAAACACAGACCTCAACAAGAGATGTATTGTTTAGTAGGAGGAATAAAACAAGCATATAAACACATTGAATGATGAAGGAGAGTATGAAGTGTATTATAAAAGAAAGCTAAATAAAGTGTTATGGAAATTGAAAGGCAAAGAGAGTATATGTCATGTCAGGGGTTTCATTGAGCAGGTAGCCTTTTGAATAAAAAATGACAGACATAAAATACCAATTGCCTTCTAGTCACCTTCAATATTTCTAAGATTCCAAAGAAAGTATGACATCCTCCCTATTGCTCTTAGCAGTTGTAATTCCAGATGGCTCAGGAGAGAAGTCATGATAGAATGGGATGTGTGTGTGTATCTGTGTATAAAGAAATGTGTGCCTTATAGGATATCTATAGATGACATTTACTTTTGCAATCTCTTCCATGCTCATGATTTTAAATAACCACCTATATGTCAATGACCACCTCATCTATTTCTAAAGAAGCCCAGTGGCTCCTCTAAGCTCCTAGTCTCACAAACTAGCTGCCTACTTAATATATTTCTCTGGTTATTTTAAAGGCATCTCAAATTCAACATGTCTACAATGGAACTCTTGATCTCTCCTTCTCCCCAATCCTGGTGCTAGTAGTCATTAGTGTGTTTCTAGATCTCTTCTTTTTGATAAGATTGTGCTTCTCTTTGACCTTGAAGTTTGTCACATGACTTGCTTTGGCCAATACAATATGAGCAGAAATGACATTAATTACTTCCAAGTATAAGCTTTTAAAAGCTTCTGTGAATTTTGTCATGTTCTCTTCATGCACCCTGCCCCAAACAAATCAACATTTCAGATGGTCCAAAAACCATAAGCCTAGTTCTGAAGTGAATATGCCATCGAGCAGATCCCCGTCTTGCCTGAAATCAACATATAGTGTGAATGAGAAGTGAACGAAAGCTTTATTAAAATATATTTCACATGCCATAAAATTAATTCAGTAGTTTTTAGTAATCAGGGTTGTGCAACTGTCACCACAATCTAATTTTAGAACATTTTAAATACCGACCCCCTCCCCGCAAAGAAACTATACACATCAGCACTCATTCCCCTATTGTCTTTCCCTCAACCTCAGCTCTAGCTCTAGGAACCACTACTCTACTTTCTGTCTCTGAACCTCTATTGTTTACATCAGCAGTAATTGGGTGATGCTTGTTTTTTAAGCATAGCTCAGTCTATCCTCACTGATACATTGGTCCTCTTTCAATGGTCTCTATCTTAATGAATGGCATTCACCATCACAATAACAGAAACAAGAAGTTATTCTTGAAACTCTTCTGTAGCTCATTCTCCACATCTAGTTATTCTACCACTCCTATGAATTTTACTTCCTAGATATTTCTTTAATTTGTCTATTTCTTTCCATCTCCATTGCTACCACTATTGTTCAAGATACTACCATTCCTTTCTCTCACTTCTGTTAGTGTTTCCAAGTTCCTGACAGATAGTAATTTTCGTGATTTGAGAATGAGAAATCAGAATTTCTGAGAACTCCTTAGAAATCCTGAAATCATAAGCTATTATGTACAACAGTTTATTTATGCGTTTTTTTAGGGAGAGGTGGTAATAATGCTTTGTAACAATAATATTTACATATATTTAATAATAATGAGTACCCATAATAATAAATAGTGCATTATTTTTCTGTGATATGAATATACTGTTTCAGAGGTATCCTATAAAGGTATAATAATAAATGGTTACTTTATTATTGTCATGAATCAAATATTGTGACAAGAGTCAGTATTTTAATAGCACGTACAAGTAACTTCTGCCTGATAAAGGCATTTGGGAGCAGAAAAAAATTAAATGAGGGGAACATCAACAGAAAATAAATGTCAAATAAAAATAATTTTAAAATGGAAAAATGAAACCATAGCATTTAATAGTTAAGAGTTATTCTTAAATTTAAAAAGACACAGTACTAATTGTCCTTTCTTATAACTGTCTTGACCTTTCTTTCATGTCAAATATTGTAAATGTAAAAAAATTTCTTACCTTGTTCATTTGTGGTCAAATTTTTAAGAATTCATCCAGAAGCATTTCAAATTTGTCATTAAGGTACATATTTCTTCATATATGTTTATTTTCCTTTTTATCAATGAAAGTATTCTGTCTACTTGTCCTGATTTTGGTTTTGCCATGAAATCCATATTGTTTTTGCTAATTCAGATTTCAAATCAGTTTCTCATTTTGTGTTGGTGTTCCACAAAAACATCTTCCTCTCTTTGCACTTCCTTGGTTAAAGTGTTTACATTGAACTATAGCTCATGGCAAATATTTAAACACTAGAAAACAGCATTTGAATAGTCTGTTGGAAGGTATTTGAATAACATGACTTCAGATCTCCTACAAATCTCAGTAACACTACTCAGAATCATGTGTCAAAATTGCCCATTGCCCAAATCCTTAACATGTAAAAGGTATCTGCAAACCTCTCTGCCCTATTATTTCACTATTCTTCCTCTCACCCTCTGCATGTGACTTGAGCTATGCAGGTCCCCTTAAATTCTATGCTCTTCCTCCCACAGAGCCTTTGCATGTACTATTTCCTGCATCTGAAAATCTTCCTCACAACTCATCTTTCTGATCACAGTTCAAATGACATTTCTTTCATTGTTTTACTGACTTCAAGTCTATGTCAGGTTTAAATGTTCTCTCAAGCTGCCTTCTTTCCTCCAAAACACTTAGCACAATCATAATTACATAATTTGTGTAGGGTTATCTGATTAATATCTGTCTCTGTGTTTTATAACTTCCACAAAAACAGAACTCTTTCTTTTTCCTCACCAATGTAGCCCTGACGTCTTACAGAATGAAGGCATCATTATCTGAAGCGTGGGTGGGAGGGACATTGTGAAACTGTAGGTTTGGACTAGAGGGGTTTGGAGACAAAAGTGACTCCATCTTGGATGCTAATCTGCCATGTTGGCTTCTGATTAGCCCCAGTCCTGATTTCTCCTTTATTTCCTGTCTTTAGTGTAACAATGTTTCAACCTTGATGTTACCACACACATTACAGGCTATGACGCATGTATTAATAGCAGTCTTGCCTATTCTGGAGAGTTGCCTTTCATTGTCTTCCTGGAGCACATACACTTTTTCCATATGGTACATAAGCCCTGGGTCTGGGGGTAATGAGTGCAGAGCCCTATCTGTCTTGCAGCTGCCCAAGACCATGCTTCTGTAAGTTCCCCAGTGAAACATCCATTACCAACAAACTGGACGTGGCTGCCTTGTTCTTTGGTTTTCAAACTTGTTCAGCATTTGGGGGTCATTTTGTATATTGAGTTCTTTCATGGAGCAAGGAGGGCAGGAATCTAGGTTAGGATTTGTTAAGTCTGAGATGCCTCAGATCAATCCAAATGAAAATATTGAGTAGGTAGTAGAGTAAGTATGAAGTTCAGGAAACAGAATGGGGCTGGTATATTAATTTGGGAGTTACTAGTGTAAAGATTGTATGTATAGTCATGTTACAGGATGTTGTACCCAAAAGAGTGACTAACATTAAAAAGGGAAAAGGTGCAAGGACAGAGAGCTGAACATCTTAATAATAGGGAGAAGAGAAGAACACCAGCAAAGAGGATTGAGTAGTAACCAAAGTGAAAGAAAAGCCTGGGAAGTGACTGGAGGTCTTGACAACACAGTGGTCTAATTTTGAATGTATGTGACTCCTTTCATCTTAGCCAGCTGACAAAGAAACAGTCTCACATCAAGTGCACAGGCTACTTCTTGATTTCTGCTGATAGAAACCTCAGTGATGAAAGAGGAGCAGTATCACTTGAGTCCATGAAATTCCCACTTGACTCCTAACAATGGACTTGGGGATATCGGCAGCTGAGCCCTCATCCTGGTTGCTCCCTTTTGAATTCTATGGATCAAGGAATTGAAGCTAGCCAAGATGTTTTACTTAACATGAAATAAAATATGCATTTCTATGAATATAATAAAATGATTTGCCAGAGAATTACTGAACATATACCTTTTACCCTGTGTTGATTGGAAAACACCACTTTTATAAATTAGATTACCTTTTTGTTTGGGGAATGAAGAAAGCCATTATTAAGATATTAGGTCCTGAACGTAAACTTCTTTCAGTACTGGCTGGTGACATCACACAACAGTGGAACAGGCTTAAATTCCCATTCTAGCTAACTTCTCTTAAACTGCTTTGCATGATCATCATCTGTGTTAATGTACTTTTCTGTAAATTTCAGGTATTATTTTTTCAGATGTTTCTTGTATAGACAAAGTGTATAATCTGTCTGATTTTATCTTAAAGTGAGAATGAGGTATAGGAACTAACTTTCCTTTGGTTAAAGATAAATTTTGAGCTTATTACAGAGGCATAATGTTAGCTGATAGCTGTTAAAAGAGGGCCAAAGGTTGTTTAACACATTGGCCCTGTTGGACCAACAAACCAACAACTTCCTTACAACTCTGAGGGACCTGGTGGGGTAAGCTAGCTTCAAATGCTGACCCTGACACTTGCATTTGAATTACCTCAGGCAAGTCAGTTAATATCTCTGAGGCTTGGTCATCATTTATGAAATACAATAGCATCTCCTTTGCCGATTTAGTTGAGGGTTATTGGAGATATTATATATGAAATCACCTAGCACAAAGCAGGTACTCAACAAAGTTGAACACGTGTGGGGTGAGGTCAGTCTGGCTATGCTTGTGTGAAAGAAGAAATAATAAAGTGAACCAGCTCAAAATTAGAAGACCTACAAATGAAAGAGAGGGACAGAAAAAGTGAAGGGAGAATTTGTGATTTCATGGGCAGTCACTTCCTGGCAGAGCATGTAGCATTCAGGTAGTCAGCAGAGGAGAAAAACCAGATGGGGGCCGGGCATGCAGGGGTGCCAGCCCAAAGAAAACATTTATTTTACTTTTTTTTTTTTTTTTTGAGACAGAGTCTAGCTCTGTCACCCGGGCTGGAGTGCAGTGACATGATCTCAGCTCACTGCAACATCTACATCCCAAGTTCAAGTGATTCTCATGCCTCAGCCTCTGGAGTAGCTGGAATTACAGGTACGCATCACCATGCCAGGCTAATTTTTGTATTTTTAGTAGAGACGGGGTTTCAACATGTTGGCTGAGCTGATTTCAAACTCCTGACCTCAGTGATCTGCCCGGCTCGGCCGCCCAAAGTTTTGGGACTACAGGCATGAGCCACTGTACCCGGCCTCAAAGAAAACATTTCTAATTGACAATAAGAAATAAGAGTAATGACAACTAACAGATATTTAGAAAGCCTGCCTCCATTTTATAATTTTCCCATTTTGTATATGTTATTGTCCTCATTTTACTGATGACAAAAGTCAAAGTGTTTAACTGACTTAATCAAGGACACACAGGGAAAAAACCAGCAGGGTTAGTTGCAGCATCTAGGAAGGGCTTTCAGTTTTTGTCTTTCGGAACTGATTTTTTTTAAAAGAGAAGAGCATTAAAAGGAGAAGAATACAAAGCTGAAGCTTGACAGCTGAATAAGCACAGTAGTTTAGGAATATATAAACATTCCTTGTAGAACAGTCATTGAAAATATGTTAAGATCACAAGGCCATCTTTAGCTGGCAGCCAAACAACAGTAAAAGTCATTTAGAAAAAGGATACAGTAACCATCAAGGACTGTATCATAATTAACATTTAGTTGCCTCTGCCTGAAGAATAGAGCAGTGAGAAGAAAATGTGTCTTAGTCACAATCAAATGAAATGTTTTGGGCCTAGAGCCAAACCAAAAACATCCTGTGATTAAATTATTTTTCAGGTCCCTAAAATTAACTTGCTCATTTTTATTTTTTTCTCCTATATCCTAAGACATCTACAAAATGAGGGCTTGGGATCAAATAATCTCTATGCTCTTTTCCAGTTCTTAAATTTCAGGATTCTATTCAATGTTTTAGTTAAGGAGGGTACAGAGGGAATTGAACTTTTAGTGGAAAATTTCTGTTTCATCAGAAAGATAAAGTTATGTGTCCTTGACTTAGTATTTCTCCATATGAAATTATTTTTTCTCTTTATAGTTCATGCTTAACACATCAGCAAGAGAAGATTTCAAAAAATTCATTTCAGGCCAGATGGATATGGAAGGATCATAAGCACAGAAACTATAACAAGCAATCTCAGAATCCTAATCCTAGATTGGAAAGATTCTTAAGCAAACTAAAAAATTAAGAACCAATGAGAGTTCCTGTATAACCAAAATCACGAAAATTTGCCACCTTGAATGGTCTGTTTAATTTGGTTATTCTAATGGTCAGTTTGGTGGGAGAAGCAGTTGATGGTGTTACAGAATTAATCGATACACTGACTAAATCAAATCTATAAATGTAAGTAAATTAGGGGTACATTTTGAATGGAGGCTTAAAGTCATCTACTTATTTTAATGGCAATATACACTATTATTAGATAAAAAAGTCAAGGACAAGTTCATTCTGTGAAATGATAGGACTTGGGTCTTCTTAAATTCATGCCACACTGGCAAGATATCTCATACTTTACAAAATACAATATAACCCTATCAATTTCTCAATTTCAAGTTACAGGAAATTGAGAAAGAAAATATGTTCATAGGATTCTCATTACTAAAGCAAGAGAGAAGTGTTTTGTTGATTATATCATCAATTAATTAAGAATTATTAGTAATAAGAAAACAGGTATTTTTAAAATTCTGTCACCACTGAAAACAGATTCATTACACACTGGTTCAATAGTACAAAATAATCTTAATGTGACAAGTTTTATAATCTAATGCCAGTACATTGTTTTGTATAAATTATTTAAGTTATCTGGGACTCTATTTCTTCATCTGTAATAGAAGTTTAGACTGAATTAATCATTCTCAGACAATGAGGACACATAATAATTATAAATATCTTTGAACACTGTATTAGTCTCTTCTCACATTGCTCTAAAGAAATATTTGAACTGGTCAGGCTGGCAAGATGGCCAAATAGGAACAGCTCTAGTCTGCAGCTCCCAGCAAGATTGACACAGAAAGCGGTTGATTTCTGCATCTCCAACTGAGGTACCTGGTTCATCTCATTGGGAATGGTTGGACAGTGGATGAAGCCCATGGAGGGCGAGCTGAAGCAGGGTGGGACATCGCTTCAACTGGGAAGTGAAAGAGGTCAGAGGATTTCCCTCCCCTAGCCAAGGGAAGCCATGCGAGACTGTATCAGGAGGAACGGTGCACTCCAGCCCAGTTACTATGCTTTTCCCATGATCTTTGCGACTGGCAGACCAGGAGATTCCCACCAGTGCCTATGCCACCAGGACCCTGTGTTTCAAGCTCAAAACTGGGCAGCCGTTTGGGCAGACACTGAGCAGGCTGCAAGAGCTTTTGTTTTTTTTTTTTCTTCATACCCCAGTGGCACCTGGAATACCAGTGAGTCAGAACCATTCACTTCCCTGGAAAGGGGGCTGAAGCCAGGGAACCAAGTGGTCTGGCTTGGCTGGTCCCACCCCCATGGAGCTCAGCAAGCTAAGATCCACTGGTTTGAAATTCTCGCTGGAAGCACAACAGTCTGAGGTCGACATGGGATGCTTGACCTTGGTGTGGGGAGGGTTGTCCGCCATTGCTGAGTAGGCAGTTTTACCCTCACAGTGTAAACAAAGCCGCTGGGAAGTTCGAACTGGGCGGAACCCACTGCAGCTCAGCAAGGCCACTGCAGCCAGACTGCCTCTCTAGATTCCTCCTCTCTGGACAGGGCATCTCTGAAAAAAAAAAGGCAGTAGCCCCAGTCAGGGACTTATAGATAAAAACCCCCATATCCTTGGAACAGAGCACCTGGGGGAAGGGGTGGCTGTGGGTGCAGCTTCAGCAGACTTAAACGTCCCTGCCTGCCAGCTCTGAAGAGAGCAGCAGATCTCCCAGCACAGTGTTTGAGCTCTGATAAGGGACAGTCTGCCTCCTCAAGTGGGTCCCTGACCTCCAGGTATCCTGACTAGGAAACACCTCATACAGGAGAGATCTGGCTGGCATCTGGAGGATGCCCCTCTGGACAAAGCTTCCAGAGGAAAGAACAGGCAGCAATCTTTGCTATTCTACAGCCTCTGCTGGTGATAGCCAGGCAAACAGAGTCTGGAATGGACCTGCAGCAAACTCCAGCAGACCTGCAGCAGAGGGGCCTGACTGATAGAAGGAAAACTATCAAACAGAAAAGAATAGTATCAACATCAACAAAAAGGGTGTCCACTGAGAGACCCCATCCAAAGGGCACCAAAATCAAAGACCAAAGGTAGATGAATCCAAGAAGATGGGGAAAAAACCAGCACAAAAAGGCTGAAAATTGCAAAAACCAGAATGCCTCTTGTCCTTGAAAGGATTACAACTCCTTGCCAGCAAAGGAACAAAACTGGATGGAGAATGAGTTTGATGAATTTACAGAAGTAGGCTTCAGAAGGTGGGTAATAACAAACTTCTATGAACTACAGGAGCATGTTCTAACCCAATGCAAGGAAGCTAAGAACCTTGAAAAAAGGTTAGACAAATTGCTAACTAGAATAGCCAGTTTAGAGAAGAACATAAATGACCTGATGCAGCTGAAAAATACAGAACGAGAATTTCGTGAAGCATGCACAAGTATCAACAGCTGAATCAATCAAGCCTAACAAAGGATATCAAAGATTGAAGATCAACTCAATGAAATAAAGTGAGAAGACAAGATTATAGAAAAAAGAGTGAATAAAAACAAAGAAAGCCTCCAAGAAATATGGGACAATGTGAAAAGACCAAATCTACATTTGATTGGTGTACCTGAAAGTGATGGGGAGAACGGAACAAAGTTGAAAAACACTCTTCAGGATATTATCCAGGAGAACTTCCCCAACCTAGCAAAACAGGCCAACATTCAAATTCAAGAAATATAGAGAACACCACAAAGATACTCCTTGAGAAGAGCAAACCCAAGAGACATAATCTTCAGATTCACCAAGGTTGAAATGAAGGAAAAAAATGTTAAGGGCAGCCAGAGAGAAAGGTCAGGTTACCTACAAAGGGAAGCCCATCAGACTAACAGTGGATGTCTCTGCAGAAACTCTACAAGCCAGAAGAGAGTGGGGGCCAATATTCAACATTCTTAAAGAGAATTTTCAACCCAGAATTTCATATCCAGCCAAATTAAGCTTCGTAAATGAAGGAGAAATAAAATCCTTTACAGATAAGCAAATGCTGAGAGATTTTGTCACCACCAGGCCTGCCTTACAAGAGCTCCTGAAGGAAGCACTAAACATGGAAAGGAACAACCGGTACCAGCCACTGCAAAAACATACCAAATTGCAAAGACCATTGACACAATGAAAAAACTGCATCAACTAATGGGCAAAATAATGAGCTAGCATCATAATGACATAACAGTATTAACCTTAAATGTAAATGGGCTAAATGCCCCAATTAAAAGACACAGACTGGCAAACTGGATAAAGAGTCAAGACCCATTGGTGTTCTGTATTCAGGAGACCCATCTCATGTGCAAAGATGCACATAGGCTCAAAATAAAGGTGAGAGGTGACAGTGTGCTGGCAGTCCTCACAGCCTTCGCTCACTCTTGGTGCCTCCTCTGCCTGGGCTCCCAATTTGGTGGCACTTGAGGAGCCCTTCAGCCCACCTCTGCACTGTAGAAGCCCCTTTCTGGGCTGGCCAAGGCTGGAGCCCACTCCCTCAGCTTGCAGGGAGGTGTGGAGGGAGAGGCGCAAGTGGGAACCGGGGCTGCGTGCGGCGCTTGCGGGCCAGCTGGAGTTCCAGGTGGGTGTGGTCTTGGTGGGCCCCACACTTGGAGCAGCCGGCCAGCCCTGCTGGCCCCGAGCAATGAGGGACTTAGCACCTGGGCCAGTGGCTGCGGAGGGTGTACTGGGTCCCCCAGTAGTGCCAGCCCACCGGTGCTGCACTCGATTTCTCACCGAGCCTTAGCTGCCTTCCCGCGGGGCAGGGTTCGGGACCTGCAGCCCGCCATGCCTGAGCCTCCCACCCACTCCATGGGCTCCTGTGTGGCCCAAGCCTCCCCAACGAGCACCACCCCCTGCTCCACGGTGCCCAGTCCCATCGACCACCCAAGGGCTGAGGAATGCAAGCGCACGGCGTGGGACTGGCAGGCAGCTCCACCTGCAGCCCCGGTGCGGGATCCACTAGGTGAAGCCAGCTGGGCTCCTGAGTCTAGTGGGGATGTGGAGAGTCTTTATATCTAGCTCAGGGATTGTAAACACACCAACCAGCACCCTGTGTCTAGCTCAAGGTTTGTGAGTGCATCAATCGACACTCTGTATCTAGCCACTCTGGTGGGGCCTTGGAGAACCTTTATGTCTAGCTCAGGGATTGTAAATACACCAATCGGCACTCTGTATCTAGCTCAAGGTTTGTAAACACACCAATCAGCACCCTGTGTTTAGCTCAAGGTTTGTGAGTTCACCAGTCGACACTCTGTATCTAGCTGCTCTGGTGAGGACATGGAGAACCTTTATGTCTAGCTCAAGGATTGTAAATACACCAATCGGCACTCTGTATCTAGCTCAAGGTTTGTGAATGCACCAGTTGCCACTCGTATCTAGCTGCTCTGGTGGGGCCTTGGAGAACCTGTGTGTCAAAACTCTGTATCTAACTAATCTGATGGGGATGTGGAGAACCTTTGTATCTAGCTCAGGGATTGTAAATGCACCAATCAGCACCCTGACAAAACAGGCCACTCGGCTCTACCAATCAGCAGGATGTGGGTGGGGCCAGATAAGAGAATAAAAGCGGGCTGCCCGAGCCAGCATTGGCAACCTGCTCGGGTCCCCTTCCACACTGTGGAAGCTTTGTTCTTTCGCTCTTTGCAATAAATCTTGCTACTGCTCACTCTTTGGGTCCATGCTGCTTTTATGAGCTGTAATACTCACCGCGAAGATCTGCAGCTTCACTCCTGAGCCCAGCAAGACCACGAGCCCACCAGGAGGAACGAACAACTCCAGATGTGCTACCTTAAGAGCTGTAACACTTACCGCGAAGGTCTGCAGCTTCACTCCTGAGCCAGCGAGACCATGAACCCACCAGAAGGAAGAAACTCCAAACACATCTGAACATCAGAAGGGACAGACTCCAGTCGCGCTACCTTAAGAGCTGTAACACTCACCGTGAGGGTCTGCGGCTTCATTCTTGAAGTCAGTGAGACCAAGAACCCACCAATTCCGGACACAAAGGGATGGGGGGAGATTTACCAAGCAAATGGAAAACACACACACACACACACACACACACACACACACACACAAAGCAGGGGTTACAATCCTAGTCTCTAATAAAACAGATTTTAAACCAACAAAGATCAAAAGAGACAAAGAAGGGCATTACATAATGGTAAAGAAATCAAGGCAACAAGAAGAGCTAACTGTCTTAAATATATATGCACCCAATACAGGAGCACCCAGATTCATAAAGCAAGTTCTTAGAGATCTAAAAGGAGACTTAGACTCCCACATAATAATAATGTAACTCCGCTGTCAATGTTAGACAGATCAATGAGACACAAAATTAACAAGAATATCCAGAACTTGAACTCAGCTTTGGACCAAGCAGACCCAACAGATATCTAGAGAACTCTCCACCCCAAATGAACAGAACATACATTCTTCTCAGCACTACATCACACTGATTCTAAAATTGATCACATAAATGGAAGTAAAACACTCCTCAGCAAATGCAAAAGAATGGAAATCATAACAAACAGTCTTTCAGACCACAGTGCAATCAACTTAAAACTTAGGATTAAGAAACTCACTCAAAGTCACACAACTAAATAGAGAACATTACCTCTGGTGGGCAGAATAATGACTGCTGTGGACACCTTGATTTTTGGCTCATGAGACTCGCTGCAGACTTCTGACCTATAGAGCTGTAAAATAATAGGTTTGTGTTAAGTCACTAAATCTACAATAATTTTTTATAGCGGCAATAGGAAATAGAAATCCACTACTATGGTGAGTATCTCTTAATGACTGGTCTGTTTCTCAGGTTTGCTGGGATGAAAGAAAGCTCAAAAATCCATGATTGGAAAAGCTCTGAGGTCCCTTTAATAACCTAAGACGATTGATTGGAACCAAAACAGACATGCATGGTATCAAAGGTGAGATGAGACAGACAAAGATGAGCTAATTGAGCCAGTTTCAATCTATAACATTCCTAAGCAAAGTCTAAATCGTGAATAATAAAGAGATTAATCTAGAAAAAAGCAGAAGATTATGTTAAATTCACAGAAGGAAAAAATCTTTGTGCCTAATTCTTTGTATAATCATTTGATGAGCTTCTTGAATATTTCAAAATAACAGAAAATTTTGAGCCATTCTTACAGCAATATTTAGCTGACATAACTGATTTTGACATTGTCTTATATTTAGGTTGCATATGAAGGGAGTTTTCTCACTTACCTTCAGGGATATCAGGAGCAGGTTCAGAAATGAACAAATTGGCAAACACTTAGAGAGGTACTTGCTCAGGATCACATAAATTACAGTGTTTTATAATGCCTTACACAACACTGAAATCATTCGGAGAGTATCATGACAAGAAGCTAAATCTCAGCGGAACTTAAAAAACGTATTTTTAACATCTTAGAATTTCCAGCCCACGTGGAAAAGTGGATTCCATTTCCTAAAAAGAATATAATAACTGTGTGACTATTAGAACAGAGTTGCTTGTGTAGCTCAGCTGGTTTTTCCTGAAACTTATTACTGTACAAATCAAAAATGACTGTATGCATTTTACAAAAACATTGTGTTGTCTCGAAGTAGCATCTTCCATCAGAGGCGTGGGGTTAGGAAGTGCACTTCAGGGGGTTAACAGTTGTTTATAAAACATGAATTTATAAAGTGTATATTGCATAATTGCAAAGGGGCAAAAGAGTGATCCCAAAAAGTGGAAGTGAATATGGTTTTTCAAAGATCTGTTTAGACAAGCAAGACACAAATATAAAAGCAGGATGGAGAAAAATGAAGCACACAAACAAGTATATAATAATGTAACCTGGGCTATGGCCTTGAGTGCTGAGGAAAGAGAAGGTGGGGCAGATCAATGGAAGCTCAGTTAGTGAGAAAAGGCTGCTGAAGAGCAGGTCTGGAGTGGTCAGGCTGTGGCGTTCACAGGAGAGAAAGAAGCACCTTCCAGGCAGATGAGAATGAAAATACTAATGGACATGTATTGTGTCAAAAATAGTCCTAGGTGCTAACAAAATATCACTGAGTAAAACAAACAAAATCTCCTTCCCTCATAGTTTACATTCTGTAAAAATAAGTAAAATGAATAGTTTTTTGTTGTTGTTGTTTTTGTCTTTTTTTGTTTTTTACAGACAGGGTCTTATGCTGTTGCCCAGGCTAGAGTATAGTGGCACAATCATAGTTCACTTGGCTTCAAACACCTGGGCTCAAGTGTTTTTCCTGCCTCAGCCTCCTGAGAAGCTAGGATATAGTTGTGCATCACCATGCCCAGCTAATTAAAAAAAATTGTAGATCTAGGGTCTTGCTATGTTGCCCAGGCTGGTCTCGATGTCCTGGTCTTAAGTGATTTTCCTACCTTAGCCTCCCAAATTGCTGGTATTATGGGCATGAGCCACTGCATCTGACCAAAATGAATGGTTTTTAGATGATGATAAGTGCTATGGAGAAAATAAAGCAGAAAAGATGATTTGGGACCATTGGGTTGGGGAACAACTTTAAATAAACTAATTAGGGTAGGGCTCACTCAGAATATGACATTGGTGTGAGATCATATGGAGATGTAAGAGCAGAGTGTTCAGGCAGAATGATCAGGCCCTGCGGCAAAATCATGCCTGATGTTTAAACAAGGATGGGCAGGAAAATGAGCTGAAGCAAGATGAATAAAACAGAGAATTGCAGGAGATGAGGCCAGAAAATGACAAAAGCCAGATAGTGTGAGATCACCTGGGTCATTTTAAGGACTTAGATGTTTACTCTGCATGACAGAGGGAGGCATTGCAGAGATAAAACAGAGGAGTAACATGAACTGGTTTATGTTTAATAGGATCACTCTGAATGATGTGCTGAGAATAGACTGTACGGGGTGAAAGTGGAAGGGGGAACACAGGTGGCAAATGAGAAAGCTGCTGCAATAACCCATGAGATAGAAGCTGGTGGCTTTGATCTCAGTGGTAGTTGTTGTGGAGCTTCTGAAAAGTGGTCAACAAATCTATTATTTTGCAGGTAGAACTAACAGATTTTGCTGATAGATTAAAAATGTGGGAGAGAAGAGGGAAAGAAAGAAACAGAGATAATAAAGGAGAGAAGGAGAGAGAACATGAATGGAAATGAATTCCAAGCAACTGGAAAGATGGAGTTGACATGACCTGAAGTGAGGAAGACTGCAGGAAGAGCAAGTCTGCAGTAAATATAAAATGCTTAGTTAGGGGCATGCTAAGTTGATGATGACTGTAGACATTCAGGTGGAGATGTGATTGGATACAAGTCTACAACTGAGGAAAGTTACATGAGGGAGATATAAATTTGCCAGTTATATGTACACATTATATTTAAAGCCTTGGAATTGCATAAAGTCACTAAGGATTTAGTATAGATAAAATAAAGGTTCAAGTAACCAACTCTAGGACCCTCCAATGCTTTGGGGTTAAAGAGATTAGGGGAAAATGGCACATGCAATAGAAAGCAAGCAGCTAATTAGAGGCAGGAGAAAAGCCAGGAGGATTCAGTGCTGTGGAAGCCCAATGAAAAAACTACTTCAAGGAAAAAAAGACATTATGTCCAATGTTACTGAAAGGTTAAGTTGAGACTTGAGAATGTTTTATTATATTTAGTTATGTTGAGCTTATTGGTAGCTGAAAGACTTGGCAAGTTCTGATTACATAAATGTAGTCATCATTTTCCTATGCTATATCTGCCTGGGGATAAAATATGGTTCTGTTAATAATTTCAATAATAAAAGTCTCAGGCTTCTGGTGGTTTAAAAATCTGATGACCAATGTTTTGGTACACTCACCTTCAGAAGGGGGAGATTAATATTTTTCCTTTTGAGTGGGAGCTGGCCTTCATAACTTTCTCCTGTCACGCGACCAAAGTGAAAGCGTGTGATGTCCAATGGGACATAAAAAAAATTGTAGCTTTCTCCTGGACTTGACTGCAATTTCATGAGAAAGACATCAGAACCATCTAGATAAGCCACTCCCAAATTTATGACCCACAGAAACAGAGAATAAATCTTTATTGTTTTGAGACACCCAGTTTTGGGATAACTTGTTATTGTGGAAACAGATAACTAATACAGATTTGGGTGCCTGGAAGTGGGGTGCTGTCATAGCACATATCTAAAAATGTGGATTAACTTTGAGACTAACTAATGTGCAGGAGCTAGGAAGAATTTGAGGAGAGTGGAAGCTAATGTACCCTGACCAGGCTATTAGTAGAAGTCAGGACTTTTGAGAAGACTGTCAACAAAGCTCCAAGGAAAGTGAGAAATTTCTTCTTGGAAACTGGAGGCAAGGGGCCCTTGTTATATGGTGGCAGACACATTAGCAATATTGACACCTGCAATAATATGGAATGTATAAAATGTATCTAATAAACTAAATGGACTAGCTAAGGACATTTCTACACAGAATGTTGATTTTGCTGCTTAATTTCTTCTTTCTGCTTATAGTAAAATTTGAGAGGAGAGAGATATTATAGAAAGTTCACTAAGTAAAAAGAAGCCAATGTCTCTGGTTTTAAAAATTCTTAGCCTCTAAAGGAGGCAAAAGATGTTAAAATTAGGAAACAGCTTCAGGGAAAATATCAAATCAAGGGCTCCACCAGGTCTAACAATGATGATAAATGTGCAGCCATAAAATCTCTTATTAAGACATCAGAAAGATCAATGGAAATGCCTCAGAATGTCATTTTGTCAGGGAAAAAAGGCCTTTAAAAGATTTGAATGTCTCAGAACTCCCCTCAATCAAACATTATGGCTTCTAAGAAGCTTAAATATACTGTCCTTCAGCAAAAGTCTTAGATAGAGAAGGGCTTATCTTGATTTGTAGATGTAGCTTTCTCTAATGAATTGGAGCTTAATAATATTCACAGGAGACCCACATGTTTTTAAAAGAATTTTATCAGCAGAAACACTGCCAGCTTGAACAGAAGGGGATAGAAACAGGACTAAATAAATGGACTCCCCAATTTCTACTGACAGGAAGTAGGCTCAGAAAACTACTCAGCTACAAACACGATACCTTCCGTGAAAAAGAAAGGAAGACTCAGAAAGCAGAAAGGAGAGTGGAACCAAGAGCCATAGATAATTACTCCCTGTCCTTTTGTATTCCACTCAAGAAACAACTCATCCCAGATTTGATGTCAGAATTGGTATAAACCAGTGACTCCTGTTTATTTTCCACGTTCACTTATTTGAACAGGAGTGCCTACAGCAGTTATCTTGTGCCTATCCCACCACTGAAAATAGGGTATGGGGAGGGAGCGAGAACTTTTCTCTTTAGTTCACTGGTCTTCAGATCAAGAGAAAATGCATCTGAGAAGCTTTGTTCACACCTCAATCTCATTTACGTAAACACATCTGGGATTTCAAGCTATTAGTGTATTGAGATTCTTGTGGGGGGGTGATATGAATATATTTCGCATGTGGGAGAAATATAAATAAGATGTAGTCAGAGTATGAATAGTGAATTTTCAATATGTCTATGGCTTTCTTTGCTACTGCTCTCTTTAGGAAGTAGAGCTTAATACTCCTCCCTTGAATGTGAACTGAACTTTGTGACTCATTTCTAATAAATAGAGTATAGTGGAAGTGACAGGGTGTGACTTCAGAGACGAGAATATAAAAGGCATTGTAGCTTCCTCTTTTTTCTCACTTGGATCATTTGCCTGGGGAAAGCCAATTGCCGTATCATAGGAGCACTCAAGCAGCTCTATGGAGAGGCATAGGATGTAGTGATGACTGAGGCCTCCAGCCAAACACCACTGAGTCTGGAAGCAGATCATCCAGCTCTAGTCAAGGCTTCAGGTGGCTGAAGCCTCAATTGACACTTTATTGCCACTTCATGAGAAACACTGAGCCAGAAACCACTAAAATTCATGATCTGCAGAAACGATGGGATAATAAATGTTTGTTGTTTTATATTACAAAGTTTAGGGGCAAATTATTGTGCAGCAAGACATAATCAGTACACCCTCCATAAGAACCACTGGAACCCTAGCCCCTAAATTTTCCTTTCTGGTTTAAGAGATTAGTGGGAGGGGTGTGTGCCTGTGTGGGAGGGGACTGAGGCAGAATCCAGGGATCATGAATGACATTATCCCTCATGCTTCCATCTGGCCTTCCTCTTGTGGTCATGGGAGGCTTCATTCTCTGCCATCATCTGCCACTGGCATAGCGATATTCTTTTATCTTGTGCCAATACTCATCCCGCTGAGCTAGAGAAAGGCTACTCCTCCTCCAGAATGTGCTGCATTCTGTTATTAAAGTCACAGAAGAGAACACTTTTTTTTTTTTTACATATTTATTTTCCAGCCAGGCCTCTAAGATTGACACCTTTTTATTTGCCTGCTTTAGGTTTAAGCCCCTTCTTTCCTAGGAAGCTGACATACTTAGTTCCCGAAAAGCAAGGCTAGGTGGAGGGCAATCTGAGAGACAACACACCCTGAAGCACTCAGCATCCTCTCTGCCCTCTGCCTGCCAGCCACTGTTCATATCAGGGGTCTGCATATCCCCTCCTTCCACGTAATCCATCTTATCTCCAAGCTTAATGCCTGTATCGTTAAAACAAGGATGGTAAAGATAGTTTTTTAAAGTTTAAGAACTTAAGACATAGATGTTATTTGATTGATATGATCTAAAATATCTTACTACATAATTTCTTCATAGGGTAAAGTTTACCATTGTCATGAAGTTATTTATAATGATATCTAATGTTGTTTCTCGATGTAAAATGTCCTCAAGGGAACAATGGGAAAATAGTCACTCAGGGTTTCATGGATATCTCTGTGATACAACACCAAGCAATATGATCAAAATGACAACCCTTTAATTCTCCTGGGAAAAATGAACAAAAGTGACTTCTTACACAAATGTTGACAAACTTTGGGGCATTTGACTTTGCCATCATTACTGCCGAGGGTTATGCTATGGGTCAAAATTCAGCCACAATCATCTATAGGGGCTGCCCAGGAGTCTGTGAGCTGGCTTGGCATGAGAAGCCTACTCACATGGATGGTCTACACTGCATAAACTTTCTAAGGCAGGATCTCATTTTACCAGTTAATTGTGAGACACAGTAAGGTAAGAGAATGCTAGAGAAAGGCATAGATTCAGAAACAGAGTCAAAAGAACAGTGGATTATGCAGAAGAACCCTTGGCACCTGCAGAGTAGAAGCAGAGCAGGGAGTAGAGTTAAGGGAAAGATGGACAGTGAGAGCTCTGTGGAGAGATGGGCTTCACCCTGTCTGCAAGTGTCAATTCTCTATGAGGCTTTATGGCACTATGGATGAGACTGATATCCCCTTTTTCTTACTTCTCACATGGCTTTACATTTAAAATTCTATCATTAGAAATAACATGGGCATTTGGTTATTTTAGATGATGCGAACTGAGCACCAATCAGCTTTCTTAGGGCCATCCATTAGCCTCATTGTGTCCAGTTTGTCTTCCATGTGCCTCCCCAGGTCCTCATAAAAATGACCCCTGGCTGGCCACTCCTCTACTTCTATATCCAAATAGTAACAGTGGATGCCATTTATTGAGTGGGGCACTGTTTCTACCATATGTCATCCCCAATCCTTACATTGACCCAATAGTTTCCTTACTGAATCAACACATATTTATTTTAGGATTTAGGATCCCCAGTTTTAAAATGAGGAAACTGAAGCTCAAAAAGACCTTGGACTGGCCCAAGGTCACAGAGTTAATAAATGCCAGAGCTGGGATTCAAACTAAGAACTATCTGGCTCCAGTGATCCATCATTAAACCAATACTTTCCAAACCTGGCTCCAGATGAGAGTTGATTCATTCAGCTAGTAAATATTGAACAACCAATAGCAGTCACTGATCTAGGCACTAAGGATTCAGCAGTGAAGAAAACAGATAAAAATCCCTGTCTTCTTGGAGCCTATAACCTAAAAGGTGGAGAAAACAAATAAAATTGTTAGTTGAGGGCCCTAAAAACAAAGATTTCTAGGTGTTAGTCCCAAAGATAGTGCTTTTGCAGGTCAGGTGGTTGGGCTATGAAAACTACATTTTTAACAAGAATTCCAGCTGACATTTTGATACTTAGTCTTGGTTTGACTCCCCTGCTCTTAAGAAAGCTGATACCTGAAAATGTTTAAATTCATTGTGGGTATGCCATTTAGGTCCTAGTATACTTGAATGCTCCTTACATCGTGTTTTTTTTTCAATTAAATTTCAAGAGAAATGGTAAGATTCTCTTAAAATTACAGATTAACCCTGGGTAAGGCAATGCATACTGATCATTTATAGGGATCCTGCACAAGCACACATTTCTTTTTTTTTTAATTTTATATTTTTTTATTTTATTATTATTATACTTTAAGTTTTAGGGTACATGTGCACAATGTGCAGGTTAGTTACATATGTATACATGTGCCATGCTGGTGTGCTGCATCCATTAACACGTCATTTGGCATTAGGTATATCTCCTAATGCTATCTCTCCCCGCTCCCCCCACCCCACATCAGTCCCCAGAGTGTGATGTTCCCCTTCCTGTGTCCGTGTGTTCTCATTATTCAATTCCCACCTATGAGTGAGAACATGTGGTGTTTGGTTTTTTGTCCTTGCGATAGTTTACTGAGAATGATGATTTCCAATTTCATCCATGTCCCTACAAAGGACATGAACTCATCATTTTTTATGGCTGTATAATATTCCATGGTGTATATGTGCCACATTTTCTTAATCTAGTCTATCATTGTTAGACATTTGGGTTGGTTCCAAGTCTTTGCTATTGTGAATAGTGTCGCAATAAACATATGTGTGCATGTGTCTTTATAGCAGCATGATTTATAGTCTTTTGGGTATATACCCAGTAATGGGATGGCTGGGTCAAATGGTATTTCTAGTTCTAGATCCCTGAGGAATCACCACACTGACTTACACAATGGTTGAACTAGTTTACAGTCCCACCAACAGTGTAAAAGTGTTCCTATTTCTCTACATCCTCTCCAACACCTGTTGTTTCCTGACTTTTTAATGATTGTCATTCTAACTGGTGTGAGATGGTATCTCATTGTGGTTTTGATTTGCATTTCTCTGATGGACAAGCACACATTTCTAAACATCAGATTAGTATTGGAGAGAGACTTAAAAGAGCCTTATACACTTACTAGCAAGGAAAGCACTAATTTTAAAGGAATAATCACAAGGTTTTCATAAAGGGATCTCTACTGGCTTGTTATCACTTTGAAATTTTGACTTTATAGGCACAATACATAAGAAGAAATAATGAGATCTGGAGGCCTGATCTTGGAAACACTAAATTTTTAGGTAGGGCATGAGGTGAGAGAAGACGGGCTTGAATCTAGCGATGAGGGTGGAAGGCAAGGAGTGGGGACAAGGGAGGTGAGAAGGACAAGTCGGAACATCTGTGAAAGGCCATTGGGTGCTGATACATGCTTTGACTTACTATGGGAAGTGATATGAAGTTATTTCATTCCAAACTGGGAAGGAGGAATCAGGCAATTAGAGCACATGGCTGCTCTGGGAAGAGGAATAGCAACTATCAAGTTAATTCATTTGCTCAGGGAATAAAGGACCCTGGTGAGTCACTGGTTCTAAGGAGGGTTTGCTTTGTTGTAAACAGGTAATTTCAAGGTCCAGAGCTGAAGACATGAGCCTTTGGGAGTAACCCTACTCCTCCTCTGATATTGTTCCCTGCATTTCCTGGATCTCCAGACTTCTCTGATATTAGGTTGGTAAAAAAGCAATTGTGGTTTTTGCCATTGTAGAAGGTGTCATAGAAATGTGCTTGGCCTGTTCTAAGTGTGACCTGTCTTTGAAATGCGACAGTGGGATGCTCAAATTGGGCCAGTGCCATAGAAAAAATATTCTCAAACCCTGATACTAAAAGAGTGCATTTGCCATTGTTTTTCTCTCCTTCAGCCAGGACTTAGAGTATATGTTGAATAATAACTATGCAAGAAATTACCAGCATGAGTCAGCCTTATTACAGATGAACAGTTCATCGCTAATGTATTTAACTGAAGTTCTTCTTGTTCTAATGAATTAACTGCACTTAAATGGCCTGCAGCTGAGAACCTGTTTGGGGAAAATGGCTTGGCTGCAAATCCCATCTGTAATCACCCCTCTAAAACAGTTAATACTTGTGCAATATTTAAATCAGGGATACTTTCCCATTCCATTATCAGAACATCTTAAAGGAATGTAAACAACTTGTGATTTTTTCTTAATATGGCAATACACAATGCATGCAGATGACCATTAGGGATTAGTAAAAATAAATGTAAAAGGCCTCTGTGATTGGGATCTCTTTTCCCCTTTAGACTGCAACTGCAGTATTTCTGTGCAGCCTAATTACTTTGCCTGAGAAAATTCCAGCTGATTACTCTATCTACAAGGCACAAAATCACATTGTAGATCAGCTCTAAATCTTGTGAAGTCAAACAACTGTTATTTCATTTATCCACAGTTTGGAGAAAAGAGATACACATGTCTAAAGTGATTCTTTGGAGTTAATATCAGAAGTGCCAGAAGATCATCTAATGTGCAGTTCATCATGTAGTGATTTGAACAGCATTTGGGAGCCTCATGTCACTTCACTGAAGGAACACCTATAAATAAACACTGCTTAAAGTGTTTTGCCTATGAGCTAACAATGTCAGTGATGTCTACAGAGAGCTAAACCACTTTAAGAATCCACAGCAACTTCTTTTGGTCGCTGAACACAGATTACAGTTCTTTCTTGTCATATCCTATTTTTAAGAGGGCGCAGCCAGGCTACACTGACCTTGAGCACAAAAAGACTCACTTTCAATGATTCTGGGGTTTTAATAAGATGCAGAAACATAGATGCTATTCAAACTTGGCCAAGATCTTAACACAACATTGTACCAGTTTTAACTTCAGTTAAAAAAAAAAAAAAAAAAAAGAGTCTGAAGATTGGATGGAATCCAGAGAGGAAAACAAGAGTGATAAGTAAAGGGTAGGAAAAGTAATTGTTCCTAGAAAAATATAAAAGGATTGGGACTTTTTATTCTGAGGAAGATGGGAGCTGGAAAGTTCTTTAAAAATCATCTTCTTTTCCATGACAAAGTATTATAAAGCTAGATTGAAAAGTTGTATATAGAGGTAGTGCATTATATATACAAATATATATAATCTAACATATAAAATTAGATAATATATAGTATATGTTAATATATAGATATTAACATATTTATGCATATATATATTTTAGAGAGCACAAGGAAGATGTATTTTCTGGTTTGAAGTTTTTCATATGCAAAAAAAAGCCACTGAGGGTGATAATGATTCCCTTTTCCCCTTATTGTTCTTTAAAAATCAGTGGTTTCAGAATCAGGACTGACAATCACTGGGTTATCTCCACAATTAACTTTTGGTCTTATTTCAGTCTTGGTGCAATTTCCCCTAGACATTTACTCCTGTCTCCTACCAGAGGCTTACTGACTGTGATAATTTTTTTTTCTAATCCTGTCTGTGGAAGTATATATATTTTTTCTTCAGATTTTTCATCTACTTAATATATTAGGTGTAAAATACTTGATGTAGCTTTATGAAGCATGTTGCTGTGAAATTCTGCATATCTACCCTTGTTCAGTCAAACCATACATTTGGGAACACCATCCTCCTTCATTTTACCTACCGCAAACTAGCAAAAGGAATATCTTTAACTTGCTGGTCCACTGAATTTCCTTTCTGACTTCTCTTGCCATGGAGATAGATACACAGGCCGTAAAAGGATTAGTGATTAATTCTGCCTATGCTACATAATTGAATTCTCACCTAGGTAAAGGTCTTTTGACAACACCATTATATAATGTAATTAGTCAAATAGCTTTTATAAACTGGGAAGGGAAGAGATTAATTTCTCTTTGAATGAAATATGTGTCAAGATCATTATGAATAAAGGGCATCTATCTACCTATCTATCTGCCTGTCTGGGGCAGATATATATATATTTGTTGAATTAATGAACTGTTTTGAAAATAGTGTTTTTGAAACACAAATTACCCTCAAATCACATATACTGGTAAAAGTTCATTTTGGCTATTATGCTGATTTCTGCCTTTTCTCAGAGGGTCACCAGAGTGTTTTGAGTTCAATAAAGACATTTGTTTTTCATCTTGAATGGGTAATCAACTCCACCTTCCCTCTTCCCATAACCATGAGGCAAAATAGTCAAGGATATTTGCCTACCAATGAAAAATCACTCAATAGCAGTAGCTCAAGTATGATTCCATAAATAATAAATCAAAGGCTCCCACTATATCTTTTGTACCCTATTGAATCATTGCACACTTTAAACTCTTCTGTGGTGTGTTTAACAAATCTTTAATCATGTCCCAAAGTATTACTCATAATTTAGTCTGAAACACTTAGCAGTTTCATAAAGTTTTGCATTCTGACTCCAAAGAGAACTCTGAGAACAAAACTGAAATGTAAAATGTGTTTTCTGTAAGTGGAAGTGATATGTATTCATAGATTAATAAACGTTTTTATACTTCTTTCCATTTAATGGTTAAGACTTTCTTCCCTCCTCTTGGCTATTAATTTTTGTGGTAGCCAACAGATACTAAGCCCCTTCCTGCTCACTTATAATGAAGTCTATAGATAAGAAAGAAGAAAATAGAAGATACTTGTATATGGACCTATCTGGTGTCCTCGAGTGTTTGGGTGTTCCCGTTAATAACTTTGTAGGGGTAGAATTCAGACTATTAAGAACATGGCACTGCCATTACTGGCTGGCTATGCAAGCTCTCCCATAGTAGTTGGAAAGACAACTATTCTAGGAAGTAGGGTAAATATCACTAGCCATCAAGAAATCATGTGTGTCTATTAAAGCAGCTGCTCAGTTGATTCTCTCTTCTCTTTCCTTTATCTCTGTTTCCCTTGTTCCCAACTTCTATTCCATTCTCAGTCTTAGCAATTCAGCAAACTTCACATCTTCTTTTACCTATCTCCTAGCCCAGCATTCTTTCCTAAGGTGTTGATTGTCAGCAGATCCAGCCCCTCAGACTGGAAGCACTTGTTCCTTTTGTTTCTGCTCCATGCAGACAAGTTGACTAAAGAGAAGTAGGAGTGATGAGAATTACGACTGAGATCCGTCCCATTGTTCTATGTCCATCTACTGCACAGCTTGCTTCTCATGCTCTAATCTACATTCTTAATTTAGAAACCGTCTCATATTTGTGTCTGTGAATAAAAGTTGAAGGCAAAAATTTTTTTTGAAAACATTTAAAAAAGAATGATAAATAAGATTTCTGAAAACACTTTAGTCTTTAACATCAGGTGGTATATTTAATGTAGTCTATTAGTGCTCCCTTGCTCCATAAAAATTTACATTACTATCTCACAGTTTCCATGGGTCAGGAGTCTGGGTGTGGCTCAGTTGGGTCCTCTGCTCAGGATCTCACAAATCTGCAATCAAGGTGTCAGCCAGGGATGGGGTCTTATTGTGGTCTGGGGGTGCTCTTCCAAGCTCATGTGGTTGTAGGAGTGGAGCTCTCAGCTCCTATGCCACCCCATAGGAGTTTTGAAGATTTCCAAAGCTCTTGGAAATTTTCAACATGGCTGTTGCTTTCTTAAGGCCAGCAGGATAGTATTTCTTTGACTTTCTTCCATCTCTGACCTTGATACCCTTTTAGTGGCTCACCAGACAAGGTCAAGCTTACCCAGAATAATCTCCTTATTGATTAACTTAAAGTTAACTGATTAGGGGCTTTGATTACATCTGCTAAATCTCTCATCTATGTCATGAAATATAACATAATCATTGGAATATGTCTTTTTTGTATATCCTGTTGGTAAGAAGCAAGTTACTGTTACTATCCACATTCAAAGGATGGGTAATTCTACAAAGGTGTGGGCCACAGGGGGTCATTTGAGAATTCTGCCAACCACAGGGAGGAATCAAGAGGTTCAATAATTTTCCTATTTTTTTCCTAGCCATCCTTGCAACAATTGCCCCTTCCCAAAGCACACATAACAATTATTTCTACCCTCCACATCATCAGGAATGACTTCAATGTCCATTTCCACAAAGACTTCAACATATTATCTTCACATTTCTTTTATTTATCCAACTCTAAAGTCTTCCCTTAAATATCAGTCAAGCTGCACCCTTTCCTTGTCTTAATCCTCATCATCAACTGTACCAAATCAGAAATGTTAAATGCAAATATCCCACTTTGTAACCTCAAACCCTTATCCATCATGTTCTTCATGTCCTCACTCCAACCACACAGTCAGTACAGACTAAATACAGGGAGTCAAGGGACCCATGACTTCTCCATTGTCTTCCAGATTCTCAGCCACCTCTTGGCTCTCTCACTTTCCTAACCAGCCTAGACCACCTAGTCCATTACTTCAGTCACTCTCTCATCAACATTCTCAATTACCTTGAGAACCCCAGAATTTCCACTGTACCTCTAAGGCTGCATAGCATTGGTGGAGAAATCAACTAAATGTATCCCTTAGAGTCATTACAAACTCATTATAGGCAAGCCTCTTGATTACCTGAAAGTTTTAACTTCTATTTGTTCTCACTCCTACTCCCCTCATGGATGCCGTATCTTTGGCATTCTATTCAAATCTCCTACCCAACTCCCATATCCTTTAATTTAAGCAAACATCCTCTTTTGAGGATGACCGCCATGTCCTCTAAGGTCATTAATTATCCTCTTTATCTTCAATACAGTCAATCTTCCTTCCCTTCTTAATCTTTACCTTCTTCCTATGAATATTTTATCTGCTAAATAAGAATGCAACATCTCATGCCCCATCCTGATCTATTACCATAGCTCTCCTTCAAACCCTCATTAGCACCCACTGAGTTTGAGGAAATTAACTCCTCACTGGTCTCCAGTATTTGCCACTGCCAGAACACTGCATATAAACTGAAAATATCACTGTGTTGCCACCTAAAGATCTGTAATAATTCTCCTTTGCTTATAAAACAAAAAGTACATGATAGCATATAGGGCCCTCCAAATACATCTCTTCTAATACTCTACCTGTCCTATACTCTCACTTTACATGCTAATGTTAGTGAACCTCACCCTCCAGCTTTAATTCTGTGGGAGTTTGCAGTATTTGTGCAAAATATTTATGGCTCATACTTGTGAAAGGAAAATACTTCCCTAATTCATTATGTTATCTTGGCTATATGACTTTAGCCAATAAAATGTGGGTGAAAGTGTCTGTTGACATGTCAAAGAATTAAGTGCCACTGAATCATTTAACCATTTTGTTTTTCCCCCTTGTTGTGAGGCTGGGTGTCCCAAATCAGAGGCTGCTCTTTCAGTTTGGGTCCCAAAATAAAGAGGATGTGGAGCACAGCTGCAGCCAACAAACAAACAACATTGATGTGAGAAATACACTTTTGTTGTTGTAAGCCATTAAGGACTGAGGGTTATTGTGGTACAGTCTAGCAAAATCTAATACAAAAATTGATGCTTCCATGAGAAAACCTAAAATATGTGGCTTTGGATTCTGGGTCACGTGTAAGTGTTGCCTAACTGAGGAAATGTGTTTTGTCACTATACTCCCAGACTCCACTCTGTAAAATGGTCACCCATAATAACTCAGAAGTCCGAAGTAATGTATCTAATGAATGTGTGGCTTTAGGAAAATAAAGAGGGAAAAAGACTGTTGGTAACATTGGTTTTACTGGTTACATTTGTCAAAGTACCATAGAAAAAAGATGAGCTCAGAAAAGAACCAGCTGATTTGCACAGAATTAAAAGGAATATAGAAAATCCAGAAATTATGTTATGTGCAGAGTTTGAAGATACATTTGATTGTCATTTTCAACTAGAGAGATACAAATTTAGGTTGGTGAAAGCCAAGGACCAATCAAAATTCAGCCTGATGATATGGTCTGAATGAAGGGTGTGGCAAACAATGTTCCTGCTACAATTTCTGAATTGATTTGGAGAATGCAGTTAATCTTGGGCCCCAAAACTTTTTAAAAAGGAAGCAGGTATAGAATGCCGTTGAGTCTTTAAGAAGGGCACATTCTCCACTGCCATCTTCTGATGTAGCCAATGATGATAAAAGAAAGAGAATGGGCCTCCCAAAGAGTGGAGCCAAAGGTCACAGAGGATGATGAACTGGAGAGCAACTCCTAGGCTGTAGAACTCGGGCCCCATCAAGAAACCTTTAGTTCTCCAGCATAGGGACCTATTGTAACATCTGCCTCATGAATTTTTTGAATGCTGTTGACAGTGGCTGATGAATGTCTCCTGTTTTCTCCTCTCCAAATGGGAGAGCATAATCTTCCTGTTCCACTATTACATACGGGATATATGAGGAAATACAATTTATCTTTTTAGTTCACAGGTCACTAGATTGAGAAGAGTCACGTCCAGATTCGATACAAAAATTACCAAGAGATCCTAGATTTTGAGCCTGGATGAGACTTCTGGGAGAGGGAACAGACTTAGCACGCACAATGGAGAGATATGAATATTTGTGACCTAGACACCTGTACTTTATTTGTTTGAAATATTTGCTGTTGCTGCTTATAGGATGCCTATACTTCCTTGCCTCATTGAAATCAGGCTTGGACATAAGACTGTTTTTGGCGAACAAGATATGAGAGGAAATGAATTCCTGAGCAGCTTTAGGGAGCCACTGTGTCATTTGGCTATTTTCTCTTTAACTCTCCCTTGAGGCAAGTATGTCTTAGGTGGGTACTGCTTTTTCAGCCTGGGGCTCACATTGAAGAAGATTGGAAGGAGATGCAGCCAAAATGCAATAGACATTAATGTAAGCAAAACAAACAAACAGAAAACAAATCTATGTTGAGATTCTGGAATTTGCTCCAGGGTAATCTAGTGAAAGCTGATTTATACACCCTCTTTGCATCTTTGCTTTGATGCTTTCTTTGTCTGCAACTGCATTCCTATTATTCTTTGTCTATTTCACACATATTGTCTAAGACTTAACTCATTTAGAAAGTTTTCTTTGAACTCCCAGACAAGGATAAAAGCCTCTCAAGCCTCCCAGGGCACCTATGTATGCTTTTCCATTTAAACCTACCATATGATTTGAAAACCATTAGTTATGGAAAGTCAGAAAACGTGGTCTTAATCTTTATAGTACTACTTCAAAATGGCACAGTGTCTATGATGGCTTTGTGATGTGTCAACCTGTCTAGGCTGAACTGCATTTTCCAGAATTTTCTTTCTTGTATATTTCCTGTTAGGGTGGGCAACAAGGAGATCCTTGGAAAGTTTAGAAGGTAGAAGGGAGGCAGCTGCCATTTTGTGGCTCATAAATGTGGCTCAACTGCTGACTCACCTCTAGCATGAAGCAGAGCTGGGCCTGCAATTGTTCTGCCTTCCTCTGGTCCTCCTTCAATTTCTTTGTTTCTTAGGTCAGGTGTGTGGTGGGAGGGCAGTGGTGGGGAGAATATTTAGTACTGCCATGAAGGGTCCCAGCTTCTGTGAGATACTGTCATTACCAAAGTCAGAGATCACAAAAACAGATAAGGTTTCATTTTGTTCTTAAGGAGTTCTGTTGCCAAAATATCAGGTGTTTGGTTTAAGTCTCACTGCTCGCTGCACAGAAAGCCAGTCACTGAGACAGTAAGTATTGCCAGAGAAGAAGGCTTTTTTGGCTACTACAGCCAAGGAGATGCAAGGTCATTCTCAAATCTATCTCCTCAACTGGCTAAATTTAGGGGTTAGTATAGCAGGGAAAAACTGTAACTACATATGGGCAAATGGTAATTAGGGAGGGCTATGGAAGAGGAGTTGGTCAACAGCAGGCATCAGGTGGTCAGTTACGCAATCATGCCAGGTGAAAGGTCTGGGGTATCATTACTCTCTGGGAGACCTGATAGTTGGTTTCCTGACAAAGGAGCTCAGATAAGACAAATTTAAGTTGCTCAAGTTTTAAGACTGGAAAGGTCAATTTCTATGTTTGTTCAAAAGAGACTATAAGCATCAGTTCCATGGGACAGTTGGGCTGGTTTCAGTTCCAGCCTGCTTGTGATCTTCCTTTCCTGAATGTCTGTCCTATGAATCCCAAGCTCCTGAATCAGACTCAGAGACAAGGTTCCTATAGAGATTTGATTTAATAGGCTTCCCAAATTATTTTGTAAGCCAATTCCATGTAACAAATACATACATATGGTGTGTGTATATATGTTTATAAATATGCACACATACATATAATGGCCTGGGGTGGTTTGGGAAGTATGTAACACTCAAAATCAAAAAACTGAAAACAAAGGGAAAGAGTAAAACAACATGAATCTGTAGTTGTAAAGCTTTGTGAGAGGAAGCCCAAATAGGGCTCTGTTAAATGGGATAAAGATGTTGGCCTTTCTTTTAAGGCCAATAGGAAGGCACCAAAGTGTTTGAAGCAGGAGGTCAATATGATCATAGTTGTTTTTAGAAAACGTGACTCTGCTGCAAAATGGAGAACTGATTGAGTACTAAGCACACATTACACAGGTAGAAGAGTTAGGTGGCTCTGGGGTCATCCAGTCAAGGGATAAGAGTAGTTTAAGCCAAGTTATTGATAGTGGAGATAGAGAGTGTTAGATATTTAAGAGATAATTAGTAAGTATAGTTGGTAGGATTCAGTGATGGTTTACATATAAAGGATAGAGGAAAAGAAATTCTCAAGGAAGGCTTTTGGCTTTTAGGTTATGTAACAGGATGAATGGTAGTGTCATTAACTGAGATGACTAAGTATGAGTGAATAATAAAAATGTACAGACTATGATGTGTTTGCATTGCAAATGCATTCAAGTGAAGTTAACAAATAAGTAGCTATGTTCTAGGCACTGTATCAGTCAGGTTTCAACTACAGAAGCAGAACCAGTAGGAGATACACCTACATAATACATGTTATTCCATCTGTCTGTAATGTCCTCTTGCCCACTCCACATGACTTAATTAACGTCTATTCCTTTTTCAAAAATCAGGCCAGGCTGGGCATGATGGCTAATGCCTGTAATCTCAGCACTTTGGGAGGCTGAGGTGAGAGGATCACTTGAGCCCAGGAGTTCAAGATCAGTCTGGGTAACACAGCAAAACCCCATCTCTACAAAATAATTTTAAAATTAGCCTGGTGTGGTGGCATGTACCTGTGGTCCCAGCTACTTGGGAGGCTGAGGCAGGAAGATCACCTGAGCCTGGGAGTTTGAGGCTGCAGTGAGCCATGAATGTACAACTGCACTCCAGCCTAGGCCACAGAGCAAAACCCTGTCTAAAACAATAACAAAAACAGAAACAAACAAATAATAAATCAGGTCAGTTATTAGTTTTGATTATTAAGCAACATATCAAGCTTTTTAAAAAGTGAGAAGTTCACATTATTGCCCCACCCAAGGTAGGATGGCATTACAAAATTATTCTTTATGACATTTTCTTTGAATTTCCTTAAAGAGTTAATTCCCTTCCTGGATTTCAGTTCAGATTTGCTCATAACTCTCCTAAAATGTAGCCATTTTTTATTATGGCACTGTCATGTAGGAACATTTTGTGGAAGAGATTAGGGAATTGAGCTCAAAGATAAAACCACATAAACAATAATATGCGTAATACTTTAACATGAACAAAGTGATTGATTATTAATGTTTTCTTATACTTCTGTAAGCTACTTGAGGGCAAGAACTTTATTTTGTTGTTCATTTTAGCGTTCTGAAAATAACTAGTATCTTGTTTTGCACATGGTAGATGTTCAATAAATGTTTGGTATATTCCATTTGTTTCTGTTATAGCATGTATTACAATCTGTTTTTACCTTTATTTTCTTATTTGCTTTCATGTTTATGTGTGGCCACCCATGAATAGAAGGCAAGTTCCATGAAGAAGTAAGCTTGTCTGCTTTGTTTACTGCTATATCATTAGTTCTTTGGACAGTGTCTGGCACTTAACAGATATTTGTTAAATGAATAAATAACATGTATAAAAATATGTGGGTTGTAATACATGCTACATAAATTTAAAAATACATTTTGGAATATGTACAAGTTCAAAGTGAGGAAAAACTGCTAATTTCTTTTCAAATCAGCTTTGTAGGGCTCAAGGGAAAACTTATTCTTTGCCCTCTGAAGGTTTGCTGAAAAATCAACCCACAAAAGGCAGATTAATAGGAGAAAAGGCACACACATTTATTTCATGTGTATACCCAGGAGCCTTCAGAATGAAGACCAAAAGATACAGAGGAAATTATCCATTTTTATGCTTAGGTTTAATAAAGCATGGGCAGCATGTGGAAATATGATTGGACAAAAAGGTCTTGCTCCAGACAAAATGAGAGTTCCTCCCTTCCCACAACTCCCTATGACAAAGGGATAAGAACTAATGCAAATAGGCTGAGTAGGGAAATCCACCAAGGCCTGACTGTCTAGATTCTTCTTGGCCAACACTCTGAGCACTTATTCCTTCCTTCTGGATGTGGGGCAGGACCTTCTCTGTAAAGGTGGTCTTATGACCTGTAGTCAAACAAGGAAGGTCAGATCATTTCTTAATGGACAATTCTTACACAGAAAGCCAGAGGGAATGTTAGTGTGATATTTTTATGCTTTATGGCTGGCTTTGGAGGGAAGGGGTTCTGGTTTCTATGATCCAGAAAGAGGGATTCTAGTTTCCATGGCTAGCCTCATGGGAGAATGACTGAGAGACAGGAGGACAGGAGAAGGTCAGGGAGAAACTTTTGCTTCTGAGGCCTTTATTTTAGGGTATTATCTTCTGAGCCACAACAGTTTCTCTTCCAATTAATAATAATTTTTTTAAAAAATCCGTGCAAGAGGAGTATAGGACTTGAGAAACCATCATGAGAAAATTCTATAGGCATGACTATTTCTCTCTAGCTTAAAAAATAAATCTAATGCAGCATAAATAAACATGTCATATTGAATGACACAAAGCATTATCCAAAGCACAGGGGGTGCCTTAGAAGGTAAGTTTAGTCATATTGTAATATGATTACATTGTTTTGAAGTTTCATTACTTTTTCATCTGAATGAATATAAAACCTAGAATATTAATACAATGAAGACTGGCAGTTGATGACCCTACAGAGACTGCTCTGGGTTGCTGATAAAACATAGATTGTGGTACCTCCAATCTCAGAGTTATTCGCAGGTGTCTTGTCTGTAATCAGAATTTGCAAGTAATGGTGTATGAGCTCTTCTCTGGCCATTGTTATTCAAAACCATCACCTGCCATTGTCTACAATCTTAAATGATCTGTCTCATCAATCAAACCTCCCCTTCCTATGGTCACAGTACTTGAGGATCAACAAAGCATGTGAAATCAGCACTTTACGTGCTCCTTGAGAGGGCGCTGCTTCAGGCAAGATGAGAGTCCCTCCTTTCCCACAACTCCCCATGACAATTTATAGCCCATTCTGCATTTGACTTCTTCAAATACCTTCCTTCAGATATAATGAGGTCCCCTGGGGTTGAAAGGTGAAAAGGGATTTTGAGGAATGCCATTTTCTTTTCTGATGCCTTGGTGTCTGAGTGCCATGTGGAAGATTTAATACCAACTCTATTCCTCCGATGCATATGACAATATAATATCCTCTAATTTCATCTGTTATGTCTTTGTACAAGCAGGAAAAATATTCTTTACAGCAGGACTACAAAATTACACACATTACAATTGAATATTCAGGTATTAAAATAGGTTTTCCTGCTTGTTAGGCAAAAGAAGAAACTGAAAGTTGTTTTCATTTTTATTTGGTACTTTATATACTGTGGGGCTGAAAGAGCTGGATTGGGTAATTTTACAGGTGCTTAAATATACATGGCTCATGGATATTTGATAGGAATATGGTGATGCAAAAGTTCTTTCAAGTAAACAATGGATGACTCCAATCTAAATCATTTTTTAGTGACATTAAGGGGAAAGATAAAGGGTAATTGAATTGCCTTTAAAAAAAAATCAGCATCTGTTTTGCTTTTTACCACTTTTAGCCATCCAAAGTTGACCACAGTTGTGATCAATCCATATAGTATTCACTGAAGTGAATTTTTTAAGTACATGAAACTACCTGGCTTCATGTCTGTCCAAATGTGACCATTTGTATTGCAAAAATAGGAGCTGCATTATTTGCAGAATGCTGTACACTCCATGTCCACTAGTAAATAAAAGCTCAATGCAACTGAAAGTGGCTTTCCGTCATTAAAATATAAAACCATATATTCAGCATCCACCTGACCTGCCACTGGGGTATGACTTATTTACTTTATACCACCTGCTTATAAAGAATTCTTCATTCTCAGTAACTGATAATGGCACAGCCCACCTGATAGATGGCAAGTGGACATATAAGCAAATATGTACTCTTTGTTTTTCTCAAATATGATGCTGCATGTTCATGAGACATGTCCCTCCTTCCTGTGGGAATAATCTGTGATAACCCATTCTTGCCCACTTTTCCTTGTGGAAAAAAAGGCAGGTGACAGCACTCATATCTAGATGCTGAAAGCAGAATTTTATCCCACTAAAACTGGCTTTCCTAGATGGGAATGGAGCTTACCATCTTGATCTCACAAAAGGCCCTGAATCAACAAACACAGTTAGAGTAGTGCCCCAACACACCTTTTTCCTTTCATCACCAAGGTGCCTGATATTATTCATCTTATCATACAAAGAGATGATTAACTTGTATCTTTGAATAAAGAATGCATTGCACAACGTGCATGCACACACACACGCATACCCACACAATGTGAATAATAATTTAAGGATAGCTGCTTTCTCACTGACTTTGTCACTGGGTTCACTACCAACCTTACATCTACACAGAAACACACAATATACTTGAGAAGAGGGGAAATATTTATTTTCTTGGTCCCAGCAGAGCTTGTGAGTAATAGCATAGGCAGCACTCTACATATATTTCTCTTGGCTTAATATGAGGCATAAGAATAGACTAAGTGACAGAAAGAAATATAAAATGTAACAAATGTTACAAGTTATGAAAACCTTGGTTTTGAGTCTGATGGAGGAGAGTACCAATTAATACTCTCAGAGAAATAGAGGACAATGACTTCACCCATCCTTAGTCCTTTCCCTTATCTTTCTTGGCCATAACTAAAAAGTGACTAAATAGAACAAATTAACAGCTTTCACACTCCAAATCAACAATGCATTATGTTATGTAGTGCACTGTAAATCACTGGAAAATTAATAGGTTTTCTTGTATTCACCATCACCAAACTATATCTATGTCATTATGTAAAACCCTTCCATGTTTTCTCTTGGCCTCAAAACTAAAAGTGTTACTAGAAAGAAAAGGGTCCTATCCAGACCCCAAGAGAGAGGGTTCTTGGATCTCACTCAATAATTCGGAGTCCATAGAATGAAATGAAAGCAAGTTTATAAAGAAACTAAAGGAATAAAGAATGGCCACTCCAATAAAGAATGGCCACTCCATAGTATAAATGTACTCCAACTGAGTACATTTATAGTTTTTTTTTATTATAAGCTAAACAAGGTGTGGATTATTCATCAGTTTTCTGGGAAGGGGGTGGGTAGTTCCTAGAACTGAGGGTCCCTCCCCTTTTTCAACCATATAGGGTAACTTGCTGACATTGCTATGGCATTTGTAAATTGTCATGGCTCTGGGGAGAGTGACTTTTATCATGCTAATGCATTATAATTAGCATATAATGAGCAGTGAGGATGACCAGATGTTACTTTCACGGCCATCTTAGTTTTGGTGGGTTTTGGTGGGCTTATTTACCACATCCTGCTTTATCAGCAGAGTCACTGTGACCTGTATCTTGTGCCAACCTCCTGTCTTGTCCTGTGACTAGGAATGCCTAGCCTCCTGGGAATGCAGTCCAGTAGGTCTCAGCTTTATTTACCCAGCCTCTACTCAAGATGGAGTCACTCTGGTTAGAATGCCTCTGACAAGAGTACGTCTTTTGTATTGTGTACAAGGTCTTTCTAATTCATGTTCCTACCTGAATCTGCCTCTCTACTGCTGCTGCTTGAAATAAGTACAAAGAATGAGGTTCAGGCCTCAAGTGTTAATGTGTCCTGCTATGACCAGGCCCAGACAAAACAGTAAGGGAAACTCAGCATGTCAACCTAAGTATGTCCTCGGTGAATTCTCTTCTTCCAGAATCCCACTTTAGATATTTTTCCCATCACTGGGTTCACTTGTTCTATAGCAAAGTCCTCACTTTTAGCTGTCAATTTGCTACAATGACAAAGGAATAAAAGAATCATACGCTTTTAGAGCCAGAGAAATTAGAGACTATCAGGGGCCTCATTTTCGGATGAAGTTATTGAAGTTGAGCCAATGACAGTATTAACAGTCAAGATTAGAAAACTATATCTCCTGACTCCATGAACACAGTGACATCTGTTAACATGCAGTCACATATGACCCAGTGTGACAGCAGGGCTAAATGTCTACTAGTTTAAATGTATCATGAGGATTTAGTATTTTGTTCTATTCCAGACCATAGGTCTGTCTGAGCACATCTGTATTAGTCTTCAGAATATTAAAACATCTCAATTTCTTCTAATAAAGCTTTGAACTGCCCTTTGCCTGTGTCTGTGTCATTTATTCAATCAACGTACTACAAAGCCCACTGAAAAGTGTACTAGGTACTGAAAATAAATAAGTACATTGTACACTTCATACTCTGAGATAGATCAGAAGAAACAAGGACAAAAAATGTTAAGAGGTAGGAAATTAAAAGAATCCATATATGACAGAATCTATTTTATTTTTTTAATAAAAAATATGTGGTCTTATGTTGAGAATGAGGGTGATGGGACATAGTTGGAGGTTTAGAAAAATAGAAGAATCTATTTTTTAATAGAAAATATGCGGTCTTACATTGAGAATGAGGGTGATGGGGTGCAGTTGGAAGTTTGAAAAAATAGAAGAATCTGTTTTGAAGATGAGAAAGAACATCTTAGGCATTAGGGGTGATTTAAGGATGACCCAGCAGAGCAAAGATTCTGCTCTGCTCTCAATCCTGGAACAGAACAAGAGGAAAAGAACATTGTCCTTGCAAAGTTCCATTGATATTGTAAGCCCAAATATGTTGCCAAAGTCCAATATACACTCATGTGACTAAGGAATTGTTTTTAGACCTTGAGAGAGTACATGAAATGTTTAGTCATCAGTTAGCGATTTAGTTCAGGAGAAGATGGGAGAGGAAATAAAATTTAGGGGTTAATTATGAAGTAGAAGAAAAAGGATTTGAGGATCTGTAAATCAACACGAGCTTCAAGGGAAGATTCAGTAGAAATTAACAAAAGAGGGTGATAGGTAACTGTGATCTAAGGGAGGTGGATTTTAGAAGTTCAAGATGATGACAAATTATGGCTGAGAATGGCTTATTGAGGTAGAGAATGGTGAAATACATTTAAGAAGAATTTTTAAAACTATACAATAGGGTACTAAATAGGCCACAAATGTGACTTGGACATGCATTTAGAGCATTAAGAACACAAACAGTGACCTGGAAGTTGGTGAATGTCAGCTAGGAGGATAAGAAGAAAGTACATCTATTATTTATTTATATATCAGGTGCTATGCTAATAAGTGGAATATGATAAATGAGAGCTTACATTGCAGTCATAAACAAGTGAATTTTCAAATATCATATTTTAAGATAGTGACAATTACTATAAAACTGAAGCATGGTAATAAAGAATGACTGAATGGGGGTCCCACTGGAAAAGGAACATCTCCTTAAGGAGGTGACATTTGAGCTTAGGCATGAGAAGAAGCTGGCCATGCTGAGATCTGGGGAAAACATTCTACGCAGAGGTAAAACATGTAGAAAATGTCCAAGACAGGAAAAGTTTGATGTATTTAAGAAAGAAGACACCCAGAATGGCTAAAATGTAATGAATAAAGTCAGAAAAAAAGTGAGGGTCAGATCTCTGGGGCATTATTGTCCATGAGAAGAAATTTAAATGTCATTCTAGGTACAATTGGAAGCCATTAGTAGCTTCCAGTGGATGCAATTAACTTCAAAGTGGCAAGGATTATTAAACAAAAGTGAAAAGTCATAGTCTCAAAATGACAGAGGAGAGCTAACAGAATATTGTACTTTCTGCTTGTTCCATGATATTGAGGGAAACTGGAAAGAGGTGGGGAGACACAGGAGAATTAAGAGTCCATTATATTCCCCTGCAACCTTCTTTGATATAGAGAGTGTTCAGCCATCAGTTAGGTATCATGGCAGTTACTTAGGACAATGAGCCAAACTAAAAGTCACAATGAAGCCTAATTCATTTACTGCAAAAGTAGAAACAAGAGCCACCAGCTTCCCAATGTTCCCTTTTTCCCACAGAACAGCACCAGGCAAGAGGTAGGTTGATGCAGCACAGATAAGGAAAATCATCTCACCATAGAGAATCCCCAAACAAAAGGTTTCTGCCGTTTTATGGACCCATGGGTTTGGGGAAGAGAAAGATAGAAAGTCTTGGCGTGGTGAATGCTGAGTCAAAGTGAAGAAAAGTGCCTTAGCCCAAGGTCCCCTAGAAAGATCCCTCCAAATGGAGGGCCCTGGACTAGGAATGCAGATATTGCACGTGAGCATGTCTGGGTAGGGGAAGGGGGTGGTTGTGTGTGTGGGCAGGGGACGGTGTACTTGACTATAAATCTCTCCAGAAAACTCTAACCCACTGACTGTGCAACAAGTCTGGACTAGGGAGGGCAGCTTCTCTCCATGAGGCTGACAGACAAAGCCAGGTTGGGTCTGAAAAATCACAGATTTTGGCCTGGAGCAGGAATCCTTAAAGATAAACCTACTGTTCAGTTAAGATGGGAAAGTAGGAGAAATATTCTGAGAAAAACCTGAGACAGGAGAGCGTTAAGAAAGGAAGGAAACATCTAATAATATGTTGGTATTGAGACTGCCTTTGCAAACATTATGATAGAAGGAGAAATCTGGCATAATTGACTCCACTTTTTTTCTAACCTCACAGGCTAAGCATCTTTGCTCATCCCAAGCCGACTACGGGAAGAATTTAGCTTACAGTTTAATTCTAAAACAAAGACAGTAACAACCCTGCTGTTATTTGGATCTGTGTTCCCACGCAAATCTCATGTTGAATCGTAACCCCCAATGCTAGAGGAGGGGCCTGGTGGAAAGTGACTAGATTATGGGGGCAGAGTTTTCGTGAATGGGGTGGTACCATCTCCCCTTGATACTATATAATGAGTAATTTCTCATGAGATGTGGTTGTTTAAAAGTGCGTAGCACCTCTGTCCTCTCTCTCTTCCTCCTGCCCCAGCCATGTGACATGTTGGCTCCCACTTTGCCTTCTGCTTTGATTGTAAGTTCTCTGAGGCCTCCCCAGAAGCCAAGCAGATGCTGCCATGTTTCCAGTACAGCCTGTGGAACCATGAGCCAACTAAACGTGTTTTCTTTGTATAAATTACCCAGTCTAGGGAACTCTTTATAGGAGTGTGAGAATGGACTAATACAGGTTCCTTCCTGAACTAACCTCCTTCTTGCTCAAAGACTGAAACTGTCTTTGTAGAATTAAAAAAAAAAAAAAAAGTCACAAGGATAAAATTGTAATAGGGGCCTAAATTCTGCTAAGATGTAGACATAGTTAAACTCTATCCAGCCATTGTCTCTTCTGCTAGGATGCAGGCATAAACTCTAACCAGTCATTGTTTTATAACTTGCTTTATTAAAACCACTTACCAATCATGAGTCATGTAGCCAATGACCACACAATTTAAAACTTCCCCAACTGCCCCTATGAATAACATTGCTATTGTAAAACCTAACACTGGTAATCGAGATGGTTTTCAGAGCTTGCATTCTGTATGAACCAACTGATCCCACCTGGAATGGTAAACCCCCTACCTAGAAACTGACTCAGTACAAGAATACAGCTCTAACACCCTAACTGTTTCATCCCCAACCCAACCAATGACCATTCTCCATTGCCTAGTCCTCTGCCCTCCGAACTGTCCTTGAAAAACCTCAGCCTCCAAATTCTTGGAGAGGCTAATTTGAGTAATAAATTCCCACCCTTCCACTTGGCTAGATCTGCATTTCATAAACTCTTTCTCTATGGCAATACCACTGTCTCAGTGAATTGGCTTTCTTTGCAGTGGGTAAGAAGAACTTGTCAGGTGATTACAGTCTGATGGCATCTCTGAGATGTTCCTTTCTTGGGAAGAAATAAGAGTTATTTGCATTAAACTGATTTACTAGAAATGGGATTTGGACTTTCTGTGACAACCCCAATCATTTCTCATTTTTGAGAAAGGGTCTCCTTCATCTTTGATTCTCTGGCATTAGCATAGTTTATAAAAATGCTCAATTCACAATAAATGAAATCAATGAATGAATCAATGACTCTTGGCCTCTGTAAAACTGCTCTACAGACAAGTCTTTAAAGTGATATTATCAGGGTCACAAACTCAAATGCCTTGTGAAGCCAAGCAAGTAAGGTAAATGTGTCACTCAGCCAAGTGTAAGACATGAGGATAAGAAAAGTAGTGAACAGTAATATCCATGATCTGCCTGAAAGTATTCAAGTCCAGTGAAAATAACAACAAAAACAATATTGTACAAACAAAAGTAGTTGTACTGATCTTTTCTATCTGGAGGCTGTCTCTGCAGAACTTATTACCCTAAGGTTAATTTCTCAGAATAGCAGAAAATAAGGACTTACTAACAACCCAAAGTACACCAACTTTTCCCTCTATTCAACAATTTCTTATTCATTCAATAAATATATTTTTTTGAGCATCTACTGTAGGCCAAGTACTATTCTAAATGCTGGAGAGACTACCATATACAAAACAGACAGAAATTTCTGCCCTCACAGTAGTTACATTCTAAAGATACAAGACACACAATTAACAAAATAAATAACATAGTACACTAGGTGCTGATAAGAAGGATGGTGAAAAATAAAACACAGAAAGATTGAGAGGGAATGTGAGGGAAGTAATGCAGGAGAGTTTTTCGTCTTAAATATAGTGGTCAAAGAAGACCACATGGAGAAGACGCCTCTGGAAGAAAAAGCCCAGAAGTGAGGAAAAGCTATGAGACTGTTCCAGAAAAGGTGTGCCAGTGGAGGGAATGGACAGTGTACAGTGTTTGAAGGCGGGAGAGTGTGTGTCATGTTTGAGCAGTAGGATGAATTCCAGTGTAATCAAAGCTGACTGTGGAGTGGAGAAGGAAAAGAGCAAGTTAGAGAGCTAGGAGGGGACCAGGCCTTGTGTGGTTTAGTGGGTTGTTGGCAGTACTTTGGCTTTTGGCTCAAGAGAGATGGGAAGCCATGGAGGGTTTTGAGTAGAGGTGATGAGATCTGACCTTTGTTTTAAACAGGATTATGCTGGCATAGGATAGCAAATTGATGGGGTCAAGAGTAGTGGCAGACAAACTAATAAGAAAGCTGTTAAAATAATCCAAGCAAGAGATGACTAGTTTGGATTGTGGTGGTGATAATAAGAACTCCAGTCATATTGGAGCATATTTTGAGGGTAGAGCTGAGAGGATTTGTTAATAGACTCAATGTGTAGCATAAGAAAAGAAGAGGACTCAAGGACAGTGCTAAACTTTTTAAGATTGTTTTGCTGGGCACGGTGCCTCACGCCTGTAATCCCAGCACTTTGGGAGACCGAGGCGGGCAGATCACAGGGTCAGGAGATCGAGACCATCCTGGCTAACATGGTGAAACCCTGTCTCTACTAAAAATACAAAAAAATAGCTGGGCGTGCTGGCAGGTGCCTGTAGTCCCAGCTACTCAGGAGGCTGAGGCAGGAGAATGACATGAACCTGGGAGGCGGAGCTTGCAGTGAGCCGAGATCACCCCACTGCCCTCTAGCCTGGGTGACACAGCGAGACTCCATCTCAAAAAAAAAAAAAAAAAAAAAAAGAGTTTTTGAGCATTGTTTTTTTTGGCTTTAACCAAGATAAGGATGATCTAGGTGGAGGAAGTTGGGAAGGAAGATAAGATGTTCAGTATAGTACATTTTTAACTTTGAGCATACATATGGCCTTCTGTAACACAACGCACCTGTAGTGAGATAGCCAGTTCTATGGAACTTCAGCTAGCATGCAGTAACCAATGCCAAGTGACAATATTAGTTATTGTGTCACATGTCATTATATCTCAAAGATCCATCTACCCATCAATGGTATAACTTAAAGTTTATTCCAACTGCTTCTCTCTGGCTGACTTAAAAGGTTAATTGTTGTCAAACAAATCTGATGTTTATACCTTGATATTTTTTAAGATGTAATTCTTACTAAGAACTTGTAAAGTTCTTACTTTTTTCATAAATGTAAGTATCTTACTCTCTTTTGTGTTGCTACAATAGAATATTTGAGGCCAGGACATTTATAAAGAAAATAGACTTACTTAGCTAATGGTTCTGCAGGCTGGAAAGTTCAAAAGCACGGCTCTAACTTCTGGTGAGAGCTTACACTGTGTGTCACAACATGATGGACAAGGTCAAAGGGGGAAGTGTGAGAAAAGAGAACACTCAAGGGGCATCCTGTCTTTATAATAAACCACTTTGTTTTTTGAGACAGAGTTTTGCTCTGTTGCCCAGGCTGGAGCAGTGGTGCAATCTCAGCTCACTTTGCCCTCTGCCTCTGGGTTCAAGCGATTCTCTTGCCTCAGCCTCCCTAGTAGCTGTGATTACAGGCACATGCCACCACATCCAGCTAATTTTTGTATTTTTAGTAGCGATTGAGTTTCACCATGCTGGCCAGGTTGGTCTCGAACTCCTAACCTCAGATGATCTACCTGCCTCGGCCTCCCAAAGTGCTGGGATTACAGGTATGAGTCACCACACCTGGCCCACAACCCACTCTTCAGGGAACTAATTCCATTGTCTCAGAACTAATCCCATCTTGCCAGAGTGTGAATGCACTACTGCTAGAACAGCTGTAAGCCATTCACGAGAGATTCATTCCCTATTCCAACCCAGATACTTCCCGTTAGCCTCCACCTCCTAATACCACTACGTTGGGGATAAAATTTCAACACTAGTTTTGGTCACACTATATCCAAACATAGCAGTAAGTATATTCTCTATGTTAATGTGTACTGAGCATAGAAGAGAATACTTGTCAGCTTTTGTCCCTTACCTCTACCCCACCCCAACCCCCCAAGAGATGAACAACTGTATAAAATGTCATATGCTACATTCAAGGACATAGGTGATGTTGCTATTTGTAGGCACAGAAATGCCATCTTCAAGGTTAATGATAAAGAATTGTGTTTTATCTTTTTCAGAATATTATAATACTTATCACTGGATACAAGATGGTGTGCTAAGATGAAAAGAATTCTGGATGAGAAATCAAGAGATCTAAATTCAGGTGCTGACTGTCTCACATCATGCAAATTATTTTTCATCTTGAGCCAAATATTCAAAATGAAGGAATAGGGAATTAGATAGCTTCTAAGATACTCCAGCCTCAATAATAAAAAAATAGGTTAGAGTTTGACTACACCCAAATGTAACTTATCCATTTCAACAAGAGACTCGTAGAACCAAAACCCCATGTGTGTTAGACAAGGCATTGGTTTTGGTGCCAACTTAGGAAACATTTTAGAAGACAGGTAGACTTGTTTGCCTTCTTCAAATTAAAACAAAGAGGTTTCCACTTAGTCCTGTTACTGCCACTGGCTCTACTCCTGCTTCTCTTGGTGAAGATCAACCTATTTCAGAGTCCTAGCAGCAGCCAGACACTTACCAGGAGGTGCCTCTGCCTACTCTCATCCCTGGAGAAACTGTCTCAGAAATGTTTCTTGGTCAACATTCATGCCCATGTTATCTATATGGACCAATCTGCTTTGTTTCCTTCTTCTCCTAAAAAATTCAAATCAAACAAAACAAAACAAAACCCTGCTGTCAGGAAGGAATCTGGCAAGTTAGTTCACCGCTAAGTGTCACTATGCTTACCAAAAAAAGACTAGGGAGAGATTGCCAACTCCTAACTGTGTTAGGGAATCAATCGCTCCCATTGCCAAGAAGAGGTCTGGGCTGGGGCACACCTGGATGGCAAATGAGATAGTAATAGTTTTGGATATTAGGAGATAGTGCTAGGGGGCATCAAATATAAGAGCAATAATGCCTTATATCATACTTTGCTTCACAATATTGATTATGCATATTCCTTCACTTAAGAGCTTCCAAAACTGTGCTAAAGAGAAGGATAGGCAGATAGTACCCCATTTTACAGATGAAAAAAACCCAAGTTATGACATTCAACTTATTCCAGGTACTCAAATTGATTAGGGTATGTGAAGCAATCTGGTCTAACAAGCTCCTAAATCCAAATAGCTTAACAAATAAAAATTTCACACTCATGCACAGTCCAATGTACATATGTTTGCAACTGGGGGAGGCATTCCATTAGGACATTCAGGGATCCAGCATCCTGCCATCTTGTGACTGCCACCTCCTGCAGGTAATCTCCACAATGCCTTCTTCATTCAGTCAGTATACAGGGAGAAATACAGCTATTTTTATGGGCCAGACATGGCAATGGCAAACGTCACTTCCACCCACATTTCACTGGCCAGCCCTCAGTATCATGGCCACACTGAACAGCAAAGGAGGTTGGCAAATGCAGTCTAGCTTGTGCCCAAGAGGAAAATGAGACCAGTTTTGTCAAGCATGTAACCATCTCTGCCACAATCAATAACAGATCACAGGACATGCCCCTAGTTCATGTTCTTTATATCAGACCACTTTACTTTTGCTAGTAGTCACTCCTAGTCCCAATTTTAGATTTTTTTGTTCAATTTCTCAGCAGAGGAAACATATCTAGAAGAGAGGGCATATTCATAAATTCCATTTATTTCACCATCCACCAAGTCATTCTATAAGTCACAGTTTCTCTCAAGAGGATTTAAGAAACAGATAACAGAGAAGCAAAATAAGTTTTGACCGTATCTGAGAATCTGAATGCTGACAGGGACACTTCAATGCCACAAGTTTGTCATTACTCTATTAAGTTTTGTGATAATGATTTAACACAAATTTTAGCAAGGTATTTTGCCCAGACCTGTGATTTGTAGATAGGAGGTCTACAGGTGAACAGAACAAAAACCCCCTCTTGCCATTTCAACCCTTTCTGAGGGGTTCGGTAAACCCTTCCTGCTAGGGATGTTCGGGGAAACCACAAATGCTGTCCCAGAACACCTACTTACCATGTTTCTCCCTTTTCCTGGGTCCACGCTCCCTGATGGCCTCCAAAACTGCAGTGCTTCCTCCCCAGACTTTCTCATCTGGTTTCCAGTATCAGGTCTCATGCAGGTGTGTGTAATTTTACCCAAGGCTCCTAAATAGAACTTTCCTAATTTGTGACTTGGCCAGCTTTGTGTTTCCCTTCTCTGGCTTTTAAAGAGCTCTTGGGTTCAAACGATGAAAGTAGAATATGCAGATGAGAAGTAGAATTTCAAGCCAGAGGGGAGAAGTTCACATATATATTACACATAATTTTTAGGAGGAAATATCTTGTCCTTACCAGGCTAAGGCCGTTCTAATTTTCACTAGCCTTGGGCACCTGGGCAAGTGATTATCTGCAGAGTCAGATCTAAGGTTTAAGGATCCTGGCCTTTTCTTTTCTGCCACAGAGCCCTGAGTCTTGCTCTGGCATTTATTCCCTGTTATAAAGGTTAAAGGGGAGAGAACTTTTCTCTCTGTCACCCCATGCAAAGCAAAGGGAATCTCTGTCTGCTCTTGGGACTCCGCTTTTTATGGCTCTGTCAGGCTGTTTTGGTTTTGACAGATTTAAATGGCAATATTATTACTTCTTATTATTACTAGAAACAACACTGTCAAATCCTTTTTGTTACTTTTTTCATAAGTTCTAGGAATTAGTTTTCTTGTAGCTGCAGCCTCTGATGTTAAAATAACCTTTACTGTGAAGCTTTCATCAAATTTTCAGAACACCTCTATTATATTGAACTGGTTGCTGCTAGATTGTCATGGAGAGGTTGGAGAAAAAAAAAAGGATCAGTACTTCCAAGTGGGGTGTCACCTTCCCATAACTCTCTCAGCAAAAAATAGCCTTCCCACCAGCCTTCTGGGCACTGAGGGTTAAATAATCAATAAGTTTTTAACCCGAAACTTAAAGTGAAAATTTCTTTCTTGCCCATTGTCCTTTTCTAATGGGCTAGAGACAAATTAGTGAAATAGGCAAAATTTGTCTTTGGACTTCTTCCTAAAGCCACTTCCTCAGCCATGTTACAGGCCAACAGTTGTCTTTGAGTTGTTCATACTTCTCCTCACAACCCATTTCTCAATTCCCTCAAACTCTGCCTGTCCTCTCCCTAAAGTGCCCATTTCCATTCATTTAAAGGCAGTTTTTGAGCCTCCACTATATTTAGACATGTTACTTTGTACTAGAGTTATAAAGATAATCAAGTATCATCCCTACCTGTGAAGACCTGAAAGTCTAGCAAGAGGAAGGGCAGACTCCAGAACAATTATATGAAAAGTTCGAGAGCAGACATTAAGGTGCCATGAAAGCACAGAGGCCAGGACAACTAACTCTCCCTGTGAGCCAGGAGTAGGGATTCCAGAGTAGAAACAGCTGAGCCGGGCATTTAACGATGAATAGGAAAAGCAGGCTGGGCGCAGTGGCTTACACCTGCAGTCCCAACACTTAGGGAGGCTGAGGCAGGATAATCACTTGAGCCCAGGGGTTCGAGGCCAGCTTGGGAAACATAGTGAACCCCTGCATCTCTCAAAAAACTTAGCTGGGTATGGTGGTGCATAGCTGTAGTCCCAACTATTCCAGAGGCTGAGATGAGAGGATTATTTGAGCCCAGGAGGTCGATGCTGCAGTGAGCTGTGATTGCACTGTTGCACTCCAGCCTGGGTGATAGAGAGAGACACTGTCTCAAAAAATGATAATAATAAAAAAGCAGAAAAAAAATGCATGAAGAGAGAAGAGCATGTTGTAGGGTTATCTATTAGAATAAAGTACCCAGGAGAGAAACTTAAAACTCTGTCTTCTAACAAATCCCACCTAACAAATTACATTTTATTTAATACAGACCAGTGGTTCTTAATACTATTTTATAGCCCAGATACACATAAGAGATAGATATGATATAGCTGTTAACAGTAGCTCTGTGATCTGCAACAGATCAGAGTGTATCTGCTTCTCTGCAGGAGGAAGCATCATGGGGTATAGTTTAGAAAAATCCTCAGGAGTGACTTTGGTGACTGTGGTTAAGAATCACAGGTGCAGACACTCCCAAAAGGGTGATCATTATGTTTTACCTTTCCCTGCTAGATTTATAATTAAAAAATATCTGAGAGCGGTGGCTGACACCTGTAATCCCAGCAGTTTGGGAGGTCAAGTCAGGAGGATGACTTGAGCCCAGGAGGTTGAGGCCCAATAAGCCATGATCACACCATTGTACTCCAGCCTGGGTGACAGAAGGAGACTTATCTCAAAAAACAAAAAGAAAAACAAAAAGCCCAGTGTGATAAAAATAGAAATAAAAATTTCAAAACAATAAAAGAAGTCTCCTCAAGGATAAGTAGCCTTCTCATATGGTTTAAAATATATCCTCTTAAAAATAAACAATGCCTCTATTAGCAGTTCCTATGCAGAATTTGTTTTTTAAAGATCTACCTCCAAAATTCATTCTTTGGGAGAGCACCCTTTAAGGATTGTAGCGTGAACAATTGGTATTAGAAATCTTTTAAGGTAAGTTATTATATTTCTAATAAAGTAATGGATACAGCAGAAACAACATTCTAGAGGATTTAGCTTGATATCATTCTCAACTGAAATGAGGATTTTCTCTCATTTGCTTCAACTCTGAATAAAAAAGGATGCACCCTCCCTGGAGATGCATTACTATATGGAGGAGTTGGGGCAGAGGGAATAGCCTGAGATGAATAGATAAAGATGTTCCAAAATATGAAGGTCTCTGGAACAGTTGTTTTTTATGTTGTCTCATGGCAAGATGAGTGTAGGGGCTACACAGTGATCAGGCAGTAAACTTAGAGCCAATAAAAAGGAGACACTTCACAGGGCATGTAGTTTGCTTCTGGGAATCTCTGACATGGAAGGTCAAGGAATTAAATACTGGAGTTGGATTTATGCTAGGGCTGACTGTTTTTATGGCCAATACAACAGTTATTGGTATGCTAAGATAAAGTTAATCAAGTCTTGAGCTTCATGGTGGGGAAGCAAAGATTACCTCTCAAGAGTTAGGAAGAGATCTTCCCCCAAACACTGCAAAATACACACTTGCCTGATCATTTAGTGTTCTCTTCTCTCTGGAGGTTATTAGAAGTTCAGGTGATATTTAATGAAAATGTGGGCTCCTAAGAAAAAATGAAAAGCTTTCTGAAGTTGTCACATTTGGGGGGGTGCATTGCTCAGGAATTTTTCATTTTTAAATAATGTTTCACAAGGCAGAGCATGTCTTAATTTTATGCCTAATTCTTTGTGTAATCAAAAGCAATATTTCAACTCACCTGCTCTGACTTCTTTATCTTTAACATTGGGGTGTTGTACATTTTAGGGATAGATGGATGGTTAGATTAAGCTAAGATTTATAATCTGTTGTTCTTAAAGTGTATCCTTCTGTCCAGTTTTCACTTATGAATGATCATTTTTAGAGAGGAGAGTTAGCATAATGTCAGGTTGACAATCTGCAATAACCTTTGGTCAGTGGTTGGGGAAAGACAATGAATATATAGTTTGGATTTTTGCAAAGAGATAAAACAAAGTATTATCACATGGTAATTACTAGTTATTTTTAGGTCAACATTTCAGAGTTTGGTTTACTTGGCTTAGAGACAGTGGTGAATGTTGAAGAGGTATAGTGTAGCCACAAATGAGCAGCGTAATGTCATGGAAAATGTCACAAGGGTTCAAATCCTGGCCCTGCCACTCAATCTGTATGTGACCTTGGCCAGTCATTCAACCTCTCTTAATCTCAGTGTCTTCCTCTACAAAGCAGGGATATTAAGTTATCTTGCAATGTTGAGTTAAAGATTAGACTTGGCCAGGCACAGTGACTCACATCTGTAATCCCAGCAATTTGGGAGGCTGTGGCAGGAGTATCGCTTGAAGCCAGAGGTGTCAGACCAGCCTAGGCAACCAAGCGAGACTGTCTCTACAAAAAATAAAATAAAAAATTAGCCAGGTGCAGTGGTGTGCATCTGTAGTTACAGCTACTCAGAAGGCTGAGGTGGGAGGATTGCTTGAGCCCAGGAATTTGAGAGAGGCTGCAGTGAGCTATGATCATGCCCTTCTACTACATCCTGGGCAACAGAGTGTGACCCTGTCTCTGGTTCTCATTTGGGGCAAATTTGTCTCCCGGGGCCATGTGACAATGTCTAGAGACATTTTGGCTGTCACTGCCTGGGAAAGAAGTGTTACAAGCATCTAACGGGTAGAAGCCAGGGATGACACTAGACATCTGATATTACACAGGACAGGCTCCCACCCACAACCCCAACAAAGAATTATCTGGTTCAAATGTCAGCAGTGTTGTTTGAGAAACTCTGAACTTAATTTATACTAAGTGATTAGAATCATGCCTGCCAGAAATAAGAATAATAACTGTTATGGGTGGAATTGTGTCCACCAAAATTCACAGATTGAAGCCCCAGTCCCTAGAATTTTACAATGCAACAGTGTTTGGAGATGAGCTCTTTAAAGGGGTAATTAAGTTAAAAGGGGGCCGTTAGCATCAACCCTAATCCGATATGACTGGTATCCTAATAAGAGGAGATTAGGACACAGAGACACCAGGGGTGCTTATGCACAGAGCCTATCTGAGGACACAGCAAGCCATGAAGACAGGCTTCAGAAAAAAACAAACCTGTTGACACCTTGATCCTGAACTTCTTGCCTCCAGAACTGTAGGAGGTAAATTTCTCTTGTTTCAGCCACCCAGCCTGTGTTTTTTCTAATGGCAGCCCTAACAAACTAATAGAGTTACTGCTATTATTATCATTATTATTAAAAAGAAAGCATTTGGTCACGAAAAGCATTATTACAAAACTCAGAACAAAATATTAACTCTTTATTGATATTCTATTAGATTGGTGCAAAAGTAATTGTGGTTTTCAACACAGCCAAAAGCCCTGTTAGTAAAAGAGTAAGTAGAGATGGTAAAAGCAAATTTTTTAAATAAAGGCAATGCTTAGCCACAGATGAGGCAAAGTTCAGCATTAGTAGGGATCAGCGTAGTAAGAATTTATCTAAGCAGAATTTACACAGGTAATGCACTCTGAATGTTTATTTATATTACTTTAGCCCAAAATGACCAGAATCTGACATTGTGAACATTTAGGTGGCTGCTAAAGTCAGATTCCTGAGTGAGATCTGTATGGGGCACAAAGCCAGCAAATGAATATTATGATTAAAAGCTAATTTTCTGGTCCCAAGCACCAGGGGAAACACCAATCCCGAAGCACCTCGCTGGGCATCTGTTGGGTGGAGGGGCTCTTGCCCTTAGAATAGGTGTCTTGCTATTCTATGATGCCCCAGAAAAAATAGACTTCTTCATGCTCTTAACCTCTAGCGCATACCTGCATCTGAAAAACTAACGTCTTATTCCTCTGATAATGAGAAGCAGCATGAAAAGACAAACCAGCCGGGTAAGGTGACTCACGCCTGTAATCCCAGCAGTTTGGTTGGCCAAGGTGGGCGGATCACCTGAGGTCAGGAGTTCAAGACCAGCCTGGCCAACATGGTGAAACCCTGTCTCTAATAAAAATACGAAAATTAGCCAGGTGTGGTGGTATGTGCCTGTAATCCTAGCTACTCAGGAGGCTGAGGCTGGAGAATTGCTTGAACCCAGTGGGTGGAGGGTGCAGTAAGCTGAGATCATGCTGCTGCACTCCAGCCTGGGCAACAGAGCAAGACTCTGTCTCAAAAAAAAAAAAAAAAAAGAAAGAAAGAAAAAAGAAAGAAAAGACAAACCAAGGCAAATAACCTTTCTCCAGAAACCCAAAGAAGAGCTTGCCTGACCAATGCTCCCTTAAACATTTCCCCAAGTCTTCCTTTGACTTGTTCTTTCCAAGAAGAAGTTTATCTCAGACATCAGGTATAAGGGGGGAGAATGTCACTGACAATCAGTGAACATTAGATGATGTTTTTATGAGGATGAGCCATTGCTGCTGTCACCATGTGCTTGTACTTATTAGAATAAAATGGTAATTATGTTAATCTGCAGCTCAAGAGGAGAACATAAAACTTGTGCAGGTCTCATTCCCATTTTACTAGAGACAATGAGCAGAGAACATTAAGGGCAATACCAAGGGTAGCCACATGGCAATTTAAGATAATTCTAAAAGGTATTCCCTTTGGTAGGCACATGGGATGTTCATATTCTTATTGAAAGCTGGCTCTTTGAAAACTGAACAAGGTAGCACTTTGTTCTAGCAGGCAGAGCTCAGCACAGCAGGCTGGTTAAATTTCAGCCTTATACATTCTCTTCTCCAGATGTCCTTGTACAGTGAATCAGAAGGTTGGATTATTTTGTATCCATGGTGCTTACAGCTCTAACATCCTCAGTTCGTAAGTGGAGAAACTGAGGTCTAGAGAAATCAGGTGATGTACCAACCACAAGCAACTAGTTAGTCATGCAAGGGGCCTCAGGATGCAAGTGTTATGACTTCCAAGACATGGCTCTTTGCATTCTACAGTGTGCAGAGCACTCATCTTGGAGGATCTTCCCTCTCAGGAGAGAGTCAAGATACAGGGGACCACTAAAACTACGTGTCTATTCTAGAACATGCATCCTCCTTTGTTATCATTTCCTAGTTATATCTGCCTGTGTTTTGTATGCCTCCCTTCCCGCCACCCCCGACCAGTCTCTATCTAGTATATTGATGAAGATTGGATAATAATCAAGAAATGTTTTTGATATGTAATAAATCCATGGTATAGATTACTATTTAGGTTTTACTTAAGAAGCCTAAAATGTTCACTTTCGGTCTTGGCCAAATCCATCAAATCTCAAATTTTCTTTTAATTAGAGAAAATGAATAAATTAAACAGATGGAGTAATAAAGTCTAACGAGAGTTTGAACAGAGAGGGAGGAAGAAAGGCACTAAATTTGATAAGAATGTAACAGAGTTGAAACTATGAAAATAGAGAAATAGATGAAATAAGAGTAAAGAAAAAGTAAAGATTTGAGACCACATAGATCCTGGTCCAAGATAGAGATTGTTTGCTTGTTATTTATAACCCTGGACAAATTACATGGCTTCTCTGTTTTTTTCACCTTTAAAAGGGAAACTTTCTGAGTTGTTCTAAACATTGATGAAAATATACAAATGTTACCTAGCATCTTTTGTACAAATGAGTAGTGAGGTGGATTGCAAATATGGCCCTTCTTTGTATCACATCCTTTGCAAGGCACTTTGCAGCCTGTCCCACCAAACCCTGGCAGTAATTCCCCACCTGGTGAACTGAGCTTTCTCTCACCTTCCAGTTGGTGAATTGAGGCTTTTTACTTGCTTTGGGTTTTTACTTGCTTTGGGCTAATAGACATTATGTCAGTTTCCAGTCAAGGTTACTTCTTGCTTTCTTGAACTCTTCTGACCACATGTGATTCTATTTGGGCTATGATGCTGGAAGATGAGAGAAATGAAGCCCAGTCTCGCCATCACTCCATCCGATAGCCAGACAGCCCTTAATCGCTGACTTGCCTTGCTGACATACATTTTACTGCATTGGGTGCCTGGCCAAGGCCAGAAGAACTACAAGAGAAAACCAACCTAAACTGTCCACCCGCAGAAATAGGAACTAAATAAATGAATGTTGTCTTAATTACTAAGTTTGGGATCATCAGTTATGTGGCAATAATGAACTGATTTAAGTAGTATTTATGTTACAGTGTTTAAATTCTCAAGGATCTTACCTTAAGTTTAAACAACCCTAGGTTTCATAATTTCCTGAAATCCAAAAGAGATATCTGCAGAATTTTTTTATTTTTTTATTTTTTTACTCAAGGACAGAAGCATCCTTACTCAAACTTTTTAATTTGGCTCTGAAAGCATTGGTTTTGTCCAAAATGTCAGAAAGTACCTTCAATAAACTACTACAGCAAAGAATAGATACAAATCATAACAAAAAAGACTGGAAGTCCAGGCTGTATCTTGGAAAAGAAAAAATCTCACTTAAAAAGACTTCAGAAAGGATTTAAAGGAGTAGTGGAATTACTGTAGAATGATTTGGTGATAGTCTATAGATTTTAGTTATAACATACTCATTTTTTTCTCTTTCTCACACACAAACACACAAACACACAAGCACATACACACACAGAGTCATGCTTTCTCCTTGCAACAACTTTTTCAAGGGCAGTCATTAGACAACTGTACTCTTTGTCCCTTTTCTCCAGGAAACAGCATCAACACCACTCATTGTCCCCAAAATGTTTTCCATTTAGTCCTAGTGTCAGAAACAACCCCATTTATCTACCTTGACACTGACCTCTTGATCTTCAGATGAATTCTGACCAAGTACACCTTGGCCTTCCACTCAGATTGAGGCTCCATAAGGATGTTTTGCCATGTTCTCCACACCAGATGTCTGCCTAATGGGCAAACTGGGTTTGGTTTGCAGACAGACATAGAGACTCCTGAAAGCAATTTGCCTTGGCTCTCTCTGGGAAATAAGGGTCCAGACATCACAGAGGATAAGAAAATCAGGTCACATGTGATGGGAACTTGAACAGAGGCAACAGTAGCTTTTTATATCTGTGTTTATAGATTTTTTTTTTCCTGCAGAAATAGCTTTCAAGAGCAGCAGGCATAAGGAAGTTTGGCAAAAGAAAGGTTTTTTCTTTTCAGCAAATTGCTCCTGGATATATCTTTGGCTGGAGTTTGGACCAAAGTCAGTTTTACCTTTAGGTTTTGATAAAGAAATTGAGTTATGAAAGAAAAGGTGTTATGGTTTATTATCTCAAATGCAAATGCAAGTAGTCACACAACAGAGATGCAGGAGAACATTTTTCCCCCAATTATTTTACGTAGTTATGAAGATTTCACTAAAAAGTAAATTATATTTACTTTGAGGGAGGAAAATATAAACAGAGAATTATACCATTTAAGATAATGAATAGACCTTAAGACCCTAGCATTTTATAGATTAAGAAACTGAGGTTCTAATAATTGAAGCTGCACAGCAAATACACAGCAGAAAAGCAGACAAATTTAGAGACATGGAGTTGGCCAAAGTTCATTATGCAAATTGGAACACAGTGACTTACTTTATCAACTGTTTCTTAGAGAAATTGGCAAACACCTTTTCTAAGTTGTAGCGATAGCATCTAAATTTTCTCCCCTTGGTGCCGGCAGACCATGCCTGACCAGCAGAGAGCTCTGGCTGGGCAGTCCCCATGGCAATGCACCAGCTTGCCTGCTCCCTCCCCACACTACACCTTCCCCCCAGGCCCAAGGCAACCAGCTACATTGCTTTGCTGGCATGTGTGTGTGAGGGCAGGTTTTGCCTTCCTTGCCCCACCAATGTGTGTGTGTGTGTGTGTGTGTGTGTGTGAGTGAACCCTGCCTTACCAGCACTGGAGGGAGTATAGTGTGCACCCCCACCCCCATGGGACCACCATTACAGTTGGAGTCTTGGCAGGCACAGAGCCAGCCAGTCTCGACCCTGCCAGCACCATGACCTTGAGCCAACACTGCCAAGGGATGAAACTTGTCACAGAGAACAGTGGACCCTGCCTGCCTTCAGCAATCACGCCTGCCTGTGGCACACAAGAGTGCACAGAGACCTGTGTCCAGCAGTGCCCCACCCTTGTGCCAATAGCACTGCCAACATGACTGTGTGCACAGTTGCCACCAAGGGCCCCCCAGGCTCTCCTGAGCCAGCTGCCTCTGCCACTGTGGTGAACTCCTGCACTGAGGCAGGCACCTTGGCACCTACTAGCACCCTGCCACAGCTGAAGAGGATACACCCCACCAGGCTGCCACATTCGCTGCTGCTGGCATGCGTGAAAAAGCATGGATTATGCTGCTATTGCACCGTGAAACACTCTGGCTGACACCACCCATTGGAGGGTAGTAACCGGCAGTCTAGGAGCACATCAGCACCCCAAGCAGAGTGAATTCCTGACCTCAAGGAGCCAGAGAACAAAGTTGGTGCCCAATACAAGACCCCCAGAGTTACAGCACACAGTCCAGGAGTTGGGAGCTGAGGAGTGACCCCATAAAATTTTCCAGAAATAAACCCAGTCAGCTGAATCCACTTTATACCACAACCAGACACTCAAGGTCATCATAAAGGATAAAAGAAAAAAAAACAAAACATCCAAAGCTCAGCAACATCAAAGATCAAAGAAACATCAACCCACAAAGGTGAAAAAGAACCAACACATGAACCCCGACAACTCAGAAAGCCAGGGTACCTTCTTTCCTCCAATCACACCACCTCTCTACAAGGGTTCTGAACCAGCTGAAATGACAGAAATAGAATTCAGAATAAAGATAGAAAGAAAGATCTTCAAGATGTAGGAGCATATTGAAACCCAATCCAAGGAAGCTAAAAATAACAATAAAACAATACAGGAGATGAAATATAAAATAGCCAGTATAGAAAAGAGCATAACTGACCTGATAGTGCTGAAAAACACACTACAAGAATTTCATAATGCAATCACAAGTATTAATAGCAGAATAGACCAGCTGGAGGAAAGAACCTCAGAGCCTGAAGATTGGCTTTCTGAAATAAGTCAGCCAGACAAGAATAGAGAAAAAGGAATAAAAAGAAGCAAACAAAACCTCTGAGAAATATGAGATTATGTAAAGAGACAAAATCTACAACTCACTGGTGTCCCTGAAAGAGTTGAAGAGTGTAGGCAACTTAGAAAACATGTTTCAGGATATCATCCATGAGAACTTTCCCAACTCACATAGGCAGGCAAACATTCAAGTTCAGGAAATGCAGAGAACCCCATTAAGATACTTCACAAGAAGATCATCCCCAAGACACATAATCATTTGATTACCCAAGGTTGAAATAAAAGAAAAAAAAAGTTAAAAGCATCTAGAGAGAAAGTTTAGGTCACCTACAAAGGGAAGCCTATAAGACAAATAGAGGACCTCTTAGCAGAAACTCTACAAGCCAGAAGATACTGGGGGACACAGCTAAGGCTGCTTTTAGAGGAAAATTCACAGTACTGAATGTCCACATCAAAATGTTAGAAAGATCTCAAGTTAACAATCCAACATCACAACTAAAAGAACTGGAGAAACAAGAGAAAACCAACCCCAAAGCTAGCAGAAGAGAAGGAATAACCCAAATCAGAGTTGAACTGAAGGAGATTGAGACGTGAAAAATCATTCAAAAGTCAATGAATCCAGGATTTGTTTTTTAGAAAAAATGAATAAAATATACAGACAAGTAGCCAGACTAATAAAAAAGAGAAGATCCAAATAAACACAATTAAAAACAACAAAAGGGATATTACCACTGACCCTACAGAAATACAAATAACCATCAGGGAATATTATGAACATCCCTATGCACATAGCCTAGAAAATCTGGAATAAACAGATAAAATCCTGGACACATACACCCTCCCAAGACCAAGCTAGGGTGAAGTTGAATCCCTAAACAGGCCAATAATGAGCTCCAAGATTGAATCAGTTATAAATAGCCTACCAACCAAAAAAAGCCCAGGACCTAATGAGTTCACAGCCAAATTCTACCAGATGTACAAAGAAGATCTGGTACCATTACTACTGAAACTACTCCAAAAAATTGGCCTCATTCTATGAGGCCAGCATCATCCTGATACCAAAACCTGGCAGAGACACAACAAAGAAAGAAAACTTCAGGCAAATATCCTTGATAAATATCAATGCAAAAATCCTTAACAAAATCATGGCAAACCAATTCCAGCAGTACATCAAAAAGCTTATCCACCATGATCAACTAGGCTTTATCCCTAGACTGCCAGGCTGGCTTAACATATGCAAATCAATAAATGTGATTCGTCACAGAAACAGAACTAAATTCAAAAACCATATGATTATCTCAATAGATGCCAAAAAGTCTTTCAATAAAATTCAACACCCTTCATGTTAAAAACTCCCAATAAACTAGGTATTGAAGGAAAATACCTTAAAATAATAAGAGCTATCTATAACAAACCCACAGCCAACATCATATTGAATGGGCAAAAGCTGGAAGCCCTCCAGTTGAAAACTGGCACAAGATAAGGATGTCCTGTTTCACCACCCCTCTTCAACATAGTACTGGAAGTCGTGGCCAGAGCAATCAGGCAAGAAAAATAAATAAAAGGCATCCAAATAGGAAAAGAGGAAGTCAAGCTACCCCTGGGTGCAGATGACATGATTCTATATCTAGAAAACTCCACAGTCTCAACCCAAAAACTTCATAAGCTGATAAAGAACTTCAGCAAGGTATCAGGATACAAAATCAATGTACAAAAATCACCAGCATTCCTATAATCCAAAAACAGTCAAGCCTACAGCCAAATCAGCAATGCAGTCCCATAAACAATTGCCACAAAAAGAATAAAATACCCAGGAATATGCTAACCAGAGAGGTGAAAAGATCTCTACAAGAAGAACTACACAACACTGCTCAAAGAAGTCAGAGATGACACACACAAATGGAAAAACATTCCATGATCATGGATAGTTAGAATTAATATCGTAAAAATGACCTTACTGCCCAAAGCAATTGATAGATTCAGTGCTACTCCTATTAAACTACCAATGACATTCTTCACAGATCTAGAAAAAAACTATTTAAAAATTCACATGGAACTAAAAAAGATCCAGAATAGCCAAGGCAATCCTAAGTAAAACAAACAAAGCAGGAGGCCTCATGCTACCCGACTTCAAACTACACTACAGTGCCACATTAACCAAAAGATCATAATACTGGTACATAAACAGACACACAGACAAATAGAACAGAATAGAGAGCCCAGAAGTAAGGCTGCACACCTACAACTATCTGAACTTTGACAAAGTTGACAAAACAAGCAATGACAAAAGAACTCTCTCTTCAATAGATGGTACTGGGATAACTGGCTAGCCATATGCAGAAGATTGAAACTGGACCCTTTCCTTACATCATATACAAAAATTAACTCAACATGAATTAAAGACTTAAAGGTATAACCCAAACCTATAGAGCCCTGGAAGACAAATGAGGCAATACAATTCTGGATATAGGAATAAGCAAGGATTTCATGACAAAGATGCCAAAAGCAATTGAGAAAAAAAGGAAAAATTGACAAATGGGATCTAACTAAAGAGCTTCTGCACAGCAAAGGAAACTCAACAGAGTGAACAGACAACCCACAGAATGGGAGAAAATATTTGCAAACTATGTATCTGACAAAAGTCTAATATCCAGCATCTATAAGTGACTTCAAGAAATTTACAAGATAAAAAACAACCCCATTAAAAATGGGCAAAGTACATGAACAGACACTTTTCAAAAGAAGACACACATGCGGCCAATAGGCATACAAAAAAAAAAAAGATCTACATCCCTGATCATTAGAGAAATACAAATTAAAATCACAGTGCGATACCATCTCATATCAGTCAGAATGGCTGTTATTAAGAAGTCAAGAAATAGCAAATGCCAGCGAGGTTGAAGAGAAAAAGGAACACTTATACACTGTTGGTAGGAGTGTACATTTGTTCAACTATTGTGGAAAGCACTGTGGCAATTCCTCAAAGACTTAAAATAGAAATATTGTTAGACCCAGAAATCCCATTACTAGATATATACCCAAAGGAATATAAATCATTCTATTCCAAAGACACATACACTTGTGTGTTCATTGCAGCACTGTTCACAATAGCAAAGACATTGAATAAACCTAAATGCCCATCAATAGTAGACTGAATAAAGAAAATGTGATACATATATACCATGGAACACTATGCAGCTAAAAAAAGAACAAGATCATGTCCTTTGCAGGAACATGGATGGAGTTGGAGGCCATCATCCTTAGCAAACTAACACAAGAACAGAAAAACAAATTCTGCATATTCTTACTTATGAGTGGGAGTTAAATGATGAGAACACATGGACACATAAAGAGGACCAACAAAATTGGGGCCTACTGGAGCAGGGAGGGTGAGAGGAGGGAGATTAGTAAAAATAACTAATGGATACTAGACTTAATACCTAGGTGATGAAATAATCTGTGCAACAAACACCCATGAGAAGTTTACCCATATAACAAACTGACACATGTACCCCTGAGCCTAAAATTAAACTTAAAGATAAATGAATAAATAAATTTTTCCCCTCACCAGCTTTTCCTTTCTATCAACAATGCCTGAATATTCCTTGAGCTATCAACAACTAATTCTAAATTAACTATAATCTGTTTACCGCAGAAACCAATACTCTGCCCCATGCAGTCAATTTTACACATAATTATGTGGTGTTTCTCACTAGTCCTTCCCCTCACAAAGCTGAAACTCTTGAATTAGTAGTAAGAATAACTCATATAGGACTCATCTTCTAATATTATCACAAAAAGTTATACAGTACTATACACTGTAGTTTTCTTCCAGATCCACAGAATGGTTGCAAGTGTCAGGGCCAAGGGAAAATTTCCCCTTTGCTCTCTCAAGTTTCACTGAAAAATCAATTCACATAAGGCAGATCAATGGGAGAAAAGGCATACATAATTATTCACATGCACACCAGAGCTTTCAGAATGAGGAACTAAAGATACAGGGGGAAATGTCCATTTTTATGCTTAGGTTCAACAAAGTGTGGTCAGCCATGTAGAAATATGATTGGACAAAATGGGTATGACCCAATCCTGATAGACTGAGTGGGGACTCCCAGCAAGATTGTTCTTAGCCTCTCTGGGCAGCATTATTTCCTACAGAGTTTGAAGCAGTACCCTCTCTGGAATGGGGGTTCTTATGATCTACAGTCAAACAAGGTAGGTAAGATCATTTCTTTATGGCCAGTTTTTACACAGAAAGGCAAGGAGTGAAAGGAAGTTCAAATAATAGCCTTAGCTTTTATAACTAGCATTGGGGAAAATACATTCTGATTTCTACGTCCAATCTTGGGTGAGAAAGGATTCAAGTTTCTGTGGCTAGCCTCTGGGTAGAATGGGACTGAGAGACAAGAGGGAAGGAGAAGATCAGAGAGAAACTTTTGCTTCTGAGGCTGCTTTGGAGGCTTCATTTTGGGTATTGTTTCCTGAGTTCCAACACAGGATTAGGATTTGTACTGATCCACCTGGTGTTTTACAAGGCCCTGTGTAATATAGCCTTTGCCTATATCATGTATGTCATACCTTTCCATGGTACTCCAGCAACTCTGTCCTTATTTCAATTCCCAGAGTTCATCAAGCTCAAAACTCAGGGCCTTCCAGCTTGCTACAGTATTCCTGCAACCTACAAGATTCTTCCCCACCCACATTGGTGGGCTGGCTTCTTGTCATTCCTCATGCATCAGCTCACATGTCTGCTCTTTAGAGTGGCTTTCTCAAACAGCCCTATCTAAATCTTCCTCCTTGCCCAATATTCTGTACTATAGCAACCTGTTATTTTACTTTATAGTCCTTAAAACAGTGGTTCTACACATAGAGTGATTTTGCCTCCTCCAATATATTTGGCACTATTTGGATACATTTTTGGTGGTCCCAGCAGTGGGGAAGAAAAGGCTGACAGTCTTTTGAAGTGAAAATAGCAAAAAGCCATACAGAAAATATATATTCCAAATTTAGCAGGAGAGAGCAACTTATGAGACATCAGTGAAGTATTTTTTCTCGTTAAAATCAAGAGACTTTCCTCAGGATTTGATACATAATTTGTTCTGGTCAAAGAAGTAAGCAAAATGCTATGCACATCTAATCCATGTCATTAAATTTTCTTGAGTATGTACCCCAATAAATGCATAAATATTTATTTACAACTTATATACGTATAATACTGGCATTAGATTACATAATAAGGAACAACATTTACTTAGACTTGAGTTGATTATGGAGCACAATCAAATGACATTCATTGATGCAGAATATAAAACCACATTCCAAAAGACCTCCTTGAAAATTTTTTTAAATTCTGGTAACTTCTTGTAAGTCTCACTCCATTGCCTTTTTTTCCCTTGTAAAATTTACCAAGAGAATATGCTAGAAAGGCAGATTGTCATCCCTATCAAGTTGTCTTTGTTCCCTTATACTTGCATTATAATCTTCAATCTGTGTTGTTTTTATTCAGGAAGCTAGATGTACATCTTTGAGGATCAGTTTAGTTAAATCTGGACAATAAAATTGATCCACTTAACTGAGCAAGTATAAATTGCACACTATAGCAGCACCCTAAAAGCAAACAAGGATGCCACTGTTAATCTATCTGTATGGCAAAACTAGTGTTTTTTCTTCTAGGCACCTCACATAGTACCATGTATGACATGTGATCCCCTGAAAGTAGGAAAAAGAGGAGAATGTGCTAATGGGATTCCACCCATAATTTTGTTCCCTTCCCTGAACAAAAAAAATTAAGAGAAGTTTTAATATTTTTTCCTATGCTCCAGAGGATTCTCTTCCATAACCCAGGAGGTACATGCTCCTGGATTATGGAAGGCAATCCAGTAATGGAAGATAAGATCTAGGTCTCATTGCTTATAGCATAGAAAGCCAATCATGGAGACAACAAGTATTGCCAGGGAAGAAGGCTCTTTTGGGTGTTACAGCTGAGGAGATAGGAGATGAGTCTCAAATCCATCTTCTCAACTGGTTAGATTTAGAGATTTATATAGCAGGAAAGAAATGTAATTACATGTGGGAAAATAGGAACTAAGGAGTGGAGCTGGTCAACAATAAGCAGGTGGTTCATTAGGCAGCCTGGATGGGTGAGGGGTCTGCTTCTCATTGTCCAGATAACGGTGATCTGGAAAGTTTCAGTTCCTTGATACTATCTGGGAGGGCTGATGGTCAGATTTCTGAGAAAGGAACTCAGATAAGGCAAATGAAAATTTATTAAGTTTTATGACTAGGGAGGTCAGCTTTTATATTTATTTAAAGAAACCAAAAACAACAGTTTTATGTTTTACTTTTTAGTCCTTAAACCAGTGGTTCTACACCTAGAGTGATTTTGCTTTCAAGTTTAACAGTCTTAGAGAAGATGGGCCAGTGAGGCTGGCACTATTTTAGATGTACCAGAGCAGGACCAGGAATGTGAAGAGAACTGAGACTTAGTCAAAAGATGAGATTATTTGTGGGTTGCAAAATCACATTTTTCTTTTTAACATAGTACCTTGAGTTTCTGACCTTTTATTTGTTGTTGTTGTTGTTGTTGTTGTTGTTGTTGTTGTTGTTGTTGTTAAAGGTCTCACACAAAATCTGGCCCAATCATATTACACTCAAGAGGGATTTGTAGCCTTGAAAGGGCCACCAGCCACATATATCTTAAAGGAAACACATGATCTTATAAGCAACCTGTCCTAGGGTCAGCATGGAATAAGGAAGATTAGGCAGATGGAGCCACTTCACCTTTGTCCATTGCTACCCTCAAATAAACCTAGTGCAAAATGTGCAGTGTGACAGGCCAACACTGATGAGATTGGAAGGGATGGGATATGCATTTCTGACTCTTACTAATTCAAGGCCCTTGATGGCATTATGCACTTTGTTAAATATATCAGCATGCTGTGTACCCTAATACTGTTTTCCCCCTTTTTAATAAATACTTTATTTTTGCTCTTTGCTCAAGCCTCAAAATAAAGAGCTCCTTTATAGATTTCCTTTATATATTCTAAGCCAGAATTTCTTTGACTTAGAAGACTAACCTTGCCATATGTAGGCCCTGTAGTAATAGCAACAGAAGCAACTGACCTTTAGTACCAGAACAGACCTTCCATGGAACCAGTTATGCCACCCTGGTGCTGGACTTATAAATAGCAGTTGTTCATCACCTATGTGTTTCATGATTTGATGGGAAATTATGAGTCCAGTTGGTAACACCTGTGCTATGTACAAAAGACTTAGAGTCTTAATCAATAACACATTCACAGATGTTCTGAAATTCAGTACTCAGTAGGTGATTCCTATTATCCTCCACAAATAGAAAGTCATACACAAGATTATTAAAATATATAAAAGATACGATTCAGTAAACTATCACCTGGAAGAATCAGAATGTGTGTGGCAGGGGAAGGGAACAGGGAAAGTATAAGGTAGAAATTCTTAAATATAAGGAAATGACAACAATTTCTGTCTTAACCTCTTCAGCTCTTGTTGCTAAGTTACCATGACATACCACTGTGTGTGCTTTTCAGTTTTTGGTCCTGGACTTGACAGTTTGATTAATTCTCTGGAGTGCAAAATGTGCACATTGAATATTTAAAAATTACACATGCATGCACACACACACACCCCCACTCACCCAGCACCCCATTATTACTTCTGATTTATAAAATCTGTTTTACAATTAAATTGACATATGTAGGTGGAAACCTAAATTGACGCTTCATTTTGGGAAGAGAAAATCCTCCACTAGGTGATATTTCTTGAAATTTTCTTCATAACACAATTCACTTTTTCCTAAGAGTAGGTACTTCTCCCTCTTAATGTGTTCATTTAACCCTTGACTTCATGTCTAAGAAATATGAAAAAATAAGGCAAGTGTTATTTAATAATTGTCATTGCTTTTCCTTCTTCTGTATGTCTATGTGATTGTGTTCAAAGGTGTCCATAAATATTACTCTAAGCTGGTGACTAGTGGGCTGTGTGTTGTCAGAAGGATCTATAAGGGAATATGTCAGTGTCAGCGAGCTAGACCAGCCAGGCTCAAAATCCCAGGGCCCTGCATTGAAGATAATGTAAAAAAAATATTAAGTATACCAAAAATGCTTTTGTTTTATTCTTCAGTATTGCAGTGCAGTGGCTCAGTTTTCAAAAGACATTGTGTATTCCTCTCCCAGTCTGTATGTGAACTGCCCTGTTTTTAGTTTTGAAACAAGAATGACAACTTTAAATTCTTATCACTAAAACCAAATGAGTTTTTATAACACCGATAAGAAAAGATTCAAAGCAACGGGCATACCATGTGTGGGTAAATACAGGCAAGTCTATTTCAAATGCTGAAATGAAACTACCTTTATTACCACAGCTGCACTGTTATCCAAAGTCAGGCAGCTGACTTCCAGAAAGCAGCAAAACAAGTTAGAAGTTAGAATCTATGGCTAATCAGGTAACAAGGAGAAATCTGGCCGGTTTAGTCTTCGTTTGACTTTGTTATTTCATTGCTACCTAAGTATGATATGGTTGCCCTTCTGATGACTGATGTGAGTATGCGATGGAGTCTTTATCTCAATTGTTAACAGATAAGGAGGGGTTGGTAAAATCCTAAATTGTTTTATTAGACTATAAACTTACCTGCATATAATTTTATTTTTTTTTTGAGACAGGGTCTCACTCTGTTGCCCAGGCTGGAGTACAGTGGCACAATCTCGGCTCACTGCAACCTCCACCTCCCAGGCTCAAGCAATCCTCCCACCTCAGCCTCCAGAATAGCTGGAACTCCCGGCACATACCGTGACAACCCACTAATTTTTTGTAGTTTTAGTAGACACAAGGTTTTTCCATGTTGCCCTGGCTGATCTCAAACTCCTAGACTCAAGCAATCTACCCATCTCAGCCTCCCAAAGTGCTGGGACTACAGGCATGAGCCACCACGCTTGGCCACCTGCATCTATTCTTTCTCTTCATTCTTCCTACTACAATAGCTAAAGTTTCCTTCCAGTTATCACAGCTCAATTCCTTCTTTTTGTTCTGAATCCCATTCTTTCTCAACTTGTTACCAAAATGCCAAGGGTTAGGTCTAGATTCCATTGCTCACCATACAGAAAGCCGATCACTGAAACAATGAGTATTGCCAGGGAAGAAGAATTTTTATTCAGGTGACATAAGCCAGAAAGATGGAAGCCAAATCTCAAATCCCTCTCTCCTATTTGACTAAAATTAGTGGTTTATATAGCAGGGAAGGAATGTAGCTTCCAGCTTGGGGTAGGGATACAACATAGAAATTAGGAAGGGCTTAAAAAGTGATCATGACAAATGAGGGGTCTGGCGGTTCACTGTCTGGATGGAGTGATCTAGTGAGTTTCAGGTCCTTGCCTAAGGGTTGGTTTCCTGAGGAAGGAACTCAGAAGTAAGTTTCAAGTTTGAAGAGCAGAGAGGGTCAATTTCTATGTTTATTTTACAAAAAATAAACAAACAAACAAAAACCTGTAAACTTCAGTTCTATGGGACAATTGGTCTGGTTTCAAACTTCTCAGGAATATCACACTTACAGATAACCTCTCTTGGGACTGCATCATTAGTCTCTTTTACCTATCCTGGATCACTATGATTAGTAGATAAGCATGCTCTAGAATCTCCCAACTTTAAAAAAAGTCTTCCTTAATCTCTTCCCTTCCTTTCTTCTCTTGGCTTTCATATAACTCAGAGCACTAGTTTTCCTTTTACCTCATTGTCCTCTCTTTTTTACTCTCCCTTGCAGGGTTCTTCTCCTCCACCCAATTTCTAAATGTTGGAGTTGTCAAGGGCTTTCTTTACCATCTCTTCTTAGATAATATATTTTACTCATATGTCTTTAAACTTCATGTATATGCTATGACTGCAAAAGTTTTCTCTCTAGGAGTTCAGCTGTCTAGAAAAATTCCAGGCACATATATTCAACTACATGTTTGACTCAAAGACTCACTAAAAACTTCGCTGAGATGGGAGAGTTTCCTTGACCCCTTCGATGGACTTGCAACAGGGGTGTGGCTTGTTTACTCAAACCCCTTTTGGGAGGGGGAGCATGCAGGTGAGTGGGTGCAGGAGCTGAGTTAGTGCCAGCAGGAACAAACCCTATACCAGCTCACATCAGTGTCTACGGGTTGCCTGCAGCCTCTAGAGCCCTAGAGTGTGTGTTACAAACAATGCTTTTTTAGCATTTGCCATCCACGGATGCCTAAGTGTTAACCAGCACAGTTGAGAGTCAGTGTGACAGCCTCTTTGGGTTCTCACACCCAGTGCATCCCAAATTCTTGTCCAGTTTCCAAGAGGAATGAGGCCACATGGACTTCAAGGATAGTGAATGCAGAGATTTTGTTGAGTGGTGGAAGTGGCTCTCAGTGTGATGGGGAGCTAGGAAGGGGATGGAGTGGGAAGATAATCTTCCCCTGGAGTTCAGCTGTCCCTGGCCAAACTCCTCTCTGACCTTTCCTGGCTGAACTCCTCTCTGACCGTAGCCTCCAATATCCAGATGCCTCTTCTCCTCTTGACATTCAGACACTTCTCTTCTCTTCTTCTCTGCCATGCCACTCTGCTCTTCTGCCAGTAGAGCTTGGGATTTTTATGGGTAAAGGGTGGGGTGCAGGCTGGGCCAGTGTGGTTTTGGAAAAGGCAACATTTGGGAGGGAAAACAGGAATGCATGTTCTCATTTAGGGCCATGGGTCCTGGCCTGAGGGTGGAGTCATTTCTAGAGACCCCACTCTCTTCTACCCAGTATTTCCCTGTCTCCTATCCATATCATCATGTTCAAACACAAACTCTTGATTTCTGTTTCTCCTAAAAAACTGTTCCTCTCTAGCTGAGTATATGCCTGTAGTTCTAGCTACTCAAGAAGCTGAGGCAGGGGAATCACTTCAGTCCAAGAATTTGAGGCTGCAGTGTGCTATGTTAGTGCCTGTGAATAGCCACTGCACTCCAGCCTGGGAGACATAGTGAAACCTCACCTCATGAAACAAACAAACAAAAATGTTGCTCTCTCAATCTTCCACATTTTAGTACAAGATATTGTCACTCACCCAGTTGCTCAAGCAAGGATGCTAAAGGTACCCCTGATTGCTTCTTGTACTGTATATCCTACATCCAAACCAGTGAAAGCCCTATCAATCCTACCTGTGAAATACATTTCAAATGTGTCCAGTTTTGGTGTGGGTATTGTAATAACCTAAATGGCCTTCCTGCTTCCACTCTTTCTCCATTCCCCATTGCAGAATCACATATTTGAAATATATTATTCCCTGTTTAAAATGTCCTGTTATTCCTTATTTAAAATTCTGCAATGGCTTCACACCATATTTAGAATTTTTTCCATTTTCCTTACCTTCAAAATCTGCATGTTTTGTTCTACGCCTACCTCTCCAAGCCTCATGCTCAGACTCCCTTCCAACTGTCCTCCAACTGCTCTCCTGATTCCTGTCTCAGAGCCTTTCTACTTGCAATTCTTCCTAGGACACCAACTATCATCCTCACACCATGTTATAAAACTGGCTTCTTCTCAATTAAAACAGAAGAGTCTGTAGCTGCCTTATTTAGATTAATCCCCTCTGTATTTCCTACCAAAGTTCACAGTTTATTTTTCATAATGAGTAATGCAACTTCTATGAATATTTGTTTACTTGTTTAGTAGCTTTCTTCTCATTAAACTATGTTTTATGAGCACAAAAACTATGCATTACTCATCATCATATCTCCAGTGCCTAACACAGAGCCTAGTAAAATATCTGCTGGCCAAATGAATGAATGATTGTTGTTACCATAGCTGAGTCCTAAGCTCATAGTGATCACTGCATGACAGCCAATGAGTTGACAGACTTATTGTGTTGTGGCAGGAAAAGTGACTTTATTTCAGAGAGCCAGTAAACTGAGAAGAAGGTGGACTACCATTCTAAAGAACCATCTTAAAGGCATGAATCTCAAATTTCTTTTTATTTTGGGGAAGAGGGAACAAAAAGCGGGTAGAGGTCAGGAGGTAACTGGTGACCACAGACCTCTGGGCATCAGCAAGAGTCTGACTGTGTGGCAGAATTTCTTTATCCTTGGTCAGGTTACAATGCTTCTATAAATCTTTAACATAACATTGTTATTTGTGAATACACCCTCCTAATCTCTTTGGGGATTTGTTTTGGGAAGGGACTATTATCATCCTTGCTTTAAGTGAAACTAGAAACTAAATTCCTTCCAGAGTTAGCATGGCCTATGTGCAGGAAACAGTAAAGGCAGTTAGCTTTTGAGGTTAGCAGCAAGATGGAGTCCACCATGTTAGATTTCTCTCACTGTTATGTTGCAAACAGACATGGGAAATAGTAGGGAGGTAAAAAAGATATGAAATGACATAAATCACCTAGAAGAAAAAAAAGGCTTTAGTTAAACAATGAGACCCTCTTTGAGTTCCTGAGGGTTGTTGAGGCAACACTCAATTATCACTTATGATTGTGAATATGGGCCCACTTCCCTGTGAGGGAAGAGCCATATTACTAGCCCAAAGATAATCTGTGCAAATATATGCATTTACTTGACCAGACTTGGACCACTATGTGTGGCAAAGTTATAATTGTCTAATTTGCCTCCCATCCAATCTCATCTTATTATTGAGAAAATACAGCAAAGTATGCAAATTTTCAGAAGTACAAAATAATGGTCTAGGTTCTTGACTCTAGGATGTGCCACATTTAATAAAGAATTTCCATGTACCATAGCTCAGATGAAGTACTGAGGCAGAATGACAAGGCCACATGGAGAAAAGTTGATATGGTGTTGAATCCATCAAATCCTTGTATATACAAGATCGGAGAGAGACGTCTTACATTTTCAAAGGGAAGAAAACTAACTTCTCCTGAGCAGTTAGTTTATCTCTTTCCCCTCTTTTGACATGCTTCTATCAAACACTTAAATATGAAACATAATTGACAGCTATAATGGAAAGAGGGTAGTGGTTTGCAAGTTAGGTCGCAAGTTTTTAAAGGGAAAGGGTTGAAGGTTGCAGGAGAGTTACACTTGGGGAGTCATATTTTTCACTTATTGTTTGTGATAAGGGAGAACCACAGACTGCTTCAAATTGTACGGAATAAACTCTGCTCCTAATAGGAAGGTAACCAAGAAGCAGAAAAGGCCAGCCATTCTACATAAAAGGCTATAATGCACTGGAAATTAGGTTTGAGTGTGTGTACCACGAACCCAAAATATCTGAGACAGGTCTCAGTCAATTTAGAATGTTTATTTTTCTAAGGTTAAGGACACACCTGTGACAGCTTCCGGAGGTCCTGATGACATGTGCCCAAGGTGCTTGGGGTGCAGTTTGCTTGTATGTATTTTAGGGAGATATGAGACATCAATCAATATGTGTAAGATGTACACATATTCTGTAAGATGTTAGTTCAGAAAGGCGGAATAACTCAAAGGTGGGGGCCGGCTGCCAGGTCATAGGTAGATAAGAGACAAAAGGATGCATTCTTTTGAGTTCTTGGTCTGTCTTTCACTGAATACACAATTTAGTTTGGCTCAGTGAATCTGCATTTTTACATAAACAATCAGGCAGATAAAGCAATCAGATATGCATTTGTCTCAGGTGAGCAGAGGGATGACTTTCTTGCACCTGTGAAGATAAACTATCCGTTTACATTGCCAGGGTGAAATTCAACAGAACTGCTTTAGGGTAAAGGTCTTGAAGCCCACAAGAAACATCCTTGTGGACAAATTATCAGGGAGGTATGTTGCTTTTTTAATCTTTGTATCTATCTTATTTAGGAACATAATGGGAGGCAGGTTTGCCTGACATCGTTCCCAGCTTGACTTTCCCCTTGGCTTAGTGGGTTTGGGGTCCTGAGATTTCTTTTCCTTTCACAGTACCTTATTTAGCACTCCTTCTAGTGATCTATTATAAAAGGAGGAGTCTGGAAGCAATCAATAAGGGGAATAAACCAGAATCTACTTCCTCATTTAGGTGAAGGGATCTGGCTTTCCTAAAGAAGGAAGGAAACAATGCAGGAAGGAAGGAAATGCAAAACAGATGGAGTCCATAGACATATTCTGGAATATACATGAGAACTAAAGCAGCAGAAGATTAAAGTATTGCTAAATATGATCTATAACTGGATACGTAAGTAAATTTCATACAGTATGTGGCTTATACTCTCAAGAAAATTCATAAAAACAGACCTCTGAAGGAAATCAAAATATTTTACCCCCAAAGATAAGTATTTGACATATTTTTAAATGGCTGCCACAGAGCCAACAGAGAAGTGACACTGCAAAGCTGTCTTTTGTAGGGAAATTTGCATTTGTAGAGAATCTCCATTAGTGTAGTCCGGCTTTCTCTATGTTTCCTGGATCTAGGAGAGGTTGAGAGTCTGATATTTTTAAAAGTCTAAGAAACATTTATCATTTATTATCTTTAAAGGAGGCTTTCTCTATGTAGGAAGGCCACCTTTGCTAGCCAAGTCCCTTCCTTTCTCCCTCCCATAACTTGTCTAGCCACTAAAACCTGCTTCTGGCTATGCCCTGAGTCCTCATTCTTTCTATAATCTCAAGGTAGTATATAAGCTTCTGTAACTTATTCTTCAGTTGGGTCTTCATTCTGAAGGCCCCGGTGTATACAAATTAAATAAATTTGTGCCAGGCGAGGTGGCTCACGCCTCTAATCCCAGCACTTTGAGAGGCCGAGACGGCGGATCATGAGGTCAGGAAATTGAGACCATCCTGGCTAACACGGTGAAACCCCATCTCTATTAAAAATACAAAAAATTAACCAGGCGTGGTGGCAGGCACCTGTAGTCCCAGCTACTCGGGAGGCTGAGGCAGGAGAATGGTGTGAACTCAGGGGGTGGATCTTGCAGTGAGCCTAGATCGCGCCACCACACTCCAGCCTGGGTGACAGAGCAAGACTCCAACTCAAAAAATAAACAAATAAATAAATAAATTTTTATGCCCTTTCCTTCTATTAATCAATCATGTCAGTAATTTTTCAGCAAACCTTTAGGAAACCAAAAGCCTGTCTGGCCCCCACACTTTAAAATAACAGATGAGAATTGATTTAAAAAAAACTTAACAGAAAATTGAAATTTAAAAGATGCTAGGTGAAAGGCAGAAATAAAAAAAGAACTAAAAGAGATAAAGCATGACTACACCCTAAGTAAAAACACAATAGGATAATTAAATTAATATTAATTGCAATAAAGAGCAGAATCAGCACCGGGTTACATTAAACTGTGGATGGCATACTGAAGATACTCTTCCAGCATGTGGACAGAACAGAAATAGTAAGAGAGTGCACACATGGAAGACAGACATTGGAGATCAAAGATGAAGACAGCTGATGTTCAATAAGAGATAACAGAATATATGAAAGAGAAGAAATAAAATAAAGGCATAATCAAAATCAGTTTTCTCAAGTTCAAAAGAGGCATAAAACTGAAAATCAAAATAGTTAAGGAAACCAACAAAATTTTACCCCGAAATATACTTCTTTGACTTCCTTCAAGGTGGCTGTTCAAAGGGCCTAAAAAAAAACAAGAATAACCCTGCAAAACTGTCTTTTGTGCAGGAGATTTGCATCTGTAGAGGAAATAAAGTGGAATCAACAGCAGATGCAAACAGTCTTTCTCTGAGGCTTCCCTTTGTCTGGATCTAGGAAAGATGAACGAAGAGTCTGACACCTTTGAAGGTCTGACAGAGAAACATTTACCACAGGCTACCGTCTATTTCTTCTGAGGGCACTACTTGTGAGGTTTTATCTGCCCAACACAGAAGCCTTTGCCCCAAGCCTTTTCTCCTCTTCTCTGCCTCATATAACCTGTCTTGCCACCTTAACCTCTTTTGCCAAGCTCTAAGTCCCCATTCTTTCTGTATCTCAACATGGTATAAAAACATCAACCAGGCCTGGTGCGGTGGCTCACGCCTGTAATCCCATCACTTTGGGAGGCTGAGGTGGGCGGATCATGAGGTCAGGAGCTCAAGACCAGCCTGGCCAACATGGTGAAACTCCGTCTCTACTAAAAATACAAAAATTAGCTGGGCACAGTGGTGTGCACCTGTAATCCTAGGTACTCGGGAGTCTGAGGCAGAAGAATCATTGAACCTGGGAGGCGGAGGTTGCAGTGAGCCGAGATCACGCCACTGCACTCCAGCCTCGATGACAGAGCAAGACTCTGTCTCTTAAAAAAAAAAAAAAAAAAAAAAATTCAACCATCTGGAAATTTCTTTGAGTTTTTCATGTTTGCATGACTCTTGTGCCTGTATGCATTGTTAATAAAATCTGAATGCCTTTTTTTTCCTATTAATCCATTATGAGTTTGTTTTATAGACTCAAATCAATCCTTTCGGGGAAAAATGTAATATCCTCTACAATAGCTACCAAGCAAAATTAACAAAATGAGATGCACAGGTAAACATATCCTTATAAAAGGTATTGAACTTAAAAAGATCAAGGCAATCAGCACCTCCCACCCCCACTTCCAGTTTTTTCTCTCCCAGACAAGCTCACCTGCTGTTATCACCAGATTCTCCCATTTTTCTCCTTTGCATTTTTTTTTAATGTATCAACATGGTCTTTAACCCCTAGTGAGCCATCTGGATCCTGGTATTGAGGGGGACTCAGGAGGAGGAAGGGGAGAAGAGGTGGACAGGAAGAGGAAAGATGCAAAGTAGGAGAAACAGAGGGGAAGAGCTAACTTGGAAAGACTTCCTGGAATTTGAAAGCCCCTCCCCTCAGGGAAGGGCTTTTCCTTTTCTTGGTTTCCCTCCCCTTCTTGGTTTGCAAACCAATCAGCGAGGGTGCAGAGCCAATGAGGTCCTTTACTTGATGATGTCACGCACAGAGTGCTTGACTGCTTTCTGTTCTCTGCTGGAGGAGGGGAGACAACTGCCTCAGGAAGCATAGAAGACTCTGCACCTGCCTGCTGACTCACATCTATAATCCCAGCGCTTTTGGAGGCAGAGGCAGATGATCATCTGAGGTCAGGAGTTTGAGACCAGCCTGGCTAACATGGTGAAATCCCACCTCTACTAAAAATACAAAAAAATTAACCGGGCATGGTGGTAGGCACCTGTAATCCCAGCTACTCAGGAGGTTGAGGCAGGGGAGTCACTTGAACCTGGGAGGCAGAGGTTTCAGTGAGCCAAGATCATGCCATTGCACTCCAGCCTGCCCAACAAGAGTGAAACTCTGTCAAAAAAAGAAGAAGAAGAAGGAGGAGGAGGAGGAGGAGGAGGAAAGAAGAAAGAAGGAAGAAGAAGAAGAAGAAGGAGAAGGAGAAGAAAGATTCTGCACTGAGGGGTGTGTTTACCTTATGAGCCAGGAAGCCAGAGAGGCTGAAAGGCTTTAGTCACACAGCGAATTTGAGGACCTAGGTGCCCTACTGAGTGCCCTGAACTTTAAAGAATGGAAAGGTAACTGAAAATTTTTGGTTGTCAATTAAGCAGAAATAAATGTAGGAAAGATGATTTTATGGTGGAAACAAATCAGAATTCTGATAAAACAAAGCTGGGAGTGCTGGTGATAACACAGACAGCATTGATCCTCCCATCTTGCAGGCATGGTGACAGCTTCAAGGGCAGATACTGTGCTCCCCACGATGCAAACCAGTATTGGGATGGCCCACCAGGGGCTGCAGATCAATTCCTTAGCCCCAGTTTCTGCAATGAGCTGGGCGGCAGAAACTGAGAGGGGCTTTGAATCAGTGAATTCCTTGATAGAGGTCTCTTGGTAGTAGTGAAGCAGCTACGTTGTCTGGGGTATATACCCTGGGGTTAGTAATCTTGCGCCAGGAAAATACAGGACACGGACACACACGAGTTTAGGAGCAGAGGTTTAACATGCAGAAGAGAAGAGAAAGAGAAACATATCTCTCTCTATAGAGAGAGGGGTCTCCCGGAAGAAAAGACTGGCTGGCAGCGGATGCATGTGATTTTATAGTCCAGCTTGAGGAGGTGATGTCTGATTTACGTAGTGCTCACAGATTGGTTTAATCAGGTGTGACGTTTACATAGCGCTGGGAAGGCTGGTCGCCCCACCCTAATCTAATTATGCAAATAATTCTCCTTGGATGGTGCCGTATTGTCTGCTCCTTACTGTACACATAGCTGGCAGAGAAGGGAAGATGGACACGCCATCTCGAACATGTCTAGTCCCTAGTTCCTGCCTTCATTCACCTGTGCAAGCTCCCAGCTTGCTTATCTGTCTGCAGCTTGACTTTACAGGCTCCTCTTTGTTAGAAAATGATTTGGGGCTGCTTTTCATTAAACAGAAAAGCCTTATCGAGGACGCCCATACCCTTACTATCTGCCTAAGTGATTTCTTCTTAACTCCTGTAGCAGTAGGTACCATTAAGCTAGGAAATATAGAGGCAGAGGAAGAGCTGAATCATAGATGGAAAGATAGGTCTTGGAAGTCATAAAACTATTATTCCTCTAGATAATTTTAGACTTGCTATGAAGTCCCCCAACCTCATTCCTGACTCAAGTGAACCTGATGTCTGGAACACAACTAAAGGAATAGATTCCTGTGTTTTCTAGTGTCTCCCAGTCCAGCCAAACTGCCTCTATTTTGCCAAAAATAAACCAAAAATCAAAAAACAAAAAAACTGTCTTGAGGCTGTGGGCGAAAGTGCTGATTTGGCTTCGAAAACACTGGAAGTATAAAAGTGGCTATAAAAGGAACAAGAGAATGGCAACATCTGCTGGAGTCGCCAAAACTGGGAAGAAGGTATGGTGAGACACTCAAGCTGGCAGAGTGAAGAATGCAGGAACCGGAACAGTCAAGGACTGGAGGTGAGTTGCAGCCATCTCATAGCTCAGTGTCTTTGGAAAGGATGAAAACACCAAGGAGAGAGAGTGAGAAGAGCCTAGGAAATAAACCAACAAACCCTCGTACAAAGAGGAAGACTCTCTCCTAGTTTTGTATCTAAGCCTTCTAAGCCCAATTTATCTCGTCTTAAAAATATATATATATGACAATCCCTCCATCAAATAGAACTCCTGGGTGAAGCAAAACTATAATACTTTCCTTTCACTCAGGCAGCAGTCAAATATAATGATGGTGGAAATAATAGCTCTAGACTTATAGCATAAGAGGCAGCTAGGAAAGAGGAGAAGAAAAAAAGATTGAGGCCTGTGCCACATTTCCTTTATCCAGTCTATTATTGATGGACATTTGGGTTGGTTCCAAGTCTTTGCTATTGTGAATAGTGCCGCAATAAACATACATGTGCATGTGTCTTTATAGTAGAATGATTTATAATCCTTTGGGTATACATCCAGTAACGGTATTGCTGGGTCAAGTGGTATTTCTAGTTCTAGATCCTTGAGGAATCGCCACACTGCCTTTCACAATGGTTGAACTAATTTACACTCCCACCAACAGTGTAAAAGTGTTCCTATTTCTCCACATCCTGTCCAGCATCTGTTGTTTCCTGACTTTTTAATGATCGCCATTCTAACTGGTGTGAGATGGCATCATTCTCAGCAAACTATCACAAGAACAGAAAACCAAACACCGCATATGCTCACTCATATGTGGCAGTTGAACAATGTGAACACATGGACACAGGGAGGGGAACATCACACACTGGGGCCTGTCAGCGGGGTGCAGGTCTAGGGGAGGGATAACATAAGGAGAAATACCTAATGTAGATGACGGGTTGATGGGTGCAGCAAACCACCAAGGCACGTGTATACCTATGTAACAAAACTGCATATTCTGCCCATGTACCCCAGAACTTAAAAGTATAATTAAAAAAAGAAAAAATAATAAAAGAATGTATCTCACATTGTCCCATACTAAAAAAAAAAATAAAAAAAAAATAAGAATGAGACCAAAGTGGAATTCCGTTGGTGATTTAAGGAGACAGATGCAGTCATAGACCTCTAGAAAAAATATGAAAGGAAAACTTGAAAGGAAAATATGAAAGGAAAAATCTTGTTGCCAAAAGCAATAAGATTTCAGATCTGCACTCCAAGAGAAAGGAAATAGAGGGAAATCCAGTTCTCAAGCAGGGGAGGAGTTGGTTGGAAATGAAAGAAGAAGCAAAACAGAACTCCACTTCTCTCACACGATTCTGGAACATTCTAGAACTGTACTATCCAATGTGTAACCCATATGTAGTAATATAAATAATAAATTAAATTAAACTAATTAATAGTAGCCACATTTCGAGTATTCGGTAGCCACATGTGGTTGGTTGCTACTATAACTACTGTATTGGACAGTGCAGATAAAAGACTTTCCTGCCATCATAGAAAAGTCTTTTGGACAAATCTGTTCTAAAGCAAATTAGACCTCTCTCTAGACAAGAGAAATTAAATTTCTGTATGAGCATCAGATGACAAATCAGTTACAGTTCACCTGAAAGTAAGAGGAATAACTGTCATAAGAACATGATCAGACAGTATATTGCTTAAATATATTTATTTTCCTGTAAAGAAAGATATTTAAATATGTCTTCTTGTGTAACTTAGAGATAAATGAAGTCAAAGAACTCAAATATGGGAAAATTGTGGTATAAAAGCTGAAGTAAACCATGAAATTAGTTAAATATAGAAGTAAAACTACAGACTTATAAATATAAATGAAAAACAGTTGAAATATCAAGAATGATTCCTAACAAAGAAGATGTATAATGTGTACAATATTGGTATCTGTATTCTGATCTACAGTCTCAGATCAGAAAAAAAAAATGTGTGTAGGGAACTGGTGCTGAGGATGCAGAGAGAGTAAAAGCATGCTTTTTTCCTAATTTGGTGTAGGTGGAAAGCAGTATATTATTTCCTTTGACAGACTGATGTATTGAGAAAGTTTGTGATTTTAAATATTTGCAAATGCATCCTATTAAGACACTATGTATATATTTTAATTTATTATGGGAAATAGAAAAAAAAACAAGTAAAGGACATTTATAAAACACTATAGTAAAAGAAACAGAAGAAAGCATAACACCCAAAAGCATAAAAGATATTTATGACATGTCACAATTTAGAAGGCATAGGCTCATATTAATTAAAACTATCAAAACAGAATTTATATAGCCTTTACAAGAAACACAACTGTAAATGAATTTCAATAAAAAGGTAAAAAATGGAACAAAGATGTATCAGGCAATACAAAAGAACACTGGAGCTATCACATGCATCAAAATAGAAATCAATTCCAGGAAGCAATAAATGGACATAAATGGTAATTTTATTTTGATAGAAAAATCCACAATGATGATATAACCGTTATGAACCTTCATACACAAAGTAACATAGAATGTAAATATAGCTGAATGTTTTTAAACACGTAGGGAAAAATTTGACAGAACAATAGTAGTGGGGAGTTTTTAAGACATCTTTTATTGTTTGACAGATCATTTAGGGGAAAAGAGTAAATGAAAGTAATGACTAATTATTCAGCTGCAAGTATCTCTTGAGTACTTGTGCCAGGCTCTAATGACACAATAGTGAGAAGGACGAATATAGTACGTGTACTGTACAGTGTAATATATATGGAAAAGCTTATTCATAAAGATACATGTATATTAAGGATGTGTATAAAGGATTTGCCTACATATATTTATAATCTCTGGACAATATATTGCCTTTTAAGCATTCATGGAAAATTATTTAAAATGAAAAGAGATGAGGAAAACAGGAAACTTTCAGTTATTATAACAGTAAAATTTTCTCACCATCCTGTTGTAAAAATGTAGATGGATTACAAAAAATTAGAGTGACAAAGCTTTATTGACCTGGAAAAAAGTCAATATTTCTAAATAACTAAAATAAAATATGATAATTGCAATCTCATATAATTTAGGAATTAAGAATAATGAGAACTCTGTATTCAGTATGACCACTTATAGCATATGGTCAAATCTATGCTGAGAGGAAAATCCATATTCTAAAATGCTTATTAAAAATAAATGAACCAATCATTTTATTCTAAATTCTCAAAAGAGATCAAGAAAATATAACAGAGAATTTACAGTTAAAAATAGAAAACAGTGAATTAGAAAACAAAAAGTGTAATAGTGATATATAATAGCACAAAATATATAAATAGAGTAATTTGTAAAAGCACAAAAACTACATAAAGAAATACATATGTATATACATAGATGCCTATGTAAAAATCTTCTTACACATATATCAAGGAATAGGTTCTTATATATTACTTAGAAATAAATCGGGCAAGTCATATACATTATCTATGTGAATAAAATTTCAGAAAAACCCCATAAGCCGTGATGTGTATAAATGGAGATATATATCATATTTCTGGAAGGGAAAACTCAGCATTGGAGAGATAATCATTTCTTACTACAATATTCTGTACCTAAAATAAATGAAAAATATAGAAGTAGAAATTCAGAGAGCGAAAAATAGAAATAAATAAATCAATGAAAAATGTCAACAGGATTTTTTTGGGGGATGTTTGGGGACTGTCGGTAGGGCTATTGAAAAATTTATCTAAGAACAAATAGATAAGAACAGTGAACTAAAATGCCATTTTAATTTTATTGTGATTATAGGTGTTTGTGCACTTGTCTGTGCACTTAGAGCTGAACAAGTTGAGTTTATTACTCATCACATCATGGGTGATTGTACCCAATGGAGATTAACAGGGCACCTTGGTAAGAGGATATTATAAAGGACAGATGACCAAATTTGGGCTTTATTTGGGTAATTTGGGCTTCAGTTGGGTGATTTGGAGGACAGTCTAAGAAAAGAGAGGTTTAGCTGGATTTAGTGCTGTTAGAAACTGGGGAAAATTCTATAATTGGCTGTCTTAACAAATCTTAGCTAAAGATATATGGGCTAGAGTGATACAAAAGCTAAGACTGGTCTAGAAAACAGTAACATTCAATCATATTTGCTAGGAGAGGGAGGTGTTTGGTATTTTGTGGTCTGCTAAGTGGCAGTGACTGCGCTTAGATAATATTTTGCGGTGGTTTTATTTTGTCTCACTTTATTATGGCCTCACAATGACTTTGTCTAAATTTGATGGTCTTTGAGATTATTTATGTCCAAGAAGAAAACAACATAGCCTAACTTCTAGTACCAGGCCTACTTCTGTCCACTCTGTTGCCTTGTAATTGTCAGATCAGTTCCTGCATTTCAAAGCCTGCTTTTTCTCTTTCTTGCAATCATATTTAAACTTAACTCTGCCATATCATTTTTCTATTTTTTAAACTTTTAATGGTATTCTTTTTTTTTTTCTTTTCTTTCCAAGACAGAGTCTCACTCTGTTGCCCAGGCTGGAGTGCACTGGCACAGTCACAGCTCACTGCAGCCTCAACCTCCTGAGCTCAAGTGATCTTCTTGCCTCAGCCTCCAGAGTAGCTGGGACTACAGGGTCACATCACCACACCCAGCTAATTTTTTTTTTTTTTTTTTTTTTGGAGAGATGAGGGTCTCACTATGTTGCCTAGGCTGGTCTTGAACTCCTGGTCTCAAGCAAACTGCCCGCCCCAGCCTCCCAAATTGCTGGGATTACAAGTGTGAGCCACCAGTGCCCAGCCCTTATAAACTTTTACAATTCTTATTTCTCTTTTTTTCTGACTCCTTCTTGAAATTACATAATTTGTCTCTGTTCTTTCAGTGCTGACCCTTAAAATGTTTAACAGTCTTGGCCAGGCTCGGTGGCTCATGTCTGTAATCCCAGCACTTTGGGAGGCCAAGGTGGGTGGATCACCTGAGGTCAGGAGTTTGAGACCAGCCTGGCCAACATGGTGAAACCTCATCTCTACTAAAAATACAAAAAAACTAACCAGACATGGTGGCGGGTACCTGTAATCTCAGCTATTCAGGAGGCTGAGGCAGGATAATCGCTTGAACTTGGGATGCAGAGGTTGCACTGAGCTGAGATTGTGCCACTGCACTCCAGCCTGGGCAAGAGAGCAAGACTCCATCTCAAAAAGAAAAAAAATGTTTAATAGTCTTTAGGTAAAAATCTAAAGTTAGCCACAATCTCTATTCCTATGGTTGATATTTTGTAATATTTTAACTCCGATTTACTCTCATTTTCCATATTATTGCTTCTACTATTTTAGTTTTTTCTCACTTTGAGACACAACAAACTAGGTCGTTAGTAATTTTGTGAATAGCCAATCCTCATTTAAATTCTATCAACATATTTCCAATTCTTTATTCACACTCATTTTTTGTATCACCTTGCTTTCTTCTGGTTCCATTTTATTTCCTATTTAATGAAATAGATCCTTTTAGAAGTTATTTTACTTGGGGTTTGTAAGTGTGTGAATATTTTGTTTGTCAGAAAATACTTTTTATTTTGCTCTCCACTGCCACATGATAACCTATCAGGGTACAGAATTTCTATTGAAAGCAATTTTATTATTTTTTTCCAGCAGTTTGGAGATAGTATTGTACTGCCTTTGAGAATCTATTGGTGCTGATGTGAATCTGCTGTACAGAAAAAGTCATGCCATTACTTTTTAGTTGCTTTTAAGATTTTCCTCATCTTTGATAATTTCTCATTTCTTTTTATGAGTCTTCTAACTTTTGTAAACCTTGATGGGTTTTTTAATATGGTAGCAAACATAGGTAACCCTCAAAATTGTGGATTTGTTTGTTCAACAAATATTTATTGGAAGATCATTACTTGCCAGGCAGTATTTCTATGATTTTGGATGCATAGAAACACTGGATAACACTAACAAATGCTCTATGTGTAAAATATTACATATAAAACAGGTTATCAAAAGAGACTTTTCCTGCTATCTATGTGTTTGGCCTTAAAATGCTGAGAACAGTAGTTGCCAGATAATCTATGCAGGCTATACTAAGACTATGAAAGACTGATTTCATGACTCCTAGCTTACCAAAGATCTCCAGGTTTCATAAAACAAGGCTAAAAATTTATCATAAAGTTGAAGATTGGCAAAGAATACGTTCTTAGAGAGTTGCCCATGTTCTTCATGTGAGAGGAAGGGTGGCTCAAGAAAAGATCTCAAAGCAATTGACATTCCACTGGAATTTGGGGTATTCAGGGAATAATGGCTCACACCTATACAAGTTTAAAAGTAGACAGCAAGCCAGTATACACTCTTATTGTGCAGTGAAAGAAGGAAGCTCCAATAGCAGAAAGCTGAAATTTCACTGACAGTCGGGGGAAGGATATTTGGTATCTGTTGGACAGATGGGGAATCCACAGAAGGAAACCATACTTTAGTCTTCAAGTACAATTTTCTCCCTTTCTTCTTTTTTTTAATTTTTAATTTTTGTGGGAACATAGAAGTGTATATATTTATGGGGTACATGAGATACTTTACAGGCATGCAATGCATAATAATCACATCATGGTAAATGAAGTATCCATTCTCTCAAACATTTATCTTTTGTGTTACAAATGATCTAATGAAACTCTTTTAGTTATTTTTTAATGTACAATTAAATTATTATTGATTATAGTCGCCCTGTTGTGCTATCAACTACTAGGTCTTATTCATTCTTTGTAACTACTTTTTGTACCAATAGAGTACAGGGGAGTTTTAAAGCAGTGACACTATTTTGTCTGATACTATAATGATGCATACATGTCATTATACATTTGTCAGAACACATAGAATGTATAAAAACTAAGGATGAGGAAAACTGTGGACTTAGGTAAATAATGAAGTGTCAATATTGGTTCATCAGTTATAGCAAATGTACCACACTGGTGGAGGATAATTGATGGTGGAGAAAGCTGAGTGGCAGAGGGGGAAAATGTTGGAACTCTCTCTACTTTGTGCTCAATTTTGCTGTGACCCTAAAATCTGTAAATTGAAAAAAAAAAGCACATACAGATAAGATTAACAGAGTAGACATTGCAGAAGAAACAATTAGGAGGCTTGAAAACACAAGCTAGAAACAATTAGGGAGATTGAAAATATAATATTTCAATGTAATATCTATAATGGAAAATAGGGAGAAAAAGACTGAAAATACAAAAAGACTTCAGTGAACTGGTGATCAACATCATCAGCCAACTTGACCTACTTGGTATTTATAGAATACTCCACCAAACAACTCAAAATATGTGTTATTTTCAAGTACATATAAAACATTTACCCAAATAGACCATATTAATGCCCATAAAGTGTCAACAAATTGAAAAGAATTCAAGGAATATCTTGATTCAAGGAGTATCTTGTATAGCCATGATGGAATTAAACTAAAAATAAATAACGGAAGATATCTGAATTTGGAAGCTGAATAACACAGTTCTAAATACCCTAGAGACCAGAGAAGACATTGAAGTGCAAATCAAAAAGTATTTTGAACTAAATGAAAATGAAAAGACATCATATCAAATTTTATGGAATGCATCTAAAGGAGTATTTAGAAGGAAATTTATAGAAATAAATATCTATATTAGTGGAGAAGAAAGGTCTCAAATCAACAACCTTAGCTTCCACTTAAAGAAACTAGAAAGCAAAGTGCAAATAAAACCCGAAGTAAGGAGGAGAAAGGAAATAATAAATATCAGAGCAAAGATGAATGAAATAAAAAAAACAGAAAGGCAATACAGAAAATCAAAGAAACTAAAATCTGATTCTTGGAGAAAAAATTTATAAACCTTTAGTCAGATGGATTAGGAAATAAAAATACACAAATTACAGAAACCTAAAATGAAAAAAGTGACATTGCTATAGTTGTTACTTACAGATATTTAAAAAGATAATAAAGGGATTATTATAAGCAACTTTATAGCCAATACAACGCCTTGAATGCAATGGGCAAACTGATTGAAAGACATCAACTACCAAAGCTCACTCAAGAAGAGATAGATAACCTGAATAACCTTCTATCTACTAAAAACATGAATTTGTCTTAAATGCCTTCCAAAAAAAACAAAGGATAAAACAAATCTACAGGCCCAAGGAAGTTCACAAGAGAATATTGTTCAGTCATAAAAAGGAATGAAATACAATACATGTTACAACATAATCACAAAAATATTACACTATGTGAAAGAAGCCAGATGAAAAATGCCACATATTGGTGGCTATCATATAAAAGATCACATAGAGTTATATAAAATATCCAGAAGAGGTAAATCCTTAGAGACAGAAGACATACTGGTGGTTGCCAGGGCTTGGGGGGGCGGGGTAGGAAGGGGAGCAACTGATTATTTGATACAGGGTTTTCTTTTGGAGTGATGAAAATCTTTTGGAACTAGATAGAGGTGGTGGTTATACACATCATAAATACAGTAAATGCCACCAAATTGTTCACCTTAAAATGGTTAATTTTATATGATATGAATCCCACCCAAAAATAAGAAGCAGGCAGGGAGACTTACAGAATCTAAAAATATTAAAAAGTGGTATTATTTATAATAACATCAAAATATGAAGTAAGAATAAATCTAACAAAACATGCACCAGGTGTAAACCCTGAAAACTATAAGCATTGCTGAGAAAAATTAAAGAATTAAAGAGAAAGATAAAGCATGTGCCATGGACTGGAATTTTCAATAATTTCAAAATGTCAGCGTTTACCAAATTGGTCTATAGATACAATACAATACCAATTGAAATTACAGCAGGCTTTCCAATACCAATTGAAATTACAGCAGGGTAGGAATTGAAAAGCTGATTCTAAAATTCAGATGGTAAAACAAAGTACCTAGAATAGCCAAAACGATTAAAGAAAAATAAAAAAACTTAGGGGACTTACAGTACTTGACTTCATGAGTTTTAAATGTAGTCAGTGTGATACTAACTTCAAGATTGGCAGATTGACCCACTGAACAAAATAGAGAGCTCAGAAATAAACTAACACGTATTTGGTCAGTTGATTTTTTGACAAAGTTGTAAAGGCAATTCAGTGGAGTAAGGATAGCCTTTTCCACAAATAGTGCTGGAATAATTGGATGTATCTATGCAAAAAGGGCAACTTTAATCAATACTTCACATTATATTAAAAAAATAACTTTATGTGGACTATAGACCTAAATGTAAAACCTGAGTCTATACAACTGCTAGAAGAAAACATTATATTTTTGTGACCCTGGGTTAGGCAGAGATTTCTTAAATATAACACCAAAAGGAGAATCTGAAAGGAAAAAAAATGGATAAATTGGACACCACAAAAGTTAAGAACTTTTGTTCTTTAAATGACAATAATAATAAAAAGGCAAGTTACAGATGGGGGAAAATATTTGTAAATCATATATATATAATAAACAGCTTGAATACAGAAAATGTAAATAACTCTCAAACCTCAATAATTAAAAAACCAAACAAATAAAAAATGAGAAAAATATTTGAATGGATACTTTTTCAAGGAATATTTAAAGATGGCAAATAGACAAACGAAAAGATATTCAGCATTGTTCATCATAAGGAGAACACAAATGTAAGCCACATTAGACACCACTACACAGGTATTAGAATGTCAAAAATTATTAAGTTTCATGATATCAAGTGTTAGTAAGGATGTGAAGCCATTAGAACTCTCATACACTGTTGCTGGGAATGCAACAGTTTACAGTTTGGCATATATATATGCTATATTATATATATATGCTATATTATATATATGCTATATATATAAAATATATTATATATTATATATAATAAATATATATAGCATATATATAATATATATTATATATAATATATATATATAATATATATATTATATATAATATATATAATATAATATTATAATATATAATATATATAATATATATTATATATATTATATATTATATATGCTCTCTCTCTCTCTCTCTATATATATATATATATATGCTATATTTCACAGCCATTCCACTACTAGGTATTAATTCAGGAGAAATAAAACATATGTGCATCCAAACTCCTGTACATGAATGTTCAGCTTATTTGTAATAACCCAAAATTGGGTTTGCAAGAACCCAAAATTGTCTATTACAAATAGGCAAACATGAATATCCATCAACCATTAATTTATAAACAAATTGTGCATATCCATACAATGTATAAATGTATACACACATACACAAACATATTCATAACAACAGAAAAATTATTCATGACAATTGTAGTTCTCTGTAACTGATCACATGGTCAGAGCTTGCATTTGTAACTACCCTCTTTCACCACTCATTCTGTGTTCCCTTTGCTCTCAGAAAGCACCTCAACCAGTTGTGATTCTTAACCTGATGGGGTGACTCAGACCTTCGTTCTTGGAGGATCTGGGCCATTAGTAGTACTACCTAAATTGAATTGTAGTTTTTCTATTGACTTTAATCATAGGGCATGATAATACTAAGAGGTACCCTAAGGGATCTCCTATGTTATAGCCATATTCTTCCTTACCTCCATTTATTTGCCTATTGATTCAGATTCATAAGGGAGTCCAAGTATCTGAGTGGCAGTCTTAACTTCTAGTTTAATTGAATCATTGTTCTGTGTTTTGGCAGAAGCATTCCTTCTCTTGGAACTACCATCTCTAGGTCAGCAGAGCATAAATTCATGGGGAGAAAAAGCAAAAATTTAACTGGTGGGTCAATAGGGGTAACAGTCAGTGATGTCGCTTCCATTTCTATCTCTTAATTCTTGAACCCATGAATCCTGACTACGGGAGAAACAATATCAAATGCTGAATGCTGATTTAGAGCATACATAGTCCCCTGGAGAACTTTGCCTGAGTCCTATAAGGTGTTGGCACCTAGCTGGTACTACAACTGAGTCTTCAAAAGGTTATTTCATCATTCTATCAAGCCATAGCTGCTTCAAAGTGATGGATAACTATGGTAAGACCATTGACTTCTATGAGAATGAGCTCATTGCTACTTTTTATTTGTTCCAAAGTTTCTTCTTTGATCAGAAGCAATGCTATGTGGAGTACCGGCCATGCTGGTGAATAAGGCATTTTTTAAGTCCACAGATGGCAGTTTTGGCAGAAGTATTGCATGCCAAGGAGGCAATTCCATTTCTAGAGTAAGTGTTTATTCCAGGAGGAACAAAACACTGCTCCTTCCATTATGGAAGCTCTCCAATGTAATCAACCTGCCACCAGGTAGCTGTCTGGTCACCCTAGGGAACAGAATAGTGACTTGTCGGGGATTCCTTAGGATGCTGGCTTATTAAGCACCCAGCAATGGCTATAGCCAGTTCAGCTTTGGTAAATGAAAGTCCATGTTACTGAACCCATGCATAACCTCCATCCCTGCCAAGATGGCCACTTTGTTCATGAGCTCATTGGACAACAACAGGGGTAGCTGGAGAAATAAACTGACTGATATCCACAGAACATGTCCTCTGCTGAGGTCATCATTTTGTGAACATTCACATGAAACACAAATATCTTCACTTTTTTTTGCTCATTCAAAGAAGTCCATCTATATACTTCTTCCACAAATTTCATTGCCATCAGTTTTCCAGTTATGTTCTTTCCAAGTTCTATCATGGTCACATCCAGCCAAACCATTGACCACAGCCCATAAATCAGTATATAATTGCATGTCTGGCCATTCCTCTTTCCAAGTAAAGTGCACAACCGGATGAACTGCTTGAAGTTCTGCCCACTGAGAGGATTTCCCTTTGCTACTGTCCTTCAGGGATGTCCCATAAATAGGCTTTAGTGCTGCAGCTCTCCATTGCAGCTGGTGCCTGAATATCATGCTGAACCATCCGTAAACCAGGCCTGAGTCTCTTCTTCCTCTATGAACTGGCTGTAGGGAATTCCCCATGAAACCATAGGTACAGGCTGGGAGAAATAAGGTAGTGTAGCAGGAGTGTGAACCATAAGGGTTTAGACATATTGCTTTCAGGGTCAGCTTGAGGCTGATTTCATACATAAAACTTCCATTTGATAAGGGAGTACCACTGTGAATGCCCAAACTTCATGGCTTGATGGATCAGATAATGCCCAGTTCATGCTGGGCAAATCAGGTTGCAACTTGGTGGCCCATGTTAAACATTTAGTCTCAAAGACCCAGGTGTAGAATAAAGCTGTTTCTCAAATAAAGAGTAGTTATCTACAGAGGATAGCAGGGCTTCACTTTAAAATTCTAAGGGATTGAACTGTGATTCACTTATAAGAGGCTGTAAAAGCCTCCAAACAACAGTTCTTGCGATTGACACCTCAAACCCTTTGATGCTGATGGATCATATGATTCAAGTGGCTGGCAGCTTGCATGGCAGCATGAACCTGTCACAGAACCTTCTGTTGTTTTAGGCTCCACTCAAAACTATCAGATTTTCAAGTTACTCTGTAAATGGGTTGGAGCAGCATGCTCAAATGAAAAATACATTGCCTCCAAAATCCAAGAGGCCCACTAGGCAGTGCACGTCTCTTTTGGCTGTAGGAGGGGAAAGATGTGACAACGTGTTCACCTTCGAAAGGATATCTCAATATGCCCCACCCCACTGGACCCTCAAACAATTCACTGAGTTAGAAGCCCTGAATTTTTGTCAGATTTATTTTCTACCTTCTGACATGCAGATATTTTACCAGTAAGTTTAGGGTAGTTGTTACTTCTTGCTAAAGCCAAATCAGCAAAATGTAAAGAACCAGTATGATGTCTTGTAGAAGGGAAAGCTGGTCAAGTTACCTATGACTAAATTATGACATAGAGCTGGACAGTTGATCCACCCCTGTGATAGGGCAGTAAAGGTGTACATTTGGCCTTTCCAGCTGAAACCAAATTCCTTCTGGCATTCTCTACTAACAGGTAAAGAGAAAAATGCATTTGCCAGACCAATAGCTGCATACCAAGTGCCGGGGGATGTGGTAAATTGCTCAAGCAATGAAACCAATTCTGGTACAGGAGCTGCAATTGGGGTCACCACCTGGTTAAGCTTAAAATAATTCACTATCATTCTCCAAGATCCACATGTCTTCTACACAGGCCAAATAGGTGAGTTGAATGGGGATGGGATGGGAGTCACCATCCCTACATTCTTCAACTTCTTAATGGTGGTACTAATTTTCTGTGACCCCCCCCCCCCAGAAATGTGGTAATGCTTCTGTTTTATTTTCTTCCTAGGTAGAGGAAATTCTAGAGGCTTCCACGTGGCCTTTCTAAACTTAACAGCTTTCACCCATAGGTCAAGGGAGTCAATGTGACAATTCTGCCAACTTCTGAGTATCTCTATCCAATTATGCCTTCCACATCTGAGGAAATAGTCACATCATGGGTCCAGGCGCCCACTGGGCCCACTGCAAGATGGACTCGTAGTAAAATTACATTGACTTCCTTACACCCCTACTCTGATGGATAGAACAGTGATGTTTTAAGTTTCGTTGAATTAGTGCCACTTCAGAGCCAGAGTTTTGTAGTCCCTGAAAGGCCTGATTATTTCCTTTTTTCTAATGCAGTTACCCTGGTCAAAGGTTGTATGTCTTTCTGGAAAAGGCTAAGAGAATGATTAACAGTATAAATTTTGGCATTGTACTAGGGGCCTTCCTTAAAGAGACCTGTCCTCTCATTCACTTAAGGGTTCTGGGTCTGTAAAGTAGCTCAAGTCTGGGAATTAATTGTGGGGCTATGATTGCCTGTTTTTATGGCTCAAGTAAGACTTTTGTTCATTTAATCTATGACCCTTCTGCTTATGCAGATCAAGTAAGAATTTAATAGGCTCCCCATCTATTTCACTTCTGGACATATCTTGATCAACTCACCAACTCCATAGGTCTCTGTGTGTGACACTATTCTGATAACTGCATCCATTCTGCTGTCCATTATGGTAACAACACCCACTTTACCTTTTGCAGTTGAGTCCAGTCACTTGGCCCCTGCAATTTCAAAATTCAGTCTCCTTCATTGCATTTAGGCTTCCCAATTCAGTGACTACAGTTCCCACTATAATTTCTGACCTACAGCGATTTATCACAGAGTATCACAGAGCCCTTCAAGGATGCTGGGGCTCCCCACACAAATTTGTTTCTCACAGTCATAATGCAAGGTATGTTCTCTGGACTCTCCCCATGTGGGTGAGCATGTCTTAAATGGCAAATGCACTCTAACATTTTAATCTCCCTTAGCCTTTGAATTCCTTCCTCTACAGTATCCCAAGGCAGTTATGGCATTTTAAGTGCATTTACTTTTGTTTCATATTTCAGCCAACCTACCAAATTGTTAGAACCCTTTCTGACTTCTAGAGCTGCAACCTTAAATCCATAATCTCTGCTTCATGGGGCCATATCAGTAAATTCACCCTGACTCAACTTTACATTTCTTTTACTGTTATCCCACATTCTTGATATCCATTTCATATTCCTTGCACTTCCGTTTGTATACACTGGAGAAATCACGTAGTTCTTTTGGAGTGTAATGCAATTTCTCATGAGTCACACTTTGTATCTTACCTTTAGGAGCTTGCTTGCTGGGACTTCAGGTTAGTTACAGGTCTAGAAGAAAAGAGGAGAAACATGGGGGTGATTCCTACAGAGAATCAGCAGTTTTGGAAGGCGGCTGCCTCAGTGGAGGCCATTACAGTTTCCTCAGGCAAAGCAGAGTTAATCTCCTTAGGAGTAGAGCAGCTGCTTTCTACTGACAAAGATGCATCTGAATTTAGGAGTTCAATGTCTCCAGACTCATCTGGATCTTCCTATATGTCCCCATTCAAATTTTAGAATCTTGTTTCTTCCCAACCAATGCCTTTAATAGTAGACACTGAGAGGCTGGGAATTCAGTTTGTGTTGTAATTCAGCTACTTGCAGGATGAGATTCTGGGTTTAGTTTTCACCAATCTCAAGTGGGTGGCTATAGAAGATAAGAGTCTTTTTAAGGGCAGACATAGAATTTTAAGACATTTACACAGCACTTGGGCTGGGAATTCAAGTCAAGAGCTCATTTTTTTCTTTCTCTACTTTCTCTAGTAAAATTAGGAGCAACCAGCCAGTCTCATTATACACATTACTCTAACAAAAATATTCAAAGCTATCATATACATACACCCCTGAAACCTTGTTTATAAGTATTTGATTAGGAGTATCCAGTGTTGATACTTTATGTATCTCTGTTGCTACATCATGCCATGAACTATCAGTGCCTTCTTTACTAATGGAAATAGTCATTGGTACCTTTAAATCTAATTTATTCTATTTGTATTCAGATTCTAGAAATTTCAGGACCAATTCAGAAAATGCATTTTTTTTTTTTTTTTTTTGAGATGGAATCTCGCTCTGTCACCCAAGCCGGAGTGCAGTGGTGCAATCTCAGCTCACTGCAACCTTCGTCTCCTGGGTTCAAGTGATTCTCCTGCCCCAATCTCTTGAATAGCTGGGGCTACAAGCACGTGCCACCACACCTGGCTAATTTTTTGTATTTTTTAGTAGAGATGAGGTTTCACCATGTTAGCCAGGATGGTCTCGTCCTGGCCTTATGATCCACCCATCTCAGCCTCCCAAAGTGCTGGGATTACAGGCGTGAGCCATCGTGCCAGGCCCAGAAAATGCATTCTTAAGATTCACTTCCTCTAGAAACATTCTCAGCCAATCCGTATTGATCATGGTTCTGCAGAGAAACAGAACCAATAGGGTGTGTGTATGTGTGTGAGAGACAGAGAAGAGGGAGGGAGAGAGACAGAGAGAGAGAGAGAGACTTTAAATAATTGACTTTTGGGAGGCTGAGGCAGGCAGATTACCTGAGGTTGGGAGTTCAAGACCAGTCGGACCAACATGCAGAAACCCTGTCTCTACTAAAAAGAAAAAAGAAAAAAAATACAAAATTAGCTGGGTGTGGTGGTGCATGCCTATAATCCCAGCTACTTGGGAGGCTGAGGCAGGAGAATCACTTGAACCCAGGAGGCGGATGTTGCAGTGAGCCGAGATTGCGCCATTACACTCCAGCCTGGGCAACAAGAGTGAAACTCTGTCTCAAAAAAAAAAAAAAAAAAAAAATTGACTCACAGGATTGTGGAGGCTAACAGTTCTGAAATCTGCAGGGTAGGCTAGCAGGCCAGAGTCCCTGGATGTTGCTTGAATCCAAAAGCAATCTGCTGGCAGGCTCTCCCCTTTCTTGAGGGAGGTGAATCTTTTTCTATTTAGGACTTCAACTGATTGGTTGAGTCCCACCCACATTATGGAGGGTAATCTGATTTACTAGAAGTCTACTGATTTAAATATTAATCTCATATAAAAATACCTTTAAAGAAACTTCTAGAATAATGAATGACTAATAATATGAGTACCATGGCCTAGCCAAGTTGGCACAATTGAACACCTTAGACGTCTCTGTGAGAACTTAATACTTTGCTTATCACGTCATAGTTGTAAATGCAAAGATACATTGCGCAAATTAGCTGATGTTTTAAATGTATAGTTTGAGTTTTCAGAGAATTACTTTATGTGCATTTTGAAGCAAATTACTTTCCTTCTGAAAAAAAATGAATCTGTGATGTACATTTTTCAGTCTCATTTGTTTCTTTTTAAGCAGAGGTTTCTACCAGAGATCTAAATTCATACTCCAGAAATCCAAAATAGAAACTTAGTTTTTGTTCCATTTTTCAATGAAGTTTCAGAAAAAATAGTTATAATTATGTCAGTCTTTATTTTTTACTGTTAGCCATACCACATGCTGAATCTTGTGATTCAAGATTTAGTAAAGTACTTTATTAAGTTTTCCATTTACAGGGAAAGGATGGTGGTGGATGTTTTTAACTATGCCAAATCTCATTTCTCAGATCTCAGTGATAAATTAAATTAAAAATAGCTTTTTTTCCACTTTAGATCTGTTGAGTAAGTGAATATAGCAATAATTTTTGCAGGAGAAAACCCACCATACTGATTTGAAATAACCACTTAGTATCTTTTACTGCTTTGGCTCAAGTATGCCCCTTCTTCTAAACTTGCTGGTGTTGTCTCAGTTTTATCTCTATTTTCCTAACTTGCTATTTGTGTTTCTGATTCCACAGCCTAGGCAGTGATTTTTTATTTCCTTGAACCATGAATACTTGGGTATTCCTCATATCTAGAGGTTAACACATAACAGGAATGGCAATTATTTTTATAGTAATTTTTATTAACTTATTATATTGAGATAATTACAGATTCACATGCCGTTGTAAGAAATAGACTTCCTATGTACTGTGTACTCAGTTTGTTCCCCCACCCCAATAACATATGTAAAAACCATATTGCAACCTGACAACCAAGATACAAACATTTATTCCATGAAGATGCAAAACATTTCCATTCCTACTCCCCTTTTTTGACCACTGCCAGCCGCTACTCTGTTCTCCATTTCTCTACTTTTGTCATTTTAGGAAGATTATGTAATGGAGCCATATAGTATATAACCTTTTGAGATTGGCTTTTTAAAAGTCAGCATAATTCTCTGGAGATTCATCTAAATTGTTATGTGTAGTGATAATTTGTTTCTTTTTATTTCTGAATAGTATTTCTTGGCATGGATGTATCACAATTTGTTTACACATTCACTCATTGAAGGATATCTTCATTGTTTTCAATTCGAGACTATTACAATTAAAGCTGCTATAAACATTTGTGTACAAGTTTTTGTGTGATGATACACTTTTATTTCTCTGGGATAAATGCCCAGAAGTGCAATCACTGATTTGTACGGTAGTTGAAAATTTAGTTTTTTGAAACAACTGTTTTACAGAGTTGCTGTACCATTTTATATTGCTACCAGCAGTATATGAATGCGATTCATTGTCTCTGCATCTTCATTTGGTGTTATCACTAGTTTTTTTGTTCATTCTAATAGATATTAGTGATATTTCATTATAACTTTAATTTACATGTTCTTAATGTTGAACATATTTTCTTGTGTTTGTCATCTCTATATCTACTTCAATGAGATGTCTATTCATGATTTTTGCCCATTTCGTAAATGTTTTATCTATTTTTTTCACTGTTGAGTTTTGACTGTTCTTTATATATTCTAGATAGTAATTCTTCATCAGCGATGCAGTAGGAAAATAATTTTTCCCAGTCTGTAGCTTGTTGTTTCATCTTCCTAAAAGGCTGTTTCACAAAACTAAAGTCGTTAATTTCAGTGAAGTCCCATTTAATGATATTTCCTTTTATGGATTACCTTTTTGATGTAAAGTCTAAGAACTCTTTGCCTAATGTTTAATCCTGGAGATTTTCTTCTGTATATATAAATATATTTAAAGTGTTATAGTTTAAATTTAATTATAATTTAAAGTGTTATACATTTAATTTATATTTAAATTATATAATTATAATTTAAAGTGTTATACATTTAATTCTGGGGTGACCCATTTTGACTTAATTTTTGCTTGAGGTGTGATTCTTAGGTTAAGGTTCTTTCTTTTTTCTTGTATTAGGATGTCCAATTTGTCCAGCACAATTTGTTGAAAGGCTGTTCTTGCTCCATTTAATTGCTTTGATATTTTTATCAAAAATCAGTTTGGCATATATGTGTGGCTCTATTTCTGGGTTATTTATTCTGTTCCATTATCTATGTGACTATCCCTCTGCTATTAAAACACAGTCTTGGTACTGTAGTTATGTAATAAATCTTGATATCAGATAGGCAATTACTTCCACTTTGTTATTTTTTTTACAAAGTTAGTTCACCAATTCTGGTTCTTACACCTTTGCATGTACAACTTACAATAATCCCTATGTATACAAATAATGGTTCTGACATTCTGATAAAAATTGCAATAAAACTGTATATCATTTTGGGGATAATTACAATGTTTACTATATCAAATCTTCCAATCCATAAATGGTGTATATATCTCTATTTATTTAGCTCTTCCTTGTTTTCTTTCATTAGTATTGCAAAATTTCCTGCATAACAATTCCTGCATGTTTTGTCAGATTTATACCTAAGCACTTCATTGTTTAAATCAATTATAAGTAGTGTTATATGTTAAATTTTAGTTTCCATAGGTTCATTGCTTATGTATAGAAATACAATTGATTTTTTAATGTTTATCTTGTATTTTGTAATGTTGCTGAACCTACTCATTTGTTCCAGGACATTGTTGTAGATTACCTGGAATTTTCCATGTAGACAACTATGTGCTTTGCAAATAGGGACAATTTTATTTCTTAATTTCCACTAGGTATGCCTTTTATTTTGTTTTCTTTCCTTATTACAGTAGCTAAACTTTCTAGTACAGTGCTATGTTAAATAAGAATGGTGAGAGTGAATGTTCTTGTCTTGTTTCTGATCTTAAGGGAAATCCTTCAGTGTTTCACCATTAAGATGTTAGCTGTAAGTATTTTGTCTCTCTCTCTCTCTCTCTCTCTTTTTTTTTTTTTTTTTTTTGAGGCAGGGTCTCCCTCGATCACCAACGCTGGGGTGCAGTGATGCAATCATAGATCACTGAAGCCTCGAACTCCAGGAGTCAAGTGGTCCTTCCACCTGGCCTCTCATGTACATACTTTTTACAAAGTTGAACAAGTTTCCTTTTACTCCTATTTTTCTAAATGTATTGATCATGAATGGATATTTAAGTTTGTAAGATGCTCAAGATGTTTTGATTTTTATGGCAGTATGATTTTTCTTCTTTAATATATTATTATGGTCAATTACATTAATGACTTTTCAAATATTGAACCAGCTTTGCATTTCTGGAATAAGCTCTGCATAGTAATGGTGTATAATTCTTTTTATATATTGTTAACTTCCATTTACTAATATGTTGTCATGAATCTTTGCATGTATATTCACAAGGAATATTTGTCTGCTGTCTTATCTATACAATTTTTGTCTGGTTTTACTGTCAGAGTAATACTAGCTTTATAAACTGAGGTAGAAAATTTTGTCTTCTTTTATATTTTCTAGAAGACATTACATAGAATCTATAATACTAGAATGGGCAAAAAGGCTGAAAAGCTTTTTCTAGAATTCTCCAGTGAAGCTATTTGGGCCTAGATACTTCTTTGGATTAAAAAAAATAAAGTGCACTTTTTCCTTATGATTATAGAAGGGTTCAAATTATCCATTTCATAATGGATGAAGTAGTTTGCATTTTTGGAGGAAGTAGTCAATTTTGTCTATGTTGTCAAATTTATGCGTATAGAATTGTTTATAGTACTACCTATTATCCTTTTGATGTCTGCAGGGTTGTAGTAATAATTCCTGTTTCGTTCTTGATATTGCTTACTTGGGTATTCTTTCCTTTTTCCCCAGTCTTGCTTGAAGTTTATTTTCTTTTTTAAAGAAACAACTGCTTCTTTCATCGATTTTTAAACTTTTTCTGTTTTTCATTTTATTAATATATACTTTTTATTTCCTCACCTTTATACTTTCATATTAATATATGTTTACATCATTTTTCTAAGTTATTGAGATAGAAGCTTAAATTATTGATTTGAGACTAGTTTTCTTTACTAATTTCAGCATTTTAGTGCTATCAATTTCCCCTTTAGTTGTGTTCTACAAAGTTTGATATATTGTATATTTATTTTCATTCAGTTCAATGCATTTAAATAATTTCTTTGAAATTTCCCTTTTGATCCATGGATTACTTGTAAGTGTGATTACTTTCCAAGTGTTTTAATATTTTCCTGTTGTATCCATGTTACTGATTCTTAGTTTGAGTCCATTGTGGTCAGAGATTAAACTCTGTATGAATTTGATTATTTTTTCAGGTTGAGGCTTGTTTTATATTCCAGGATATGGTCTATGTTGTTATATGTTTCATAAGTGCATAAAATAATGTATATCCTGCAGTTATTTGACAGAGTATTCCATAAATTTTGACTAAATTCTGTTGTTGATGGGGTGGTTGGGTTTTTCTATACTTTCAATGTCTAATTTTTCAGTCAATTACTGAAGGAAGGTCTCCAAATATAATTGTTAATTTGTTTTTTTCTTTCGGTTTTATGAGTTTTTGCATCACACATTTTGCAGCTCTGCTGTTTGGTGCATATATGATAGGATTGGTATGTTTTCTTGGTGGAATGAGTCTTTTACCATTGTATAATATCCTTCTCACTTCCTGGCAAGGAACTTTTCTTTGCTAAGAACTATACTTCGTATGATATTAATATAGTGACTCCTGCTTTAATTAATTAATGTTTTCATGACATTCATCCTTATGCTTAACAACCTACCTATATAATTATATTTGAAGTAAGTTTCTTAGATAATACATAGCTGAATCATGCTTTTTACTTCACTGTGACAATCTGTCTTTTAATTGGTATATTTAGGTAATTTACATTTAATGCAATTATTGATATGTTAAGGCTTAAGTCACCTGCTTTTTTGTGAAAATATTCTTTCATAATGAAGAAAAAAACCACCTGATTTTTTTCTCACTGCTTTTCATTTCTCTGTTTACTTTTTGTGGCTTCCTATGGGCTTATTAAATATATATATGTTTTTTAAATTAATAGTGTCTTAATGTTTCTTTTTGTATTGCATTTTTAGAGGATGCCCTAGATATTACATTATATGTTTATGACTCATCACAGTCTTCTCAGATTGAGGTTTTACCAGTTTGAATGAATATAGAAATCTTACCTCCTATTATGTTCCTTGACTTTCCCCATTTAAATACAATTGCCTAAAATATTAAACACCGTGAACAAGTGAGATTTATCCTTGGGACACAAGGATGACTTAACATATGCAAATCAATAAATGTGATACACCACATTAACAGAATAAAGGTTAAAAATATGATAATCTCAATAAATGAATAAAAAATATTTGATGAAATGTAATATCCTTTCATTATAAAAACCATTAACAAATTAGGTATAGAAGGAATGTACCTCATTATAAAGACCATATATGACAAGCACATAACATCACACTCAGTGGTGAAAATGTGAAAGCTTTTTCTCTAAGATCAGAAATACTGACCTTCATCACTGGTATTTAACATAATGTTGGAAGTCCTAGCCAGAGCAATTAGACAGGAAAAAGAAATAAAAAACATCCAAATTTGAAAGGGAAGAGTTATTATAAATTGTCTTTGTTTGCAAACAACATGATCTTATATATAGAACACCCTAAATTCCACCAAAAATTTGTTAGAATTAAGTAATGAATTCAGTAAAGTTATAAGATACAAAGTCATCATTAAAAGTCAGTTGTGTTTCAATACATTAACAACAAATGACCTGCAAAAGAAATTAAGACAACAGTCCCATTTACGATGGCATCAAAAAGAATAGAATACTTAGTAATAAATTTAACCAAGGAGGTGAAAGATATATACCACTAAAACTATAAAACATTGATGAAAGAAATTAAAGATACAAATAAAAAAGTATCCTTTGTTCATGGGTCGAATATTAAGAATTAATATTGTTAAAATGTCCATACTACCCAAAGTAATCATAGATTCTATGCAATATTGATCAAAATTCCAATAACATTTTTTTCAGAAATAGAAAAAATTTTTTTTCTGTGAGCTGATCAGTGTCAGCTTATTCTCAAAAAAGTCCTAATCTTATTTATTAGAAAGGTGTGCAATAAAACATTAACTTCTGGGTACCTTCCTCGTAAATAGCTTAGAAATAAACAGGAGCCCAGTAGGTTTTAAATTGACAAATCAGGAGTCCCTGTGCCATGGTTTAAAACCATTTTTTTAAAGCAGTGGAAAGAACTTTCTTCAAATTAAAATCTATTGACAGCTAATGCCTGGCCTCGCCCACCAGCAGCCACTGGGCATCTTCCCCAAGCTCTGCGGGGAGTCTGGAACTCACTGACTGCAGGTGAAGGATGGCTGAGCTGTGAGGTTCTGTACCATCGGCCCTAATGCCCTTCCCTAAATGGAGGATGTCTCAAAACTCAGAAGCAGCCTTAAACCCAATGTGGAAGCTGAATCTGCTGGCCTGCAAGACATCAGGAACTAAGGGTAGTTCACTGTGCCAGGTCTGGCCTGTGTTTATTCTCAGCCTAAAAGGAATCTGATCCAAAGATGGGCCCAATCCACCTTTCTTGTTTCCACACACCTATGTCAATCTACGTCCTGTGCACTGGATCTAAACCCCAGGTTGCACTGTTTCCTCGGAAGGATCAGCCCTGTCTGATGATGACATGGCTGTTTATGGAATCCTTCCTCTCTGCTTTTCAGGCAGGTTGAGCCTTTAATTCTTACCAGCTAGCTGAACACAACGTTTGCACTTTAGCTGAGACATGATAATGAGGGAACCGCAGAGCTAGAAAGAACTTAGGAAAAACATCTAACCTTTAGCCCAAAGAAGTTAAATTAGTTGCTTATGGCCAAAGAACAAGTGAAAGAATGGTAAAGTGGTAAAATCTAGAACCCCAGGCTTCCCAGCTTTCAGTCCCTTCTTTGGAAAAATAAAATATTTAAACTACAAGGGATTTTAGAAATTATCTAGCATAATCTCTTCATTTGAATAAACAGCCCCATGGGTTAATATTTCCCATCAATATACCATGATATCACTGTTATTTAGGCAATGTTTCTTCTCCAGTTAAGACAGGAAAAACGCTACAAGCTTGTGTCCAGGAGTTAATGAAACCCTGAGGTTATAGGAACGGACATTCACCACCGGGTCTGTGTGCCACACTAGACCAGACACAAAGAGCAACCCAGGTGGGAGGAAAGGGCGAGCGCGGCCAAGCAGTTAAAGGTGACCCGGTTGACCACAGAGTACAAAAGTCTTTGGAAGGCAGCAGCATGGCAAAGTCACCAGGAAGTCTGCATAGACGACCAGACGCCATGACATGATGGCCCAGATCATGCCGCAGCCGTCATGGATCAGCCAGACCCTGCTGGCCTAGTCAGCCTCGGAGGAGGAGGACGAGGGAGTCATAATTACAATTTTCAGCCAGGAGAGGATGATGCTCGGGTCCCGGAGCCTGTATCCCAATGGCTGCGTGATTTCCCAGACGCACCCTCACAAATTATTTCTAAACATCACGTGAATATTTTGTGTCTTTTCTTCAAGATCATAAGGTGCGCGCTGTCCCATGTGATAAGATCCGAGGTCCGGGCAGCGCGGCGCAACCTCCCGAAGTGAAGCCTGCGAGGTCAGCGGCCAGAAAAAAACAATTGATATTCATGTGAAACTGCAAAAGACCTCAAATAGCCAAGGCAAACTCGAACAAGAAGAACAAAGTTGGAGGTGTCACATGCCCTGATTTTTTTTATTTCTAAAAAACAACAACAACAACAACAAAACGGGATACATATGCAGAACGTGCGGGTTTGTTATATAGTTATATGTGTGCCATGGTGGTTTGCTGCACCTACTGACCTGTCTTCTAAGTTCCCTCCCCTCAACCCCCCACCCCCCAACAGGCCCTGGTATGTGTTGTTCCCCTCTCTGTGTCTCTGTGTCTATGTGTTCTCAATGTTCAGCTCCCACCTGTGGGTGAGAACATGGGGCATTTGGTTTTCCGTTCCTGTGATAGTTTGCTGAGGATGATGGCTTCCAGCTTCAACCATATGACTGCAAAGGACATTATCTCATTCCCTTTTAGGCAGCATAGTATTCCATGGTGTATATGTACCACATTTTCTTTACCCAGTCTATCATTGATGGGCATTTGGTTTGGTTCCATGTCTTTACTATTGTAAATAGTGCTGCAACAAACATGTGTATGCATGTTTCTTTCTAGTAAAATGATTACATTCCCTTGGGTATATACCTAGTAATGGGATTGCTGGGTCAAATGGTATTTCTGGTTCCAGATCCCTGAGGAATCTCCATTGTCTTCTACAACGGTTGAACTAATTTACATTCCCACCAACAGTGTTAAAGAGTTCCTATTTCTCCACAGCCTCAATTGTTTCCTGACTTTTTAATAATCATCATTCTGACTGGTGTGAGATGGTATCTCACTGTGGTTTTGATTTGCATTTTTTTGATGATTAGTAATATTGAGCTTTTTAAAATATGTTTGTTGACCATATAAATGTCTTCTTTAGAGAATTGTCTGCTCATATCCTTTGCCCACTTTTTGATGGGATTGTTTGTTTTATTCTTGTAAATATGTTTAAGTTCCTTGTAAATTCTGGATATTAGACCTTTGTCAGATGGTACATTGCCAAAATTTTCTCCCATTCTGTAGGTTGCCTGTTCACTCTGATGATAGTTTCCTTTGCTGTGCAGAAACTCTTTAGTTTAATTAGATCCCATTTGTCAATTTTGGCTTTTGTTGCAACTGCTTTTGGAGTTTTTGCCATGAAGTCTTAGCCCATTCCTATGTCCTGAATGGGATTGCTTAGGTTTTCTTCTAGGGTTTTTATGATTTGGGGTTTTACATTTAAGTCTTTAATCTATCTTGAGTTAATTTTTGTATAAGGTGTAAGGAAGGAGTCCAGTTTCTGTTTTCTGCATATGGCTAGCACCATTTATTAAATAGGGAATTATTTCCCCATTGCTTGTTTTTGTCAGGTTTGTCGAAAATCAGATGGTTGTGGATGTATGGTGTTATTTCTGAGGACTCTGTTCTGTTCCATTGATCTATATATCTGTTTTGGTAACAGTACCATGATATTTTGGTTACTGTATGCAGCCTTGTAGTATAGTTTGAAGTCAGGTAGCGTGATGCCTCTAGCTTTTTTTTTTTGCTTAGGATTGTCTTGGCTACACGGGCTCTTTTTTGATTCCATATAAAATTTAAAGTAGTTTTTTCTAATTGTGTAAAGAATGTCAATAGTAGTTTGATGAGAATAGCATTGAATCTATAAATTACTTTGGGCAGTATGGGCCTTTTCACAATATCCGTTCTTCCTGTCCATAAGCATATAATTTTTTTCATTTGTTTGTGCCTTCTCTTATTTCTTTGAGCAGTGGTTTGTAGTTCTCCTTGAAGAGGTCCTTCACATACCTTGTTAGCTGTATTCCTTGGTATTTTATTCTCTTTGTAGTGATTGTGAATGGGAGCTCATTCATGATTTGGCACTCTGCTTGCCTATTGTTGGTGTAAAGGAATGTTTGTGATTTTTGCACATTAATTTTGTATCCTGAGACTTCGCTGAAGTTGCTTATCAATTCAAGAAGTTTTTGGGCTGAGATGATGGGGTTTCTAACTATAAAATCATGTCATCTGCAAACACAGAGAACTTGACTTCCTCTTTTCCTGTTTGAATACCCTTTATTTATTTCTCTTGCCTGATTGCCCTAGCCAGAACTTCCAATACTATTTTGAATAGGAGTGGTGAGAGAGGGCATCCTTGTCTTGTGCTGGTTTTCAAAGGGAATGTTTCCAGCTTTTGCCCATTCAATATGTTGTAGGCTGTGGGTTTTTCATAAATAATTCTTATTATTTTGAGATATGTTTCATCAATATCTAGTCTATTGTGAGTTTTTAACATGAAGGGATGTGGAGTTTTATCAAAGGCCTTTTCTGCATCTATTGAAATAATCATGTGGTTTTTGTCGTTGGTTCTGTTTATGTGATGCATTACATTTATTGATTTGTGTATGTTGAACCAGCCTTGCACCCCACAAATAAAGCTGACTTGATTGTGGTACATAAGTTTTTTGGTGTCCCGATGGATTAGGTTTGCCAGTATTTTATCGAAGATTTCAGCATTGATGTTCATCAGGGATATTGACCTGAAGTTTTCTTTTTTTGTAGTGTCTTTTCATGATTCGGGTGTCAGGATGGTGATGGCTTCATAAAATGAGTTAGGGAGGAGTCCCTCCTTTTCAATTGTTTGGAATAGTTTCAGAAGGAATGGTACCAACTCTGCTTTGTATTTCTGGTAGAATTCAGCTGTGAATCCATCTGGTCCTGGGCTTTTTTTTTTTTTTTTTTTTTTGGTTGGTAAGCTATTAATCACTGCCTCAATTTTAGAGCTTGTTATTGGTCTATTTGGGGATTCAACTTCTTCCTGGTTTAGTCTTGGGAGGGTGTATGTGTCTAGGAATTTATCCATTTCTTCCAGATTTTCTAGTTTATTTGCATAGAAGTGTTTATAGTATTCTCTGATGGTAGTTTGTATTTCTGTGGGGTCAGTGGTGATATCCAATTTATCATTTTTTATTGTGTCTATTTGATTCTTCTCTCTCCTTCTTTATTAGTGTAGCTGGTGGTCTATCCGTTTCGTTAATTTTTTTCAGAAAACCTGCTCCTGGATTTGTTGATTTTTTTGGAGGGTTTTTTGTGTTTATATCTCCTTCAATTCTTCTCTGATCTTAATTTTTTTTTTTTTTTTTTTTTTTTTTTTTTTTTTTTTTTTTTTTTGTCTTCTGCCAGCTTTCGGATTAGTTTGCTCTTGTCTCTCTAGCTCTTTTAATTGTGAAGTTAGGATGTCAATTTGAGATCTTTCTAGCTTTCCTATTGAGCATTTAGTGCATAAATTTCCCTCTTAACACTGCATTAGCTGTGTCCCAGAGATTCTGGTACATTGTCTCTTTGTTCTCATTGGTTTCAAAGAATTTCTCGATTTCTGCCTTAATTTTGTCATTTACCCAGGAGTCATTTGGGAGCAGGTTGTTCAATTTCCATGAAAGTGTGTGGTTTTGAGTGAGTTTCTTAATCCTGAGTTCTAATTTGATTGCACCGTGGTCTGAGAGATTGTTTGTTATGATTTCAGTTCCTTTCACTGAGTTGTGTTTTAGTTCCAGTTATGTGGTTGATTTTAGAATAAGTGCCATGTGGCACTTGGAAGAATGTATATTCTGTTGATTTGGGATAGAAAGAACTGTAGATGTCTATTAGGTCTGCTTGGTTCAGAGCTGAGTTTAGGTCCTGAATATCCTTGTTAATTTTCTGACTTGTTGATCTGTCTAATACTGACAGTGGGGTATTAAAGTCTCCCACTATTATGGTGTGGAAGTCTAAGTCCCTTTGTAGGTGTCTAAGAACTTATTTTATGGATCTGGGTGCTCTTGTATTGGATGCATATATATTTAGAAGAGTTAGTTCTTTTGTTGAATTGTTTCCTTTACCATTTTGTAATGCCCTTCTTTATCTTTTTTAATCTTTATTGGTTTCAAGTCTGTTTTGTCAGAGACAAGGATTGCAACCCCTGCTTTTTTTTGGTTTTAATTTGCTTGGTAAATTTTCCTCCATCTGTTTATTTTGAGTCTGTGTGTTTCTTTGCACATAAGATGGGTCTCCTGAATATAGCACACTGATGGGTCTTGACTTCCCATCCAATTTGCCATTCTGTGTCTTTTAATTGAAAAGAATTTAGCCCGTTTACATTTAGGGTTACTATTGTTATGTGTGAATATGATCCTGTCATCATGATGCTATTTGGTTATTTTGCAAACTAATTGATGCAGTTTATTCCTAGTGTCATTGGTCTTTATATTTTGGTGTGTTTTTGCACTGGCTGGTACTGATTTTTCCTTTCCATATTTAGTGCTTCTTTCAGGAGCTCTTGCAGGGCAGGCATGGTGGTAACGAAATCCCTCAGCATTTGCTTGTCTGGAAAGGATTTTATTTCTCCCTCACTTATGAAGCTTAGTTTGGCTGGATATGAGATCCTGGGTTGGAAATTCTTTTCATTAAGAATGTTGAATATTGCCCCCCCAATCTCTTTTGGCTTGTGTAGTTTCTGCTGAGAGGTCCACTGTTAGTCTGATAGGCTTCTGTTTGTAGGCGACTTGGCCTTTCCCTCTGGCTGCCCTTAACAGTTTTTCCTTCTTTTCGACTTTGGAGACTCTGATGATTATGTGTCTTGGAGTTTATCTACTCGTGGAGTGTCTTAGTGGTGTTCTCTGTATTTCCTGAATTTGCATGTTGGCCTGTCTTGCTATGTTGGGAAAGTTCTTCTGGATAATATCCTGAAGTGTGTTTTCCAGCTTGTTTTTATTCTCCCCACCTCCTTCTGGTACTCCAATAAGTTGTAGGTTCAGTGTGTTTATGAAGTCCCATATTTCTTGGAGGATTTATTCATTCCCTTTCTTTCCTTTTTCTCTAATCTTGTCTACATGTCTTATTTCAGTAATGTGGGCTTCAGACTATGATATCCTTTATTCTACTTGGTCCATTTGGCTGTTGATACTTGTGTATGTTTCACGAAGTTCTCATGCTTTGTTTTTCAGCTCCATCAGGTCGTTTATGTTCCTCTCTAAATTGGTTATTCTGGTTAGCAATTCCTCTAACCTTTTATCAAGGTTCTTAGCTTCTTTGCTTTGGGTTAGAACATGTTCCTTTAGCTCATTGTAGTTTTTATTACCCATCTTCTGAAGCCTACTTCTGTCAATTCATCTATCTGATCTTCCGTTCAGTTCTGTGCCCTTAATGGAGAGATGTCACAATCATTTGGAGGAGAAGAGGTACTCTGACCTTTTGGGTTTTCAGCATTTTTTTTATGATACTTTCTCATTTTCGTAGTTGTCTAGTTTTGGTCTTTCAGGCTGCTGACCTTTGGATGGGGTTTTTGTGGGGGCTTTTTTGTTGTTGTTGCTGTTGATGCTGTTGTTGTTGCTTTCTGCTTCTTTTTCTTTCAATAGTCAGGTCCCTCTTCTGTAGAGCTGCTGCAGTTTGCTGGGGGTTCACTTCAGGCTCTATTCATCTGATTCTTTCCCATACCTGCAGATGTCACTCAAGGAGGCTGCAGAGCAGCAAAAATGGGTGCCTACACCTTCTTCTGGGACCTCTGACCTCAAGGGGCACCAACCTGATGCCAGTAGGAGTGCTCCTGTATAGGGTGTCTGACAACCCCTGTTGGAGGGTCTTATCCAGTTGGGTGGCATGGGGAGCAGGACCCATTTAATGAAGCACTTTGTCCCTTGGAAAGGATGTGTTTTGCTGGGGGGAAACCCACTCATCTGGGCTGCCCGGATTCCACAGAATTACCAGGAGGAGAGGCTAAGTCTGCTCGCCTGCAGTGACTACAGCCACCCCTTCCCCTAAGGGCTCAGGCCCAGGGAGATCCAAATTCTGTCCCTGAGCCTCTGGCTGGAGTTATTGGAGATCCTGCAAGGAAGCCTCACTCACTGAAGAAGGATAGGTCAGAGTTATACCTGAAGAGACTCTCTGGCCACAACCAGTGTGTTGGGCTGCAGAGACAAGCCTTGGGACCAAGCCATCCAGCCTCCCTGGCTCCAGCAGGGGAAGAGCACAGCCTGGAGCTGTAGAAATGGTTGTCATCCTTCCCCTGCCACGGAGCTTAATACGTTAGGCAGCTGCCAGTCCCAGTGCTGGCTGCTGACCCTCCCCCAAGGAGCTCAAATGGCTTACACAGCAGGCAACTCTCACCCCTCCCCCTGGTAAGCTTAAGCAGATTCCCACTGAGAGGCTGTAAGAATGCAGGTTCCATGGTTGGGTCGCTAGGCCCTGGTGGCTTGGGTTTGTAAGTGGGATCTTCCCATCCATGGGTTGCATAGTTCTGTGGGAAAAGCAGTTTCCCCAGCTGGGTTGCACACTCACTCACCACCTCCCTTGGCTAGGGGGAGGAGGTTCCCCTTCCCCATGTGGCTTTCAGGTGGGCTGTAGCACCACACTGCTCTTCCTTCTCTCCGTGGCTCATGCCAGCCTTCTAGTCAATTTTGATGAGAGAACCTGGATACATTGGTTGTCGGTGAAGGATACACACGCTTACTATGGTTTTTTTTCAGTGGAAGCCTCCGAATGCTGCTGCTTTCAGTCTGCCATTTGGCCCAGCCCCTTCTGATTTCCAAATGTATTGCACAGATACAGTAATCAAAACAATAAAAAATGAAAATTGCATAGAAACAAACATATAAATCAATGGAACAGAATAGAGAACCCAGAAATTAATCCATGTTTTTATGGTCAACTAATCTTGGAAAAGGTGTGTCAAGAATACACAATAGGGAAAGGATAGTCTCTTCAATAAATGGTGTTTGGAAAACTAGGTCTCTACATGCAAATGAATGAAACTGAACCTTTATCTCACAACATGTACAAAAAAATCAACTCAAAATAGATAATGACATAAGATCCCAAACCATAAAACTACTAGAAGTAAACATGTGACATTGGTCTGGACACTGATTTTGTAGCTCTGACACAAAAAGCACAGGTAATGAAAGCAAAAATAGACAAACAGGATTACATCAAACTAAAAAGCTTTTAAATAGTAAAGGAAACAATCAATGGAGTGGAGAGACAACCCACAGAGTGAGAGAAAATATCTGCAAACCATACATCAGATAAAGGTTAATATCCAAAATATATAAGGAACTCAGACAACTCAATAACAAGAAAAAAATAATGTGATTTAAAAATGGAGTCCTGGCGCAGTGGCTCATGCCTGTAATCCCAGCATTTTGGGAGGCTGAGGTGGGTGGATCACCTGAAGTCAAGAGTTTGAGACCAGCCTGGCCAACGTGGTGAAACCCTGTCTCTACTAAAAATACAAAAATCAGGTGGGCATGGTAGTGGTTGTCTGTAATCCCAGCTATTTGGGAGGCTAAGACAGGAGAATTGTTTGAACCTGGGAGGTGGAGGTTGCAGTAAGCCAAGATCATGCCACTGTACTCCAGCCTGGGTGAGAGAGCGAGGCTCCCTCTCAAAAAAAAAAAAAAAAAAAATAGGCAGAGGACCAGAGTAGACATTTCTCAAAAGAAGACATACAATGGCCAACAGATAAATGATGAAATGCTCTACATCACTAATCAGTAGAGAAATGCATTAAAACAACAGTGAGATATAACCTCAGCCCTGCTAGAATGGCAAATATTAAAAAAAAAAACATAAGATAAGTATTAGTGAGGATGTGAAGAAAAGGAAACTCTGGTACACTGTTGGTGGGGATATTAATTAGTACAGCCATTATTAAAAACAGTTTGAAGTTTCTTTTTAAAAATGGATTAAAAATAAGAATACACATACACACACACAGTGGAATAATATCCAGCCTTAATAAAGAAGGAAATTTATACCATATGTGACAATTTAGATGAACCTGGCAAATTGTATGCTAAGTAGAATAAGCCAGATACAGAGAGACAAATAGTGCATAATCTTATTTATATGTGGAACCTAAAAAGTCAGACTCATAAAGGCAGAGAGTAAAATGGTATTAATAGTTTCCAGGTTCTGGGGGATGGGAGAAATCAGACCTTGCTAGTCCAAGGGTACAAAGTTTCTGTTAAGCAGGATGAATAAGTTCTGGAGCTCTAATGTACAAGCATACTGACTATAATTAGCAATACTGTACTGTACACTTGAAATTGGCTGAGAATAAATCTTGTGTTCTCACCATTAAAAAAAGTAACTGTGAAGTGACGGATATGTTAATTAGATTGATTCCAGTAGTCATTTTACAATGTATATGTATATCAAAGCATCATTTTGTATACCTTAAATATAAACAATTTTTTTCAATTATCCCTCAATAAAGCTGGAAAAAATATTTCCTCCACAGACATTTAAATACATATCACATACTGTTACAATTTTGTTTCAGCTATGAAGCATAACTTAGAAAACTCAAAAGAGAAAAAAAATCTATGTTTTTTATGCATGGCACTACTCTTTTCATTGTTCTTTCTTACTGATATTACAAGATTTATTTTATCAAATTATTCTGTTTAGAGAATTATCTTCAGGTATTTCTTAAGGCACATCTGCTAGTGACAAATTATTTTAATCTTTCTATCATTTAAAAGCTTAATTTCCCCTACATTTCTAAAGGATATTTCACAGGATTCGGAATTCTATACTTAAAATTCTTAAAGGACTTGGAAAATGTTGTGGCATTTCCTCATGGTCTCCATAATTTTTGATGAGAAATTTTTTGTCATTTGGATAGTTTTTCCCTCCTTATAGATAAGGTGTTATTTTTTACTTTGCTATTTTTACAACTTTTTGTTGGTCTTTAGTTTTCAGAAATGTACTTATGATACATTTGTTTTTCTGTAGATTGTTTGGGATACATTCCGTGTAGGGTTTTCTCAGCCTCTTAGGTCAATGTCTTTTGTCAAATTTGGTAATTTTCAGTTAGTATTTATTTGCATAATTTTTCATCCTTGCCCTCATTTTCCTCTCCTTCTGAGACTCTGATGACATGAGTGTTAAATATTTGTTATAGATGCACATGTTCCTGATGTTCCATTCATTTATTCCTTTCAGAGTAATTTTTCTATGGTGTTTGGATTGGGTAATTTCTATTGTTCTATAATGAAGTTTACTAATTCTTTCTTCTGGCCTCTCCATCCTGCTATTGAGTCCTTCTGCTATGGACTGAATTGTGTCCTCCAACCCCAAATTTATATGTTGCAGCTTTAACCCCCAATGCTATAGTATTTGCAGCTGAAGCCTTTAGGAGTTAATTAAATTTGTATGACTTCATCAGGTAGGACCTTTATGATGAGATTAGCACCCTTAGAAGAAAAGGAAAAGTAAATGAGATTGATTTCCCACTCCCTGTTATGCAAATGAGAACAGGCCAGGTGAGCACACAGGGAGAGGTGGCCATCTGCAAGTCAGAAAGACAGCACTCACCAAAACCTAACTGGGATGGCACCAACCTTGAACTTCCAGGTTGCAGAATTATGAGAATACACATTTTTGTTGTTTAAGCCACTCAATATGTGGTATTTTATTTTGGCAGATTGAACTAAACAAGGCACTTTCCATTGAGCTTTTAAAATTTTGTTTATTGTATTTTTCAGTTCTAAAATGTTCATATACATAATGTGTATATATACGTAAATATAATGTATATATGATATGTAATATAATTTATACATAATATATATATATTTCTTTGCTGTAACCTTCTATTTCCTTGCCAAGACTTTCTACTATTTTGTTTCAAGTATGTTTGTAGTTGCTTGTTGAAGCATTTTTATGATGACTACTTTAAAATCTCTGTCAGATAATTCTAACATCTCTGTCATCTAGGTGATGGCATCTATTGATTTTCCCTTTTTTGTAAGTTGATATTTTCCTGGTTCTTGGTACAAGTGATTTTTAAAATTGAGAACTGGAAATTTGAGGTAGTATATTATGAAATTCTGAATCTTATTTAAACCCTCTATTTTAACTGGTTCCCTTTGACACTGCTTCAACAGTGAGAGCCTGGGAGTGCTGAATTGTTACTGTCAGGTGGGAGTAGAAGCCCAGTTTCACATTGGCCTCCACTGAATCCAGTGAGGGGGAGAGCTTCTCATTACTGTTGGGTGGAGGAGGAGTTCTGGCTTTCCTCTAGGCCTCTACTGATAACACCCAGGCTGAGGCGAGTACTTGTTACTGTTCCTCATGTAGTCTCCACTGAAATCACAGAGGGATGACCTTAATACTAATGGCTAGTCGTGAAAAACTTGACTCTCTGCTAGATATCCTCTGATACCACTTCAGTTGGGAGGAGAAGGGCCCTCTACTGTTTTGATTTTCAGTTGGGTGGAAGTCCAGGCAACCTATGTAGTCTCTAATGACACCACAGGGAACATCTTGTTATGGCCCAACAGTGCTGGAAGTCCTAACTCCCTACTTGGCTTTTTTTGGGCCTCGTGCTAGGAGAGTTGCTGGGGCACCTTGCAACAGTATCATTAGCATGGGATTCTGTGTTTGCCCTTGGTTTTTGATGATGTGGGTGGGGAGTTGTCTGTATTTATTTTTATGATGTTTGGTTGAAATAGAGAATTTACAGTTTAAAAGTTTTTTTGTTGTTGTTGTATTTTTATGTTACCCCTTCCTGATCCTTTGGCTAGAGAGAACAAGCTTTCATTGAGGTTTTCCAGTCCTCATACACTGTTTCTGGGACACTGGCTTTTCAGCTATCAGTTTGGGATATATGATGGAAACAGAAAACCTACAAAACTCACCACCATGTTGTTCCTTGCTGACATCCCTATCCAGTCTGCCTTCTTCTCTCCATCTTTTAGAGTCTTCTTATGTTTGTTTTATATATAATGTCTAGAGTTTTTAAATTGTGCTTAGTGGGAAGAATAGGGAAATTATATCTACTCTATCTTATGAGAAGTGGAAGTGATGATAATCTTACATATCTCTAAATCTTCCCACCAGTATGGTTATGATCTCTTTCTCCTTCTCATCTTTTCTCCCAACTTTGTTAATAAAAACATTTGCTGATCAAATTACCATCTTTTGATTCAATTCGATTAATTATTTAACATACTCTATTTCCCGCAGGCATAAACAACTTTCCTACCTAAGACAACTGTGTTTAGTGAGGAGTACATTCATCTAATAACTAACACTCTTTTTTTTTTTTTTTTTTTTTTTTGAGATGCAGTCTCATTCTGTTGCCCAGGCTGGAGTGCAGTGGTGTAATCTCAGCTCATTGCAAGCTGAGCTTGCGTTGAGGCATTGCAAGCCTCCTGGGTTCACGCCATTCTCCTGCCTCAGCCTCTTGAGTAGCTGGGATTACGGGTGCACGCCACCATGCCCGGCTAATTTTTTTGTATTTTTAGTAGGGAAGGGGTTTCACCGTGTTAGTCAGGATGGTCTTGATCTCCTGACCTCGTGATCCACCTGCCTCGGCCTCCCAAAGTGCTGGGATTACAGGCGTGAGCCACCGCGCCCAGCCATAACTAACACTCTTTATGGCTGTATTCCATGGTTCTTGGTATTTCACTATCAAACTCAGGAAAATCCATAAAATTCTCTTGACTGATTGGGGTTGGGGTGGGGGATAAATGCAAGAGTCATGTATTATAATAAGCTTTGAAATATGAAGATGGAAGCCACAATAGCAAAATTAAATAGAAAAAGTTGTTATAATTTCTGGTATACTTAGTATTAATGTTCTCTGGTTCCTTTGACATGATTGAAATATGTCAATAGGGACTATCCTCCATATTCATAGTCATCTCCTTATTGACAGACACAAGGAGACATGGTGAAGAATACAAAGTCATCCTTCATGCTTCTTCTTTTCCTAGAGTAGGTGACAGCTGAGCACTACTTAGAAGAAACATCGTAGCTAATTTTGACAAATTTCTCTGAAAGTTTATCTTGGAATTGAAAGCCATAGTATAATAGCATCTTCATTTTCACTGTCTCCACCTCTACTCCAAACCACATCACATTTCTTTGATAATGTAGAAAATGTTGGCTGATTCACAGAGTTTCCTACAAATGACAGATTGCTTTCTGAGATACTATAATTCTGACAGAGAAATAATTACAGAGGATGCCTGAGTCTCTCTCTCATTTCTTCTCTTTCTCTCTGCTTTCCAAGTCAGTAGACCAGAGAGCCTGTGTCCCTGGAGTCTGCAATGCAGAGGTCCTCACCTCATAGACTTTTAAGCCAAGATCAGAACTTCTATTTCTGAGTAGAAATATCATGTCTTCACCACATGTGTTTCTGCACCTTTGTCTAAATAGAGTTTCAAATATTTGGTGAAGATGAGATTGTAAGCAAATTCCTGATGCTATCTTCAGTGTCTCTGATAGGTAGAAAAATATATATATATATATATATTTTTTTTTTTTTTTTTTGAGACGGAGTCTCGCTCTGTCGCCCGGGCTGGAGTGCAGTGGTGCAATGTCGGCTCACTCTAACCTCTGCCTCCTGGTTTCAAGTGATTCTCCTGCCTCAGCCTCTCGAGTAGCTGGGACTACAGGCACATACCACCATGCCTGGCTAATTTTTTTGTGTTTTAGTAGAGACCAGGTTTCACCATGTTGGTCAGGCTGGTCTCAAACTCCCAACCTCAGGTGATCTGCCCGCCTTGGTCTCCCAAAGTGCTGGGATTACAGGCATGAGCCACTGAAAAATTATTTTTTAAATCTATCATGGTTGATAAATATCTGTTTTTTTATGAATAAGGGTTTAGAAGCATTCCTCTTTTTATTTTTTTGCTTCACAATTCATTACCGGTAATATCGTATAATTTTTTTAGTAGTATAGACAAATTTTTATAAATCTCTATCAAGTTTCTTTCATTTATGACTTACAAACATACTCATTGCTATTTGTAGTATTTGGATCATTTTGTATTTTACAATAATATGAATTTAGGTAAATTCTATTTTGCATAACTACCATGCAAAAAATGTATGGTAGTTTTATAATTTTGTATGTTGCATTATTGAGCATATTTCGGTTTTGACTAGACATTGATAGGAACTGAGTTATCTGCTTGTAACGTTTTGTTTATAATGATTGAATGAATTTTTATATAGACAAGTTTATGACTTAATATTTGTAAACCTTGTTTTTCCTCCACGAATCACAGAGTTTCTGTGCCAGGTATTGTAGTACATATTTATATCTTTTTGCATCATAGTGCTACTGTAATGATTGAGTCACCAAAGTGTCCAGAGACAGAATCCCAGATGCTGTTTTTAATAGAATGGCTAGCGGTAAGTTAACTTCCATGGGAAATGATTATAAACAGCATCAGTGTATCCCAATCAACCCAAACTAAATGAACACCCAACTCAACTTTTTCTTAGCAGCATCCCACAAAATTCTCACCGTCATCAAAGAGAGTTCTTCCATTCTACCCATCATAACAGAAAGTGTGACAGAGAGAAACTCACAACGGAAAGAGCCATCTGCCAACTTTTGCAAATTTTCAAACACAAATGACCTTGTGCACACATTTCCTGGGCTCCTGTCAGAACCTTGGAATGAGCTTATACAAGTGAGGGGCCATGCAGCTTAAGCTTCATGAGTTTATAGTGAATCCATCTCTGCCTTCATCAAAGTTTATCATTTAACCATTTTTAAATGTTCAGTTCAGTGGCATTAAGTACATTCACATTGTTGTGCACCCATCACCATGACAGATGAATGGATAAAAAAATGTGGTACATACAAAAAACTGACATGCAAAAATAAATTCTGATTTAAGTTTTGTGTGATACTGAAAAAAAAAATGTGGTACATAACTACAATGGAAATTTTCCAGTCTTAATTAAAGAAGGGAATTTCAACACATGCCACAATATGAATAAGAATCTTGACGACATTCTACTTAGTGAAATAAGGACATAAAAGGACATATTTTAAGTCATAAAAGGGCAAATATTGTGTACTTCCTCTTATTTCAGGTTCCTAGAGTAGTCAAATTTGTAGAAACAGAAAACAGAGTCATGGTTTTTAGGGCAGAAGAAAGGGCAGTGGGGAGTTAGTGTTTAATGGATATAGAGTTTCAGTTTGGGAAGATAAAAGGTTCTGGAGATAGATGTGATGATGGCTGCACGGCAATGTAAGTAGATTTAATGCCACAGTACTGAACACTTAAACGTGTAAAATGGGTATTTTGTTATATATATTTTACTACAATAAAAAGAATCAAAAACATTTACAAAAACCTAGTCAAATTGAGAGCAGTTATTATTAATATTGTCATTAACTTCTAAATAGATGAAAATGCTAAGCCACACAGAGGTTAAATATCTAGCACAATATTATATAATTAATGAGTAGAGGGACTAAGCTTCAGGCCCACATCTTCTGACCAAAAATCAGTTTTTCTTTCCAGAAATAAATACAAAACATTTTATAAATCTACCCCAGGGCTCAGAATAATCCCAGGTTTATTATCTCTAAGGTCACTAAATGAGGCTGCTGATGGTTAGACGAAGAAAATCAAATCAATTTTCATGAATAAGTAATATGTTTGTAAAGAAGTTGCTAATTGGTAAAATCCATAATCCTCAAAGGTAACTGTTAATGATTTGATGCATAGTATTCGTTTCTCATTAAACTGTGTTGTTAGTTTTCTGGTATCTTGATAATGTTTGTTCTCAGTGTTGAAATCTGCAATTCTGTGTATTTCTTCCATCAATGCCAAAAGTACAAAAATAGAGGACTTGTCCTTGCATTTTTGCTGCTTTTCAACTTCATCTTATGCTTAAAATAGAACGCATTTATCCGTGTGTGTGTGTGTGTGTGTGTGTGCGCGCGCCCACGCATGTAAAGAGAGAGAGTGAAATGAGAGATCAGGAGTACACTGGATCAGTTTTGGTTGGAAAGTTTTCCTCACAACAACGTAGGCTTTTAGACTACACTCTACACTTGCCTAGAGGAATGTTGACAAATGTTCCCACCAGAAAAAATTTTAAAATAAGGAAACGGATTATCTTTCATTTATAAGAAAATACATTTTCTGAATTTAACTTTAAATTTATGTGTTATTAATCAGTGCTAGAACTATAAGGTGCTGAGTGAGTTACTGGGTGGGTCTCCACCATTTAAATACCTGTGTGGAAAACTTTATGCTTTCATTTGATGGAGAACATGACACAACCTAAGGCAAAATATTCTAATTGGAATTTTAAAAATATCCTTACTAGGAATTAAGTTTATACATCTATTGTAAAAATTACTAAATATTCCCAGAAGTTGGAGCTTGCGGTGAACCAAGATCACGCCACTGCACTCCAGCCTGGGAGAGAGAGCAAGACTCTGTCCCCCCCAAAAAAAAAAAAAAAAAATTACTAAATATTTTTTCTTAATGCAGATATTAAATGGAGTATCATTGTTAGCCCTAATATTGTACAACTTGATTAGGCAAAATAGACAAAAAGAAAACCAATTCAAGCCAAACCAGTTAGCAATATGGACATCACTTGGGAAACACTATCACTGAATACTTTAGGCTTATCAGCTTTGAGAAATCTATTTAGTGTCCTTTTGGGATCTCAGCCTCAGTTCCTTAGACTAAATAGGTGTAGACTAGTGCCTGAAGGTCAGAAAGTTCTGAGGATTAAGAAGGACTGAATCCTGATTTATTCAAATGTTGACACTCACAGTTACTCTTAAAGTCAGGAAATTTGTCATTTTCTCTCTTTAGACCAAGTTCCAAAGAGGCACTCAATATATGTTTGGAAGGAAAGAATAAGAACTTAACTGTAGGCTGGGCATGGTGGTTCGTGCCTATAATTGCAGCACTTTAGTAGGCCAAGACAGGCAGATTGCTTGAGCACAGAAGTTCAAAACCAGCCTGGGAAGCATGGCGAAACCCCGTCTCTACGCACACACACGCAAAATTAAAAAATTAACCAGGCTTGGTGACACATGCCTATAGTTCCAGCTCCTTGGGAGGTGAAGGTGGGAGGATTGCTTGAGCCCAGGAGGCGGAGGTTGCAGTGAGTCAAGATAGTGCCAATACACTCCAGCCTGGGTGACAGAGTGAGACCCTGTTTCAAAAACAAACAAACAAAAATAAAAACAAAAAATCCTTAACACTAAAGCTGAGAAATTTGCTAATGTTAGAATGGAAATGTATGTACATCATGTAATCCGGAATAATAAACAAATAGAAGCAAATAGGTTGGAGGCATATGGGCATATGTAGAGACTTAGAACAAGTATTGGGTAAATTCAGGTTCAGAGAGAAAATCAAGCCACAGATGTACATTAGTTCCAGGTACTAACTTAATCATTGTAACTGGAGAGCATGTCGAGAATCCAGTTCTTGAGAACCTTGTTACCAAGGTCAAAAACACTCAATATAAAAACTGCCCTTGAGGTTGAACTAGAGAGTTAATGCCACACTTAAGCATTATATATGTCCCTCATTTAGGGTGAAGGTTAATCCCAGAGTCTGGTTAGAAACTGGCTCTTTTGGCAGGATTTAAGTAATCATATTGAGACAGGCAGGCTGGTTGGTTTCCTGTGTTAATATGGTCTGGAGGAAAAGGATAAAAGCCCCTCACTCAAGCTCTAACTTGTCGAACTCTCAACCAATCAGTAAAAAAAGACCCAATGAGCTTTTAACTGCCAATTTCTATTTCAGGTGGCTATGGACTTTGCCAGAGACCCTGCATGCACAATTAGACTTGGAGATTTAAAATGCTAACGCTACATATGAAAAAGCATGTTGAGCCACTGTGCCAGCACTAAAAAAAGCCCTTCTATACATGCCCTGATATAACCCTTCCCTACAGAAAGACCCTATAAAACTAACCCACATGCTATCCTCAGAGAGCAGCCCATTCCTTTTCCTTTTTCAGTGCTGACTCCCTTGGGCATAAGCTACATAAATTTTCTCTTCGATGCTGTACTTGGTAGGCTCTCTTGATTTCGATCCTGGGACACTGCAAGAACTCGGCACAAGTAACAATATTGAGGTTATAATTGTTATCATTGAGAGCCGGGTGAAAATTACAAAGGCCAGGGAAGGGAAAGGAACCCTTTCTTAAGTGATCAAAGTTCTTAAGTGATCTAAGTTGGTTGCAGTTTGGATTGTTATTTTTTAATTTCCAGATTTTCAAGTGCGACTTGCTGCCTTCCAGGTTGCTTGTTTCAGAGTTTAGCTGACATAAGGGGGGAAGTTTCCAGTTTTAGGGAGGCTTCTTTAGAGACTTAGAGAACATACTTGCCTAGGAAAAAATCTCCCAATAATAAAACTTAAAAAAATCGAAATTGTCTGGATGCCTATTTCCTTGAGTGACTCTTAATTTTCCCTGGCTTCTCTGGAGTGCTTACTTAGTTCTACTCCAAAGGCCCATTCTCACATATTCTAGCTTGTCTTTGCATGTTTTAACAGTTAACATAAGCCACTGAACTTGTGGGTATTTATCAAGATAAGGAACGTGAACATTTGGGGCTTTGCTCCTAAGTCCCTTCCACTCATTTTCTGGGCACTCATTTGGGCTGAACACACAAAGTACAGATTGGCTCTTGCAACAGAGATGCCAGGCTGCTGCTGATAAAAGATTTACTGTAGTGTTTTAGAATAATGAAGTTTTGTTAGGGAATTATTATAGCCCTTCCCACTGGGATGCTATCATTTATAATCAACCGATAAACGAAAGTATTTAACTCTGTTCTCATTAATTGATTGAACAATTTACTTTCTGCTTTGTGCTCACACCTGCTCTTGATCAAAGCTGGTTCATATTCTGCTCTTGGCTATTGCATGATGCCACATTAATGGTTTATTGGTTCCACTGTGCCTATAACACAGCAGAGTTTATGATGTTTAATAAAATGACATGTCTAAACACTCTCTTGGCTTCGAATTGTCTTCTCATCAAATTAGTACCATCATGCGTGTTTTCCTTGTACTTCAAAATTGCAAATTTCTGTAAAAGTCTGCATGCAGACTTTAAATATTTTAACCGTATTCTTGCAATGTATGAGATGGCAAGAAGTATTTTCTTGTTAATTGGAGTTCTTTGCTGTATGCTTCAGGCAGCTAGAGAACCCTAGTAGGATTCTCTTGGAAGGGAGAACCTAGGTGAATGGAGAAATTTTTAGGCATACTCTATATCTGCTCCTCCTTGGAATCAGGTACTTCTAGGAGAGAATAAAGAGTGTGTCACTCTAAGGAGTATGCTGAAGAAGATTATTTCTTTTTAAGAACAAGAAAGCCAGTAACCATAGGAAAGCACGAAGTGAACAGAAGTCCCATGGTAGTTGAGTCAGTTTGTAATATCTTCTCTTAGGGTTGTTATTAGAAGTCACCTAAGAGGTGAGCATCTCAACTTTTCGGGTTTGTATTCTTTATCACTACACTCTTTGGTATCTAGTAATACTAATATTTATTGAAGTCTTTCTTAAGAGTTAAGAGCATGAGTCTGGAGCCAGGATATTTGGGTTAAAATTCAAACACACATCTTAGGTGTGCTAAGCCTCAGATTCCTCTATAGATTAGGTAAAATATCTACTCTAGGCAGTTTTTTTTTTTTTTTTTTTTTTTTTTTGAGACGGAGTCTCGCTCTGTCACCCAGGCTGGAGTGCGGTGGCGCAGTCTCGGCTCACTGCAAGCTCCGCCTCCGGGGTTCACGCCATTCTCCTGCCTCAGCCTCTCCGAGTAGCTGGGACTACAGGCGCCCACCACCACGCCCGGCTAATTTTTTTGTATTTTTAGTAGAGACGGGGTTTCACCGTGGTCTCGATCTCCTGACCTCGTGATCCACCCGCCTCGGCCTCCCAAAGTGCTGGGATTACAAGCGTGAGCCACCGCGCCCGGGCGGCAGTTGTTATTTTTACATGAGCTAAGTTAGTGACATTTTTAACATAGCACTTGACATTTAATAAATACTCTGCAAGCGTTAGCAGTTATTATTGTCAGAATAAGATATATAATATGTAGATATTTTAACTCTGTTGTATGGCTAAAAGGCATGGTACCTGTTATGTAGAAGGAAGGATGATGGAAGGCCTAATATATAGTAATGAAAGTTTCCTCGAGGACTGATTAGGCCAAATTAATTGTTCAGTACCTCCTGCCAATAAGGTCATTCCATTAGGTTATGGGCCCAAATATTTAACTCTTAACCTTAGCAAGAAGCCCTGGAAATGAGAGAGAAAAGAGATTAGGTCATCACCAGTGGAAACGAAAACTATCCAAAGCAGAGACTCTGCTAGTGAAAATCGCGTTCATGTACAAAGAACTTTATGATTTTTAACTGTAAGAATATAATATCAAAATAAGCAAAACAAAAGAAGAGTAGATAATGTCAAGCACATACTTTTCCCTCTTTCTGGAGTGTTCTTAAATCCTGTTCTCCAAATGACTGACTCTTATTTATCCATAGCTTAAATGTCACTTCATCAAAGTGGTCTTATCTGACTTTCTTTTTAAAGTTTATCTCCCCTTTTCAGAACTTTTATTAGTCCACATGGTGCCTTTGGGCAAATTGGAAAAAAAGCAGCACTTCTTCAAGAGTCTTTACTTATATCTGTCAGAAAAAAATAATTTTAATATACCAATGTGTTTGAACAAGACACTTTGCTGCCATCTGCCGGAAAATTTTTGCAATAAATATACAAATCTGCCATGTCCATAAAATAAGTGGTGCCTCCTAGGGTTGTGTTGTGCAAAACATGCATGATTGTGAAACGTGTAAAACATGCATGTAAAGGTTGCATTCCTGCAACCCTTAACCCTTTACCACGACATCCAGTTTGTTTCATCCCACAGTATTTATTGCATGCTGAAATTATTTATTGTTATTTATGTTTTATTCCTCCATGATTTTAGAAGCTCTAGCACTGCTATATCCTCAGTATCCAAAACTGGTATGTCGTTAAAGGTGCTCAAAATACATTTGTTAAATAAATGAATAAATGATGAAGTAAATGCTTATACCTATTTAATCTTTGGTGCAACTTATCCATTCATATAGCTGAATACAGTGTAGAGCAGGAAATCTGATTTAAAGCCTGGTTGGCCATAGTAGTAAAAAGCATGGTGTCTTTTTTATGTAGTAGAAAATTAATAACCATGTGTTGATGGAAATTAAAATCATTTTTCCAGGATTTGCAAAGATTATGAATTATATAAAACATGGGTCTTGCCATTATTAAATTAAAATCTAGTATGAATGATCCCAACAGCTACTTAATTCTATTTGGTTCTCAGGATAAGAAAGGGATATTGAAGAATTATAATTATAAGAGTATTTTGAATTCTCTCTTTGTTGAAAATTTGGTTTTGGAAGCCAAGAATCACACATAAAGTTTTGAGCTTACACTTTGTCCATGAACAAGCCTTCTCACTTTTTTGGGTCTCAGTTTATACCCTTATAAAATATTTTGATGAGAATTCTCAACTTTTTTGTTTCTTAAAAAAAAAAAATACCAAAACAGCCTCCTGGCCAGGTGTGGTGGCTTATGCTTGGAATTCTAGCATGTTGACGGGCCAAAGCAGGAAGATCGCTTGAGGCCAGGAGTTCGAGACTAGCCTGGGCAACATGGTGAAACCACATCTCTACAAAAAATATAAAAATTATCCAGGTGTGGTGGGGTGCACCTGTAGTCCTAGTACTCAGGAGGCTGATGTGGAAGGATTGCTTGAGGCTAGGAGTTTAAGGCTGCAATGAGCTATGATCATGCCACTTCACTCCAGCCTTAGTGACAGAGCAAGACCTCATCTCAAACAAACAAACAAAAATTAAAAACAAACAACAAAAATCCTCCACACACTACTGTGAATTGAGAAACCTGTTGAAGATTATCTCTCTAAGATCTCTTAGACCATAACAGTCTATGAATATGGTGTCTTGCTTTCAGTTTTTGCATCTATGAAAAGGAAAGTGATGCTGCATGTTTTTCCCTATATTGTTATGAATTTGGTAAATATATGCGGTGACATGCTAGTGCATGCCAAGCAAATCTTGAGCTTCTATGGCTAATTTAACTAACAGTAATTTTTAGTCATGATCTGTCAATTGTGTCAAATAAAAGTACTGGGCTCCTATTCCCTGCAACATTAATGAAATGATCAACTCATGCTTCTATGAGTAAAAGATGGTTGCAAATGTATAACTTTAAGCATGAAATGCTATATTAGTCAGGATCTATTCAGCAAACAGCATTCAGAGTATTTAGAACAGAAAGACCTAAATGCAGAGAATGGGTTATGTGGATGACAGAAGAGAGGAATTGAGAAACCAGCAACTGGAAGTAAAGCCACTCAGAAGGAAGAAAGTCAGAAAGAATAGAGACAGGAGGTAGCATTATTAGAGCCAAGAATCAGGAGGTCCCAGCAGAAGCTTAAAACCATAATGGTGATGTAAGGTGGAAGTTGGAATGATGAAGGAAATGCAGTTGCTTCTAAACATACTTTCTGGAGGAGAAAGGGAAGGAGAGAAATAAACGGATATTCTCTTCTTTCCATCTTTCAATCTTCTACCAGGACCTCTTCCTGACTAAATACAGCTGGAAACAAGCCTTCTACATTCCTGGAAACAAGCCTTCTACATTCTTTACAGTACAGGGCAGAGCAAGCAGACAAAACAGTGGATCTAAGGGCAAACAGGCCAGAGACTGGCACAAATATCTGTCATCTGTTATCTAATAAAGAAGAGTCCCATCATATAAGAAATTCATAGAGAATGAACTTTGTCTCAGATAAAGCACAATGTCTTTTTCTAAGTTATTTTGATAAAATAAAATCTGATACCAGAGCTAGTCGAAATATATAAACCTTGATATATGATCCATTTTGACTATTACAGTGATAAAAATTGCTGAATCCTTATACTTTCAACTCAGTCAATTGCTACATGGCCAATCACTAAGAGGGTGAAAAATATGAAATTGATCGTGCCATAGTCAATTTATACCATCGGATAGACCTGATGTAAACGTGGATGAGTGCTAACAATCTAAGGAAAAAAGGATTCAAAACGACTTTGAAAACACTAGGATGAAATTCAATCATGAAAAATACAACACTGAACTGTGCACCCACAAAAAAATGAAGCCACAGTGGAAGTATTATAAAGAAAAAAATGTTATTGAGATGGGGGAAGGGAGTGGCATTTGCCTAACCAAGCAGAAAAATTAAATTAAAAGGCACTATATTAATTTATGAACTATCATCTCTTTGAATAAAAATTAAAAATGGGTATTGAAAACAACAGGCTGGGAATAAATACACTCTGCCTTGGCTTCATCTTCAGCTGGTAGGATTGTACCTGGCTTTCGGGCTAAATTTCAACACCATTCTCCCATAGACTTTCTTTCTTCCCACTTGCAATTGAAAGTTGTCTTTCAGTGATTTATTTGTATTTATCTTATGACATTTATTTTATTAGACCTTCCAATGATACTATTATAAGTTTGTAATCACTTATATATTGTATACTTCTTGAGTAAAGGGATTGTGGTAATTCATTTTGGCATCCATAAGAACATTGATATAGTAAGTTCTCCGTAAATTTTTGTTTAATTTTCTATAGGATTATATGTTCATTATTCATTTCATTTCTTCTATAAGTATTTAAACATTTACAGTTACTCCCCACACTGGAAGCACATATATAGTGCTTTGGAATAACTTTTAACTCTAGAACTCTTTAATAGTTTAGGCTGCTTTAGATTTATTTATATGATATTTAATTAATTTTTTTATTCAAATATAATACATTTACAAAGATAGGCTCAGTTACAATTATTCAGCTTTCAGCTTGATGACTTTTCATAAACGGAGCACAACTATAGGGCCAGTACACATTTAAAATACCATGTTACCAGCACCACAGAAGCTATTTTCTCTCTTTTCCAGAGACTACCTTCTTGTCCCTGCCAAGCATAGCCACAATCCTGACTTCTATAGTAGAGATTTAGTTTGATTGGCTTCTTTTGTTCAACAGTAAGTTTTTTAAAATTTTTCTGTGTAGGTACTTTTGCTGTAAATTATTCACATTCACAATACTACATAGTGTTAAATCATGTGACTATAATAATTTTTTAAATGATTTAATTGTTAATGAGAATTTTGGTAATTTCCAGTTTGGAATGATGACTAATACCACTGTTGTGAACATTCTAGTAAATATGCACCTACATGTGTATTTTTTTTTTTGAGACAGAGTCTTGTTCTGTCACCCAGGCTTGAGTGCAGTGGCCTGATCTTGGCTCACTGCAACCTGCGCATCCTGGGTTCGAGTTATTCTCCTGCCTCAGCCTCCTGAGTAGCTGGGAATACAGGCGTGCTCCACCATGTCAGGATAATTTTTTGTGTGTATTTTTAGTAGAGACGGGGTTTTGCCACGTTGGCCAAGCAGGTCTCGAACTCCCGACCTCAAGTGATCCGCCTGCCTTGGCCTCCCAAAGTGCTGGGATTACAGACATGAGCCACCGTGCCTGGCCTGCATCTATATTTTTGTGGGATGTATGATAGAAGTAAATTGTTGTGTCATTGGGCATTGATAGGGTTCGGCTGTGTCCCCACCCAAATCTCATCTTGAATTGTTAGTTCCCATAATCCCCATGTGTCATGGGAGGGGCCAGGTGGGGGGTAATTTAATCATGGGGTCTGTTACCCTCATGCTGTTCTTGTGATAGTGAGTGAGTTCTTATGAGATTACCTGATGCTTTTATAAAGGGCTTTCCCCCCTTTGCTTGGCACTTCTCCTTGCTGCCACCGTTTGAAGGAGGATGTGTTTGCTTCTCTTTTTGCCATGATTGTAAGTTTTCTGAGGCCTCCCTAGCCATGCTTAACTGTGAGTCAGTTAGACCTCTTTTCTTTATAAATTACCCAGTCTGAGGTTTGTCTTTATTAAAAGTGTGAGAATGGATTAATACAGGTGTGTTTATATTACTGGATTACTGGATCCAATTCTTTTCCATTGGTAAGTTTGTCTGTCCCTGCAGTACAGATTTATAATGAATCTTGATATTGGGCAAAAGTAAGTCAGTCAGCATCTTGGTTTTATTAGGATTGCCTTGATATTCTCAAGTCTTTGCATGTCCACATGAATCCTTAAATTAGCTTTTTAAGTTCCACCAAAAAAATACTTTTTTTAAAAAAAAAAGAGGAATTGTATTGATTTTAGAGGTTGATTTTGGGGAAAATGGATATGTTGACAACACTGAGTCTTCCTGTCCATTAATGTGATATATTCATCCATTTAATTGGGTCCTTTAAAATTTCTCCCAAAAATATTTTGCCATTTTTAGCTTACAATTTCTTCATATTTTCTTATGAGATATTTTCCTAGGCATTTTATATTTTGTTTTGTTTTGTTTTCCTCTCTTGAAACAGGGTCTTTCTCTGCCACCCACGCTGAAGTACAGCAACGTGATCCTGGCTCACTGCAGCTTTGACGTGCTGAGCTCAAGCCATCCTCCCACCTCAGCCTCTCCAGTAGCTTGGGACCACAGGCATGTGGCACTGTGCTCAGCTACTGTTTAAATTTTTTGTACAGATAGGGTCGTGCCCAGGCTGGTCTCAAACTCCTGGGCTCAAGGGATTTTCCCACCTCAGGCTGCCAAAAGCAGTGGGATTACAGGCATGAGCCACCACACCTGGCAATTTTTTGATAGTATTATAAATGATATGTTTTGCTACTATATAAAAATAGAATTAATTTTTAATACTGACCTAGCATCTTAAAATTTTCTTAACTTCACCTATTAATTGCAATATTCTTTTGAAAGAGTTTTTGTGTGTTGGCAGATTTTGTATACATAATTATATAACTTGCCAGCAGTGACAGTCTTATCTTTTCCTTTCTAATCAATTTGCCTTTTGTTTCTTTGCTTGCCTTATTGTATTTTTAGGACTTTACCAACAATATTGAACAGAGTGGTCTAAAGTGAGTATCCTGGTCTTATTTCTAATCTCAGATAAAAGCTTTCCATGCTTCATTATTGAGTATGATATTTCCTGTAGTGTTTTAAAAAATATATTCTTTGGTCTTAATTTGCTAAAAATATTTCTTAAAGTCATGACAGGTTTTAAATTTTGTTAATGTTTTCTGCATTTATCTGGATGATCCTATCTATGACTATTTTCTTTATTCTATTAATGTGGCAAATTCAATAGGTTAAGTTTTGAATTTTCATACATTACACTCTGGAATACCCAATGTGATAATGATCTATTATCTTTACATACATATACATAGATAGATAGATATCTCCATATATATATCTGTATATATATATATATATATATATGTAGATCTCCATATATATAATAGAATTTGATTTGCTAATCTTTTGTTAAGGATTTTTGCATCTATGATTATGTGAGAGATTAGGTAATAATTTTTCTTTCTTGGAGTGTTCTTTGAAAAGTTTTAAAATCAAGTCTATGTTAGCCTAAAAATAAAGACAGAATATTCACTCTTTCAATTATTCTGGATGAATTTGTACAAATTAGTATAATTTATTCCTTAAATATTCAGAAGATTTCCCCAAGAAAGCCATCTGGGTTTTTGTTGTGGGAAGGTTTTAATAAGTGTTTCAAATTTATTATTAGATGCCAGACTATTCAGATATTAAATTCTGTCAGGTTTTGTAATTTGTATTTCTCAAGGAATTTGCACATTTCATTCAAATTTTCAAATGTATTAGCTAATTAACTGAATAACAATACCATAATTAAGCTAATTAACACATTCATCATCTCACAAAATTATCATTTTCTCCTTCTCTTTCACTCCTCCTCCTCCTCCTCCCCCTTCTCCTTCTCCTCCTTTGTAGTAAGAACACTTAAGATGTACTTATTTTCTTAGCACATATCAAGTATACAATACAGTATTGTTAAGCATAGTCACCATGCTGTACATTAGATCTCCAGAACTTATTCATGTTGCGTAACTTAAAATTTGCACCTCATTGACCAACATCTCCCTCTTTCCCTTATCCCTCAGACCCTGGCAATTCAGCATTCTACTCTCTGCTTCTACTCATTTGACTATCTCAGATCCCACATATGAATCAGATCATGCAGTATTTATTTTTTTTGCACCTGGCTTATTTCACTTAGCATAATGTCCTTCAGGCTCATCCATGTTGTCACATCTGACATGGTTCTTCTTTTTTTTTTTTTACAGCTCAATAATATGTCACTATACACATAGACAGATAGATAGATAGATAGATAGATAGATAGATAGATAGATGATAGATGATAGATAGATAGGGCAGATTTTCTTTATTCATATCCATTTGTACTTTGATGGACATTTAGGTTGTTCCCATATCTTCACTATTGTGAAACATGCTGCAGGTAACATGGAAGTGTGGTTATCTCTTCAAAGACACCGATTTCAGTTCCTTTGGATATAGAAGAGGGATTGCTGGAGTTTTTATGGAACCTCTGTACTGTCTTCCATAATGGCTGTGCCAATTTACATTCCAACCAACAATGTATATGGGTTCCCTTTTCTCCACATCCTTGCCAACACATGTTATCTTTTTGTCTTTTTGATAGCAGCTATCCTAACAGATGTGAGGCAATGACTCATTATGGCTTTGATTTGCATTTCCCTGATGATTAGTGATGCTGACAACCTGTTAATGTACCTGTTGGCAATTTGTATGCCTTTTTTGGATAAATGTATATCCAGGTACTTTGCACATTTTATAATTGGGTTTTATTTGGGATTTACCTGTTTTACTATTGTTGTTTGAGCTTTTTATATGTTTTGGGTTTTTTGTTTTTGTTTTTGCTTTTTTTGAGACAGAGTCTCGCTTTGTAGCCCACACTTGAGTGCAGTGGTCCAATTTCACTCATCTGCATGTGGGTGTCCAGTTTTCTCAGCACTGCTTATCGAAGAGACTATCTTTTCCCTACTGTGTGTTTTTGGTACCCTAGTCGAAGATCAGTTGCCTATAATGTACAGATTTATTTCTGGACCCTCTATTCTCTTTCATTGATCTATATGTCTGATTTTATGCCACCATCATACTTTCTTGATGACTGTAGATTTGTAGTATATTTTGAAATCAGGGCATGTTATACCTTTAGCTTTGTTCTTCTTGCTCAAGATTGTTTGGCTATTTGGAGTCTTTTGTGTTCCACGTGAATTTTAGGACTGTTTTTTCTATTCCTGAAAAGAATATCATTGGGATTTTAATAGCTATTACATAGAATTTGTAGATCATTTGTAGATCATTTAATAGCTATTACATAGAATTTGTAGATATGTAGAAAATATCGTATAGATATTTTCATTATATTAATTATTCCAATTCATAAAGATGGGCTATCTTTCCATTTATCTGTCTTCTTTGTTTCATCAATTTTAAAATAGTTTATCAGTATATAAAAGTATTTAATTTCACTGGTTTACTCCCAAGTATTTAATTATTTTTGTTGTTATTGTAAATGAAATTTTCTTAATTTCTTTTTAAGATAGTTTCTTGTAAGTGCATAAAAATTCTACTGATTTTTGAATGCTGATTTTGTATCCTGCAACTTTATTAAATTCATTTATTACCTTTAACAGTTTTTTGTATAGCGTTTAAGGTTTTCTACGTATATGATCCTATCATTTGCAAACAGAGACAATTTTAGTTCTTCCTTTCCAATTTAAATGTTTTTATTTCTTTTTCTTGTCTAACTGCTCTGGCTGAAACTTATAGTACTATGTTGAATGTAAGTGGTGGGAGAAGGCTTCTTTAGTGGATAGTAAAGAAAAAGGTTTCAGTTTTTCTCCATTGATTATGATATTAGTTGTAGCATTTTTATATATGGCCTTTATTGTGCTGAGGTAAGTTCCTTATATACCTATTTTGTTGAAAGTTTTTTTTTTTTTATCATGAATGGTATTGAATTTTGTCAAACACTTTTTCTGTATTTTGGGGATAATTATATGGTTCTTATCTTTCATTCCGTTACTATGGTGCATCACATTGATTGATTTTAGTATGTTGCATTCTAGAGAAAAATCCCACTTAATCATGGTGTATGATACTTTTAATATGCCGTCGAATTCAGTTTGCTAGTATTTTATTGAAGTTTCTTCATCTGCATTCATCAGGAATATTGGCCGGTCATTTTCTTTTCTTGTAGTGTGTTTATCTGGATTTGGTATTACAAATGGCCTCATAAAATGAGTTTTGAAGTATTCCCTCTTCTATTTTTTAAGAAGAGTTTTAAAAGAATTGGTATTATTATTTGAATGTTTGGCAGAATTCACCTGTGAAGGCATCTGGTCCTGGGCTGTTCCTTGTTGAGAGGTTTTGGTTTACTGATTCGACATCCTTACTCATTGTTGGTCTGTTCGGGCTTTCTGTTTATTTTAGATTCAGTCATGGTGGGTTGTCTGTTTCTAGGAATTTATTCTTTTTTTGGTTATCTAATTTGTTGGTGTATAATTGTTCATAATCATCTCTTAAGAGCTTTTGTATTTCTGAGTCATCAATTGTCATATCTCATCTTTCATTTCTGATTTTACTTAAGTCTCCTCTTTTTTTCTTAGTTAAGCTAAGGGTTTGTCAATATGGATTATCTTTATCTTTTGTTTATCTATTTGTTAATATTTCTTTTGTTTCTGTTTTTATTTATTATTATTATTATTTGAGACACAGTCTCACTCTGTTGCCCAGGCTGGAGTGCAGTAGTGCAATCATGGCTCACTGCAGCCTTGAGCTCCTGAGCTCAAGTAATCCTCCCACTTTAGCCTCCCAAGTAGCTGAGAGTACAGGTGCACACCACAGTGCCTAGCTCATTAAAAAAATATTTTTTTGTGTGGAGACAGGAGTTTTACTATGTTGCCCAGGCTGGCCTCGAACTCCTGGGCTCAAGTGATCCTCCTGCTTTGGCCTCCCAAGGTTCTGATTGCAGGCATGAGACACCATGCCTAGCATATATTGTTCATATTCTCTATTTCATTTATTTCTGCTATAATTTGTATTTTCTTCCTTCTGTTAATATTATACTTTAATCTTTTTTACAGTTCCTTATTTATTGGAGATATATTTTCTTTTCTAATGTAGACAATTATCAATGTAAACTTCTCTCAGTATTGTTTTTGCTGTGTCTTATAAAGTTTGGTGTGTTGTGTTTCCATTTTCATTAGTCTCAAGATATTTTTTTAAATTGCCATTGACTTCCTCTTTGACACAATGGTTGTTCAAGAGTGGATTGTTTAGTTTTTATTATTTATGAATTTTCTCATTTTCTCATTGCTACTGATTTCTAATTGCATTTGATTGTGTTCAGAAAAGATACATGCTATGATTTCAATCTTCTTAAATTTGTTGACTTGTTTTGTGACCTAACCAATGATCTGTCCTAGAGAATGCCCTGTGAACACTTGAAAAATATGTATATATATTCTGCTGTTGGGTAGAAAATTCTGAATATGTTTCTTAGGTCCATTTGATCTGCAGTGTTGCTTAAGTCAGCTGTTTATTGATTTTCTGTCTGTTATTAAAATGACATCCACTTTAATTCCTAGTATCGATAATTGTGTTTTCTCCCATTTTTCTTGATTAGGTAGTTTTAGAGGCTTATCAATTGTAACACTTATTTTAAATAATTTAATTTTGTCTTTTTTGGTTTTTCTATATTTTGCACTTGTTTTCTATGCCATTGATTTCTCCCAGTATGTTTGTCATGCTTTTCTTCATAGTTTTCTTTAGTTTGATTTGATCTTCCTTTGGTCTAGATTCTTAAGCAGAAACTTCAAATCATTCAACTTTGAACCTATTTCACTTTATTTTCTCATCTTTTTCTTTAAACATTTATTTTTATCTTACTTTTTTTCATCTTACCTTCAGCTCCAGCTGAAAGGATTATTTTTTAATATACACATTTTAAAGCTGTACATTTTTCTCTCACCATTGCTTTTGCTACAACTTGCAAGTTTGGGTATTTTGTATCTTCTTTGTCATTCATTTCAAAATATTTTCTAATTCATATTTTGAGTTCTTATTTTGCCATTGAAGTTTTTCAGAAATAATGTGGGTTCATTAATTTTCACAAAGTGGAGTTTTAGGGGTTATATTTTTGTGGCCAAAGAATGCACTGTGAAGGATAACGATCTTTTGAATTATGTTGAGGCTTTTTTTTATTTTGTACAGCCCAGCTCTAATGGTAAGGGTTTTATGTATACTTGAAAATAATATCATTATTGGGTTTATTTCTGGGTTGTCTATTCTGTTCCATTGGTCTATGTGCCTATTTTTATACCAGTGCCACACATTTTGGTGACTATGGCCTTATAGTATAGTTTGAAATCTGGTACTGTGATATCTCCAGATTTGTTCTTTTTGCTTAGTCTTGCTTTGGCTATGCAGGCTCTGTTTTGGTTCCATATGAATTTTCAAATTGTTTTTTCTAACTCTGTGAGGAATGATGGTGGTATTTTGATGGGGATTGCATTGAATTTGTAGATTGGTTTTGGCAGTATGGTCATTTTCACAATATTGATTCTACCCATCCATGAGCATGGGATGTGTTTCCGTATGTTTCTGTTGTCTATGGATGCAGAGTTCTAAATATGACAGTTTAGTTTGTTTGCCTATTAGGCTATTCAGACATTCTGTATGGACTTTCATTTTCTTTATCTGCTTTTCCTATCAGTTAGTGAGAGACATGTGCTAAAGTTCCCACAATAGTTAAGGATTTGTACATTTCTCCTTCTATAGTAGTTTTGTTAATTTTTGTTTTATGAAGTTTGTAGCTGTACCACAGGATTTATACAAATTAGGATTATGATGTTCTCTGTTTGACATTTTTTACTTTAGAAACTGTACCTATTCATTTATTTTAAGAACCTTATTGAAATTTAATTCGCATACCACACAATTCATCCATTTAAAGTATGCAATTCAATGTCTTTGATTATTGACAGAGTTGTGTAACTATCACCACAAATGCTTAGAATATTTTCAGCAATCCCCAAAGACATCTTGTATCCAATAGCTATCACTCCCCGCTACCTCACATTAACCTTCATAGACTGAGGCAACCATTAATATACTTTTTGTCTTTATAGATTTGCCTATACTGAAGATTTTATATAAATAGGATCATATAATATGCTGTCTTTTGTAACTTGTTTTTTTCATTTTGCAAAATGTTTTCAGAGTCTATGTATGTTTTAGCATGTAGTTGATTCCTTTTTATTGCTAAACAGCATTCCATTTAATGTGTATACAACATATTGCATATTGTTTGCCTATTGTGGACATTTGGCTTGTTTTCACTTTTTTGGCTATCATGAATAATGCAGCTTTTAACCTTCTTGTACAAGTTTTTGAGTGAACATACATTTTCGCTTCTCATGGCCCCATATTTAAGAATTCCTGGGTCATATGGTCACTCTATGTTTAATCTTTTGAGCAACTGCCAGAATATTCTGTGGTTCTTTCTTGTTAATAATATTTGCTTACTTAAAATTAGCTTTTTCTGACATTGGAAACTTTCTTTTGGTTAGTGCTTACATGATACTATGGTATATATTTTTTCAAAGATTTGTCTGTCTTATATTTAAACTGTTTACTTTTAAACACTACACAGTTATGGTTTCTTTTTCTCTGACAATTTTATTTAGTCTTCTATTTGGAGTTTTTAAGATTTAATGTAGTTACTGATAAAACTAGGTTTATATCTATCTTCTTACTAGTAATTTTCTATGGGCCCATTTGTTTTTTATGTTTCTTTTATTTTAAAAATAGTTTCCTGCTTTCTCTTTCATTATCAAATATTTTTATTATTATACATTTTTCATAAATTTGTTAGTTATATGTTCTCTTATTAGTTTTCTAGAGCTTACAACATGTATTTCTTCCTTATTACAGCCCAATAGAAGTGATTACTTTTCTCATGTTACTAATACTATTAAACCCTTAGAATCTTAAAATTCCATTTAATATCTCCTATGTATTATTAATACATTTTAGTTCTACATATAATTTTAACTCCCCAAAGCATTACAATTATTGTTTTATAAAAATAATATTCACTTATATTTATAATTCCAAATAGTCTTCATTTCTTTTTACATTTTAACTTTTTTCTCTGGAATCTGATGGGATCTTCTGCTTGAAGAATTTTCTTTGTTCTTTTTCTGTTGGGGCAGGTTTTCTGGCCACAAATATTTTAGTCTTTGTCTGAAAACTTCTTAATTTTACCCTCATTTTCAAAGACTATTTTTACTGGTTATAACATTCTAGCTGGACTATATTTGATCAAATTTTAAAAATGTCTGATAAAAGTTTATTGCCTTCTGGTTTATATTACTTCTTTTGAGAAATCAGCTGTCACTCTTATTGTTCTTTTGAATGCAGTATGTGATTTTATCTCTCCTCTCATTGCTTTCCAGATTTTCTCTTTGCCAGTGGTTTTCAGGAAATTTACCTTAATTTACATAGATAGGTGTGTGTGTGTGTGTGTGTGCATGTGTGTGTGTGTGTATTCTGCTTGGGGTTAATTGACCCTCTTGAATTTTGAGGTTGATATCTTTCATTCATTTTGAGAAAATTGTCAACACTGGGGTCTTTGAAGATGGCTCTGTCTCATTCCCTCTACATCCTTTCTAGAATTACAAGCCTATATATATTAGCCTCTTTGAATATATCTCTCTATTGTCTTGTGCTCATTTCTGTCTTTTTTTCTAATCTTTTAAAATCTCTGTTTCAATATGTGTGTTTTTATTGACCTGTTCACTAACTACTGATTATTTCATTAATCCTATGATGTTCTGCTTCTAAACCCGTGTATTGAATCTCAAATATTGTATTTTTAGTTTCAGACTATTCTTTTGACTCTGCTTTACAGATTCCATCCTCTGTTGAAATTATCCAGTTTTCATTCATTTTGTCCTCTATTTTTTCAAAATATTAATTATTGCTACTTTAAGATGCCTGACTTCTCATTTCAATATCTAGATCATCTGTGGGTTTCCCAGTTACCATTATTTGTCATATTTTCTTGTCTCTTTACCTGCTTAGTGATTTTTTTTGAGACAGGGTCTCATTCTGTCACCCAGGCTGGAGTGCAGTGGCATGATCACAGCTTGCTGCAGCCTCAACCTCCTAGTCTCAAGCTATCCTCCCACCTCAGTCTCCTGAGTAGCTGGGACTATAGGAGTGCACCACTACCTCAACTAACTTTTGTATTTTTTGTAGAGATGGAGTTTTGCCATGTTGCCCAGGCTCTGTATAGTAATTTATAAATATATGCTAGCCATTGTGTGTAATGAAATTATAGACACTCCAAATGGTCTTATATTTCATTCTCCCATTTCTCTTAGAAAGACAGTGTGAGAAGCTAAACATCTCAATCCAGTCAGAAATAGATCTGAGTCAGGACTGGTTTGTAGTTTTAATCAGATCAAGCTACCCATGCTTTACCTCTTTACTTAATGTATGGCCATCCTAAGCTTTCTTTAAGAGTCTTCAGCAATTCATATCTCAGCTCTGGAAGATTTCAGAGATCAATTTTTTTTCTCCATAGTTTCCAGCCCAGCTTCCCAACCTCCACTTCCATATAGCTTCAAAATTTGACAAATATTTGTAGGGAAAGATTGGCAGTTTGAAGCAGGCCTCCTACTTGCAAATTTCTTTATTCTAAGCACCATGAACCTGCAGGAAATTTTACTCTGCCTTGTAGAAACTTTCAGCCTACTGTCCTAGTCATCTACTCAGCACTGGAATTTAGCAAGTTTCTCATAGGGAAAACTGGCTATGCATTTGCACTCTCCGAAATTTCTAAACTGTTAGTCCACCACCACAGAATCTCTACAAAGCTTACTGATGTCCTCATTCTCCCCAAAAGAGTTTCTCAGTGAACACTATCCTTAGCTTATTCACAGGATTGGCAAATGCTCCTAGATGAACAAAAAGGTTGGATATAATCAGGTCACCTAGGAAATATTCTCCTCTCGAGCTGTAGATCATCTAATTCTCCTTGCTTCCATAGCTCTTTGATGCCTAAAATATATTTTGGGTTTTTTTTTTGTTTGGTGATATGTCTGACTTCTGGTTATTGCAGCAGAAACATTGGCTTGTATACAGAAGTCTAGGCTGCATTAATATTTTAAACAGGTGGTAGTCTTTCAGCTGTCTGGGGTCAGGGTTTTAGAAGGCTCAGAAGTACCCTTTTTGTTTTTTTCATGTTTATGAATGTTACCCATTCATTGATTCAGAAATTAGTGACTGCTGGCTGTAGGTGCATGTTAGTCATAGTGTTTTTATAAATTTCCAAACTGGGGGCTGGAATAAGCATTGCCTTTGTTCTTGTTTAAAACACAGATTAAAGGGAGTCAATTCTGGAGGTTCTTCTGAATGATTGGGTTGGGACCTGGGAATCTGTAATTTTAATACACTTCCCAGGCAATTCTGATGCAGCCCATTTACACAAAGGCATTTGGAAACCACTGAAGTAGGCCTGAAGTGATTAAAAAGTAATGTTCCGAGTCACTATCTTTGTGATGGAATACAGGAAATTTTATGGACTGTAAATTGGAGAGAAGATCAATTTTCAGTTCCCATTGCCAGTAGGTATACAGATATAGATCTCTGAAAGAAAGTTTAAAACCACTTCCCGACATCATCACAGTACATAAAAGAAAGTAAAGGTAATATAAAGAACATAAAGGCCAGAAATAAGAATTCTGATCCTACAGGTAGAGCACTATCTCTCACCTGAGCTGTAGTAAGTTCTCCTGGAGGCTGAAAGCCATGCCTAGGAGTAATTAGAAAATATGAATAACTTTGTGTGATTACTAATTAAGTTTCTGAAATAAAAAGCAAACACTTCTGAGAAGACCAGATTTTGTCGAAGAAGAGCAATGTGCCTCACACAGAAGAAGGGCCACTCTAGACCCACACTGCTCCTGTGGCCACCCTATACCATTATAATCAGAGTTTCAGTGAAGAGGAAATAGAATATGATGCAAAAACCATAACTACTCTTTGTAAGTAATTATATATTTAGAAATCAATTTATAAGAGACCTCATTTCAAAATACAGGTCTGGTTATTTGCAGTAAGTCATTTTATTGTCTTCACAGTTTCAAATTCTAGAAAAATCCTTGCTTGGTGGTGTTCTCTACCTATTCAATCATGAGTCTGGCACCCAGAAATGGCCAAAGAGGTCAATCGAAGTGATGTTTACCACATTCTCTCTAAATGAAGCTTACTCTGCATGTGCCACTCATGAGGTGACACACTGAAGATGCCATCACCATCCAGAGGTCATAGGATGAGAACAAACATACTGGATGCACTGTGACAATGTGAGGTGTGTTGAGAATATTCTACATCTTCTAAATATGGGAGTAATGTAAGTGACTCTGCCTCTCTGGGGAAGGAGGAGTGAGAAGATTCTTCCTGTATTTTTCTTCGTGAGAAGGGGAGTAGACATCGCCTCCTACTGCAAGTGCCATTCTTCTCCTTTTACAATGCCCAATACCGTGGCATTGTCCTAAGTAACACAGGGACTGTCACAAGCTCACTGTCTCCAGTATTGTCCTTACTTAAAGTGCCCATGGTCTCTCATTCTCTCTCTTATTTTCCATTGTCTTTTCGCTCTCTTCTACACAATACCAACAGAAATACTTGGTCTATATTTTAGGTAGTACATTCCACCCTTCACAAATAGGGGGTTATACTATACCTGTGAAGATCTTCATCCAAGACTTTACAGGATGCTGTAGAGGAAGACATTGAGAGGAAATCAGGTCATAGTAAATATCCCCAGCTCATATGTTAAAGCAGCAGATTACCTGGGAATCAGCCCTACTAGAAAGCTGCTGTTTTGGCTACCCATCTATTCTATCTAGCTGCAACACATGGATTAAGAAGACACTTTTCAAGGAGGTTTTTTTATTGCTGCCAAACAAAAATATTCAGTTTGGAGTTACATGTTCTTGCAACTCATTTATACCATTGATAAATCAATCTCATTAATGATGCTCTGGTGCCTCCTGCTTCATATAGCTAGGAATCTCTAAATTTAACATCACAAACTCAAATACCTACAGGCATCAAGTAAACCATGTAAATGAGCAAAGCAGAAAGGTGGAAGTTATGAGTAAGAATGGGAAGTGTGGCAACAGAAAGTAGCCACCCCACTTGAAGAGGCAGCAGCTACATCGTTTCATGGTTTGCCATGATTTTGCGTGGTAAACCAGCTGTCTTCTATTTAAAAAAAGAGAAAAAGAAAAGAAAAGAAAACAGAGAAACTCAGACTTTTATGTTAGATACTCAGAATATGAAATATTTAAACCCAAATTAGAAATAGAAAAACCCCCACCACACTAATGTAAGGCAAATAAAAACAAAATAAAACACAACCCCAAGCCAAGATATCCAGCCTGAATTCAGCCTATACCTGCACATTTACAGCTGCTCTTCTGTATTAATTCATTTGATTCTTGACCCACCTGGATGTCTTTTTACCAGATAGGGCCTGAGTACGTTCCCTGCCAGTAAGTCTTCTCTGCCTGACACCCGTGTTATAGCCCCTGCTCCAAAAGTGTGAATTTGCAGAGCCAAGTTCCCCTTCTTGCTCATTCTCAGAGTTCCAGAATCAGAAAAAAATATTTTTCAAATTAGAGTTTGACTCTTAAGGAAAACTGTCATTTTCATAATGTGAGCCATGGAATGTCAATTTCAAATTTGTTCGATTTTCAGATTTTCATATTGGACCTGGCACAGAGTAGAAAGTTTTTAGATTAGCTTTGAGAGTGTGAGCAAATCCTTGATGAAGAGTCTGACAGAAGCATCTTCTAATCTTGTCTCTGACACTTCTTAGCAGCAAGAACTTGTTAAAGTCCCTCAGATTCATTTAGGTTTCATTTTCTCATATGCAAAATGGAGATACTAATAGAAGATTGTTATATGGATTAAATAGGACAGAATATAAGATAGTACCAAGAAAATCACTAAGTGCTGTTGAAACACAGGACATGATTATGATTGATGCTTTTAATATTTAAATCTAAGCTTGTCTTGGAATTTCTTTTGTTTTATTGACATTCCCATTTTCCTTTTTTATCTCATAAAATGGAATTAAGAAGAGGACATGTATAAAAATGAAAAAGCTAATTTGCAAAACAGGGTCAGATTTTAATTAAATATATTGACCTGATGCAATAGTTTCTTCAAAATTTCATTTGTAAAATACTTACTGAGTGTGTACTATGGGCCAGACATTGTTTTAAGTACTGGGTATATAGGGATGAACAATCTAGGCAAAGAGCCTACCTCATGGGACTTATATTTTTAATTAGGAAGACAGATCATAAATATGTAAACAGATAGATACACAATTAAATGTAGTTTACGTGTTTTAAGGTATAATAAAGCAGAATATGAAAATAGAAAGTGACAATAGAGAGAGAGGAGCTCTTTTGAGTAGCACAATTAGAGAAAGCCTCTCAGAGCTAGTGATGTTTGAACAGACATATGACTGGACTGCAGGAATTCACCATGCAGGTCCTTCGAAGAGAAGTGTTTCAGGCAGAGGAAGGAACAAGTACAAATTATCAAAAGCAAGAATAAGTTTGGTATAGCCAATTAATAGGAAAATAACCCCACTGTTGCTAGAACAAAGTGAGAGGAGAGGATAAAGAGTTAGGGGATAAGATATTCTCATTCTTATAGCTGGGAAGGGCTGGATCATGTAGAGTCCTACATTCACAGTACGGATCGCGGTCAAACTTTGTTCTGAATATCACTCAAGTTTGAGCTGGAGCAACATTACTTCAGCTGCTAAGCATAAGGGAATTGGTTTTAGGGGGACAAAAGTGAAAGAAGGGAGAGCAGTCTAGGAGATACATAATACCAGTCATAACCAGAATAGTAGTGGTGTAGGCAGGGTGAAGCAATCAGATTAAGGATATACTGCATTGTGAAGGTGGCACCAACAGGACTTGCTGATGGGTTATATGTAGCAGTGAAGGAAAAGGAGGTATCATGGGTGATTTATCAATGTGGGGTCTGAGTTACCAGGTTAATGCTACTGCCGTTTAGTAGGATTTAGGGAGAGACTATGGAAAAAGCAGATATAATAGACATGGAGAGTGAAATAAGAAAATCCATTTTAGATGTATAGCATAGCAAGTTTGAGATTTCTGGCTGGGCATGGTGGCTCATGGCTGTAATCCCAGCACTTTGGGAGGCCGAGGCAGGCAGATGACTTGAGGTCACGAGTTCGAGACCAGCCTGGCCAACATGGTGAAACCCTGTCTCCACTAAACACACACACACACACACACACAAAATTAGCCAGGTGTGGTGGTGTGTGCCTGTAATCCCAGCTACTAAGGAAGCTGAGGCAAGAGAATCACTTGAACTAGGGAGGCAGGGGTTGCAGTAAGCCGAGATCACTCCACTGCACTCCAGCCTGGGCAACAGAGCAAGACTCCATCTCAAAAAATAAATAAATAAAAAGATTCCTAGTAGACATCAAGAAAATATATCAAGTTGGAAGCTGAATGCTTGCATCTGGAGTAAGGCCAGGGAAAAAGCCAAAGATCCTTGGACACTGCAGTTTGACTGGTCAGGAAGAGGAGGAGGAGCCAGCAAAGGAGATGGGAAAGGAGCAGCCAGGGTTGTCGGAGAAAAATCAGAAATGCAGGCTGTCTTAGAAGCAAAAAAAAAAAAAAAAAGGAAGAAAAAGAAGAAATCGAATGTGTCAAATGCTTCTTATCAATGAAGTAAGATAATGCCTGAGAATTAACCATTGCATTGGCAGAAGGGAAGGTGTTAGAAACCTTTGAAGAGGAGTTTTAATTAAGTGCTAGCGTGAAATCCTTATTGACATAGGACAAAGAGAGAATGTATGGGGAGAAAATGCCTGCAGCAACTACCTACAACTCACTGGGGAGACTTATTTTTTCTATAAAGATGAGCAGAGAAATAGGCAGTACCTGAAAGTGCTAGTAGGGCTTATGGCAGTTTTATCAGTATGGATGCAGAGAGTGTGTAAAGGAGATAAAAAAGCAGACTAAATCAAAGATGCAATGAAATTGATGACCAAGAGTTATAGATTAGGCTGGGTGCAGTGGCTCGTGCCTGTAATCCCAGCACTTTGGGAGGCTGAGATAGGCAGATCACCTGAGGTCAGGAGTTTGAGACCAGCCTGGGCAACATGGTGAAATCCCATCTCTACTAAAACTACAAAAATTAGCCAGGCATGGTGGAGTGTGCCTATAATCCCAGGTACTCGAGAGGCTGAGGCAGAAGAATCACTTGAACCTGGGAGTCGGAGTTTGCGGTGAGCAGAGATCGAGTCACTGCACTCCACCTGGGTAACAAAGCAAGACTCCATTTCAAAAAAAAAAGAATTATAGATTAAATTTCAGAACATGTGGTCCACAGTTTCATGCAACTATGTTTATAAGCAAAATGGGTCGATTTCATTTTAAACCTAATTAGAACATTTGAGAGCTTTCGTGTTAATTTTGTCATTGCACCTCAAGCTGCAAAAGTTGTGGTCACAGTGCATGATAAGTGCTTAGTTAAGATACAGAAGGCATTAAATTTGAGAATGGAAGATGTGAACAGAAAGGTGTTTGATTTGATAGCAATAGGGTTTGGTACTATCCTAAGTTTCAGGCATCCACTGAGGGTCTTGGAATGGATAACCCATGGACAAGGGGGATTACTGTACACAAATTAATCTGTAAGTGTTAAAGCAAGCTTGCATTCCTGAGATAAATCCCATCTGGACATAATATATTATGTATTGTTGGGGTTTGATTGGCTAAAATTTTATTAAGTATTTTTGCACTTATGTTTATGAGGAGTTTGGTAAGCAGTTTTTGTTTTATTTCTTGAAAGACTTTTTTCTGGATTTGGTATCAGAGAGGGATGGCTTTATGACTTACATAGAAATTACTTTTTTCTTTTTAATTTTTGTCTGGAAGATTTTATATAGAGTTGGTATTATTTATTTCTTAAATGGGGTAATTTTCCGGTGAAGCCATCTGCGTCTGGAGTTTTCTCTGTGAGCAGATTTTTAAAATATAAATTCAAATTTTAAAACAGTTATAGAGCTATTCAAGTTATCTATTTCCTCTTGAGTTAGCTTTGTTAGTTTGTGTTCTCCTCAACATTTGCTATTTCATCTAAGGTGTCAAATTTATTGGGCATTTTTTATAATATTCCCTTAGTATCTTCTTAATACTTGAAGAATCTGTAGTAACATCACATTTCTTATTCCTGATATTTTTCAGTTTTACTGATTTTTCCCAAATAGCCAACTTATAGTTTCATTGATTTTCTGTAATGTTTTGCTTTCTGTTATTTTGCTTTTGCTCATATCTTTATTATTTCTTTCTGCTTACTTTAGGTTGAATTTAATATATTTTTTTCTTTACTACGGAAGCTGAGGTTGTTAGGTTGAGCTTTTCTTTTCTTCTAATGTAGTTCTGAAGCTATACATTTCCCTCTTGGTACTGTTTTATATGCATCCAGCAGACTTTGGTATATTGTGCTTTCCTTTTCACTCAGGGAAAAATGTTTCCTAATTCCCCTATTGATTTCTTTTTTGACTGACAGACTATCCATTTTTCTGAATACATGGGCATCTCCCAGATACTGTTCTGCTATTTATTTCTAATTTAATTCCAGTTGGTTAGCTCCATTTTCTAGGCGAGTATTCTGAGGGTCTGAGAATGTGCTCTATGTCTCTCTTGTGTCCCTGCAGATCTGTTATCTCCTCTCCACTTTAATTTGTGCCTTGAAAGGCTGCCAGTAGAGACTGCAGCAAGGGACTCAGTTTTGCCTTTGCACTTGCTTTTGCTTTCCTTTTGGATTTTCAATGTGGAGCACCACCAGGAAACTGGAGGGAAGGAGGCTTATGTGGCCAGGGCACCGATGTCTCTAGGATCCTCTTTACAGGACACTACTCCTAGATGCTTACCTTGTACAAAGATCAGCCAGTACACTCTACATGGTTTTCTCTGCTTCTGACTTATGATAATTGCTCTCTCTTCTTGCCTTTTAGAACTAGTCAGGGAATCAACCCTATGATTACTAGCCTCTGGCTACTGCACTATCTCTTAGGAATTGTAAATAATGGCTTAATTAAATTTCCTCCTGGTATTCCAGTTTGAGTATGCCATCTGCTTCCTCCCAGGACCCTGACTAATAAAGAAAGTATCATTAAGGGTTGTAGAGCTGTTCTCAAAAAGCTTTTAATCTAATAGAAGAAACATATATTCTACAAATGAATGTTAATTATTTTTAATGTATCTGTAAATGCCAAGTGAATGAAACAGACAACAACTACAGGGATTCCAGCATGTGGAAAAGGATTCCAAATCACAAATCCAGTTCTAAGTTCCTGTCTGATTTTGAAATACTTTTTCATATTTCCTAAGCAGAGAAAGCTTTAATGTAAATTGTGAATTAGGTCATAGGAAGACCTCCTATATGAAGTAGAATTCAACCAAGCATTTGAAACATAGAGTATATTTGAATAGGCAGAGATGTAGCATGAAGTCATATGCTAACTGGGATTTGTTCTCTAAAAATTTAATGTATATATCCTGCTTCCTCAAACCTGTGCCTTTTTGGAAGGCTTGTAATAGTGCTGTGTGGCTTACTCCCTCCATCAGAAGATGGGGAGGAAAGCCAGCCATTTGAACTATAGCTAGGGTAGGATGCTTTGGCTCTAGTTCTAGGGAATGGAATCAAAATTACCCTGGAAAGTAGGATGAAAACAAAGAGCATTACAATTTCAGTTAACGCCCAGAGTCAAGTTAAGAGTCTGAGCAGTGTCATCAACCTCAAGTTCAAGAGGAAGATTTAAGTCTATAGACCGAAGACAAAATATTAAGAGCCCAGAAGATCAATAATAGATGAGGAAATGACACACAGGATGCATTGAATCAAAATATTTTAAGACACACGTGGTGAGAAAAGAAAAACTTTTGGGTACATATTATTGCAGAGCACCATGCAGGAATTCTTGAAGTGACACTTAGATAAATCTCAATAGAGTAACTGAAAGAATGGTTAAGGGAATGGTTCCATAGACAACATGTAAACGTCTACCTAGAGAACATTTATGGGCTGAAGTGAATTAATGTGCACACGCTCTTAGATATTGAGTCTACAAGAAGTTAAGTTTCAGGCATGATAGGAAAGACACATGTCAGTGACGGACAGTTACCTTGGAAATGTACTGAAATGTGTGGGCCCAAGCAAATGAGTCATGACTTCATTAACCACTGTGAAGTAAAAGCAGACCAGAATATATGAATATTGCGGATAAGCTAATCGTTCTGAAGTTTTAAAAACTTACTTGACTTTTTTTTTTAAAGGATTCCTGACTGCCAGAATCAGCACTCAGCTTTTCCTTTTTGCCTCATGGAGTTCAACTTTGATCTCAAATTGCACATCCCACTCACCGATACAAAAGCTTCAAGCCTGCTGGGCGCAGTGGCTCACATCTGTAATCCTAGCACTTTGAGAGGCCGAGGCAGGCTGATCACTTGAGGTCAGGAGTTCCAAACCAGCCTGGCCAACATGATGAAACCCCATCTCTATTAAAAATATACAAAAAATAATAATAACTGGGCATGGTGGTGGGTCCCTGTAATCCCAGCTACTTGGGAGGCTGAGGCAGAAGAATTGCTGGAACCTGGAAGGTGGAGATTTCAGTAGGCCGAGATTGTGTGCACTGCACTCCAACCTGGGTGACAGAGTGAGATTCCAACTCAAAAAAAAAAAAAAAAAAAAAAAAAACGCTTTAAGTTGACCAGCCTCATTCTTTTTGAAACAGAAATGGGCACTAGCTGTTGTGATTCATGCATGTTCCTCAGGGACTGTAATCTACCACTTATAGCGTTCAGCATCTCCCCAGAAAGAAAGACTTCCGGGTGCTTGTTATTAATGAAGACAAACCTGGGAGCTTTGAAGTACCACTTTAATAAATACTAATTGATTATACGAATGACACTAAACTAACTTTCACCTACATACATTATGAGCAACTATTTTTCCCAATTTCATTTTTATAATAATATTTTTTTTCACATTGATCTGCTATGCCACTTTTGTCACCTTTCACAATTCCATAGATGTGTTGGTGTGTGAGTTCTCTATTCTGTACCATTTGTCAATTTGTCTGTTCTTGCATTAATACACCCTGTCTTAATTACTATAGTTTCATCATGAAGCCTGATATATAGCAAAATTGGTCTCCTCCATTATTTGTCTTTAGATATGTCTTGTCTGTTGTTGACCCTTTATATATTCATAGAAATTTAAGAATCAGCCTCATTAGAAGTCCGATTATGAGGCCAGGTGTGGTGGCTCATGCCTGTAATCCCAGCAGTTTGGGAGGCCAAGGTGAGCAGATCACCTAAGGTCAGGAGTTCAAGACCAACCTGGCCAACATGGTGAAACCCCATGTCTACTAAAAATACAAAAATTAGCCGGGTATGGCGGCACCTGCCTGTAATCCTAGCCACTTGGAGGCTGAGGCATGTGAATCATTTAAACCCAGCAGGTGGAGGTTGCAGTGAGTCGAGATTGTACTCCAGCCTGGGCAACAGAGTAACAGAGTGAGACTCTGTTTCAAAAAAAAAAAAAAAAAAAAAAAAAAGGTCCAATTATGACTTTGGAATTGTGTCAAATCTTTAGATCAATCTGGGGTGAATTGACATCTCTATGATACATCTCTATTACAAACACAGCCCTCTCTTTAATTGTTTAGGTCTTCTTGACTGTCTCTCAGTCAAATTTTTATAATTTCTTGCTCTCGGGTCTTTGCGTCTTAGTTGGATTTATTTCTAAATAGTTTGGAGTTTTGCTTGCTATGTGAATTACATCTTTATTCACATATTTACATTTTCTTATGTGTTACTGATGTGTAGAAATACAATAGATGACCATGGATGGGGGCTCACGCCTGTATCCCAGCACTTTGAGAGGCTGCGGTGGGAGGATTGCTTGAGCCCAGGGCTTTGAGACCAGCCAGGGCAACATAGTGAGACTCAGTCTCTCACACACACACACACACACACAAAATTAGCTGGGTGTGGTCGTGCGTGCCTGTAGCCCCAGCTATTCAGGGGTCTGAGGTGGGAAAATTCCTTGAGCCCAGAAGGTCAAAGCTGTAGTGAGTCATAATTGAGCCACTGAATTCCATGTTGGGTGACAGAGTGAGACCCTGCTCAATTCTCCTATTATTTATAATTACATTTTATTAATATAACCTGTAATATTTTTATATAACAATTCTCTGTTGATTTTTTGGCATTCTCTATGTTAATAATTATATCATCTGCAAATAATGACAGTTTTATTTCTTCATTTCCAAGCCTTATTACTTAATTTCTTATCTTATTTCACTGGCTAAAAAATTGAAATCAATTTGACACCATGCAAAACAAACAACTTCACATGCATTGAGGATTCAAATATCAAAAGTAAAATTTTAGCGTTTTGGTAGATAATATAGATAATGTACAAGTAGGAAACGTTTTCTTAAGTAAGATATCAAAAGTGATAACCATAAAAGAAACAACAGATAAATCTGTGTATATTGCAATAAAAACCCCTGCTACTCAAAAGATAGCTGAAGAAAATGGGAAAATATACAAGCTATAAATAGGAAAGAGTGTATTTGCAGCACATAAATTGATACATTGATAAAGTATACTCGCTGTCTCTTTAAAGGATAAAGAACTTCTACAATATAATATTAAAATGAGAAAATTGTTATTTCACAGAAAATATTTATCACCAATAATCATATTTAGAAATTTTAAACAACATTAACAATGAAGAAAATGAAAAATAATACTGTGGTAATAAGTAATCTAGAGATGATTTAAATTACTGTAGCTGGGAGGATTGCATAGGTTATATGCAAATATGACACCATTTTGTGTAAGAGACTTGAGCATACATAGGTTTTGATATTTGCAGGGGGATCGTAAAACTAATCAATCCCCCATGGATATCAGTGGACAAGAGTACTATATTGGAAAGTTGAACAGTTATGTATCTTACAATCCAGCAATTCAAATTTTTGGTTTACACCTGAGAGAAATAATTGCACAGGATCACCAGAAGTCATGGACAATAACTTTCACATTACCACTGTTCATAATATTGAAAACCTGGAAATAAATTTAAGAGAATGAATAATTAAATTATGATATATTCAAACAATGGACTTTTGTAGGACAGTGAGCTGAATCAACCTCATGTATTCACTACAATATGGATGAAAAGAAAAAAATCAAATCATAGCGACTTGAAATCAAATCAAATATATAGCAAAATAATATTTTCCAAAAATCAAAAGCAAGTAAAACTAAATAATATATGGTTTAAGCATACATATATACTTCTAAGACTGTTTAATATTTAAGGGAATAAATAACACAAAATTTGGGATTGTATTTATTTTAGGGTGGAAGGAAAATAGGGGAACAGTATGGGAGGAGCATATAAATAGATAAACATTATTGTCAGAGTTCCAATTATTTGGTTGCATGGTACATTTTTGAGTGTTTATTATATTATCAAAATTAATAAATCAAGTAAATTAACATCATATATGAATCATTAATGATAGGATATCATGGACTGAGGCTTATGTTTAATTCTGTAAACCTGAGGTTCTTTAAAAATCATATATAACAGCAACACATATGAGCTGGAATTAATCCCTACACAGGATCTCTCAGAAAGTAGAGTGTAAGGATGAAGAGAAAAGACAAGTACTTTAGTGAGAAATACCATGGAAATGCACTGATACCAGGAAAAATACACTTCTCAAGCAACGAGGGATGTGGCTTCCTTAGTCACTATTGGGGTTAGATTAGCCAACATGATCTATTTCCTGTTCAAAGGCACAAATAATTTGTTAATATGAACCTTAGATTTTATCTACTCCAATGATTCAAAATATTCTCTGATATTTCTTTCTTTCTTCATTTTTTTTAATTTTTTTTTTTTTTTTTTTTTTTTGAGACAGAGTCTCGCTGTGTCGCCCATCCTGGAGTGCTGTGGTGCAATCTCGGCTCGCTGCAACCTCCGCCTCCCAGGCTCAAGTGATCCTCCTGCCTCGGCCTGCTAAGTAGCTGGAATTACAGGCCACCACACCCAGCTAATTTTTGTATTTTTAGTAGAGATGGGGTTTCACCATGTTGGCCAGGCTGGTCTCAAACTCCTGACCTCAGGTGACCCACCCACCTCGGCCTCCCAAAGTGCTGTGATTATAGGCATGAGCCACCATGCCCAGCCTCTAATATTTCTTTCTAGCTGTTTGAATTATGTGACTGTTTCTTTTAACCTCTCTATTATATACTCAGCTTCTCCCCTCCCCTACCCAGCCCTGGGGTTTTGGTCCTGTGGAGATATATAATTAACTGAGGAATGCAATAGTGTTGCCTCTGGATTCTCTAGTTAATGTTATCTGTCAGTAAGACTGTACTCCACATTTTTTCCTAGTTAATGCCATCTTTCTCTCCCAGAACCCTAAAGCACTTGTCAAAGCCACAGGAGTAGGGACAGGAAGGGGAACAGGGTATAGCACAGAGGATCTAGGGGTGTCTGAGGTGAAAAAGGCATTAGAAAACGTGTAGAAGATGAAATTAAAGCAGAGAGAGATAAAAATGAATGACTGAAAGCACTCAGTTGATTAACTGAGTAATTCAAGTGACATTTGTCACGGCTGGTGTCAGAGCTGAACCAGAACCTGAGACAGGATAATAGGGTCTGGGAGGCAGGGAACCTAAGGCTGATTCACACTGACTGCCTAGAACTAAATCAAAAGGAAAACCCCAACTTCCCACACCTAAGTAACAAAAGGACCAGAGGCTACTTCCTTTGCAAAAAGACCCCGCCCTTTTTCTGTGTGGCAGATGGAAAATTGAAAGTATCTCTGATTGGTTGCTTTCTGCAACCAAGCAGATGCTTGCATAGGGTGTAACCTTTGTAACTTCAGGCTCTGATTGGTTGCCTTACACAACCAATCAGACTGATTGTGGGCCACTACTTAATATACATAGGGTGTATACCAAGTAACCAATGGAAACCTCTAGAGGGTATTTAAACCCCAGAAAATGCTGTAAAGGGGCTCTTTAGCCCCTGTGCTCAGCCCGCTCCCACCTGTGGAATGTACTTTCGTTTTCAATGAATCTCTGCTTTTGTTGCTTCACGCTTTTTTTTTTTTTTTTTTTTTTTTAGATGGAATTCACTCTTGTTGCCCAGGGTGGAGTGTGGTGGCACGATCTCACCTCACTGCAACCTCTGCCTCCTGTTTCAAGCAATTCTCCTGCTTCAGCCTCCCGAATAGCTGGGATTTCAGGCATGCGTCACTACACCCGGCCAATTTTGTATTTTCAGTAGAGATGGGGTTCCTCTATATTGGTCAGGGTGGTCTCGAACTCCTGACCTCAGATGATCGGCCTGCTCAGCCTCCCAAAGTGCTGGGATTACAGGCATGAGCCACCGCACCCAACTTACTGCTTCATTCTTTCCTTGCTTTGTGTGTTTTGTACAATTCTTTGTTCAAGACGCCAAGAAGCTGGACACCCTCCACCAGTAACAAACCCATTTCCCTTGGCGCTGAACTGAGGCACTTCCTGTTTCACCAGACCATTCTTTACCTACCCCTTGTGCCCAGAGAGGAAGCCAAATTTTTTTTTCCAGTTCCATTTGTATCTAGAAGTTTCTAATGTATACTCTGTTCCTACCTGAGATTCCACTCCACAGGAGAGGTTTCAGGTTACTTCTAAGTCTCTTAGGAAGTCTCTTCCTAAAAGAAAGTTATCCGCCGGGCGCGGTGGCTCACGCCTGTAATCCCAGCACTTTGGGAGGCCGAGGCCGGCGGATCACGAGGTCAGGAGATCAAGACCATCCTGGCTAACACGGTGAAACCCCGTTTTTACTAAAAATACAAAAAATTAGCCGGGCGTAGTGGCGGGTGCCTGTAGTCCCAGCTACTCGGGAGGCTGAGGCAGGAGAATGGCGTGAACCCGGGAGGCGGAGCTTGCAGTGAGCTGAGATTGAGCCACTGCACTCCAGCCTGGGTGACAGAGCGAGACTCCATCTCAAAAAAAAAAAAAAGAAAGAAAGAAAGTTATTTCAGTTCTTGAGAGGCACCAGCTGCTGCCATGCACAGGGTTGCAAGGAGTTCTCTGAGCTACCTGAACCGCTGCGGGTGGTGGAGGGAGGCGGCTATGGCAGGTGGCAGGTGGGGGTGGTAGACAATAAACAAAGACATTTGTGGAATTGTGTAGACAGAACGTGGGAGCTCTGTAGGGCCCCCAGTGCATCTATTTGTCTGCCTTTAGACTAAGACTCAAAGAATGAACTGATGACCTCGTATATTTCATTTTATTATATAGTCACTTGAACTTGTTTTCTATGAACTGTGTCTTCCTTGCAGCTTGCCTTTTAATTAAACTCTTAATATATCTATTTAAGACCTCCCCAGACTGATTAATCAAGTGCCACCAGGAAACTGAAATTCCATCATAAAACAGTTACTAATGTGTGAGGGGGGATTATTAAATTGCTGTTTTATTACCGAAATTGACAAAGATCAGTGATGAAGAGTGAGCATACTGGAGTCGCGTGGCAGCACGCTCATCTAATTAATGAAGTGACAGTTTTATGCTGTGAAGTAGCAAAAGGACTTGACAAGACTCATGGCTTTTCTCATTGACTCTAACAGCTGGAATGATGTTTCTTAACATTCGCACAAGGTTTGGCAGTAATATATTACCCTCGTCACACTTAAAGAAGGAGGGAGGGGCAGTTAAAATCTTCTTCCACTGTCGACAAATCCCAATAGGAAGACATTGCTGAGAGTACTCCCCTGGCCCCACCTTATCTAACTACCAACATCCACGCCTCCACCATACACTCTACAATCAGATATCTCTATTGTGAAGCTGCTTGCTTTGTTTTTTTTTTTTTTTTTTTTTTTTGGTACATTTGTTGGGCAAAGATGAAGAAACCAACAGGGACTGACTTTAATTTTCCCAGGAAGAAAAAGAAATAAAAGCTTAAGGCATTGACACACAGTTTGTTAATGATTCTGAATTCATAAACCAATGGGACCTAAAACAGAAAACAGAGACTTATTCTGAATTAATCAGACATTTATAATATCGATGAATGTTTTCTGTGACAATGGTAAAACTGTCTTTATCAGAAGAAAAGACAGGCAACTTAATCCGTCTTTTTCAGTTGATTTTTTTTTTTTTTTTTTTTTAGTATCTGTTGCCTGGCTACTTGTGTTGTTTGGCCAAATATTTGGGCCTCTGTGTGTTTTGATTCTGCTCAGATAGGCAAAGGGGATCAGATGGATTTGAGAACTGTGTCTCTCTTGAGTCTACAAGAGTCCTCAGGGGATCAGATGAAAAACAGTCTACTCATTTCTGGGATTACAAAGTTCCAGAAAAACAGGCTACATGGTACTAACAAAGGCAGTCTTGCTTCTGATATTTCAGCTGTTCAATTCTTTCATTATTTCCCCTCTAAATTTCCCCTATTAAATTAAAGAGGGAGAAAAGAACTGCTTTTCTCCTACTTAGTTGATATGGGTAGGTCCAGCCTCAGGTCTAAATCAGATCTAACCCAAGGTTATGTTTGTGGAGCTTGGTTCTGAAAACTCACTTTTTTTGAAGGTAAATGATTATAAATTTAAATTTCAACTCCCTGTAGGGCTGCTTGGCTGAGAAGGATTTCTGGGCTTGGCACAGCTCAGTAGTAATTATCAAGACTTGAACACAGTTTTTGTTTCAAGGGGAAAGACATTTGGCAGCAGCTCTTGCAGACTCTAAAAGGCCACAAGATTTTTTTTCCCCAGAGGTGCCAAAACCTCTAATTTACAGAAGTAAAATGTTAATGCTCCTCTCTCACCCATATCCTGGTCCCCACCAGCTTTGAGGAACAGGTATGGTTTTTTCTGCAACACTCTCATCACAGGAAACCACAGAGTTCACAACCCAGCAGGATTACTTTCAGTGCCAGTGTACCGTTTAGGACCATCCATGTCGGATGGCTTTCAAATCTCCACAGCCAAACGTGTTTCACTTGAAGGGATAAATCAGAGTTACTCAAGCAAATGATACCTAAGCTTTTTTTTACAATCCACTCAAAAGATGCATTTCTTTTTCTCTTTGAGGCAAGGGGCAACCAACATAGCATTTTTAAGTATCTAATAGGTGCCAAGCATCGTGCTAATCAATGCAGAGAGAGCCTAATCCCAAAGATACAGCTCTTGGCCATTAAAGGTGACAGATCTGTTTAGGTAATAATACAAGTCCAAAATCAGCAAAGTATGATTCCAAGGCCCTACATGAACAAGTAAAAACTAATATGTGTGTATGTGTGTGAGTGTGAGTGTGTGTGTGTTTGAGAGAGAGAGAGAGAGACAGAGAGAGAGTGAGAGAGAGAGAATATGTGGTACATTCATTCATTCATTCATTCAACAAACACTGGGCTAGTATCTCAGGATGCAAAGATTACTAATATGCTGTTCCCATCCTTAAGGACCATACAAGCAATGGAGAACACATTGGATGAATAGACCATTTATCCATTCAGCAAATATTTTTGTACCTCTTATAACCCAGGCCCTCTGCTATATGATGTGAACATAATGCTAAGAAGCTAGATACAGCTAGATGTAGTGTCTATGCCTGTAATCTCAGCTACTCTTGAAGGCCGAAGCAGGAGGATTGCTTGAGGCCTGGAGTTCAAGATCAGCCTGGTGATACCACATCTCTAAAAAAATAAAAATAGAAAAGAAGCTAGATATGGTCCTTTGCTTTATGGGATTCATTATTATGCACTCATCCAAGAGAACAGTTCATGATGCTGAGTAAGAAACTAGATAGGCTTTCGAGTAAAATCAATCTATATTCACATCTTGGCTTTACAATGTACTAAACCTGTGGTTGATATGTTACTCACCCTCTCTAAGACCTGCTTTTATCTTCTGGGAAATAGGCATAACAGTACATAACATACAGGTGTTGCAATTATAAAAAAAAATAGGTAATATAAGCACACACCCATTGTAATGTCTGGTACTCTGTAAGTACCCAATAAATAGTACTTAGTTACAGATATAAGTGGGTATTTGAAGACAAGCAATGGTAGTACGTAGATGGGACATTTAAGAAAACCAAAATTCAGGTGACCTGAGATGGGTTTGAAGAATGAGAGGAGTTAAGGACAGGAGGAGCAGTGTGTACAAAGGCCTGGAGGTATGAGAGAGCTTGTTGTTAAGTACTAGTGTGGAGGAAAGTAAGGGTGAGAAATTAGGTTGCACAGGAAAGCTACGGCCTGGCCATAAAGGGCTTAATATGTCATATTAAATCTGGATTTTTATCCTGAAGATAATGAGAAGCCACTGGATTCTCAATTACAGGAACATTTCTTGAAGGAAATGGTACTTGAGCTAAGCCTTGATTGGTGAGTAGGATTCAGACTGGCAGAGAAAGAGGCTTGGGATGGAGGAGGAAGAGAAGCAAGTGTACAGTGCTCAGAGATACAGGGGAGCTCAGCACTTATAGAACCTAATTAGCCAAAAGGAGTTTGGCTCTAGTTTCTCTTTGAGCAATCTTAGGAGACCATCATCTTAACTGATGATTCCAGAAGGGTTTTAGGGTTAGAGCTGCTGAGATGTGTGGCTGGGATCAATCCTAATATATTTCTTTCTTTGAATTGTTTATAATCAAATGGGCTTCTGTACTGGAGCAGCAGGTCTCTGGGTATTATTTATAGATATTGTGGAAGTAGAGATGATCCATTTGCTCAGTGTTACAATAATGATGGTTCATATTTGCCTATAAAATCTTAGATGCTTCTGGATGTTACAGTGAGCATGTCTTTTTGACAGCTCTATCTAGCACTGGATATAGACATGATAACTGTTTTCTAAACTCAAAATCATTCAGATGGTTTGACATATCTAGTAGTATCATGGGAACAACCACAGGATTGCCTGCTTGACACCAAGGTGTGTGGTGAGATCAGGCTTCCTATAACTAAAAAAGCATGGATATTTCAAAGGGCAACACTGCATGAAGTAGGCATGTACTCAGGCCCCAGCTAAGGAAGGAACTGAGAGGAAGCTACTCTTTGACTCAGCGTTGCCATCTCCTTAAAATTTAATCCAACTGTAGGTCAGTTCTAAAAGAACTTTTTAAAAAATTATACTTTTTTGTGTGTTCCAGAAATAAAAAAGTGTCTTTCATCTTTCTAAACAATATATAGTCCTTAAGGAACTTATATATAAAATATGTATGTTATATATATAAGTTCGTTAATATGCATGTTATATATATTATATATATGTTAATAATATATATGTTATATATATTATTCTGCTTATATATATATCAGAATATATATATATTCTGCTTCCCACGTTGCCTCTGTTTTCTCTGAACGTCCTTTTCCTGTTTGACTTGGTCTCTATATTTCCTGATAACGCTGCTCCTCAAATGTGAGATCTCAAATGTGAATTAATGGCATGGCTTGGAACGACTGTCTGAAGGTCACACTTCACATTGTACAACTTTCAATTAATCCTGTCTTCGCTTCACTTCTCACCATGGCCAGAGGAGGTATCTGGGACCTCCAGACCCGGAGCTCTCCCTGTTCTCTGCATGGGTCAACTTGCTGCTCATTACTTTTTTTCTCTGCAGTCACTCAAGGTCCAGCCTTCCCTGCTGTGCCCAGGCAGTTATCACTCAGACATTCTTTTCCATCTTTTAGAATAGCATTGACCTCTCTTTTCTGGTGCTGTTTCTCTCCCACAGTCTTTGTCTTTGTGGGTTGATAACTTAGAGGATGCCAGGAGGAAGAAGAAATAAACACATGTGCACAATTTATTTTACTCAAGGAGAAGGATATTCTTTTTTTTAAAATAAATAACTATTTTCATTTAAAATCATTAATGTAATTTGATTGTACAGAAAGATACTCTGAGGCTGGCACTCAACGTTTTGACCTTTAAAACCTAGAAATAGGGAAATATGATTATTTGAAAAGTGGTAGAAATGTGCTCTCTGTGGTTCAAAAGGTGTAATGGGAAATTTATCTTTAGGACAGTTTCTTTATTCTGGGATAGGATCATTTTGGTTGGGTTTCTTCATCATGTAGTGTTTTATTTCATTGCATTTAGGATAGCTCCAAATGTTTTTGAGGCAAACCAAATGCAAATGCTTTTTTTCATTCATTCATTCATTTGTTCATTCATTCATTCATTCACAATTCAGCTATTCATCCATTCACAATTCAGGTATTCATCCATTCATCTTTTCATTTATTTATACAACAAATATTTATTGAACCCCTATTCTATGCCCTGCCCTGTGCTAAGCTCTGCATACAAAACAGGGAAGGAGGCACATGAGATTACTGTCCATGTGTTATTCACATGTTATTAACAATGTAAAAGTTGTGTTAAGAGGTTGGAGGATGGATATAGCTCCAAAGCAGCCATTCTCCAAGTTTGGTATCCTCATTGGCAGTGTCTGCAACACCTATTGATAGAAATGCAAATTCTCTGGCCTGCCCCAGACATACTGAATCAGAAACTCTGCAGTTGGTCACAGCAGTTTGTTTTAAAAAGCCCTTAAGGTGATTTCAATGTACCCTACAGTTTAAGAACAACTGTTCCAAAAAAAAAAAAGCTTTAAAATAAAAAAATAAATAAACTGACTTTCTGTATGTGAACTGGGAAATAAGGAGTACCTCGTTCTACTGAAAGGAGTGTAGCAGTGGGAAGAAAGGGCTCTGGAATTATGGAATTTCCAGATATATATTTTTTAAATGTAGTTTGTCCTATGTTAGGACTTTGTGTTCTGAAAACAAGGACGTGCTACTATGTGTCTTATTGAGGACTGTCCATGAATTTTGTTGGTTTATTTTATGTGCTTTTAAATCCATTTGCTGGAGGGATATGAGAATAAGACCCTTATATTATAGCATTTATGTTGAAACTATTGCCTGGATGCTGACAGCACCAACAAATCAGCTATGAATTGGCCCTCATCGGGATTAGTTCCTCCAATGTCAGTGCTCTTGATACCCTTGCCATTGCCATGCCCAGGGCCAATACTGCTCTCAATGTCACATTGATATTTTATTGAAATTCATCTTGTAGCTTTTACTTTTTCTGGGATGTGGGTGTCAGTTAAGGAGAGGTGGACTGGGTACAGTATTAGTGATAACCTAATATTTTCAGATTTACCCAATTCTTTCAATCATGCTTTAATATGTATATCAATTGATTTATTCGTACCTCAATTTATCTTCCTTTTGGAAACATTATTTCCCAGGATGCTTTTTCTGCACTCCTTTAAACAGGTATCTGGGGAACTTGTCCTCAGTTCTTCACTTATGTCCACGCATGCCTTTATGCTTAGAGTAAAGCTGTCATCCTGTCACACTCATCATTCATTTGAATTTGTTAGTTATGGGCAATAACAGAAGCAGCAGCAAATGCTTTTCATTTCTTTTATACCTGGTGAGGCATTATGGTACAATGGAAAGAGAAGTAGATTTAGTGTCAGAGGTGAATCTAAAGGCTCTTGTTTCCAGGAAAGCCACATGACCTGGGAAAAAGCTTTCCTCTCTTATTGCCTTATTTGTAAAACTTTAGGATCATATGATTCCTTAAGACTGTCCATTTCTAATAACTGATGATTCTATTATACAGAGATCACAATTTGTACGTAAATATTATGCTTGGGATTTCAGCCATGAATATCATATCTATTGGGGAATCAGAAGTATCAGCAGGTTTGGAGTATTGGGAGGACACTGGAAGAGCGGAATTTAAGGTCAGTTCCTTACCTTCCAAATCCCAGGTTTTATAGAAATCCATTGCTTGAAAAAATAACTCATATGAGAAGCCTAGCTCTCACTATTAAGTTCATTGTTATGCGATTAAGTTTGGGTTGCTATGTTGCTGTTCTATGGTGAATTCAAATGCATCTTCAATCATTAAGATTTTTCCAATCAGTACACTCTTCCATTCCTATTCTTCCATTCATCAGATGCAGACAATTTCTCAGAGCATATGGCTATAAAGGTTGTCTTGGAAATATTCATTGTGTATACTTGTCTTGTGTCACATATTATGCTAGAGGTTCTATCATAAAATCTTGAGTCTTGTTTATTTGCAGGGAGGGACCCTGTGTTTAGCACAGTGACTCATGTATACTAAGTACTTACTGAATAAATTAAACACTTTCTTTATTAATAAAAGGGGGAGTGTCATTTGGGTAGTGGTCTGTAGGCTGGTGCCAGTCCATGAACTTCTTGTTACAAGCCCAAAATGAGAGATGTACAAAAATTGAGAATGAGTGTTAGAAACTTTTATATAAATTGGATATTGTTGCAGCATCAAAATATGTCATCAATAGATTTATCTCACTGAATAGTGTATACAATAAATTTTGCATACAGTATTGACATTTTATTCTGCAAAATTGCTAAATTAATCTATCCTTTTTTGTATCTTTTTAGTAGATTTATTGGGATTCTAAGTACTCAATTGGGTCATTGGCAAATAATGTTTTATTTCTTCATTTCCAATTTGCATGGGGTTTTTTGTTTCTTTTTCATAGTTTAAGACTTATAGGATAATGTTGAATAGAAGTGATAAGAAGGATATTTGTGTTTCATTCTCAATCTAGAAAGCATTCAATCTTTCATCATTAATTGTGATGTTATCCATAAATTTTATAAGAGATGTAATTTATCAGATGAGGACTTTCCCTTCTATTTCAAGTATGCTGATAATTGTGTGCTGAATTTTGTCAAATGCTTTTTCTTGAAATCATAATATATTGATTACATATCATAATTATCAAATAATCATAATTATTTTGATTATCAGCATAGTGAATACCATGGATTGATTTTTGAATGTTAAACCAAATTGCATTCCTGGGCTGAGCCCAAATAGTCAAGATGCATATATTGCTGGATTTGATTTGCTAAATATATGTTAGAGATTTTTACATTTATGTTCATAAGGGATATTTGTCTGTAGTTTCTTTTATTGCAATATATTTGTCTGGTTTTGGATTCAGGATAATACTAGACTCCTAAAATCAGTTGGGGGATGGAATTCATCTTCTATGTTCTGGAAGAGTTTGTGTAATGGGTAGTATTTCTTCCTTACATGTTAAATAGAATTAACCAATGAAACTACTGGGGTCTGAATATTTCTCTGTGTAATTCCTAAAACTATGATTTTAATTTTACAAATTAAATATAGGACTATTTATTTCTTCTTTAGTGAACTTTGGTAGTTTGTGTCTTTGAACAGCATTTTTACTCCTCAATGATGGCTACTTCTTTCCATAAAGTTATTCATAATGGTCCCTGATTAGATTCCTAATATTTGTAGGATCTACAGTGATGGCCTCTTCTACATTTCTGACTTTGATTATTTGTATTGTTGATTTTCTTAATCAGTCTGGCAGAGTGTGTTCAGTTTTGCTCATCTTTTCTTTGAAACAGCATGTAGTTTGATTAATATTCTCTATTGTTTTGTATTTCCTATTTTACTGATTTCTGTTATTATCATTTAAAAAAATTTTTTTAAAGACAGGGACTCTCTCTGTTGCCACCGTTGCAGTGCAGTAGCATGATCATAGCTCACTGTTAAGTTCAAACTCCTGGGCTCAAGCAATCCTCCTGCCTCAGCCTTCCAAGTATCTGGGACTACAGGTGTGTGTCACTAAGCCTGGCTAATTTTTAAAAATATTTTGTAGAGATGGGGTCTTGCTTTGTTGCCCAGGCTGGTCTCTAAATTCTCCACTCAAGTGATCCCCCTGCCTCAGCCTCCCACAATGCTGGGATTATAGGTGTGAGCCACTGTCTCCAACCAATTTCTGTAATTATATTTATTATTTCCTTCCTCCACTATTGTTTCATTTGCTATACCTCTTTTTTTTTATTGGTTGTTTTAATGTTTTCAATGTACATTTTTAACTTATCACAGTCTGTTTTCAAATGAAATTATGCCACTTCAAGTATAACTGACAAATTTAAAACATGTGCTATGACTATATTTTAAAATACATATGTTATAAAGCCCATGATACATTGTTATTATTTTTGTTTAAACTGTTAGTTACTTTTTAAAGAGATTGAAAAGTTTAGTAACATCTTCTATACTTACCCAAATTTTATTTTATATTTATTTATTATTTAGTCATCATGCATTCTGCATTCAATCTTACCCGCATTTTGAATACTATATTTCTTTAACTAGATCCAAACTTGTATTTGTTACTATTTTCCTTTTGCCAAAGGAAATTTCTTTATCATTTGTTATAGTATAGGTCTGCTGTAGATACATTTTCTCAGCTTTTGTTTGTCCAATAAATCATATTTTCATTTTTGAAAGCTATTTCTGCTGAATATAGAATTCTGAGTAGACCATTTTTTTCTTTCAGCATTTAAATATGTTACTGTATTGTCTTCTAAGTTGCATACTTCTCATTAGATATCAAGTAAAATTTTTCTCTTTGTTTCTTTGTACTTAATATTTCTTCTTTTCTGAATGCTTTAAAGATGTTCTGTTTATCATAGGTTTTCAGTAATTTGATAATGATGTGTGTTACTGTAGTTTTATTTTGCTTATTCTATTTGGAGTTTATTGATTGAGATTCTTAGTTCATTGCATTCTAAGTGTTCATCAAATTTGAAAAATAAAATGGACATTATGTTATCATTTTTTTCCATCATTCTACTTTTTCCTGCTGAAATTCCCAGTACATGTTTCTTAGATCATTCAATATTGCTCCACATGTCAATGATCTGTACACTTTTTTCTTTCACTTTGTTGTTTTCCCCTGTGTTTCATTTTGGATAATTTCTATTTCTGTATTCAAATTCACCATTTTTTTCTTCTGCAGAATACAACCTACTGTAATTCCACCCAAGGTATATTTTTTATTTTTGATATTTCATTTGTAATCTCTAGGTGTTTCACTTGGGTTACTTTGATATATTCCATTTCTTTCCACATCATATTCATGTTTTCCTCTACCTTATTGAGCATATAGAATATATTTCTGATAGTTGCTTAGGTATCTGTATTAGTCTGTTCTCATGCTGCTAATAAAGACATACCCAAGACTGGGTAATTTATAAAGAAAAAGAACTTTCTTGGACTCACAGTTCCACATGACTGGCGAGGCCTCACAATCATGGTGGAACAAAGACACATCTTACACGGTGACAGGCAAGAGAACATGTGCAAAGGAACTGCCCTTTATAAAACAATAAGATCTCATGAGACTTATTCACTATTATTATAACAGCATGGGAAAACTCACCACCATGATTCAATTACCTCCCACCAAGTCCCTTCCATGACACATGAGGATTATGAGATCTACAATTCAAGATGAGATTTGGGTAGGGGCACAGCCTAACCGTACCATTCTGCCCCTGGCCCCTCCCAAACCTCAAGCCTTCACATTTCAAAACCAATCATGCCTTCCCAACAGTCTGTCAAAGTCTTAATTCATTTTAGCATTAACTCAAAAGTCCACAGTCCAGCTGAGTGTGGTGGCTCACATCTGTTATCCCAGCATTTTGGGAGACTGAGGCAGGTGGATTTCTTGAGGTCAGGAGTTTGAGACCTGCCAGACCAACATAGTGAAACCCTGTCTCTACTAAAAATACAAAAATTAGCTTGGCATGGTGACTCATGCCTTTAGTCCCAACTACTCAAGAGGCATAGGCACATGAATTGGTTGAACCTGGGAGGCAGCGGTTTCAGTAAACTGAGATTGCACCACCACTACACTCCAGACTGGGTAACAGAGTGAGACTGTCTCAAAAAATAAAATAAGAAGTTCACAGTCCAAAGTCTCATCTGAGATAAGATAAATCCTTTCTGCCTATGAGCCTATAAAATCAAAAGCAAGTAAGTTACTTCCTAGGTACAATGGGGGTACAGGGATTGGGTAAATACACCCATTCCAAATGGGAGAAATTTGCCCAAACGAAGAAGCTACAGGCCCAATGCAAGTCCCAAATCCAGCAGAGCAGTCAAATCTTAAAGCTCCAAAATGATCTCCTTTGACTCCATGTCTCACATCCAGGGCACACTGATGGAACAGGTGGGTTCCTATGCTCTTGGGCAGCTCCACACCTGAATGCTTTCATGGGCTGGTGTTGAGTGTCAGCACCTTTTGCAGGTGCACAGTGCAAGCTGTCAGTGGATCTACCATTCTGGGGTCTGGAGGAAGGTGGCCTACTTCTCACAGCTCCAGTAGGTGGTACGCCAGTAGGGACTCTGTGTGGGGGCTCCCATCCCACATTTCCCTTCTGCACTGCCTTAGCAGAGGTTCTCTATGAGGGCCCTGTCCCTGTAGCAAACTTTTGCCTGGATATCCAAACATGTCCATACATCCTCTGAAATCTAGGCAGAGGTTCCCAAACCTCAGTTCTTCTGTGCATCAATAGGCTCAATGCCAGGCAGATGCTACCAAGGCTTGGGGCTTGTACCCTCCAAAGCCATGGCCTGAGCTGTACCTTGGCCCCTTTTAGCCATGGCTGGAGCAGCTGGGACACAGGGCACCAAGTCCCTAGCCTGAACACAGCAGGGTGCCCTGGGTCTGGCCCGTGAAACCATTTTTTCCTCCTAGACCTCTGGGCCTGTGATGTGAGGAGCTGCCCCAAAGGTCTCTGACATGCTCTAGAGCAATTTTCCCCATTGTCTTGGTGATTAACATTCTGTTCCTTGTTACTTATGCAAATTTCTGCAGCCAGCTTGAATTTCTCCCCAGAAAAAGTTTTATTTTTTAACCACATTGTCAGGATGCAAATTTCCCAAACTTTTATGCTGTGTCACTTCTTGAATGCTTTGCTGCTTAGAAATTTCTTCTGCCAGATACCCTAAATCATATCTCTCAAGTTGAAAGTTCCACAGATCTCTAGGGCAGGGGCAAAATGCCGCTAGTCTCTTTGCTAAAGCATAGCAAGAGTCACCTTCACTCCAGTTCCCAAGCCTTTCATCTGTATCTAAGATCATGTCAGTGTGGACTCCATTGTCTATATCACTATCAGCATGTTGGTCAAAGCTATTCAACAAGTCTCTAGGAATTTCCAACTTTCCCACATCTCCCTGTCTTCTGAGTTCTCACAATCTCTGGGAAGATCCAAACTTTCCCACATTTTCCTGTCTTCTCCTGAACTCTTCATACTGTTCCAACCTCTGCCTGTCACCCAGTTCCAAAGTGGCTTCCACATTTTCAGATATTCTTATAGTAGCACTCCACTCTACCAGTACAAATTTACTGCATTAGTCTTTTCTTATTCTGCTAATAAAGACACACCCAAGACTGGATAATTTATAAAGAAAAAAAGGTTAAATGGACTCATGGTTCCACATGGCTGGGGAGGTCTCACAATCATGGCGGAAGGTGAAGGAGGAGAAGAGGCATATCTTACATTGTGGGAGGCAAGAACGCATGAGCAGGGCAACTGCCCTGTATAAAACCAGCAGATCTTGTGAGACTTGTTTAATATCACAAGAACAACATGGGAAGACCTGCCCCCATGATTCAATTACCTCCCACTGGGTCCATCCCATGATTCTTGGGGATTATAGGAGCTACAGTTTGAGATGAGATTTGGGTGGGGACACAGCCAAACCATATCAGCATCCTTGTCTGCTAATTTTATACTTTATTTAATTTTATTTTTTTGAGGGGGAGTCTCACTCTGTCACTCAGGCTGGAATACAGTGGCACAATTTCTGCTCACTGCAACCTCTGTTTCCTGGGCTCAAGTATTCCTCTTGCTCCAGCCTCCCGAGTAGCTGGGACTATGGGTACATGCCACCACACCCAGCTAGTTTTTACATTTTTTGTAGAGATGGGGTTTGCCATGTCACCCAGGCTGGTCTCAAACTCCTGCACTCAAGTGATCCACTCATCTTAGCCTCCCAAAGCAATGGGATTAGAGGCATGAGCCACTGCACCTGGCCTGGTAATTTCATTACATATGCCATTTGGTGGTCTGTTTTAATTGATTAATTTTCTACTATCTTTATGCCATATTTTCATGCTTCCTGGAACACCTGATGATTTTTTAAGTGACAAAGAGGTTATGCATATTTATCATGTATAACATATTGTTTTGAAATATGTGTATATTGCAGGATGGCTAAATCAAGCTACTTAACATGTATTAACTCATATTTATGATATTTTGTGATGAGCACACTTAAACTCTACTTTCTTAGCAATTTTCAAAAATACAATATATTGTTATTAACTATAGTCACCATGTTGTTCAATAGATCTTTTGAATGTATTCCTCCTATCTAACTGAAATTTTGTATCCTTTGACCAACATCTCCCCAACCCTTGGTAAACACCATTCTACTCCTTTTTTACATTCCACATGTAAGTGAAATCATCCAGTGTTTGTCTCTCCGTGCTTGGATTGTTTTACTTAGCATAATCTCCTCCAGGATGGACACTCGGGTTGATTCCACATCTTGGCTATTGTCATATCTGGTGATTTTTTATTGGATGCCAGAAATTGTGAATTTTATGTTTTGGGGAGGCAAGTTTTTTTTTTAATTTCTTGAAAATATGCTGCATGTTGTCCTGGCATACAGTTAAGTTGCTTGTAAGCTTTGTTACAATGGGTCCTGTGCACCCTTTAAATGAGGCTAATTTATACCTAAAAATAGTGTGATACTCTTCTCAGGCTGATGTCTATTATGGTGGTTTAATATTATTTTTTTTTTGTCACTCTGGATAATGAGAACAGAAACTTTTCACAACCCTTTCCGAGAATTGTTTTTTGGCCAGTTTTTTGTTTTTTTGAGATGGAGTATCAGTCCATTGCCCAGCCTGGAGTGCAGCAGCATGATCTCAGCTCACTGCAACCTCCGCTTCATGAGTTCAAGTGATTCTCCTGCCTCAGCCTCCCAAGTAGCTGGGATTACAGGTGACTGCCACCATGCTCAGCTAATTTTGGTATTTTTTTAAAGCAGAGATGGGGTTTCACCATGTTGGCCAGGGTGATCTTGAACTCCTGACCTCAGGTGATCTGCCTGCCTCGGCCTCCCAAAGTGCTGGGATTATAGGCATGAGCTACTGCGCCTGGCCTGGCCTATTTTTTTCAGTAGTTCTTTCTCCAGTACTTAGTAGTTTACTGTATTGAAGTGTAGATCAGTGATCAGCTCAAGCCAAGAAGGCCACCCTCTATTGGAATCTAGAGTTCATTCTCATGAATTCACTTCTCCTAGCACTCCACTCTATGCATTCTAACATCACTGACTTCCCTTTCCTCTAATATTTGTCTCCTCTGCAGATACTCATGGAGACATCTATGCTGTGTTTAGGTTTCTCTTCCTTAAGACATTTTTAAGCCTAAAAACTGTCACTAGGCACACACTGGGTCAATTGTAGAACTTACATGTCTTTATTTCAATGTTTTCAGAGGTCAAGCTCTGTGCTGCCTCTTTTTCAATGCCTGAAAACCCCAAAATATATTTCATATGTTTTTTTCAACTTTCTAGTTGTTTAAGATCAAAGGATAAATATCGGGTACCTGTTACCCCACCATGGCCTGAAGAGCAATTCTTGAATAGAGTATAGACCATAAATAATTTGCTTGAGATAACTGGGAAAATAAAACAATGACAATATCAACAATACCATTGACAATATCATCAACAATAACTGAACTTTCACCATAGAACAACCTTGTTCAATGGAACTTTCTGAGACAAGGCAAGTGTTCCATATATGTACTATGCTCCACAATAGCCATTGGCAGATGTGGCTTTTTCAAGGCATGTCAAGCAATTAAAATTTGGCTGTTGTATCTGAGAAGCCAAAATTTTAGCTATATTTAATTTTAATAAATTTAAATTATCACGTGTGGCTAGTGGTTACCCTATTAGACAACTTAGATCTAGAGCCTTACAGAAAAATGTTAGCATTACTGGAACAGATAAAATGTCAGTGAGCGAGAACAAGAATCAATTGGGAACAAGGAATGGGCATTTTTCTTTTTAGGTAGAGCAGAGCTGGGTAATGTGTGTTTACGGCTTATGTTTTAGAGTAGAACAATTAGAAAAGACATTATGACATAGTATGGTGAAAGTTAAATAAATGAATATTTCTAAAAAATACTTTGAAAAAATGATGAAGGACTCGTGTCTGTCACTGCTGTTAATATTATTTCCCTCCTGATCAGTAGTTAAGGGGAGCACTTGAAGAACAGATACAATGTATGAGTGGAGAGCTGTGTCTCAATTCCAGTCTTCCTACCACTTAAGCAGTCATGGCCTGATTCCAAACCAAAACTCATGGGATTTCCAAACCAAAATGGACAGAATGGCTCAGGATGCCTCTGTCATGTCATGTTCCTGGTCATATAAGAGAGGTAATAATTAAATTGAACAAGGATAGCACCTCTTCCAAGATGTTAAGAGACCTGGTACTTTTCCAACATTGAAGGCAAGAGGCGGCTGGCTGCCTGTGGAACTTGCATGTCTCAGTTACCTGCTCTACAAAGTGATCATCCACAATGACATTCAATTCCTGGAAGCCCTAAAACTGTAGATCAAACACTGGGAGATCAGTATGTCAGGAACCCTTCCTGGAAACCCTAATACTATAGATAAATCGCTGGAAGACTGGTATGTCAAGAACCCTTCCTTGTGTGCAATATTCATATTAAATAATGGTCTCTGAATGTGAAAAATATACGAGGATCTTCCCAGTAAGTTGTAGATGTCTGCAATGACTTCAGGCTAAATCAGAGTCAAGGGGTTCATTCTTCCCTTCACATCCTATTACATATGAGTGTCTATATGGAAGTTTTATTTTCCAGGTTATCATTCCATCTTTTATTAAAATGCTTCTTCATGATAGACCTGTTTTTATAGGCCAGATCCTTAAAGACATGGGAGATAAATTGTATTTTTTGTCATTTGTGTATACAGTGCAGTATATATAATTCACTAAAAGATTAACAAGGATGCAAGCTTCTATTAGTCACTGTCAGGATATATAATGGCTTTGCTTGCTTGTACCTAATCCACCATGAGTTTTAATCAGAAGCATGGTGTAGTTGTGGTTTTCTTTGGAAAATGTTCGCCTTTGACATATAATAACACAATAATGCAGGGCAGTAGGTGGCAGTTACTATATCATTAGAGAACAACAGGGATTCCACATTGGTCACAACGGTAATGGAAGTAGAATAAAACACTGCAATAAATTTATTTACAGTCAGAACACGTGAAAACCATGAAGAGCTCTCAAACAAGGAACACTGGGAAGGTAGGCAAGAACCCGACTATTACTATCATAGAGGACTATGGTTGGGAGGTGGCAAGGGGAGGCTTTCCCAAGTCTGATAGGAGGCTCAGTAGCAAAGTGCCCAGAGGATAGGCTCACACTTTGGGTCAATTCCTGCTTCCCATTCCTGGCTTTAGATTATAATAAGTTCTATGACTTTGTGCTGATATGTGAAGGATAAAGACAATAGTTCCTACCTGTAACAGTTTTGTTAAAATCAAATGAGTTAAAATTTGTGTCAGTGCAGTTCTCTAAATTAAGATTCATGTTCAGATACGACTGGTGAGGAAGTCATGGAGAGCCTGGGTGGGGTGTGTATGTGAGAGTAACCCATCACAAGGCAATGGAGAAGCTTAGGAGACAAATTTTGTTTAAGGACAAGATAGAAGTGTTGTAGTGGAGATGTGATTTCAGGACAACACATAGCATGTCAGAGCCCGCATGGACCTTATTTCTGAGTATTAGAACATGATCTATAATCAGCAAAGGAAAGTCTATAAGAGCAGTTTTCACTAGATGAATACTTGAGAGTATAAGACCTGCTTTGTTGAAGCTATGTGTTGTGTTTGTGCCAAGGAACGGTATTTCCTTCCTTTTGGTTTTCTACTGGAGCAGGATGTGGTGCAGGAAAAAAAAACATAACAGCTCGATTAGTGAGGGAGAACCATGCATGGTGGGAAACACCAAAAAGTTGTCATACTGTGGTGGCTTCACAGTCAGCATCATCTCCACTGAGTTTGTGGTGATAAAAGATAATTTTCAATAACTGCGGTAAGAGAAGAGGAAAATGGTAGATGCCACTCAGCAGCTGTGAAGGTGTTCATTAGCAGATATGAAGCATCCCCATGGGATGTCCAGAATTGATTCAGTAGGGAGGATTTGGAGGGTATCTGGCTTTCCCATTATGGTGAGAAAGCACCCTTATTTTCTCCAGTTTTTAGATCCAGACTAGTGAAGCCTGGAAAATGTGAGGCCACGGAAAGCCATAACAGCATGGTGCCAGCTACAAAGTAAAGACTCAGTAATTATCACCTTTCTTCCTGGAGACAGACGCTTACACACTGGTAGTAACAACAGAAGCAAAGACATTTCCCTTTAATTCCTGCACGGCTGCTTATGCTACCCCCAAGATCTCCCTGCAAGGAATTTTGAGTGGTTACTTTTGTCTAGAAATTGCCAAATTGAAACCAATCAGCAAACAGAGGCAGACAAGCGTGCCAGCCCAGTGCAGGATAGTAGAAATGGAGGTGGGAGTCTCGGGTTTTTATTCTGCTTTTGCTGTTTTCTAGTTGTATGACCTTGAACAAGGTATTTAATCTTTCAGGACTCAGGTTTTTTTTTTTTTTTTGGAAAAAGATCTCCAAGGTCCTTTTTCACTCTGACGTTCTGTGAGTTCCTGTAAGTTCTCAATTCTCTGATCTGTCCATGGTTCTTCAGTAAGTGCCAGAGTTGAATGGAGGTTACAACAAAGGTGGTAGTAGTTGCAGAAGTCTTCTCAGAGTAGGTGGGAAATGACTAGTGTGCAGGAGTGCTCAGCAGACACTACGGAAGCTAGTTTTACTAAAATTGCATGTTCTTTGGGATTATTAGTAAGATATAAGTCTGAAAAATGTGAGCTGAGGTCCAGGCCATCTGAAGACTCCTCTCTACCTTGGTTTTGTCCAGGTTCATCTGTTTGAATTGGAACTTGAGCTCATCTCAAGAAGTCTGCTTACCACTATAGGGAAAAGCAAACAATGATTGTATGTATTTTTCCTTGGTGGATAGTACATGGTTAGCATTTTTTCAAACTAATAAAAATAATCATTACCATTTATAGAGTGCTTACCTAAAACAGTCATTAAGTCCAAAATTTTTAATTCTCATAATAGCCTTAGGAAGTAGGAATCACTTTACAAATGACATAACCATAGCTCAGAAGTGGTTAACTATTTAAATTCACACAAATGTTAAGTAATGGAGCTAAAGTTTGATTTCTAATCTCTTTTGAACCCCAATACTGAACTTTAATGTTGACCCTTTTAAGGAGTCCATATAACTAACACACTGATATGACACGCAGTGCAAAATGCGTCTAAGTCTTTGGGCAGTTTAACGGCAAATGAATTAATAAAAAATAATTAAATGTCTCAAGCATATTAAACACAAAATAACTAGGCCATGGTTGGATCTCCACATGAATTCTTCCCGATGCAGCACTTTCTGCTGTGACAGAAATAAAGTGAAGTCTCTCGGTAATTCGAAGCATATACAGCAATTAATTCTACATTTATATGGTCTTCTATTTAGAACTGTGTTTTAATTTTTAAAGCACACTTTTAATATCTGTGCTGTAACTGATAATTATTTGGGGAAAGGGGCAGGAGCAAGAAGATTTTAGTGGCAGCACAACAATTTTTAATGCAACAGCTGCAAGGCTGAAATCAACCATGTGCCAAGAGCTCTGAAGCCTGTCAGAGGAAAGATAGTCTATAGTTAGACCCTCCCACTTCAAGGTCACTGCTTTGAGGCTAGCCAAAGTTGATTGTGGCTTAAGGTCACTTTCACTGATGGCTCCTTGGTGGCCTCAGTAAATGAGAGAGTGGACGTATCCATTTTCCTCCTGGGCAACCACCCAGGACTAATTCTGAAGACTGTCACTGCAAATGGGAGGACCAACCCTGACATAGACACTCATCATTGTGTCCCCTCAAGGTCTAGGTCATGCTGATGCTGATTCTGATTATTATTGTTATTATTATTAGGTATTCTCTGAGAAGCCTCTGGCAGAACACGAATTTGGAAAAAACAAGCACATTAGTTTCAGTTTCTGTTGGTCAAGATGAAAACAGGGGACAATGATGAAATTTATTATTGGTGTTCCACCCATCTCCTACCCACACTTCAAGGTCCACTTCAGGCCCCAGCCCCCAACAAAGCTGTTCAGGACCAGTAAGTCCATGATGTCCCATGAATTCCAATTGCTTCTGCTATCTATGGGTCCTATTATGGCTCATAATCACTTATGACTTCAAATTGTTTTGTACTCTGGTTGTGGATGCTCAAGTGAGAAATAGCAGGCAGGACATTAAAATCTTCCATTGGTTCATTGACTCATGAAACTTGGCTTGATATAAGCCCTCAGATGTCCTTATTGGAACAACCATGGCTTGTTTAAGATTTCAAGGAGTCTTTCTCTGAGGCCCTCCTTAACATATAAAGTCAAAAATTGCCTACAGCAGCCATATTCCACCTGTATTCTTACCTTAGAATAAATAAGGCACATTTATGCTGTGTAAGAGGTGAGTATTCACTCTCTCAGGCTACTTCCTTAATAATAACATTCTACTTATGCCTTTGCATTCTTACATTCATTGAAGAAAGAGGTAGAACATTAATCAATTAGCTAATTACATTATTATTTAAATCTTTAGTTCCCCTGGACATGTTCCCATTATATCTGTGTTTTAATATTTTATTCCAAATATATATTTGCTTTTGTTAGGACTTTGGTTCTTCTCGCATTTCAGCCTCTCTCTCTTAGACATGAATCCTTGGGCACATGGAGGGTAGTGAAGGTCTGTTTTACATGAATCACAAAACCTCTCCTGCTAAGCCACTCTTCCCACAGGTGACTCTACAATCTGAGACAATGTGTACTTGTTGGAAGGACCTTCACAGCATATAGTCTATGAATCCATGGGTAAGAGACTTCATCACAGCCATGGAAGAATTAATGATGCTTAATAACTCTTTGTGGACTCAACTGAATAAATGACTGATCTTATAGCAGTTCTGCCATCATCTCCATTCTTTTCTACTTTGGCTCACAAGACCCTACAGGAATCTGAGGCCACTGACAACACCAACCTCACATGTTCTCTGTGGGATCTCAAGACTGCAGATTTAACCACCTGGTCCTGAACTCAACAACCACCTGCCTACCAATTACTTTAGTGATTCAAACAGAAGCTCTTAGCTGCTTGTATATTATGTATGATTTTTCTACCACTGCATCTAGCTGTAACAAATTCTACATTTTTATTCTTTCTAAATCAAATTGATTCTGACTTTGTGCCTACACTAGTCATGGAACTTCTTTCTCCCAAAGAAATTCAAACTCTAATATTTTTGGAAACAGGTGGCTTATGTGAGTATCCAGAAACTGAGGAAATGTTCTCTAATCTCCAGTCAACCATGATGGTCTCTGATATGTATGTTGTTCAAGTCCACATGATCTATTCACAATATGTAGACCTGTTACTACTCAAGCTTGGGTATTGGTGTCTTACTGTAGTCTGAATTCTTAACACCTGGCATCAACCTCAATAGACATACTAGGAAGGTCCAGGGTGCTATGAGGAAATTGTTTCCTGGTAAAAACGAAGCAGGCTTCGTTGTCAGTCTATATGACTTTTCCTTCTTTAGGACCAGCCCTTCTGTCTAACTCACTAGGTATTTCTCTCTTTCTTTATTTTGGGGCAAATTTTGCCTGGTAGTGTGACCATATGTCATTCAAAACAGAACACTTGTAAGTCTAAAAGCAAGCATTAGTTACAACTACATTAGGAAAGCAGGTGGTATAAACCAGGATATATGATTTTCCTATGTGTAGATGTGATATTGTGATATAATAAAAAAAAATATGTATTTGGTCTCTGCCCCTGGTTCCTGGAGTGCAGCTCCAAAATCCTTAGAATCTTCCTATTGATAAGATTGTCTTTTGTATGCTAATAAGGTGACTGGTGGCTGGTGGCCACTAGATAGCTTCAGGATGGGTGTGGTCACTAGAAAGACAAAGGCATAATTAGAAAGTTGGGATTTTCAGCCCTACTCTCCCATCCTCCCAACATCTAGGGAGGGAGGGAATAGGGGCTGAAGGTTGACTTTATCGCCAATGGTCAATAATTTAATGAACTTTGCCTACATTATAAAGCCTCCATAAAATCCCTAAAGGACTGGGTTCAGAGAGATTCTAGATTGTTGAACACATGGAGGTTCCTGGAGGGTGTGCAGCCAAAGAAGGCGTGGAAGCTCCACGCTGCCCCTCCCAACCCCATACCTTGCCCTGTGCATCTCTTGGTCTGGCTCTTCATCTGTATCATTTGTAATATCCTTCATAATAAATGGATAAAGATAAGTAATATGTTTCCTTAAGAGTTCTGTGAACTGTTCTAGAAAATTAACCGAACTCCAGGAGTGGGTAGTGGGAAAATGATTTATAGACAGTTGGTCAGAAGCACACAGATCACAACCTGTGACTTGTAATTGGGATCTGAAGTGGGGACAGTCTTATGGGACTGAACCCTGAACCTGTGGAATCTAATGCTACCTCTAGGTAAACAGTGTGAAAATTGAATTGAATTATAAGACATCCAACTGGTGTCCACTGGAGAATGGATTGCTTGCTGTGTATGAAAAACTATGTAGGTCTGGTCACAGATGTGTTCTGTGTTGTATTGTGTGTGAGAGTAGGAAAAACAGTTTGATTTATCCTTTCTCTTTCAGAGTAGACCTTCCTCAATGGGTCTTTTGAAACACAATGTTGATTTCTTTTTCCTGTAGGTGACAGTAGGGAAAGAAGATGCTACCATTGCTTAGCCCTCCCACCAACTCATCTCATTACATCTGTACACACAGCTCAACAGGCAAAACCCTCTCTGGGAATGTGATTCTTCCTGGCAAAGCAGGCATGAACAGAGACGAAGAATGCCAATACCCTCTTGACCATCAAGATATGCCAAAACCACTTTAGAGAATATTGGAATAAAGTGCCTGAGAACAGATCACCCAAGAAAAAGTGGGTATAATCCTAAAATGTTCATTTACCACACCAAATAGCTGCCATTTCCCTTTGTTTATGCCATAAGCAACTAGAATTAGAGGTTGCATTTTGCAGTGAAGCCGCTGCATAACTACCAAGTCTAGATACAGCTCAGCCTGGATGCTTTCAGATTCCAGCTTTCAGAGGCAGGAGATGCAGACGGCCTCCACTTCCAGAATCCATTAAAAGGGAGTTGCAGGCACTCATGGTTTCACCCTAACAGCAAAGAAACCTCCATCTCAGAAGCATTAATCCATCTCCAAGGTGAACCTAGGAAGGTGACAGAAGTGTAGCTATTATTATCGCAATTTGTTTCCTACAAACAGCAGCCTCCAGGTGGAGAAATGTGAGTAGTTAACTTGCTTTGTTCTCCTAGATTATTTCTTCCCACTGAGTCCCCAGGGAGCCACCTCAGACAGGGCAGAGCAGCCCTTTCCTGTCCTATCATGTGGAGAACAGCCGAGGATCTATTGGTTGCTGTAGAACCTAGTCTCTCCCCAGTGGACAATTAGACATTTTGAGAGCAGAGCATGTCAATCCTCAATCAAAAGACACAGAGAAACCCAATTATCCTACAAAGAAAACAGAAAATAAAAGTCATCACCCCCTCCTCTTCACAGATTGACAGAGGAACAATTTCTAATTCATTCTGATGACACTTTTGAGGTAAAGACTTGGTTCAGTTGCTTTTGTGAATCTATCTTTTTTAAAAAAATATCTGGGGGCTCTGAAAATATGGCTTTTGCTTACAGTCAGAAAAAAAAATCAGATATCTTCCCATAATGCTTAAAAGATTAAAAAAAGGTTTTGCTTTTACTCCTCAGGCTTCCAAAAAATCATATTTTTCTCAGGCTTCTTCTATAAGGCCTGCTTTTTTTGGTCTCATTTCTAACTGAGGAAAAAAAGGTAAGACATATTAAAAGGAAAAAAGTTTGCTCCCTTGTACTTAAATCTATTCAAGAAGAATTTTTCATATTTCAAGAAAAGAATGCTAAATATGTGCTAGGGGCCTGGACTTTATTTCCCTATCTTGTAACAAGGTGTGTGAAAAAATATTGATTTGCTCCTGAGAGATGCTGGAGGAACTTAATGAAAGTTGTTAAATACTTTGGAATCCTTTGATGGAAGAGAACATATAAAAGTATAATGTGCTTTTGTTTCATGTGAAGTTTTTAGAAACCAGAAGGAAACCCTGTCACACCCCACCCTATTGCAAACAATGTGCTCACAAAGATATCTTTTCAATATCCGTGTATATTTGATTGTGATAAATATAGTGTCTGACCTTTAACAGACATAAAAGTGAAAACACAAAGAAACTGGACACTCCTTGATGGCTGTCGCCGATTTTCACAGAGCCTCTCAGCATATTGATTGGCTAGAAGACACTGCTGAGAGCTGGTATATGACTCTTAACAAACACATTCCATTGCAGGTGGAGTGTGTGGGCTTCTGAGACCCTACACAAGATAAGTTACATGGAACAAAGACTGAAATAGTCAATAAACCTGACCTTGTGACAGGAGGCCATCAGGAAGCTCTGCGTGACTTTTGTCGGGGAATAGCCAGTTCCCCCTCTTGGTTCTCTATACAGTGGAGAACATATATATCCCCCTGATTAAAGGCTCTGAAAGGATAGTCTTAGCTGATGCCTCCAAGAGCAAGTTGTTCTTCTGTCAACAAAGTCACCATGAAATTCAACTGGAGAAGCTTTGGCTTTTCTTCATCATTCTGTCAAGAACTTAGCTGATTCACTTTTCACTCTTACACCCTCCCAGCATTCTCTCTCTGGCCTTTGTCTACATAATAAAGTTGTTGAAGCGGTGTCTCTGAACCATCACCTGTGAGAGAACTGTACACATTTCCTTCGGCATTGAAGGCTTTCTTTCCTGCAGGTCAGGTGCTGGCTATGACTTCTTGATTGGGTTCTAGCAGAATGCTGTGTTTGGAATTTTAGCAAAGGATCCTACTTCTCAGGAGACACACTGTATCGTCACTGTTAGAAATTTTCTGCTCTTAGTAGAAAAGGGAGTAGGGAGTTTGGCAGGGAGCAGAAAACTTTCCTTGGGTACCGCAGTGGTATTCAGTTGGCCTTGGAAGAGCTATGGTGTATACAGCCACACACTGGGCTGATGATAGAATAAGAGAAGTGAATTTCACCACACTTGTGAGTCATTTTCTTCCTTGGCCTCTCATCTAATGAAAAGAAACTTCAGGGCTGGGCGTGGTGGCACACGTCTGTAATCCCAGAATTTTGGGAGGCCAAGGCAGGCAGATCACTTGACATCAGGAGTTTGAGACCAGCCTGGCCAACATGGTGAAACCTCCCCTCTACTAAAAATACAAAACTTAGTCGGGCATGGTAGTGTGCACCTGTAATCCCAGCTACTTGGGAGGCTGAGGTGGCAGAATAGCTTTAACCCAGGAGGTGGAGGTTGCTGTGTGAGCTGAGATCATGCCACTGCACTCCAGCTTGAGTGACAAAGCAAGACTCTGTCTCAAAAAAAAAAAAAAAAAAAAAAAAAAACTTCAACTGTAGGCTCAACTACCTCACTTGTTTTATGAGCCAATCTTATTAGGCTCAGATTTGCTGTCTAATGGTTTCTGCTCAGATCATGGCCTTTTAAACTGGCCAGGCCACCTAATGAAGTAGTAGGTTCATGCAACTTTAATCTTCTGGCACTCTCACCCTTACCTCAAATTTGGCCTCTACCCTCACTTTGGAATTGAGCATGGATCTTAAGTATTTGAATCTTGGCTTTTCCCAGTGCATAGGATCTAGCTGTTCCTCTAGCCTTGAAGCCTGTGGTTATCTCTCAAGAGTATTTCAACCTAGATTTTACTCACAGAACCTAAAAGTGACCTCAAACCCTGGACTAACCTCCCAAATGGGCTATCCATGGCGATCCATGTTGAAAAGGACTCATGTGAGGGTGTGGAACTTGGAATTAATGTCATTGTGATGGGTCCTGGACACTTAAATGCTTTTTCAATATGCTTCGTCTTCATTCCTGCCATGGTTGTTCAAATCAGGGAACTCCTAGCATTTCAGATCCCCAGGTAAGAGTGGATTTCTCCCCTGAAACCAGAGAGAAACCAGGCAACTGGAAACCTGGAATTCTGCTCAGCTACTTTCTACAGACTCAGTCCTACTAATTTTCTTTTCTTTCAGAAGTTGGGTGGTTTCCAATTCAAGTTGGTGTTCTTATTCTTTTTTTTTTATTTTATTATTATTATACTTTAAGTTTTAAGGTACATGTGCACAATGTGCAGATTAGTTACATATGTATACATGTGCCATACTGGTGTGCTGCACCCATTAACTCGTCGTTTAGCATTAGGTATATCTCCTAATGCTATCCCTCCCCCCTCACCCCACCCCACAACAGTCCCCAGAGTGGGATGTTCCCCTTCCTGTGTCCATGTGTTCTCAATGTTCAATTCCCACCTATAAGTAAGAACATGCAGTGTTTGGTTTTTTGTCCTTGTGATAGTTTACTGAGAATGATGATTTCCAATTTCATCCATGTCTCTACAAAGGACACGAACTCATCATTTTTTGTGGCTGCATAGTATTCCATGGTGTATATGTGCCACATTTTCTTAATCCAGTCTATCATTGTTGGACATTTGGGTTGGTTCCAAGTCTTTGCTATTGTGAATAGTGCCACAATAAATATACGTGTGCATGTCTCTTTACAGCAGCATGATTTATAATCCTTTCGGTATATACCCAGTAATGGGATGGCTGGGTCAAATGGTATTTCTAGTTCTAGATCCCTGAGGAATCGCCACACTGACTTTCACAATGGTTGAACTAGTTTACAGTCCCACCAACAGTGTAAAAGTGTTCCTATTTCTCCACATCCTTTCCAGCACCTGTTGTTTCCTGACTTTTTAATGATTGCCATTCTAACTGGTGTGAGATGGTATCTCATTGTGGTTTTGATTTGCATTTCTCTGATGGCCAGTGATGGTGAACACTTTTTCATGTGTTTTTTGGCTGCATAAATGTCTTCTTTTGAGAAGTGTCTGTTCATGTCCTTCGCCCACTTTTTGATGGGGTTGTTTGTTTTTTTCTTGTAAATTTGTTTGAGTTCATTGTAGATTCTGGATATTAGCCCTTTGTCAGATGAGTAGGTTGTGAAAATTTTCTCCCATTTTGTAGGTTGCCTGTTCACTCTGATGGTTTTTCTCTTGCTGTGCAAAAGCTCTTTAGTTTAATTAGATCCCATTTGTCAATTTTGGCTTTTGTTGCCATTGCTTTTGGTGTTTTAGACATGAAGTCCTTCCCCATGCCTATGTCTTGAATGGTAATGCCTAGGTTTTCTTCTAGGGTTTTTATGGTTTTAGGTCTAACGTTTAAGTCTTTAATCCATCTTGAATTAATTTTTGTATAAGGTGTAAGGAAGGGATCCAGTTTCAGCTTTCTACATATGGCTAGCCAGTTTTCCCAGCACCATTTATTAAATAGGGAATCCTTTCCCCATTGCTTGTTTTTGTCAGGTTTGTCAAAGATCAGATAGTTGTAGATAGGCGGCGTTATTTCTGAGGGCTCTGTTCTGTTCCATTGAACTATATCTCTGTTTTGGTACCAGTACCATGCTGTTTTGGTTACTGTAGGCTTGTAGTATAGTTTGAAGTCAGGTAGCGTGATGCCTCCAGCTATGTTCTTTTGGCTTAGTACTGACTTGGCGATGTGGGCTCTTTTCTGGTTCCATGTGAACTTTAAAGTAGTTTTTTTCAATTCTGTGAAGAAAGTTATTGGCAGCTTGATGGGGATGGCGTTGAATCTATAAATTACCTTGGGCAGTATGGCCATTTTCATGATATTGATTCTTCCTACCCATGAGCATGGAATGTTCTTCCATTTGTTTGTATCCTCTTTTATTTCCTTGAGCAGTGGTTTGTAGTTCTCCTTGAAGAGGTCCTTCACATCCCTTGTAAGGTGGATTCCTAGGTATTTTATTCTCTTTGAAGCAATTGTGAATGGGAGTTCACTCATGATTTGGCTCTCTGTCTGTTATTGATGTATAAGAATGCTTGTGATTTTTGTACATTGATTTTGTATCTGAGACTTTGCTGTAGTTGCTTATCAGCTTAAGGAGATTTTGGGCTGAGACAATGGGGTTTTCTAGATATACAATCATGTCATCTGCAAACAGGGACAATTTGACTTCCTCTTTTCCTAATTGAATACCCTTTATTTCCTTCTCCTGTCTGATTGCCCTGGCCAGAACTTCCAACACTACGTTGAATAGGAGTGGTGAGGGAGGGCATCCCTGTCTTGTGCCAGTTTTCAAAGGGAATGCTTCCAGTTTTTGCCCATTCAGTATGATATTGGCTGTGGGTTTGTCATAGATAGCTCTTATTATTTTGAGATGTGTCCCTTCAATACCTAACTTATTGAGAGTTTTTAGCATGAAGGGTTGTTGAATTTTGTCAAAGGCCTTTTCTGCATCTATTGAGATAATCATGTGGTTTTTGCCTTTGGTTCTGTTTATATGCTGGATTACATTTATTGATTTGCGTATATTGAACCAGCCTTGCATCCCAGGGATGAAGCCCACTTGATCATGGTGGATAAGCTTTTTGATGTGCTGCTGGATTCAGTTTGCCAGTATTTTATTGAGGATTTTTGCATCAATGTTCATCAAGGATATTGGTCTAAAATTCCCTTTTTTGGTTGTGTCTCTGCCCAGCTTTGGTATCAGGATGATGCTGGCCTCATAAAATGAGTTAGCAAGGATTCCCTCTTTTTCTATTCATTGGAATAGTTTCAGAAGGAATGGTACCAGTTCCTCCTTGTACCTCTGATAGAATTCGGCTGTGAATCCATCTGGTCCTGGACTCTTTTTGGTTGGTAAACTATTGATTATTGCCACAATTTCAGCTCCTGTTATTGGTCTATTCAGAGATTCAACTTCTTCCTGGTTTAGTCTTGGGAGGGTGTATGTGTCAAGCTCTCTTCAAAGCTTTCAGACAGGGACATTTAAGTCTGCAGAGGTTACTGCTGTCTTTTTGTTTGTCTGTGCCCTGCCCCTAGAGGTGGAGCCTACAGAGGCAGGAAGGCCTCCTTGAGCTGTGATGGGATCCACCCAGTTCGAGCTTCCCGGCTGCCTTGTTTACCTAAGCAAGCCTGGGAAATGGCAGGCGCCCCCCCCCCAACCCTCGCTGCCGCCTTGCAGTTTGATCTCAGACTGCTGTGCTAGCAATCAGCGAGACTCCATGGGCGTAGGACCCTCGAGCCATGTGCAGGATATAATCTCCTGGTGTGCCGTTTTTTAAGCCCGTCGGAAAAGTGCAGTATTAGGGTGGGAGTGACCCGATTTTCCAGGTGCCATCTGTCACACCTTTCTTTGACTAGGAAAGGGAACTCCCTGACCCCTTGAGCTTCCCAAATGAGGCAATGCCTCGCCCTGCTTCGGCTCGTGCATGGTGCACTATACCCACTGTGCTGAGCCCACTGTCTGGCACTCCCTAGTGAGATGAACCCGGTACCTCAGATGGAAATGCGGAAATCAACTGTCTTCTACGTCGCTCACGCTGGGAGCTGTAGACCGGAGCTGTTCCTATTCGGCCATCTTGGCTGCCAGAAGAGCATTCTTATTCTTTTTCATGCTGAATAGTATTCTATATTATAGAAGTATCATAGCATTTGTTTTTCTATTGATATTAGGTTGTTTCTGATTTTTTCTAATATAAACATTCTATTGTGAATATCCTTACACATGTTTTTGTGCACTATTTCCCACCATGGAATTTAAACTGCTGTGTCATAAGGCATAAATATTTTGACAGATACTGACAGATGGCCTTCCTAAAATGTTGTATCTGTCCAGCCATCTAAGAAACTATTGGGAGAATCTTGAGTTTTGCACACGCTGTTCCACTAGTTGGAGCGCTTTTCCTCATAGGTTCTCAGGCTGTTTTCTTCTTATCCTTCAGATCTCAACTAAAATGTAACCCTTCCTAAGAAACATTTTCTGATCGCCATAGCTAAAGCCACCTCTCCTCATCACTTTAACATGTCTCACCTTCTCCACAGCATTTGTTAGTGCCTGAAAGTATCTAACTAAATTATTTATTTTTATTTGATTATCGTTATTATTGTTTGATATGGAGCCTCGCTCTGTCGCCCAGGCTGGAAGGCAGTGGCGTGGTCTCGGCTCATTGCAACCTCCGCTTCCCAGGTTCAAGTGATTTTCCTGCCTCAGCCTCCCGAGTAGCTGGGACTATAGGCACATGCAACTACACCTGGTTAATTTTTGTATTTTCAGTAGAGACAGGGTTTCACCATGTTGACCAGGCTGGTCTCAAACTCCTGACCTTGTGATCTGCATGCCTCAGCCTCCCAAAGTGCTGGGATTACAGGTGTGAGCCACCGCGCCCAGCCCCTATTTCTTTTTAAATATGTGGTTTTTCCTGCATGACTCTTCATTAGAATATATACATCCTGAGGGAGGGATTCTGTTTTACATCCTCAGCACTTAGAATAGTGGCTGTTGCAGCAGAAATGCTCAGGAAACAAGTGATAAATGACTAGTTACTCCATATTCTTTCTAACACTAGTTTTATTTATTTGCCAAACATGTTAAGAGTACTTACTATTGACTGGGTGCCGTTCTCAGCACTTTACACCTATTAATGAATTTTATGGTCATGACAGCCGTTGAGGTAGGTAGTATTACTAATCCCATTTACAGATAAGAACACAGACATGGAGAGAGTAAGTCATTTGTCCAAGATTTGATACCTGATCAGTTATGGAGCTGGGATTCAAACTCAGGCTTTTTGATGGGAGAACAATGAGATCTCATTGCTATTTCACTTTTTATCCCTCTGATTACTAATGGTGTTGGGGCTCATTCCATGTATGCATTGACCATGATAAATTCCTTTATGTGAACTGGCTCTTTTGGGGGTTGGTGGGGTGTTTTATTAACCTTTTCCTCCTTCCTTTCAGCATTCCTTCCTTCCTTTTGTTATTGTTGTATAGAAGTGATATTTGAATAATTTTGAATAATTTGAATTATTCTTTCTCTATTGCTCTGTGGGCTGGGTTTGCACCAACAAAGAGTATAATTGGTCAGGGCAGCTTGGGTCAGGTAGAAAGAATCAGCAAGGGATTCTTCAGAGTTATTTCCATTCCAATTTGGCCCAGTTGCTGAATTTAGAGCTAGAGGGCTTTCCACTGGGCCTGCTGTGCTGGGGTGAGACGCTCAGGGATGGGGGGGCTCCTCCAGGGCCCAGAGGGGACAGGACATGAGCTCAGAGACAGATGCCATACCAAAGATAGCGGCAAAAACACTGACTGCATTTGGAGGGATGACCGAGCCCTGGCAGAGCCAAGGAGGAAGAGAAGACTAGAGTTCTACAAGACACCAAGGTTAAATACAGACACTGCAGAATGTGCACACCTCAGATGGCAGGCAGTACACACTCAGGGGCGTGTAAGAAGCCAGGAAGTCCCTTTTTTCCTGTGTCACACAGTGAGTAAGGCCTCCTCATACCCCAGGAGCCATCTGAAGAGCTGGGGAAAAGGCAAGGAAATGGAAAGACAGTCAATATCTCATCAAATAATGAGTTATACCCAGAGAAGCTGTTTAAATTATTGGGTCATATTTAGTTTAAATTTAATTGGCCTGAATTACTTACCTCAGTTCCTGCTACTTATTAATTGGGGGCTGTAAGAGAGGTCAAAGGAATTTTGACGACTTGAGGAAAATCTGAGGAAATTTACTCTCTTGCAGCAATAGGAATTTTTCTCTGTTTTTAATATTAATAATGCTTACTATTGGTTTCTGGAAGATACTTTAAACAGATTTGTGCTGATTCTTTCTATTCCTAACTTTTTATGAATTTTTATAGATAATGAAAATTAAATTTAAGAAGTATCTTTTAGCTTCTATTGTTTTCACTTTATAATTTTTTGCAGTAAAATGCCTCAATATATTGCCTAATGTCAAATCCTCCCTAAATTCCTGGGATAAATAATTTTTCTAAGTATTAACTTATTTTATTAACTAAATTTTTAAAAATATTAACTAAATATTAACAGTTGTTATTTTTAAAATATTTTGTGGTCACTGCTAGAGATGTTCAATAGAAATAAAGTTACATATGCATACAGAACCTACCACCTTGATCAATATCCTATCTGTGCTACTATGTAAATAATGTTTTCCCCATAAACTATCTAGTGATATTAACATTTCAAGAAGCTGCACAATGGCTATCCTTTAAGTAACTGTCTTTTTTTTTAGAGGCCAAGTCTCACTCTACCATCCAGGCTGGAGTGCAGTGGTATGATCATAGCTCACTGAAGCCTCGACCTCCTGGGCTCAAACAATCCTCCTGTCTCAGGCTTTAGAGTAGCTGGGAATACAGGCACGCAGCACCACACCTGGCTAATTTTCTTTTCAAAATTTTTGTAGAGACAGGGTCTCACTAATGTTGCCCAGGCTGGTCTCAAACTCCTGGTCTTTAAGTGATCCTCCTCCCTTGGCCTCCCAAAACACTGGGATTACAGGTGTGAGGCACCACATCCAGCTGTCTAAGTAACTGACTTTTATTGGTGCATTTTCTTTCCTCATAATTTCTTCTTAGAGAGCCTTGTTCTTTTCCATCCCCACCAAGGCAGCAGAAGTGATGGATCCCTTCTGTTAGTGCGTGATCTACTAACCCCAGCCTTTGTTGGATAATTGGACTGAGCATAAGTATCTGACCCATGAGATTTTTTCTAACCTTCTTTCTCTTGAGCATTTGATCAGGAGTTGGTTTCCAGTTGTCTGTGGAAATGGGAGGTTAGGTAGACACAGGGTCCAGAGTGGCCATTTTTGGATCACATATGCTGGTGAACAAGCAGGGTGAGTGTCTCAGCAAAGAGAAGCACTGGCAAAATCCCCCACCCTTTTGTGATCCTTTGTATTGGGTAAAAGAGCTAACCTTAAAGGACTGACTTTCCCTTGCATATTCTGAGACAAAATCCATTTCCAGCCTTCCTCAGTGACTCCCTCATTTTATAAAATCCCAAGATGTCTCCATCTTCTTTGAGATGTTCCTCATTAATGAGTGTTCTTCCTATTGCAATATCCTAAATGAAAGCACCTTGGTTGTCTGGTGCATTTTGTTTTCTAAATGCATATAGAAACATGACCCTATGAGTGGCCAGGCAAGATGAAAGACACGAAGAGACAGGGAGAGGACCTGCCCTGGTTCCAGATGTAATCACCCAATGGGCTCTTCCTGCTTGCTGCACAGACAAAACCAATTTACTGAGACCATAGTATGGCAATAGAGAAAGACTTTGATTAACATGCAGCCAGCTTCATCGGAGAACTGAATTTGTCACTCAAATCAGTCTCCCCAAAGGCTCAGAGGTGAAGGTTTTTCAAGGATAGTTTGGTGGGCAGGGGACTAGGGATTGGGTCTGCTGATTGGCTGGGGATGCAATCACAGGGGTGTGAAAAACAGTCCTTGTGCACTGAATCTGTCTCTGTGGGGGGGAGCTGCAGGGCTGGTTAAATCATGAGTCATGAGTCCAAGTGAGGTTGGTTTGAAAAAATCTCAGTAGAACAATCTTAGGTTTTAAAATAATGATGTTATCTATAGGAGCAATTGGGAAGTCACTTAACTTGTGACCTCTGGCCACATGACTCCTGGGCATTAAGGGATTATAGAAACAATATCTATATTTTAGCAGAATTGCAGCCTCTCCCATAATTCTAATTAATTAGAATTGTAAGACTAATGTGGCCTCTCATCAGTCTTACAAAGGTGGCTTCAGCCCCAGAACAAGGAGAGAAGCAGTTTTAGGGAGGGACTATTATCATCCTTGATCCAAAATTAAACAATAAACTTCCCATGTACATTGGGAAGTTTATTGGGAAATATTTTTTATTATTAAACAAGTCTTCCCATGGTTAGCTTGGCCAATGCACAGGAATGAGCAAAGAGAGCCAGCCTGTGAAGGTAGAGGCAAGATGGAGTCAGCCATGCTAGATTTCTGTTGTTATCATCATCTTGACAAAGGCAGTTTCGCTGACAGCTTTCCAGAGCCCAGGCCTTGCTGATCAGGAGGTGCTTCTGTGCTTCCTGCTTTGGTGTTCTATGACTTACTTCTGTACTCTTATCTCAGGTCTCCACACCAAGCCAGCTTACGATGATTTCTACATCTTGTGACTCAATCACTCCTTGCTAAGACCATGTCGTATTGCACATTCCTGGAGCATTGTGTCTACAAAGCATGAATGTAATATAAAAACCAATGGGGGAAAAAAAAGAGTGCCTGGGTTAAACTCTAATTTCTCTGCTTTACTTCAGAAACCTAAAAATCGGTCCTGAAAACTGCAATAATTAGTTTATTTTACACATGCCCTGTTTTCTGACCAATCTTTTATAAAATACCATAATACTGTTAAAAGACAAAGACTGAGCCTTTTACAATTTTTTATTCTAAGGGCCAAAAATGTGCCTAGCACATAGTAGGCTCTTCTAAACATTGGTGGAAATCTTTTAAACATTGACATGGTACCAAGAAGGATTATGTGCACATTTGAGTTATGCCTTGAGCCACCAGCATGACCTGGAGTGTATTACTTTGTTTCTCTCACCTCTTTTTTACATATCTGCTTACCTAATGGGTTCCCATAAAGATCAAGAAAAACATGAGATAAAGGAACCTAAAGCAGTTACTGTCACAGAAACTGGGGTAAAAATCACTGGTATAAAAACTTTCCAGATTCTTCATTATTATTTATTCATTTATTTTTATTTTTCAGAGAAGAGGTTTCACTCTGTCACCCTGGCTGCAGTGCAATGTCACAGTCATGGCTCACTGTAGCCTGGAATTCCTGGGATCAAGTGATCCTCCCACCTCAGCCTCCTGAGGAGCTGGGACTACAGGTGCACACCACCACGCATGGCTAATTTTATTTTTTGTAGAGACAGGGTCTTGCTATGTTGCCTAGGCTGGCCTGGAGCTTCTGGACACAAGTGATCCTCCTGCCTCAGCCTCCCAAAGTGCTGAGATTACAGATGTGAGCCACAGTGCCTGGCCCTAGACTCTTTAGACAATTTTTTTCTTTGAGACAGCGTCTCCCTCAGTCACCCAAGCTGGAGTGCAGTGATACAATCTCTGCTCACTGCAACCTCGGGTTCCCGGGTTCAAGCGATTCTCGTGCCTCAACCTCCCAAGTAGCTGGGACTACAGACGTGCACCACCATGCCCAACTAATTTTTGGATTTTTAGTAGAGATGAGGTCTCACCATGTTGGCCAGGCTGGTCTTGAACTCCTGACCTCAAGTGATCCGCCTGTCTAGGCCTCCCAAATTGCTGAAATTACAGACATGAGCCACTGTGCCTAGCCTAGACAATCTTTTTCTATTATAAGAGAGTTACAACCATGATCCAGTACATAGCTACATTGGAATTTTGGTAAGAAAAAAAAATAGTAAGACTTTGTATGCAGGCTATAATTTTTTTTTTTTTTTTTTTTTTTTTTTTTTTTAGACAGAGTCTCGTTCTGTTGTCCAGGCTGGAGTGCAGTGGCATGATCTCAGCTCACTGCAACTTCCCCCTTCCGGGTTTGAGCAATTATCTGCCTCAGCCTCCCGAGTAGCTGAGATTGCAGGCGCCTGACACCGTGCCCGACTAATTTTTGTATTTTTAGTAGAAACAGGGTTTCCCCATCTTGGCCAGGCTGGTCTTGAACTCCTGACTTCATGATCCACCCGCCTCAACCTCCCAAAGTGCTGAGATTACAGGCGTGAGCCACCACTCCGGGCCGGGCTATAGATTTTTTGTTCAATATTTAGCATAATAAGGTTGGTTACAATTTGCTGTAGAAGAGGTGCTCTTGCCACTGAAAAATACCTAGCCTCAACTGTAAATGGGAGGTAATATAAGAGAAGGTGTCCCCAGCTCCAGCTGCACCCTACTTTGAGGCTTCCAGAAGTTTTCAGTGTACAGGAATGAATAAATAGGTTGGCCTTTGTATGACATTGCTGGGTTAATGAACAGACACACAACTGGGGACAGATTCTGTCAGCAAGTACACTCAATTCTGACGTAAATCGATGGAAACCATTAATAAAAGTAAAGTTAAATGTGGCAAGAAAGCAAGCGATTAGCTGGTTTTTTTTAAAAAGAGATATTTATTGTTGTTAAAACCATAATTAAATTTTGCTTTTGCAGAATAGCTGTTTTCCTCCCAGTTAATGTTATAATTAAATGGAAGAATTGTTATCTTTTGGGATTTAAAATGTATAAGCAATATTGGATTTACCTTGAGTTAAAAAAAAAAAAAAAGGAAAACAACAAGACAAAATTCAGGAACTTTCAGATGAGCAAATAGAATTTGTTTTTGTACTAGGTATAGTAATTTAATTTTCAAAACAATGAAATCAGATATTTGAAGAAAAAGTAGGTAGTTATCAGTAGTGAAAAAATGAATACAAACATTTCTATTATTATGTTCTCTAGGGCATTTTTTTTAATAAATTGGATTTATCTTGAATCTCATCCACTTACATTAATATGCCCCATTTATTATTTGTTGAATACAGACTGCATAACACATGCTGTGCTATATGCCCAAGATACAAAAATATATAATTGCCATATGCAATTCCAAGGCATCCACAGAGAAGGGGTATTGGAGGGAACCCCACCTGATAGATATCTGTGATGATGAGGTATATCTCTTCCCTGCTTCCTTGGTGCCTTTAGGTCCTTCCCAGCTATGCATAGGAGGAAAGAATCTGAGGAGGCCAGGATTCTGTGCCTACACGCTTGAATTAAAGCTTGCAGTGAGGCCTCTCTGGTGCCCTGGTCCCACAGTTATGCAAGCCACAGATCTGTCTCTTACAGTCTAGGGGAATAAATTTTCTAGTTTGGGCAAGGGTCTCTTTCTGTTGTTTCTTGCACACTCTGCTTCCCCAACCCATTTACTTCCTGCAAGCTTTATAAGGTATTCTATGGGATTAGACTTTGGAAAAATGAAAGCCAAGATTTATAAGCCACCTCTCCTTCTTGGCTTAGCCACACTTCCTTTGAGGCAATGATAATGAGTCCTCTCTTTTCCATAACTGTGGTCTTAATTCAGACAAGCAAAGTTTTTCAGGAACTATTATAATTACTTTCTCATTTTATTTTTCTCTCTTTTTGGACTCTAAAGCATTCCACACAAAGCTACCAAATTACTTTTCCATAAAAGTAGCTCTGACCTTGTGATCTCTGGCTCAAATATCCTTCCTGGTGTTGGGGCCAAAAATCAGTATTCCAAAATATGGCACTTTGACATGCTGAACTGAAGAAGAAGCCTGAAGGACTCTCTGACCTCCTCACACCTCCCCAGTCACCTCCTGACCTCAACTCCCTCTTTGTTGCCCCTTTCCAATATGAAAAGAATTTTTGAGATCCATATTTTTTAAGATGGTTATTTGGGACACTAGTCCACCATCTTTTCGGTTTGCTGGTCATCCAAAATAACGTCACTTTTCTTGCCCTAACTCCTTGTTTCTCAATTTATTGGCTGTCATGCAGTGAGCAGTATAAACTTTGGACTCAACTACAGCAGGAGAACAATCATTTTCTTTATTTCCCCTCCCTCCTATCTCATTATTTGTTGCAGAAAAGAAGACCAAGAATGTAACCACACTTGAACAGACCCTTTCACAAGATAATGTCTGTCTCTCAGGATCATTCAAATTCCAAAGAGAGCTACTGACAACTTAGTCTCTATTTCCCACCCATTCATTCTCCCTAGTAATCATTTATTGCCCTTCAACAGAATTCCTCTTCACCCCACTCCCATAACCTGTTTTGCCACTATCACGTTTTTTGCCAGGGTGGTACATAAGCTTCCAAACCCCATTAGAAGAGTGAGTCATACTATGCAAATCTCCCTGTGTACTCACTAACAATTTTGTATGCTATTTCTCCAATTAATCTGCCTTTTGTTAGTTATTCAGTGAACCTTTAGAGGTCAAAGGGAGAGTTTTCCCTTGGTCCTGACACTGGCTTCCCATTGTCAAAAAAATTAAGGCCTCACACCTTGGATATTTAAATCTCCCATGTTGGCCTTAATGTAGCTGTTAAACTTTTCCTCATTTCTCCTTTATATCCTTGTGCTACAGGAAACATGCACAACAACATCCATGCTTTTCCCTTTTCTGTCTTGGTTCCTGATATACCTTCTGTAAGAAATGCTCTCCCCTCCCTTCACACCAATTTCCATGTGACCAAATTCTGTCCATCCTTCAAAGGCCAGATGCCATGCTGCTTTCTTTATGAAGCCTTCCCTATTCTCCATGAATGCCAGCTGCAGGAAAAGAAATAATGAAACCCAAACTGAGAAGAGTTTATGGCTGGTACCAAAAGAAGAGAATGAAATGTTAGTGAGGGCTAAGCTTTGATTTTTTTTTTTTACCATGCCCGAATTCCTATCTAAGGGATCTAGGGAGTCATGTCCTACTTGTCATAAATTCTCATCAGATGGATTTCATTTAACCCTATATATCGTGACTTACTTTCCAATCTGACTCTGGCACAACACTATGTGACAAAGAAGAAAATCAAAATGCTTTACTCCAAAACATTTTGCTTTGCCGTATTTTGAAATGGCCCTGCAAGCCATCCTTTGTGGGGAAAAATTTGCATCTGTTAAGAATATTAACATAGCTAGATCTTTTTCTTCCAGGCCCTCCCAATCCTGAAGAGATTAACTAAGAGTCTAGCACCTTTTAAAGGTCTGAATAGGAAACACTTGTCATCTATTGTCTCTAAGGGCAGCCACTATGAGACTTCAAAAGAACCACAGTCTTTTATCTTAACGTGAATGTTTCCTTTCTTTTAATAACAGGTCTTTAGACAAACTCAACCAATTGTAAACCAGAAAATGTTTAAATTTACCTACAGCCTGGAAGCCCCCTGCTTTGAATTGTCCCACCTTTCTGGACCAAATCAATGCATTTCTCAAATGTATTTGATTGATGTCTCATGCCTCCTTAAAAATGTATAAAACCAAGCTGCACCCCAGCCACCTTTGATACATGTTCTCAGGACCTCCTGAGGGTTGTGTCACAGGCCATGGTCACTCACATTTGGCTCAGAATAAATCTTAAAGAAAATATTAAAGAAATATTTAAAGAATATTTTACAGAGTTTGACTCTTTTTGTCAACATTAGTCTAGAAAAAAAAGGTAAACATGTGGAATAAAGTCATAATTCCCTAACAGATATCAGGACGTGCCTGAATGAGATCTAAGTATGGGATTACCCAAGACTGAGTGGTGACTGAGCCCCTCGGGGCCTTGAGTAGGTAGTAGGGCTGGACATTGAGAAAGGGCTATAGCTAGTTATTTCTACAGTACTGGCTGACATCAGGGACCTTTCCAACTCCAACCTTATATAATGCTGATGTTCAACATTGTAAAAATAGCTCCTGAGGACTCATCTAAACTCCTATTGTACTTTTGCTCTGTCTCTCTTATGACACTAAAATTAATGATAATATGAGGACATTATTTATCTGTCCCATCTCCACTGATGGATGACAGCATGCTCAAAGGCAAGGCTCACCTGGCACTGTATCTTGCACATAATTCTGAGACCACCCAGTTAAAAAGTTGAGAGATCAAAGCATTGGTATCCACGCTGGTGTCGATCACATTAAGCATTGTTACAATAGTAAATTCAAGGACTGATGATTCTGGTGCCATAAAGAGGCTTCTTCTTGTACTTGGCAGTGTCCTGATGAAATGGCCATGTTCTGAAACTATCCAGTCTTTTATTGATCAATACAGCATATGCCAATTAGACAGCAAATCCCACATTTTTTTTATGTTCTAAGTGTACCTTGACATTGCAGATGATTAAGTGACGTGAGGGGGACAATCGTTAGCACACCATATCAATGTCTGCAAGATGACTGTAGTGAGACCAGAAATTTCCATGAGACCCAAATTATTCCCATATGAGGGATGAATATGGTCATTATACTTATCTTAGTAAAAGAAGAACATGATAAAAGAAATAATATTGCTATAAAATATGGAAGCTACTTTAAGAGTCTATCACATCCATCTTTAATGAAGTAGGAAAAAACTTCCTGATCAGCTCACCTGTGAGCAGTCATGATCTGCCTTACAAATGAGACCTTAGGGTAGATCTGGACCGAAGGAACATGATGAGGGAAGTAGCTTTGTTAATTAAAAAAAATAATTTCCTGTCTGTTTTGAATTCTGTTTTATCTGTTGCTACTTTCCCTGATAAGGCCTCTCTGTCTATTAATAATGGAAGATCTGGTCCCAAATCATTTAGATATAAACGATTAGATATATGTGACTTCAGTGAGCACTGGTCCTGCTCATGGATGCTCCTATGGAAGGCTTTGAAAGCACACTTTTAGAAATGTTTGTTTCCTCCTATGCACCCTGAAAGGCATTGGGATTTAAATTTACTCTCATTCTGTCATCTTTCAGTAGAATGTTTTTCCCCACTTTGGAAAAATTGTTCCAATGTTTTTGGATGTCATGGTTAATGTCAGTTTTCTTAAGTCATGAGTACATCTGACTGAATTAAATAAATGTTTTAATTCTTGAATAGTCTCTCTTCCACCGCACAACCCTCTTCTCCAGTTGGAAAGAACCAAGGAAAAGAGAGACTTGATTTAAAAGATGATCCAGTAATACATTCTGTTTGCCTTCCTGTCTTCTCTTTGGCTAAATGCTACATTGATTGTAGCACTTGAAGTGTTGCCACATTCAGCAATACAAGCTTCACATGATTTGATATTTAACTTGTGGGAAAGGAGCCCAGATCTTTCTCTCCCTCTTTTTTCTCCCTGTGTTTACTGAAATAAGAAGTGTCATACCCAGCTTGTCTGTTTACTTTCAGCCCATTGTTTTGGAAAGAATGAGGAAAAAACTGACTAGCATTCAGAAGCAGCAGTCAAGAAAAGCACACGTCTTTTTTCTTCTTATATATAAACTTGTTTAATCAGAGCATTTGTACTTTGATGTATTATTATTACTTCTCTCTATGGGAATTGATTTGTAATGCTACCTAATCAGTGTGGTTCCAATTTTAATCTTGGAGCTGAGTAATAAATATAAGACATTAATTTCCATAAACCATATATATTTGAAAGCTTCATTTACATAGTGAACAATTTAGTCCTATAAATTCTAATGTGTTTCTATTCCTTTTGGGTTACTGTTTCCATAACCTTTTTATAGCTCTGATGAACATAATGCTACCCAGTGTTGACAAATTTCTCGCTATTGTCCAATGCATAAAAATGTATTTTAAGTAACTCTCCAGTACTCACTCAGTAATTTTTCTTCTTTTTTTCTCACTCACTATTGAGGGTAATTCCCTTTTAGGAGCTGAAACATTCCATTTTTTTCCCCTTCCACTTTCAGCATCTCATTTGGCAGTTTTCTCTAGCCTAGTATAGGCTTCTGATATAGTTGGTACCAAGACAGCCCCGTTTATCCTGAGCAAGACTACTCAGCTTTAAGAAAAGTGCAGACTCAGCTGTAAGTAATATCATCTTTGTCTCTAAGAGGTTGGGGGAATGAGACAGAGTGTAACTGAGTATACTTAACACACAAACTGAACATTTTTTAGGTGATGTAAGATGAATTGAAAATGTCAAAATGGATCATCATATTTTAGAAAAACACATATGTGCATATAGTGTGTGCATATATATGCATACATCTATATCTATATGTGTAGATGTATATATTATAAATATATATATATATACACACACACACAGAGACAGAGAGAAAGAGAGGCTTAACATATAAAATAGATTTAGCTTCCAACCGTTCATATTTAGCAATTTCTATGTGCTTGAAGTTTTAATTAAGATTTTTTTTGCTTTTTATAGACAACTTGAGCCTAAACTGGTAGTATCCTAAATGTGGATTACAATGTATAGTTTTAATGCACTTTCATGCATACTATCACATTTGATCATTACAATATTTCCATGAGGTATTACTATATTACTGTTGAAGATAAGGAATCTAAGAACCAGGAATTTCTATGATTATATATTATTGACACAAAGGGGATATTTACTGAGTTTACCTGGAGTATAAGAACAACTGAAACATACACCTGTTTCAGCACAAATAGTCATTAAGATATTGACATCATTTTATAAGACCACAGTAAATGTTCCCCTGGTTACCCAAGCCTTTTGAACCTAGGGGAAGATGAATTACTGCCAAGGCAGAAGTGCATTGGCTCCGACCCTTACTGTGTTCTCCTGTGATTCCCCCGAACAAGTTTCCCTGAGTCTACTCCAGGTGGGTAGTGAACCAAAATCATTAGCTGTTGTTTCAAAAACAATGTGGAATAAATCAGGGGTCTCAGTTCAGTTCCTAAAAGCAAGACTCCATTTCACCCTTCCTACCTCTGCTAGGCAGTGTTCCTGGTCAAAGATTAATTGGTACATGAGAAGAGTGTTTCTTGCCTTCCCTGGAGTCAGATAAATGGATGCTGAAGAGGAGGCTGGGTCTGTGTCGTAGATACGGGCAGCACAGAAACAGGAAGCAAAGGTTTTCAGTGAGGATGTTAAGCTTTAGTTATGCCCTTTGCACCACTGTGCAATCCAGCTGACTCTGCTTCTCTGCATGAGCAATGGGGGAGAGAAGCAGGGGATTTGGAGTCAGGTGCTCCTGGGTTGCAATCCTTGCTGCTCCACTTACCAGCACTGGGAATTAGGGCATGTTACCTCCCTGAGCTTCAGCATGGAGAATTGTTGAGTATGAAGTGTGCACTAGTCTCCTACTGCTGCATAACAAATTACCACCAGCTTAGCAGCTTAAAGCAACACCCATTCATTATCTCAAGTTTCAGTTGGTCAGAAGCCCAGGCACAGCATGGCTGATCTCTGCTCAGGATATCACAGGACTGAAAACAAGGTGTTGGCCTGGGCTGTGGTTCTCATCTGATGCTCTAGGCCTTCTTTCAGGCTCACAGGGTGTGGGCAGAATTCATTTCCTTCGAGTTGGAGCTAAGTTCCTAGTTTTCCTGCTAGCTTTTGGCAAGGAGCTGCCCTCATCTCCTAGAGGCTGCCTGCAGTTCTTTGCCCCCCAAGGACAGTCCACAAGATGAACATTTGCATTTTTCCAGAAGAGCTAACACACCTCTCTCTGACTTCTTCTGCTACAGGTAGAAAAAAAGTCTGCTATTAAATGGCTCCTGTGTTTAGGTCAGGCCCACCTGGACCCTCTCCCTACGTTAAGGTCAGCTGTACCATATAACATAACTTAAGCATGGGAGTAAAATCTATGATATTCACAAACCCAGGATGGTGCAGAGCATGCATATCACACGCAGGAATCCTGGGGACACTTTAGACTTCAACCTGTCACCCAGGGATAAAATTTATATGAAAATAATCTATCTCCAGGCAAGTAGTTGGCATACAATAAATGGTAATTCCTCTATAAAATATGGTTAAGACTTAATAGATTTTTAAAGGTATGATAATTCTGGTTAACTATTTTCTGTGTCTGTCTTCCATTAAGAGAGAAATTCCATGTAAATTACACAAATTTTGATAATCATAGTGTCTAGCTTACCACTGAGCACATAGAATGCACAGTAAAGCCTTGATTAAATTATATGGGATATGGAGAGGTAAAGTCATTCTTTCATACTAAATAATAGTGTTGACATTTTGAAGACTGTAGGCTGTGAGTCAAGACTCTCTGAGGGCATTTATATTCACATGCATAGTTTTAACCAATGGTCATTTACTAGCAACTCATAAACTTTTATTTACAGATCATGTGACTGTCAGCACTCAAACCTGTTTTGATGGCTGCATACTGGCCATTGCTGGTCGCATGTTACCTAAACATCTCAAACTCAACATGTTGCAAATAGAACTGCATCCCACAAATAATTTCCTTCTTTTATATCTTCTATCTCCATGAGTATGTCACAATTTCCCCAATGTCCAAAGCCATAAATTGGATAATCATTCCTCTTCGACTCTTATCCCTCTTCCCTTTTTTATCCAATTGGCCAATCATGTCAGTTCTGTCTTCTGAATGCCTCTTTCACTTATTCTCACTTCTTTGTTTATGTTATCCCTGGTCTTCATCATTCCCTACCTAGTAATGGCAGTGGTGTAATCAGGTATTTTGTTCTCAGGTTCCCTAATTCATTCTGCAGTCTTATTGTTCAACTTATTTTTCAGAAATATAAATCTGATCCTGTTTTTTTTTTTTTTTTTTTTCTTTTTGCCAGTTTTTCAATGACACTCAACTGATTTTAAGAAGAAAAAAAAACTGGCTGTCCAACAACTACTACTTTCACTACCTGGCCATACATGAATCTCCATAGAGCATGGACAATTAGCTTTTAAAAGTATTTTGAGGCATAATTTACATACAGATACTGTGTGTGTGTTGATGTGTTTTGACAAATGAATATATTTGTGAAACCATTATCTAATTAAGATATAATACACCAGTCATCTTTTTTGTAAAACATAAACCTTCTTATGTTTCTTATTACTCTCTTACTCTCAAAAGCATTCCATCACAGAATGAAATTCTATTCCCCTTCTTGAAACCGCCTTTGCAAAATTATGTCTGAGACAGTGAAAGAGAGCTAATTTAACCGACTCCATCTTGCTTCTAACCTCCAAGGTGCCCTTGTTCATTCCTGGGCACAGGCTGAACTAACTTTGGGAGAAACCTAGTTTATAGTTTAAACAAAGACAACAGCAGCCCTTTCCCAAAGCAGACCTTCTTCTTGCCTGGGGACTAGGCTGCCTTTGTAGGACTAACATTAGCCACAAGATTAAAACTTAGGAGTCATGCAGCTGGAGGCTACAAGATTCTCACCCTCCCTAAACTGCTTCTAAGATCAGTGCTTGAGATATTTTGCAGACCCTGCACTTGATGGATCAGCTGGCACCACCCAGATTAATAAACTGGCTCATGTGATCCTGTGGCCCCCACCCAGGAACTGACTCAGTGCAAGAAGACATCTTCAGCTCCCTATAACTCCTGCACAGCCAGCTCTGCGTGAATTACTCTTTCTCTATTGCAATTCCTGTCTTGATGAACTGCTCTGTCTAGGCAGCGGGCTAGGTGAAACCCTTGGGTGGTTACATTCTCATTTGTGTAATTACATAGGTAGGACCCTGCCCATCTCTCTGACCTTTTCTCCTACAAATCTACCCCTCATTCACACAGCCTATGCCTATGGTCTTTCCTAGTTGTCTCAAGTTCATCTCTGCCTTTGCCTAGAACATTTCCATGGCTTTCTGTCTTCCTTCTGTCAACCTTAAATAATGAGATTCAGAAAATATGATTAAGTATAGAATGTATTTGAGTGAAAAGCTTGAGGGTAGCCACCCAGGAAACACTGACTCCAAACAAATGCGGTCAGTGCTTCAAAGTAGGGAAGTTAAGATTTTATTTACAAAGGGGAGAGACAGAGCAGTTTCAGCAGGGTTGCATTTTCCATAGAAGACGGATGCATACATTATAGCAATTTGATTTGTTACAGATTGCTACATTCCAAGGAAGGTTACTTTATTACTCTATGAGGAGTGATAATGATCTGAGTGGGTCTTATCTCTCTTGCTGTTTGTTCTTCCTAATTACTTACAGAATAATAATAATTTTTAAAAAAGGCAAGAAGGCAAAAGCTTCAGCTATGTGCCCCGTCACTCAGGCCATATAGCCAGATTCCTTTCAAGGCTCAGAAAAATTTAAAATTTCAATGGCTTTAAGTTTGAGTTATTTAATTTTACATTTCCTTCAGGTTTGTTCCAATGTCCTTTCTCACAGCCAAGTAGACCCTTGTTTAAATGACGTGTCCTATGGAGAGCTTCTTGATGATCCTATTTTAAATTGCACTCATATCAGAGCCCAAGCCCTTACTTGTATCACCAGCTGACACACTTTATACATTTTTTAATTTTTTAATTTTATTTTTTTAGACACAGGGTCTCACCCTGTCTCCCAGGCTGTAGTGCAGTGGTGTGATCAAGGTTTACTGCAGCCTCAACCTCCCAGGCTCAAGCAATTCTCCCACCTAATCCTCCCAAGGAGCTGGGACCACAGCACACTACCACACCCAGATAATTTTTTATTTTTTTAGCTATGGGGCCTCCCTGTATTGTCCAACCTGGTCTCGAACTCCTGGGCTCAAACAGTCCTCCTATCTCGGCCTCCCGAAGGGCTGGGATTACAGATGTGAGGCACTGTACCCAGCCCACATTTGTTTATATGTTTAGTAGAATGTAAGTGGACTTGGGATGTCTTCTTTGCTGCCTTTTCTCAATGTTCCAAACGGTATCTGAGAGTAGGTTCTCGATTAATATTTGTTGAATGGAGTGGGTGAAATCTACACTCTATAGCATGGCATAAAAAGTCTTTCATGATATGAACCTTGCCTTATATTTTACCTATATTTTCTGCTTCCCATAATCCCTAAACTTCAGTCAGTTTCAACTACTTAGAGCTCCTTAAAGACACTAGGTTTCCCTTCACCTCTGGCCACATATTCTGACTGTTTCCGGAATTTCCTTGCTTCCTTTGTCTACTTTTCTAATGCTTGTTCGTTCTTGGCTGAAATTTCTTCCTCTGTGAATAACTCCTTGACTCTTTCAACAAACTTCAATCTCCCTGCTCTGTTACCTCCTTTCCACTTTCTTCTTAGCATAGTCCCTAGAATGTCCAGTAAATATTCATTTTTCAGCACAGTGTTTTTCCACCAGTATCTGAGCTCTTTGAAGATTTTAATGATGCCTTTTCATCTTTGTATCACTAATAATTAGCCAGTTTAATGAATAATTTGAACTCAATAAATTATTGAGTGTTCAAAAAATAATAGAAATTCGTCTTCAAAGAAAATAATAGAAAACAAAAGAAGAAAGACAGGGAAAAGGTAGGGAAGAAAGGAGAAAGAAAAGAAAATAGCTAGAAAAGAAAAATAAAATAGATATTTAGATAAATATTGAGATTTAAATTCAGTCCCTCAAAAGTAAAGAGTCCAAGGTCTCAGAAAAATAATCTAGTTAATTCATGGCTACCTTCAGTTATTAAATATAGGGCTAATTTAGATTTTAAAAGTTTCAATTCTTGCTCTGTGTGTGTGTGTGAGACAGAGACAGTGAGAGAAAGAGAAAGAGAGAGAGCAGACATACTGTTTCTGAAGGGAAAAAGAACATTGTATATGATAAAAGTAAAATTTGAGCCAAATTAAATTTAAAGCAGTTTAATTGAGCAATGAACGATTTGCGAATTGAGCAGCCCCCAGAATCACAGCAGATTCAGATAGACTCCAGGGATGCCTTGTGGTCAGAACAAATTTATAGACAAAAAAAGGAAAGTGACGTACAGAAATAGGAATTGAGTTACAGAAATAGCTGGATAGGTTACAGCTCAGTTTTTGCCTTATTTGAATACAGTTTGAACACTCGGCAGTGAATGAGTGGTTGAAGTATGGTTGCCGGCATTGGCCAAGACTCAGCTATTGTTACAGATGCATACTCCTAAGTTAGGTTTACAATCTTGTCTGCCTATTAAGTTAGGTTGCAGTTCATTCACAAGGAGTCAAATATAGAATTACGGAGTCCTTCTCAGGCCATATTTAGTTTGCTTTAACATAGAGAAGAAAGACATATTCCTAAATAGTAGTTTGAGTGTAAACTCACAACAAGTTTAAGTACAAACAAATAGTAATACACACACAAACACACACATGCATATGTATCCATATGATGTTTGTTACACACACAATTCTTTTCCTAAAATTTTATTTTAATGATGGGAAACACATTTACCACATGGTCAGATATGAAAATAACTTTTTTGTGTGACACCAAATAAGACCCTCCAGTTTTCCTTTATTTCAGCTTCATCCCTTCTTTAACCGATCTTTTCTTTTGAAGCTTCACAGACCAAGAATAATAGAGGAAACTTACAGGATGGTTATGTTAATCGTGTTATTTCTATTTCATATTTTATGAAGCTTTGACATCTTCGGGGCCTCTCTGGCTTGGGAGAGACTGTCCCTCCAAAAGTTATCTAATTCCCAGAGATAGCAAATGTGCTCCCCCGCCGCAGCCCACCTACCCTGTGAACATGCCTTTTATTTGCAAACCAAGAATCCAAAGCTCCTACCTCCAACCTCCTCCTTTATGTAACTCTCAGACACCAAGCCAATATTTGCCCTGCCCTAAATTATCCCAGGGTCAGGTACTAAACAACTAGAGACCACCCCTGTAGCCCAGAGCCTGCTGAAATTATTCCAACTATCTAATCCTAAACTTGATCAAACTTGCCCACTTTGTCTCACCCATTTCTTCCCAGGGAAATCACAGTGAAGGCTCTGAGCCATGCTTTTCCCTTCTTCCTTCCTTCTGCATCCTGAATGAACAGGCTACTTCTCTATGTGGCCCTGTGTCCCCTTCTCTTGGGAATTATGAGTAACAAAACTTTGTGTGTCATCATTTAGTCATTGCTATAAATTAAATCTAGGTACAATCAAGAAGTGGTTTTGTATAGGTAAAACAAAAACTAGTAATGAATCTTTGAATAATATGATTAATTTTAATCATCGGTACTCTCCCTGCTCCTTTCCCTCAAGGAATTGCATGTAATAGTAATCAAATGAGTAAAATCAAGACTTGCCTGTAATATTAATCACACTAGAATGCAGAGAGCTATGAGGAAAAGAAATGAAAGAATTCCCTGGGAAACACTGCAATATGTGTTCACATCATTCTCTGGAACAATACTTCGGACAAAAATCCATTTAACTTGTTCTCAGCCATCATAGTTGTTTTCCTGAATCATAAAATTCACATTATGAAATAAACCCTGACATTAACTTGATTAGTATAATCATAAATCTCAGCAGCCACATGCATGCTTTAAACTGCAGTTTTTCTGCTACAATTATAGATTCTATTATTTTCCCTACCTACAGCAGTAATTAGATATTATTTCAATACACAGCCAATGGTTGGCAATATTTTTTAAAGTCATGTAAAAGACTCATTGGTGTAAAACCATTGACACAAAGTTTTTGTGAGTTCAGTGGCAATGTATTAATTTTATTGATTGATTGTAAAGTCTATTGAAAGTGATCCAAAAATATCCATAGCCTTTGTTATGAAGGTATATACTCCCATTTATACATAGCTTTTTTTGAATGTTTACATGTATGGGCACATCTGTTGTTGGGGCTCAGAAACGGATATCCCAAAATATGGTGCTTTGAACTGAAGAAATCTTAGTATCTCTTTGGCCTTCCCTACCCCTCCTGTCTCTCAATCCTCCATGTCTTCCAATCCACCAGATGCAGTTGTTCTCCAAAGTTCCCTTATCTGCCTAAAGGTCAGACCTGCCAAAGAAGAAAACAATTACCTTTGGCCCCTTTCCTGTGTGTTCATTAACTGAATTCATACTGTTACAGGAAGGGGGTACTGATCCAGACCCCAAGGGAGGGTTCTTGGATCTCATGCAAGAAGGAATTCAGGGTGAGTCCTTAAAGTGAAAGCAAATTTATTAAGAAAGTAAAGGAATAAAGAATGGCTATTCCGTAGACAGAGCAGCCCCAAGGGCTCCTAGTTGTCCTTTTTTTTTTTTTTTTTTCTTGAGACAGAGTCTCACTCTGTCGCCCAGGCTGGAGTGCAGTGGCGTTATCGCAGCTCACTGCAAGCTCTGCCTCCCGGGTTCACGCCATTGTCCTGCCTCAGCCTCCCGAGCAGCTGGGACTATAGGCACCTGCCACCACACCAGGCTAATTTTTTAATATTTTTTTAGTAGAGATGGGGTTTCATCACCTTAGCCAGGATGGTCTCCATCTTCTGACCTCGTGATCTGCCCGCCTGGCCCTCCCAAAGTGCTGGGATTACAAGCCTGAGCCACCGTGCCCGGCCTGGTTGTCCATTTTTACGGTTATTTGTTGATGATATGATAAACATGGGGTGGATTATTCATGCCTTCCCCCTTTAGACCATATAGGGTAACTTCCTGACATTGCCATGGCACTTGTGAACCATCATGGTGCTGGTGGGAGTATAGCAGTGAGGACGACCAGAGGTCACTCTTGTGGACATCTTGGTTTTGGTGGGTGTTAGCAGGCTTCTTTCAGCAAGGTCTTTATGACCTGTATCTTGTGCTGACCTCCTATCTCACCCTGTGACTTATAATGCATTAACCATCTGAGAATGCAGCCCAGTAGGTTTCAGCCTCATTTTACTCAGCTCCTATTCAAGATGGAGTTGCTGTGGTTCAAATGCCTCTGACAATATTGCAGGAAGAAAGACTGAGGTCTGTCAACACACCTGGACAGACTTTTGTCACAAGCCATTGTCTGCTGTTTGAGTCCAACAGGCTTTGCCCCAGGTCATTGTATATTCTTCAAGCCTGTTGAATTTCCCTAAAAATTATTTACTGTATCCTAAAATCATTCAAACTTTCCATTTCCCTTTCCCTGAGAAATGGGTTATATAATCATCTATACCCATAGTGTGGTGGCACTATCACTCTGCCCCATGCACACTAACAAATTTGTGTGCCATTTCTCCTATTAATCTGCCTTTTGTGTGTTGATTTTTCAGCAAACCATCAGTGGTGAAGGCGAAGTTTTCCCTTGGCCCCTATGCTATATATAGATAAATAGTTATATTATTTAGATAAGACATTAAAGGGAACTTTCTATTCTAAAGTAAAAGCTTTGTAACAAAGATTTTTCTCTGAATCATATTTATATAAATTTCATAAAGTAAAAAAAGGAAATGTTCGCCTGTAGATTGCTGTTTAATGGACAGCTGAAACGAGGTGCTCTGTAGACATTAGTTCAGACTTGGAGGCTTGGAATCAGTTCTTTGTAACTGGCTTGGTCTCATTCCTGAGGATGACGGAGCTTCTTCCCATGACCATGCACAGATGACATCAGCACTCAGAATCTCCATTCACAATGAAACCCATCTGCAGGGAGCCACCTTTACCCCGAGTATGGATTTCAGCTTTGCTTCTATTTAATCGTGAGTGACCTTGAGTCCATTACTTGGCCTCTATCATTCTCAGTTTCATGATTTGAAAAAGGAGAGGTCAAAATGAAAAATCATAGGTCTTTTTTAAACTGAGGGCTAACCTGATTGGGCCCGCCAATGTTAACTTGTCTCCCTTGTTTTTTAGTCACTTGCTTTTAGTTTATTTTAAAACCCATAGACCTAAAAGTCATGAAGCTAAGCAATATATAACTAACCTTGCACTGGCTTCCTTATAGGTAATATCTCTGGTGTATAGGTCACCACAGTAACAGTTGCTTAAGTTGTTTTGTGGGAACTTAGAGTCCATTTTTGTTTAGCTTGAGCTGGCTGAGACCTTTTGACTGGCCTGCATTAATCTCTGATGGGTGACCCTTTGATGTCAGAGGGCAAACATCTCCACCCTTAGATCACGCTAATGATGCCATTTTGTGAACATGCATCCCATGGAGAGCCATGAAGCTTGACTGTGCTTGTGCAGATCACCAATTGACTCATTTTTCCTTACCCCCAATCACATTTCACTATGCCTTTGACCACCTTGCTTCTGTATCCCATAAATATCCCTAAAACTCCATCTTCAGGGAGGTTGATTTGAGATCTTTTCTCCTATCTCCTTGCTTGGCTGCCTTGTAAATAACCCTTTCTCTGTACAAAACTCATCTTCTCAGTAATTGGCACACTTCACAACAGACAGAACAAGCCTGGCTCAGTAAATTTTCAATTGCTAATCTGACAGAAGTATAGACATTAAGGAATTGCATAATGTAAACACCTAGATCACACAGATACATAAGATAGAGAAAATAACTGGCTGGGCACAGTGGCTCACTCCTGTAATCCCAGCACTTTGGGAGGCTGAGCTGGGAGGGTCATTTGAGGTCAGGAGTTTGAGACCAGCCTGACCAACACGGAGAAACCCAGTCTCTACTAAAAATACAAAAAAATTAGCTAGATGTGGTGGTGCATGCCTGTAGTCCCAGCTACTTGGGAGGCTGAGGAAGGAGAATCACTTGAACCCAGGAGGTGGAGGTTGCAGTGAGCCGAGATTGCACCACTCCACTCCAGCCTGGGTGACAGAATGAGACTCTGCCTCAAAAAAAAAAAAAAAATTATTTGCCATGTCATTAAGACACACTCAGTCACTAATTCATTCAGTCCTCATGAGTCAACACACACTTGTGAAGTATGTATTAGACTAATGACGAGAGATAAACAAATAGGGGTCTTTGCTTCCATGATGGCCTCCCTACCTCCCTATCAGAAGTCCATCAGAGAAACACCATTTTAATCTGTGCCATGGCCAGATTATTTGTTCTAAATTCTGGCTCACCAGATAATACACATGAAGAAACTTTTGGGCAGCCAGTTATCTTGTTGGGATTAGGAATGTTGTTTATTGTTAATGGAAATTAAAAATAAATTTTTAGTTCTTGTTCAACTACCTTGAAAAGTATACCCATAGCAATCTTTGCTGTTCTGCAGCCTTCACTGGTGATACCCTGGTGAACAGGGTCTAGAGTGGACCTCCAGCAAACCGCAGCAGACTTGCAGAAGAGGGCCCTGACTGTTAGAAGAAAAACTAACAAACAGAAAGCAACAACAACAACAAAAAAGACCCCCCACAAAAACCCCATCCAAAGGTCATCAGCCTCAAAGATCAAAGGTAGATAAATCCATGAAGATGAGGAAACAACAGTGCAAAAACGCTGAAAATTCCCAAAGCCTGATGCCTCTTCTTCTCCAAATGATTGCAACACCTCTCCAGCAAGGGCGCAAATTTGGACAGAGGATGAGATTGATGAATTGATAGAATTAGGCTTCAGAAAGTGGGTAATAAAAAACTCATCTGAGCTAAAGAAGCATATTCTAACCCAATACAAGGAAGCTAAGAACCTGGATAAAAGGCTACAGGCACTGCTAACTAGAATAACCCATTTAGAGAGGAATATAAATGACCTGATGGAGCTGAAAAACACAGCACAAGAACTTCATGAAACACACCCAAGTATCAATAGCTGAATCAATCAAGCAGAAGAAAGGATATCAGAGATTGAAGACCACCTTGCTGGAATAAGGTATACAGACAAGATTAGAGGAAAAAGAATGCAAAAGAATGAATGTAGCCTACAAGATATATGGGACTATGTGAAAAGACCAAACCTGTGATTGATTGTTATACCTGAAAGTGACGGGGAGAATGGAACCAAGCTGGAAAACACTTCAGGATATTATCCATGAGAACTTCCCCAACCTAGGAAGACAGGCCAACATTCACATTCAGGAGATACAGAGAACACCACTAAGATACCCTACAAGAAGATCAACCCCAAGACACATAATCATCAGATTCTCCAAGGTCAAAATGAAAGAAAAAATGTTAAAGGTAGCCAGAGAGAAAGGTCAGGTCACCTAAAAAGGAAGCCCATCAGACTAACAGTGGATCTTTCCAGAGAAACCCTACAAGCCAGAAGAGAGTGGGGGCCAATATTCAACATTTTTAAAGAAAACAATTTTTGACCAGAATTTCATATCCAGCCAAACTAAGCTTCATAAGAGAAGGAGAAATAAAATCATTTCCAGACAAGCAAATGCTAAAGGATTTCATCACCACCAGGCCTGACTTACAAGAGCTCCTGAAGGAAGCACTAAATATGGAAAGGAAAAACTGGTACCAGCCACTGCAAAAACACACCAAAATATAATGACCATCAAGACAAGCCTGGACAACATGGTGAAACCCCGTCTCTACTAAAAATGCAAAAGTTATCTGGGCATGGAGGCAGGCAACTGTAATCCCAGCTACTTGGGAGGCCGAGGCAGGAAAATTGCTTGAACCTGAGAGGCAGAGGTTGTAGTGAGCTGAGATTGTGCCATTGCACTCAAGCCTGTGCAACAAGAGCAAAACTCCCTCTCAAAAAAAAAAAAAAAAAAAAGACTGATGACACTATGAAGAAACTACATCAACTAGTGTACAAAATAACCAGCTATCATCATGATGGCAGAATCAGGTTCACACATAACAGTATTAATCTTAAATGTAAATGGACTAAATGACCCAATTAAAAGAGAAAGACTGGCAAATTGGATAAATAGTCAAGACCCATTGGTGTGCTGTATTCAGGAGACCAATCTTATATTCAAAGACAAACATAGGCTCAAAATAAGGGATGGAGGAATATTTACCAAGCAAATGGAAAGCAGAAAAAAGCAGAAGTGGCAATCCTAGTCTCTGAAAAAACAGACTTTTAAACAACAAAGATCAAAAAAGACAAAGAAGGGCATTACATGATGGTAAAGGGTTCAATGCAACAAGAAGAGCTAACTATCCTAAATATATATGCACCCAATACAGGAGCACTTAGATTCATAAAACAGGTTCTTACAGACCTACAAAGAGACTTAGACTCCCACACAATAATAGTGGGAGATTTTAATACCACACTGTCAATATTAGACAGATTGATGAGACAGAAAACTAACAAGGATATTCAGGACTTGAACTTGGCTCTGGATCAAGTGGACCTAGTAGACATCTACAGAACTTTTCACCTCAAATTAGCAGAGTATACATTCTTCTCAGTACCAGATGGCACTTATTCTGAAATCGACCACATAATTGGAAGTAAAACGCTCCTCAGCAAATGCAAAAGAGCTGCAATCATAACAAAAAGTCTCTCAGAGCACAGTGCAATCAAATTAGAGCTCAGAATTAAGAAATTCACTCAAAAAAGCACAACTACGTGGAAATTGAACAACCTGCTCCTGAATGACTCGTGGGTGAATACCAAAATTAATGCAGAAATAAGCTATTTGAAACCAATGAGAACAAAGAGACAACATACCAGAATCTCTGGAACATAGCTAAAGCAGTATTAACAGGGAAATTTATAGCACTAAATGCCTGTATCAGAAAACTTAAAGATTTAAAATCGACACCCTAAAATCACAATTAAAAGAAGTAGAGAAGGAAGACCAAAAAAATTCGAAAGCTAGCAGAAGACAAGAAATAACTAAGATGAGAGCAGAACTGAAGAAGATAGAGACATGAAAAACCCTTCAAAATATCAATGAATCCAGGAGATGTTCTTTTGAAAAAATTAACAAAATAGATATACCACTAGATAGGCTAAGAAAGAAGAAAAGAGAGAAGAATCGAATAGACACAATAAAAAATGATAAAGGGTTTTTCTCCACTCATCCCACAGAAATACAAACTGCCATCAGAGAATACTATAAACACCTCTACGCAAATGAACTAGAAAATCTAAAACAATTCCTAGACACATACACTCTCCTAAGACTAAACCAGGAAGAAGTTGAATACCTGACTAGACCAATAACAAGTTCTGAAAATGAGATAATAATTAACAGCCCGCCAACCAAAATCAGCCCAGGACTAGACAGACGCACAGCCAAATTCTACAAGAGGCACAAAAAGGAGCTGGTACCATTTTTTTAAAACTATTCCAGCAATTGAAAAGGAGGGACTCCTCCTCAACACATTTTATGAGGCCAGCATCACCCTGATACAAAAAACTGGCAGAGACACAATAAAAAAAGGAAACTTCAGGCCAATATCCCTGATGAACATCAAAGTGAAAATCCTCAATAAAATACTGGCAAAACAAATCCAGCAGCACATCAAAAAGCTTATCCACCAAAATTAAGTCGGCTTTATCTCTGGGATGCAAGAGTGGTTCAACATACACAAATCAATAAACATAATCCATCACATAAACAGAACCAATGACAAAAACCACATTATTACCTCAATAGATGCAGAAAAGGCCTTTGATAAAATTCAACATCCCTTCATGTTAAAAACTCTCAATAAACTAGGTATTGATGGAACAGATCTCAAAATAATAAGAGCTATTTATGAGAAACCCATAGCCGATATCATACTGAATGGGCAAAAGCTGGAACCATTCCCTTTGAAAACCAGCACAAGACAAGAATGCCCTCTCTCACCACTCCTATTCAACACAGTATTGGAACTTCTGGCCAGGGCAATCAGACAAGAGAAATAAATAAAGGATATTCAAATAGGAAGAGAGGATGTCACATTGTCTGTTAGCAGATGACATGATTCTATGTTTAGAAAACCCTATCATTTTAGGCCAAAAACTTCTTAAGCTGATAAGCAACTTCAGCAAAGTCTCAGGATACAAAGTCAATGTGCAAAAATCACAAACATTCCTAAACACCAACAATAGACAAGCGGAGAGCCAAATCATGAATGAACTCCCATTTACAATTGCTACAAAGAGAATAAAATACCTGGCAATACAGCTTACAAGGGATGTGAAGGACCTCTTCAAGGAGAATTACAAATCACTGCTCAAGGAAATAAGACAAGACACAAAGAAATGGAAAGACATTCCATGCTCATGGATAGGAAGAATCAATATCATGAAAATGGCCATACTGCCCAAAGTAATTTATAGATTCAATGCTATTCCCATCAAACTACCATTGCCTTTCTTCACAGAATTAGAAAAAAATACTTTAAATTTCATATGGAACCAAAAAAAAGCCCATATAGCCAAGACAATCCTAAGCAAAGAGAATGATCCTAAGCAAGAAGAACAATCCTAAGCAAAAAGAACAAAGTCACATTACCTGACTTCAAACTTTACTACAAATCTATAGTAACCGACACAGCATGGTACTGGTACTGGTACAAAAACACACATATAGACCAATGCAACAGAATAGACCTTGGAAATAACACAACCCATCTACAGCCATCTGATCTTCAACAAACCTGACAAAAACAAGCAATGGAGAAAGGGTTCCCTGTTTAATAAATGGTGATGGAAAAACTGGGTAGCTATATGCAGAAAACTGAAACTGGACCCCTTTCTTACACCTTATACAAAAAATTAACTCAAGATAGGTTACAGACTTAAATATAAAACCACAAACCATAAAAACCCTAGAAGAAAACCTAGCCGATACCATTCAAGGCATAGGCATGGGAAAAGACTTCATGATAAAAACACCGAAAGCAATAGCAACTAAAGCCAAAATTGACAAATGGGATCTAATTAAACTAAAGCGCTTCTGCACAGCAAAAGAAACTTGCATCAGAGTGAACAGGCAACCTACAGAATGGGAGAAAAATTTTGCAATCTATCCATCTGACAAAAGTCTAATATCCAGAATTTACAAGGAACTTAAATGAATTTACAAGAAAAAAACAACCCCATCAAAAAGCGGTCAAAGGATATGAACAGACACTTCTCAAAAGATATTTATGTGGCCAAGAAACCTATGAAAAACATGATATGATCATCACTGATCATTAGAGAAATACAAATCAAAAGCACAATGAGATACTATCTCACGCCAGTCAGAATAGCAGTTATTAAAAAGTCAGGAAACAATAGATGTGGGCAAGGCTGTGGAGAAATAGAAACACTTTTACACTGTTGATGGGAATTTAAATTAGTTCAACCATTGTGGAAGACACTGTGGTGATTCCCCAAGGATCTAGAACCAGAAATAACATTTGACCCAGCAATCCCATTACTGGGTTTATACCCAAAATAATATAAATCATCCTACTCTAAAGACATATGCACAAATATGTTTGTTGCAGCACTATTTACAATAGCAAAGACTTGGATCCAACCCAAATGCCCATCAATGATATACTGGATAAAGAAAATGTGATACATATATACCATACAATACTATGGAGCCATAAAAAAGAATGAGATCATGTCCTTTGCAGGGAGGTGAATGGAGCTGGAAACCATCATCCTCAGCAAATTAACACAGGAACAGAAAACCAAACACTGCATTTTCTCACTCATATGTGGGAATTGAACAATGAGAACACATGGACACAGAGAGGGGAACAACACACACCAGGGCCTGTCAGGGGTTGAGGTAAAGGGGAGGGAAAGCATTAGGAAAAAATGCCTAATGCATGCAGGGCCTATAACCTAGATGACAGGTTAATAGGTGAAGCAAACCACCATAGCACATGTATACCTATGTAACAAACCTGCATGTTCTGCACATGTATCCCAGAACTTAAAGTAAAATTAAAACAAGAAAAAAAAATTGTACTTTATACATCTATTTTCTAGGTAAACTGCTTTCTTTCCCTTTCCTTTATTTTGAAAACTATCTCAGTCTGCTAATATACCACTGAAATAAATGGAAATATCTTTCAGAAAAAAGAAAAAAGAAAAGTACAGCCATGAGAAACTACAGTGATTATATTTAAAAATTTGATTTTATGTAGAATTGTTTTTACAGTAAAGATGACTAAACAATTGAAGGGATTACAATTTAAATGATCTAATCTTTTAAGGAAATTTCAAAAACTGATTGGATGGTCAGTGGCATGAAATGGGGTGAATGCAGAGCTGACTATCACAGAGCCTATTAATATGAACCACATGATCATGCCTAAAATAATAGTAATAATGGTATTAATAATAACATGTATCCAGGTGCACCACAATCCAATATCAGTTCACAGGCTGAAGTTTCACTGAAAAATTACTGACATGAGGCAGATTGATTAATAGAAAAAAAGGCATCCAAATTTATTTAATGTGTGTACATGGGAGCCTTTAGAATGAAGACTCAACTTCCCAGTCAGTAAGGTAGAGAAGCTTATATACCATCTTGAGGTTACAGAAAGAATGGGGGCTTGGATCCTGATAAAACAGGTCATGGGAGGGAGAGAAGAGAAATTCTATTGAGAGGCAATAAATGATTAGTAAGAAGGATTGGATCTGTGAACAAATTAACATGTTAATAGTTCTATCTGGAATTTAAATGCTCCTTGGGGACAGTCATTATCTTGGAAAGGGATCTGTTCAGGTGTGGTTATATTTTTGCTAATGGATAATGACATAAGAGGGAGGGGAACAAGAACAACTGTTCTCCTTGGGGGTCAGTCCTGTCTTTATGTACATAGGAGAAAAATCTCCTCTAGAGATTGTTGACCTCTAAGGATTTTTAATTTAAGACTCTCATTATACCACACAACCATATTTTGGGAAAAATATGATGATTTGACTATCTATTCAATGAATAGGGCCAGGAAGAAAGACTAAAAATGTCTTATTTGTGAACCACAAACACAGAACCTCAGAAACTTTATTCTCATCCTCCAAGAAGTAATATTCCTTCGTAATTCAGTAATTCTTTCTCGCTGTCTCTCTGTTTTTTTTTTTTTTTTTTTAATGAGACAAGGTTTCACTGTGTTGTCCAAGCTGGTCTTGAACTCCTGGACTCAAGCGATCTTCCCTTCCTCAGCTTCCCCAGATCCTGAGATTACAGGCATGAGCCACCATGCCTGGCCTGGTGATTCTCTTTAATGATTAAAGTCAAAAGTGAAATTGTAACTGCCCAGTGAGTTATTCATGTCTGCTGCACAGACAAAATCAATCCACTGAGACCATAACATTGCAGTAAAGAAAGAGTTTGATTGACATAAGGTCAGCCACACCACCAGGAGACAGAATTTTACACAAATCAATCTCACTGAAGGCTCAGAGGTTAGAGTTTTTTTCCAAAGATAGTTTGGCGGGCCAGGCACTAGGGGAATGGGTGCTGCTGATTGGTTGGGGATGCAATCATAGGGGTGTGAAAAATGGTCCTCATGTGCTGAGTCCATTTCTGAGTAAGGACCACAGAGGAGTCACTGGTCTGAGTGGGGCCATCGAGTCATCAGAAATGTAAAAGCCTGAAAAGACATCTCAAAACATCAATCTTAGGTTCTACAATAGTAATGTTATTTATAGGAGTAATTGGGGAAGTTGCAAATCTTGTGACCTCCTGAATACTGGCTAGTAATCATTTAACTGCACTTACGTCTTAAGTAGAATTCAGGCCCATCGCATCCTCCTAACCTGATGCCCTTTCATTAGTTTTACAAGGGTGGTTTGGTTTGGGGAAGAGCTATTATTTAAACTATTAACTAAATTTCTCTCAAAGTTAGCTTGGCCCAGGCCCAGGAATGAGCAAGGACAGCCAGCCTGTGAGGCTAGAAGCAAGATGGAGTCAGCCATGGCAAATTTCTCTTACTGTCATAGTTTTGCAAAGGCAGTTTCAAAATAATGTGACACTAACCCTACTGCTTGCCCACTCTTCTGGGACTTATTTCTCTATCACATTCCCTGGCTGTTCACACACACACACACACACACACACAACACAATGTGCAAATCAGGCAGAGAGCAGCACACTCTTGCTCATTAAGAGATGACAAAGACCTGCAGCAGAATGTCCAGTGGAGCGAAGTCTAAGCTAACAGACTGAATAAATATTCAGTGTGCTCCAAAATCCTGATTATCAGGACAAGAGCTAGAATATCTAATGCACAAGCAGGCTCAATTAACCCTAATTAGTTCAGAGTCAGGCTACAAAAGACTTAATTAGCAGTTATTAGGTGCTGCTCAGAAAAGGAGCATAAATAATTGTTGGTAGCAAGCTGTGTTTAAGAGTCTCCTAGCTGAGTGACATAAAATTTTTAAAAAAGTAAAATCAATGTTCCTCTATTAGGGATTAAATTTAAAATAATAATATGGGTATTGACTTAAATTTCATTTATTTGGTGTGGATCATTGACTTAATTTTATTTTTTCTGGACAACTTGGATGCTTCAGGAGAATTTCAGGAGGAATTTGAAAGTTCACTTCTAATGGTGTGATGGTTACAGTCTACCACAAAGAGAAGGACACCTGCTGTTGGGATGATGAGTGGCCAGCAGAGATCAGAGGGATAAATGAAAGGTTTTCCTTGAGCATTTCTAGAGTTAGCCTCTGGAGGGTCTCACACAGTGAAAGGCCAGGGAAGAAAGATTGATAAAGAAAGAGAGCAGAGAAACTGAGTTACAATGAACACGAAGTTAAGCTAGTGACAAAAATCAACTCTGAATTGTCCAAGCCTGAATCCTGGCTGTATAGCAAATTGGGTTCCTTTAGTCTAGTGCAAATTCTTTCTTCTTTCTGGCCCCATTTATTCATCAACATTGTTTCTCACAGGAGCCAAAAGTTAAAGACCCCCTTCTGAAAATTCACTTGCATAAAAAATGTACAATGACCAGATTAAGATTGAAAAACAAAGGTAAAATTGACAGGATAGATGGCTCTCCACCAAGTTGCCCTCTCTCTCTCTCTGAGGCTTTCTCAGAGAGGCCAAATATTATAACATTTGTCTTAAGTTTTGTAATATCCTGCATAAAACATGGGCTCTACATGAGTGAAACTTAGAATATATTTTAGAACACTACAGGGTTCTTATATTTTAATGCATCTTTATTTAACATGACTATAAATGTTATTGCTCATAAAACTATTCAGCCTTGTCATAAATTATTTCGTAGAGGAATACTGTTTGTAGATGTAAACACAGAAAAGCTGTCTTTAAAGAGTCTACTTAAATCAACCATTAATTTCATATGATAACCACCTTCTATTTAAAAAAAAAGTGCCAAGGGACAATCTCGGAAGAATGGAGGTGTATTAGTTTTGTATTGCTGTGTGATAAATTACCACAAATTTAGCAGCTTAAAACAACACTCACTTATTAGCTCATAGTTCTATATGTCAGAAGCCCTGGTTGATTTCACTGGGCTGTCAGAAAATCAAAATTAAGACGCTAGTCAGGTTGGGTTCTTATCTGGAGGTTCCGGAAGAATCCTTTTCCAAATTATCCAGGCTGTTTTCAGAATCTAGTTCCTTCTAGTTCCTTGTGGCTGTAGGCCTGAGGTCTTCATTTCCTTGCTGACTGCTAAAGCAAAGGCTGCCTTCCTCTCCCAGAAACTGCTCATATGCCTTCTTTCATGGCCCCACCACCTTCAATGCATCAATTACACACCATGTCCTTATTCTTTCAATGTCTCTGACTTCTCCTTATGCTTCAGCTGGACAAAACTCAACTGCTTTTAAAAGTCTCAGGTAATCAGCTTGGGCCCACTTGGAAACCCCTTTTGATTACTCAAGTTCATTTGATTAGTAACCTTAATTACCTCTCACAAGAATCCTTTTTGCTATGTGACCTAACATAATCATGGGCATGATATCTCGTCATATTCATTGTCTTAGGGATGAAAGCTCAATTTTTCCTGTATCTACACATAGTCCCCTGCTGAGGGCAGAGGGCGGCAGTGGTCACTAGGCTGCAGAAGGAGAGGGAGGCCATCAGGGTACTGCCAAGGGGTTGGAGAGAAGGTGGCTGAGAATATATCCTGGGGACATAGGGAGACATTGGGAGGTAGGCTGCACATAAATCAAGACTTCAAGCTTCCAGCACATGCTGTATTGGCCCATTGGACTTTACTTACAAAACACAAATTCAGAGATACAATTATTACGAATTTCAAGATGGCAACTGCAGAATATTAAAGCTCAGTAGGGATCTCCTTTCTCAGTGTAGAGCTCTGTGAGACTTATACCCATGAAGTTGACCCTGGAAATAAGCACTATATAAGTGACTGCTGATGTGTTTTTAGTAGAAATAGTAATATTTTGTAGACAGCAGACACTGAATAGGCAAAAAGTCTAGTTGCTTCAAAATATCTGTGCTATTCTTATTTTGTACAAGCTGACCTAAAAATCAGGCCTGATACAGAGACATCTTACATTCCACGATGCTTTTCCAAAGGGCTGTGTATAAGCACTTCAAACCATTGACTTATGAATAATGGTGGAAGTGATATTGACATTCTACATGATATAAACTCTCCTGCTTATCTACTTTTTCTGTTGTTCTGGGTATTGTTCTAACTCTCTAGTTGGAAATCTGGCTCATTTTACCATCACTGAAATTAATTAAAAATAAATCAAACTTACATTCATTCTATTTTTTTAGCTTACCATACAATTCAATTCAAATTCAATTTTATTACAGAATAAGTTATGAAAATTGCATGTAGTTTTTCCTTTTTTCCCCTTTCTTTGCTGTCAAATCGACTATAGATGGTACAGGCTTAATCCCAAGGAAACTAATAAAGTGAATTGTTCACGCAATTACATATTATTTTGCTATTATGCACAACTCTCTCTGGGCGCCCAATGCTCTGTGATTGACTGATCTGTGAAGCCAGAGTCCTCTCTCCTTTTGAGCTTTGAGTATTCAGTCATCTCTAAATTTTTGACAAGGCTGTTTAAAGAGTGGTGTGACTGCATCATAAGACCACTCACAAACTGCGACATATGCTTTGTTCTGTGTGGGGAAAAATTAGCATCATTTACAAAAGGAAAAGAAAAAAACCACACACATACACACACGCTCCAAAATTCTTTAAGAGTGGTGAGCTGAGGCAAAGATGATATATATTGGAGAGAGATGGATCTGGGCTCTTGGCTAATATAAAATGATGAATCAAAGGGCATCAGTGACAGCAGACAGTGGGCCTAACTATCTCCAGAGGGGGGGTGCATTCAGGTATTCAATCTTCTCCAGGCTATCATTTGAGTTTTCAGAGTGCAACAGGAGTCTCGAGTTTCACCAGGAGGCCACGGTGTCAATACAGAGCCAAGCCAATCCTACTCTTCAGGTGCTAGGAGACTTGCTTAAATAAATCTGGTCCCTTTTTCAGTTGCATAGCTCTATTCTAAAACTTGAACTACTCCTAATGATACCTTTGTGACTCCAAACACCATACGCCAGTGTTGATAGTTGATCAACACCATTTGATTTCATTATATTACTGTTGATAGAGCACTTTATGTGGAAAGCATTATGACAAAGAGACAGTGTCATGTGATGGTTAACAACTAGGCTTTTCCAGCTGTGGAACCTGAGACAAGTAACCAAATCCCTGTATGCAACAAACTCCTCATGCATATCATGGCGAGAATAACCATAAGGATTGAGTACAAATAGTTTACTTCTGAGATGATCCCAGGAAACATTGGAAAGGGAGCTAGGGAGTGAAAAGAGGAAAGGTAACCAAGGAAGGATGGCTTAGAAAGTAGTTATTGTTGTGATACCTGGAGCAAAGACAGAGTCTCCAAGTGTGGTTTGTGGTTGACTCGCCTTTGCATCACATTGGCATTAGTTATAAATGTGGATTCTCAGGCCCCACTCCAGACCCACTGAATTAGAAGCCCTGCATGTGGACCCAGCAAACTGGTCTAACAACCCTCCAGGTGATGTTGATGCACACTCAAATTTGAGAACTAATGAGCTAGAGAACTCTGGGAGCTGGGAGCTGTGCAGAATAACTGTCTCAGAGCTATCTCACCAAGGGGAATATGTTGCTGGGATATTTATACGCCAATTCCCATCAGTAATTGTGGAGGGCTATTAAAAAGAAGACATTGGAAAGAAACATTAATTCTCCAGCACTTTAGTCTGTGATGCCCTTGAGCTGAGTGGATTCTGAAGTAAACCTTTGGCAAGGAGGTGTGGGTCCTGCAGCTGGAGTCCTGGGAGCATTACAATAGCCAGGCCCACAGGCATATGACAGGGACATCAATGGTGTCTTAAGGATTGAGATAATGCAGTAAAGGGCATATCATAGTGCCTGGCACAAAAATCCTTTGTGTATTAAAATCCAAAAGTAATACAAAGATCAACTAGCTGTGATGCCTGCCCTCAAAGAGTAGATAATTTACAAAGACAGTCAGGACACAAAGACATGAGTAGGATCTAAAGCAGATGCAATAAATGCTATGAGTGATGGAGGTGCAGAAGGGAGAGATCCTATTGGATTATAGGGGGAATAAAGGCGCTTTGAATCAGTGGCATCTGAGAAGGGAGGGGTAGCCTTTTTGGCAGGCTCTGATGAAACAAGAGGGCTGATTTAACTGCAAAGAAAGACACAGGTCGCTGTGTTAGCTGCCTCATCATCACTGGAACTCAAGTACCTGTTGAATCTGAGATGCCACGTATCCATTAACAAAATACAAAGAACTTCTGTGGCTAACCAATTTGAAGTGTAAGGATGCTAAAAGTTAGGGTTTCCCTGCCACATCACATCTCCACCTGCCTCACTAATTTTTTTTTGGGAAAGAATTAAGGCTCACTGATATGCAAAACACAAAACATGTTTCAACTAACCCCACTGATGTGATGCTTTCCTGGGGATTGTATGGAAATGGGAGAGTGTTGATTTCATTTTTTTCAGTAACATTATTACCATTATAACATCACTTTTATAGTCTAAAGCATAGCTGCCAATATGTCCTATGAAAATTTTAGTCATGTTAAGTTAAAAAAAAATTACTTCTGAAAAGGTGAGTGTAGTGGAGCGAAGAAGTAAGTTGAGTAGCATGAATACAAAATTCTACATTTTTGAGGATTATGTTGCTGGAATCCCCGATCTCACAGCAAAATGCATTCCCTGACTCTGGCTATTTTACTTCCCAGATTTTCTTTGTCCATCCCTCCTCAAGAAAGCAGCCCCTTAGGTTTCAATTCCCCCTCATGCATGCTACATTCCAATGCACCTCCAGTGCCTCGCTCTTCTTTCCCTTTCATCGGCTCAGTGATAACAATCCATTACTAACCAAGTATTGAGGCTCTCCTACCTTTTTACGAATAGAGTATTTTTTCTTAATTTTCGTTTTTCTTAATCTTCGAGAACATTAGTAAGAATAAAACTAAGGAAGAGAAAAGGGGGTCAGCAATTACGTGTTAAGCAATGGAATGGACGGACTTTAAAGATTTGATGAGAACAAGGAAGAGAACTTCCTGCCAGCTGGGCTCTCCTCCACAATGTGTTTTCCAGCACACTGTGGAGAGCTGTGTGTGTGTATGTGTGTGTGTGTGTGTGTGTGTGTGTGTGTGCTTACACAATGTGGAATTCATTAGTAGAACTTGCTCTAAAAATTGTAGACCCCCTAATAGGGTTCTTGTTTAAAGCTTTAAGTGTTAAAAGTATTTAGTGGTGGTGAATCTCAAGGTGTGGATTGCAGTGTCTGAGGTATTGTAAAGCATATATTTGTATGGTACTTTTTCTTTACGGGTGGGCTTGCCAGCACCATATGAACCAAATTCTCCAAATTGTGGACAAATAAAACATTCTTGTATTATAAACTAAGAAACAAGGTTCTGGGAATAATTTAGAGGACATTGCAAAATGCCTTTTCCATTAGCTCAAGATTAAATGTTATGCTAAGATTTTTTTAAGTGTACATAAAGCATGTAAATATCAGTTGCTTGATTCACTGGTCAACTCTTAGGCTGATTTAATATTTTATGAAGCCTTGAGTACTCATACATAACTTTATAATTTATTTCTCCAATGTTCCCCCAAGGGAAGCCTTTACCACAGGCAAAACAGTTGGACATTAGGAGTATTTGTTATTTGAGTCAAGTCAAAAGGTGAACTGAGAGGAATGGGTCTAACTGTTCCATTACAGAATTTAAAATCAGTGCTTGTCTCTCCTTGGTGGGATGTAGGACATGCTACCCCAACATATAGCACCCTGGAGGTCACACTCTTACCTTTGCCTGTCTTTCTGTGTAATAGTATTACATAAAGTAATTCTCAGAAAGCATAGGGGCTCACACCTGTAATTCTAGCTACTCAGGAGGCAGGAGAGTCACTTGAGCCCAGGATTTCAAGACAATGAGTTATCATTGCACTCCAGCCTCAGTGACCCATCTCTTTAAAAAAAAAAAAAAGAAAGAGAGAGAAAGAAAGAAAGAAAGAAAGAAAGAAAGAAAGAAAGAAAATATTCCCAGTGCTGTTAATGAAATTTCTAACCCAACGAAAGAAAAAGAAGGAAAGAAAGAAGAAAGAAAGAAAGAAAGAAAGAAAGAAAGAAAGAAAGAAAGAAAGAAAGAAAGAAAGAAACTGTCTGACTTACCTCCCATGCAGGTAAAAGTCGGTCATAAAACCTTCATGTAACTGGTGCCCTGTCGTATACTTGGAGGAAAGAAATGAAGACACAGAGATGCCAAGAAAACTCTGAAAAAAAAAAAAAAAAAAACAGATCTTGCTATGTTCCCCCCAATTTGTTACCATTAGATCCTACTTTTTTGTCTAACCATGCTTCTTTTGAGACAGAGTTTCACTCTGTTGCCCAGGCTGGAGGGCAGTGATGCGATCTTGGCTTACTGCAACCTCTGCCTCCTGGATTCAAGGGATTCTCCTGCCTCCCGAGTAGCTGGAATTACAGGTGTGCATCACCACACCAGAGTAATTTTTGCAGTTTTAGTAGAGACAGGGTTTTTCCATATTGACCAGGCTGGTCTCGAATTCCTGTCCTCAAGTGATCTGCCCACCTCGGCCTCTCAAAGTGTTGGGATTACAAGCATGAGCCACTGCACCTGGCCTATCCAACTACACCTCTACACAACTGTTCATGCTTCATCAAACTTAAGCATAAAAATACAGTTTCCCCTGGGTCTTTGGCTCTTCATCTCTGAAGGCTGTTGTGTCATGTGAAACTTTGGCTAAACAAATTTGTTATACTTTTCTCTTGTTAACCTGTCTTTTGTTATAGGGATTTCAGCCATGAAACTTTCAGTGGGAGAGGGACAGATATTACTCCTTCTCTCCTATATTCCCAAAGAATCCAGCCCACTGTAGAGATTGAATGGCATTTGAGAATAAAGAGTAGAGTTCAGTAGACAAATCAGAGATTAAGGATAAAGAAAGTACAATCTATCTGCAATCCTGTGAGTATCTGGATGTGGAAAATAAAATGCAGTATGTTTCAAGCATACCATACATTTTTTCATTTCCCTCATTTAACATGTACTTATTGAAGAATTTCTAATATACAAAGCTAGGTACTGTAGGGGGTATAAAAGGAATTAAGAAATGCATTTGCCTACGAATAGATTATAATTTATTATAGTTGTGCAGGATAAAGTTAGCATTTATACTGTGACAAGTGGTAAGCAGTTCATAAAGGTATGCATTTAGTCTACTACTATATATTGGAGATGAAGGAGGGTATGGAAGAAAGAGACAGGTAATTTTAGTATAAAAGGTGATTTTACGGGATCAGGAATTTGACAAATTTTAAGCTGTTTTATGCTAACTAGATAGGCTTACCAGGTGTCATAGGGAAGGCCCCAGTGTGGCAAATGTAATGTATATTGACCTGGCTCTCTGAACAGGCTGTCACAGTGAGAACTGGGTGCTAGTTCACAGGATACCAGTGTTTGCAGCTTTATGGAAGCAGTACAAGTCAACATTCTGTCACTTTACTTTGGTGGTATTAGAAACTGATCTACTTAATGTACAGTGTAACTCCAGTTATAAAATTTTAAACAGGGTACAAATTCTACTCTTTTTTCTTTCATGGACACTCATAAAAATATTCCCTGTGCTGTTAATGAAATTTCTAACCCAACTAAAGTATGCAATATGCAACACTGCCATGTAAATTCAGTTTTTTTACCTACAATAAGAGCACTTACAGTCTACATTTAGGCAACACTAATGTATTACTAGAGCTAGCAAAAGGATATAAATTACATATAGTGCCTATCCTTCTCCCTTAACTCATTCTATTATATTTAGTCATCATAATGATGATGGCAAATTGAGCTAGTGTTATCTAAAGGCTCAACTGGGCTGGATGTTCATGATGGCCTTTTAACTCACACGTCTGGTGCCTCACTTGGGATGCTTGGAAGAGTTGGGAGTAGTCTGGGCATTTTCTTTATTCATATAGCCTCTCCACATGGCTAGCTACTTGGGGTTTCCTTACAGCAGGGAGTTCTCAAGATAGATTCTTATATGGTGAGTGGTTTTCCCTGAACATGTTTTTCAAGAGACTAATGCAGAAATTTCATGGCATTAGTCATGAAATTTATTTATTATAGTTATGCAGGATAAAGCTAGCATTTATACTATGTGACAAGTGGTAAGCAGTTCATAAAGGTATGCATTTAGTCTACTACTATATATTGGAGATGAAGGAGGGTATGGAAGAAAGAGACAGGTAATTTTAGTATGAAAGGTGATTTTACGGGATCAGGAATTTGACAAATTTTAAGCTGTATTATGCTAACTAGATAGGCATAAAAATTTCATTTTTATTTTTACCTTGTCTTGAAATTAACCCAATACCACCACACAGGACCTGGGAACTATGGTTCATGGGGGGTGAGGGGGTTCCTTTTTGGAGACTAATGACTGCATTTGTCATTATTGAAATATGTCATTGCTTGACTTTGGTAGACTCTTGTTATAACCACTTCAATGAGATAGTCAACAGAATTTAAAATCCACTTTCAAAAGAGTATCTAGAATAATAATTTGAAATCTGCATTAGAGTCTACCCAGCAATTTAACCAATTATTTAGTTATTGAATATTCATTATCTGCTGTGCACTGGAGACTTTGCTGGATACTGGTGAATTCTGATAGGTAAATTGGGTAGATACCTGAGGAAATTGAAGCTCAGAAGATTTGAATAGAAGTGGATTGACCTCCCCAACGCAGCTGAGTCAGGTGCCTATACAATGCAGTAACATCAAGAATACTTACTGATATAAGAAACAAGGCAAAAAACCCAGAAATCTTGTCAAGGATTTCTATAAATAGGACTTAAGGCATATGCTGTAATGTGCTTTGTAGTTTGACACTGAAAACTCGAGTGATGGATTTGTTATGTTTAGTAAAAAAAAAAAATCCTTGATATTGTCTCTTAAAATATAACTCAATCCAAACCACACTTACAAGTATTGTGCTAAATGACAGAGGTTCTAAAACTTTCCAGAGTGCCAGAATCACCTATAGGGCTGGTTAAAGCACAGGTGGCTGGGTCCTATCCCCAGTTTCAGATTCAGTAGGTCTGGGATGGGGTCCAAGCATTTAAATTCTATCAAATTCCCAAGTCAAGTTGAGGCTGCTGCTAAAACAACCATACTTTGAGAGGTACTGCTGAATGGTGTTGAAGAAAGCCAGAGATGAACAGAGGTTGAAGAGGTGAAGATAGATTTATTAAAAAAAAAAAAAAAAAAACTATTGCAATACGGGATGAGAAACTCCAGTGTAGAATTGGACACAATTCCAAAGACAATCACAAGTGGGGATTTCTAACTGTATTAGTCTGTTCTCAGGTTCTTGGGTATGTCTGCTATTAGGACATACCCAGGACTGGGTAATTTATAAAGGAAAGAGGTTTAATAGACTTACAGTTCCACATGGCTGAGGAGGCCTCACAATCACTGCAGAAGGCAAAGGAGGAGCAAAGGCATGTCTTACATGGTGGCAGGCAAGAGAGCATGTGCAAGGGAACTGCCCTTTATAAAACCATTAGATCTCATGAGACTTACTCAGTACCACAAGAATAGCATGGGAAAAACCCACCCCCATGATTCAGTTACCTTCCACCAGGTTCCTCGCATGACATGTGGGGATTATGGGAGCTACAATTCAAGATGAGATTTGGGTGGGGACACAGCGAAACCATATCAATAACCAAGGAATAAGATGAGGAGGTAGGGCACTGGTGGGTCATCAAGGCTGCGAGAACTGCTGGCTGAACTGACCTAACAGGATTCTTGCTGCTAGGGTAATTTGATATCATCTGGGGATAGCAGGGATGAAGAGTTTAATCAGGGATCAGCTATTGAGGGTGGGGAATTCTCACCAAACGGACTTAGCAAGATTTTTGCTAAAACTGAACTCTACAAGGAAGCACACAAATTTTCATTTTTAGGGAGAGGGTTCAGGGGAGCTGGACTCAGATTTGATCAAACAAAGAGTCTTTGTCAATGGTTATCCACAGTGGAGAACAGTGGTGAAAAACAGATATGAAATCAAACAAGACCTCCAGTAAGCCTTAAGCATGTTAATCTTTTTAGCTTAGTTTCCTGGTCTTTACAGTGTGAATAATTAATATTAGCTACTGCCTAAGATTGTTGTGTGGATAAATTATATATAGCAAAAGCTAAATAAATGTTCATCATACTAATAATTATAATCCCATAAAGGATGTAGCCCAATTCTCATGCATCTTACCTGAGGGGCTGTTGTATATTTTGTGTCATGTACATTGGATTTCCCGCAGTCACCTTCCAGACTATAAAGCTGACCACTCAGCTCAGTGCCTTTCCCTGGCAACTTCAGAAGGGAAGAACTATTAGAGATTTCTGACAATCTGTCTTCTCCCTTCTATATAGTGCATAAAATCTAGAAGCTAGGTATTTAAAATAATCTACAGGCTCAAAAATAAATCTTACTGTTTTCAAGTTAACCTCCTCCTGGGGTTGGTATTAAAAAAGAATTATGTTTGCATTTGTTGAGCTTTGCAGGATGCCCTGATAATGCCTCAGCAATCAAAATGTAATTATAAAATAGGGATGTTTAAATTGCCAAATATATATATATTTTTTTCTATTCAGTCTGAATGATAACAGTCAAGCATGTGAGTGCATTAAGGTGAAGATGACGGACCAAATTCCAAATAACTTAGCAAGCTTTGTGGTTAAATGCAGGGTAGTAGGTAACAATAACAAAACACCCAATAATAAATAAATCACAGCATATTTTCTTGATTATCTATAAATGTCATAACACTTGCTAAAATGACTTTCTTCTCCAATAACATAATCCTCGCTGTGAGGCTGCTGGGAGTAGATAGGATGGAAATGCACTCCTTCTGCTCTTTTTTTCATCGTACCATGGCTTCACCCACTGGGTCCCACTCAGTTCCTTCTGTGTGTCAGTGTACCTACCCATACTATATTAAAATTTTTGAACATATTGCAAAATAAAAAATCTCAAGGCTCACAAACTTCTTATACAAAAGGAAAGGTTAAGCTGGGAGACTGAGTCATGCAACACTCCCTTACAAACAAACAGTGGTTACTAACATTACGCGTTTAGCAGATCCCTACAAAAGGTAAAAGGCCTCAGGGATCTAGGAAGGACTGCCCCCACAGATCATCCATAAGTAAATTCTTTGCTGGTCTCCCTAAACAAGGACATGCCAATTATAACTTTAGGTCTACAATCCAAGTCTAGCTCCTGAAACTAAAGTCTGTTTGATTCCACATAGATAATGTTGTCTTCCCAGGTGCAGGACAAAGACTAGACTAATTCTTCCACCTTCCAAGAGATGTCTGCATAATTGATTCTTCTTTTACTGCCTTTTTCTCTTCAAACATTCACCTTCTCTTATGTAAAATATAGCTAGATTTACTGAATACTAACCAAGGTCTCACAAGAATGTAACCATTCATCTTGCATCTTACTTGCCCCTCTGCCTACCTGCCTTTCCTCCATTTAAGGAAACGTATACGTACTAAACCTCCTGAAAACTTCTTCAGAAAAACAACCACAGGGCTGGGCATCGTGGCTCACACCTGTACACCTGTAATCCCAGCACTTTGGGAGACCGGAGTGAGAGGATCCCTTGAGCCCAGGAGTTTGAGACCAGCCTGGGCAATGTGGTAAAACTTCATCTCAACAATAAATACAAAAATTAGCTGGGCAAGGTGGCATGCACCTGTAGTCCCAACTACTCAGAAGGCTGAGGTAGGAGGATCCCTTGAGCCCAGAAGTTTAAAACTGTAGTAAGCCATCATCATGCCAGCCTGGGTGACAGAGCAAGACCCTTCTTAAACAATAGCAACAACAAAAAGAAAGGAAGAAAAGAAAAAAGAAATACAGCCATAGATGTCTCTGTGGTTCCTATTTTTCCTGGACATGCTTTAATGCTGGCTTAACAAAATTCAATGATTCAGACCTTTGCCTCAGTCACTCATTTTGGTTGCCATTATTCTTTGTCGAACAACAGTGAAGCAAGATGCTCAGTAGAAAAAGTTCCCAATAGTCAAAAGAGTTTTAGAAAGCAAGCCCTACCTTCTTCTTTGAGTCAAGACATGTATTAGCAGTTGAAAGACTCAGAATCCTTATTGCAAAGAAACTAGTGTTTTTCAACTATGCTAGATCATGGATATTTCATAGCAAATGAATGGCCACAGACTACACTTTTTGGGGAATGCCACCCCAAGTTCTAATTGTCTCACATTTAATAGGTTGTAGAAGCTCATGAACTGTCTTCAAGGTTTCTTTTTCCTGCAAAATTATCATTTAAAAATGTGGCAAAATAAAGGCATTCCCCCCAAAAAAATGAGGAAAATTATTTGCTAGTATATCTGTCCCACCAGAAAGTCCAATAGACTGAAAGAAAATGACACCAGATATTAATTCAAATACACAAGAAGGAGTGAAGAGCAGGAAAATGACCAATGTGTGGGTAAGTATAGAATACTCTTACTATATATGTTTTTTCTCATAATTTCTTAAAAGTACCCATAAGATTGTTTAAAGCAATGATTATGACACTGTATTACTATGTAATATATGTGACAATAATCGCAGAAAGGAAGTAGGGGAATGGAGCTATATTTTTTTAGAATGAGGTCAGTATTAATCTGAAGTATATTGATACATTCAGCAACCCCTGGAGTGAGCCACTCTGAAAATTAATTTAAAAATTAATGGCTATCTCAAAGTAAAGTAAACTACTTTGAGTAACCTTAAAGTAATTTAAATGGTTTACCGAAAAATATTGGTCTAGCACAAAAAAGGCAGTAAAAAAGAAACAGTGAAACCACAGGAAAAATAAGGAGACATATGGAAAGCAAATAGCAAAATGACAGACATAAATCCAACCATATTGATACTTACATTAAATATGAATGAACTAAAGATTCCAGTCAAGAGACACAGATCATCAGACTAGATTAAAAAAAAAAAGAAACAAGTTCTAATGATATGCCTTATGCAACAGACATAATTTAAATTGAAAGGCACAGACAGATTGAAATTTAAAAGATGGAAAATGATATACATGCAAACGGTAACCAGAAGAAAGCTGAAGTACCTATATTAAAAGAGTGGTGGAATAGTTTCATTTTAAGATCTATATTATAAAATGCTGGAAACTATTTTCTTTGCAAATGTTTAAACATATAATTGAAAATCTATTAATAGATGTATTATTAAAAAGTACAATGGCATACAATATTTTTAAAAATATATTTTTTTACAGGCTATAAAAGTAAAAATGTTTGAAGTCTGCTTTTCTACACAAATGTGTTCATTGTAGACAGAAATACACTAAGCCTTATGGGATTCTGATTTATTCAAATTTATACAATTTATAGCAAAGTAAATATTAGAAGCTCTACTCTCTCTATGTCCTGTACTTCTTATGCATTTTAAAGAGGCACATAGGATAATGATTAAGTTCATGGATTTTAGAGCTACATTTAAAAAATTCTGACACCAGCCCTTGTCAGTTGTGTGGCCTTGGAAAGTTTTCTTAACCTCTGTGTGCCTCAGTGAACTCATCTGTAAAATGAGAAAAATAATGGCATGTACCTCATAGAAATTTTATGAGGTAATGCATATAGCGTACTTAGAACCATACCTGGTACATGATAAGTACTCTATAAATGTGAGTTTTTTTTAATTATTATTATTTTTTACTCACTCTGTTGCCCAGGCTGGAGTGCAGTGGTGCAATCTCAGCTCACTGCAACCTCCACCTCCTGGGTTCAAGCAATTCTCCCTGCCTCAGCCTCCTGAGTAGGTGGGATTACAGGCGCCCACTAACACGTCTGGCTAATTTTTGTATTTTTTAGTAGAGACAGGGTTTTGCCATGTTGGCCAGGCTGGTCTTGAACTCCTGACCTCAGGTGATCCTCTTGCGTCGGCCTCCTAAAGTGCTGGGATTACAGGCGTGAGCCACCGTGCCTGGCCGTGAGTTTTTATTCAGAGCTTTGAAATGTTCAGTTGAATGTCAACAGACAAACCACGGTCACATCTGCCAGCACATTTCCACAATTCAGGCGCAGATTTCAGTGCTCCTGACTCAGATGTTGAATCTACATCTGGACATCAAGTCGTTTTAGTAGTCAGCATTAGAGAGACTGAGTTGCAAAAAGGCAGCACTGAAGGGAAAGTCTTGCTAACAAGATAATAGGTGCTGAACTCAGCAACTTTTGCTGTTATTGCTGACGAAGGGGAGACAGTGCAAAATGTGAGATGTGGGACACCCAGAGGAAAGTCAGAAGGACGCACAAAATTTATGGCTTGCTAGAAGACTAGAAATGGAATACTAGGTTGGCAGTAAGGCCAGATGGCAACTCACTGACCTCTGAAATTCTCCTTGTAACAAACAGCCTTTTTTCTAGCCCTCTGCTGCCCTCCTCCCTCCCTAACATCTATGTGCCTGGTTCACAGTCCCCCAGACACAAGCCACATTCTCTTGCCTCTGTGCCTTTGCTCACACGGATGACCTGTCCTGGAATGCCTCTCATTCTCTTAGTACTTTTCATCTCCCACCTTTTGCCCTGCTTAATAGGGTGCAATTCATTCAGCTGAGGACTTAATATGTCCTGAACCTGGGATTGTGCACTCAGATTACAAGTTCACCCAATTTTAGGATCAAGTGTGAGAGAATGCCCTTATCACACTTGATTTTGATTGTCTACAACTAAAGGTGGGCACAGGTGTTCTGTGAGTGCAGACAAGAGTCTTACCCAGCCTGGGGGTGATCCACAACCACCTCCTGAATGGTTTGGTGAGTTGTAGTTAATTCTATAAATAAAGGGGAGAAGTAAAGGTTATAACACATGCAGAGGTCAGACAGGAGAGTGTGGCATGTTCATTACCACTGGAAAACAGAGCACTTGGTGTCAAAGTAAACAAAATGGAGCTGAAGAGGTGGGAATGGGCCAGTTCATGAAGGAGCTTAAAATGGTGGATGCTTGCTAAGGAATTTGTATTTTATTGTGACAATCATGAGAAGCCATAAATAATTTTAAGCAGTACAATTATTTGATCAGATTTGTATTTCAGAAAGAGAGCTTTGACAGCAGTATGAAGAATAAATGGATTAAAAGAATGGAGATGAGAATAAAGTCGGTAATTCATTTAGGAGGCTATTAAAAAACATCAATAGAGGAAAGATAAGGACCTAAACTATGGCAGTAATGATGAGAAAGGGAAAACTGAATCAATTTGAGAGACACTCTGGGAAAAATCTGTGTTCCTTGAGATCTAATTGGATATGTAAGATGAGGCAGAGAGTGAAATGCAAGATGACTCTCAAATTTTTGCTTTAGTAGCTGCAGAGATGGCAGCACCACTCTCCTGAGAGTGTATATTGCAAGTGGGGTAATATAATAAGACCATACTTGAGCATGTTACATTTGAAGTTCATTTATTGGACAGGCATGGTGGCTCATGCCTGTAATCCCAGCACTTTAGGAGGCTGAGGTGGGTGGATCATTTGAGCCCAGGTGTTCAAGACCACCCTGGGCAACATGGGGAAACCTCGTCTCTACAAAAAAATTAACCAAGCATGGTGGCATTTGCCTGTAGTCGCAGCTACACAGGATGCTGAGGTGGGGGGCTCACTTGAGCCCTAAAGTTTGAGGCTGCAGTGAGCTATGATTGTGCCACAGCACTCCATCCTGGGTGACAGAGTGAGATACTGTCTCAAAAAAACCCACAAAACATTAATTTACTTATTCATTCAAAAATATTTGTAGAGAACCTCCTAGATGCCAGAGAGTACATTAGGCACTTGGCATGCAGCAGTGGATAAAACAAACAGAAATTTCTTTCCTCTTGAAGCTCACTGCAGTAGGATATCTGTGGACATCCCAGTAGGTGATGGAATTGGTTCTGGAGCCTAGATGAAAGATTGGAAGCCAGGTGTGGTGGCTCATGCCTATAATTCCAGCACTTTGGGAGGCTGAGGGCAGCAGATCACTTGAGGCCAGGAGTTTGAGACCAGCCTGGATGGAAATATGGTGAAACCTCATCTCTACTAAAAATACAAAAAATTAGCCAGGTGTAGTGACACATGTTTCTAATCCCAGCTACTTGGGAGGCTGGGGCAGGGGAATTGCTTGAACCTGGGAGGCAGAGATTGCAGTGAGCTGATATTACACGACTGTGCTCCACCCTGGATGACAGAGTGAGACTCTGTCTCAAACAAACAAAAAACAAGAATAGGCTTTTGTAGTTCAAAAAACAAAATCAAAACAAAACAAACAAAAACTTACTGTACAAAGATGCAATTTAGCAGAAACATTTAGTTTAGCAGCAGTATTTAAGCTAATGTGGGTAAGAACATTCATATAATCATCAAAACAGCTAATGACAACATACCCTGCAAGGTGAGTAGATATGTGGCACTAGGATTCAGGTTATGATGCCACTCTCACCTAGAAAAGGCTGTATACCACACTTCAAGTGGGATATAAACAGACTGGAGGACATGTAGAAAAGAGTGACACAGAGGGTGGAAGAACTCACAATTACCTCTAATGAGGAAGAGTTTGATCAAGTTGGAGTGGTTAGCCTGCAAACGTGGATAATGACAATGGTCGTCATATGGCTTGCTCTTTATAGCTACAAGGGGGATAACAAGTATCAATGGCAGGAAGATACAGGAAGATTTCAATCATAAGATTGTTGATATGTCATGCATGTCCTAAGATATTACCCTCAGATTTGATGGCCAGTCAGTGTTCTCCAGAGAAACAGAACCAATTGGATGTATATGTAGGAGCCAATGCCCTTGGGCCCCTGAATGTTCACTGAAAAATCAGCTCAAAAGAGGCTCATTCATTGGAGAAAGGCACACAAATTTATTTAATGTGTGTACATGGGAGCCTTCAGAATGATGACCCAGTGATACAGGAGAAATTATCCATTTGTATGCATAAGTTCAATAAATATGAATAGCCGTGTAGAAATAGGATTGGACAAAAAGTGTATGCCCTAATGCTCCTAGACTGAGTGGGGAAACTGAGCAAGGCCTGTCTGTCTAGATTCTTCTTGGCCTCTCTGAGCAGCATTCTTTTGCTCTGGGTATGGGGCAGGACCTTCTCTGAAATGGAGGTCTTACGACCTACAGTCAAACAAAGTAAGTCAGATCATTTGTTTTTGGCCAGTTTATACACAGAAAGGTAGGGGGAAATTAGACTAATATTTCTAGGTTTGATGGCTAGCTTTAGGGAAAAGGGGTTCTGGTTTCTATGACCTTCCTTGAGGAATACAAATTCTAGCTTTTATGGCTAGCCTTGAGGGAGAGAGACAGGACTGAGAGACAGGAAGGCAGGAGAAAAATCAGAGAAAACTTTTGCTTTTGAGACCCTTACATTGGGTATTGTTTTCTGAATCCCAAGATATGTCTTCATAGAAAAAGGTGTATTCTAGAGAGGTGGCCCATGTGATTATGGAGATTGACAAATCTCAAGATCTGCAAGGTGAGTCATCCAACTGGAGACCCAGGAGGGTTCTGGGTGTAGCTCCAGTCCAAGGATCAGCTGGCTCCACACTCAGGGAGAGCTGATGTTTCAGAGCAAGTCAAAAGGCAGAATAAAAGCTAATGTTGCAGCTTGAGGGCCATTAGGCAGAAAAAAAAAATCTCTTACCCAAGGAAGAGTCAGCCCTTTTCTTCTATTTAAACCCTTGACGGATTAGGGATTGGATGAGGCCTTGCCCTGTTAGGGAGGACTATCTACTTTACTCAGTCTACTAATTTAAATGTTACTTGCATCCAAAAACACCCTCTAAGAAACACCTAGAATATCTGGGTGCTCCCTGGCTCAGTCAGGTTGACACATACAGTTCATCATCACAAGTGAGAATTGTTTCTATCCAGAGACTGATTGACTGATTTCAATCCAGGTGTAGACAGCATGGTCAGAATTTTCAGTCAAACTAAAAAAATTTATATCTGGGTGGTGATTCAGACATAGCTCAAACAAGCTCCAGACTTTTAAAAATAAAGAAAAGTCTCAACGTGCTCAGAAATCTCGTGAAACCCAGGCAACCATGCCAGAATTGTTCAAGATTCGAAACGGTGCACTGCATTTCAGGATAGTTGTCTAAACCACTTCTCACACCTAGAATACCAGCAAAAGGCACACTCTCCTCTCATCAGTTCAAATTTTATTTGCCATTTTTGTTTTTCCTATTGTTTCTTCTCATGGACCAGTCCCAGAAAACAGAAAAGAAAAATGAAATGTGAGCATTTAAAATGTATTTTTGATTAGAGGACTTTTATAGGATCCAAGGAACTGTAAAGCTCCCAGCTCTGACAGTGCCCCAGTTCCCATTTAATCTTCATTTCTCCATTTCTAGTCAGCTGTGTGTGCAGATGTTGAAATCTTGTTTGTTTATCAGGGGGCCAAGAAGATTTATGGTTGGGTGCATGTTTGGCTGCCTTCCGTGCCCTCCTGGCACAGCTCCTGAGCTGCACAGCACAGGGGACACTTAAGCATGCTTAATGGGAAAGTCGGTCCCACATGTCCCCTGCAGTTCTCATCTGGTAATTTTTCAGCTTCTGCTTTGGTTGAAGTTAAGGTAATTACAAAGTTATTATTTGTCATTTCCATTATCTTTGGGGTCAGAAAGACATCTGTTGAAAGTTAGCATCATCTGTCATTTACGCCAGCTGGCGGCCAGCACCTGAGTGGACTTAAAAAGTGAGGCAAGGGGCTAGGTGTCCATGGAGAGTAGCTCCGTGCATGTCTGTGTGTGTGTGCATGTGTGTGTGTGCATGTGTGTGTGTATATGCCTGCGTGTGTGTGTATGTGTGCGTGTGTGCGTGTATGTGTGCGTGTGTGTGGGCATGTGCATGCCTGCGTGTGCGTGCAAAAGAACCCAACCCTGCAGTGAAGAAGCCTGTGCTTTCTTGCAACATCAGTAATGATGAGCTGTAAAGAAACACGGAGTGCCACTGTCCACAATATTCTCCGCGTTTTTGAGTCACTCATGTGGGAAAAGTAATGAAGTCAGATGAACTATTCCTAGTTTCCTTCCTGCCGGCCTTTTTTTTTTTTTTTCTTAACATGTACCACATAGTTCTCTTTTCAGAGTGGAAATGAGAAAATGGTCTGGGGTTTAAAATGCTGTTTTATTCAATGAAGAAATATAAGTGATGTATGTGGTCTGTCCTGGCCTTTTGAGTCAGCAAACCACCACAGTGTTTACACATTCAAAGTTATCAGTCGATCCTTCAGTTCAAGGCCAGCATTTTTTTTGTTTTGAAGGGTAAGAAAGAAGATAGGCTAGGCTGTAATCGAAAAGCAGCCATAGTCAGCGTGTAAATGAATGTGTGTCTATGTTCCAATGAAACTTTATTTTTTTGAGGCAGAGCCTTGCTCTTTTACCCAGGCTGGAGTGCAGTGGTGCAATCATAATTCACTGCAGCCTCAAACTCCTGGGCTCAAGCAATTCTCCCACCTCAGCCTCCTAAGTAGTTGGGATGATAGGTGCATGCCACCACTCCCAGCTTTTTTTTTTTTTTAATTTGTGGAGACAGAGTCATCTTATATTGCCCAGGCTGGTCTCAAATTTCCTGGCCTCAAGTGATCCTCCCTGCCTCGGTCTCCCTAAGTGCTGAGGTTACAGGAGTGAACCACCACAGCTGGCAATAAAACTTCATTTACCAAAACAGGCAATGGGGGCAGATTTGGCTCATAGGCCATAGTCTGTGAACCCCTGATTTTACTGACATTCCACAAAGCTTGACCCTGAAGAAATAGGCATAAAATAGAGGCTTGCGATGGGATTGTAGAGCAAGAAGAGAGAAGAGCAAGGAGTCCTATATAGGTTCCCCAGGCATTGGGCTTGTTGTGATGCCCCAGAATCCCTCTGAGCAGCATGTTCACCACAATCTTTCCCTAAAGCTTATACCTACTGATGCAGACTAATCTTCCTTCAGGATGATGCTTTGCAAATCCAATTTTGTTTTATATGCTCTGAGAAGATAAAATGTTGGTACAGATCTTTCTCTTAGCACCTTGAAAATATGGGTAATGTTCAAAATTCCCTAAAGCTGAGCATTCAGATATTCAGAATACAACTGTTATCTGAGCTTAAACCATGGATTGTTACGATTTTTGGATCACCTCACTTACCAAAAGGAAAACTAGCAATGTGAGTGTGTTAATAGTCTGCTCCTTTGTTAGATGGGAAGAATTTCACCTAATCCTAAAAAAGGAAAATGAAATCTTTATAGATCAGTGAAGTTAGTCCAAATGTCAGTGCAGAGAATGATGATATGCCGGACTGAAGACCAGAGCTCAGCCTTCAGTGTGTTGAGCATTCGACAGGATTTAGAAAGTGGGGGATAAACTTTTAGTTCATTTTCACAAATGCCTTTACCTTTTCTCATAGGTTTATTTCAATTTGATCAGTTTAGAGAATATTATTCTGTTCCTTTGGATTTAGGGATTTGATTCTATTCTACTCAAGATGTTCTTCAAATTAATAGGAAACCAGGACTCACTTGAGCTTTCCTAAAATAACAAATTAACCAAAACCAAAGAAGTTTACAAAGACCCTAAAAATAATAAAGCAAGAATAAAGAAAAGAGCTAAAATTTAAGAATAAAGTTAAAGATGATCCATATTTCATATATGTATCTTTTTTCCACGGATAAATTAGTTCTGAAAAACTTTCTCTTCCTATGGAGTCAGAAACTGGGGAGCTCGAGAGATTTACAGTAAGATGCAAAGCAGCATCCTTTACACAAATAACACTAACCAATATGCTTACATCAACTCCACTGGGTTTTCCAGGTATATGGTTGAAGGTTTATGTGGACCAGCTGGAAAAGTTGCTGCAACATCCTAATGAACATCTGCTACTTTCCAAACTCAACTACTCATGATGAAGGTTGTGGACACCTAAGAAGGGCTATAAAAGAAACAACCGTTCTTGTCCACTTGAGATTGGGAATAAATTGCTTTAGAGAAGATATAAATATGTTCAATTTATATAAATCAGGAAAAAAAGAAATCTATGTATTTTGGAGACTAAAAATTTCTTCACAAGCCCTTTAAGATACTGCTTTTAACATCAATTAGCTTTATTTAGTACAAGCCAGTAAAAAATGGCCTCTCAATAAAATACCTTAGCTGTAACTCTGACTATATTCCTTCAATAGTGTTTCAATAAATCAGAGATAGTTATTGATGAGCCACTGTAAATGTAAGTAGAAATGTGATTATTTTTACTATTGTATGAAATGCTTTGCCTGCATTAGACATTTGGTACTAGATGGCAGTAGATTGATTGCTACATGACTAGTAATTGATATAAATGTTATATGTTGGCATTAATTGCAATCCCATATAAAATACTGATTTAGAATAAATTGAAAAATAATTGGAAGGTGAAAAAACTTGACATTTTGGAAGTTGAACAATTTACATATATTTCAACATTATGTCAAATTCTTTATTTCATATGCTAAAATTAAAATAATTGACAGAAATTGCTTTAAGAATGTATATCTAAAATATAATTTCCGTTTAAAAAATAAAATTTGAGTGGTTAAATCTGTCTTTACTATTGGGAATAATTTGGATGACCAACAGGCATGGCCATTCAGGAAAATGTTACCTCAGAGATATCTCACACTTCTTCAGTTATGAGATAAAGAAGAGGTTTTACACAGTCATGGGCTCAGTTTTACTTTACTGGATTTATTATCAAAACTGCAAAGATATTGATAGCATACAGAAATAATTATTAAAAGCCTTTCCAACACACAATTTGCATTATTGACTAATTACAATGTGAATACTTTAATTGAAACAATTACCAGTGGAGACTGAAAAAGCTCAATACTGTATAGATTGACTATTAATTTGTTAAACAAGGATTGCTTGCTTAATGCTTATTCTGTATATTACGTTGTACTGGGAGCAATGGAAGTCAACAGTGAGTTATGTTTTAGGGTACCCTTACCAGCAAGCTCTGGGACTAATTCATCTTTATATTGTCCATAATGGCTAGAACAGTCTTAGTAATAACTAACAGTAGTTATAAGCACTACTAGTCACTATTTATCAAAATTTATCAAATTTATGCAAATTCTCATATGGAATCTACTGGGAACACACGTGTAGATAAAAAAGCAATGAACCTAAGGCTCAAATACGAGAATGATCTAATGAATTTAAAAATAGAAATTGTGAAACTGCCTTTGCAAAGATTATGACATCCAGAGAAGACTACCATGGCTGACTCCATCTTGCTTCTGGCCTCACGGGCTAGCTATCCTCCTTCATTCCTGGGCATAGGCCAAGTTAACCATGGGAGGAATTTAATTCATAGTTTAACTTGAAAGCAATGATGATAATAGTCCCTCCCTAAAACTGATGCCCTCCTCCTTCAAGTACTGAAACTGTCTTGGTAAGACTAATGAAAGGCCACAAGATAAGGATTATGGGAGGGGCCTGAATTCTGCTTAGAAACAGGGGTAGCTAAACAATAACCAGCCATTGTCCCCTAGTTCATTCGTTTTCTTTCTTTCTCTTTCTTTCTTTCTTTCCTTCCTTCCTTCCTTCCTTCTTCCTTCCTTTCTCTCTCTCTCTCTATTTCTTTCTTTCTTTCTTTCTCTCTTTCTTTTCTTTTTTTGAGACAGAGTCTCACTCTGTCCCAGGCTAGAGCACAGTGGCACAATCTCAGCTCACTGCAACCTCTGCCTCCTGGGTTCAAGCAATTCTTCTGCCTTAGCCACCTGAGTAGCTGGGATTACAGACACGCACCAGCATGCCCAGCTAATTTTTGTATTTTTAGTAGAGGGATTTTTGCCATGTTAGCCAGGCTGGTCTCAAACTCCTGACCTCAGGTGACCCACCTGCCTTGGCCTCCCAAAGTGCTGGGATTACAGGTGTGAGCCAGTGTGTCTGGCCCTTAGTTTTTCTATAATCTCTTACTGTTCAGGAGTCATGTGGCCAGAGTTCACAAGGTTTGTGACTTCTCCAATTGTTCCTGTAGATAATACCACTATTGTAGAACCTAAGATTGGTCTTTTCGGATATTTTTCAGACTTTTGCTTTCTGGGAAGTGACTGACCCCGCCTAGACTTGTGACTCATGACTGAATTGGCCCTCTGGCCCTCACCCAGAGGTGGATTCAGTGCAGGAGGAACCATTTTCCACACCCCTATGATTTGACTTAGAACTGATCAGCAGCACCCATTTCCTAGCCCCTGCCCACCAGATTATCGATAAAAACCCTAGTCTCTGAGTTCTCACAGAGGCTGACTTAAGTGATAACAAACTCCTGTCCTTCTGCTTGGCTGGCCTTTCATTAAACAAATGTTTTCTTTACTGCAATAACATTGTCTCCGTGAATTGGGTTTATCTGTGCAATGAGCAAGAAGAACCCATCAGGCAGTTTCAACTGGGCTATATAATATGTTTAATAAGGTGATATGTGTACTCTGCTTGACCTCTGATACCAAATAATTTTCATTTTTGCTGTTTTATTTAATAATTAATAAAAACATCATGCACATCTCAAAGAGACTAAAGGAAAATGTGCTACATATGTCCCTCCAAAAGGAACAATACACATTATTTCTTATTACCTTATAATCGATTTCAAATTCTTAGCTATATGAGTCTTTTTTTTTTTTTTTTGCTTTTTTTGAGATGAAGTTTCACTCTTATTGCCCAGGCTGGAGTGCAGTGCCGCAATCTTGTCTCACTGCAACCTCTACCTCCCGGTTCAAGTGATTTTCCTGCCTCAGTCTCCCAAGTAGCTGGGATTATAGGCATGATAGGCATGCTTCACCTTGCCTGGCTAATTCTGCATTTTTAGTAGAGATGAGGTTTCAGGATGTTGATCAAGCTGTTCTCAAACTCCTGACCTCAGGTGGTTCACCCGCTTCGGCCTCCTAAAGTGCTGGGATTACAGGCGTGAGCCACTGAGCCTGGCAAGAGTCTTTTTTAAACTTTAGAGATGTGTGTGCAGGTATCCTTGCTCTGGGTCTATGTGGCTTTAAAGATATATGTTTAAAAAGAATGTGACAAACTGATAAAAATCTGGGAAGTGATAAGCCATGTACTCAAATAAGTTTCACAGATTTTCTGAGCATAAAAGAACACACCTGATATTTTCTGTATAACCTAAGCCTCACCCTTGCTTGAGGAAATGGCTCCTCATTGTTTCTTTTGTTGTTATTAAGATAACTGTGTTTCTCTTGCTTTCATCTTCTCTTTCATGGCAGGGCTTCAAAGTCCTGCGTAAATACAAATGCATAAGTGCAGGATACTTGGAATGTCCAGACTACAGGAACAAAGGACATAGTTTCTCATTTACATGCCCTGGAATGTGAGAAGTCAAGGTGGCGTAAGGCAGGGTTAGTGACCCAGGCGTCAAGATACTTGTATTCCAGTGTTAGCTTTGCTAGTAGTCACCTTTGGACTTTGAACAAATCCCTTAACATCTCTGAGCTTCAGTTATGTAATCTACAAGATGACCTGATTACTAGCATGCAAATCTCAGTTTCTAATACCATTTGCCAGTTAAATGAACCAGTGCTACTTAGAAAAATGGCTGATTTGAGGACTGAAGCAGGGAATATGTCAAATGAGCCTGGAACATCTTGTAGTGCCAGAAAGTAAAAGAGAGCTCCAAAAAGTAATATTATAGGGACACAGGAGCCAATTGAAAGAGCTCCCAATGGCTAAAATTAGAACTATTTGAGATATGTGTGTGTGTGTGTGTGTATATATATGTGCGTGTATATATATATATGTGTGTGTGTGTATATATATACATATATGTAATATAGTATTGGATTATAATCCAAAGCATAATGCAAAGTATAAAATACCTATCTATGAATTCATATTGATAAAAACAACTAATTGAATGAATGAATGAACAGATAAATAAGAGATAAGATACAAATTGTCCATACAAAATAATTCCAAATAATTTATATAAATTTTCTTCCCTCAAGGACATAGAGCATAACTACCTACCCCTGAAATGTGGGCTGTACTTTGTACCTTACTCCCAAGAAGTACATATGAAACATGGAACAAAAAAGTAACTTTCCAGTGCAGAAACCTGGCAAGCACTATTCAGCATAATCAAGGCTAAGATCATGAGTGATAAGTCATGTTGATAGCATGTACCCTTTGTATGATATAATGAGAAGGGTATTTTATCTTTGTAGATGTAGAAGAGAAAAATAATTTTCTCCTTCACCCTTAATGAGTTCTTAGTTGTGATTTCCTCTATGAAAAGACAGATAAACAAGAGGAAAACAAACAGGAGTTTAACATATGTACACCAGAGTTATACATCAGGAGTTATATTCTGGGAGATATCCAGAGACATGAGTAAATCTCTGGAGTAGAACTCAAAGAACTCTCTTAGACTTCAGACTAAATATCATCTTTCTCTGAAATAAAGAAGTGACTGGGGAAAGTCCCAGTTAGCTGTAAAACAAAACCTTGTATTGCAGATTTAAATTCATGCCATTGGTAACAATCTCTAATGATTCAGTCATCCTTCTCTTCCTAGTGCAGAGGGGAAGACACCCTTACAAATGGAGATTTCCTTTATATGTAAATTTTTCATACAAACCAGTAACTTCTCAGAGCTTCTCCTGTGTCTGCAGTTTCTCAAAATAACAGCTCAAAATACTCCTTATGCTAAACAGGCTTCCTTTGAAGCAGCATGTTCTGGCCCCTAGAGTCATATTTTAGGGTGCTATATTCTGAGCTCTATACTAGACTTCTTCTCTAAAACTCATAATCCCAGTGTAACCATGAGAAAAAAAAAAACATCAGACAAACTCTACTTCAGAGTGTCAGTTGAAGAGTAATGAGGTCATAAATTTGGAAAGAAGAGCTTTATTTCTCATACAAAGTGCTACAGCCTGCAGGGTGGCCATTCTGACCAGCAGGGAAGCCTCTGGTTAGAAGCCAGAAAGAGGCACTTGAAGGGAGGAACGAAGGGGACAGAAATATATGCAGTGCAGAATGGCCAAATATACACATTCAATAAGCTGTAGGCAGATCCATGAATGTTTGTGAAAGGAGAAATGTGTGCACGTGCAACTGAGCTTTGTGCTTCTTCATGGGTCCCATGTATAAAAGATGGCAGTGTTAGCATAATCCTGGGGTGGAGTTTTTGGTCCTCTGATTTCAAAGGTGAAGCAGAAGACACAAAAATTCTCACTGTGCATCCTCTGTAGACTGACCAGAACCACTCTGTAGTCAGTTGGTAGTCTCTTATCAGGAAGAAATGCTGGTCAGTTCTGTCAAAAATTGCAAAAGGGAGGGGCAGCAATGAGGTTTGGTTGAAGCCAGGTGTGGAGTCTTGCAAGGGCTTGTTTCTGTTTAGCCCTTAGGGAAGAAATCATCAAAGTAGTTAGTGAGCGAAGGGGTATAATGAGGTGTGCTCAACCTCCCATCTATTTCATTGCCATGAAGTCCATTTTCAAGATTTTTCTGGGGTCCCCTTGGCCAAGAGCAGATCTGTTCAATCATTTGGTGGCTTAGAATTTTATTTTTATTTCTTAAGTGACATACTACAAAATTCCTAACTAGTATTCTTCAAAACTGTCAGGGCCATGAAAAATAAGGAAAGTCTGCAAAACTGTCACTCTCAAGAGGATCCTTAGCAAATAATGTGTTATTGGTAGCTTGATGGGGATAACATTGAATCTACAAATTACTTTGGGCAGTATGGCCATTTTCGCAATATTGATTCTTCCTATCCATGAGCATGGAATATTTTTCCATTTGATTGTGTCCTTTCTTATTTCCTTGAGTAGCAGTTTGTAGTTCTCCTTGAAGAGGTCCCTCACATCCCTTGTAAGTTGGATTCCTAGGTATTTTATTTTCTTTGTAGCAATTGTGAATGGAAGTTCACTCATGATTTGGCTCTCTGTCTATTATTGGTGTATAGGAATACTTCTGATTTTTTGCACATTGATTTTGTATCCTGAGACTGCTGAAATTGCTTATCAGCTTAATAAGGAGATTTGGGGCTGAGATAATGGGGTTTTTCTAAATATACAATCATGTCATCTGCAAACAGAGACAATTTGACTTCCTCTCTTCCATTTATTTCTTTCTCTTGCCTTGTTCCCCTGGCCAGAACTTCCAATACTATGTTGAATAGGAGTGGTGAGAGAGGGCATCCTTGTCTTGTGCTGGTTTTCAAAGGGAATGCTTCCTGCTTTTGCCCATTCAGTACAATATTGGCTGTGGGGTTGTCATAAATAGCTCTTATTATTATTGACCTTCTTCACAGAATTAGAAAAAAATGACTTTAAACTTCATATGGAACCAAAAAAGAGCCCATATAGCCAAGACAATCCTAAGCAAAAAGAACAAAGCTGGAGGCATCACACTACCTGACTTCAAACTATACTACAAGGCTACAGTAACCAAAATAGCATGGTGCTGGTACTAAAATAGACACATAGATCAAAGGAATAGAACAGAGGCCTCAGAAATAACACCACACATCTACAACTATCTAATCTTTGACAAATCTGACAAACACAAGCAATGGGGAAAGGATTCCCTATTTAACAAATGGTGTTGGGAAAACTGGCTAGCCATATGCAGAAAGCTGAAACTGGATCCCTTCCTTACACCTTGTACAAAAATTAACTCAAGATGGATTAAAGACTTAAACATAAGACCTAAAACCATAAAACCCTAGAAGAAAACCTAGGTAATACCACTCAGGACATAGGCATGGGCAAAGACTTCATGACTAAAACACCAAAAGCAATGGCAACAAAAGCCCAAATTGACACATGGAATCTAATTAAACTAAAGAGCTTCTGCACGGCAAAAGAAACTATCATCAGACTGAACAGGGAACCTACAGAATGGGAGAAAATTTTTGCAATCTATTCATCTGACAAAGGGCTAATATCCAGAATCTACAAAGAACTTAAACAAATTTACAAGAAAAAAACCAAACAACCCCATCAAAAAGTGGGCCAAGGATATGAACAAATACTTCTCAAAAGAAGACATTCATGTGGCCAACAAACATACAAAAAAAAGCTCATCATCACTGGCCATTAGAAAAACGCAAATCAAAACCACAATGAGATACCATCTCATGCCAGTTAGAATGGTGATCATTATAAAGTCAGGAAACAACAGATGCTAGAAAGGATGTGGAGAAATAGGAACGCTTTTACACGGTTAGTGGGAGTGTAAATTAGTTCAACCATTGTGGAAGACAGTGTGGCAATTCCTCAAGGATCTAGAACCAGAAATACCATTTGACTCACCAATCCCATCACTGCACATATACCCGAAGCATTATAAATCATTCTACTATAAAGACACATGCACATGTACGTTTACTGCAGCACTGCTCACAATAGCAAACACCTGGAACCAACCCAAATGCCCATCAATGATAGACTAGATAAAGAAAATGCGGCACATATACACCATGGAATATTATGCAGCCTTAAAAATGTTGAGTTCATGCCCTTTGCAGGGTGAGGCTGGAAACCATCATTCTCAGCAAACTAACACAAGAACAGAAAACCTAACACCGCATGTTGTCACTCATAAGTGGGAGATGAACAATGAGAACACATGGACACAGGGAGCGGAACATCACACAACCAGGCCTGTCGGGGGTGGGAGGCTAGGGGAGGGATAGCATTAGGAGAAATACTTAATGTGGATGACGGGTTGATGGATGCAGCAAACCACTATGGCGTGTGTATACCTATGTAACAAATATGCATGTTCTGTACATGAATCCCAGAACTTAAACTATAAGAAAAAAAAAAGTTGATTGCGTTAGATAAATAATTTTTTTTAAATGTGGTATTTTGAATAAGATCCTGGAATAGAAAAAGGAGGTTAAGGAAACATAAATGAAATCCATATAAATAATAAAATTTAGTGACTAAAATATATCCATATTGTTTATTATTTATGATAAATGTGCTGTAGTCATGTAAGATGTAAACAACAGAGGAAATTAATATGAGATATATGGAAAATCTCTGTATCATCATTGCATTTTTTCCTGTAAATTTAAAACTATTATAAAATAAAAGGTTTATTTAAATATTTTTAAATGACATGGTTGGACTAGATTTTACATATTACCTTTTTAGTGTTCTGTGACTTTAACACCTGACTGTTAGTGTTATTCCTTTGTGCATTTGAGCTAGAATAAGTCTATTTGATAAAGTACAGTTCATTATAGCACATACAGAGGAATCTTGTGTCCTCAACTGTCTTGTCTTCCTAGCCCCAAACACTGAATTCTGAATACATGTTAATTACATTTAAAAAAATTGTTATGATGATCATTTTCCCCCATTAAATAAATAGAAACAGATTTTGACTCAGGAAAGAAAACTGTTCTTGATTTATTGTACACTCTTTTCATCCTTAAGAAACCCCGCCCCCCAGCTAGCAAACAATTGCAAAGTTTTTGAATGCATAGCACTTACATTCACATTGTAAGTCTATTAAAAAGTCTATTAAAATTTTGTGGCTGGGCATGGTGGCTCATGGCTGTAATTACAGCACTTTGGGAGGCCAAGGCAGGCAGATCACTTGAGATCAGGAGTTCGAGACCATCCTGGCCAATATGATGACACCCCTGTCTCTACTGAAAATACAAAAATTAGCCTGTCGTGGTGGCACATGCCTGTGATCTCAGATACTCAGGTGGCTGAGGCAGGAGAATCGCTTGAACCCAGGAGGCAGAGGCTGCAGTTAGCCGAGATCATGCCACTCCACTCCAGCCTGGGCAACAGTAAGACTCTGTCTCAAAAAAAAAAAAAAAAACTTGGCATTGCAATAGTTTCTTATGCATACTTTATACGTAACACAGTCATGTGCTACATAATGGCGTTTTGATCAACAATGGACCAAATATATGATGGATGTCCCATAAGATTATAATGGAGCCGAAAATTTCTTGTCACCTAGTGATGTCATAGCCATCCTAATGTAATAGCAACATGGGTTACATGTTTGCAATGATGCTGTTATAAACAAAGTTACTGAGCTGCCAGTCTTAGAGATGTCTAGCACTTACAGTTATATACAGTACCTAATACTTGATAATGGTAATAAATGACTATGTTACCGGTTTATGTATTTACTACACTTTTTATTGTTACTTTAAAGTGCACTCCTACATATATATGTGTATGTGTATATATATATATATATCTATGTGTATATATATATATGTCTGAGTGTGTGTGTGTGTGTATAATGAACTGTAAAACAGCCTCAGGCAGGTCCTTCAGGAGGTATTCCCAAAGAAGGCACTGTTATCGCAGAAGATGACAGCTCCATGCCTGTTACTGCCCCTGAAGACCTTCCAGTGGGACAAGATGTGGAAGTGGAAGACAGTGATATTGATGATCCTGACTCTTTGTAAGCCTGGGCTAATGTGTCTGTTTGTGTTTTAGTTTTTAACAAAAAAATTTAAAAAGTAAAGAAAAAACTAAAATATCTTAAAAATAGAAAAGAGCTTATAGAATAAGGATATAAAGAAAGAAAATATTTTTGTACTGCTGTGCAATGTGTTTGTGTTTCAAGCTAAGTATTACTACAAAAAAAGTCAAAAAGATTTAAAGAATTAAAAACTTTATAAAACAAAAAGTCACAGTAAGCTAAGGTTAATTTGTTATAGAAGAAAGATTAAAAAATAAATTTAGTGTAGGCTAAGAGTGCAGGGTTTATAAAGTCTTCAGTAGTGCACAGCAATATTCTAGACTTTTGCATTCACGCACCACTCACTCACTGACTCAGAGCAACTTCCAGTCCTAGAAGCTCCATTCATGGTAAATGCTCTGATACGGTTTGGCTGTGACCCAACCCAAATCTCATCTTGAATTGTAGCTCCCATAATCCCCACATGTCATGGGAGGGACCCAGTGGGAGGTAATCGAATAACGGGGGCAGTTTCCCCCATGCTATTTTCATAATATTAAGTTCCCGTGAGATCTGATGGTTTTATAGGGGGCTTCCCCTTTTGCATGGCTCTTACTCTTCTCTCTTCTGCCGCCATGCAAAGAAGGACGTGTTTGTTTCCCGTTCTGCCATGATTGTAAGTTTCCTGATGCCTCGCCAGCCGTGCAGAACTGTGAGTGAATTAAATCTTTTTCCTTTATAAATAACCCAGTTGCAGGTATGTCCTTACAGCAGCATAAGAACGGACTAATACATGCTTTATATAGGTGTATCATATTAAATCTTTTTTACTATATTTTTACTGTACCTTTCCTATGTTCAGCTATGTTTAGATAAACAAACACACTATGTTACAATGACCTACAGTATTCAGCACAGTAACCTGCTGCACTGGTTTGCAGCCTAGGAGAAGTAGGCTATACCTAGGTGTGTGGTAGGCTGTACCATCTAGGTTTGTGTAAGTACATTGTGTGATGTTTTCACAACAAGGAAATTGCCTAATGACACATTTCTCAGGAGGTATCTCTGTTGTTAAGAAAAAAGACATTGCAACTATAACTATTTTTTAGTGTCACAACATAAGCAAATTCATTCACAGTCCTCACTCTTACTTTGGCACTTGTGCAGCTCAGCCCTGGAGGCGGTAGTTTGTAAGGTGTAAACTTTCTGCAAGTCCTGGTGCCAGGGTTACTTGAAGGACTAAACTAGGCTAAGCTCTGTGGTAGCTGGAATGGATCTGCTCACTTCCTTTAGAGGCAGAAATTTGAGAAGCGGGAAGGAGTTGAGGAACCTCTTAGATACCTTCGAGCAAACCAGTCCACCTAATTAGAAGTGGTGTAATCTCCCTTTCCTTTCCTGCATGATTATAAATAAGAAGAGGATTTTAGAGGCAATATATTTATAAGGTAAAAATTTGACCTTGGAAATACTTCAGGATTTCTGATTTCTTATGGTGGCTTTGCTTTGTGACCGAGACTCCATCGTGCTGGGCTTCCCTGTCATCTACATATCCTCGCGGATCTCTAATTTCTCTACTCCAGGGCATGATTAGCCAAACCCTGTCTTCTCCCCTAGAAGTACTACAAGAATGAGTAAGTGAGGATCTGTTGGGGGCTTTGTGAGATATGATCTATTTAAATGTGAAGATATTACTAAAATCACCACCACGTAGTTGGCAAAAGGCAAAATCTCAGAGCAGCAGCTATATCTGCCAATCATTTCAGAGAGATTGAAATATGCTGCCCAGTGAAGCAGGACCCTTGCTTTAACTGAGATGAGAGGAGGAAAAAAAAAAAAAAAAACAGAAGTATGAAAAAAGGATTTCTCAATGTGGTGACTCAAGCCTGTAATCCCAGCACTTTGGGAGGCTGAGGCGGGCAGATCACCTAAGGTCAGGAGTTCAAGACCAGCCTAACCAACATGGTGAAACCCAGTCTGTACTAAAAATACAAAAATTAGCTAGGCATCGTGGCGGGCACCTGTAATCCCAGCTACTCGGGAGGCTGAGGCAGGAGAATAGCTTGAACCCGGGAGGCAGAGGTTGCAGTAAGCGGAGATTGTGCCCCTGAACTCCAGCCTGAGCGACAGAGAGAGACTCTGTCTCAATAAAAAAATAAAAATAAAAATAAAAATAAAAAAACAAAGATTTTGAAAGTAACATTATGATGGAAAGATAAAAGCGATATTTGAGACACATATTTGTTTACTCTTTTCATGAAATCTTCTGTAATCACACTTTTTGTCTATTTGTTTTGAACTAATACTTTTCTTTGGTTAAATTGTTAAATCCTACTACACTGACTCAATATTGGTAACAAATGAAGTAAGATCAGCTATAATTTACCTTTGCAAAATCTCTGTATTTTTCATTTGCTTAAAATAAATCTACATATCTTCATTAAATGGTCCCAAATGGTTTAAACTATTCAAGAGAATAAACTTTTTGAGAGAAGTATAAAAGTCATTGAAAACTTCAGTTATTAATCTTAATTTCAGTTTATTTTAATATCATAAACTTGTTTAAAGATTTTCACCAGCAACATTTTGCCCCTGGTGTCCAAGTGGTTATAAGTACCAACATAATAACATTATGTCAATATGGAAGTACCGTAAAAGTCAGCTCTTTTAATACTTCATATTCATCTTGGCCCAAAGTATTAGTATTAGTATTTCTGTGTGTGTGTTTTGAATGTTAGGGTACTGAACTCATATGGCTTTATTTTACCCCTTTTGAAGCTTAGGGTTTTATGATCTAATGTTTGGGGTGGTAGTAGCCAAAATGTTTTATTTCAATCAGAGACTGCTTTCGTGGACAGAATTCTCATTCATTTTCTTGCTTGAGAACTCAATCTGCATGGTATCATAATATGACTCTTTATGGAATTGCTTGTGTTAGTCAAAGAAAGAGTTAAAGCAGCAATTGAGACTCTATTAATGAGTCTCTGTTGGCTTGGAATAGTATAGGTTGGGAGGGACATCTTTGTAGTTACATGCTTCTTCATTTTATGGATGATAAAGTCGGTTCCAGAAGAACAGATGGCTCATCCAAGCCCCCCAGAGCCAGTCAGGTGCATCTGAACCAGGTTTCCCCAAAACATGCCTCATGTGTGTTGGTGCTTCTGATGAACTGTTGGGACCTTCCCCATGCTCTTCTCTGCCATTCAGGCCCAGTACTAGTTGCCACTATTTAAAAGCTTCCTGCAAGTAGTAAATTACTGTCAGAGAACAATAACCTCTATGGAGCTGCTTTCACGGGGCTGCTTGAACATCTGGCAAACTATTTCATCTTCAAGGGTGGAGCAGAGATTGGCGAAAAGTCTTCAAGGCACATGCATATCACACCATTGTTTTCCATTGAGCCCTATCCTCATTTTGCTGGTGTTATGCATTTCTGTTGTTGCCTGAGAAGCATCTCGTTACCTCACTTTAAGAACATGAACTTTGAATGCATGAGGTTAATTATAAGAAATATTGGTACCTAGAAAAGCCTATTCTTTTAAAGGGTAACACATCAAACTGCCCTAATTTAGACTCAACTAATAAGATAATAAACTGAATTTTAAAAATAAAGAATCTATGGGTCCAAGGGTGCTCTATTATGGCTATATTCTCAAATGTACTGTACAATTCTCCCAGACAGCCACATTTTCTTCTATTGATTCCCCTTGTGTTTCCCTCCCAAAGCTGAGAGTTTGGTCAAAGATGATGATCTTTTCTTTAAGGACAAGAACTGTATGTAGTTAGGAATATTCATGTAGCTTCAATTCCCTTCTACAGCCTCCATATCAGCAGCTAAATGCCATTTATTTAAGTTTATAGAAAACAAATTAGAGCTCAGAACTTTTCAGATCTATATTGAGTACTCAATTTCCATTTCTATGTAGCAAATTTACAAACTTTTAGAAGCAATAAAACATAATTCTATTAGAAACATATATTCTCTAATATTGTAATTGCATGCTTTTAAGTTGCTCAACAATCTGTTGTTGTTTTTTTTTCTTTTCCATAGGCAGCATTGTGTGGGTTACTGCAATATTAAAATGGCAGAGTTCCCTGACCTCCCTTGCAGGACAAGTGACAGAGGTATGTCTCATCTGTTCAACCACCATGTGCTCAAACCTCTTACAGGATGGGAAGCAGTACGTAGATGTGCAGATGCAGGAGCTGGGGCAAGCACTTTTGGGATCCAGCCCCATGATAGTGTCTAGGGGTGGGTGCCTGAAACTCCCGAAGACCCAGTGGGCATGTTACGGTTATCTTTTAGCTCTGCTGTTTGCAGACAGCTTAAGTGTTAACCAGCTCAGTGCCCTCTTAGTACCTGGGTCATTGCCCGGCATCCAGAAAGAATCAGGTCACATGGACAAATTGAAGGATGGTAAATGTGGGAGATTTTATTGCTGCATGGAGGTGGCTCTCAGTGGGATGGATGAGGAGCTGGAAAGGGGATGGAGTGGAAAGATGATGTTCCCTGGACTTTGGAGGTCCCACGGCTGATCTTTTCTGTGATCATCCCCAGCTGAACTCCTCTCTACGTTCAGACACTCCTTCTCTTGTCTCCTTCTCTGCTGTGCTGCTCTTCTGCTTCTCCATTCCTCTGTTCCTCTGCTCCTCTGTTCTTTGGCTCATGGAGCCTGGGGCTTGGAGTTTATATAGGTACAGGATACAGGGGTGTGGCAGGCCAAAAGGCAACATTTGGGCATGAAAATAGGAATGCCTGTTCCCATTTTGGACCACAGGTTTCCAGGCTTGAGGGTGGATCCTTTGCCAGGGAACCACCCTCTTCTACCCAGTATTTCCCTGCCTCCTGTCCACATTAGTATTGTCAAGTAAATACTACTCAAACATTATGTGAATTTATATCCAGGCTAGTAACCACCTTCCCAATTGATTAGCAGTACAGTGATTTACAATAGCTCTGAGAATATACCCTGTGGTCCTCTGTGTATACTGAATTGGACTTCTTAATGTTACCGTTTAAATGAAATAAAAATTAGAAAACATTGATTTATATAGCAGGGTGGCTCCTAGATAAAGAAGCAGCAAAATACAGCCATCACTGTATGAAAATCAAGCTTATCAGCCACCTTGGAAAAGGCCAATAGAATGCAAACGTTAGCCACATGCTCTAATTTAGTGAAATCATAGCCACTGAAATCAATAATATTAGCACAAGTTTTTTAAAAAATTAAGTCTGGAACATCATTATGCTCATAAATTTATGCCCAAATATTTATATAGTGAGAATAATGTTAGAAATCTTTTATTGGTCAGCAATCCATATGTTTTCTTTCCTCTGTAGCATTTACACCATTAATGTAGGTCCATGAGGATTATGGACCCAGAGAAAGGAATAACAATATCTTTTAAAAATCTACAAATGGAGAAGATGAAATATATGACAGGTCTGGAGGTCTGGTTCCAAAGGAAGAGGAAGAAAAGAGCCTCTAGTGGTGATGTATCCGTCCAATGGGTTCACCTTGCCCACTGCTTATACAGAGCTTTATTTATCAAGATGGGGAAACTGCAATAGAGAAAGAGTAATTCATGCAGAGCTGGCTGTGTGGGAAACTGAAGTTTTATTATTACTCAAATCAGTCTCCCCAAGCATTTGGGGATCAGACATTTTAAGGATAGTTTGGGGGACAGGGGGAAACCAGTGAGTTGACAGTGCTGATTGGTTGGGTCAGAGATGAAAATCACAGGGATTGAAGCTGTCCTTTTGCGCTGAGTCAGTTCCTGTGTGGGAGCCACAAGGTCAGATGAGCCAGTTTATCCATCTGGGTGGTGCCAGCTGATCCAGGGTCTGCAAAATATCTCAAGCACTGATCTTAGGAGCAGTTTAGGGAGGGTCAAAATCTTGTAGCCTCCAGCTGCATGACTCCTAAACCATAATTTCGAATCTTGTGGCTAACTTGTTAGTCTTACAAAGGCAGTCTAGACCCCAGGCAAGAAGGAGGTTTGTTTTGGGAGAGAGCTGTTACTGTCTTTGTTTTAAACTATAAACTAAGTTTTTCCCAAGGTTAGTTCAGCCTGTGCCCAGGAATGAACAAGGACAACTTGGAGGTTAGAAGCAAAATGGAGTTGGTTACATCAGGTCTCTTTCACTGTCTCAGTTATAATTTTGCAATGATGATTTCAGTGAGAGGGGAAATGTGTAAAGATAGTGCAAAGAGCAACAGCTTAGACTTTACTGTTCTGCTTATGATTAAAATCCCTTTGAAACAATAGGAATAAAAACAGCTAGATTGTCCTAAAAAATGCCAGTGGATGATCTTACTTCTCAGGGTATGTGAGGTTGACAGCAGGAATAAATCAATAATATAAAATAAAGAAAGCTTTATAGTCATTGTCATTATTTACATTTAAGTTGAAGTGCATTCATTTCAACCTTGTTACATTCCTACAATGAATAAGACAAAGAATAAAAAATATATAACTGGGCTATAGGCTAATAGCTCATTTAAATATTAACAATAACTTCTTTGCTTTATTTCATGAATAACTTAAAAAATATATTTACTGTGGCTGGGCGCTGTGGTTCATGCCTGTAACCCCAGCACTTTGGGAGGCCATGGCGGGTGGATGACGAGGTCAGGAGTTCAAGACCAGCCTGACCAATATGGTGAAACCCTGTCTCTACTAAAAATACAAAAATTAGCTGGGCGTGGTGGTGTGTGCCTGTAGTCCCAGCTACTTGGGAGGCTGAGGCAGGAGAATCGCTTGAACCCAGGAGACAGAGGTTGCAGTGAGCCAAGATTGCACCATTGCACTCCAGCCTGAGTAACAGAGCGAGACTCCGTCTAAAAAAAAAATATATATATATATATATATATGAAAATTTACTTTCTTCCAAAAGCTATTTATGTATTTAACAAATTAATGAGTTGTGGCCATGACAACAACAACAAGAAAAAACACAACTGAAAATTTTAACATAATTGCATGATCTTTAGTTTTTTTTCTTTATGTTATTTAAGTACTTGTGAAACACTTGCCAATTTCAAAGCTCTAACATGTGAATTTAAAGCTAGGTATACATATAAATACTTTTAAATTAATGCACCTATTGTGGAGAGCAGCTAAAGGAGGGAGTCCACAAGAGAATCACTTTATAGCCTGGGGCTCAGCCAAAAGGGAAGTCTGACATTTATTTATGCTTTGACATCTGCTCTCCCATGGGAGAGACTGGTACTTACCATGCACTGGGGAAGGGATAGCTAGTGGGTAAGGGGAATTGAGGGAGAACCAGAGCAAGAGGTGGGGGCTGTGATGAGTAGAAGAAATGAAGGCTAACACTTGCTAGGAACCATCACAGCCCTAGGCAAAGGGAAATATTAGAAGACTGTAGTGTGATGCTACTGCGTGGCAGTCAGTTGGAAGATGTGGGTGAGAATCAGAAGGAATCACCCATGCCCAAGTGAGCTTCTTGGACTTGAGTCTTTTCTTGCAGGGCTTGTGGAAGCACCACTCATCCAGTGAAAAATAAACTGGATCTACTGCTATGGGCAATTGACTTATTTACTCAACGCAGACACACACAACAATATCTGTTTTCTCTATTCCTTATCCCTGTCCAAACATTGAAAGTGCAAATGCAGAGAAGGTGCACGTGTGTGTGTTTAGGTGCATAAGAGATTAGAGAGAGCAGAGGGCACAACTCCCGTAGGAGCCACCAGAGCCACCAGTCAATCCTCATGCTAGAGCGGTGGGGAGGAACACATCTCTGAATCAGTGATGATAATGACTTTTTTAAGTGAATGGAATTGTTTTACTAACAAACGTAATTAAAGATTATGCAATCAGACTTAATTTTCATTAAGAAAACCCATTTTTCAAGGAAGAAGATGAGTGGACATCAGCTGAGTAAAACTGGTAGCAGACAGTGAAAAAAAAATGTTGTTTTTTACCCCAATGAGTTGAACCTCTTCACTATCTGAAAGCCAATTTTTCTCATTTACAGGGTTAAAGCTTTGCATGAGTCTTTGTTCATAGTGTTCATTTATTAAGAAAAACATACTTCTTTTTCCCCTCCCCACTGCCTTTGCAAAACCTTTCTTTTTAATTTTTATGTTTTAGAGACAGAGTTTTGCTCTGTTGCCCAAGCTGGAGTGCAGTGGCACCATCATAGCTCACTGTAACCTCGGACTCCTGGGTTCAAGTGATCCTCCTGACTCAGCCTCCCAAGTAGCTAGGACTACAGGTGCACACTCCCATGCCTGGCTAATTTTTAAAATTTTTTGTGGAGATAGGGGTCTCGCTTTGTGGCCCAGGCTGGTCTCAACATCTTGGCCTCAAACAATCCTGCCATTTTGGCCCCCCACAACATGCCCAGCTCAGAAAAACCTACTTGGTATGTTTCATAGCAGTGTCAATTAAGCTTCAGGCCAGCATACACTTAAAATTTTAGATTCGTTTCAGTGAGATAAGAAATTATGATTTCCTGTGAAGCAAATCAAACCCCAACTCAAACCAAACCAAAGTAGTCATTATTAAAATCTAGGGGATAGTTTTAACTGGATGCTTTGTCCATGTAACTGTGTAACAGTTACAAGGACAAAGAATTCTCAAGGCAGTGGACATAAAAAAGTCTATAATTTAATTTCCTTCTGCCTCTTGCCTTTTCCTTCAATCAATGAATAGGTGAATTAAATATACTAAATCCTTATCACAATTTCCTCTGTGCCCCATGAACACCAGTTTGCCTACTCTCAGAAATAATTGCTTTCTTTCTCTTGGCATGCATCAGTAAACTGAGTGACTGTGAATTGACATTGCTTAGAGAGGAGGTAAACTTCAGGTTCAGAGGTTTAATTTTTTTTAAAAAAGACAACTAAATGCTGCGCTTATATAAGCTTTAAAGGGACAACCCGTGAGCTGCATACTTGGTGAGATTGTCTAAACAAGAATTGCATTCCAAACTGAATCTATTAGGATGCTTCATAACTTCCCAGACCAAGAAGCATGCATCTTACTGTTAAATTTTGAGGTCCAGATGACTTTATTAAAAAAGGTCACTTCATCTGAAGTGACCCTTCAGATGAAGAAAAGAGAGAATTATTAGCATATCAGGGGCATTGATCATCAAGGGCCTTTTCTCTCTTTCACTGTGGATGCTATGGAAGCAGTCTATTGATTCCAGGAAAAAATTCAGCTGCTTTTTAGTTCAGAGAGACTCGACCTCAATGTTTACATTCAGAAGAAAGAAAGAGAAAATGAAAGGAGACTGGCCCATGTCCACCATGTCCTTGATAAAACTGAATGAAAGACATTTTTAAAATCCCTCCTCCATCTGCTTTCTTTTGGTTTAATTAGAGCAGAAAGTGTTAGAAGAAGGGATGTTTGCTCTTGTGTGGAAGAAAATAAGAAACATGCAGCTAGGGGCTTAAATGCTGTTCTCACTGAGATCCATGACTACAGACCAAAAGAACTATTAGACAGAAAATTTTTATATTTGAAGATAAATTCTAGAAAGAACCCCATATTGATACGGGGCAGAGGCAGGGAAGTGCTAGGTAGAGAAGGATGAGGTCCCTGGAGAAGGCTCCAACCTCAGGACTGTGACCATGGACCTAAGTGAGGACAGATGCTGCTGTTTTCACACCCAAATGTTGCATCTTCCAGGAGCACTCTGGCCTGCCACACCCCTCTTTCTGTGCCTATAAAAAAACCCTGAGACCCTATCGGGTACACACAGAAGTAGCTGGACCTTGAAAGGAACACACCGGCAGAAGAACACACTGATGGATGCCGGCAGGCCATTGACAGCAGAATGATGTGGTGTCGAGGAAAATTTGGTTGGGGGTAGTTGAAGGAGAGTTCAGCTGCTGAGTGGCCTGACTCCAGGGGAAGACCATCTTCCCACTCCATCCCCTTCTGGCTCCCCATCCATCTGCTAAGAGCTATTTCCATCACTCAATAAAATCTCATTCTCCAAGCCCATGTGTGATCCGATGTTTCTGGTACACTAGGGCAAGAACCCCAGGATACAGAAAGCCCTCTGTCCCTGCAATAAGGCAGAGGGTCTAATTGAGCTGATTAACAGAAGCTGCCTGTGGATGGCTAAGCTGAAAGAGCACACTGTAACGCATGCCCCCTGGGGCTTCGGGGGCTGTAAACACTCAACCCTAGACACTACTGTGGGGTTGGGGCCCAAAAATGCTCCCCATGACCTGCCCGTCTGCATGCTCCCTCAGCAATTTGAGTTGCAGGGCACCTGAGAAATGAGCCACATCCCCATTGCATGCCCTGCAAGGGGGATAAGGCAAAACTCCTCCTGTTTCAATATTAGATGTGAAGAGGACTGATTTGAAAAGCTGTCAGAATTGGATCCTGGAACAGAAAAAAAAATGTTATTAATGGAAAAACTGAAAACTCAAGTAATCTGGAGTTTATTAGTGTTAGTTCCTTCGTTTTAACAAATCTACCACAGTAATATAAGAAGTTAACATTAAGGAAAATTGAAACTGGAAGGGCATACAGGAACTCTGTACTATCTTTGCAACAGTTTTTTTTTTGAGACAGGATCTTGCTCTGTTGCCCAGGCTGGAGTGCAGTGGTGCAATCTTGCCTCACTGAAACCGCTGCAAGCCATTCTCATGCCTCCACCTCCCGAGATGCTGGAATTACAGACGTGTGCCCCACACTTGGCTAACTTTTAAATTTTTTGTAGAGTAGGGGGTTTCATCATATTGCCCAGGCTGGTCTCAAACTCCTGGCCTCAAGTGATCTGCCTGCCTCGGCCTCCCAAAGTGCTGGGATTAGAGGCATGAGCCACTGCTCCCAGCATGCAACTTTTGATAAATCCAAAATTACTACAAATAAAATGTTTCTCCCACATTATTCTAAATAAAAACCTCATTTAAAAAAAAGCTCGCCAAGAAGTCTATGCAATGTCCTCCAGTGCTGATGCTCCAGGACACTTTGATGCAAAGATGATGCTTAGAGATCCTTGGATCCTTCAATGAATGGACTGAGCAGGAAGCCATGACCTTTTCTTTAGTTTGAAAAAAAAGAACAAATAAACCCATCTCATTCTAATGATGTGCATCAGAAGACTGGCAATTGCAGTGGGGAATGTCAGGATCCGGGACATTTGTAACCAGAGGCTTCTGTCTTAAAAACTGGATACTGACACCATAATCTTTCAGTCAATGAAGTGGGAATACTAGCATGATGGTACTATGGAAACTAACTTGCCTGAATACCAGCAGCAAAGTAGCCTTCATGTCCTGATAGAGTGAAAGTGAACTCAGAGAAAGCTGCTGAGATTCTAGGGAGAGACAGAACTATGCCTCAGTTTCCTCAGCCATTAAAGAGAATAGGGCATGTTGTCCAAAATTGTTTTCAAAATGATACTAGTTAAACCAGCTGTCAAGTGTAGTTCTTTCTGGGGTAGAAGTGACATCCTTAATATCATCTCCTTGCCATCCAAGTTCTGGGACATTCCAACCCTGAGTTACATGGAGGCAGTACCCATATAGGGTAATCCGAGGGAGGGGAAAGGACAGGTTGGTCAGAAACACTGTCCTGCTAAAGCTGAAAAGGACCTGAAATTCTCATAACTCACTTCCTTCAGTTAGGATAGATAAGAGAACACATCTTGTAAAATGCTGCTTTGGTTGAGCAATGTGTCATCAAACAAAACATCAATGCCCCATTAATAGAGCAAGATTAAGGAAAAGTGAGAACCTCAAACCACTTTTGATTGATGGAGGTTAGAAAGGACATAGTATGGAGTTAAGGACATTTATGACTCATCTCCATCTACCTTTCTGGTGTCCTATTCCATCACTCTCTCAGGCCTTAGTACGTACTCAGTTCTCACACACTGTGAGCTCAGGATTCAGGATAGAAATAGCTTCAGGTAAGATCCAGTAGCAGAAAAGTCCTGACAAAAGTCTGAAGGTAGAAATTTTGGAACTGACAAGAGAAGATTGTGGTGCCAAAGGAAGCTTGGTGGATTGGCCCAGGGCGCTGTATCCCTCTGTCTTAATCTGTTCAGGCTGCTGTAACAATATATCGTAAACTGGGTGCAGTGGCTCATGCTTTAGTCCCAGCATTTTGGGAGGCTGAGGTATAAGGATTGGCTGAGCCCAGGATGTTGAGGCTGTAGTGAGCTGTGCTCATGCCAGTGTCCTCCAGCCTGGGCGATGGAATGAGATCCTGTCTCAAAACACACACACACACACACACACACACACACACACACACACACAAATACCATAAACTGGCTTATAAACAACAGAAATTTATTTTTCACCTTCTGGAAGCTGGGAAATCCATCATCAAGGTGCAGGCAGATTCAGTGTCTGGTCAGGGTCCACTTTCTAGTTCATAGAAGGTGACTTTCTAGTTCATAGAAGGTGACTTTCTGCTGAGACCTCACATGGTAGACGGGCAAGGGGGGTCTCTCGGAGGCATCTTTTATTAAGGACACCAATCCCATTGATGAGGGCTCCACTCTCTTGACCTAATCACCCTCCAAAGGCCCCACCTCTTAATACCATCAGCCTTGGGAGTTAGTACTCAAACGTACATATTTAGGGGAACATAGCCATTAAGACCTTAGCATCCTCTTTCTGAAAAGAAACTCGATTTTTCCTTTGGAGGTACTTATTTCTCCAACTAACATGCAAAGACAGAAAACCATAGTAGAAGATAATCAGATCTATGGGCTAATTCAAAGCAGATGTGTTGCTCTTTTTCTGAGTTGTCCTCATCCTCTGTCAAAGAATAGAAGACCTTCAGCTTCAAGACAAGTCCAAAACTGGTTAATTAGAATATTTGTATGTCTAATTAAAATTGGAGATAGCTGCTAATTGTCAATTTTATTGGCATTAATTATTATTTTAAGTAGGTAGCCATACATTATTGCCATAGAAAAGGTGACTTTTAAGGTTGGTTCACAAAGATATTTTCCTTACTCAAAAGCACACAGGAGACTCACTATAATGCACCCATCCTATTTAGGGTTCAACATGCTCCTATTGAAAATTATGTTTTCCCCTGCAGTGGAATAATTTTAAAATTCCAATTGCTTTTCCAAGGGCAGAATATTAATATTTACATCTCTCAGAAAGACATGCTTCACCATGGGAGTGTTTAAATGTTACCTAAATTAGCTGTCCTCATAATGAAGTTGATAGAGTCAAAATTGATAATCCTCAACTATTCCTGTAAAAAGCAATGACAGTCTTTTACAATCTTTTTTTTTAGACCAGGTCTCGCTCTGATCACTCAGGCTGGAGTGCAGTGGTGTAAACTCAGTTCACTGCAGCCTCAGTCTCCCGGAATCAAGCATCCTTCACCTCAGCCTTCCCAAGTAGCTGGGACTACAGGCACACACCACCTTGCCCAGCTAATTTTTGTATTTTATGAAGAGGCTAGGTTTCACCATGTTGCTTAGGTTGTTTTGAACTCCTGGAATCAAGCAATCTGCCAGCCTCGGCCTTTCAAAGGGCTGGGATTATAGGAATAAGCCATCACAACCTACCTAGCAATGACAATCTTGATCTCCCCAGACATTATTTTCCATAGAGTGGCAACATTCTTTTCTACCTCAAATTTCAAAACACTGATCAATAATCAACCAGCAAATAATGCCATAAAAAAAGAAAAGAGACTAAGAATGTTCTAACCCTTGATCTGTGTCAATCTCCTCTCCCTGCCCCCAGCTCATGATCCTGGCACTCACCAATCTGCTTTCTGTGACTAGATTCTAACTTTTCTAGCATTTCATAAATGAAGTCATAAAGTGCATATGTGTTGTGTTGTATGCCTTATCAGAATACAGAGGGTAGTTTAAATTAGAATCTCAGCTTTGGGTGCTGATGGTGAAGTTGAGTGCTTTCTCTCTGAGTTGCCCTGGGGAAAGAGTCTCCATTTCCAGTTTACAAGACCAGTGTATTGGGTTATACTACAAAGGCAGGTTCATTTAAGTAGCTTATTTTCGATTAGGGAGTCGAGTGGTATTAGGGTAAGAATCGTAGTGAAGTATACTATGGATACTACTTGTCCAATGGTAATAAAGGAGTGGCTTACTGGTTGTCCTCCGATTCATGTAAGGATTAATAGGTTGGTGACTAAGGGTCAGTATAAGTATTGACTTAGTGGACGGAATATTATACTTTGCTGTTTAGATGTGTGAAGTGCAGGGATGGCTGCTAGAATAAGAATCGATAGCAGGAGGGCCAGTACGCCTCCTAGTTTATTAGGGATAGACCGTAAGATTGCATATGCGAACAAAAATTATCATTCAGGTTTAATGTGGGGTGGAGTCTTTAGGGGACTGGCTAGGGTGTGGTTGTCTGGGTCACTTAGGAGGTCAGGTGTAAATAGCACTAGTGTTATTAGAGCGAGAAAAAGGAGTATTAAACCTGGAATATCTTTGATGGTGTAGTAAGGGTGGAAAGTGATTTTATCAGAGTGAGGAGATTCCTGAAGGTGATCAGAGTGAGGAGATTCCTGAAGGTTATCAGACCCTGTTTAATGGCGGAATACTAGGTGAAGGGCTGCTAGGGCTGCAATGATGAAAGGTGAGATAAAGTGGAAAGTGAAGAATCATGTGAGAGTAGGCTTGTCAACTGAATATCCACCTCAGACTCATTGGACAAGGTCAGTTCCGATACATGGAATGGTGGATAATAGGTTTGTGATTACTGTGGCACCTCAGAATGATATTTGGCCTCATGGAAGTACGTAACCTACAAAGGCTGTTGCTATGGTTGTGAGCAGAAGGATAACACCAATGTTTCAGGTTTCTAAAAACAAGAATGAGCCATAATATAAGCCTCAGCTGATGTGTAGGAAGAGGCAGATGAAGAATATTGAAGTGCCGTTAGCATGGAGGTAGCGGATGGTTCAGCCGTAGTTTATGTCTCGGCTATAATGTGGGTGATTGAGGAGAAGGCGGTTGAGGTATCTGGTGTATAGTGTATAGCTAGGAATAGGCCTGTAATGATCTGAAGGATTAGGCAGGTGCCAAGAAGTGAGCCGAGATTCCGTCATATAGAAATATTGGATGGAGTGGGAAGGTCAATGAGTGAGTGATTGATTATTTTTATTAGTAGATTTGCTTTACGTACTATGGTCATTAGTGTCCTTATAGTTGAAATACAACTATGGTTTTTCATATCATTAGTCGTGGTTATAATCCATGTAGGAAGAATGACATATGCTTTATTCTTGTTAAGTATTCTTTTAGTTATGGGGTTTGTAGGTTTTTCTTCTAAACCTTCTCCTATTTATGGGGGCTTGGTGTTAATTATTAGTGGTGTAGTGGGTGGCATTATTGTTCTAAATTATGGTGGGGCTTATATGGTTCTAATAGTCTTTTTGATCTATTTAGGGGGAATGATGGTTGTTTTTGGTTATACTATGGCGATGGCTATTGAGGAACACCCAGAGGCATGAGGGTCAGGCATTGAAGTTTTAGGGAGTGTCCTAGTGGGCTTAGTAATGGAATTGGCATTAGTTTTGGTGGGCAGCAGAGTATGATAGAGTGGTGGTTGTAGCAAATTTTAATAACATGGGAAGTTAAGTGATTTTTGAGGGGAGGGGCCAGGGTTAATTCAGGAGGATTCTATGGGGTGTGGGTGCTTTATATGATTATGGACGTTGACTGGTGGTGGTTACTGGTTGGACATTGTTGGTGTTTATATTGTAACTGAAATTGCTCAGGGCAATAGATTATGCAATTAAAAGTAAGGTTAGGACAGGTGGAATGAAGAAAGAAAGGAAATAAAATTTAATTATGGCTTTTTGAGTGGTTGTAGTAATGGAGGCAGTGATTTGGGTTTGTGAGATTGTCTTTGGTATAAATTTTTCTAGTCAAATTAGATCTAGTAGGAGTGATACCAGATTTTGGCTTACAGATAGATTTAAGTGGGGGTTGTGCGGTGAACTGTGAACTGTGAACTGTGTGTATTCTTTCATTTAGAATAATGTTATTGAGATTTACCCATGTTGTTGAATATGTCAGTACTTCCCTATTTCTTTTACTGATCAGTGTTCTATTGCATGGATATATCATAGTTGATTCATTCAACAGTTGAAAGCTACTATGAACGTTCCAGCCTGACCATGTGCTTTCATTTTCTGGGTTAATTTCCTTGGAAATTTGATTGCTGTGTTGAATGGTATGGGTATTCTTAAATTTATGAAAACTTGGTAAATTATTTTCCAAAATAGCTCTACTATTTTGCATTCTCATTATCAATATGTAAGAATTCAAGTTTCTCCTTATACCTCATCGGTAGGTAGCCATTCTAAACAGTGGGTAGTAGTACCTCCTTTTGGCTTCACTTTCATTACTTTACATTCTAGTTAACTTTTATTTCCCAAGGAGGGGAGATGATAAGCATTTTTGTGCTTTTTGTCATTTGCATACTTTCACTGGTGATGTGTCTGTGTAAATCTTTGGCCCATTGGAAAAATTGGGTTGTTTTTCTTGTTACAATTGATTTGTAAATGTTGTGTATTCTGAATCAAACACCTTTATCAGATAAATGTTTTATAAATATTTTCTTCCAGGTTGTGGTTTGCATTTGGAAATTTTAACTGTATCTTTCAAAATGATTTTTGCTTTCATAAAATCTAATTTATAAGTTTTTTATGATTCATGTGTTTCCATGGCTACCATATTGCTACTCATTTTCTATTTGCTCAGTTGTTTGTGTCTTTTTTCCTCTTGTCCTACCTTCTATTGAAGTAATTTAGTATTCTGTGTGATTTCATTTTATTTCCACTATTGGCTTATTAGCTATATATATATTTTTAATTGTTGCTTTGTGATTCACAATTTACATTTTTTACTTATTGCACTGGAAGCAACTATATTTTGAGTGGTAGCAGAAGCAAAAGAAGCCCTTCAGAGCTTCCCTTATCTGACTAAAGGCAGAGCCTTCTGAGAGTGATACTGCCATAAATTCCCTCCTTGGGGGAGCTTCACAGCCAGTAAGGAGGCCAACCCCTAGCACTGGGATGAAAAATTGCACAGACAAACATTATTGCAAACTATCAGACCTGCCATTAGTCTTCCTAAAAGCCCATCATTTTTCCATAGACATCCTTTCCTCTCCCTTGCTTTCTTCTATGAGTTGGTATATAAACCCCTCTTTCCAGCTGTTCAATGAGACTCTTCATCAAATGCTCCTGCATGCATGTGTAAATAAACCTTGTCTTTTCTTCTGTTAATCTGTCTATTGTCATGTAATTTGCAGGCCCCTGATCACAGGACCTAGGTTGGTAGAGGGAAAGTTTTTGCTCCCAAAACAGCCTATCTTCAAATTATATTATAGCACTTCCCAAATAGTATAAAAACTTTTGAACATTATATTTTTTCCTCTCTTATACTTTGTGCTGTTGTTTTCATGCATTTTTCTCCAACATGTAATAAATCCATTACACTTTTTATTTTGTTTGCCCTAAGCAGTCAGTTATTTTTAAAGAGTTTATAAAATTAGTAAAATATGTTTTATATTTCTCAGATAATTTTTATTACTAGCATTTTTCAATTTTTTGTGTATAGGATTATGCGGGAAAATTTTATCATTTCATATAGAGCAAACCTGCTGGCAATGATTTTTCTCAGTTTCTATTTTTCTGGAAGTGTTTATTGCACATCATTTTTGAAGATATTTTTACTGGGTATATAATTGTAGCTTGACAAGATTTTTTACTTTTTGTTTTTTCTTTAAACATTTTAAAGGTTTCTCCTCCATCATCTCTAGCTTTCATAGATCCTTATGACCAGTACTCCATCATTCTTATATTTTAAACTTTGTACATACTATGTCTTTCCCATTTAAATGTTTTTAATATTTATCTCTTTATCACAGATCTTTGACAATTTGATTATAATATTTCTTTGCATCATTTTCTTTATGTTTATTCCTCACGGAGTTTGTAGAACTTTGTAAATATTTGATGTTATACTTTTTAAATACTTAAATTTGGAATACTTTCAACATCCATATCCACAAATATTTTTCTCTTCCTCCCCGACCCTGCCCTTCCTGGAAATCACAATGTACATACATTAGATTTTTTTTGGTATTATCCCACTACTCATGGATGCCTTTTCATGACTCAGCATTTTGTTTCACTTGTTTTTGTGCCATGTTTTGTACAATTTCTATTGTTACGTCATTAGGGTTACCCATCTTTTCTTTTACATTGTCTAACCTTTGTTAAACATATCAACTGTATGATCTGCTATTAATCTAAACCAATATATTTATATTTTCAATGTTGTATTTCTCACATTTAAAAGTTTCATTTAGGTCTTTTTTGTATCATTTCTTTTTTATTTATTTTATTTTTATTTCTTTGTGTTCTATTTATTTTAAATTTGTATAGGTACATAGTAGGTATATATCTTTATGGGCTACCTTAGATATTTTTATGCAGGCATACAATGCATAATAATCACATCAAGGTAAATGGGGTATCCATCACCTCAAGTATTCATAATTTATTTGTGTTACAAACATTCCAAGTATACTTTTAGTTACTTTTAGATGTATAATAAATTATTCTTGACTGTAATCACCCTGTTGTGCTATCAAATACTAGATCTTATTTATTCTATCTATTTTGATTTTTGTACCCATTATTCATCTCCCCTCTTCCCCCAACTACCTTCCCAGCCTCTGGTAAACATTCTATCTCCATGAGTTCAATTGCTTTAACTTCCACAAAGGAGTGAGAACATACAAAGTTTGTTTTTCTGTACCTAGCTCTTTTCACTTAACATAATGTCTTCCAGTTCCATTCATGTTGTTGCAAATGACAAGATCTCATTCATTTTTTTATGGCTGAATTGTACTCCATTGTGTATAGGTACCACATTTTCTTAATCCATTTGACTGTTGATAAACACTTAGGTTGCTTCAAATCTTGGCTATTGTGAATAGTGCTGCAGTACACATGGGAGTGCAGATAACCTTTAAATATACTTATTTCCTTTCTTTAGGGTATACACCAAGCAGTGGGATTGCTGGATCATATGGGAGTTCTATTTTTAGTTTTCTTTTTTTTTTTTTTTTTTTTGAGATGGAGTTTCACTCTTGTTACCCAAGCTGGAGTGCAGTGGCATGATCTAGGCTCACTGCAACCTCCACCTCCAGGGTTCAAGTGATTCTCCTGCCTCAGCCCCCCAAGTATCTGGAATTACAGGCGCCCACCACCACGCCTGGCTAATTTTTTGTATTTTTAGTAGAGACAGATTTTTGCCATGTTGGCCAGGCTGGTCTTGAACTCCTCACCTCAGGTGATTTGTGTGCCTCAGCCTCCCAAAGTGCTGGGATTACAGATGTGAGCCACCATGCCTGGCCTTATTTTTAGTTTTCTGAGGAACCTCCATACTATTCTCCATAGTGGCTATACTAATTTACATCCCCTCCAAGAGTATACAAGAGTTCCTTTTTCTCCGCATCCTCACCAGCATTCATCATTGCCTGTCTTTTGAATAAAAGCCATTTTAACTAGGGTAAGATGCTATCTCATTGTAGTTTTGATTTGCATTTCTCTGATGATCAATGATATCAAGCACCTTTTCATATATCTCTTTCCCATTTGCATAGCTTCTTTTGAGAAATGTCCATTCATATGTTTTGCCCATTTTTTAATCATGTTATTAAGTTTTTTTCCTATTGAGTTGTGTGACCTCCTTACAATGTCTCATTATTAATCTTTGTCAGATAGTTTGCAAATATTTTCTCCCATTCTGTGGGTTGTCTCTATACTTTGTTGATTGTTTCCTTTGCTGTACAGAAGCTTTTTAACTTGCTATGATCCATTTGTCTGTTTTTGCTTTGGTTGCCTGTGCTTTCGGGTGCTCAAGAAATCTTTGCCCAAACCAATGTCCTGGAGAGTTTCTTCAATGTTTTTTCTAGTAGTTTCATAATTTGGTATTGGATTTAAGTCTTTAATCCATTTTGACTTGACTTTTGTATATGGTGAGAGACAGGGGTCTGGTTCCATTCTTTCTGCATAGGAATAATCAATTTTCCCAGCACCATTATTGAAGAAACTGTCATTACTGTTCTTTGTTGACAGGAACAAACATTCCCCAATGTCTTTTTCTGGTACCTTTGTGAAAAATGAGTTCACTGCAGATATATGGATTTACTTCTGGGCTTTCTATTTTGTTCTATTGGTCTACATGTCTTTTTATGCCAGTACTATGATGCTTCATTTACTGTAACTCTGTAGTATAATTTGAAGTCACATAAAATGATTTCTCTAGTTTGTTCTTTTTAGAAACTCAGGATGGCTTTGGCTATCCTGGGTCCTATGTGTTTCCATATAAATGTTAGGATTCTTTTTTCTATTCCTATGAAGGATATCATTAGTATTTGATGGGGATGGCATAGAATCTATAGATTGCTTTGGATTAGGTAGTATGGACATTTTAACAATATTGAGTCTTCCAATCCATGAACATGGAATACCTTTCCATTTTTTAGAATTGTCTTCAGTTTCTTGCAGCAGACTTTTACAGTTGTCATTGTAGAGATCTTCACTTCTTTGGTTAAGTTTATTTCCAGGTATTTTATTTTATTTGTAGCTATTATAAATGGGATTACTTTCTTGATTTTTTTCATGTTGTTTGCTGCTGGCCTATAGAAATGCTACTGATTTTTGTATATTGACTTTGTATCCTGCAACTTTACTGAATTTATCAGTTCAAATAGTTTTTTGTTGGAGTCCTTAGGTTTTCCTCATATCATCTGCAAAAAAGGATAATTTGACTTCTTCCTTTCCAATTTGGATGCTCTTTATTTCTTTCTCTTGTCTGACTGCTCTAGCTAGGACTTCCAGTACTACGTTGAACAACAGTGGTGAAAGTGAGCATCCTTGTCTTGTTTCAGATATTAGAGGAAAGGTATTTCTTTCTTAATCATATTCACATGTTCTGTTCTTAAACATATTGAACATATATATGACAGCTATTTTAACATCTGTACCTGCTAAATTTGTCATCTCTGTCATTTGTGAATCAGTTTATCTTGATTAATTTTTCTACTGTTTAATATTTCCCTGCTTGTTGAAATGTCTGTTAATTTTCTATTGGATGTCAGCCATTGTGGATTGTATATTTTTGTGTCCTGAGTTTTGTTTTATTCCTTTAAATGATGATGTATTTTCCTGGCATGCAGCTAAAGTACTGATGACACTTAGATTTTTTCAAGTCTTTTGAGGTTTGTTAGAGTAAATCCAGTTTAGTCTTTAGATTTTGGCTAATTTACCTCCACTCCTAAGATGATACCCTCTCAGAGCTCTATCTGAAGCCCAGTGTATTAAGAGGTCATTCCACTCTGTCTGGTGGAATTGGAAAAGATTTCTAGCCTTATGTGAGTTTAAAAAATATTTATTTTACTGCTTTCTATGCTTATTTCCATGCTCTTGCATAGTTCTTATACATACCAAAGATTGGAGGGAAACCATCACCCCTGCAGATCCTTGGAGCTCTCTCTGTACAGTTCTTTCTCTCCAGTAATCTGCTTCAAAAATTCTAAAGATTTTTTTCTTTTTTCTTTTTCAACACTGAGCTCAATATACTCTATGCAAAAAGAGTATTGGGCTGCAACTAGGTATCCCCTTTCTATGCTGCCTCCTGAAAACTTAGTCTGGGCAAGAAGCTGGAATAATCTCTGAGTTTACCTCATTTGTTTCCCCTCTTTTAGGAATCACAGTCCTAAACTACCTATTGTCCAATGTCTGACAATCATTATTTTATATATATATATTTTTTTTATAATGTTTTAGTAGTTTAAGATGAAACGTTAAGTCTGGTCCCTGTTTCATGGTGATATCCAAGATTATTCTTACTCTACATAAATTTTTAAGTGAAGACAAAAAATATCATGGTTATGTAATGCATCAATTATGTAAATTTCAGAGAAATAGCAGAGAAGTTAGACAATAGAATCAGGATTCAAGGGTATCTTATCATAGAAAAAAATGGGAAGTAGAAATTACACCAGTGAATGTCAATTGCCATATTTAGGTTTAGTGCAAATGGTAGTGAAAGTGAGGCATGGTAGCTCTAGTTTAATAGAAGTTTATATAAAAATACTTTAAGACTTTTGGTAATTTTACAAAAATTCTAGGCATAATGGCTTTATTAAAGAGATTTTTTTGGCTGGGCACAGTGGCTCACACCTGTAATCCCAGTACTTTGGGAGGCCAAGGTGAGTGGATCACCTGAGGTCAGGAGTTTGAGACCAGCCTGACCAACATGGAGAAACCCCGTCTCTACTAAAAATACAAAATTAGCTGGGTGTGGTGGTAGACATCTGTAATCCCAGCTGCTTGGGAGGGTGAGGCAGGAGGATCGCTTGAGCCTGGGAGGCGGTGGTTGCAGTGAGTTGAGATTGCACCACTGTACTCCAGGATGGGCAACACAACGAGACTCTGTCAAAAAAAAAAAAAAAAAGAAAATGAAAATGAAAAAAAAATAAATAAATATCAGAGAATCTTTTGAATCATTGGAGCAGATAAAAATCTAAGTTTCATATTAACAAATTCTTTGTGCCTTTGAATAGGAAATAGATCATATTGGCCAATCTATTGGCCCAATAGTGACTAAGGAAGCCACATCCCTCGTTGCTTGAGAAGTGTATTTTTCCTGGTATCAGTGGCATTTCTATGGTATTTCTCTCTAAAGTACTTGTCTTTTCTTTCTTTCTTTCTTTTTTTTTTTTTGAGAAAGAGTCTCACTCTGTCGCCAGGCTGGTGTGCAGTGGTGCGGTCTCGGCTCACTGCAACCTCCACCTCCTGGGTTCAAGCAATTCTCTGCCCCAGCCTCCCAAGTAGCTGGGATTACAGGCACCCGCCACCACGCCTGGCTAATTTTTTGTATTTTTAGTAGAGATGGGGTTTCACCGTGTTAGCCAGGATGGTCTCAATCTCCTGACCTCGTGATCCGCCCACCTCGGCCTCCCAAAGTGCTGGGATTACAGGCATGAGCCACCGTGCCCGGCCTTACTTGTCTTTTCTTTTCATCCTTCCACTCTACTTCCTGAGAGGTCCTGCATAGGGATTAATTCCAGCTCATATATGTCCTTGTTATATATGATTTTTAAAGACTACAAAATACAAAATTAGGTGGGCATGGTGGTGGGCGCCCGTAATCCCAGCTACTGGGGAGGATGAGGCAGAAGAATCAGTTGAACTAGGGAGTCGGAGGTTGCGGTGAGCGGAGATTGTACCATTGCACTCCAGCCTGGGCAACAAGAGTGAAACGTCATCTAAAAAAAAAAAAAAAGATTTTTTCTTTTTAATGCAGTCCTAAAAAAGGGCATTAACAGTAATATATGTGGTTTAGTCCATTTTATGCTGCTAGAACAGAATACCTGAGACTGGGTAACTTATTTAAAAAAAAAAAAAAGAGTTATTCTTACCATTCTGGAGCCTAGGAAGTCCCAGATCAATGGATCAGCATCCAGAGAGGGCCTTTGTGCTATGTCATCCCATGGCAGAAGGTGGAAAGAGATTGTGAGCCCAAGAAGGGGCTGAACTTACTTTTATAACAAACCCACTGTCTTGATAATGAATCCACTCCCATGATAATGACATTAATCTATTTGTGAGGGCAGAGCTCTCATTACCTAATCACCTCTTAAATGTCCCACCTTTCAACATTGTTGCATTTGGGGATTAAGGTACCAACACAGGAAACTGGGGGACACATTCAAACCATAGCAATAGGTGTTTGTTATAAATCAAAGGATTTATAATTATCACTATGTACTTCTATACTGTCCTGTTTAGAACTTTTATAAATATGACCTATCACCTTTAAGTGGAGGCATTATAATGGGAACAACAAAGCAAACATTGCTGCCTTGAATTAGAGGTAGAACACCACACCCAAATGGCCCAAACCTGGTGGCTTTGGCCACCTCAGAACTTAGAGGCATCATTCCTGCCTTGCAGACTGGACTTCTCACATTCCCATTGCCTCCTTTTAAATAGACCATTCAGACAATTGCCACAAACTTAAAGTAACCCCCACCCTATTCCCTTATATATGGCACTGTCTAGGATATGAAGAAATGGTGCTGGTATATATGTACAATGGTAGAACCACCTTCAAACACAATTTGTTCCCTAAAAATTTAAACATAAACTTACGATACAACCTAGCAATTCTACTCCAATGCCTACCCAAGAGAAATAATATAAATAATATATACAGTCACATGCAAACTTTTATAGCAGCATTATTAATAACAGTCCAACACTGGAAACAATTCAAATATTTGTGACTTGATGAAAGGATAAACAAAGTATGATATATTTATATAATGGAATATTATTCATCAATTAAAAGAAACAAAGTATTAATATATATTTCAACATGGATGAACCTTAAAACCTTATGCTGAGTGAAAGAAGTCATACTCCAAGACCTATATTGAATGATTCTATTTATATAAAATTCCCAGAAAAACAAACGTATACAGACAGAAAGCAGCTTAGTGGTTGCTGGGACTGGAGGTGAGAATGGGAATTGACTGCAAACCAGCAAATGTAAGTGATGAAACTTGTCTAAATTGGACTGTGTTGATGGTTGCATAACTCTATAAATTGATTAAAAATCATTGAATTAATTGTACACTTACAGTCAATGTATTTTATGATATGTGACTTTTGCCTTAATAATCCTGTCAAAAGTGAGAAGGTCAGGAAGCAGTCATTCAGCCAAACACAAGCGGGATGTGGATATAGCAAGTTCTCTGTAAACTGCTGTAACCCCTGACATGAATAACAACATGAATCAATCTCTGCATCTCTCAATTCTACTTCTGTGTGTGTGTGTGTGTGTGTGTGTGTGTGTTTTATCTATACTTTCTGTGCACTATATTCCCTTCATGTCAAGAAACATGGCTTCTTGGCTTACATTTATTAACACTCTTTGTTGAGAGGGGCTGCAAACTAACTCCCTTCTGCAGTTACAACTTCCAAAGAAGAATACTGATTAGTTTGGTTTGAATCCCAATGCCCCTCTGTGTCAATTAATAATCAATAATCAATCAATAATCAATGTGTGTGTGTCTTTTAATGTGTTATCGCACATACCTGTGAAATCTTTCTCCTCAATTGATTTAATCATAACTAATCCTTAGGACATTTCTATTAGATAGAAATATTTTCTATTTTATAGATGGGGAAACTGACACTTACAGATGTTAAAATCCATGATGAAAGAAATATGGATAAAGTATTGTTGCCAGAATTTGAACTACATTTGTCAAGCCATAAAATTTTTGGTCTTTTCTCTAAATTGTAACTCTTTTTTTGATCATTTCCCTGTCCTGAGAAGTTGGGTTCTATATCACCTGGATTTCAGTGAGTTAGATGGCCTCTAATTTTTCTAGATAAAATATAATTTTCTGAACACATCTGAAATATATAGTTGCCCTGAAATCTGAATGAATGAATATTTTCTCTCATATTTAGTGCTTTCATTTTCATAGCTCATGTGTTAACTTCTTTTTGCTCTACACCACTAGTTCTCTGCTTTTCTTCAGGCGTCCTAATGTCTAATTTTCAACAGTTTCCCTCCAAATGAAAATCATGATTGGTATGGTAAGCATTTGGAGTTTTCTTATTGATTTTTGCCTTGGGTGAAGAGGTTAATTAAATGTGAATTTTAAGCCTACAACATGATTAGGAGAGTGAAACAACCAGAATTCATGAATACTTCCAGGGCCATTAAAACTATTTAAAATGAACAATGACTGAAGGTAGGGGAAAGGAGGTGAGGTGGGGGAGATAGACTAGCCCACTGTTATTTGTGACTGGATTAATGAAATTCTGAAGAATAACAGAATCTTTCTAAAACATTCAAGTCCAGCTGGATTTTTATTTTGCATTTATATTGACATTACCATGGAATATAATACATTCCTAATAAACCATTCTTCCATATTCTTTTTGTTTCTTCCATTTCAAATTGCATCACAGAGCGCTGAGCTTATCCAAATCAACAGACCAGACTAGAGGATGAAGGGATTCATATGCTATTGACCCTTAAAGAGTCAGCAGGACAACTTTCTTAAACTGGAGAAGGATTTACAGACTCAGCATTTTCATGCTCCGTGTGTTTCAGGAAGATCTTTTGGAGGTCATACTTGAAAACACAAATCAGGGTGGCTTTTATCTCAAAAAGGTGCTGAAAAATCATTACATGCAAATGATTTATTGTACTTTTGTTCTATTGCAAAAATATATCCCAAACACAAGAAACACAATAATAATACTATTGCATTTTAATTTATAATGGGCATAGTCCTGTTCACAATGTAATGAGATGAATAGATTGATAAGTATAATGCAGGCTGTAGAAATGACACGACATGCTAAATGGGGCAGTAACACTTCAGAATCAATCTTAGAACACTAAAGAAATCTATTGCCATTATGATTCCATCCAGGCAAATATCTATTGTGCAGAGATAACAGAAAATATATACGCATATCAACTGACTTAGAATCAAGGACTCAGCAAAATGGAAGTTAAAAATGAGTCTAGAATCAGGTATTTCAGATGAAAGGATTAAAAACCCTGACAAACGCTAAACTGATAGCAAGATAAGGCTGAGGAAAGGAAGACTGAAAGATTTTCCTGTCAAGAGACTGTGAAACCATCCACCAAAGCATGAGGACAATTTCTGCATTTCACACATTCAGGACAATGACAGCACCTAGGCTCTGGGCAATGTGGCACTGACTTTTGTCTTAAAAGCTTCAGCAGATCAAGGCCAAAGGCAGTAACATCCAAGTCAAGACTGATTGCTTTGGAGTAAAATAGGATTCATTTGGGAATAGTTCTACTGTCTGTAGAAGCTAACTGGTAGAACCTAAAGTTTCCTAGTGTTACCAGAATGATGATAGGACCTCGATTTCTTTTTCAAGTTTTCCTCTTCACTCCAGGGGACTCCACTGTGTCCCCAATGAGTCACACAGTGAGTCACACATGTGCTTCTGATATGATCCTGGTCACTGCCTCTGCCACTCACTTTACTTGGCTACAGATGACCAGTCTTGCCTGCACACATCAACTTCCGTCTGCACAAGTCTGGGGCAGCAAATACTACCTTAGAGGGGATCTGTCAGCCTTGGCACTAATGACATTTTGGGCCAGACAACTCTTTGATTTAGGGGTCTGTCCCATGCACTACAGGATGTTTAGTGTCATCCCATGGCCTCTACTCATTAGATCTCAGAGGCTCTCTCATTTTTATGACAATAAAAAATATCCTCACACATTGTCAAGTGTCCCTTGGAGGGGCAAAACTGTGCCTGGTTGACAACCATTGCTTTAGAAGTTGCTATCTTTAACGTAATGGCTTTAGGGCCATGGTCAGCTTAGCTAAACCCAGATTGTATATTTATCAAAAGAGTAAGGAACATTTGAAGATTAAGGAAGCATCTAATGCAGAAGAAACTTACAACTTACTACTAGATGACGTTGTTCTCAGGACCTGGAAGCCTATCCCCATTGAATGTCAAATAGGGATCTCCCTAGATGTCTACAAAGCAACCTCCTTGACTAACTAGAGGAATGCTCTGTTGTAGAGCTTCCCGTCACCCAGAGCTACACTTAAGTGTCTGTATTGCCAGCACACTAGACTCAATGGAGTCAGGGTTAGAGAAAATAGTTTCCTTCTCATCTACTGTGTCATAAATCTTTTTCCAGGCTCTGAATCATTTCAGACAAGTTCACAGATTGAATATGCACTCCCTTCCAGGGAAACTCTACCCTCTACTCTTGTGTGCACCCTTGCTATATGTTCTTAACAGAAAATTACTTTAGAACTTAGTAGCACAAGAAGTACACATAGAGCAGCAACTGGGTGACTTTTTCATATTTCCTTCTTCAGAATTACATAAATAAATGATAACTTTTTTATTTGTAATATTTATCAACATTTTCTTTCTTGAAACTTAAACATCAGTATAAGTAGAATTTCAGCAGTTGTGTTTTGCATGTTTTGCCCAGTTCACAGAATAGTGTGTGCCACATAAATCATACTAAATAAATAATTGAATTATTGAATACATGAAAACAATGTAATTTCCTTTTATGCTCTTTCCTACTGAATAGAGGGAAGATCTTAATGCTATATATGTTCTTTTTTAAAACTCAGCTTCAAGTCTCCCATTCAAAAACAAACAAAATTCTGTAGTCACTGGACTCAGGTTATTATTCCTCATTTTACAGATAAGGAAACTAAGACCTGGTAATATTAAATAATGTGTCAATTGATAAGTTAGTAAGTGTCAGACCTGATACTTCAACTCCAGGTCTGCCAGATTCCAAAGTCCATGTTCTGATGACCACAGCAAAACACACATCTAAGTTTCTCCTCCCCATCTAGAGCCTGTTACTGCCTCTCCAGGCAAGTTCACATCACATCCCAGAGGATGGTGCCCCTTGCAAGTTTACACAAGAGATGAATTCTACCTTCTATTGCTTCTCCAACTGCAGAATTCTTCTTGGGGGTTCTTTCAGAAGTTGCCCCCTCACTGACTTAAAAAGGTACATTTAGAGGGGAGCCTTTTAATTCTTGCTTTCTGGACATTAAGTTAGAGGGACTGCTTGCAAGTTTAATGAAGGTATAAGCCAAAGAAGAAGCACCAAGATGGTGAAGATGATAGATGCAAGAGGCAGGTAAGGGGGAGGGTCCCTGGAGAATCTCCGACACACCTGTGCGTTGAGAGGGTGGGGTGGAGCCTCAGGAAGTTCATGTCATTTTCAGTGCAGAGAAGCCTGGTCTCTTCAGTTCCTGTGTGTGTGGCCTGGAATCCATCTGGGAGGTTGGGTGCCTGTTAGCAGGACTCTGTCTCACTTTGCTGAGGGATTTTTTTTTCTTTTTTTTCCTTTTCATCCAATAAAATCCTGCTCTACTTACCCTTCAATGTATCTGCATGCCTAAATTTTCCTGGTTGTGCGACCCAAACCTGGTTTTAGCCAAACTAAGGAGTAAAATTCTACAACAAAGAGACTTGAAAGAATCAGGATGTATGGGCCGGGTACAGTAGCTCATGCCTGTAATCCCAACACTTCTTTGGGAGGCTTAGGTGGACGGATCACCTGAGGTCAGGAGTTCAAGACCAGTCTGGCCAACATGGTGAAACCCCACCTCTACTAAAAATACAAAAATTAGCCTGGCATGGTGGCGAGTGCCTGTAATCCCAACTACTTGGGGGGCTGAGGCAGGAGAATCACTTGAACCTACAAAGCAGAGGTTACAATGAGCCGAGATCATGCCACTTCACTCCAGTCCGGGGGAAAGAGCAAAAATTCCATCAAAAAAAAAAAAAAAAAAAAAAAGCCAGGTGCAGTTGCTCACACCTGTAATCCCAGCTCTTTGGGAGGCCAAGGTGGGCGGATCACGAGGTCAAGAGATCAAGACCATCCTGGCCAACATGGTGAAACCTCGTCTCTGCTAAAAATACAAAAATTAGCTGGGCTTGGTGGCATGCGCCTGTACTCCCTACTACTTGGGAGGCTGAGGCAGGAGAATTGCTTGAACCTGGGAGGCAGAGGCTGCAGTGAGCCAAGCTCGCGCCACTGCACTCCAGTCTGGGTGACAAGAACGAAACTCCATCCCCCGCCCCCCCCAAAAAAGAATCAGGAGGTATGAGGAACAAACTTGGAGGAGTGAATTGAGAGTTAAGGTGTGTGTGCTCAAAGACTGCCTTCTGTGGGGGAGTTAAACTATGCAACAACAAGGCATAACTTAGGACCGAAGGATGGAACTTACAGGAGACAGATTTCAGGTCAGTAGAAGGAAAGAATCTAATATCTGGAGCCACATTCAATACCATAGGAGGCAGTGAGTTTCAAATCCCTTTGGACACTTTAACCAGAAGCTGGACTATATCATAAAGGAAAATCCATGCATCAGATCGGTGGTTGTTCAAGATGATCCTTTGATTGGATAACTCTGGACACTTGGAAAGATGCTAGAAAATAAGGAGAACATCATACAATCCAATGAACCAAAAATTCAAGAAGATCTTGCCATTGGGAAAATGGCCTATTTTTTTGATTCCCCTGAATAGGAGATGCGACTTGAACAATATTTAGATTCATTAACAAGAATCAGAAGAACAATTCCTTTGCCTTATCATGGGGTGTGTGCACGCATATGAATTCAGTTCATAAGGCACCATTAACCACTTTGAAATGATGATTACTTTTTAAACGAAATTTATTTTTAATTATTATGAGTATATAATAGTTGTATATATTTCTGGGGTACATGTAATGTTTTGACACAGGCATACAACATATAATGACCAAATAAGGGTAATTGGGGTATCCATCACCTTAAGCATTTATGTTTCCTTGAGTTAGGAACATTGCACTTAAAACTTTTGTTATAATAATCATAGTGAGATTATAAAAATAATAAAACTACTACAAATCCATGGCTATATAAAAATCAGGATGTGTCTTCGTTTGCAGCTTAGTGAGGTGCAGAGCTCTCATAGTTTCTCCTCTAGCCTGGGAATGCCCTCCCTCGCCAGTGAAGCCTAGGAGAGTAGCAACTCCTCCATCTGCCAACAAGCTGTCCAGAGAGCAGAGGGGCAGCCTAGGCAGCCTGCTCAGTGTCCACACCTGAAGTTTCTGGGTCCATAAAGAGGCTGTGAGCATAAAGGATTTGGTTAAAGGAGAAAAGAGAAAGGGAAGAAGCATGTTATTAGAAGTTTAATAAAGGAGGAAAAGTTTTCTTACTTATAGAAAGTAAGAAAAGACACAGAGGAGGTATTTAATTCATATCTGGCTTAGTTCTTGTCTGAGTTAATGTCGAGAGACATGGAAATATCTAATACATTTTTTTCCAACTATTCCTCTCAGCCCGCCACTGGTTACCTTTTCTTCAACTGTAATTCGAAAAATGTACTTGGCTTTCTTGAGTTGTATCTGTGAATCTTTACAACAATGCACCATGGAAATCAGCAATAAATGTTCCTCTCTTTGCCCTGGGCACAGCGTGCATGGATGTCTCCACAGCACAGAGAGCAGGCCTGAGCCATTTTTGTCCTTTAATATGCTATTGATGCTTGTTTCCTGGTGACTAGTGGGGAGAAACAAGTTTTTGGTTTTGTTGATTTCCCGGCCCCTAGAATACTTATTTATCTATTAAAAGGTTAGATTTAGAAAGAAGGAGCTTCCCAGAATACCTGCTCATGAGATAACTGGAAATAAATGCAGATAGAAACTTCCCAAGGAAGATTAATAATCAGAAATTCTAAAGCCTTGAGAGGGAAAAATGCGTAACAAAATTGCTTTTTGTGTTCTTCTTTTTATCTGCACTACACCTAGGAACACTTTTCATTTTGTCCCTGATTTACAGTGCTAAACAAAGAGAAAATCTTGTGTTTAGTCATAATTTATGATAGCTCAATTGAACAGCTCAGGCCAAAATATCCACTTCAGGGCCTGAATTATTGAATTATTTACAGGGGATTTCTGCATCAGCCAGCAAGTCAGATAATTACTAAATGTCCCTATTTTCTTTGCCCATAAGCATAGATGCTTTTGTTGATGGAGTTACTAAAATGAGAAAAAATGTTTAGCAAACCATCGAAAGGCACAGTAGGCAATAAAAAAGGCTGATTTTGACAGATTTCTGAACTAAAGAAGTTTTCCTCATTCTGTGCTCATTAAAAAAGTGAGTGAAGTCCTGAAGGAAGATAATTTTGCTTGATGGAAATAATAAAATCTTATTTGTTTAGCTTCCCATGACTAGAGGATTTGGGTGACCTTTCAAGGTAAGGATTATGTGTTAGTCCATTTTGTGTTGCCACAAAGGAATACCTGAGGTTGGGTATTTTATAAAGAAAAAAGGTTTATTTGCCTCATGATTCTAAAGACTGTCCAAGATTCATGGTGCCAGCATCTGATTCTGGTGAGGGACTCAGGAAGTTTCTACTCATGGCCGAAGGCAAAGAGGAGCCAAAGAGTGCAGAGATCATAGGGTAAGAAGACATGAGAGAGAGGGAGGGTAAGGGAGGTCTCAGACACCTCTCTAACAACCAGATCTCAAGTGAACTAATAGAGTGAGGGCTCACTCATTACCATAGGGAGGGCACAAAGTCATTCATGAAAGATCCAACCCCATGACCCAAACCCCTCCCTCAAAACCTCATATCCAACATTGGTAATCAAATTATAACATGAGATTTGAAGGGAACAAATATACAGACTAGCCAAACCATATCAGACTATACTACACGTGAGATGTGACTGCAAAGTGTGACTGACAAAGGCAAGTTGTCCCCTTTAAAGGGATCACCCAGGAAGTCTGGTCATTCATTTAAAATGGTTTTTTACTGACATTCATAAATTTCAACTTCTTTTTTTCAAGTTGTCTTCAGAGCTTGTAACTGAGTTTTGACTATTCTCAATTATGATAGCTGTGAACAATTTTGCCCATTTCTAAAAAAGGAAATTTATTCTCTAAATATGTAATCTAAATTTGTTAACTAAGGTAGAAGTCCAATCCACCTTTGGCCAGATTCACCTTAAAATAATAAGACCCATTATTTTAGCCAGGATGTAGTAGATAAAATTTAAGATGATGCCCCTATCATAAAATAATAATATGTTACTGTAGAATTTATCCTTTCACTTTTCAACGCATAGACAATGTTTGTTCATTGTTGGATTGAAAGAAAAGATAAAGTTTTCTCCAACTCCCCCATTTATAGATTGGTAACTATTCATCCAGATTCAATAATATGGTTTGGCTGTGTTTCAACCCAAATCTCATGTTGTAGTTTCAATAATCCTCACATATTGTGGGAGGGACGCAGTGGGAGGTAATTCAATCATGAGAGCAGTTATCTGCATGCTGTTCTCATGATAGTGAGTGAGTTCTCACAAGGCCTGATGATTTTATAAGGGGCTTTTCCCCCTTTGCTCAGCACCTCTCCTTCCTGCCACCATGTAAAGAAAGACATGGTTGCTCCCCTTTCCACCATGATTACAAGTTCCCTGAGGTTTCCCCAGCGCTGTGGAACTATGAGTCTGTTAAACTCTTTCCTTTATAAATTTCCCAGTCTTGCGTAGTTTTTTATAGCAGCATGAGAACAGACTAATACAGTAAATTGACACCACAGAGAGTGGGGTGCTGCTATAAAGATACCCCAAAATGTGGAAGCAACTATGGAATTGGTTAACAGGCAAAAGTTGGAATAGTTTGGAGGGCTTGGAAGAAACAGAAAGATGTGGGAAAGTCTGGAACTTCCTAGAGACTTGTTGAATGTCTTTGGCCAAAATGTTGATAGTGATATGGACAACAAAGTCCAGGTTGAGGTGGTCTCAGAGGAAGATGAGGACCTTTTTGGGAACTGGAGCAAAGATGATTCTTGCTATGCTTTAGCAAAGAGACTGATGGCATTTTGCCCCTGCCCTAGAGACCTGTGGAACTTTGAACTTGAGAGAGATGATTTAGGGTATCTGGCAGAAGAAATTCCTAAGTGGCAAAGCACTCAAGAGAAAGCAGAGCATGAAAGTTTGGAAAATTAGCAGCCTGACAATGCAATAGAAAAGAAAAACTCATTTTCTGAGGAGAAACTCAAGCCTGCTGCAGAAATTTGCATAAGTAACCCGGACCCAAATATTAATCACCAAATCAATGGTGTAAATGTCTGCAGGGCATGCCAAAGACTTTATGACAGTGCCTCCTATTACAGATCCAGAGGCCTAAGAGGGAAAAATGGTTTCCTGGGCTAGGCCCAGGGCCCTCCCACTCTGTGCAGTCTTGGGACATGGTACCCTATGTCCCAGCTGCCTCAGCTCCAGCCGTGGCTAATAGTGGCCAAGGTACAGTTTGAGCCATTGTTTCAGAGGGTGCAAGCCCCAAGCTTTGGAGGCTTCCATGTGATATTCAATCTGTGGGTGCACAGAAGTCAAGAATTGAGGTTTAGGAACCTCCACCTAGATTTCAGAGGATATATGGAAACACCTGGATGTCCAGGCAGAAGTTTGCTTCAGAGGCACAGCCCTCATGAAGAACCTCTGCTAGGGCAGTGGGGAAGGAAAACGTGGGGTTGGAACCCCCACAGCATCCCCACTGGGAAACTGCCTAGTGGAGCTGTGAGAAGAGAGCCACTATCCTCCAGACCCCAGAATGGTAGATCTACCAACAGCTTGTACCATGCACCTGGAAAAGCCACTGACACTCAACGCCAGCCTGTGAAAACAGCCGGAGTGGGGCTGTACCTTGCAAAGCAATGGGGGCGGAGCTACCCAAGACCATGGGAGCCCACCTTTTGCATCAGCATGACCTGGATATTTTAGTTTTAAAATAAAACTAAAATTATTCAGTTTTGTCCAAATGTAATTACAGAATAGCTGTTGATGTACTCATGTACAATATGCAGAAAATTGCCCCTCTCAGGACATGTGAACTGCAAACTATCTCGCACTGAGGTATTTGTGAAAATATCCCATTCTCCCAAATATATTTCAAATGACTAGAGAGAAGTAATTGCATCACTATATTTATTTATATATGTTTATTTCCCTCCCAACTTAGTGACTGTGACTTAAAAGGTGCTTGCATTAGTCTGTTCTCATACTGCCATAAAGAAATACCCAAGACTGGGTAATTTATATAGAATCAAGGTTTAATTGGCTCACAGTCCTGCTGGCTGTACAGGAAGCACGGCAGTATCTGCTTATGAGAAGACCTCAGGGAGCTTTTACTCATAACAGAAGGCAAATCATGAGCAGGTGTCTTACATGGTTGGATCAGGAGCAGGAGAGAAAGGTGGGAGGTGCTACATGCTTTTAAAACAACTAGATCTCATGATAACTCACTCACTCACTATCACAAGAATAGCACTAAGGGGATAGTGCTAAACCATTCATGAGAATTCTGCTCCCATGATCCTGTTACCTCCCACTAGGCCCTACCTCTGGCATTAGGGATTACATTTCAGCATGAGATTTGGGTAGGGACACAGATCAAAACCATATCAGTGCTCCATTAATATGTCATGAATTTCGTTTCATGTATGACATACACTGCCTCTCAAGGTATTTCTTTTTTTAATTTTAATTTTTTAAAACTTTTATTTTAGATTCAGGGGTACATGTGCAGGTTTGTTAATGGGTAAATTGTGTGTCATGGAGGTTTGGTATGGAGATTATTTTGTCACTTAGATAATAAGCATATACCCAATAAGCAGTTTTTTGATCCTTAACCTTCTCCCACTTTTCATCCTTAAGTAGGCCCTGGTGTCCATTGTTCTCTTCTTTGTGTCCATGTGTACTTAATGTTTGGCTCCTACTTATAGGCAAGAACATGTGATACTGGGTTTTCTGTTTCTGTGTTAGTTTGCTTAGGATAATGGCCTTCAGCTGAATCCATGTTGTTGCATTCTTTTCAATGGTTGCATAATATTCCATGATATATATGTACCACATTTTCTTTATACAGTCTACCATTGATGGGCATTCATGTTGATTCCACATCTTTGCAATTGTAAATAACTCTGCTATGAACATATGTGTGCATGTGTCTTTATGGTAGAACAATTTATATTCCTTTGGGTATATACCCAATCATGGGATTGCTGGGTCAAATGGTAGTTCTGTTTTAAGTTCTCTGAGAAACTGCCAAACTGTTTTCCACAATGGCTGAACTAACTTACATTCCCACCAGCAGTGCATGAGTATTCCCTTTTCTCCACAACCTCACCAGCATCTACAATAACCAAAACAGCATGGTACTGGTACAAAAACAGATAGATCAATGGAACAGAATATAGAGTCCAGAAATAATGTCACACACCTGAAAGTATTTGATCTTTGACAAAAACAAGCAACGGAGAAAGGACTCCCAATTCAATAAATTGTGCTGGGATAACTAGCCAGCCATTTGTGGAAGATTGAAACTAAACCCCTTACTTATTCTATATTAAAAAATTAACTCAAGATAGATTAAAGACCTAAATCTTAAACCAAAAACCATAAAAACCCTGGAATATAACCTAGGAAATACCATTCTGGACATAGGACCTGGCAAAGACTTCATGACACAGACACCAAAAGCAATTGCAACAAAACCAAAAATTGACAAATGGACCTACTTAAAATAAAGAGCTTCTGCACAGCAAAAGAAACTATCAGCAGAGTAAACATGCAACCTCCAGAATGGAAGAAAATATTTGCAATCCATGCATCTGACAAAGTTCTAATATTCAGAATACATAAGGAACTTAAACAAATTTCTCAAGGTATTTCAAATAAGAATTCTAAGATTATTTTTAAGATTTTTAAGGATTGGTGGCATTACTAGAATAAGCTTATGACTTTCCAAATTTGTTTCTATGTAACATTTATATACATTATCTGTACATGTAAATTGAACTACATAATTTCACTTGTCAGCTAAGCCAGTCTTAATTTTTGGTCACATTTCCTATAATGTATTTTTATTTATTTATTTATTTATTGAGACAGAGTTTCACTCTTGTTGCCCAGGCTGGAATGCAATGATGCAATCTTGGCTCACTGCAACCTCCACCTCCCAGATTCAAGTGATTCTCCTGCCTCAGCCTCCCGAGTAGCTTACAGGTGTTCACCACCAAGCCGCAACTAATTTTGTATTTTTAGTAGAGATGAGGTTTGACCATGTTGGTCAGGCTGATCTCAAACTCCTGACCTCAGGTGATCAATGTATTTTAATAATAGAAATAAATGAGCTCTTGGGCACATTTACTCTATACCGCAGGAACCAGCAGCCCAAAAGGCACTGAGCTCAAATTTGAGCTCTATCATTTACTAGTTATACACACTTAGACATTTTACTTATCCTTCCCAAACTTTACTTTTCTCATCTGTAAGGAGATATTAAATGCCTTTTAGAATTTAAATTAAGTGAGATAACATGGGCAAATTATCTTACACAGGTCTCAGCATTTCAGCATTTAGTAATAACCCGATGAATGTTAACATGTTATTTTACTGAAGATCAAAAAGCATTTTTTAAAACATGTCATGGTATTTCTATGAAAATCGAAGGTTATTGCAACAAATTTATTTTATCTGTTCATTAGAGCAGAGCCAGTTGTCTGTCTAGCTAAAAACACACTATTTCAAAGTTACTATATGCAGCTGAAAGTAATAAAACTGTATTTGCTTTTTAAACATCCATAATTTTGGCTCACTTTTTGTTTGTGTTTTATTTTGGCCTCTACATATCTAATATTTTCTATGTAATTTCATGTTGTTTGTTGCTGATGTATTTTACTGTGTACTTTCCTGAGTATTTATTGTTCAGAATTGATGAAGTTTTCTGGAATTAGAATGGAAACTCTCTGAGGTCTTCTGTTCACTTGGTTGGTATCTTATTCATGAGTCACTGGATGAATTGAGGCAGGGTAATAATTCTGGCAGTGGCTGTCAATGTCAAAATAGAATGCTGAGCTGAACTTTATGGTTTAAAATGTGTATCCTGAGTTGTCAGGGTTGCTAGATTTAAAGTGTTTGACTTTGGAAAGAATTTGGACAGAATTTGATAGACAACTACTAACCCAGGCCTGGAACTCAATTCACCTCTGAAATGAGAAAGGGCCCATCTCCCTTTTTTTTTTTTTTTTTTTTCCCTACTCTATTCCCTTTTTCTCAACCTTATTTCTCTGCATAGTCCAAGGACCAATCACCCGGTAGACAGATCATGCATTAAGAATGTACACAGTGTGAGCTGAGTCAGAAGAAACGGCCCCCTTTCCAGTAGAGGGGCAGCTTCCATTCCATTTTAAGCTGGACTTGAAATCAATATGTCATTATAAACACGTATGTTGCAGGCAGAGACAGGAAGTGGATGCGTACACAGGATAAAGTAATTTGGAAGCATTAGTTACTTTGAAATGTGCCGCACACCAAGGAGACATGAGCATTTCACAGTGGATTTCTTTGCCTCAATCAATGTCCTTATTTTGCTCATTTGAAGTAGTTTTATAGACCAGCAGGGTCACATGCTTGGGAAATTTCAAATTTCAGGTACATTTTCTTACTGCTAGTCCAGCTCCCAACCTCTAAATTGTTTACTTTTAACTGCAACCCACATCATTTGTCTTAGAGAGAAAATCTCTGATAAGTTATCTATCTATCTATCTATCTATCTATATATTTATCTATCACCTATCTATCTATTGATCGATCATCTATTTATCCATCTATCTATTGGGATATGTGCATTAATTCATCCTACAAATAATGGTGTTTTGTGCTCAATTGTTCCTTAGTAGCATAATTATCTTGAGAGTAAACTCATTGATAATGATCCCATTCCTATTACTCCCTCAAAAAATGCAATAAGCTAGTATGACAAGCATGCGGTGATATATACAATTGAGAAAGGGGCCAGAGTGTCAGAAGTGTTCAAACCAGAGCAACTCCATCTTGAATAGGGGGTGAGTAAAACGAGGCTGAGACCTGCTTGACTGAATTTCAAGGAGGTTAGGCACTCTTAGTCACAGGATGAGACAGGAGGTCAGCAAGACTGGTATCAGGTCACAAAGGCTCCGCTGATGAGACAGGATGCTGTAAAGAAGCCAGCGAAAACTGCCAAAACCAAGATGACAGAAAGTGACCTCTGGTCATCTTCACTCCTCATTATATGCTAATTATAATGTGTTAATATGTTAAAAGACACTCCCACCCATGTCATGACAGTTTACAAATGCCATGGCAACGTCCAGAAGTTACCTTATGTGGTCTAAAAAGGGAAGGAACCCTGAGGTCCAGGAACTCCCTACCTCTTTCCTGGAAAACTCATGAATAATCCATCCCTTGTTTAGCATATAACTAAAAATAACCTTAAGTACACTCAGTCAAGTAGCACATGCCGCTGCTCTGTCTATGGAGTAGTCATTCTTTTATTCCTATAATTTCTTAATAAGCTTGTTTTCACACTATTCTGAGGACTCGCCTTGAACCTTTCTTGCACAAGATCCAAGAACCCTTTCTTGAATTCTGGATCAGGATCCTTTTCTGGTAACAACAGCAGGATTTACAAAATTCTTCCGTAGATTTTCATGACATTCAGCCTTCCATGGATCTCTTTAAAAATATTTTTCTATTTCTCCTAAATGACTTTAAACCATCTTACCCCCAAGTCTTCAACTTCCAAACTTCTTTTTGGGACAACAGTGAACTTGCTCCCTGCTCACCTGTAGAAGAGTCCTTTTTTTCTCTCCAGATTTCTTGACTCTTCTATCTTCAAACCCGCCCCCAATTTAATGAGCTGCATCTTTTACAAGTTGATGGCTATTCTGACCTTCTTTACATAAGGGAAGTATTTTGCTTTATTTTCCAAAAATGGCAATACTTTTATGTCAATCCAGCTTCATTCTCTCATTTGATCAGGGACGGAGGTTTAGGCTTCTCAGTCTCATTTCTAATATATTTTTTAAGGGCTAGGTGGGTGAAACATTTAGGTCTTTTATGGGTAAACATTTTAAGGAAGAAATGCAGCTAATTGTTGACAGTGCTTTTAAAAGATTTGCATTAAAAATGCTTATTGGAACATTGCTAACATAAGATTGTTAATTTGTTTGGTCTGCATATACAAATCAGCATTTAAAACATAAATTTGTATAGTGAAGATTAGCTTCACCACAAACAAACGTTCCAGTCCTCTATCCTTGTTAGTGGGTACAGTCACTTGCTACATCAATTCAGTCCAAATGAGGAGGAGACTTGGGCTATTGAGATGGAGCTAATACTAACTGTGAAATTTAAGACATACCGTGTTCCTTTGTTTGCCTAATTTAGCCAATTTAGAAGTCCACATATTTTAAATAAATTGCTTAGTAAATCCCCACAGATTGGTTTTTAATCTTGCATTTTAATCTCTTGTATCTTTCTTCTCACCTATTCATCCATGCATTTATGCATTCATTTGATATTTATTGAGTAATTGCTATGTGGATGGCACTAGGCTAAATACGTGAAGATCTAGGAGAAGAAATAAGACACATGCAAACAGCTATAATATAAGGTGGAACATGATACATCTCGCCAGAAAGGCACAGAGGGCTGTGAACATTTACAGATGAGGAAATCAAATTATAGATGGGGAAGACTGAGAATGACTCCATGGAGTGCATTTCCTTGCCCACAAAATGAAGAAAAAGAACATTTAGATATACCCTAAAGAGAGGAAAAGGAGTGAGAACTGTGTGAATAAGTTAGAGAGAAAGACTCTGGTAAGAATGGGACTGATGGATTTGGTTGGGGGTAGGCTACATACAGAAGTAACTAGAGAAACAATTGAAAATGAATGACAGATTAGTCAGTGTTGATAATCAGTTTAAGATTTTTGGATGATAATAAGGAACAACTTAAGGAAATTTTTTTAAATGTCTTTCATTTGATTTTTAGCAAGAAAATTATCTATAAAGGAATTTAAACATAAAAAATAATCAAGACATTGTTAGCTTCAAAAAGGCTGTTAAATCAATCCAAGTGAAAAGCAACGAGGTTTAGCAAAGTACAAACAAAAAGGGAAAAACAATTAAGACATGGTATAATTGAAACTGTGAAGCAACATAGATCAGCTTTTAGAGGGATGACGGTCAAAAATGAGACAAGGGCTACACTGCCTATAGAGTATCACAAAGGAAAAGCATAAAAATGAAGAGGATAACTAGCTTAAATGCTCTTTAATTCACAGAATTCTCCAACAGAGGTTATGCAATCTCTACTTAGATTATTCAAATGTATCAAATTGCTTTCAAGCAAAAGGGCATTGATGTTGAAGTCCAATGGCTTCAATATAAAAATGGACCACCCTTTAGAGCAAAGGAGATCTACCTGGTTCCCATGGCAAGCTTTGATAAACGTCAATCAAAGGTACTCACATTGTCATGTTCATGACAATGGTCAGGTCTTGGCTTTCAGGCTGTATAGAGCTGGATATTTCATAAATCATACTTATCAAAGAAATCTCTGCACAAATGCTGTACTAGATGCTAGTCTCTGCCTCCAGGAAACTCACTGACCAGTGGGGAAGGAGACCATGTTTCCTCCACTCTGTGTCACTTCCTCACTACCTACTCAGTCCCTAACACTTTGTAATCTGATTTTCCCCAACTTCTCAGCGGAAACACCTACTTCAAGTTACGTCAATCTAGACACCAAACTGAATAGCTTCTACTTGGTTCTGATTTACTTTGCTCTATTCTGCAATATTTGAAACTATTGGTCATCTTTTTGGTCATATATCTATTTCCTCTCTTAATCACTACTCTTTCCTCAGCACTTTCAGTGTAGGCTGATGCAAGACACACACACACACACACACACACAGACTCACTCACATACATCTTTTTATTTTTCTCTTCCATTGATTGCTGTAACACTTTTCTCTATTAGTTTTTCTGACAAGTTTCTTTTACTTTCCCACTCTTTATCTGTCTTTCTTCCTTTCTTTAATCCTTAGTATGGTTATGCAATGCATAACAATGTTTCAGTCAGTGACTGAGTGACTGCACTTACAAGGGTAGTCCGATAAGATTATAATACTGTATTTTTACTGTACCTTTTCTATGTTTAGATATATTTACATACACAAATACTTACCATTGCGTTACTATTGCCTACAGTATTCAGTACAGTAACATGCTGTAAAGGTTTGTGGCCCAGGAATAATAGGCTATACCATATAGCATAGCTGTGTAGTAGGCTACACTATCTAGCTTTGTGTAAGTTCATGCCATGATGTTCACATAATGACAAAATTGTCTAATGACACATTTCTCACAACATAGCCCATTCGTAAGTGATGCATGATATCATAGGTTTCTGCTAAGGTGCTTCCTGGGATCTTTTGTCTAATTTAAATGCTCATTTTGTTGTTGTTGACATCAATGACTCTCATAGATAGAAGCCTTAAACATCCTATGGAAATAAAAGAGCACAAGCAGTCTTTGGTAATAGTAAGTAGTTTGTGAAAGCCACAGCTTAGACTGGGGAAGTCTGAGAGTGCTGGAGGGAAGACTGCTGAGATAGGCAAGACCAGGTCCTGGGGAACTTCTGGGTCAGAATAAAGTCAGACCGAATCCTACAGGCAAAAGAGAACAATTGAAACATTGTCAGCTGTGGCATCAGGGTCACATTGTATTGTTTGTTTTAGAAGGACCACAGTGCAGTGGAGTAGAGGATATTCAAAGCAAGAATGACAATTAGTTTCAACTAGTGTTCAAACTACATAAACTGGCACTGTGTTGAAGAGGATTCTGAGGCTATGCTCAGGCTAATGTAGAAAAAAAGCCTTAATTTTGTATCCAGGTATGACTGTTATCCCAGGAAGAACTTCCAAAAATATGTGTGCTGCCATTGTATCACTTCCAAAAAGAATGCATTTGACTTCACCATGCAGTATCTAGAAAATGTGCGGCATATTGAGGAATCGATGGAAATATAAGTCAAGGAAAGATTCAGCTTCCAAGATAAATAATATTTTTCCCTATTGTTAAAAATAAGTGTGGTTTTCAAGGGCACAGTAGCAGAGACATGCAGATCATGTGACAGGTATTTGCCATCAAAGGGCTGGTAAGTGAAGCAAGACCAGGAGAATGATGGGAGGAGCAGTTAGGAAGCTGTTGATGAGTCCAAAATGGAAATGATCAAGTTCCAAATTAAGCTAATGTCCATGGTGCTTGAGAGAAGAGGATGGATTTGAGTGATACTAAAGATGTAATTGAAATCATTGACAGAACCCTGAGATCATGATAATTTAATTGGAAGGTTGAAGATGAAGTGCTTATAAAGAAAACAGAATAAAGGGCTTAAAGACATGAAGTAAACCCAGAGAGAGTGGTGTCACAAAAAGCCAATTCTAGTTCAGGAAGAAGGAAAAGTGTTGCAGAAAGGTGAAGTAGGAGGTGACTGAAAGGTGTCTACTGAATTTCTGCTGCTAGGATAATTGACCCCGGCCAGAACAATTTCAGTGCACTAGTGGGAAGGGAAGCTAAGTTAACTATCTTCATTTTCTCATCTCTCATTCACCCCTTTCAAGAAACCTAGGCTTTATAGCTAGGAAGGTGAAGCTATGACAAACTTAAGGTCATTTCACTTTTTGCTGTTGTTTTTCAGATGGTAAATGTATTAGCATGTTTACAGGTAAAAGAGAGATCTATTTGGGAGGGGGAATACAGCAAATGCAGGAGAGAGGGTCCCTGCATTCTGCTGCTGGTAGCAAAAGTGGGACAATTAGACTAGGAACAAGAAAGAAGGAAACAAGAAAGTGGGTGTGGATGCAAATCAATTTTTAAGTGTGGGGAAGGAAGCTAAGGGAAACCAAATATGATAGACTTATTTTGTTTAGTCAGCTAGGCCTATTTCCTGAGAGAGAGGTGGGATAGAAGACTTCAGAATAATAATGACATTCATACCATTATTATGGTAAAAATTATGTTTTGGTATAATTTACAAAGACATTCATTATTATTCATAATGAATAAAGGTGAATAGCAACAAGTAAAGGATTATTTTGAGCAGCTCTGAAGACCTACCTATGGTTTTCAAATGGAGTCAGTAGTTCTTATCCTTGCTAGTTCTCTCACTGTGATAAAATCTGCACTTGGCTATTTGGGACAATACTAGAACGAGAGGCCTGCTTCTCCCCCTGATTCTTGAGTTTGGTGCCCCTGAGTGAGTGGGTGGAGGAAACACTCAGGTCATCAAATGAAGCTAATTATTTCTCAATGAGTTCCTGAAGGAAGACTTGGGAACTTTGTCCACAGGGATGACTCTTCTAACTTCATGTGCTTTTCATAGAATTATCCTATCAGATCCCTGTAGAGACTACTTATGAGGTGCTATCCACTGGCTGCCTAGCACGAAAACTATAATCAGCTTGGCTCTTTCACCACATACTATGAAGTTATGTTTTCTTTAGATGCCTCTAGAGTAAAAGCTTCAGTCTTTAGTTTGGTCCTGTTCTAATTGACAATCCCTATCTTTCCCCAGTAAAAATCCATGAGTTTTCTCCTCATCTGATTAATACCAGTGAGCAACTCCACCAGAGGACAGAAAGCCAATAGGCTGTTTCCAATAACTGACTCAGCATGCTCTATTTTGGATGTGATAAGACTGACTTCTAGAGCCATGAGCTGTTGAACCACAACTGTGGTTTATAGATACTAAATAACAGGTTATTACACATGACTGTAAATATTCCATTTGACAGCCTCAAGAGGTACAGACCATGATGATTAATTATTCTTATGGCTTGTGGCTGGTTGATTTTTTGAAGGCATAGGTCCCAATGGGTTGGCATTTTAATTATACACACATGTATATGTGTGTGTATGATATATGTATGTATGTGTGTATGAACGCACACACATATACACAAAATTTAGCCTTTAGAAAACTCGTCAGCTCTTGTATAAGAATGGCAATGGGTTCATTTACCCTTTGGTCGGAATGATGAGCACCACGCCAGGACTGCCCACTCAGCGCTGCTTTTGTGACATAGATTTTGATACTGAAACAGAACAAGTTAAAGGCTTGTTCCAAATGGACATGGCTCTCACAGAACCAGATCCAGGCTCCTAAAACAGACTAATCCTTGCCTTTTTGGTGCAGTTGGAGAAGAAATTGAATTTGAAAAATGTCTGTTATGCAATGTTGAAGACATGGAGAAATAGGCCAAAGATTTCTTCTTCCTTCAAGATGAATTCTGTTCTTGATGGAGTATAGTGTTCAGCAAAAGGACCTCCACCAAGTCTAGAAACTAATTTATTTCTGTCAAGAAACTAATTTATTTCTGTTTCTGTAGCGTTTACATTATTTCTACTGCTTACACTTAGAATGTTTATTTTATGGGGACTAAGGGATTAAAAGAGTGTGAACTAAAACAAATTTTTTTTTAAAAGAATTGTTCCTAGAGAAAAGGGATTGAGACTGTGATGAGAAGGTGGTGGGATTCACTCTCTCATCACTGTCAGCCTTGCAGGGGCTGCTGCTGTGAATGAAATCTTGCTTTACCTCCTGATTTGAATTAGTGATGGTTTGACTCAGTTTGTAGGTCCACATGCCTTCATCCACAATTACAAAATCCCAAAAGCTCTGTGAGCAACAGTGGTTTTACAAATGTATGAAAAAAATATATTTGGTGTCAAAATCTGACATCAGTTGAGGTGAGATGATCTACAGTTTCAATTATCTCACTTAGTGTGAATTATTTCCTCCAGAAATATTAGTGCTTGATGGTTACAGAGTGCTCCATCTCCACAATTTGGTCTGTTCTGGTCTATGTAATGTCTAACATATGAAAAGAATCTGAATATATTACAAAATAGCATCCTTTGCTTGTAAGTAGCTAAAACACTAATTGGGGAAATTTCTAAAAAATGTGATGCTTTCACAACAGTCATTTAATTTGGAGGAGAAAAATCAGTTGTTACAGAATTAAAAATTCGTTGTTGAAAGATTATTTTGGAGGCTGCAAGTAACTAAATTTAACCTTTACACTACTTTCCCAAAATGGTGACATTGTGACTGCAGTTACAAAGAAAGCCCCATATTAAAACATATCATCCCCAAAGATTTCAAAATGAAAAATGGGAGCCTGTACTTGTATCCATCCTGTCAAAATGTGAGTGCTGTTCGCCTCAACATTGAATGACATTTGGATGATCTTTTAACCTTTATTTTTCTTTAACCCAGTGGCTCCTAAACTTTACTGCACATCAGAATCACTTGAGCATCTTTATTTTTTTATTTTTAAAAAATTTTATGGAATGCTTCATGAATTTACATGTCATCCTTGAGCAGTGGTCATGCTAATCTTCTCTGTATTGTTCCAGTTTTAGTTTATGTTCTGCCGAAGCGAGCACATCTTTAAAAAATACTCAGTACTCTGCCTCGGCCTCCCAAAGTGCTGGGATTACAGGCGTAAGCCTTCAAGACCAACCTGGCCAACATGGCGAAATCTGTCTCTACTAAAAATACAAAATTAGCTGGGCGTGGTGGCACGCACCTGTAATCCCAGCTACTCAGGAGGCTGACTCAGGAGAATCACTTGAACCCGGGAGGTGGAGTTTGCAGTGAGCCAAGATCAAGATTACACCACTGTACTCCAGCCTAGGCAACAAGAGTGAAACTCCGTCTCAATTAAAAAACAAAACAAAACAAAACAAAAACTAAAGTCTGGCTACCTTCTCCAAACATTCTGATTTAATTAAGATGGAATGTGACCGGGCATCAGAGTTAAAGTGTCTTCAAGAGACTCAGTGTATAGCAAAGTTTGGGGATTCCTGTTTTAACACGAAGCAGAGTTACTTCTGGTGACACGTACCTCAACAGAGCAAGTCTTGACACCCTGAGGAATGTTTTCTGACACTTGAATTAAATTATACTGTATAGATACCACGCTTGTGTGAGAGCACCACAAGCTGCTTTGCTTTGTGATGGGTTTTCCATTTGTGGTTTGTTTTTTACATGGGGCTTTCTTTGTAACTACAGTCATGGTGTCACCATTTTATATCATGACAGCACAAAGACCTTAATTTTCCATCCTAATTATACACTTCATATTTGTGTAATTTGGGGAAAGTAGTGTAATGCTTAGATGTAGTTACTTATAGCCTCCAAAATAATCTTTCAACAACCAACTGATATTTATTTATATAACAACTAATTGTTCTCCTCTAAATTAAATGATTGCTTTGAAAGCATCACATTTCTGTAAGAAATTTGCCCAAATAGTGTGTTAGCTATTTACAAACAAAGGATGTTATTTTGTAATATATTCTCAGCTGAACTGTCTCCAATTTAGGTTGTGAGCACTTACAAATAAGAAAAGGAAAATGAATAAACAAAAGAAAAAGTTTCCAGGAAGGCTGGAGGTCAGTTTAATTTCCATTTGGTTTCAGATTCTATATCCTATTTATTCACTTGTACAAACTTAATAATTTCAGAATTAGTGCCTTCCCAGATGCATGTAATTTATGCCAACTTTATGAAGACACAGGAGAGGTTTGATTAAGTGTCTAGAACATGCTGGATTTCAAGAATGAGAGAAATCACTTTTTCAGTGTTAAAAATGGGAATATAAAAGCACATAGATTCTTAACATTGCAAAGAAATTGAGAAAAATTTAAATGTTTTTCAACTGATGCAGAAGGAAACTTCTCCTAGTTGGTGATTGAGTTACAATGTAGCAAATTCACTTCAGCTTATGGAAAATGTTTTTTATTGTTAAAGAAGGCGAATGAATTAGTGATAAGCTTTGTCAGCAGGGAGCCTGCGGCAGTCATTTTCCCAAGGGAAAAAAGACTAAAAAGTATACATTTAGTATTTGTCACAACTTAAAAGAAAATAAATTGCATTCACCACTGTCTGTGTGGCTAGTTCTGTTACTGGAGCTTCAAAACGAGAATTTGTTTTCACAAACAGATGCTGTTTTACTCAGCGTTTTGCATTGCTAGCATCCAAACAATTAAGGTACAGCCAGCTCCAGAATTTGTGAAGCAATATAGTGAGAAGCACACCTTTATTAAGCATTATTTAAAAGATGGTTTTGTTTGTTTGTTTGTTTTACCTGTTTTTCTCATCCAGAAACTGGAATCCAGACTGCAGTTGTCAATAGGAAGCTACTGAGAAGAGAGAAAATATTCTGATAATTGGGGCATATCTTTTATTTGAGAGATCATAACAAGCAAACAAGGATTATCTGAGATAACCAGGTCCATACTGTGGAGTGAACTATTAAGTTAACTCTAAGTACGCTAAAGCATAAACATATATTTAGAATTGCAAGTGGTATGCTTGTGGTACCATTTAGCATCAGTGTGAGCGTCACATCTTGCCTCACTAGGGAGCTGTTAAACCACCACTGGAGTATGAGAGAGAGAGAGAAATGTTATTTATGCCCTAAGCCAGTGGAAATCCTCTTTTGTTGTAATGGTCTTAGTCTGGGATACTTTGTCTTGGACTCTGCTGACCCTTCTCTGTGCCCTAAGCTTGCCTGCCCTGGAATAATTGCTTCCTTGTATTTAGGCTTATGAACAATTTGCGGAGAATTCTGTCTCTGTCTGCAGTTGCTCATAATTCACACTTCATCAGCTTTCTGTATCTACAGCTGCTGCTATTTCTAATGGCTATTACACAGATCCAGGCAAAGCTGAGAGTTAAAGTTTGAAATTTTTCTCTATGTCACAGTCTGCTATGCTAGGAAGAATTTCTTCCTATCCACAGCATGCTCTTGTTCTCAGGGCTTGGTCTATCACTCTCCCTACCCCATCCCACCCTGAGCTGCACTGCAATGGCATTAAGAGCGCTTTGCCTTCAGCTTCAGGAGAAATATGTAGGCAGTCACGGTGGAATGGAAAACTGCCAGTCTTCATAGATTTTTTTTTTTAATAGAAAGACTCCCCTACAGGGCATAGTAACACTAGAGCGTTCTCAAATATACCACCCATGCACACCTCCTGCTCAACCCCTGACAAACAGAATCAATTCAGGATTTGTGGTTTGTTAATTGATCAATTTCACCCTGACTTCTGAGTGAGAAAGAGTAGTAGAGACGATAAGATTCTGAGGGTGAAGAACTTAATATCCAAATGAGTTCAATGTTTATCTTTATTTTGCTTTATTGTATTTTATTTTATTTTTATCTATCTCAAGTCCAGTCACTAGCAATCCTGCTATTTTATTCATTCAGGACACCTTGATGAGGTTTCATGTGGGGCCAGACATCATGTCAGTTGCTGGGAATAAAACATGACCAGGATGCTCTTCTGCCCCCAGGTGTCTTCATTCATGGTCTACATGCATTTTTTATTGCAGCTGAGCTTCTAGCTGTGTGCCTTCATGTGTAGTCGCACAAGGCCATCTTCTTTGGAGAACATCCTAGTCAAGGGCATCTATCACTTGGTCCTGGTGCAGCTCCCAGAACCCCAAAGCTCCCTTTTATTAACAGTGGTTCTCAGTTCCAAATGTCTACACCCTGTGTCTCCCCAAAGAAGACATCAATACATTCATAAAAGACAATTTCAGTTTCTTCCATTACTTTTAAAGCTTCATTATTTTTTAATATGAAAGAGATCCGATTGGGGAGATAATCTGGCAGTACTTTTTTCTTGAAAGCAGGCAAAGAAAAAACAGTGAAAAAAAGAAAAGAAGAACAGAAACATTGTGTAAACCTCAATGCAGCATTGGATGTATGGGGGAGGGGACACTTAATAGATATTGAGTTAAATTGGGCTGAATTAAAACCTGAGTAGAGCTGTGTGTATTGTGAAGTCTCCCTGCCTTGTGAGAAGAGCTATTTAATTGAGAATGGTTATTTCTTTCTAGATGTCCTGGAACATATTGTGTTGTCTACTCATACACCTTTTAACACTTCCACCTTTCCAGATTATGTAGCTATAAAACTAGATCCGCAAGTAGTCAGTGTCTGCATTAGTTTGTTCTCACACTGCTATAAATAACTACCTGAGATTGCGTAGTTTATATATATATAAAAAAAAGAGGTTTAATTGACTCGTGGTTCCCCAGGCTGAACAGGAGGCATGGCTGGGAGTCTTCAGGAAACTTACAATCATGGTGGAAGGTGAAGGGGAAGCAGGCACATCTTACCATGGCGGAGCAGGAGAAGGAGAGAGTGAAAAAGCAAGTGCTACACACTAGAACTCCATCACAAGAGCAGCAAGGGAGAAGTCCGCTCCAATGATTCAATCACCTCCCACCAGGTCCTCCTGCAACACGTGGGGATTTCAATGCAACATGATATTTGGGTGGGGACACAGAGCCAAACCATATCAGTATCATTACTCTGTGTCTATACCAATATTTGACTCCATACCTTACCACAATGAAAATGTGGATGAGAGGACAGGGAGACATCCAAGGTAGATCTCGGCAGTAGGACTTAACACCTCAGTAATGGCGGATGGGAATGCTAGTGTTCAGGCTCTCATTCTAACCCTGAGATCACACCAGGCCTGCTTCAGAGCTGAGGGAAATGTGATGGGTATGACAGAACTTCACAACAATGTCTCCTTCATTCAAATTCTCCTCAGCTACCTAATAATGCCCCCATATCTAAACATTACACTACCTAAAATGCAGGACAAAAACTGACATTAGAGGTTGTTATTTTATCTTGGATTTCTGTGGAATTTTTTGCTTAACATAGCAATGGTAGCCATACCCCAAGCATTTCCTTGGGACTTAATGACTAGATGAGGTAATTGAGAATGAGTAGTTGAGCTAGTGACATATCGTACACCACCATCATGATGGCTTAAATGGCTTTTTTTGGAGGGGACAGGGTCTTACTCTCTTACCCAGGCTGGAGTGCAGTGATGCCTTCATGGCTCACTGCACCCTCAACTTCCCCAGGCTCAGGGGATTATCTCGCCTCAGTTTTCATATTTTTAGTAGAGATGGGGTTTCACCACGTTGTCCAGGCTGGTCTCAAAGTCCTGGCCTCAAGAAATCCTCCTGCCTCAGCCTCCCAAAGTGCTGGGATTACAGGTATGAGCCACCATGCCCAGCCTCATGACCTCATTTTAACTTGCTTACCTCTGTAACAATCCCGTTTCTAAACAGGGTCATATTCTGGGATGCCAGATTTAAGATTTCAAACATATCTTTTTTGGGTGGGGGGATAAAATTCAACCCGCAACATCACATCTCCACCATTCTAGGTCCCCATCCTCAATGTGATCTACCTGATTAGGTCATAGGCAGAATCTTAAAGTGCAAGACGAGGTTATTCAATTCTGTGGGTCTCTGTGGGAAGGGACATTAGCAAGTCAGTGGGCCGACAATGCATTCTCCTTCCCTCTCATCTGGTAAAGCCCTCCCTAGAAGATGGAGTGCCCAGGACAAAGCAGTATTTGATCTCATTCCTAGATCATGTTTATCCATGTGAACACGTGCAACTCCCTCTACACACACACACACACACACACACACACACACACATACGTTTGAGGAAACTGTGTTAAAATGAGTATCCAAGGAAACCCTTGAAAAGAAATAGCAAGAAATAATACCAGTGTGCATGCTCTATAAGAATAAGAAATGCCTTCTCAGGAGGGCCTAGTACTTATACAAGTTGTGTAGTTGAAAACTGTGTCTTTTTGTACACAAGCTGGCAGATTCTCCTCTTCCTCCTTCACTGACTACACAGCTCTAATGACCTAGGCCTTGCTCCATGTTGGGAAGCCCCTTAGTTAGTTGGGCCCACAGAGGAGATACTGGTGATAATAACAGCCCTTCTTAAGGATGACAGTCTTTTTAATTTTTATGAGTACATAGTAGGTGTGCATATTTATCAAGTACATGAGATATTTTGATACAGACATACAATGTGTAATAATCACATCAGGGGAAATGAAGTACAGGGACGACAGTTTTGGCAAGGCTAATATAAGCCTACAACCCTGAGTGCAGCAATTGGAAAGCTGGAAAGAACAACAGAGCAAATCCTGTGCTATTATTGCTGATTTGGTTTTCTTTCAAATGCAAAAGCTCCAATAAATGGGTAGTGAAGAATACCAAAATCGGCTAATAAGCCACCTGTATACCAAAGATAATAAATGTAATATGCATAGAAATCAAGGTTTTCCCTCAGGTAGAAATTAAATTTTAAAAGAAGAGCTGGAAAATTTTGATAAATAATGATCCATGAACATACCTTTCAAAAGGTATGTTCTTTTAAATATTTGTGTGCCCACGTTGCATGCAGGGAAGGCAGTGTTTGAAGTTGTAACTCTGTCTGCCTTACTCTGGTATGTAACAGGCCCAGCAGTCCTTTACAGGAGGTGGGCTTCCGCTGTTTTGTGCTCGTTAGACCTAGCCACAGCTGATCTTTTACAGGGATGCAGAAAATGGCTGAACCTGAGGAGACACCTGGTGGAGAATGAAAGCATTCTTCTCTCTGGGTAAGGTACACTTACTTGTTTTTTCCATAATATTTCAGATGACAAGAGAGCAAGACAATGTCACAGGATCTTTGTGTTTGCTTCTTAGCAGTCTAGAGATGTGAAGCAATTACACAAGAAGTAAAAAAGATGTTGTGCTAATTTAGCCCTCCTACTAGTGCAGTTCATACTCAACGAGTTTAATTATTTCCAACATTTATTTATTTATTCACTCATCTGTGCATATAGATGCACCAAGGAAGGAGAGGTCTTGGCTCCTGTGTGCAGCTCATGCTGAGCTATGGAGGCAAGACATACAGTCTCAAGAGTGGGGATTAAGGGTGTAATTGCGTGGGATTAGACCACATCAGAATGCTAAGTGCCAGGTAAGCAGAGAATTGATGAATTAGGGGAGCTCTCAAAACTGGGGATTAGAAGTGGGGTGTTCAATCAGTAGAAGATTCGGTTGAGCTGAGAGGGAGAAACGGGCACTACATGAGAGTATATGGAAAAAGAAAATCACATGTAGGAACAGTTGGTGGATAGGACGCTGGACTATCTGTCACAGAGGGCTGTGTTTAGGACTCATGAGAGATAAATTGGACTAGATAAGGTACGGCTTACTAAAAGAAAGTTTCTTGGCTGGGTGCGGTGGCTCACTCCTGTAATCCCACCACTTTGGGAGGCCAAGGCAAGTGGATCATTTGAGTTCAGGACTTCGAGACCAGCCTGGCCAACATGGTGAAACTCTGTCCCTACTAAAAATACAAAAAATTAGCCTGGGGTGGTGGTGTGCGCCTATAATCCCAGCTACTCAGGGGGCTGACGCAGGAGAATTGCTTGAACCTGGGAGGCAGAGGTTGCAGTAAGCCAAGATCACGCCACTGCACCTCAGCTTAGGCGACAGAGCGAGACTCCATCTCAAAAAAAAAAAAAAAAAAAAAAAAAAGAGAGTTTCTTAGCATCACAACTAAAAAGCTGTCTACCCAGAAATATGTTTAGGAGGAGATCAGGCTGGCATTATAGAATGTCAAAGGTTTTTAAGGCAAAAGGAATGACTGCTTCTCTGTCTCAGTTCCGAACTACCTGTGTAGTTTTGGGCAATGTGTTAGTCAGTTAGTCCTGCAAAACTGAGCCAAAACTCAGTGGCTGCAATGACCAACCATTTCTTACTCTTCACAGGTCTGGTCAGCTGATCGCAATTGGGTTTAGCCAGGGTGGCTGTGCTCCATGTCCTTCTCATCCTTCTCCTGGGACCCATAAGTCAGCCTGGGCACGTCCTCCTGATGGTGGGGGTGGAGGGTCAAGGACATAAATGGAAGCATGCAAGTTGCTTTGAGGCTGGAACTCAGAATGGTTGCTTCCCTCTTTTTCTGACGGCCAATGCAAGTGATAAAGCCAGCGTCCCAGTCAAGGAGTGGGGTAATATTCCCCACTCCTTATGTGACAAATGAAAGTCCCATGGTAAAGAGGATGGATAGAGAAGAGTGAGAAACTTAGCCAGACATGCCATCTACCACAGGTAATTCTCTTACATTCCTAGACATATTTTCCTCATTTCTAAAACAGGATAATAATCCATTTTTCAAAAGAAGACACACAAATGGCCAACAGGCATGTACAAAAATTTTCAACATCACTAGTCATCAGCAAAATACAAATTAAAACCACAATGAGATATCTCACATCAGTCAGAGTGGTTATTATTAAGATAAAAATATAACAGATGTTGGCAAGGATGTGGAGAAAAGGGAATGCTTATAAACTGTTGGTGGGAATGAAAATTAGTACAACCTCTATGGAAAACAGTATGAAGATTTCTCAAAGTACTGAAAATAGAACCACCATTTGATCCAGCAATCCCACTTTTGGGCATCTACCCAAAAGAAAAGAAATAATTATATAAAAAGATGCCTACATTCTTAAGTTTCCCTCAGCACTGTTCACAATAGCAAAAACGTGGAATCAACCTAAGTGGTTATCAACAGAGGATTGAATAAAGAAAATGTGGCATGTATACACCATGATATACTACTCAGCCATGAAAAATGAAATTATGTTTTTTGCAACAACCTGCATGAAACTGGAGGCCATTATCTTAAGTGAAATAACTCAGAAAGAGAAAGTCTTATACCACATGTAGATGACTCACTTATAAGTGGGAGCTAAGTAATGTGTTCACATGGACATAGAGAGTAGACTAACAGGCACTGGAGAATTGAAAAGGTGGGAGGGTCGGAGAAGGGGTGAGTGATAAGAAATTACTTAATGGGTACCAAGGACAGTGTTTGGATGATGGTTACACTAAAATCCCAGACTTCTCCACTACACAATATATCCATGTAACAAAACTACACTTATATTCCCTAAATCTATCAAAATAAAAAATACGTAAAAATAAATAAAAGACATTCATAATATCTGTCCCTTCACCTCAGTCATAATGAAGGTAAATATAATACATAGTGTATGTGGATGTTTTTACTCAGCAGTAAAGCATAACGCAATGTAAGGAGTAATTATTTTGCATGTGCTTATATTCTCTCCTGATAGCAGAAATAAAATTCTTGTAATGGCCTCCTTTCCCTAAGCCTCCAATGCCATCCCGTAACCTCTTGCATGAGATCCTGCATAGATTGTCCTCCCTGATAAATGCTTCCTGAAGAAGTGTAGGATGGAAGTTTCTACAATGACCTTGAACATATCCAGATAAACAATTCAGAAAAATAAAACCCTTGCATGTTGCTGATGTTTTCTGATAAGGGTGAAGACAATGTGGGAGAGGCCCCATTGATCAGACAAGTCTTCGCGAGTTCTTCTTTCCCCACAGTGACAGTGGGTGTTTCTGCTCTGCTCATTTCACACACTCCTGTCGCATTTACGCCAAAAGCATTAGTGGCTAAGAGAGTTAGCCTGGGTTCCGGAAGTAGACAAATGGAAGGATGCTACCTAAAACTGATGTAGAATCTTTATCTTTTTAGCATTAGGCTTCAGCTAAAAGTGAGTTAATCTGCCATAAGTTTTCAGAATATTGTTCTGAGTTGAGAATATTGTTCTAAACATGTTCACGTACTTGTTCAGAGTTACTAGTTTATTAAAAAAAACTATTGACTCCCTAGGGTAAATAATATAGAACTCAGCAATCTATGGGATATATTGGTGATTCCAATGGGGACAGTGGTGGAAGAGACAGAGTTTTGCATATCTGTGCTATGATTTTTAAAAACATTTTATATCTTTAATGTATTAAGTAGCAAGGAAAAATATTTTATTTATGATAACTATTTAAATAATATTTACAATGACTTTATGGGTACATATATCTACATTTTTATATCAAAGTATTTTTTAAAAAGATAAGCATTTGTATCACTGCAATAATGTATAGAAACATAATCGAAGACCAAATACATCTTGGGCCATAATTTTACCACTTCTAAATTCTTATTTTCAAAAAAAATTAAGGGTAATTTAAGTCACTACTGTTTTCCAAAATGTTCTAATCAACTTGTCACATACTAAAACTAAGTTGCCACCATGCTAACTTAGACTTAGGGATTTGTAAGGGTAACAAATATATTAGAAACTTAAAACATAACTTTTTTGTTGAAATTTTATTTTTGCTTAGAATGCAAAAGAAGAAAACAAGGAGTTTTATTTTTTTCCAGCTAAAAGTATTTGGGTAAACTTAGCTAGGTTTAAGATGGGTCTTGTTTTAAATATTTTAAATACATTTCTGAAAAGGCACTGATATGAGTTCCAGTTCTGAATGCCACAGTTATTTTCCCAAATTGTAGTGTTTTTTGTTGTGTTTGTTTTGTTTTTTCTTGAGACAGGGTTTCATTCTGTCACTCTGCAGTCCAGGCTAAAGTGCAGTGGTGAGATCATAGCTCACTGCAGCCTTAGCCTCCTGAGTGGCTGGGACTACAGGTGAGCACCACCGTGCTTGACTAATTCTTGAAAAAAATAAAATTGTAGAGATGAAATCTCAGTATGTTATTCAGGCTGGTCTTGAATTTCTGGCCTCAAAGAATCCTCCTGCCTTGGTCTCCCAAAGCACTGGCATTACTGGTATGAGCCATCATGCCTGGCCTTCCTAGATTGTTTTTCAGCAGATATGTAAACCAGGAGATCTGTGGATATGAATATAATCTGAAATTTGAAAGATGAAAGAAGTGACCAAGCTGATTCAGAATTAAAGTCTGTACAAAGACCAAGCCATGCAGAGTAAAAGAGGTAAAAGTGGTAAAAGAGGAAACACACAGGAGAAAGAGACACATCATGATCCTTTCCCACTGTTAGCGACTGAATCTAAAGACATGTTAATGTTAAGCTTTAAAATGGTGTACTTCTGTTGTAAAATTGCAGCTAAGTTCTTTTCAAGGTAGCAATACCATTCAGGTTGCTCAAATGTTTTGATTGGATTAAAATAAAAACTTTTGGAAACAAATCTATTTACAAAGTCCATGCAATCCTTCAGATGTGTGTATTTTTTCTCTCCCTAGCTCATTCTTTTTCTTTGAAAAGCAGTGCCTTGCAGCTCCTTTTCCTGAGACAGAAAAAAAAAAAAAAAAAATCAATGATCAACAACAGTCCAGTACTCAAGAACAACCTAGAAATAACAAATCAGTCTGTGTGTGTGACAGAAAAGGAGAGTGTATGTAGTAGGAAAAGCAGCTACCGTTTCAGACTTTCACAGGGCAGTTACAAGAAAGAGTGGGCAGCCAGGCAGAGGCGCTCCTCACTTCCCAGACAGTGGGACAGCCGGGCAGAGGGGCTCCTCACTTCCCAGATGGTGCGGGGATCAGGCAGAGATGCTCCTCAGGTCTCGATCTCTTGACCTCATGATCCGCCTGCCTCGGCCTCCCAAAGTGCTGGGATTACAGGCGTGAGCCACCGTGCCTGCCCTGCCATGTCTTTCTCCTCCCAAGCGGCTGTTTTCATTTCCTGGATTTTGATGTTCTACTTAATACCCCCATGATCTTATCCATGTTGCCCTGCTGGAGGCTTCTTTCCCTTTGGGAAGTCTGACCCAGCTCCCATCAGTGCCTCAGCAGACAGGCAGTGGGAGGTTAAGCTTGCCTCTGAGACAGGAATCCTCATGGGGCTGAGGTGTCCGAACATCATGGAGTTGCGAGCAGACAGCATGGATTTCTTTCTTGAGGGGAGCCTCCAGACCACAGAAGTCAGGAGGTGCCCCAGTGGGGTGCCCGTGTTCTGAGGGAGAAGACACAGCCTTGTAGGGGTGCCATCCCACCTGGCTGGAAAAGAAGGCCTAGGACATCGCAGAGGGTTGAAGAGGAATTGGGAAGAGCCCAGGGTTCCTGGGGCATGCACAGGCACAGGAGCCGCGGGGGGAGCCCCGCCAGCTGGGAAGGCCTCACGGACAAGATTAGCAGGTTGCCAATGGCGTGGCCTGGACCGCTGGTGGAACCAGGAACAAAATATTCTTAGACAAGCACGTTGCCTATGGCGTGGCCGAGACCTACAGCGGAACCTAGGGAGGCCAAGGCGGGTGGATCACGAGGTCAGGAGATGGAGACCATCCTGGCTAACACGGTGAAACCCCGTCTCTACTAAAAATACAGAAAAATTAGCCAGGGGTGGTGGCGGGCGCCTGCAGTCCCAGCTACTCGGGAGGCTGAGGCAGGAGAATGGCGTGAACCCGGGAGGCGGAACTTGCAGTGAGCCGAGATTGCGCCACTGTACTCCATCCTAGGTGACAGAGCGAGACTCTGTCTCAAAAAAAAAAAAAAAGCTTAGAAGAGCACGTTGCCTGTGGCATGGCCGGGACCTGCAGCAGAACCAGGAACAAAATATGCCTAGTGAATTGCCCATTTTGAGCGAGTTGTGTGCGGAAGAAACTGAGGGTCAGAGGCGGAGAGGTTACTCCATAGTCACCCACTTCTCTGTGGCCTGCGCGCACTGGGCACCTGGGAAATCACGGTGGGGCTGGTGATAGAGCCAGGGTGTGGAGGAGTGCACAGGAGCCCACCGAGGAGCGCCTACAAGAGGAGTCAAAGGGCAAACCGCTAGGCCCCTCCACCAGTCCAGCTGGACTCTCTAGCCTCAGGGACGTCCTGCTCCTGGGGGCAGGTGTGTGATCCTGGATGGGCCCCGCTGTGGGGCTGTGGGGCTGTGAGGGGTGCAGGACTGATCGCCAGAGCCCTTCCCGCCTGGTGCCTGGCCCAGGCGCTGACTAGCAACCCATGGCCCTGTCTTGGCTGGCCCTGTCCCCCGGGTTACAGGGCCAGAACCTGCTGGAAGCAGAGCGCAGGACCAGCCAGATCCCACCAGGCTCCCCCAGGGCCTCTCCAGTGCCTCTGTGCCGCCTGGAGCCAGGCCCGCCTTCTCCGTGGCCGCCCTGGGCTTGAGGGCCACCAGCCTGGCTGCGCAGGTTTCCAAGTAGAGGACGCGGTGCCCTGACCTGACTGGATGGTGCCCTTTACCACATCCCCTCCTGGCAGGCAGGGTCTCCACTTCTTTTTACAAATTCGCCTGAGACCATTCCTCAGGTCATTCAGGCAGTCATGGCCCAGCCAGTCTTTGAGCCCAGGCTCTGCGATTCCACAGCTGGCACTCTGGCCTGTGTGCCTCCTGATCACGGATACAGGATGTATTCTTATTTTTTCCTGTAGTCCTGGGGTACTTAGCACCGTGGCATATCTGTAATAAGCACATGCACACCTAGAAGGAGGTCTTTACTTCAACATGTAAGTTGACCATGGCCCAATCTGGGCCCCAGTCCTCTACAAAGATGTAGGGCAGGGACTACCAGTTGTCAGCACAGCACCATCCCACATTGCTCTCCTAATGGTGCCGTTCAGCCCAGATGTTCTTCTTTGTCTGGTGGGAAGGATCCAAGTATGTAAAGATTATGTTCTAGATCAGCTTTGGTCTATCCTAAAAGAAATTCACCAGTGGATTATTCCATATAGATAAAAGTCAGTTTCTCTAGTCTTCCTGGAATGTGTCTAGAAAGCAAGTGCATTATTTATTTACAAGTTAATAGTGGATCAATGTTTTGGATTAAAATATGACCAACATAATTTGGTCATTGTGAGCATGCCAGCTCTGTCCACTCTTCACCACACATTATGATACCCTAAATATAACTCTAGATTTTCTTATGCCCAAGAGAAGGACATACTCTTGGGTGTCTGGACTAGTGAAACATGCATGAAAAAACATTCGGCCACTCTACATCTTTTTATTGGAGAATTGGAAATATCTATATTTAAAGATATTATTAAAAGGCAAGAAGTTAAAAAAAGAAAAAGAAAGAGTGCAGAAAACATGATTGGGGAAAGGTGAGGGAAAGCACCAATTCCACCTAAAATTATGAAAACCCTAGAGTTTGTATTTAGCTGGCTTCCTCCCACCTTCTTTGTGTGGCCAGCTCTGCCGTCTCCCTCAACTCGCTGACACTGAGCAGATCTATGTGTGTCTTTGCTGTTGCACAGGGATGCAGGATTAGTCGGTAACAAGATCAGAGGCAGCAACAGTGGATGCCTGACTTGGGGTTCATTGAGTATGACTGGCTAAAAGCTAGGGCTTTACAGCAAACAGCAAAACAAGTCAAACTTCTTGCAGGTAACAAAAGACGTTAGATTTGGAAGTCAAATAGCTGTGATTTCTAATCCAGACTCCCTAGCATGGCCTTAGACAAGTGTCTAACTCTTCTTTATCTGTTTTTTTCATCTAGGGGAGGACAAGAAATGAACACTTAGCACAAACATATTATTGTGACAATTACATCAGGTAAGGCATAGAAATGACCTAACATGATGGCTTGAACATAGTAGGCACTTATACATGATCTAAGTGGTATTAGGAAAACAGGAGGTGTTCTTTGCTGTACTAATTATTCATATGAGGATTTACAGCCTGCTAAAGGCAACGGTAGCCTGTGGATTTGTGTGTAACTCTGAGTGATTGACAACATCTGCCTGGAGAATTGGGATGAGAATGATTTTGAGAAAGGGCTCAGCAAGAAATAATGTGGTGATGGATATGGCTCTCTGTTGTGAGTGAGAAAAGAGAGAATGGGGCCAAATATGCCGTGCATTTACTATTTCTCAGTAAGCACCAATAGACAAATGCAAATAAATAAAAATAATATACACATATCTGATCTTCAAGGACCACATGACCTAGCAGGCAATAAACACCAATAAACTGTCTGGGCGCAGTGGACAGGAGCTCAAGACTAGCCAGGGCAACATAGTGAGACTCCATCTCTACAAAAAAAAGTGTGCGTGTGTGTGTGTTAGCCAGGCATGGTGGTGCACACCTGTAGTTCCAGCTACTTGGGAGGCAGAGGTGGGAGGATCACTTGATCCTTGAGCCTGGGGGGTCCAGGCTGCAGTGAGCTATGATCATCCCACTACACTCCAGCCTGGGTGACAAAGCAAGACCTTATTTCCAAACAAACAAACAAACAGCCAACTAAGTATTATAAAAGCTATCATACTTTCTAGTACCTGAATAATCTGAGCAGATACTCTTGGCATGCTAATCACACAAGGGAGTGTCACTAAAAGCTTCCTAAAGGGACAATGACAAATAGCCATGTGGAAGGCAGAGGGAAAGTAGCAGGTGTTCCTCTAAGACAGAACAACACCGTCAAAGGCAGAGTCAGGTAAAACTTCACTATGGAGTTCAACAGCATGTAAATTTGGATAAGAATATTTTTACAGGGAATTGGCTGGAGAGGAAATGGTTGAGATAGGGAGGTTTGTGTACCACACTAAGCTCTACTAAGGTACTTCATTGACTTGACTTGGGCTATGTGGGAAGGAGTAATCCAGTTCATAGCTCCCAGAAATCCCCATTCACATGCGTTGAAAGCAATTTGCTTGACAAAACTTACAAACTGATGAGATGCCATTCATTTTTATGTGTGGCTTCATTCTACTGACATGATCTGTGCCACTTCAGTAATGAAGTAGAACCTAATGATTATCATTGTATCATCATAAATATAGGCAAAAACAATAATGGAAAGCATGGATTTCTAGTGGACAGCTATTGTTCATTTGGTTTCCTAGGACTGCTATGTCCTTTCTTCATTACTAATTATTTTCTTATGCCCCTGGGAAGCCTGTAAAAATTTCCCCTGAAAGAATTAACCATCCTGCCTCTGTGTATCCAAAGCACATTGCTTATATCTTTGTCATGGTCTTTGTTCTATTAAGCCAGAATCTTGTTAGTGTTTTCATTTGTAAGCTGATGGAAGATGTCAGCTCTGTTCTGTAAACTTCTGAAAGACAAGGACCAGAGCTTATTTGTCAGTGTACCTCTCACAATTCTCAGCCCTGTGCTTTGCACACAGCAGATGCCCAATAAGTGTGTGCCTGCGTGAACTGACTGATGATTATTATTTGATGTTTGAATTTTAGTCATCATTATAATGGTATTGGTCATCTATCAAGTTTGCACTATAGTTCATAAAGCTGTGTTTCTTAATACTTGCCATGTTATCAACTTATTTTTATTCCAAAAATGGATTAATGGATAAAGGCTGCAATGAGCTTAAATCAAATATCTGTGGCTTATGAAAATAAAGCATAAAGCAACTATAACTATGACTTTGGTTATAACTGTAGCATATTAATACATTAAACCAACTGAACCCTCAGTAGACACATTGAGGTTGTCAGTTTTTAGGGTAAAATTCCACTGGCTTTATAACAAACCATCAAAGAATCACAATGTCTTATTTTAACCACACAGTAGTGTATAGTTAAATGTGGGGGATGTTCTAGGTCTAGTGGAGATTAGAGTACTAACTGAGGAAATGAAGACTAATGAAAATTAGTGATAATTATTTGTTAAGCCCAGAAAGAACTGCAGGAGGAGTGAACTATGATAATTGTGGGCAGAAGAAAGGAGAGGTGACTTTTCAAAAAGAGAAGCAACTATAACTTTTTCTGTTTCTTTAATAAAGAGCTATGAAGAAGGCATGGAAGACAAGGATAACTCAGGGAACAGAGAAGATGGCAGCACAGATAGTGTCACTTGGGGTTTTGAGAAAGGCGATAGATATTGGCTGCCACTCAGATCATGTGGGATAATGATGCTAGAACAGGTTTCCACCTTCATTCATATGCAGGAGGTACCATTCAAATATTTGATTTCAATCAGTAACACATTTTGGCATTCTGTGAAATGCAATGTGATTTTAGTTACATGTTATTTCATCATGTTACAAATGTACATTGAAATAACAATACAGTTGGATTATCTGCGATGGAGTTTAGATATTTCCAGGAATGTTGCTGAGTGGGTTGCTTAGGCAAAGGAGATAAGCAAGCAATGTGACATTCACTGAAAATAATTCTCATGGAATTGATTTTCACAGGCATTGACTCGAATGCTGTGCCAGCTCCATAAGACACCATGGAATCATAGAGGAAACTATCTCAGTTTTAAAGAGGCCTGACTTTGTTTCGATGCTCCTTAATTTCCAAACTTGTTTTAACTCTTCTACCAGAGACTGACTCTGTTTTATATCTCAGTCCAATTGTCCCAGTGATTGTTGTGCTCACACCTTTACATCATTAATAATTCCATATGACTGTGGACATACCTTCCATTAACTATTGAAGTATTTCCTAAGTAGAGTAGTAAGACAAAGCCCAGGGTCATGAATTGCTGAAACTCTAAAGCCATTGCAGTTTATCCTGGATACCTTTTGTTCTAGTTCATTCTTTCTTGGCTTTTAGGTAGGTATAACTTCTTTCTCCCATCAAATTTTACACTCAGGGTAGAATCCAGAATTAGTTAACTAGACTTTGATATGAGTTTGACACGATGTTCACAGATATCATTGACTTTTAGATATGAAAATGATTGTAAATATATCCTAGTCCAATCTCCATGTGTTATATATAAGAAAGCTGTGTCTCAGAGATAAGCTTTGGATTCCACAGCATGTTAGTGGCAGATCAGGGAGCCTGGAGCTTAGGTTAGAGAGTATAATAATTGTTTTTGATTGCAAACAATGGAAGGCTCAATATAAATTGCCTTAAGAAAAAGACAGGTTTGGAAGATAAGAAATATGCTGGCTCATGTAATTGGCCATTCCAGGGGATGATCTAAACATGGCATGCCTTTCCTTCTGCCAGTTTTCAAATGTTCTTCTCTGGAGTCACTTCCATTGTCACTCTGCTGCTCTTCTGTGCTTTTACGATGACTACCAGCAGCTCTAGGTTGGATACCTCATTTACATTCGGGAGGAAAAGAGAGCCTTTTTATCTCAGCATTCTCAGCAAAATTCCAAGGTTCACACTAACTTGTCCAGCTGAGATCCCATGCCTTCTGCTGAACCAAGTGGGTGGACACTGAGAGCAAAATTTCTAATATTCTGAAGTTTCAGTTCCCCAGAACAGTGTATCAAAACTAAAGAAGTAAATAAACTGCTTCTTTCACCAATACTTTGCAAAATGATAGTCCTGGATATCCTGTGAAGCTGGTCTCCACTGGTTACAGAGAAGTGTTGGGCAGGTGGCTGGATGCTCATTGCAACTAGGATGAGCAGGAATTGACACTCGAATCATACCTTTTGTTCAGCCATCTCCCCCACTCTGTCAGTAACCATGACTCCCAAGGACTTGAAGCCTGCCTGCTTCTCTGGGTTGCATGGTGCACTCAATATTTTTTTCTCCCACTGCCCCCTCTCTATGGACATTTTATGTGCTATGAGTCATGGAACTGAGTTCCATATCTCAGGTAGGCCCACAGGTAATGTTTCTACAGTGGTATCCCATTCTCCTTCCAAATCCCTGCTGCTTTCCAGTCTGTAGACAAAGGCCAGGGAGTAACATCAAAAGCAGTAAAGTCCTTCCTTTGAATTGCCTCTTAGTCTCTGGCTTTTCCTGGATTTTTCAAAACTGCTTGGACCCTGCCTTCGTGCTTCCTTAGGACTTTGCTCACAGAGCTACTGTGCACTTGGACCTCATAGATTAGAGCATGTGGGGTTTCATACCACATCCAATAGGATAGATAGTCAAAGTCCTTACTCCTTCTGTCCATTCCAAAAGCCTCTTGATTTCTGCTCACCTCCATCCCAAATTTTCTTACAGTTTTCCCTACTACGTCACCATCTACAGCTCCAAACCTCCTCTGGGGAGTTCACATGAGGATGATGATGTCCAGAAACGTCAAGTGACTTTTCTAAGGCCACACTGTTAGTAAATAGCAGAGTATGACTAAGTCTCTTAATGCTAATTGTCAATTTAATAGAAAAAAGTGGAAACAATTATCAAATTACTAAAATCACTTTCAACCCAGCACGTGCTGAATACTTTGATTATAGCAATGCTCAAAATAACTTCCAAATTTATAATTTAGGGCAAGGGATGTGAGAAGGTAGACGTTAGTCACAATGAGACAAAATAAGAGAGAATTGATGGTCTATTACCTTAAGCATTCACCTTTCTAGGAAACTGTCAGGAAGTCAGAAAATTACATAAACATAATGAGAGTATGACTCAAACTATTTTTCCTTAAACTTAATAGTAAAAACATATAATCTCTAAATTATTACTTGTTTTCTTGCTTCAAGGTCAAAGTGAATAATAGCACATCTTTGGAATGCTCTCCATTAGGAGTGATTGACAAAAATTTCTTGTGAATTAACTACTCCCAGTGTAAACATATTCTTGCATAAAGGAATGAATGTATGTCCATTAAAAGCATGTTACAGTCTAATAAATCAAGGAAACCATTGTCTGACTATTAACTAGATGACACACTTGAAAAAATGTTTTTTTTCTGACCCTGAATTCAGTATTTGGAAGTTCAAACTCTTCTAGTTTTGATTCCAAGGCAGATAGTCTCATGTAGACAGGTAAAATATCTTATTGAAGAAATCAGAAAGTGACCTCTTCAAACTGAATTAATTTCATTCAAGTTCAATAGCAGAAAAAAATGGTTTAGATTAAAAAATAGCTCTGGTTAATTATGACATTCCATTCTACTCTGATTCTATCAAATTTTCAGATAAGGACTGATCTTTGGGAGCTTATCAGAGCTGCTTGAATATTTTTTCTCTTTGCTTGGGCTTTAAATCTTTCTTAGCAAATTGCACAATGCTGCTGAATAGCTGATATTTAGTGATTCTTAAAGTTTTGACTTAAAAGATGGTAATTGCTAACATAGTACTGCCATGAGTTTAACAGAAGAAAAATAGTCAAAACGCTTTACTTTGGCTTTTTCTAGAATACTATTTTTTTCTCTTTGGCAATGCTTTTCAAATCCTTTGCTTCAAGCTGATCTCGGTAATTAAAGAATGATTTTTAAAACTCTCCAAAAGGATTCTGCATATTAAAATTCATTAAAAGGCAATATTCACAACACAGGATATTTTATTGTAACTATCTATGGAGGGTAAAATGGGAAGGAAATTAGGTGCTTCCTCTATATTCATTACTCATGCGTGTTTATTAAAATTTAGTTATATAAATGAGAACTTGACACATTAACAAGTAGTTATATGGCTGTTAACTCAATTTCTCTTTAAAGACTTGAGAAAATAAGGGAAAAATGAAAGTTAAAAAGAAGACCCTATTTATTGAACTACAGCCATTTCATTCTCATGAAAATGGTATGTTCATGGCCAATGCAGTTAATTTACTGGTGAACAAAAGTAGTCCAAACTAGTTCATTGAAATAATAAAGTGCAAATCCACTGACCTCAGAAATAACCTCAGAAACTTATATCTAAGCTTAAAAGGGGCCGTTGTCCGGGCGCGGTGGCTCATGCCTGTAATCCCAGCACTTTGGGAGGCCGAGGCGGGTGGATCGCCTGAGGTCAGGTGTTTGAGACTAGCCTGGCCAACATAGTGAAACCCTGTCTCACTAAAAATACAAAGAAACTTGCTGGGCGTGGTGGTGGGCACCTATAATCCCAGCTACTCGGGAGGCTGAGGCAGGAGAATCACCTGAACCTGGGAGGCAGAGGTTGCAGTGAGCCGAGATTGTACCATTCCACTCCAGCCTGGGCAACAAGAGTGAAACTCCGTCTCAAAAAAAACAAAACAAAATAAAATAAAAAGGCTGGGGGGCAGGGGTGTTGTAACTAAACAGGTAGGGGGATCACTCACATAAGTTACTGGACATTATGGAAACATAGCAACTAGATAATGGATATAATTTCCCCTAGACCGAAGTGTTGTCATGGAGACACAACCAAAGTGAGCCATGTAGTAGAAGCCTAGTGGGGAAGATCCATGCCAAATCGTTAGTGACACCTGGCTGTAGCCAGCCCTGGGGATGGACTGACAGGTAAGAAGTCCTCACCTGGACTTCTTATACTCATAAATACTCTGGATAACAGTCATTGTGAGTGAAAGGAAGATTTAGGAAGAGTTGTTACAGGCATTCCAAGAGGTCTGACTTTTAAAAAATGCTACAAAATACATGGTGACTTGCCCAGTAACATCAGCCCAAATCATTTTGATAATCAATTTATAATTTCTTCTAATTAAGATGAATGATAGCTTTAACAAACAAATTAAAGGTTTAGTCTGAAAATTCTTTTTTGGCTCAAAACCAAGCCTTTTATTCATGTTTTAGCTTATAACATCTCTTAGCACTTTGCCTTTATAAATGAGATTCTTGTGTTTTTATTTAACATTTTCTGCTATTTATATCATGCCTTTATAAGTTGACTAATATCATCTAGAGGATAAATGGTCTGGATGATTCTTCTTTTACCCCCATTCTTTCTATTACTCCTTCTCCACAGACTTTAAGTAAATATTTGATGATTTAATTGGATCTGGTTGTATGGTATAGGTGGAACCTGGCCCTACCTATTTGCCCCTCAACCCTGGAAAGTCATGAATCTTGCTTAACCTAGTCCAGTGACAGAAGATAAATGGCTTATCCACTGGCTCTTGAAAATGAGTAGGATAAAAATCTTTGTAAGCAGGGGCATTCCTGGAGCCCCCATGTACCTGAACACCTACTGTTGCCCTATCTAAGTGAGGAGTCAGTGGGAGTTTATTACATAGAGCAAATAGGGTTATTTTCCAGGGATGGGATAGATAGACCCCATCTATTTATCCCATCAACCAGATCCAATTAAATCAGCAAATATTTACTTAAAGTCTGTGGAGAAGGAGTAATAGAAAGAATAGGGGTAAAAGAAGAATCATACAAACCATTTATCCTCTAAGTGATATTGGTCAACTTAGAAAGAATAAAATGTGCCCTCTTGAAAACTCTGGTTTGAGCGAGCACAACTGTTCTCAATCTACATGAAATGCTGCTCTTGATAATAGAGTGACATTTAAGAGCAGATTTAAAAATGTGCCATGCTTAAAAAAAAATTAACTACTTGTCTCAAGACATGTGACAAAAATCCATCCTCTATAAATGTCATTGATAAGAAATTTTCATATAAAAATTTCCCACATTAGAATGTGTGTGTCTGTGTGTGTGTGTGTGCATGCGTAGAGAGCTTCTTAAGACACGAACAAATTATTGAGTTAGATCATTATGACATCTCATGAAGTCATCAAATAAACACAAAAATAAACATTCAACTTATTTGCCTTTTATGTTTGATAAATGCCTACACATTTCACTTAAAGTGCACAAAGAACTGGATCAGGGGACATACACATTTTGGCAGAGCTGAGGAGGTAAGGAAAGATCTATACCACAGTTAGCAGTGTGGTATTCTCACCTTGAGTAGATGGCATAAAAGGCCAGATTCTAGCAAGGGGTTGGTGCCGCATTAGGAGAGGCACACCAACGTTAAAGTGCTCAAAGGACAACTTTTGTAAACTTCACAGTTTAGTTCAGAGGCTTTCATGAGTAGTGAGTTAGAATTTTGGCTGCCTATTGCAATAATTAGATCTCTTCAAAATGACTCTTCTTCCCTTTACCATGGTAAGCCCTTTTAGAATGGCTCATGAACTAGATTAGAGTCATTGAAGTCAATTTCAAGACCTGGAAATACCAGAAAGAAAATTAGAAAAAAAGATAAATATTTCCCTTTGAATCTTCATAGACTGAGAACCTCATAGACATTTACCAAATAATAACCAAGAAATAGTTTTGGAAATACAGAAGGAATAACAAGTGTCTACTATTTTAGGAAACCTTGAATGGAAACATAAATGGAGGAAAGATTTACAGATAATTTTATTTTTCTTCTTCGTGACTTTTTATCTTTTTTTACACAGTATACAATAATCATTCTTATTATAACTTAGAAAATTTTATATTTTTATAGTTGTTTGAAATATGCTGTTCTGTCAGACTGAAAGTTTCATTAACATATGGTTCTGACTATTGTGTTTCTTACAATATCCACAGTCCCTAGGATAAGATCTAGCAAATGCATGGTAAATATTTCTTATTCGATTAATTGATGAATGATGATTGAATGAAGAGTAAATGAATAAAAAATAAACCATAACCTCTGTTTCCATTCCCATATGTAGGGAGGTTGACAGCCACCAATCTGTCCCAATAGGTAAAAAGTTAAAAAATTGAAAAATCAGCCACTCTTCTTAGATTAATAAGTGAGGACCCAGGTCAAACCTGTGTGTCTTACCTCCAGGACTTTGACCAGGTTCTCACAGTAAATATGGAAGAAAAATCTCCCCTAGCTTCTAGCAGGGGAAAAGAAAAGGAGACCACTTAGAAATATGCCAGAAAGCTTTGTTCTTCTTAACAAGGTCTGTTCTCAGCAGAAGCTAGTTAACCAGGGCCTAACCTATTGGGACTTTATTAGAGCCATTCTGACCTGTGGTAGGGAAATATCCAACTCCAGTCCACTTTAGCCTTCCATGTGTGAGAAAAAAATTACCAAATTCCGGCCCACTCTAGCCATGCTGTTCTGCCTAAGGACGGGAGAAAAAGCACAAACAGTTATGAAACTCACAGTTCAGAGGCATAGGCTCACTAAAAGACTGAGAGTTAATCATAGCACTATAGAATGCTCTGACCACCTCATTACTAAAGGACTATTTATAGCAATATCTCTTAGTTATTACATCCTGTTCAGCTATCAAGAAAAATTTACAATGCATACTAAAAGGAAAAAATACAGTTTGAAGAGACAGAGCATGCATCAGGACGAGGGGTGTTGGAAATATCATACTAGAAATTTAAAACAACTATGATTAGTATGCTAAGGCCTCTAAAGGGTAAAGTAGATAGCATGCAAGAACAAATGGGCAATATATGCAGAGACATGGAAATCCTAAGAAACAACCAAAGGGAAGTGCTAGAGATCAAAAACACCATAAGAGAAATGAAGAATGCCTTCATAGGGCTTATTAGCAGAGTGGACTCAGCTGAAGAAAAAGCCTCTGAACTTGAGGATATATCAATAGAAACCTCCAACATTGGAAAACCAAGGGAAGAAAGAATTTAGAAAAGAACAGAATATTCAAGAACTGTGGGAAAACTACCAAAGTTAGAGAGATGTGTAGTGGGAATATTAGAAGAAGAAAGGAAGGAAGAGAAGAAATATTTAAAATATAAAGACAGAGAGTTCCCTCAAATTATTGTCAGACTCCAAATCACAGATCCAGAAAGCTCAGAGAACACAAGCAGAATAAGTGCTAAAAACATCACAACAAGGCATATCATTTTCAAACTACAGAAAATCAAATGAAAAAAATTCTGAAAGAAACCAGAGGGGAAAACACAGCTTACCTATAGAGGAGCAAAGATGAGAATTAAATATGACTTCTTGGAAACCATGCAAAGCAGAAGAGAGTGGAGTGAAATATTTAAAGTGTTGAGAGATTTTTAAAAAGCCCACCAATCTAGAAGTCTGTATTCTACAAAGTTATTTTTGATAACTGAAGAAAAAATAAAGGTTTTCTCAGACAAATAGAAACTTGAGGGAATTTGTTGCCAGTAGACCTGTCTTGTCAGAAATGTTTAAAAATATTCTTTATAGAGAAAAAAGTAATACAGGTCAGAAACTTGCAACTACATACAGAAAGGAAGGGCATAGAAAATAAACAAGTGAAGGTAAAATAAAAGCTTACTTTCTAATTCTCTTTTTTCTCCCCAAGACCTGTCTCTCTCTGTTGCCCAGGCTGGAGTGGAGTGATGCCATCACAGCTCGCTGCAGCCTACATCTCCTAGACTCAAGTGATCCTCCCACCTCAGCCTCCCTAGTAGCTGGGACTACATGCATGCACCATCATGCATGTAGCTAATCTTTTTAAAAGTTTTTTGTAGAGATGAGGTTTCTCCATATTGCCTAGGCTGGTCTCAAACTCCTGGGCTCAAGCAATCTACTTGCCTTGGCCTCCCAAAGTGCTGGGTTTATAGTGGTGAGCCACCATGCCTAGCCTATTTTTTAACTCTCATTTGATCTAACAGATAAAAGTTTGTTTGAAATAATAATAGCAGCAATGTATTTAATTAGGTATGCTTTTATGTATATATATATGCTCATGTATAAGTGAAATGAATGGCAGCAATGATACAAAAGATGGGAGAGAAGAATTAGAATTATTTTGTTATCATAAGGTACTCACAGTACCTGTGAAGCAGTATCATGTTATTTGAAAGTTACCTTGAACGGCAGATGGAAGGGCCCATCCTGAGTGCATGTTGCATCACTGCTGTCTTTTTAAAAAAGTAAGTAAGTAAGTAGTCCTGAATTAGTCATAAATATTTATTGAAAACTCTAGTTTAAAAAAAATATATAACCGATATGCTAAGAAAGGAGGAAACAATGCAGTCTTATAAAATGCTCAATTAAAACAACGGTAGGCAGAAAAAAAGTGGAAGACAAAAACAGAAATGAAGAAGGGTAACAAATTGAAAACAATAGGAAATGTGGTAGATATTAATCTAACATATAAATAATTACTTTGAGCATCAATAATTAAATGCATCAATTAAAAGATAGAGATTGGTGGTATGGATCAAAACACAAGGCCCGACATATGTTATCTACAAGAAACCCACTTTAAATATAAAGATATGTATAGCTTACAAGTAAATGAATGGAGAAAGTTATACCGTGCTAACACTGATAAAAGAAAAGTGAGAGCATCTATATTAATTTTAGATAAAGGAGACTTCAAAGCAAGAAATTTATCAGGAATAAACAGGGGCACTAAATACTGATAAAGGGGTCAATTGTCCAAGAAAACATAACAGTTCTTAACATGTCTGTCCTTAACAGCAGAGCATCAAAATACTGGAGATAAAACTGATATAACTGCAAAGAGAAATAGATATAACTGATATAACTGCAAGGAGAAACTATTATAGTTTGCAGACTTCAACAACTCTCTATCAAAAATAGGCAGATACAGCATGTAGATAATCAGTAAGGACATAGGTGAGCTCAACAACAGCACCAATTAACTGAATATAATTGACATCTTTAGACTACTTTTTCCAACAACGGTACAGTACATTCTTCTCAAGTTCACATGAAACATTCACAAAGACTGCCTATGTAGTAAATCCAAACCAATTAACAAGCAAACTCTTGGAACCAGTAGGAGACTATAGCAAGAATGCAGGATGCAAGGTTAATATATAAAAGTCAACCACTTTCCTACATATCAGCAATAAAAAAATGAAATTTGACATTTAAAACACAATATCATTTACATTAGCACCACTCAAAATGAAATATGTAGGCACAAATTTAACAAAATATGTAAAAGATGTAGATGAGAATAACTATAAAACTCTGATAAAAGAAATCAAAGAGGAATTAATGGAGAGATTGCATGGTTATTGATAGGAAGACTCAAATTGTCAAGATGTCAGTTCTTCTCAACTTGATCTAGGAAACTCAATGCAATCCCAGTCAAAATCTCAGCAAGTTATTTTGTGGATATCAACAAATTCTAAAGTATATATGCAGAGGCAAAACAGCGAGAATAGCCAACACAATATTGAAGAAGAACAAAATTGGAGGGCTAGCAGTATTTAAATTAGAAAAATTATAACAAAAGTATAGTAATCAAGATAATGTGGTATTGGCAAAAGGATAGATGAATAGATTAATGAAAAATAATAAAGAACCCAGAAATAGACCCACATTCTTTTTAACAGAGAATCAGAGACAATACAATGGAGAAAAGATAGTCTTTTCAACAAATTATTCTGGAACAACTGGACATCCACATTAAAAAAAAAAGAATCTAAACACATATTTATACCCTTTACAAAAATTAGCTCAAAACTGATCACAGGCCTAATGTAATATGAGTTTTATAAAACTCTAGAATATAACAGGAGAAAATCTAAATGACCTTGGTTATGATAATGGCTTTTTATTTTTATTTTTAGAAACAGATTCTGTCTCTCTGTGTCACCCAGGGTGAAGTGCAGTGGCACGATCATAGCTGACTAGAGGCTCGAACTCCTGAGCTCAAGTGATTCTCCTGCCTCAGCCTCCTGAGTAGCTGGGACAACAGGTGCATGCCACCATGCCCAGCTTATTTTTAAAATGTTTTGTAGGAATGTAGTCTTGTTATGTTACCCAGGCTGGTCTTGAACTCTTGGGTTCAAGCAATCCTCCTGCCTCAAACTCCCAATATGCTGGGTATGAGCCACTATGCTCAGCCAGTTATGAGTTTTTAGATACAACACCAACGGCATGATCCATAAAAGAATTGATAAACAGGACTTCATTAAAATTAAAAATTTCTGCTCTGTGAAGGACACTATCAAGAGAATGAAAAGCAAAGCCACAGTCTAGAAGAAAATGTTTTCAAAAAACACATCTAATAAAGGATTGTTATCCAAAATATACAAATACCTATTAAAACTTAACAATAAGGGAACAAACAACCTGATTACAAAAATGGGTCAAAGACCTTAACAGTCATCTCATCAAACAGGATATATACCAAATTAACATATGAAAAATTATCCACATCATGTGTCATTAGGCAAATGCAAATTAAACAATAAGATACCACCACACATCTGTTAGAATGGCCAAAATCCAGAACACTGACAACACCAAATGCTGCTTAGGATATGGAGCAACAGGAACTTTCATTCATTGCTGCCAGAAATGCAAAGTGTTACAGCCACATTGGAAGACAGTTTGGTGGTTTCTTACCACACTGAACTACTCTTACCGTACAATGTAGCAACGAAGTTTCTCAGTATTTAGGCAATGGAGTTGAAACATATCCATACAAAAACCTGCACACTGATTTTTTTTTTCTTTTTTTTTGAGATAGAGTCTCGCTCTGTCCCCCAGGCTGGAGTGCAGTAGCGCGATCTCGGCTCACTGCAAGCTCCACCTCCCGGGTTCACGCCATCCTCCTGCCTCAGCCTCCTGAGTAGCTGGGACTACAGGCACCCACCACCATGCCCGGCTAATTTTTCGTATTTTTAGTAGAGATGGGGTTTCACCGTGTTAGCCAGGATGGTCTCGATCTCCTGACCTTGTGATCCACCCGCCTCGGCCTCCCAAAGTGCTGGAATTACAGGTGTGAGCCACCATGCCCAGCCTCTGCACACTGATCTTTACAGCAGCTTTGATTACAATTGCCAAAACTTGGATGCAACCAAAATATCCTTCAGTAGGTCAATGGATCAATAAACTGTGGTACATTCAGACAGTGGAATATTATTCAGTGCTAAGAAGGAAAAAGTTATAAAGCACTAAAAAGATGTGGAGGAAATTTAAGTTTACATTATTAAGTGAAAGAAGCCAATCTGAAAAGGCTACTTACTGTCTCATTCCGTTGACATTCTGAAAAAGGCAAAACTATGGAGACAGTAAAACATCAGTAATTGCTAGTGGTTGGGGGGACAGAGGGATGAATAGAACACATAGGATATTTAGGGCAGTGAAAATACTTGGTGTGACATGATAATGGTGGATACATATTATTACACTTTCATCCAAACCTAAAGAATGTATAATACCAAGAGCGAACTCTAATTTAAACTATGAACTTTGGGTGATAATGATGTGCTAATGTCAATGCAGGTTCATCAGTTGTAGCAAATGTACCACTCTGAAGAGGGATGTTGATAGTGGGAGAGGCTATGCATGTGTGCAGGCAGAATATATTTGGGATATATCCATACTTTTCTCTCAGTTTTCCTGTTAATATAGAACTGCTCTAAAAACAGGAAGACTTTTAAAAATAAAAATAATAATTAAAAAATACTAAAGGAGCCAACATTTGAATTAAAATTTATCACTAGAAGTATGGTCTAAGAAAGTATTATATAGGAAGGAGCGACCAAGCAAATAAAGAGCTAGAACACACTAAAAAATTAAAAATAAATCATTATCACTCATTTTTTCATAGCCTAGTTCTAAACTTCTTGATCATTTTCCACTCTAAATCTTATTTTGCTTCACATCCTCTGAGCTTCTGACATCATTATTTGGTTTCCTGTATATAACTTCCAAGTAACCCAGATCAGTCTTATTATCCATCATCTGGAATTTCTCACTGCCTTGGCATGCCTCCCATATTGCAATCCCTGGGACCCACATTCGAATGAATCACATACGAGGTTAGTGTGATCTTTGACACAGTGCTGTGTGGGCTGCTGAATTTACTGCCTTTGCCTGACTGGGGCTCTGTGGATAGATGTCCCAACTGCACACAAGGTTTCAGCATACTTTGGGGGCCTACAATCCCTGTGTTGGCCATACTCCACTTAGCTCAGTTCTAACAATTTTCTGTGGTGACACAGGTTGTAGGTAGGTTTTCAAATGAAATTCAGAAAATCACTCACCCTTTGAAGAAATGTGTCTCAAGACAGAAAGAAAAGTTGACATCAGCAAAAATGACATATTAGAGAATTCCAAAAGTTTATTCCTACACAAAAACAACAAATAAACTGGCAAAACTGTCAGAATCAACTTTCATAGAACTCTGGAAACTAACCAGATATAACCAAATGCTTGTAACAAACAGAAAAATGCTTAATAAACAAAAAAACCAACTGAACATCAATAAGAGAGCTTTGTGGCATTTTAACTTACCCTAATCCCACCCCCCAGAATTCTATATTTGGTAAAACTATCCTTCAAAACTGAAGAAAAACTAAAACATTTCCATTCAAACAAAAATCGAGTTTGTTACTAATAGACCTGCCCTACAATAAACGTTAATGATAATTGTTCAGGCTGAAATGAATATACTTTTGGTTTTTAACTCTTTTTCTTATATAATGAAGAAAACCGCATAATTCAATAATTATAAGTTGATGTTCATGGCAGCACAGTATAAAAAGATACAATTTGTGACAATAATAACATAAACAGAAGACAGCAATATCATGTATATACTAACAAAAACAAATTGGTAATAATCTGAACTAAATTATCATAAATTAAGATGTAAATTGTAATCAGCAGAACAACCACTAAGAAAATAACTAAAACATATTTAGTAAAAGAAAAAAAGGAAATTGTGATTCATTAGAAAATATTTATTTAACACAAAAGAAGATAGTAACGTAGAAATTGAAGAACAAAAAAGATATAACATACAAAAATCAATGAAAAATGGCAGAAATAAATACTTTTTTATCAGTAATTACATTAAATGTAAATTTAATAAACTTTCCAATTAAATGGTAGAGACTTGCAGATTGGATCAAAAAATGATCGAAGTACAGGCTTTCTACAAAACACTCTTTTTAGATGTAAAGACACACATAAGTTGAAGGTAAAAGGATGGAAAAAGATATTTTAGGCAAATAGTAATCAAAAGAGAACAGGAGGGGCTATACTAATACCAAACAAAATAGACTCAAATACAAAAACTTTGTTAAAGAGACGAGGATATTATATAATGATAAAAGTGTCAGTCACCTAAGATGTTGTAACAATTAGTTGCATTTATGCCCCTAATAACAGAGCATCAAAATATATGAAATGAATAACAACAGAATTGATGGGAGAAATAGGTAGAGACTTCAATACTCCTGTTTCAGTAATGAAAAGAACAACCAAATATATGAACATCAAGCAAAAAGAAGATTAGAGTAACAAATAAATCAGCTAGACCTGAGAGACATGCACAGAACAATCCACTCAACAACAGATACACATTCTTCTCAAGTGAAAATGAAGCATTACTCAGCACGGACCATGTATGTGGTCACTAAACAACCTCAATAAATCAAAAAAGATGGAAATCATAAAGGTGTCTTCCCTGATCATAGTGGAATAAAATTAGAAGTCAGTAGTCAAAGGAAATCTGGAAAATGTACAAATATGTGAAAACTAATCAACTCAAATAACCAATGTATCAAAGAAGAAACCACATAAAAAAATTAGAAAATTCTTTGAGATAAATAAAAATGAAAACATAACATACCAAAATGTACGGGGGTGCAGAAAAATCAGTGCTCAGAAGGAATTTATGGCTATGAATGCCTACATTAAAAAGAAATATAGATTACAAACATATAGCTCAACTTCTACCATAAGAAATTAGAAAAAGAAGAACTAAGCTCAATGCAAAATAAAGAGAGGAACTAATAAAGATTTAGAATGGAAATAACAAAAAAAGAATAAAAAATCAGGTGATTCAGCAAAACCAAAATTGGTTCTTTGAGAAAATCAATAAAACTGACACATTTTTAGCTAGAATGACCAAAGGAAAAAGAAGACTATTTTAATTAATGACACATTTGAAGTTGGAGTGGTAGTACCAACAATTACTCAAACTACTAAAATAAGGATGAAAAGTAGAACTACTGCTATTAACCCTAAATAAATAAAAATGATTTTTAAAAAATATTATGAATACTTGTGTTCCAACAAATTAGGCAACCTAGAAAAAAAAAGAACAAATTCCCAGAAAACACAAACTACCAATATTGACTCAAGAGAAAATAAAATATATGAATAAATCTATAAGAAGTAGAAAGACTGAATCAAGGAACTACAAAAACCAGGGCGTATAGTGTGAAGATGTTGTCTCATTTTGTAGATTGGCATTATTAGCTTCCTGAAGAACCTTTGCTAAAATGTTGTCTTAGCTACCCTTTACGGGTATCATAGAGGCTAAGAGAATTAAAGTGATTCACAAAAAATGGGAGAAAAACAAAATGGATTTTCAACATACCTGCCCTGATGGGGCGGAAGTCTTTAAGTTGTTATTACAGAATGGTATTTGTAATGTGGACAGTGACGGTGCAACACAAAGGTCTTAAAGCAACACTACCAGGGGTTGAGTGGACTGATGGTAGGTTCTGATGGTCTCCCAATCTTGAAGGGCCATGAACAAACCCACTTTATTTATCCTAGTTTGGAAGAATGTACAAAGTCGGAAGGCAAAATGGCAATGAGAAACCAAACCTTGAATTACCATGGTCAGTTGGCAAATTAATAAGAATAAAAATTTGATGAAGGGACCTTAGAATCTCTTGTCATAACCCCTGGCATGGGGACCCAAGGTTATATGCACATGTGCGGGTAAAGTGACCAAGGAGTGGAGAAAAAACTTTTTTTGGAATCCTTGACACAGGAACCCAGTGCACTAATTGGGCTATAATTAGATAGGGACACTATGGGAATTCAATGAGTGATGAAATTAAAGTAGAAGTTCAGGTGAAAATTGGAATGCTTGAACAAATTTATGTGAAGTGATTGTATTTCCTTTACTTGAATGTTTTATTGGAATAGACGTTATGTCTGACTGAGAAACACCTCCACTATCTAGCATTGCAAAATAAAAGGCATGTAACACTTTGGCCATTATTAATTTGAAATACTAAATGTGGATCTATAGAATTGCCCGATCCCATACAGGTTGTAAATTTGAAACATTATTGCATAACTGGTGGTAAAAAAAGATGACCACTTTAATTAATGGCAGTTTGAAGTTGTAGTGGTAGCAACAGCAACTTTTTTGTATACTCGCACTGTGTAGCCCATAAAAAAGGCAAATCGCTTATGGAGTCTAAGAGTAGATTATTAAGGATTGAATAAAATAGTACTAAGTATAGCAGCAGGTTCATGGCATGGTTTCAGCAGTGCCAAAAACTGCAAAAACAAAAAACTGAAAGAGACTTGTGCTCAGTGAGTGGTTTTGTAGATGCTATTTTCTCACTCTTCGTCTCAGAAAAGAGTCTACTACAGTTTGTCTTAATGTGGCAATAATCCCAATTTACATTTCCTGTGTTACCCACAGGGTTATTTAAATTCACCAGCTTCTGCCATAATTTGGTTAGAAAGAATTTGAACTCAATGCAGGTCCCCAGTGTAATAATATACTATATTTTGATAATATCATGACAGTAAGTGAGGAGCAAGTGAGAACTGGCTTAGATAAAGCAATGAGACATAGGATTAACAGAGGCTGCTTGATAAATCAAGCAAAAATCCAAGGGTTTGCCCAAATGATGAAGCTCTTAGAATTACTTGGACAGGACCAGTAGTGACAGAAATTCTAAAGACAACGAAGAATAAACTACTGTCATTGCCTACCCCTGGAATTAAGCAGAGCACCTGAAGGCCATATTTGAATGGGGAACTGAATAACAGCAGGCTATATCAAAATTGCAAAAAGTGGTGGCTCAATCCATTCTTCTGGGCCTTTATGATCTAGACTCAAATTATTTTAGAAGTATCTGTAACTCCTACTTATGTCAATTAAAGTTTATGACAAAAGCCCATGAGTGCTGTCCAACAGTGACCACTGGGATTTTGGAGCAATATTTTCACACATGGTGGTATGGTGCATACCATTTGAAAAATAATTATTGGCTTATTACTGGGCCTTAATTTAAACTTCCCATATGACTGAAGGCCATATAACATTCTTGAAACCTTAAATACTCGTAATGTCAGAGAAACACTCTAACAAGGAGAACAGTGCCAAGAAGAGTTCCGTAATAAAATGAAAACGGTCTATACAGGAAGATAGTACTGGAAGAATGCAAGATAATACTCATAGTATGCATGATAAGGTAGCCCCTTTTCCTTCTGGACTGACTTTGTAACCACTTGAGGAGCTTCCAGATTTTATGATCACATGGGTGGTATCCTATTTATAACTCTTCATTGACCAACAAGAAGTTGTTTGGTTTATGAATTGCATTTCCAAGGTGGATGGACAGCATCCTGTTTGGAAGGCCATCACATTACAACTGACTGATAGAAAACTCTGATTGAAGAAGGTAAGAACAAGCCATCTCTGGCTAAATTGCATGCTGTTTTCCTTGCAGTGATGGAGGAATTTAACAACAATGAAAGTTCCAACGTTTGGGTGTATATTGACTCATGAGTGGTGGCCAATGGCCTGGCCATATGGGCAGGCAAAAGGGAAATGGAAAACTGACTTATTAAAGGGACACCTGAATAGAGCACAGTCCTGAGGTAAATCACTCTATGGGAATTTAAGGGACACATTAAAGTAGGACATATAGATACCCATCAAAATAATCTTTCCTTAAGGCTGTCTCTACTCCAAACTGACTCCTTCAAATGTTAGGCATATTCATGCAGATGCAATTGCTATATCAGGCATATATCAAATGCTCTATCAAAATAATCTTCTTACTTAATTGAAAAGGCACTAGAACCAGTTAGAACCAGGATATCCTGGTGCACTCCCTTTAGGTGGCCACCTGGATCAAGAAATGAGTGTACATGAGGTTTCTGCAGTAATGCTGAGATGAGTGATTATCGACATATTCCTCTCATGCCTTCTAAAAGCAAAGTACCATCCTAAGAGATAGAAATTGTAGATGGCTGTGAGACAGACCTCCGGGCGGAAGGCCCTGCATATATCCGGCACGTAGAAATCATTGGATCTCTACCAGTAACCCTGGGAGACTATAAATTGGTCCTGACAGTGGATAGACATTTGATCTTGACTGGGCTTTGCATACTTAATGATAGATGTGAGTTGTATTAGTCTGCTTGGGCTACCATATCAACATACACAGACTGGATGGCTAAAACTACAGATGTTTATTTTATCACAGTCTGGAAGCTAAAAGTCCAAGATCAAGGTGCTAGCAGTATTGGTTTCTGGTAAGGCCTTTCCCCTTGGCTTGCAGATAGCCACTTTCTTCCCATATTCTCAAATGGTCTTTTCTCTATGTGAGTGTAGAGAAAAAGAGAAAGGGAGAGACAGAGAGAGAGAGAGAGAGAGAGAGAGAGAGACTGATGCTAATATGGAAGACCCAACATTTTTTTGGTCCAGAACATGTATTCTAACTGTATTGAGACCACTAGTACACAATATCAACAACATTCATAATGGATTAATCAACAGAAAAGAGGCTTTAGGAGAGCTAAGTGGCAGACTAAGCATCATGGGATAAGCTGAATTTGCTTTTTTTTTTTTTGAGACAGTTTCACTCTGTCGCCCAGGCTGGAGTGCAGTGATGTGATCTTGGCTCACTGCAACCTCTGGCTCCTGGGTTCAAACAATTCTCATGCCTCAGCCTCCTGAGTAGCTGGAACTACAGTCATTTGCCACCATGCCTGGCTAATTTTTTTGGTATTTTTAACAGAGACGGGGTTTCACCATGTTAGCCAGGCTGGTCTTGAACTCCTGACCTCAAATAATCTGCCTGCCTCGGCCTCCCAAAGTGCTGTGATTACAGGCGTGAGCCACTGCACCCCGCCAAGCTGAATTTGCTTTTAATGAGGAGTGGCATTTAGAGGAAGAGTTCTTAACTAGATTAGGCTGATTAAAAGCAAAGGATTGGAATAAGCAAAGGATTGGAACAAGCATGAAAAGAGGATGGGGATTTAGTGAAGTGGGTCACGCAGGCTCCACAGATAATGTTGTATAAAGTTAGGACCCAGTGTTGGGAAAGGGAAAGTACCCTGACCCAGCAAGACCTCTTGACTATGTTAATAAAGGTGGAAGACAAAATAGTCATTGTGCAATGGCTTCCCTTTCTGGCTACAAAGGGCACATCTATGGGAATCTTACGGACCTCTGTATTCATGGAAAACCTCTGAGGGCACTTGCAATTTACACTGATGCACTCTGACTGCACTCACTCCAACAGTACATCAGAATAAGATATATTCTGTAGTACAGTTACCAAGAATAAGAACAATTCTTAATAACACTATTTTCCTCCTCATAGGAGGCAAATGGGCCCCATCACACAATAACATACAATTGACACCAGTCTTGGCACAAGTCTGTTAACTGAGACAAAGTGATTGGCTTTATCCCTAACTGCCTTGGAACCCAGAAATAATTGAATCATGGGCTAATTGCAGTAACGATTATCCATCATGATATCTGGCATATGACCAAGGGATGATTCTGTTAAGGGAAATACCTCTGTAATTTTTACTGATTTATTCTGTAGTAAAACTGTACTGATTTGTTCTGTATTAAAACTGAATTGTACTGTAACTATATTGTGATATCGTGCAACACTGACATTTTGGGTTAGATTCAACTATCATGTGTACATAAGTTATATGATAATATCAATATTAATGGTCAAATACATTGAGAGATTGAAGTAAAGCCTCCTCAGGATGTAACACAATGGAAAGTGAATGACCCAAGGAAGAATGGGATTTAACTACCATCAACTAATTTGTATTCTATTACAAATAGAAGTTGGTGCAAAAGTAATTTATTTAATAAATCATCCTGTACAAGCTTATCACAAGGTACAATAATGGTATATCAAGAGAACAGTGCATAATCAAATTAGTATGAAAATAAGAAAATGTATGTAATACCTTTAGAGAATGGATTATTTCCTTAAGTCTGTCTCTACTCCAAACTGACTCCTTCAAATGTTAGGCATATTCATGCTGATGCAATTGCTATATCAGGCATATAAATGCTCTATCAAGTGCAGATGCTCCCCAAATCTGATTACTTTGCTGTAAGAGAACCCATGCCAAGAGCCAGAGTGAGAGGAACCGTGTGGGAAGGGATAAACTGAGTCAAATACTGCACATTCCCAAGAAGAAGCTGTCTTCAGGACTGGCCCTTGGCTAACAAATGTGCTTCATATTGAACACCTGTTTCTGTATGTCTGTGGCCTTGGGCCGTGCAGTACCAGTTTGATGAGATAGTTTATGTTAACAAATGTGATTTACGGTGAATTTCTCTTTTTCTCTGAGGGGCTGGAGCTTGAGTAGCCGAGACTTTGTTATGTAGTTGCTACATGCCAACAAGAGTGACACTTCATTAGAAATCTTAGGCAGCAAGGCTTGGTTGAGCTTCCCTTGTTGGTGACACTCTGCACATGCTGGCATAAATTATTGCTGGGAGAATTAAGCATGTTCACATGATACTACTAGGAAAAGACAACTGGAAGCTTGCATCTGGTTTCTTCTGGACATTGCCCACACATTTTTTCTTTAATTAGTTTTAATCTGTTTCCTTTGGCTTTAATAAATCACAGCTCTGAATGTAACAGCTTATGAGTCTTTGAGTCCTTCTCACTGAGCCTGCCAGTGGTCTTGGCAATCCCCGACACAGAAAATTTCTCAGCATAATAAAGGGCATCTGTAAAAAATCCAGAGATTTAACATCATACTTAATGGTGAAAGACTGAAAACATTCCTCCTGGATCAGAAATAAAAGAAGGATGTTCATTCTTGCCATCACTTATCTACATTGTACTAGAAGTTCTAGCCATAACAATTAGACAAAATGCATGCAGATTTGAAAGGAAGAAGTAAATGACATATATTTGTAGATGGCATCATCTTATATGTAGAAAATCTTAAGGAAACCCTTCCACTCACAAAATTATTAGAGCTAATAAATGGGTTTAGCAGAGTTGTAGGATACAAGATTAATATGCAAAAATAAGCTGTATTTCTATCCAATAGGAATGACCCATCTGGAAGAAAATTAAGAAAAAAATTCCATTTACAACAGCAACAAAAACTAAAGCACTTAGGAATAAATGTATCCAAAGAAGTGTAAGACTTGTGTATCACAAGTCGTTTTTGAAACACATAAAACAATGTTGAAAGAAATTAAAGACCTAAATAAATGGAAAGAGATCCTGTATTCATGAGAAGGAAAACTTAATACTGGTAAGATGGCAATACTCCCTCAGATTAATCTATAGATTCAATGTAATCTCTATCAAAATTTCAACAGACCTTTTTTTTTGCATAAATTAGGACAATGATCCTAAAATTCACATGGAATTTCAAGGGACCCCAAATAGTCAAAACATTCTTAAAAGTAAGAAAGTTGGAGAACTCACATTTCCTGATTTCAAAACTTACTAAAAGCTACAATTATCAAAACATTGTAGTACTAGCATAAGGAGACACATTTTGATCAGTGAATAATAATTGAGAGTCCAGAAATAAACAAATACGCCTATGGTAAATTAATTTTTGCTAAAGATGTCATGACCATTAGATGTGGTAAGAATAATGTCTTCAACAAATTGTTCTGAGGCAACTGGATATTCACACACAAACAATGAAATTGAACTTCTACCTTACAACATATACAAAATTGAACTAAAAATGGTTCAAAGACCTAGATATAAGATCCATGTATTAGCCCATTCTCATGCTGCTATGAAGAAATACCCAAGCCTGGGTAATTTATAAAGAAAAAAGGTTTAATTGACTCACAGTTCTCCAGAGCTGGGGAGACCCCAGGAAACTTACAATCATGGCAGAAGGGGAAGCAGACATGTTCTTCTTCACATGGCAGCATGAAGAGAAGTGCCAAGCAAAGTGCAAAAAGCCCCTTATAAACCATTAGATCTCATGAGAACTAACTCACTATCATGAGAATAGCATGGGGGTAATCGCTCCCAATGGAGGTAATGGCTGCCATGATTCAATTACCTCTCATGTGGTCCCTCCCATGACATGTGGGGATTATGGGATTACAATTCAAGGTGAGATTTGGGTGGGGAAACAGAACCAAACCATATCAAGCCAAAACTATAAAACTCTTAGGAGGAAATGGATAAATTCTCATGATCTTAGATTAAGCAATATGACAACAAAAACACAGGATCAAAAAAAAAGTGGGCTTCATTAAAATGAAAACCTTTTGTGCATTAAAAGGCATTATCAAGAAAATGAAGTAACAATCCATAGAATTGGAAAATATATTTGCAAATCATATATTTAATAAGGGTTTATTATGCAGAATATTAAGGAATTTTTTAAACTCTTACAACAAAAAGACAACCCAGTTAAAAAATACACAAAGAACTTGAATAGACATCTCTTTAAAGGAGGTGTACAAATGGTCAATAAACATATGAAAGGATATTTGGCATCACTAATCATTACAAAAATTCAAACCATAATGAAATACAACTTCACACCTATTAGAATAGCAATAATAATAATAATAATATATGTTGGAAATATTGTGACAAATTTAGAATCTCTGCACATTGCTGGTAGGAATGTAAAATGGTACAGCTGTAGAAAGCAGTCTGTTGGTCTCCCAAAATGTTAAACATAGAATTGCCATATGATCCAGCAATTCCACTCTCAGGTATATATCCAAAAGAATTTAAAACAGGGACTCAAACAGATACTGTGTATTAATATTCATAGCAGCATTATTCAGAATAGTCCCCAGAATAGAAATGACCCAAGTGTCCATCAAGAGAATGAATAAACAATATGTAATATGTACATATAATGAACTATTAAAGGAATGAAGTACTGATATATGCTCCAACATGCATGAACCTTGAAAACATTAAGTGAGAGAAACCAGACATAAAAAGTCACATATTATATAATCCCTTTCATATAAAATATTCAGAATAGGAAAATCAACAGACACAGAAAGTAGATACATGGTTGCCAGGGCTTGGAGGGAGAGATAATAGAGAGTGCCCATTAATAGGTAGAGTTTCTTTTGGGAGGTGATTGGAATGTTCTGGAATGATGTAGTCATGATGGTTTCACAACCCTGTGAATGTACTAAAAGCCACGGAATTATCGTGATGGTTAATTTTAGAAGTCAACTTGACTGGATTAAGGGATACCTAGAGAGCTCTGGAGAGCTGGTGAGGCATTACTTCTAGATGTGTCTGTGAGGGTGTTTCCAGAGGAGATTGGTGTGAGAGTCTGTGGACTGAGTGAAGATCCACCCTCACTGTGGGCAGGCATTGTCCAGTTGAGTAGGGGCCTGAACAGAACAAAATGGCAGAAGAAACATGAATTCACTCTCCTGTAGCTGGAACACCTTTCTTCTCCTGCCCTTGGATGTTAGAACTCCAGGTTCTCTGGCCTTCAGACTCCAGAATGCATCAGTGGCTCCCTGAATTCTCAGACCAACTGCATTGGATTGAGAGTTATTAATACATCATCAGCTTCCTTGATCCTGAGACTTTCAGACTTGGACTGAGTCAGCATTCCTGGATTTCCAGCTTGCAGACTGTCTGTCATGGGACCTCTCCGTTTCTGTAATCACATGAGGCAATTCACCTAATAAATCCCTTCTAATCTATCTGTCTGTCTGTCTGTCTGTCTGTCTGTCTGTCTGTCTGTCTACCTGTCTATCTATCTTACTGGTTCTGTCTTTCTGGAGAACCCTAACTAATACAATTATATACTTTAAAATGGCTAAAGTGGTACGTTTTATGTTATGGAAATGTTATCTCTATTTAAAAAAAGCAGAAGAAAAAACAAAACTCTGGCCTCCTCTGAGTGTTTTGGTTAAGGAGAAATAAGAATCTTGAAGGGTCATGTAGTATTTTCAATGCTGTTACAAAGACTAAAATTAAGTTACTTGGAAGATGATTTAGGCAACTTAGAACATTTGCACAGATCACATCAGTATTTCTTATAAAATCAATACTAAAAATGCATGAACATGTGCCACAACAGCAATAATGATGACAATAACAGCAACAAAGTGTGGTGGATATGATCTTTTGTGTATTAATTTGTATCTCAATCCTTATCTATATTTGAGCCCATGACCTAGACTCAGCATATCAGGGTCACTTGGTCTTGGATTTGAGTCAGGATCCAGGATCATAAAACAGCTAGACAAGAAGACATCCTTCCTGAGAGCAATGGTAGGGGTGTCATCCAGGCTGGCCAATTATTCTCATTTATTCCTGCTCATTTTCAGTACTCACTTCTTCATAATTTCTATAAAATCCATGAGAATCTTGACATCATTTCAAAATATTTCATTTCTGTTTAAATCAGCCAGCATCCATTTTGGTTGTTTATGAGAAATAACTGGCTGTAATGAAAATTTGCACTCACACCATCCGACAGCTGGACTCCCTGAACCTTGTGTTGGGGCAACTTCCTCAAGCTGTGAGGCCCTTGGTCTGGCCCAGTGTCCCCAGTCAACTGGTTTTCACCCCCAGAATTGTTCCCATAGTCGTTTTTCACTAATGTCTCTACTTTTAACCAAATAATTTAGCTCTATGTAGCCCACAAGTAATTTTTTTCTAATATCTACCTTCCCCTCCAATTCCTACCACTCATATCCATCAGAACCCAGTCAAAATTCGTCTTCTTCTTAAAAAAAACTGTTCCACCATACTTTAAACTTAACCTCTCCTAGACATTACAACAATGCTTGTTCTAAATGCCAAATCCCATGGCAATATCTGAATCCACACTTCTATAAGAATTATTCTCATATTTCTTCATATTTCCAGCTAGCCTGTTACTTCTGGAAAGTTTCTAATTTCTCCAGCAAATTCTTCTCTTAATATCTTGGAATATAGCTAGGACTACTCTCTACTTTGGATATTTTAAATTTCTAATATCAAGGACAATTGGTTTTGTATGAGCTAATTCATGTAATAATCTATTTCAATTGAAATCTAATTATATCAGTTTAGTAACTCCCTATGACCTTTGAGATAAATACAAACTCCTTAGTGGAACTTGAGAGCTTGAATGTCCCTCTGTTTGCTAGCCTCTGAGACTTCTGCAGTCTTTTTTTCACCTATTCTCTCTCATGCACTCTGTGTGTTACATTGATGAGCTCCTTGAAGTTTTAGGGCACCATCTTTTAGTGCATGCCTGTCTCCACACACATGGTTTTACTTTTCCTCAGATTTTATTTTTTCTACCACATAGATATTTACCCGAAGATTTAGCTCAAAATAGTTTTCTGTGAAGCCTTAGAAACTCAAATCAAGTCAGTCAAATAGAGAGCGGGACATGTGTGCTCTTATCTTAGCTTGGATACTAACTGTGTCCAAGGCAGGCCACCTGACCTCACACCATCTCAGCTTCTCAATAAGGTGATTGTTCTTATCAATCTGAGGACAGTCACAGTGGGTAGAAACTAAGATGACCAAGAGCTCAGAAAGACCTCAGAGGCTACAACTTATTGATTATAGATTACGAGTCTGTATTAGTCTGCTTGTATTACCATAAAGAAATATCAGAGACTGGTTAATTTATAAAGAAAAGAGGTTTAATTGGCTCATGGAAGTGTAGTGCAAGCATCTGCTTCTGTTGTGGGCCTTAGGAAGCTCACAATTATGGTGGAAGGTGAAGCAGGAGTAGACATCACATAGTGACAATGGGAGGAAGAGGGTGAGGGAATGAGGTCCTAGACTTTTAAACAACCAGATCTCAGGTGAACTGACTGAAAACTCACTTACCACCAAGGGGATGGTGCTAAACCATTCATGAGGGATCCGCCCCCGTAATCTGATCACCTCCCACCAGGTCCCATCTCCAACATTGGGAACCACATTTCAACATAAAATTTGGAGGAGACAAACATCCAAACCATATCAAGGTTTTACTGAAGATCTTTCATCTTTGCATTTAGAACCATTGACTAGCACATGCATTTGTGGACACTGAGATGCATTTCACTTCTTAAGCCATGGGGAATTAGTCCCATAGTATCTTCCCCTCTGGAAAATGAACATTCACAAAGCTAGGATGAGCACAGGGGCTCAGAAACTGGAAAATAAATGTATTGTTTTATGTTCCTGGCCAGGGAGAATAGGAATCTGGCGAGAAGAGAATGGAAAGATGACAGATTTGGAAGCTGTGTGCAGAAGCGTTAAGTGCCTATGGGGAATACACCGGAGCATATTGCCTGTTTACATTTTCTGGAGCAGTTGCTGCCAGCACAGGCAGACAAAGCCTATTTATCGAAGAGCACTGTTTTAGCTTCACCACAGCTGCATCAGAGGGTACAGCGAAGCTTCTGAGTGCACACAAAGCTGCCGGCTCAGGGAGAATGGTCGGCAACCTTCAACATACACTCTTTTCAGAATGTGGGAAGACAAAACACAAAAGAGTCTTGCAGAATAACTTCTGGTAAAATGTGTCGAATTCTTTAATAAGTAATTGAATGTAGCCTTTCTTGCTGCAAGTTGGATAGGAGCTGGGTATCTGTGAAGAGAGGGTGTGGAGAATAAATGAGAGGTAAATTTTTTGTGATTAGGCAAACCTTTACATTCAGTTTTGCAGTGAGTATTACTCAAATGGTTTGTGAATTCTACAAAGCATGCTGGAATATTTTTCATTAACATTCCTTGAGCTTTAATGATAGGTAGTATCTGCTGACAGATAACAGCCATTGTGGTTACCTGATGATACAGTTTATTCCATGGAAGGCAGGGTAGATGTGAGAATCCACTCCACTTAAAGTGGATACCAAGGAGTATCAATTAGGTGGCGAAAACATGAGCTCTAGGAGTGGGGTAATTCAGTGCTCCCTTATGTTTTGTTTTCAAGACTTTGGGTTTTATTTTTTATTTCTTCTTCTTGTTTTCTTGTCTCCCAGGCTGGAGTGCAGTGGCATGATCTTGGCTCACTGCAACCTCCACCTCCCAGGTTCAAGTGATTCTCCTACCTCAGCCTCCCAAGTAGCTGGGATTACAGGCACCCATCACCACTCCCGGCTACTTTTTGTATTTTTAGTAGAGACAGGGTTTTACCACGTTGGCCAGGTTGGTCTTGAACTTCTGACCTCAAGTGATCTGCCGCCTTGGCCTCCCAAAGTGCTGGGATTACAGGCATGAGCCACTGTGCCCAGCCAAGACCTTTGGTTTTAATAATTAGATGAAACCTCTTTCTGGACCTGAGGCCCCTTCAGTAGTTGTGACATTCATGTGATCTCTATGGGGAAAAAGTGAAGCAGAGACTCTCTGGTTTTCAGCATCTTCTAAAGCTTACTGGCATTGTGATACATCCTGGCATCTTGAGAGTAGGGAAGCTGACTGCTCAAGTCCATATCCCATGAATATATTCACAAATATTAGTATAACCCATAACACTTTCCATCTGACAACATCGTGGCTCTCCCAGATCACGTCCATTTTCTGTCACCATAATAACCAACAGTCACTGGAATGTAAGAGCCAAGAGAGCAGAAACCTTGTCTGCCTTGTTTTCTCTTTACCAAGTGGCTCCCAGAGTCTCTGGCACATTAGAGGCATCAGTAAATACAGCTGGATAGAATAATACCCCATCATGACAACGTAGCACTGAGAAATAGACAAGGGAAAGCAAATCTGTAAAGATGAGCTCTCCCTCAATTTGAAGGTGTGCGTTTGACTTCATCACCCCATCCAGGGATAGAGTCTTTCTCCCTTCTGGCCTCTAGGTTGTTAGATCCATATTTTCAGTGGAGATAATGTTCAAATTCTATGTGTCCTCCACAGCATCTAGATTTAATATTTCATATAAGGTGACCACAAACTTGAACATTTCTGTATTCATTAGTTAGATTTTATTTCCATTTGGGAAGGAGGTTTTCAGATGTCTGCTTAAGAAACGCGAGCCCTTGACCCAATTTTTCACTACTCAGTTCCTTCATACGTTATTTGAGCACAATGGCTTTTGACTCTCTGAGAAAAATAAACAAATAAACAGTAAAAACAAAAGAAAGAAAAACACCACCACCACTAAAACTCCTTTAAATTTAACATTAAAAATGTGAAAGAATGTAATAACGTCTTTTGCACATTATTACGTTCCTTGGATGCAATAATGTCCAAAGAACTGGAGGCCATTATTCCAAGGGAAGTAACTCAAGAATGAAAAACAAAATACTACATGTTCTCACTTGTAAGTGGGAGCTAAGCTGTGGGTATGCAGGGTCATAGGGAGTGGCATAATGGACACTGGAGATTCAGAAGTGTGGGGAGGGGTAATGTACAGTATTTGGGTGACAGGCACACTAAAAGCCTGGACTTCACTGTGCAATTCATCTGTGTAACCAAAAGCCACTTGTACTCCTAAAGCTATTGCAGCTATTGAAATAAAAATGAATAAATAATAAAAAAGAGAATGTCTATTTTACAAAAAAAATTTTAAATTAAAAATGTGTATCAGGCAAGAAGAAGCTATTGGAATAATGAAATATTTAGAAATCAAGTAAAATTTGGAGACTCCAAAAGACTTAGTAGGCAGATATTAATTAATTTGGGTGGAAATGGGTAGGTTGTCAATCTTTAAAACCATTGCAGCATCCTGAGCTTCAGCAATCAGATCAAGGATAAGACATGAATTAGTTCCAAACCTTATGTGTGATCAGAGCAAGAACAATTGACACATTGTCAATTCAGCCTCCAGGTTCCAGGCCAATGGTCTTTGCTCCTTTACATCTTTGTAGGACCCTGGACTAATTACCATAGCGTACTGCTAGCCTGGATCTCCTAGTGAGAGATATCACTTTGCACATCCTTAATCCATACTGGTTTTCATTGTGAAAATTTCACAACAGACAGAGTGTACTATAGCCCCGAGACAAATGAAGGAAAATCATGTCTCTTTACCTGGTAGATGACATTAACAACAGGCTGCAAAATGACTAAATTTGTAGCTCTCCTCAGTCTCCTCATAATTTGTCATAGTGGTGTGTGCATTTGGGGGCAGCTCTTCAAATCCAAAAAAAAAGAAAAAAAAAAGGGGAGGGAATAATCTACTGAGTATGCTTTTATTTTTTTTCTTACATTCAGTCCTTTTGTAACTATGCTTACTTTTGTTTTTATTAATGGTAATATTGGAAAAGGATAAAATGACTTCTTGGACTTAAAAAAAAAAGCCAAGAATAAACAGCAGCCCCAAACTTTGTGATTTCTCACTTTATTAGCCAGATTTCTAGAAGATGATCCTGGTGAGGGCTGGGCACGGTGGCTCATGCCTGTAATCCCAGCAATTTGGGAGACCGAGGTGGGCGGATCACTTGAGGTCAGGAGTTCACCAACATGGTGAAACCCTGTCTCTACTGAAAATACAAAAATTAGCTGGGTGTGGTGTTGTGGGAAGTCAGGGACCCCAAATGGAGGGACCGGCTGAAGCCATGGCAGAAGAACATGGATTGTGAAGATTTCATGGACATTTATTTGTTCCCCAAATTAATACTTTTATAATTTCTTGTGCCTGTCTTTACTGCAATCTCTAAACATAAATTGTAAAGATTTCATGGACACTTATCACTTCCCCAATCAATACCCTTGTGATTTCCTATGCCTGTCTTTACTTTAATATCTTAATCCTGTCAGCTGAGGAGGATGTATATCACCTCAGGATCCTGTAATAATTGCATTAACTGCACAAATTGTACAGCATGTGTGTTTGAGCAATATGAAATTTGGGCACCTTGAAAAAAGAACAGGATAACAGCAATGTTTAGGAAACAAGAGAGATAACCTTAAACTCTGACCGCCGGTGAGCCGGACAGAATAGAGCCATATTTCTCTTCTTTCAAAAGCAAATGGGAGAAATATCTCTGAATTCTTTTTCTCAGCAAGGAACATCTGTGAGAAAGAGAATGCACACCTGGGGGTGGGTCTCCGAACTGGCCTCCCTGGGCGTGGCCATCTCCTGTGGTCGAGACTGCAGGGCTGAAATAGACCCCAGTCTCCCATAGCGCTCCCAGGCTTATTAGGAAGAGGAAATTCCCACCTAATAAATTTTGGTCAGACCGGTTGATCTCAAAACCCTGTCTCCTGATAAGATGTTATCAATGTCAATGGTGCCCAAAACTTCATTAGCAATTTTAATTTCATCCCGGTCCTGTGGTCCTGTGATCTCGCGCTGCCTCCATTTGCCTTGTGATATTCTATTACCTTATAAAATACTTGAAGTCTGTGACCCACACCTAATTGCACACTCCCTCCCCTTTTGAAACTCCCTAATAAAAACTTGCTGATTTTTGCCGCTTGTGGGGCATCACGGAACCTACCAACATGTAATGTCTCCCCCGAGCACCCAGCTTTAAAATTTCTCTCTTTTGTACTCTGTCCCTTTATTTCTCAAGCTGGCCGACACTTAAGGAAAATAGAAAAGAACCTATGTGAATATCGGGGCAGATTCCCCGAGAGTGTGGTGGTACACACCTGTAGTCCCAGCCACTCCGGAGGCTGAGGCAGGAGAATCGCTTGAACCCGGGAGGCAGAGGTTGCAGTGACCTGAGATCACGCCACTGCACTCCTGCCTGGGTGAGAGTGGGGAAAAAAAAAATCCTGGTGAGATGCTTTGAGGGAGAAGGAGGCCGCTAGTGACAAAAATTACTAAAGCTTCCATGACATTGTAACAGAGACAATCTAGTGCTGTGGAAACCTTGCTGTGCAAAATAATTACCTGGGGTCTTGTTACAATATAGAGTCTGATTCAGGTTTGGGGCCCAAGAGTCTGCATTTCTTCCAGTTCCCAGGTGATAATGATGCTGCCGGTTTACAGACATCCTTTAGTTGGCAAGTTCTAGAGACCGACCTCCATGATATAGTAATTTGTGACTGAAGAAAATCACTTACCCTGTTGGAACATCAGGTTTATTTATTTATTATAAATTGGGGTTAGTAATATCAATAATATAAATGCCTATCTCACAAAGATGTTGTGAGACATAAGGTGAATAATTATATGTTTATTTTACATATATATGTCCATGTTTACAGCATGTGCTGGAAGGCTTCATGAAAATATTATTGATGAGGCCGGGTGTGGTGGCTCACGCCTGTAATCCCAGCACTTTGGGAGGCCGAAACAGGTGGATCACCAGAGGTCAGGAGTTTGAGACCAGCCTGATCAACATGGTGAAACCCCATCTCTACTAAAAATACAAAAAAATTAGCCGAGGGTGGTGGGACATGCCTGTAATCCCAGCTACTCAGGAGGCTGAGGCAGGAGAATTGCTTGAACTCAGGAGGCAGAGGTTACAGTGAGCCGAGATCATGCCACTGCACTCCAGCCTGGGCAACAGAGTGAGACTCTGCCTCAAAAAAGAAAAGAAAAGAAAAGATTATTGATTAATCATTAGTCCATATCTACTGTTTTATTGTTGCCATTGTCATGACAAAGGGCACATAGAAACCTGTTAAAGTCACTATTGGCCTTCAGTGATTTCTCTTTCAAATACCATCTTCTGTTCACGTTAACAGGACTTCACCTGGTTAAAAATCCAGGAAGTGGGCCAGTGGACACACAAGGACTTGTCCCAGCCACAAAGGCCATTGCCCTTCGCATGGAAAACTGTACAATGCAAGACTCTTGGGAAATTTTAACCTTGGTGCCATGCGGATTGCCATTTGATTATTACTACAAAAGAATGACTAGATAATAAAGCCTGCAGATTTAAAACCAGGTTGGAAGCAAATAAATGTAAAACAAAGCTGCATTCCCTTAGGAAAGGATGTAATGAACTGAACAACTGCTGGTTTGTTCAACTGAGCTCTGTGCTTCCATTTAGGGTCTCTCTCTCTCTCTCTCTCTTTCTTACTTGCTCCCCCTCTTTCTCTTTCTGTCACATGCACAGAGCCAGGAAGATAAAATTAAACTTCAGAAAGGAGCTGTGTTTCTGGACTGCCAGCTTTAAGCCAAAATTGATAGTAAGACACTGCTATCTGAAATGGTCTCATCGCAGACTTGGCTTATCGGATCAGTGGAGGAGGTAGTTGTCTCTTAGCTCAGAGGTAAGCCAGATTCAGTATACAATTTTAGAGAAAATATTTTTTCTGTAAGAATGTCCCCTGCTGTACAGCTTGTTTTGGGAGCTGACTGTGGCTGACAGGATATGTGTTTTCTAGTACAATTAGGCAGAACAGGGCACAGGCTAGCCTGGCCGTCATCAAGAAGTCAGCCTCAACTGGCTGCACCAAAACACAACTTTGTAATACACAGCCTGTTGAAAGCAACAAAAGTTGGGACGGTACCTTACTTGCAGGCAATAGAGACAGGCTCTGGCTAAGATAAACAAACAAACAAACAAACAAACAAAGGGAATCTATAGGAAAGGCATGGGGAATTCATAAGGTTGAAAGAGGGTGGCAGAATCAAGCCTGAGTCACAGAAACAAGGCAGCTCTAGATGGTGCTAGTAGCAGGAACAGCTCCACAATTTCCCCTACTAGCTGAAACAAGCTCTGCAGCTTGTATCTTGCTGCTGAGAAATCACAATCTCAAATAAAAGTCTGGTGAGCCACGTCTTAGGTAAAGGGGCATTGAGAGAGAGAGTTCGGCTATGGAACCTGCAATAACTGCCTTAGCTTCTATAGTGAAAGGGCAGGTGCCAGAACTTAGCACCCCAGGAAATGATAAGAGGTGCTGAGTGAGTCCCCCTAAAAAATGTTCATTGAAGGAGAAAAGTTTAGGTGAGAAACTTAAAACTCAGATTGTAATCTCTTTTCTTCAGACTTCCATGTTAACTAGGTCTACATAGACCTCCTTGGTGGATTTTGGATTTCTCTCCATGAAGCTGGGTACTTTAAGCCTGAAAGGGTGGAAGCTGAAACACTCGGGCATGATGTAGACACAGGCAATCTTCTTTGCATCAATATGGGACATAGATCTTGGTGACAATTGCTAGAAGTGGTTTCTGTACATGTACCAGGTCAGTGCTATTGTTGGCATTATGAAATTTGAAAGAAAAGAAGGAAGGCAGGAAGGCAGGAACACAGGAAGGAAGGAAGGAAGGGAAAGAAAGAAGGAGAAGGATAAAGGAAAGGAAGGGAAGGGAAGGAGGGAAAAGAGAGAGAGAAAGAGAGACAAAAGGGAAGGAGGAAGGGAAGGAAGGAAGGAAAGAAAGGGAAGGGAAGGGAGGAAGGAAAGAAGGAAGGAAGGAAAGAAAGAGAAAGAAAGAAAGAAAAGAAGGAAGGAAGGAGAGAAAGGAAGCAAGGAAGGAAGAAAGCAAGCAAGCAAGAAAGAACAAAGAAAGAAAGAGAGAAAGAAAGAAAGGGAAAGGAAAGGAAAGGGAGGGGAGGGGAGGGGAGGGGGAAGGAGAAAAGACAGAGAGAAAGAAGGGAAGGAGGCAGGGAGGGAAGGAAGGAAGGAAGGGAGGAAGGAAGGGAAAGAAAGATGGAGGGAGGGAGGGAAGGAAGGAATGAATGAAGGAAGGAAGGAAGGAAGGAAAGAGAAGGGTCACAAACCTAAACAGATTCATCAAAGATTAGAATCAAGATAAGAAGCTGAATGAGTTGGAGAATAAGGTTCAAATAGACTGGGGGAATGGAAAGCAGCAGGGTAGCTCTCCGGTCAGCTTCTCATTCAGTTCAGATCGAATGATTTGGTTTCAAACATTAAGAGTCTCAGGTCAATGCACCAGCAGGGCATGGGGACATGGCAGTCTTCCTCACAGCCTGGGGAAGGTCGTTATAGACCCAGCCCCAGTTATTATGGACCCAGGCCCAAGAGCCATGCTAGGACTTTATTGTAGGCTGATGAAGTAAAGAAAATAATTTAGGATCTACAGTAGCATGTAAAGAAAAACAAACAAACAAACAAAAAACCCAGCAGCATGGGTTAAAGACAGAGTACCATCCATTTCTAATGAGAGGACAAGTTAATCATGGCAAACTCAGGCCTGATTTTGACTGTTATTGATATCAAGAAGTCTAATTTTATGGCCAGAAGTTTCTGGAGAGTGGCAGCATAATCATTCTGGTCTTGTTAAGGGGTTTGTTTCTAGATGGATTCGATAATATATAAAGTCCAATACTTGCATTGCAGAGATGAGCCAGTCCTTATGGGGGCAAGACAAAGCCACATGAAACATCTGGCTTCCATGAGCAGAAACAAGTTTCAAAACATGCTCAACTGCTCATGTAGCTGATTTGTTCTCCCAGTTTTAAAACTGGGCACCTAATGGAGAGGTTGAGTAAAGGAAGCAGCCTGATAGGCATGTCTTTGCCAGCTTTTACTTCCCCGTTCTCCCTCCAATCCAGGGTGCTTAGCGTCCAACTACAAATCTTTCATCGAGGAAAGCAGGGTGCAGACTTAAAAGAAATCCTGAGTTCATATTTCCATTTCCTAAGAAGCAAAGTATTTTTACTTCAATCGTCAACTCTTAAGAGAACTTCAGTTCTATTGAAGGCTGAGCAAGAGCAAAAAGTAAAAAGAACTTAAGTATACACCTGAATGTGACCAGACAAGAGTAGGGAGTTTTTCCTAGTACAGTGTTTCCAAAGTAATGGCAAGCTTTAGACATTTTCATTCAGGAGAATATATTTGGAGATGAACAAGTTTGAACTCTCAAGAGTGGAGGAACAGGAATGACCTTATCCTGTATCTATGTCTTGCTTTATGTTAAAACCTTTGAGAATGGAGACCCCTCTGAATCCACATAACTACAAAACTAAACAGAAACCATCAGTGTCAAACTGATTTCACTCTTGTCCAGAAAGATCAGGCTGTAAACCAACAAATAATTTCATTGTTTGCTTCATGAAGTTTTTGCAAATTAATTTATGGGAACGGTTTTCTCAATCTAGGTAAATAGCTCTCCTACCTGGAGAAATAAATTTTTCCCCTGGACAAACAACTCATTTATCAAACAAAAAATTTCCATAGCAAGATTGGCTTTAAGACCATCACCTCACCCATCTTGAAGCATTAAATAAAAATAATTCATCCAAATCTACTCAGCTCCTAGCCTTGAAACACCTGCCTTATACTCCTTGATCCCAGTCTTCAAAATCCTTTAAATATCTTTCCCTGACATCCTCCTTCTGAGCTACTACTAAGGCCCTGCCAGCATTGTATCTTTCTCTACTGCGACGTGCCCAGTAAACCTAGGTTTGCTTCATCAAAGTGTTTTCTGGTGTTCTTTGGAGAGCCCAGAGTTGGCTCTTTCCCGATCATCCTCTTCACTTCCATATGCTGCTTACTGACACTGTTTAGGGAGACTTCTTTGCTCTGCTGAGAATCTCCAAGACAGGCAGGAGTAATGAAAGACCAAAGAAAATGAACTGAAGTCAGCGTGAGAGGTGGTATGATCCTAATCTCTTTCATCTCTCTTTATGAAGAAAAAAGTCTGTCTCGACCCAGAGAGAGTGATAATCCCTCCAGTTTATTTTCAAGACAGCTCAGTGAAGTACTAATTTAAATAATGTAAAGTTATTTTTTTAAATAGACATTTTTATCTTAATTTTTCTATAATTGGCAGGAGAAAAATGTCCAATTCCCTAGTCATGCTTAGTCATGCTTACTGGGAATTCAGAGAGGCCAAGTGCATCCCTCCCATTGAGCTGGCATCAGTGAAGGCTGTCACAGAGCACTGTGCTATGTGAGCCCGACATGGAGCCTGGAGGAACAGGCATTCACATCAGGTATAAAGCAGTGAAAGCAGTGAAAGTCAAGCTGTGGAATAACTAAATCAGCTCATTCTGACATTATTGTTTTCAAGAGCTGTGACCATCATTGACATTTCCATGGCATTTTAAGGCATTCCACAAATATCTCATAAACATGCCTAATCCAAAGCCTGACCTTCCACTTAAAATACAGCTACTTATGAGATTTATTTTTTTCTGCTCCACATTTTCTCTTTCTTTTGTGCTGTCCACGTATGCTTATTTATTTATACCACATCTACTTCCATCGAAGTGATTTGAGGCAGCTTACAATAGAAGTGAAAATAAATGAGGCCAAAATGTGCCTTCCAATAGGACTAAAACACAGGTTGCCTACAGTTTTCATAAAAATTTCGGCAATATTACTGCTCCTTATTACTCCCGTCCAATGTCCTTAGCATCTAACTGCAACTCTTTCTTACATACACATCCTGCAGAGTTGAAGGAAATCTTGAATCCAAATTCCCAAATCCCACCAAAACATTTTTCCTTTATTTGTCAATTTGACAAATGAAGGGAAAGAACTGGCCAGGCGCAATTGCTGACGCTTGTAATCCCAGCACTTTGGGAGGCTGAGGCAGGCGGATCACAAGGTCAAGAGTTCCAGACCAGCCTGGCCAACACAGTGAAACCCCGTCTCTACTAAAAATACAAAAATTAACTGGGCGTGCTGGCGGGCGCCTGTAATCCCAGTTACTTGGTAGGCTGAGACAGGAGACTCGCTTGAACCCGGGAGGCAGAGGTTGCAGTGAGCCCAGATCATGCCACTGCACTCCGGCATGGGAGACAGTGTGAGACTCTGTCTCAAAAAAAAAAAGAACCGAGAGAACTTCAGTTCCACTGAAAGTGGTGACTTTGATTCAAAATATGCATCACACCTACACACACAGAGGCACAATCAATTAATCCATCGAATTTTCTTCCTCCTTATTTCCACGTGGAGTCAATAATCTAATTCAAGAATTCAAGGCATGGCAAATGTTTTCTGCAAAGGAGCAGATACTTTTGGCTTTGTAGGTCATACACTGCTTGTTGCAACTACTCAACTCTGCTGTTAAAGCACAAAAATAGCTGTAAAAATGTGTAAATATGTAAAGAATGAACATGACTGTGTCCCAGTGAAACTTTATTTACAAACAGACGTGGGAAGCTGGGTTTTGTCCACAGGCCATAGTTGGCTGACTCCTCACTGAATGTTCTGCCTTCCTCCAATCTAGGTTCAGAGCTGAAGGTGAAGTGGAGGAAAGAAAAGAAGCTAGAAGTATTCAAAGTGAACAGAAAATTGGCCATATTGCTGTTAGTATCCCCTCTTTTTCTGTTGGGTTTTTAGTTTGTTTTTGTTATTATTATTATTTTGATAGGTTGTGTTTTTGTTATTCCTGTTATTGTGGGCAGAATGGTAGCCCCAAAGATATATCCATGTGCTAGTCCCTAGGACCTGTAAATAATATTTTATTTGGAAAAGAGCTTTTGCAGATGTGATTAAGTAAAGGATCTTAGAGATAAGGATGAGGATCTTGAGACCCTGAATAATTTGGATAGACCCTAAATTCCCCCACAAGCATGCTTATGAATTAGACACACACAGAAGAGAAAGTGATGTGACAATGGAGTCAGAAATTGGAAAGATGCTGCCACAAACCAAGGGATGCTGGCTGGCAGTCACCAGAGCCTGAAGAGGCTGGCAGTCACCAGAGCCTGAAGAGACAAGGAGCAGATTCTCCCCAGCAGTCACCAGAGCCGGAAGAAACAAGGAGCAGATTCTCCCCTGGAGCCAGCAGAGGAAGTGTGGGTCCGTGAAACTGACTCAGCCCAGGGAGGCATGCAGAGCATCTGTCTCCAGGACTGTTAGAGAATACGTTTCTGTTGTTTTCATCCATCCAGTTTGTATTAGTTGCAGTATCCATAGGAAAGTAATAACACCGCATTTCTCACTTGTAAGTGGGAGCTGAGCAATATGAACACATGAACACAGGGAGGGGAACAACACACACTGGGGCCTGTCCAGGGGGTGGGATGGGGTGGGGGAGAGCATTAGGAAAAATAGCTAATGCATGTGGGGCTTAATACCTAGGTGATGGGTTGATAGGTGCAGCAAACCACCATGGCACATGTTTATCCATGTAACAAACCTGCACATCCTGCACATGTACCCCAGAACATAAGATTAAAATTTTAAAAAAGTGAAATAAAGTAATAAACCTGTATTTCCTTCCTCTGCATTGGAAATAATTTCTTTTCTGTTCTTTTACCTTTAACATGTATATTTGACTTAGCAGTATGTAAATCCAATCAACATCTCTATATTTTTACGAAACAATTGCGAAAATTCAGAACAACTTAATTTTCTCCTGCCATGTCAAATTACATGCCATTATTATTCAGCATTTTGCATTTCCTTATAGTTAACTTTCCACATTCATTGTTAAAATTTAGATATCATTTTATCTTTTCTTTAAAATTAACAATAATTTACCTATATCCTTATATTTACCAATTTTACCAGTTTATTTACTTATTATTGTTTTTATCTAATTTTCTTACTGAAGTACATTCTTTAAGAGATCGTTCAGAGAGAATCTACAGAGAACAATTCTCTTACTCCTTTTATTGGGAAAAAAAAGTTTGAATTTTGCCTTTAAATGATACTTGAGCTAGATGAAAAAGTCTAGGTGGACAATTATTTCATTTGACATGTGAAGTGATCGTTTTATTACCTTCTCCTCTCTACTGTGCTGCAGAGAGGTCTTCTTACAGTCTACTTTGTGTTTATTTTGTGATAATCAGTCCTTCCCTTATGGCTGCTTGTATGACTTTGTCTTTTTCTTTGTTGTTCTACAGCATTTTTATCTAGGAGCTCAGAGTTTGGTGGGCTTTGTCAATCTGAGAATCCATGCATCTTCCATTCTAGAAAAATAATTCAGTTTTTATCTCTTTAAATATTGCACTTCTCTCATTTCCATTTTTCTTTATTTCTAAACTTAATAATGCATATGTTCAACCTTCTTATACTACCTTTTAGGTCTCTTAATCTCACTTTTATAGTGTTCATTTATTTTTGCCTCTAGGCTGAACACTCAGTAATTTCAACCTTTTTTCTTCTAAATTTTTGTCTTTCTAAGTTTTTGTTAAATCTTTTTAACCCATTCATTGAGTTATTACTATTATAATTATTTTTATCATTAGTTTGATTTGTTTCTTTAAATGTCTTCCTATTTTTCATAGTATCCTTTTTTTATTGTGATTTTATTTATTTATTTATTTATTGAGATGGAGTCTTGCTCTTGTCGCCAGGCTGGAGTGCAGTGGAGGGATCTCGGCTCACTACAACCTCCACTGCCCAGGTTCAAGTGATTCTCCTGCCTAAGCCTCCCAAGTAACTGGGACCACAGGCACACACCACCATGCCAGGCTAATTTGTGTATTTTTTGTAGAGATAGGGTTTTGCTGTGTTGCCCAGGCTGGTCTTGAAGTCCAAGTCATATGAAGGGAAAATGCCTATGCATTTAAAAGCCTAAACATCTTATAATGAGCTCATATTCAGTGGAATATGATTTTTCTGTGGGAGATCTGTGCACCTTGGGTTTTGGAAATTTCCAAATTGAATGTTATGGCATCAAGTGCTACCGCGGATCATTGGAGAAATTGCTCCTCGGTTCCTATGTTCGTTCAGTGTAAGTCTCACATTAGTCTTGAGATTTGTAATGTCTTATTACGAGGTCATCTTCCGTACAAGCTCTTTTGTTGGTTTGTTTCTTTGTGCATGTATGTGCACACACAGGAGATACTTGTGCCCTGTGGATTTTGAGAGTTTCAAAATAGAGTGTCAAGGCATGCATGAGCTTCTACTTAGGGTCCCGGGAGATTACTACCCTGAGTTCAGTTTATATGACAATTTACTGTCCTGGGATACTTATAGCACACGTGAGCTGAATTCAAGAATCACATCTGTTCATACTGAAGTCGTGAGATTTGCAAAGCCTTATCATGAGCTTATCTCATAATGAGTCGGAGTTTGCGGATGTGGGTGTTTATGTGTGTGGTGGAGATTGGGGGAGATTTGTGCAAGATGTCCTCTGGAAATCTACAAATAGAGCAGTATAGCATGTGCTTCTAATGAAGGTCTTGGGTAATTTACTGTTTAAAATTCAGTTTATATGCTAATTTATCAAATTGGGATACCTAGAGCATGTGTTGGTATGAATAAAGGTTTCACATCTGTCTATGGTAAAGTTTTGGGGTTTGATTTGCATAAAATATTTTTCTTCTCTGTGAAAGATACTGGAAGACGTTATGTTTTCTTGTTGCTGTTCATGGCAGTGAGTGGAGGTTTTCAAACTCATTTTTTTTTCCCTGAAAAAAAGAGTCCTTCAGAGACGTCACTTGGTGCATAGCTCTTAGTTGTGGCTTTCCGTCTCATACAGTCTTCAAGAATACAGCTACTGTTCCTGGATGGATGTTAAATCACAACCTCTCAAAGGGCTCAGGCCTATATATTGCTTTTACCCTCTGGACTGCTACTGAGTCAGCTTGTAAAATAACTGCCTTGGTTATGAATTTTCTCTTTTGTTTTTGTGAAAGAAAGTTAGATTACCATCTTTCAAACTTGACTGTATATATTTCTGATGCTTTTCAAAAAAATTCAGGATTACTATATGTTTCAAGATAAAAGAGTGTCCGTGTTAGTTTTACTATTTTTTATTTAGATTATTTAGTCAGTGTTAGTTTTATTATTCAGCCATGTTGCTGAATATATTTCTTAGCAACTCTAAATTTAAAAGCCAAGAGCGAGGCCAGGCATGGTGGCTTACTCCTGTAACTCCAGCATGTTGAGAGGCCAAGGCTGGAGTATTGCTTGAAGCCATGAGTTTGAGACCAGCCTTGGCAAGCTAGTGAGATCACACCTCTACAAAAAAAAAAAAGAAAAGCAGCAATTTAAAAAATTAGCCAGGGATCATGGTGGACACCTAGAGTCCCAGCTGATCTGGAGGCTGAGGTGGGAAGAGTTGGAGGCTGCAGTGAGCTGTGATTGCACTACTGCACTCCAGCCTGGATGATAGTGAGATGTTTTTTCTAAAGATATAAAAATAAAAAGCCAAAAGCTAAAGAAGATCTATATGTTAATGTTTCCAATGGCGCTGTGAGTGCCAGGCAAGGAAAGCACTGATGTCAAGGCAGTGTAAGGAATGAGAAAGTGGGCAGTGGGGTCATAAAGCAGGAAGCACCAAAACAAGACCAGTCAAAGAGAGAGGGCGGTGGTGAGGAGGAGAATGGGAAGAGACTGCGGCCAAGACCACTGCCATCAAGGAAGGGAACTCTGTCGTGTGCTTGCTGCTGATCCAGAGCCAATCCAAACACTGAGTCCAGCAGAATGCGTAGATTGGAGCAGCAGAGGTACACCTAAGCAACTGCATCTCCTCAGCGGGTGGTCTACACAGCATCAGCACCCTCTCAAGGTGCATTAGGAATGTAGAATCTCTGGTCTCAGCTTAGAGCTACCGAAATCAGAATCTGCATTTTAACAAGATCCCCAGTGATTTGTTACATTCACATTGAGTTGCAAAAAGCCCTTGTGGAGCACTCTGATTAAAGTACAGCCTTGGGATCAGAAAGAACTGAGTTTGAATATCCAATCCACATATTATTAGCCATGTAAACTTAGGGAAGTGGCTAACATTCTTTAAAGCCTTGGTTTCTTCATTTATAAAATGGGACTAATAATATCTGTCTCACAGGATTTTTGTGAAAATTGAGTGAAACAATTTAAATAGTGTAAAACATTTAGCCCAGAGTCTGGTAGGTAGTGATAGTAACTCTGAAAAAAAGAAGTTAGTTACTTTTTTAAAAAAAAGAAAAAAAATAAGGTCTTGCTCTTAAAAAAAGCAAAGAAGGAGGAGATATAATGAAATAATTATTTTTATTCACAGCACTTATTTTCATGGTTCAATAACTCATTATCATTCAACAAACATGTAGTAATCACCTATAGGAGGCCAGATATTATATTATACATTAGGAAAGTCAAATGTGAATAGAATGCCATCTTTGCCCTTGAGAAGCTTGCTGTTTCAGGGAAGAAGACATTTAACAAGAAATGTGGGATGCTTGAGTTGAATCAGAAAGTATTCATAAGACTTTATCGAGAAGAAAAGGGGACATCCATTCCAGGAAGAAGGAAATCTATAAGTTATTCTCAGATTTAGAAAGTGAATCTAAGAACCTGTTAGGATTCTCAGAACAACATAGAATATGAATGTAGTCAACATACCCAATGCCACCACTAGGTAGGAATAGAAATAGCAGACATTTATAAAGTAACAACTATTCTGATTTTCTGAAACTTTGATGAGATACACGTGCCAGCAATTCTAAGTCTTTACATAGGGATTTCCATGCAAGTTTCATCCTCACAATCATTGCATGGAGGTGATACTCTCAAGGTCTCTTACAGATGAGGATTCTGATTTATGGCAAGACCGAGTGACAAGCAGAGCTGGGCTTTGACCCTATGCCACCTGGCTATAGAATGCACTGTTAACCATGTGCTACACTCTCATTAGATAATATGGCTCTTAAAAAAAGAATATGAAATCTTTAATTGATATATGTAAGCATTCTTAATGAGGATGTTCATCAGGAAAGTGGAGCATCTGAGGGGCTCCATCTTCCTTCCTTAGCTGTTCAACTGGGCTCCCCAGTGCAGCAAAAGCACATTTGCAGGCAGCAGTACCAAATGTTAGATTTTACTAACATTCCTGTGGTCACAGGATAGACAGCAGTGACAGTCTTATGAGAAAACTGTTGGTAAACACCATACAGGAATCCCTGCTTTTGGTCATCATCTGGGGATTAAGACGGGAATTTTAAACTGTGTCTAATTGGAAAAAAGAAGGAAGGGGCTGGAGATGTGAGGAGTGTGATCACTATTCTTAGAAACCAAATGCTTTCCCAGTGAAGAATAAATGGATAATTTTGATGATGCTCATTAATTAGATCCAGGAACAATGAGTATAAATCCATTCTTTCCTTTAACAAAAACTTCCTGCCAGCATTTATGGGGTGAACAATGGATATAAAATTCCAATAAGACTTTCAAATACCTCTTGTAGATCATTTTTAAGACCCATTTATATCATTTTGAACTATAATATACTGTACTATATATAATAAAACATTGGTTTAACATGAGAGAAGCTTATTTCTCTTTCATTTAAACAAGTCTTACAGATAAGCAGCCAGCTTGGGGTGTGTATGGCAGCTTTAGCCATTAGAAACCAAGGCTCCTTCTCTCTTTCTAATCCACAATCTTCAAAGTTACCTCATAGCCCATTATGATTGCTGGAGCTCCTGCCCTTGCATGGCAAAAAGGGGGAAGGAGAAAAGACCAAAAAAAAAAAAAAAAAAGAAGTGTAATCATGGAAGAATCAGTTCTCTTTAAGGATCCTTCTTGGAAGTCATAATCAACATTTCTGTCATCTGCTGTCACTTGTTATTACCCTAAGTGCAAAGATCTCAGAAATAGACTCATTAATAGCTCAAATAAAATCTTAATAATAAAGGCAGAATAGATATTGAGTAATCAACTAGCAGCCTCTATCACACCTCCAACCTGAAGATTATCTTATTCAGCTTTCTTTCTTTCCCCCCTCTTTTTTCTATACTTTCTTCCATTCACTCAAAAAATATTAAGCATTGTCCAGGCGTGGTGGCTCATACCTGCAATTCCAGCACTTTGGGAGGCTGCAGTGGGCAGATCAAGAGGTCAGGAGATCGAGACCATCTTGGCCAACATGATGAAACCCTGTCTCTACTAAAAATGCAAAAATTAGCTAGGCATGGCAGCGCATGCCTGTAATCCCAGCTACTCTGGAGGCTGAGGCAGGAGATTTGCTTGAACCTGGGAAGAGGAGGAGGTTGCAGTGAGCCGAGATCGCATCACTGTACTCCAGTCTGACAACAGAGCTAGATTCTGTCTCCAAAAAAAAATTAAGTATTTCTTTTGCTACACACAGAGAAAGGTATCAGTGGAAACACACACACACACACATACACACACACACACACACAGATACAAGTGAGTGAGGAATTCATGAGGAAGACTCCACTCCTGGATTTTTGAGTAATCTCACATATTCTCTAAAATATTAACTACTACCAATGTATTAGGAGTTTCACACAAATATCTAAGGCCACCTATTACCACCTAGGGCTGGGGCATGAGGGAAAGCCAGGGGTTCTCAGAACCTTCCAGCATTGGGGGAGAAGCCTTGCAGAGCTAGACCTCAGGTTTTTTGAAGAGGAGACATCACTGACTTATTACAATGCCTCAGCATCCCAGAGCTGGGGTCTAGCAGAGCTAGGATTCTCTGAGGAGGCAGGAAGTGCTGTCTAAGTGGTGTTCTTATCTTTCAGGCGGTGAAATGAGGCTACTTCTGGATGTGCCTCAAAACAAAACAAAGCAAAACAAAAAAACACTAGGCTGGGTATGGTGGCTCACACCTGTAATCCCAGTACTTTGGAAGGCCCAGGTGCAAGGATTGCTTGAGCCCCGGAGTTTGAGACCAGCCTGGGCACCATGATGAGACTCTTATCTCTACAAAAATTTAAAAAAATTAGCCAGGTGTGGTTACGCATCTGTGGTTCCAGCTACTTGGGAGGCTGAGGCAGGAAGATTGCTTGAGCCTAGGAAGTTGAGGTTGCAGTGAGCCATGTTAACGCCACTGCACTACAGCTTGGGTGACAGAGTGTGACCCTATCTCAAAAACAAACAAACACACACAAAAAAACTGGAGATTGGCGCCAATGCTACTGCCAGGAAAAGGGCCAATTGCTGAAGTGTCTCTTACAGGAACAACAAGCAATTCAGGAAGGGACAGGGCTCTTAAACCTCTCTACCTGCCTTTTATTTCACTCTGGTCCTGCTTAAAGGGAGGCAACTGACAAAGCAGAAGGAATGCTTGCAGAGTTCCAGCCCCAGCTTCATGAAGCAGAACAGAGGAGGATGTCTTTACAGCCCAGAGACAGTGGCTTATACCAGTATAGTCTGCTTGACTGGCCACTCAGCATTTACACATACTTCTCTACACACACTTGAACTTCCAGATGATAGCAATCATAAATTTTCACTTTTGCCTAATTGGTTGTAGCTACCCTCTGTAAAACGAAGACTTGCTCACTCTCTTTCCAAAAATGGGAAACAAAATCTGTTCATGAACTAAAGTCATTTTAATTTCCTCTTAACCTTTTATCCCTCTGTCCCAATTAATCCCTAAATCTCACTTTTTAGTACCATTTCCCCTCCACTCTGTCTCGACCATGACTGCCTTTTCGGTTTGTACCAGCTTTTACACGGGCTATTGCAATGGTTTTCAAAGGCTCCTCCTGCCTTTTTTGTTCTTTCTTTTGTAGGATCTCTATACTCTCTGCAGAATAATCCACATACACCACACATATTTTTTCGCTGCCACCCTACATCCTTCAAAATAAAAGCTAGAGCCTTAGCTTGGCCTTCAAGATCTTCAATCAGAGGGCCTGGAAGAGGCTTTTCATCTCCATTGCAATGACTTCAAGCCTTCTATGTGAGATGTGAGTCTTTCAAAACTCAAAATTCTTACCCTCCATCATATGTCACCTCTATGTCTTTGTTTATATCGTCTGTCTAGGGTGGCCTTTCTACCTTTCCTCACCTGGCTTTCAAGACTCAGTTCAGAGAGCATCCCCTTCAAGAGCCACCCACACCACCCCCCACCAAATCCTAAGCCATGATGTGCACTTCTTTTATGCTCTACTTGCATCTCTAGATTTTGCTTTCCTTATTATACAGCGATATAGTTTTAGATGCCTTTTATTCCCATTAGACTGTAAGTCCTTCAAAGCAGAGTTGGTATTTTTTTCCCTTTATATCTCTGCAGGTAGCACAGGAGCTAGCACCAAACATCTGCTTGAAACATGTTTATCTCTGTGTGTGAAATTCAGTTCAACAGATCCCAAATTCAGGCGACCGTCTCCCTTAAGGGCACCTTACATTGTTCCCTCATTAACTCATTTTTGAAAGTCAAATGGTTTGTTCCCTTTTCACCTATGAATCACAGGGCGTACCTTTTCTTTCCCTGAAGTACAGCACCTTGGGGTTTGATGTAGAAGTGATATATGAAGTTTAAACATTTAACCTTTAATTTGTGGAGCAAGCAGCATGCTAATTTGTAAAGATGCCCCCCTGGGGCTCTGGCTGAATGTTCTTTAGAGAATGCTGGAGGTGCCCCCTGGAATCTATTCTAGTGGAGTAAAAACCACTCACTGTTTCTCTGTTTCTGCTTCTCGGCAACAGTTTGGTCCATTGTGTCTTTTTCAGCTATGGAATTTAAAGGAAGGGCATTTTACAGACAAAACAGGAGGACACATTTCACGACGTATCATATAGTGTGCGTAGTGAGCTCTGGGAGGACCTCTGGACTGGGCACCAGTTCACATGGATTTTTTTTTTCCAGCTCTGACCTAAAACTAGCATTTGACCAATTGCTGCACCTCTCCAGACCCACCTTTCCCCACTTTTTGGTGAGAGAAATGGGTGGTCTCTTAGGTTCATCCCTGAGCTTACATTCTTTGCTGAATGTGTGTAGTTCCTAACATATATTTAATTTAAAGGTCCAGAAAGCCACAAACTGCAAAAGCAAATTCCAGTGACTGAGTTTTAATGTTAAACAAAGAGTGATTGGGAATAAAAGTCATTGAATTGGACCTCAGGGTTTATGAAGTTGCACCATATAGCATTGTGCTTTGTCCAACAGTGAAATTCCTGCTGGGCTTGATGATAACATCCTGATAATTCTCTATAGTTGTAGCTTACAATTCTCTTTCTCCCCTGCCTCTGAAGTAATGAGAACCTGACACTGTTAACTAATCTGCCGTAAACTTTATTGAAAAGTAAACTATCTTTTCAAATTTGCGATTTTACTCATTTGCAGATCTATTTACAGATATGCTCAAAGACAATTATTTGTCACCTGCTAAGAGTTCTTAAAAGCAGAAGCCAGCCTCCACTCCTGAACTTTCTTCTAAATAGTAGTTTGTGGGCTCCTTAAAGGTGTGCTGGCTTGCTTTAGTTACTTAGCCACAAATCTTGAGATTCACAAAGAGATTATAGTTTTATGTCTCTTCACAAATCTACAAAAGACTTAATACAACAAAACCCTAGCCTAGATTAATATTCATGAAACCCTACAGATCATAGGGGAAGAACAGCTCTATTTAATTAGTGTACGGGAAAAAAGACAGACATATTTTCAAGAAAATTCCACAGGCATGATAAATACTATAATATTAGGACTGTGAACCAAGGTTACTTCTATCACCTTTGAAGGAAACAAGGAAAGGGAATAAGCTGAACTGAAGCATGGAAGAAAACTGAGGATCAACTGCTAAGCTGTCCTGGGGTGGAGGGGCCAGCAGCATTAGCTGGGGTGGTATTTGGAGTGGTCCAAGTGTAGAGATACTAACCAATGGAACCATTGGTTCAGTATACAGATACTATATATAGAGATATTTCATAGCTTATATTCATTTTGGAATGAAAAGGAATAGGAGTAATTTACAAATTATTTATATGTATAAATATGCTTAATATCAGTAAAATATTCCATATCTTAATACATAATACCGAGAAAAGTGTATGCTCATTAGGGAAAATCTCATGTGTCCCTGTATTGGTCAGGGTTCTCCAGAGAAACAGAACCAGGAGGAAAGATAAGGTTACAGATACAGATACAGATATATGGATATAGATATAGATACAGATACAGATACATAGATAGATACAGAGCGATATCTTCATATATATCTATACATCTTATATATAATATATAAATCTTACATATAGATCTTATGTATAGATGTCTTATAGTTTCATATATGTAATATATATCACATACATAGATCTCTCTCTATATAATATATATATACACACACACATACATACACACACATGCACATGCACAAAGGAATTTGTTATAAGGAATTGGTTCACACAGTAAGAGAGACCAAGAAGTCCAAGATCTGTTGTCTGAAGCCCAGAGAACTAGGAGAGCTGACGATGTAAGTTCCAGTCCAAGTTTAAAGGCAGACCAATGGCTTTACTTAAAGACAGCCAAGCAGAGAGAATGAGTTATTTCTTGCTTAGCCTTTTCTTCTATTCAGACCTTCAACATATTGGATGAGGTCCTACCATATTGGGGAGCGTCATCTGCTTTACTCAGTCTAACAACCAAAATGCTAATCTCACCCAGAAATTCCCTCACAGACATACCCAGAATAATGTTTAACCAAATATCTGGACACCCTGTGGCCCAGTGAAGTTGACATATAAAATTAACTGCTAGGATTCCTTTCCTAAGGAAAAGTGTCATAGTTATAACTGGTTATAACAGACTGACATTTAGGCAATACAGATGTTTGATGTTTGGGAGAAACCTGGAAGTAGTAGATAAGAGCACAGCCTCCTAAGCTATACTGCCTGAGTTCGAAGCCTGTCTCCATTGTTACTATCAATGGGCCCTTGAGCTGACTTATTTAACTTCTCCATCACTTTATCTGTAAAGTTGGTATAATAATAATGACAAATTCATAGAGTTACTGTGAGGATTAAATTAGTTAATTCATATCAAGTTATTTAATCAATGCCTGACATGTTCTAAATGTTTGATAAATCTTAATTACTTTAAATATTCATCCAAATTTCAAAAAATTAGGAAATACATTTTTTCCCTAGCCAGACACAGTATTGTTAACATCTAGAAGCATATTATGGGAAGAATAAGGCTAAAAAATAAGGGTTGGTAATAAGTGATGTCATTATTTACTTTCATGAGATGTAAAAATGTGTAGATGAGAGAGAAAGTAAAATGAGAACAAGAAATCAGAATTTTTAAAAGCAAATGTATTAAGAACCTAGAGGACATTAAAAACCATTTGTAATCATCTGTGTCTCTATCCCATTCCTTTAAAGAGTCTTTTAAAAAAATATTAACGATTTTAGAGGCCTTTTGCTCCACTGCCCAGACTAGAGTGCAGTGGTACAATCATAGCTCACTGCAGTCTTGAACTCATGGGCTGAAGCATTCCTCCCACTCCAGCCTCCCAAATTGCTCTGATTACAGGCATGAGCCACCATGCCCAGCTCCCCTTAAAGAGTCTTAAAAAAATCAACACTGCATATTGTAATTTTCAGCAAATCACTAATTTAACCTCAGACTGTGCCATGGAGTGAGTGTTTATGTATATTTTAAGATAGTATAAAACTGGATTTATTCTAAAAGCCAATTTGAACTAATACGGCAGTTTGATTTAAATTAGTGAAAAATCTAAACTATAGAATACCTTTTGGCAACATTCATTTACATTAGATTTATTTAACTTACTTCACATACTTGAAAGTGATAAAGTTATAGCTTGATAAATAGCCATTGGGGACCAGTTTTAAAGACTAGATAAGAACATTTTATTTTTACATATCATTTGATGTATATTTTAAGTGCAATTAATGTACACATGGAAATAGTGTTTGATTTGTTAACTACATTAAAAATTCCTTCTAAAATTTTCTCCACATTGTTAATCTTTGAAGTAGGTTTAGCTGAGCAAAGGTAAGTAACAGAAAGCTGATCTTTATCCAATTTTCATAAATACTGAATCAAGCTTGCATTGATGAGATAAAACCCATTTGTGTAATTATTTTTCTTAGGCTCCACTAGGTCCTGAAAATTTGAAACCTGAGATGAAATTTAGGGTCTATATAGCTGCTTAAATTCAAAGAGTTTCTGGGCTACTATGTCTACTAAATGTCTTGGTGGAAAATTTTATAGAATTTGTATAGAAGAGATAATTAATTCATTCCCATTATAACAGGAATGTCAAGAAGGAGAGACCTGGTAAGTGAGAGTGTGGAACTGAGTTTCCAGTTTTTAATCCTTTGGAAATTCCCAGATTAATGCCAATGAATGGCTAGGAAAGGAACTTACTTTGGTTCACTAAGCATTGTGTACCAGAGAGCATACTATATGTTTCACATGTTATTTTGTAATTATCACAACATCCCTCTGATATTGTCATTATTACCAGCTCCATTTCACTGTGGAGGAAATTGAGGCCCTGAGTGATTCTATTAAAAGCTGTTAAGTCTTGAATGCAGAATTTGAATTCAGAAATGCCTGACACCAGAGCTCTTTAAACAGCATTATGCCATCTTCATACCACATCAGTTTCCATCAATTGCTGCATCCTCCACAACCTTATCCTGCAAGCCTTGTCTCATAACTCCAAACCCCATTGGTATGGCTGAATGTTTGCGTCTCTCTGCACCCCTCAAATTCATATGTTGAATCCCTAATCCCCAATGTGGTGGCATTTGGAGTTGGGGTCTTTGGGAGGTAATTAGATAAGGTCATGAGAATTGAGCCCTCATGGTGAGATCTGTGTCCTTCTAAGAAGAGGAAGAGAGATCAGAGCTCACTCTCGCTTGGCCATGTGAAGACACAGTGAGAAAGCAGTTGTCTACAAGTCAGGAGAAGGCCCTCACCAAGAACCAAATCTGCTAAAATCTTGATCTTGGACTTTCCAGGCTCCAAAACTGTGCAAAATATATGCATGTTGTTTAAGCCTCCCAGTCTACGGTACTTCGTATAGCAGCCCAAGCTGACTGATGTGGCCATCCTCCCAGAAATGGTTCCTATTGCTGTCAAATAATTAGTTTAAAAAAAATTAAAACATGACTCTTATATGAATAAAGACTAAACATGCATAAAATATTTTATTCAGCTTCTTCATTAACATGGAAACTGACAGATTGGTAAAACTAGTTCAAAGAGCATTTTGAGGAATAATGTATTTATAGTCCACCAGGTAAGGTATTTTAAAATAAGTTTGCTGAGCTAGAGACAAAATTGGTTAAAGTCCTACAGGGCAATAACACTGCAAACTTTGGGATTAACATCTCTTCCAGACAGAAATCTACAAGTTAGCATGTAAATTTATGGAGTCTGTGCCCTCAGTAGTAAACAGCAAAGTCAAACACAGGTACCATTCCATAAATAATTACATAATCCTCTTTGAACAGACACGTCCCCTCCCCCCATGCTGTCTTAGTGCCAAGTTTTTAATAATTTTTCTTAACACTGTATTGCTATTTGCTCTCCTAGCACTTGCTTGACTTACCTTAAAATTTATGACAGTTTGTATTCCTAATTTTGTCATCTTACCCTCTTTTAATTTCAAGCTATTTTAAGGCAGAAACAATATCTGTCTCCTCTTCCCAGTAGGCTCAGCTCCTAGCTAGCACAGTGCCTAACATATAAAGAATGCTTGGTATTTGTAATTGAATAAATAAATGCATTTGAATTATATTTAATGTATTCATAAGTGGGTTGCTCAAAGCTTTCTCTAATGGGTAGAAATTCCAATAATAGTAGAAACCTCAGCTTTTTCTGTCAACAGCAGTGACAGATCCCCAATGACACCCAACATTGCTAAACTTCTGTAGGTAGTTCTCATTGGGTCACCTAGTTTCTCACATATCAGTCTCCCTATGTATAAGAAAAAAATCACCAGGCCCTTCAGCAGCAGGGCAGCCTGATTGTATTCTCTCGGTATCATTTCCTTAAAACTTTTTGCAGTAGAATACTTAGACCACAGAGTACTACCTAGATTTCTCAGGAAATATATTCAATAACTTTTAGGAGAGAATGAAAATAACAAGTCTTCATATATAAAATTCTAGTTTCCTCCTGATATTTCCTTTTGCTGTTGCCCAAGAGTTTGACCAATGGTGAGATATCCCACATGTTAGGTTACAAGTGTTCAACTTTTCTTGCCCTATGCATCATGAAAAATGTAGGCCGGGTGTGGTGGCTCACGCCTGTAATCCCAACACTTTGGGAGGCTGAGGCGGGCGGATCACGAGGTCAGGAGATGGAGACCATCCTGGCTAACACGGTGAAACCCTGTCTCTACTAAAAATACAAAAAAATTAGCCAGGCGTGGTGGCGGGCGCCTGTAGTCCCAGCTACTCAGGAGGCTGAGGCAGGAGAATAGCGTGAACCCGGGAGGTGGAGTTTGCAGTGAGATCACGCCACTGCACTCCAGCCTGGGCGACAGAGCGAGGCTCTATCTCAAAAAAAAAAAAAAAGAAAAAGAAAAAAAATATAATTGGCAATTGCTCGCTCCTGCCCTGATCCTCATAGGGCATATGAACATCAAGATGTTCATGTCAGAATCACCAGGGGAATCAATGACACTTGCAACTTTCTAGGCAAGTGCACAGCTTTTTGCAATGCAGAACTGACGACCATGCTGTGCTCAAACTCTAGCAACTTGGGAATCTTGCAACAACCCCATGTTACTTTTGCTGTAAACTCCAAAGGACTCAGAATTGCTTATACAGAGAAAATCTCAGGAAGATTTTGGGGCATCTCTGAATGCTTTCTTTTAAAACTCTGCTCCATTTTGCATTTGTTTATTTGATGTACATTATTTTAGTTATTTTTCTGGATCTGCCTCCTATACGCTGCAGAACCTCAGGGCCTTAATTTTCTAACCCATAGATGAAACTTGTGCCTCTGTTACAAGATTGTGATGAACATCAAATGAAATGTAAATTTACTTTGTAAATAAATGTAAATAATTTTACAAGCATATAGTGCAAATAATATAAGTGAAATTACCTAGTGTAGTACCAAGCATATAGTGTGATATTATAAGCCTCTCTACTCATCTCCTTTACTTTTTCTATAATGAAATTCATATTTATATTTTTCCTTTGCAATTGTGCATTCCTGAACCCCAGGTCTGTTCAAACAGACATTGTGCCGCTTATATATGACATATTTCCTTCTCTGGAGATGAGCTTGGCCAGCCCAGCCTGGACACCTCACTTGAAATGTAGAACACAGAGGAAGGTCTGCCACAGTGGAAGAAAAAACTGTTACCACTGGCAGCAGCAACCAGTGGACATCCATGAAGGGACAGCTGAGGATTAGTCACAGACAAAACTGTGAATTACTCATTATGGCACAGCAAGTGCTTGTCACATGACATGTGCTGTGCTAAGTACTTATTTAATATCTTATTTATTTTTACAATGATCTTGAGAGGAAAATATTAATGCACTTATGTTAGGGTCAGAACATTGAAGCTAAAGGAGTTTTAATTAAATGAGTGGGTGTAAAAACTAGGATGTGAGCCCAGGCCAACTGCCTTTAAAACCTATAGTCTTAATGTTGAAGCTATACTGAGCACTGTCTGTCACTCTTAGATTCCTTTTCTCCAGGTTAAGTGCCAACCTGAACTTCTTAGTGTCTTTATAACATCTGTTTCTGTCCAGAAACACACACATTAAAGCACTGTCTGTATCCACTCTTTCTGGCTGGTACTTCTGCCGCTAGATTTTCCCTCCTGCTCCCATTAGAGTGGCTTCTGCCATGGCTTCCATTGTTCTTTGTGGCTTAATATGACCATGTGTGGAAATTCCAAAATAACACATTTGTATTGTATTTATTTATTTTTTGAAATGGAGTCTTGCTCTGCCGCCCAGGCCAGAGTGTAGTGGCACAATCTTGGCTCACTGCAACCTCTGCCTGTCGGGTTCAAGCAATTCTCTTGCCTCAGCCTCCCAAGTAGCTGGGACCACAGGTGTGTGCCATCATGCCTGGCTAATTTTTTTTTAGTAGAGACAGGGTTTTGCCATGTTGGCCAGGCTGGTCTCAAACTCCTGACCTCAAGTGATTCACCTGCCTCACCCTCTCAAAGTGCTGGGATTATAGACATGAGCCACAACGCTCGGCTCCCAACACAATTGTATTTTAATAAGAGTCACTATTTATCTGCTAAAGCTTAGCCCAAGTGATCACTTAAGTGGTGCAAATTTTAGGATCAGAGCCATCTCATGGTGTTAGAACCTTATTCTCCTCCACAGACTTGTATCTTCCTATAAGTAGTTTCACTTTTCTGCGAAAACCATGTTTATGTTTTAATACTCAGCACTACTCTGGGTTTAATGCTTTCAATGTCATTTAAAAAACGGCTATCTTTGAGACAAACGCGGCTATGCTATCACTCTTATGTTACCTGGGCTCACCTCAAGCTCCTGACCTCAACCAATCCTCACACCTTGGCCACCCAAAGAGCTGGGATTATAGGTGTGAACCACCTGGTCTTTAGACCATCATTCTTCCAGAGAAGATGATTCCTTAGAAGTGAATATGGTAAACAACCCATCTTTCCTTATTTGCAAAGCAATATTTTGGATATTTTTTGAGGGCTAAGCTTGGTAAATTGTTTTGGACATAGTTTTGAAGATTTCATGCCCTTTTTGGTTTCTTGAAAAATATACCACTGGTCTTTGTAGCCTCCTTTGCAATCTGTCAGGTATTTTCTAGGTTTGTCCCATGTTTCACCTTAGCAGTTGAAAAATTTAAAAACTGGTTGTGGTTTAGGTAGGCCTGGTCTATTGCAGAATTACAGTAAATATCCTTTGTAACTCAGCACTCATTAAATGGTCTAAAATATACTGTTATCTTCAGCATCAGTATTTTTCCATTACTTCATCATAAATTAATTTTTCATGGACAACTAAATGGATCAACATTCTATAAGGCACAAGGCATGATACAATATTAATACAAATTGCTCAAGGTATTTTTATGCCTTTGAAAAACAGACCTTTTTTTAAAAGATAGGAAAGAAAGTAGCCTGTTTGTTGTTAAATATTAAAGCATTTTGAAAAGTTTGTTATACCTGTGTCTGTGACTGTGTTGGTAATCTTCTTTATTTTGATGTGTAAAGTACAGATCATGTTGAAGCTAAGTTTCATCTTGTGCTCATTAACATTAACTTCCTCAGAAGAACTGCAAAAGGAAAACGGGATCCTGGCCTTGAAGTCAAACAGAAAACTGTTTTTTCACATGAAATAAAAATCTCTGTAGTTAGTGCCTTGGCCAGACACTCCCGAATCATTTTACTTGCTCTGAGGACCCAATCTCCCGGGTTCTGTCCATGGTGCTGATAGCTGGTTCCACTGAGAAGCGGGACACAGTGCATGAATGCAGCCAGGGAAGAGCCTGTGAGGGTGTGTTCCTTCCCTTCTTCCTGTAGAAAGATGGAAAACACTTTTCTATGGAACATAGGAGACCCAGACTTCACAAACAAACAAAATAGAGATGTATTAATGCCCCTCATAGTTTTGGAACAAAGAAAGGCACATATTCAGAATAAACAGAAGACATGAACAAACCATTTTCTTTTCTTTTCTTTTCTTTTCTTTCTCTTTCTTTCTTTCTTCTTTCTTTCTTTCTTTCTTTCTTTCCTTTCTTTCTTTCTCTCTTTCTCTTTCTCTCTCTCTTTCTTTCTTTCTTTCTGACAGAACCTTGCTCTGTCCCCCAAGCCAGAGTACAGTGACTCGATCTTGGCTCACTGCAACCTCTGCCTCCAGGGTTCAAGTGATTCTCCAGCCTCAGCCTCCCAAGTAGCTGAGATTACAGGCATGCACCACCACACCCAGCTAATTTTTGCATTTTTAGTAGAGACGAGGTTTCACCATGTTGGCCAGGCTGCTCTCGAACTCCTGACCTCAGGTGATCCACCTGCCTCAGCATCCCAAAGTTCTGGAATTACAGGCGTGAGCCACTGTGCCCAGCCAAACAAACCGTTTTCAATACCTCAAGTGGCTAAGATTTAATAATAAAAAGAGTTCCTTATAAATTTATCAAAAAGAAAGGCAAGCAACCACAGAAAAGTAGAAAAAGCACAAAAGTAAGCAATTCAAGAATTGAAATGGTCAATAAATATGTGAAAATACATTCAGCCTCACTGATAGGGAAAGAAATGCACAATAAAGAAACCATTGAAATCACACATTGTTTCAACCACCATATTTGCAACTGTTAAGACAAGATCTAATATCTAACTCTCACAAGGACACGGGGTAAAGCGCTTTGAGAATGGATGTTGGAATTATTCTAAATTTTATTAAATCCTACAATAGCTATTTAAATGAAATGATAAAAGCAAGGTGCTTCACTAAACATGAATAGCTATTAAACTTCTTTGCAACTAGACAAGGCAAATGAATATAATTAGTATAATTTTATGTCCAGCAAATAGAAATAAAATAAGTATGACAATAACACAATTTTGCAAGAATGAGAAAACTGATGCTCTACTATTCAGAAAAAAAAGAAACTGTTTATAAGTTTAATTTTGTGTTATCTAGTAAAGTAATAGATACCTATATCTTATGCCCAGTGATTTTACCTCTAGAAACATATTCTATAAGATATTTGCATATATATATATATATACGCAGAAGGGCAGGTACAAAAATGTACATTGCTGCTTTGTCGATAGTAGTGAAATCCTCTGGCAAACTAAACTTCCATCAATAAATGAATGAATACATTTTGGTACATTCGTATAACCTATGAATGCTACCTAGAGTTATTAAAGTAAGTTAAAGTGAGTGTGTGTGTGGGTAGATATCAAAAATAAAATGTTGAGTAAACATACAATTTAGTACATAATGTGTTTAGAAAAAGCACAAAACAATCCAATACATTTTTACAAATCTACCTCTCTCTCTCTACATATACATATACATATATATATATATATATATATATATATATATATATACACATGATATGTGTTTTTGTGTGTTTAAATTAGGTCTTGACATAGATGTATAAGTTTAAGAACTTAATCAGGAAACATTCATGCCAGATCTGTGACAGCAGCTGTCTGGGTAATAGGACTGGGTTAGATATCAGCTGTATCTTTAACATGATTTCTTTAAAACACGAGAAAATATGGCAAAATGTTAATGTTTTTAAATCACAGAAGATGCTGCTTACTTGGTGTTTATTTTACTACTCTGGACTCCTGTATGCTTGAAATTGTTCATAATTAAAAATAAAACAAATTGCATAATCATGTGTATAGTAGAAACCCATTTTGGGAAGAACAAACATCCTTATGCAAATGTTATGTGCATGTCAGCACAGAGGAGGCTGTGGAAGGACGAACATCAGATCATTAATCCCCTGGGTTGGGAAGGGAGTGTGCAGAAGAGAGGAGAACATTTTTTATAACTTATATATATTTGCATATACATTGTTTCATTAGTGGCAAAGAGGGCAGCTAGGTTTAGTAATTAAAAAATTTAAAAAAGAAAATTTGATAAAAAAGAGCAAATAGCATGAAGAAATAATTCACAGTAGAATAAATATAGATGACTTATAAATATTTGAAAAGAATGTTAATCCTCATAGTTATAAAAATTCAAATTGAAACAAGAATGAACTGCCTTTCTTCCACCTCTAACTGATTGGAGAAATCAAAACAGGTATGGAGAAAAAGGTGCTATAGATAAGCATGTAAATTGGTCTAACCTTTCCAGAGGGCAATCTGGCAATATATAAAAAGATTTTTAGGGAGAGTATTTGGAAAGCCCTGAAAAATTATTTGTGAGTACATTCATTGAGGATAAAGAAAAAAATGATAACTGTCTTAATACCTATTAATAGGAAATGGAAAATGAATTATGGTGTATCTAAGCAAAGATAGGCTATATAGCTACTAAAAATTGCAATGTAAATAACAATGTGTTTATGAGAATGAATGACAATATTACATTGTTAAGTGAAAAAATAAGGTTAAAAAGACTAGTTTGCATATTCTGTTTTGTAAAAAATGAGTAAATAAAATGCATGAGTGCTTAAAGTAATACAAATTGTTATCAAAATGTTAACTCTAGAATGTGAGTTACAGATTATTGGCTCCAGAGTGTGATTATAGATTCAATGTATACAGTTTTTAGTATGTTCTCCGATTTCTTCACAGTGGAAGCATATTTCTTTAAATATCAAAATAATTTAATATAGGTACAAAAGTCCAATGAGAAATAAAAACATCAGTCCATAATAAAATGGGTATAATTAAATATCAAGGTAATAATATGAAAGATGAATTCAGGGAAATCTTTTGAGGTTAAGGAAAAAAATAGAAAATAGAAGAGAAGTGTAAACAAAATATGCAAGATACTGTGTAACCAGGATGCTAAACATTCATAGAATGAGCTAACTACAGGAGAGGGGAGACACAATGGAAATGGAAACAAAACAAAACAAAAACAAAAAAACAAAGCAATGAAAATGCAAGTCCTTTTCTTTCAAGCTGATGAATAAAAAGAAAGTTCAGGCCCGAAGCAGTGGCTCACGCCTGTAATACCAACACTTTGGAAGGCTGAGGTGGGTGGGTCACCTGAGGTCAGGAGTTCCAGACCAGCCTGCCCAACATGTTGAAACACAGTCTCTACTTAAAAAAATACAAAATTAGCTGGGTGTAGTGGTCCAAGCCTGTAATCCCAGCTACTCAGGAGGCTAAGACATGGTGATCGCTTGAACTCGGGAGGTGGAGGTTGCAGTGAGCCAAGATGGAGTCCCTGCACTCCAACCTGGGCCACAGAGTGAGACTTCACCTCAAAAAAAAAATTAAAAAATTAGCCAGCATCGGGGCACGAGCCTGTAATCACAGCTACGCTACTCAGAAGGCTGAGATGAGAGGATCACTTGAGCCTGGGAGGTGGAAGTTGAAGGGAGCTGAGACCATGCTACTGCACTCCAGCCTAGGTGACCAGAGTGAAATCCCGTCTCAACACACAGACACACACACCCCAAAAGTCCCTTCCTGTCCACCCACCTCCACCAAGTGTAATGGAGCTTATTTATGCATAGACATATTACAGGAGTAAAATTACAAGGTATCATGGGTTCTGTCTTTAAGTTAAAAATTGAAAACATGTTATCTCTACTTCCTCCTGGAACCCCCTAGCATGACAATAAATGGTTAAACAACTCAAGAAGATGCTGAAGAAAAAACAGGAGAAGCAGAGGATGAGTGTAACTGACACAGAAGGCAGGATGGAGCTGAGACTTTGCCTGGCAGTGGAGGGCTAAGCAGGATAAAATGGTATTACTATTAGTGCTGTCAGTAGGAGCAATAGCCATCAATATAGGTACAAACCATTAATATTCTGTGAAAAATCTGAAAAGAAAATGCATTCATGAAACAAAAATAGCACATGTTAAAAAGGACATAAGGACAAAATTTCTTGAAATTAGAAGTTTAACCGCAGAAATAAAAAGTGCAATAGAAACACTGAAAACTAAAGCCATTGAAATCTCCCAAACATAGAAAATAAAACACACAAACAAAATTAGAGTTTCAATCCAGGAAGTCCACAGTCAAATAGTAAGCATTCCATGGAGAAAAAAAAAAGAGAGGAAATTATTAAAGAAAAAATTCCAGTAGTATATCTGAAAATGGAAAGACACACAAAATAGAAACTTCCAAACACACACTTACACACACACTTACACACACACACACTTACACACACACACACTCAGAATAAACAGCTCTATTCTTCTTGAAGTCAGAATCCAAATGATATTAGACTTCTCCCCAGCAACATTAGAGGCTGAAAGACAGTAAAGAATTATGTTCAGGGCTTGGCACGGTGGCTCACGCCTGTAATCCCAGCACTCTGGGAGGCCGAGGTGGGCGGATCACGAGGTCTGGAAATCGAGACCATCCTGGCTAACATGGTGAAACCCCGTCTCTACTAAAAATACAAAAAATTAGCCTGGCGTGGTGGCGGGCTCTTGTAGTCCCAGCTACTCGGGAGGCTGAGGCGGGAGAATGGTGTGAACCCGGGAGGCGGAGCTTGCAGTGAGCTGAGATCATGCCCCTGCACTCCAGCCTGGGCGACAGAGCGAGACTCCGTCTCAAAAAAAAAAAATTATGTTCAGAATTCTGAGGGAAATGATACCCAGTAAGTGAAAGTGATTTAAATGTGATGGGAAAATAAATATTTTAAGCCTTTAAAAAATCTACCTCTCGTGTACCCTTTCTTAGGAATGACTAGATATTGTCTTGCACTAAAACACAAAAGCAAACCAAGAAAAAAGACATGGAATCTAGGAAACATAAATGCTAGTAAAGGACAGAGAGAAAGTGTTCTAGAAAACGGGTAAGAGGAGATCTTGGGAGGACAGCTCTGCAGCCACCTGTATACATATCTTCGTTTGACCAGGCAGACCAGGATGACCCTATGAGAAGTGAGGGAGTGAATGGGTAGAGGAGGTAACAAAGTTGCTGGATATTACGGTGTGTTTGCTTAACTTGCCAGAAGATTTACAATTCCTTCAAGGGGTTTGAGCCTGAATTGGTGGTAGGTATGTACATAAGCCAAAAGATGAGGGAAGAATGAGAGGAGGGAAGGGAATTAAACAATAAAGGAAACATAAATATAGAACATGACACAGCTTAGCTGTTGATACTAAATTGTTCATATAAATAAAAGTACTAAATGTAGAGTTAGTAATTGGTGATGTCTCTACATAGGAAGCATGGAAGCATTGTGTCTATGTATTTCTACTGTAAGGGGAAATTGTAAGAGGAAAAATTTCTTTCTTTTTTTTTGAAGTCTGCACCTTTTTTATTATTTTATTTTATTATTATTATACTTTAAGTTTTAGGGTACATGTGCACAATGCGTAGGTTAGTTACATATGTATACATGTGCCATGCTGGTGTGCTGCACCCATTAACTCGTCATTTAGCATTAGGTGTACCTCCTAATGCTATCCCTCCCCCCTCCCCACACCCCACAACAGGCCCCGGTGTGTGATGTTCCCCTTCCTGTGTCCATGTGTTCTCATTGTTCAATTCCCACCTATGAGTGAGAATATGCGGTATTTGGTTTTTTGTTCTTGCGATAGTTTACTGAGAATGATGATTTCCAATTTCATCCATGTCCCTACAAAGGACATGAACTTATCATTTTTTATGGCTGCATAGTATTCCATGGTGTATATGTGCCACATTTTCTTAATCCAGTCTATCATTGTTGGACATTTGGGTTGGTTCCAAGTCTTTGCTATTGTGAATAGTGCCACAATAAACATACGTGTGCATGTGTCTTTATAGCAGCATGATTTATAGTCCTTTGGGTATATACCCAGTAGTGGGATGGCTGGGTCAAATGGTATTTCTAGTTCTAGATCCCTGAGGAATCGCCACACTGACTTCCACCATGGATGAACTAGTTTACAGTCCCACCAACAGTGTAAAAGTGTTCCTATTTCTCCACATCCTCTCCAGCACCTATTGTTTCCATACAAGGAACTCAGTGGATAATATATAGACTCAGACACTAGTATTAAATGACTGCATAAACAAAATACTTAGGAATATGGAAACTAAACGTAAAAAATTTCAAGAAAGAAGATGACATACGACACAAGAAGCTGTGATAAATGACAAGAAGCTGTGATAATCAGAAGCAGTGATTAGTCATGACAGCAAACATCTAATTTCAAAATAAATCAACAAGATAGGTACTGATATTTTCCCTATGTAAGGTGCAGAAAGCTTACATGTCCCCACCATGTTCTCTGAGCTGGTGTTGGAGCCAGGGTCTGGCCAGCTCCAGAGCTATGTACTCTTAACCACTCTGCAGTCCTGCCTCTTCCAGTATAAATGAATGACCTTCAGCAGAAATTGAAAGAGGATCCATTTGGTCTTTTACCCTTAAACCATTTTCCTCTTAATGAATGGTAAAGTTTAATGGCCAAGGATTACATGTAATTTTCTATTAGTTCAATCACACTACTTGATTAATAGTATATATTTATACATACAGATATTATTATACTTACTGAATAGATTCCACATTTTAAAAGCAAATAACCATAGAACTAACAAAATTCATAGATTGGATAGTATTAAAAATAGTTAAAAGAGAAATTATTGACATTATTAGCTTTGAGGGAGTGGAATTGTGTTTTAAAAGGTATACGTGTGTGTGTGTGTGTATCTGAGTGTATGTCTGCTATTAAGGGCTATGATGCTCATTAACTCTGTAATGTTGGGAGGAAAGTGGAGTGAAGTTAACCAGCATGGGAGAGTGAAGAAGCAGGCAGACAATAGGATTTTTAAAGTTCACTATCTTACTCCACTTTTCACTCTGGCTTTTTATACAGTAAGAAATTATTGCTCCCAACAGAACGATAGATTCATACTTTTCCCCCAATGCTTCACCAAATACTTAATCTTTACTTCAGCTCTACTTGGCTAGCTTTGATCTTCGGGGAAGTAGAAAAGCCCATAATGTACATAAATTAGTTCTAGACTTCCCTCCCAGGGAATTTTGGAGCCCAGTTAAGAAGGAAATTCCTTAAAATTATAGAGTCGAATCAGTTGGTCAGGTTGTTATGTTTGTTTCCATGGGAACTAGCGTGCCCTTCCTCTGGCTACTTTTCCTCCATCCTTCTCCCCAGACACACAGGCTACTAATGAATGTCACCCTGGGTACTTTTCCTGAACAAGGTAATATATCTCCACAGAAAGAACTACTGGAGCTTCCCCACTTTTCTCCAATGCAGGGATATTACAGAGTCACAGATCACCTGAGCCAATTAAACTGGGGAATATAGCTACAATTTCCTCTGGCATTTTGATGCATTCGTTTGTTAATGAGGAGAGCTTGGGCGAGAGCTGGCAGTTGCTACACACACAACAGCTCAACCCTCCCTAAACAGCTCAGGAAGGAGCCCAGTCTTTGCACATCCTTAGTCAAGGCTGACGACACTCAAGACAGTCAGAATTCATAGTAGTTAGTAATTAGAGATTTTCTATGGCCAAAGCAATGGCTATTAATGCTACTAAAAATGCACGTTCTCAAGGCTCAGGCAGAATTCAGTAGGTACAGGGCCACCCCTAGGAGGAGGAGATGAGTGAGCAGCAGTGCAGCTGGAGTTGATTGGACATGCTCTGTGAGTCAGAAACTCTTCTGAGAGGAGACACACATGTAAATCTCACCCCAGCCTCTGAGGTAGGAGCCATCATGATTCCTTTTTGTAGGTGAGAACACTTGGGGATCGAATTCCTTTTTCTAAATCCATTCTTCTCTTCTCCTGCAATGATAATTTCAATCTCTTCATTTTTATGACAATATTTCCTGAACCTTGAGTCAGAGCTACAGGCTCCCAATCCTAACACATCTGTGTGGCTGTTGAGTTTTTATTTGGTATAATTATACAGAGGAAGTTGAAAGGACAGGATTTAAAGCTGTTATCAATATTGAATTTAGATTTGCAAACCTTACATGGATTCATGTACAATATGATTTCCAGAAAACTGAAATTCATGCAAAATATGTGTGTGTGCATGTGTATATATACACATAAACATACTCATACATAGTTCACTAAAATGCAAAATTCATCAGCAGCACATTGTACCTCATCCCTTTACTATTTTCTCTGTTAATATAACTAATCCTCCCTCCACCTCACTTCACTTCTTTTTTGTTTGTTTGTTTGTTTGAGACGGAGTCTCACTCTGTCGCCTAGGCTGGAGTGCAGTGGTGCAATCTTGGCTCACCGCAACCTCTGCCACCCGGGTTCAAGTGATTCTCCTGCCTCAGCCTCCCAAGTAGCTAGGATTACAGGCACCCACGACCGTGTGGCTAATTTTTGTATTTTTAGTAGAGATGAGCTTTCACCATGTTGGCCTGGCTAGTCACTCGGCCTCCCAAAGTGCTACGAGGTAGGGTCTTGCTCTGTTGTCCAATCTAGAGAGTAGTTGTGTGATTCTAGCTCACTGCAGCCTCAAATTCCTGGACTCAAATGATCCTTCTGCATCAGCCTCCCTAGTAGCTGGCACTACAGGTGTTCACAACCATGCTTGGCTAATTAAAAAAAAAAAATTAGGGATGTTGTCTCACTATGTTGCCCAGGCTGGTTGCCATTCCTGAGCTCAAGTAAGACTCCCACCTCGACCTCTCAAAGCATTGAGATCACATGCATGAGGCACTGTGCCTGGCTTTACCTCACTTCTGACTTGACTTTAGACCTAGACTTTACCTCTTCTCTCACTTTAATGTCTTAGCCACCACTTTGATAATAGGAGAGGGGTACTGCCCAGAGAATTTCAAGGAGGTGCTAAAATCTATTAAGAGGGCAACTTTAGCAAAGACTTGGCCACTTAAGCAAAATTCTTTTGAATTCCTGTATTGTGAGACATAAAGGGAGGATGGAACATTGCCATGGAGGTGTCATTGTAAGAGAAGCTTTGTTGTATATGTTCCAGGCAAAGATTTGCTATATTTTTCTATCATTACAGGAGGGTGATGATAAGGATGGCTGCCTGGAATGTCAGTCCAGGAAAACTGGTGCATTCATTCATTCATTATATTATTCATCAACACTCCAAACATGTGTGGAACTTCTATATGTCTGGATGTCCAGGGCATATAAAGCTGAATGCACAACCCAGAACCCATGTAAAGATTTAAAGTCTATTTATATTTTGCAAGGTAAAGGATTCTTAGTATATCTTAGAATAGAGTGGATAAACTTTCTAAAGTGTTAAATATTGGTAAATATTTTAGGATTTGTGGGCTACATATTCTATGACTCTTCTTCCTCTCTTCTCCTTCTTCCTCCCATTTTCCCCTCCTCCTCCTCCTCTTCCCCTTCCTCCTCTTCCTCTTCCTCCTCTTCCCCTTCCTCCTCCTCTTCCTCTTCCCCTTCCTCCTCCTGCTCTTCTCCTCCTTCTCCTCCCCCTCCTGCTCCTTTCCCTCCCCTTCTCCTCCTCCTCCTTCTTTCCTCTTCTTCTTCCTCTTCTTCCTCCTTCTCCTTCTCCCTCCTCTTCCTCTTCTTCTTCCTCCTCTTCTTCTCCTTCTTGTTCTTCTCCTTCTCCTTCTTCTTCCTCCTTCTCCTTCTTCTTCCTCCTCCTTCATTCTTTCAGAATATAAAAACTTTTCTTACTTAGATCACTGGTCATAAAAAACAAGCTGTAGGCTGAATTTGGGGCATAGGCTACATAGTTTTCCACTTCCTGTCCCAGAGCCTTGCTACTCAGTGTGGTTCACGAATCAGCAGCATCATTAACATCTTGGATCTTGTTTGAAATGTAGGATATCAAACCCCAGTCTAGACCTACTATATCAGTAAAGTATCACTGTGCAGTAAATTACCACAAAACACAGTGGCTTAAAACAACAGTCATTTATAATTGTTCATGAGTATATGGATTGGCCAGGAGGTTCTTATCATCCTGGTTAGGTTCCCTCATGTGTCTACTACAGTAACCAGCAGGTGAGCCAGATGGCTCTGCTTCTAGATGTTTGACTATCATCTGGGGTACCTTGGTTTTCTTTCATGTGGCCTCTCATTCTCCAGCAGGTTAGCTTGGGCTTATTCCGTGGTAGTTGTAACATTCTAAGAAAGGAAATGGCCTAGAGGTAGCATAATGTAACTTTCGTCATATTCTGTTGGTTAAAGCAAACCACAGGCCAAAGTAGATTCAGATAGAAGGCAAAGAGCTTCTATCCCTTGTTGGTAGGGGCTGCAGAGTCATGTTGTGAAGGACATGGGCATAAGGAGAGATGCAGAACTGTGGCCATGTTTACAATCAGCCACACCTACTAAATCAGAATCTCTGCATAGTAGCAAGATTCCCAGGTTGTTCATAGGCATATTGAAGGAGATTTGTTCTAAGTATTTTCACAGTTATTTGCAGATGCCAGTTTTCCATTCTTTCCTCCTGAAACAGTTCCATATTCATGTTCAGTATCCAACATATTTATGTTAGAATATTTATTATTCTCAAAAAACAACCAGAAGTCAGACAGGGCTCAGAATAGGTACTCAGACACCTAGCATCAACCAGGAAAGAGAGCGAATTCAAACTATTGCAGCTCCAACTGTAAGAGAGCGTATTCTGTCAAGCGGCACAGCGCTACGCAGCTTAATTTCCTCTACACTCACCACCTGAATTCCTCAGTGCTTCAGACAGCATTGCTTCCCAGTCCAGGATGGTATTTTTCTGTGACCTTCAGCTTGTGAAGGAGGTGTTTCCATTGACAAATTGACGTTTACCTTGTAGTTACATAAGGCCAAATTATATGTATGAGCCATTCGTGTGTCATAAACATGAACAGGGAAGCCCTCTGAAGCAATAGATGAATAATGATGAAGACTTTTCTTTGAATATGCTGTAAAGACTCTTCCTTCCTACAAAACTTGAATGGATTCACAGCACAAATAGAAGAGTGCTAATTTATGATATGTTGCCTGATATCTAACAGCACAGGCTTCAAATCCAGACTGCCTGGGTTCACATCCTAGCCCTGCTGCTGACTATGTGTAACCTTGGGCAAATTACTTAATCTCTATGTGTTTTAGTATTTTAAGCTGCGAAATGAGAGTAGTAGTAATCACTCATGCATATAGGTCTTAGGGGATTAAATTACTTGCTATTTGCAAATAATCAGAAGAGTATTCCATTATTATTATTAATATAATTATCACGACTATTTCTTATCATCAGAGAAGTCAGTCAGTCTGTATACAAAGAAATACCTTCTTGAGATTGTAAGTGAATAATAAAAAATTTTTAACTAAAAATTTCTTTTCTTTTCTTTTTTTTTTTTTTTGAGATGGAGTCTTACTCTGTCGCCCAGGCTGGAGTGCAGTGGCACGATCTCAGTTTACTGTAACCTCCACCTCCTGGGTTCAAGCAATTCTCCTGCCTCAGCCTCCCAAGTAGCTGGGATTACAGGTGCATGCCACCGTGCCTGGCTAATTTTTGTATTTTTAGTAGAGAAAGGGTTTCTCCATGTTGGCCAGGCTGGTCTTGAACTCCCGACCTCAGGTGATCCACCCTCCTCAGCCTCCTACAGTGCTGGGATTACAGGCATGAGCCACAGTGCCCAGTCTGAAAATTTCAATCTTCTTTTCTTGGCAGAATCCTTAAACTTTGTGTATTAGTCAGATTTCTGCGACACCATAATATTCTGGATGTATATGGATGTATATATATCCTGGGTTTAAAGAAACGTTCCATTTTCCATAGTTGGTAATACTTCTAAATCTTAACCTATGTAATTATGCTGTTTGCAAATGTGACAGCTCTGGATACTAGCACAACTGCAATACCATGCTGTTACTTAAAATCATAATGGTCATAATTATTCTAATTAGTACTCTTATTTGTGGTTTGTTTCCACACAAACTTTCCCTGGGGGTAACGTTAGTTACCACCCTTGACTCTTGTTCATGTTGACCAAGGGGTTGATTCATCACAGACTTGTAATCTACAAGCAATATGCAGAGCTTGGGGAGGGTGTGTGGTAATAATAGAATACAGAGCAGAAAAGTTGGAAGGAAGAGAAAAGTGAGAAGGAATAACAAAGGCTAATGCTCAGCATCTATAGCAGTTTTTTTAAATAAATAATTTATATGCTCAGTCTACATTTAGAGATTTAAACAGTCACACAGTAAAATATTTAATATCAACCACGAGTGGCCCAACGTAATTCTCTCTAAGTGTCATTAGCATGACAATAAGACATCTCTAATTCTCTAGCAAGAGAGCCCGGCACATAAAAGGAAAGGAGTATTAGGTGCTATTGAAATGAGCAAACTGTACCAACTACACCATAAGTGTAGATTCCTCACCAAATGCATTGGAGTCATAAATTGTTTTTATGAAGCTACAAAAGTTCTTTGGGTAAGCCTCTGAAGTTGGACAAAAATAGTGATCGCCAGAAAACTACATGGTCTTTCTTATATTTTGGTGCCATATATGTTGTTAAAATTCTTCAGTTACAAAAAGAAAAGGCAGCATCAACAATATGTAGTTTTCACCTTGAAAAATAAATCGGTCTCAGTAGCTTCTGACCATCTGTCCACCATATGTGAAGACTTTCTAACAAAAGAAAGCCTCTCCTCTAACAATTATTTTGTGTTAATTTATTTTCTTTTATGTAAAAGTAAGTTTTGTATAAATATAGATTTTATGGATATAGAATTAACGCATGTCTGAGGTAGAGAATTTAGAAACTATAAAAAATTAGAAAGATGAAAATAAAAACTAGCCACAATCCAACTACTCAGAAAACCACTTTAAATATTTGTACGTAACTTATCTTAGTATTAAAAAATTAGGAAATATTAATCATATATTCCCTCTTGATTAATGATAAAAGATAATTAAATCATTCCTGACTAAATCATGTCTAAAATGATAAAATGAACACTCTTATTCACTCTCTGAATCTCAATAGATCAACATAGTACTTACCCATTTAAAATATTTTTTATTGAAGCATAATAAAAACCTAGAAAAATGCACAAATCATAGGTGTACAGCTTAATGCATTTCAATGAAATGAACATACTAGTATATCCAGCATCCAGATTAAGAAGTAAAACATCACCAGCATCATACATGCCTCCTCTTTTGTCCCCTTCCAGTCATTACACCCTCCCCACTATCCTGACTTCTAACACTGCATATTACTTTTGCCTGTTTTTGAACATTATATCCGTGGAATCATATGACGTGTCTATTTTGGGGCCTGGCTTTATTCTATCAACATTAGTTAGCAGATTTCCATTTTTTTGTAGTATGTATTTTCCTGTATATAAAAATATTATATGTGACTACAATTTCAATATGATTAATGTTTAAAATTCAAGGTTTTAAAAAATATATTGCAACAAGTCCGGGCACAGTGGCTCATGCCTGTAATCCTAGCACTTTGGGAGGCTGAGGCAGGTGGATTGCCTGAGTTCAGGAGTTTGAGACCAGCCTGGGCAACACGGTGAAACCCCATCTTTACTAAAATACAAAAATATTAGCTGAGCACGGCAGGTTGTGCCTGTAATCCCAGTTACTCGGGAGGCTGAGACAGGAGAATCGCTTGAACCCGGGAGGCAGAGGTTGCAGTGAGCCGAGATTGCGCCATGTCACTCCAGCCTGGGTGTCAGCGAGAGACTCCATCTCAAAAAAAAAAATATATATATATATATATATATATATATATATATATATATATATACACACACACATATATATAGCAATTACTTGAACTGACACACAAGAAATAGTAAGCTGCTAATTCAGGGTTTTATGATCAAGTACCTAGATTAGGGGTGTCCAAACTTTTGACTTCCCTGGGCCACATTGGAAAAAGAAGAATTGTTTTGGGCCATACATAAAATACACTAACACTAATGATAACTCATGAACTAAAAAAAAAAAAAACACACACAAAAATCCCATAATGTTTAAGAAAGTTTATGAATTTGTGTTAGCCACATTCAAAGCTGTCCTGGGCCACATGTGGCCCACAGGCTATGGGTTGAACAAACTTGTTCTAGATCTTCAAGAATGCACTTGCCTGATAAAGGCTGATATAATAAACTGAAATGCATGCTTTTTGATCTTCTTAGGGTTTGTCTTTTATCATCCGACTTTGTTTTCCTCTTTAAAAGGCAGTGGAGAGAAGTGTTACTTTGAACATTAATTCTTTGTTGAGACTCTAGTGAAAACATGAGAGCTAGAAAGAAGCACATCCTACAGCATAATATTTCAGAGCTAGAAGAGACATTAGGTATTAAGTCTAAGCCCTCTGGACTTGGGGCTAAGACAAGGTAAGTTTACTAATGTCACACAGTTGTTAGAGGCAATGACCCTGCCCGACATTCTCTCTAACAAGACTTGGTATCTCACAATTTTAGTTTGGATTGATTGGGAAACATTTGCTGAGAAAAATATAATAATCTTACATTTGGCAGCTTCTCTATACCTCTTGCTTAGTTTAATGGTCAGCTTTATTCCTCTATGTTTTAAAGAATGGTACCGGAAAGAATTAAATCGTGTAAAATCATGTCATATTTCACTGCAAGTTCACAGGTTTTATCTAACTCAACACTTATTTTACAGATGACAAAACTGAGACCATAGAGATTAAATTTTGGTTGAGTCATCTTGACAGTATAAATCTGGTATCTTCTTTGTTTTTTCAGAATTCTTCTTTTTGTGCCAGTCGTTATTACTCTATTAGTGTTGGAAGCAAATTTCACGTTTCCATTCCTCCTTGCTCCTATTCCCACCACCTGGTGAGCTACCTCCAGGAAGAAGATGGTGCTGTTTTTCTTACCAGGGCATCAGAACTCCAACCTTAAGTGCAAGCTGTATTTACCACCACTTTTGAGGCAACACCAAACATGCCTGATGAGCTCAGGTGGCAAACTTACCAAAAGCCTACTTATGGGGTTGGGGAAATTTGGGAAGATTAGAAGAATGCACACGTATCTAAGAGGGAAGACTATTTAGAGAACTGCATAAGTTATGTCTAAGACTTTTTTTTTTCCTTAAGAAATTAGGCTCCAAAACTTAGTCTGCAACTTCTGGAGGAAGGATTTCAGGCAGAAGCTCAAGGAACTCTTCTACACAACTCTATGAGCTGGGCGATCCCAAGCCACACACATTCACACCCATCCATCTTGCTTCCTAAGCTCCTACCACAGAGTTTGAAAATGACAAATAATTTGGCACTCTCCCCTAAAGTTAGTGATGGCCATGTGAGCCAAGTCTGACCAATATTCCTTCATAAAAAGAGAAATGTCTATTCAGACTTTCTGCCTACTTTTAAATTCACATTATTTGGAGGTTTTCTTTTTTCTATTAAGTTGCTTGAGTTCCTTATATATATTCTGGTCATTAATCCCTTGTTGGGTGAATAGTTTTCAAGTATTTTCTCCCACTCCATAGTTTGTCTCTTCACTTTGTTGACTGTTTGCTGTGTAGAAGCATTTTAATTTGATGTCTTCCCATTTGTCAGTTTTTGCTTTGATTGCTGGGAAGCGTTGTGGGAAGGGGTGGAAGAATAGGAGTTGGTTAATGGGCACAAATACATTGTTAGGTAGAAGAAATAAGATCTAGAGTTTGATAGCACCATAGGGTAACTACAGTTAACAATGATTTATTGTGTACTTGGAAATAGCTAGAAGAGAAGATCTGGAATGTTCTCAACACAAAGAAATGATAAATGTTTGAGGTGATGGATATTTCAATTACCCAGATTTTATCATTATACATTGTATTCTTCTATCAAAATATCACATGTACCTCATACATGTGTATAACTATTATGCTTCTATTAAATGAAAACTAAAAAATCAAAAATTAAAAAGGAGGCTAGAGGAAAGTTTGTTGCATTAAGAAAATCAGGAAGTATATTGGCCAATGGAAGTGAAAATATATTATTAGTCAATATAATACTAATATTTTTTTTAAAGAGAGAAATGTCTTCTAAGAATAGCTAGCCCTGTACTTCTTCCTTGCTTCCTGAGATGTGTTAGAATATAATAAAAAAATAAAAAGGTAAAATCATAACTGTCATACAAATATAAAAAGAGCACAAATATCATTAATAAGGAAACAAATACAATGTTGCAAATGATTCAACGGAAAATTTAAAAAGCACACCTCAGAAATGTTAAAATAAATTTACAAATTATTGCAAAACAATTATATATAAAAGTTGATAAGTGCATTCCACTGGACACAATTCATTTGCATTTCTGTGGACAAAAATCATGTGTAATATTTTCAGTGTTTTATAATTTACAAAATTATAAAGTAGCTGAAAGACAATGAAAGCTAAAAGGGTACAGTAGACAGGAAATGCAGTATTCTTTTTTGCTCATTTCAAAGTTTATAATTATCCTTGATAGAGGTTTTTGTGTGATAATGTGAAGTGCTGTGCTCCTGCAGTTACTATGTGACCAAAATAGGTGACATTGCCTACTGGCTAAAGAAAAACGAAAGGATGGGATGAGACAGACTTCCTGCTAAGGAATGTATTAAATGTCTGCATTACTTATTATTAGGTGATTTTTCTGCTACTTCAGCTGATGAACAGTACTGTTTGTTTGTTTATTTATTTATTTAAGACAGAGTCTCGCTCTGTCTCCAGGCTGGAGTGCAGTGGTGCGATCTCAGCTCACTGCAACCTCTGCCTCCTGGGTTCAAGCGATTCTCCTGCCTCAGCCTCCCAAGTAGCTGGGATTACAGGCACCCACCACCACACCTAGCTAATTTATGTATTTTTAGGAGAGACACGGTTTCCCCATGTTGGCCAGGCTGGTCCTGAACTCCTGATCTCGTGATCCACCTGCCTCTGCCTCCCAACATGCTGGGATTACAGGCGTGAGCCACCGCGCCTGGCCCAGTACTGTTTTATTTTTAGTGATACATGTAAACAGAGTGAAGAGGAGATGCTCCACACCTCTTGGGGAATACAGTGTTACCTCAGTGTTTGGAGGCCTGTGAGTGGCACTTCAACAGATTTTGGATTTGTGAGCTTGAGAAACAGCACTCTTAGGGCTAATATAGCTCAGTCCTGATGCACAACGAATAAGCAGGAATGTGAGGCACTTTTAAGAGGCTTCAAAGGAGGAGATATCAACAAGGGATCACAGAGCAGAGCAAAATCCACACTGCATGTTTTTAGAATGGACTGTTTAAGAACACATGTGATCTATTCTGAAGAACTTCCAGGAATGACAATGAAATTTAGAAGAGGACTGGATGTCCTGCTTTGGCAGGCAAAGCCTAGAGCTATCAAAATATAAGACCTAAGAAAATCTAGGTTGTACAATTATTTTCAATCAAGATTTATTTCTTATATCATTAACAAAAGTTAAGATAATCTCCTGTTGGAATTTTTTTTTCTTTTTTGATATTTGAAGTTTTTTAATAAATATTTTTTATAATATTTATATTTAAAATTCACATTTTAGAAATGACAAAAGCGAAGCTCAGAAAATAGGATTGTCAGTGTCTAAATTCCTTCTAGATATGACATTCTCCATTTATGCAGTTCTACCCAGGTATAAATGCATTATCCTCATATCTGCACCACCCGTGGGAGGACTGAGACATCACAAACAGCAAGAGAGAAGACTTGACAGTTTAGCTTAGATTCATCTTGGCAAAGCAAGCCCACATTTGAACACAACTTTAGAATTGAACTGAGACTTTCTTTTCCCCAAATACTCATTGAAATATCTAATCAGCAAAATAAACGGGTTTTACCAAATGTTCAGAGATTACAAATTGTATTTAGCACTCATCAACAAATTAAAACATTTCTGTGGGATCTCTCTCTCAGCACCTTTACCAAAGATATATTCTTGCATTGAGATTTTTCTGATACTTTGCATTCATTATGTGTTTTTCAACTTAGAAGTTAATTTCAGGGGGTTGATGTTGAGGTCATTATTTATAATATGGTGACTCAAATTCCCATGGAGGCAGCTGTAAGAAATTTGGCTAAAGGTAGACTAGCACAGGTTAAAACTGTTAAAATCCAATTTTTTCATTTGAAATTAAAAAAGCAATGTCCCATCCATACCTAATCTAGTTGTCAAATATGCACATATATGGAGATGTACAGGTAAGACATAACATACAATTCAGTTCAATTCATAAATGTATTCAGAGATTTCTAAAAAAGAAAGATGTTATCCTAATGTCTGTAGGGACTTCTGAGGCTGAGGTAGACATTCTTTAGGATCCTAAGAAATATATAATGTGAAGGTTGTATGTGTGTGAGAGAGGTGTAGAAAATATAGTTATACAAAATTATGTTATTAGATAGAGATGAATAAATGTCATCAAAGAAACAGGCTCCCTTGAAATGGATAAACCAGAAAATTTATAAACAATTGAGGAAATCCAAAAGACTTCATGGAGTATTTATTACTGTGATGAAGTCCTAAATCATTTGTAATATTTGAATCATCAGAAATTTTGGAAGAACACAGGACTGTAATTCTTAATAGTATTAGCTAAGGCATAAATACAAGAATGTGTGGACAAGTTCAGGGGAAGCATTTAGATCAATTTGAACGTCACCTGGAAAATAAGTTGGGACCATAATGTTGATTATTATGGTGAGTGACATGAGATAAATTCAGACTACACATGGGAACCAATGGAGAGCTTTGGCACCATATGATCTGCACCTGAGAAAGATGATTCTGGCTATGGTGTAATTCTGTTAGATGAGATGGAAATACAAGGAGATTAACTGAGAAATGTTTTTACAAATATCATTTCATTGACACTAGAATTTATCACCATCAGTGTTTCTCTTGTTCCTACATAGTTTCACATCTTCCTAGATTGCTCATAATAAGGAAAATAAATGAATATTAAGTATTAGGCATTTGCTAATAAGAAATTAAAATAAATTTGATATAGCCATTTCTATGACTTGGTGAATTCTTAAGTAGTCATAAAATATAGTGTTTTATGTTTCTAATCTGATAGAACCATTAGCATTCAGAAAACACAGTAGTAAAATTTTTGAAATAGATTTGGTAGCTCATGAACTAGAAGAGATATATTTATAATTAGGATTTTCTAGACACTGATCAATAGCCTTGAAATCTTTTCATCATTTGTCACCAAATACTCTTAAAATCGCCTTAGATATAATTATGATTTCAAAATGGATCAGAAAAAACATAAAACAGTTGTCCCTCCTGTCAAATATTTCAAATTATGGTAAAAAATGTTAAGGAAATACATAATCATGCTCAGAAATAGAAGGGAAAATTTCAGGGCAAAAGAAGCTGTGAGATAGCCCTGGCCCTGGGTGATTAAATAGCGATGGGACTGGATTGAAGAAGAAATGGCAATTCGTAAGCATGAGGGTGTCTTTCAGGAGTTTCATTTTTAAAAGTTGACAGTAGTGTAATCTAATAAAAAGAAAAATTATTCCAAGTGGATAGAGAGATATATAGAAAGTAGTAGTAAAAATACAGATTAGTACATTTTACCAACTTAATAAAGCATTACTTGTTTAGAAAAAGGATTTCTTCTTGCCATCTAAGACAAAAAAAAATTATTGTGTGAACATGGGTGGGGAGGTGGAGACTAAGATAGAAGTATAGCGATATTGATTAAAACAAATTTTATTGGAAAATATTAACTTCAGTACAAGTGCAATGTTAAAATGCTTGCAAGAATAGAAATCAAGCAATGTTTAAACCAATATAGAAGAATAGAATAAAAGAAATTTAATACATCTAAGCAAAGGCAGAAAAATGGACAAAGATAGAGAAGGCATGGTAAATGAAAAGACTAAGAAAAAAAGGATGAGTACAAAAATATTAGTAATTATAATAACTGTGACTAGGCAAAATGAATCTACTAAAATTTTCAGAGTAATAAAGCAAACCAAATTTTGCCACTTTCTGTTTACAAAAGACATTGCTCAAATAATTAAAAAAAACCATGTAAATACTCATATACTTCTCACCACATGCCAGGTACAATTCCAGAAAGTAGACATTATTATTTCTGTTATAGACAAGGTAACTGGAGTACAGAGAGGTTAGTCACCTTGCTCTAACTAACACAGGTAGTAAGCAGCAGAGCCAGGATTAGAACCAAGTTAGTTTGGCTTTAGAATCTTGTCTTTAATTTATTTACAACATAAATTGGTAAAAATGGTAAAAAATAAACATACAGTAATATTATCACAGAAGATAAAATTTAAGGCAAAAACCTCAATAAAGGACAAAGGAAAATATTTTTTCAGTTATAAACGTAATTCACTAGTAACATATAAATCATGAAGCAAGTATGCGTATTGCAATATTGCTTTAAAATGTACAAAGACAAACTAATGCAACCTCAAAGGGAATAGTCAGTCCCACAATCAATATGTAAGAGTTTAATACATTTCTTTTAAAAACTGAGATATCAGATAGAAATAGAAAATGAGGTATTCTGAACTGGATGTGGACTAGGCTATATTGCATATGTTAGAGTTCATTACTCTCAAAATATCTGCTGCCTTCCTTACCAGTTCTTTCCTACTAGGCCCATCCTAATAGAACTATAATCCTTCTATCCCATTGACACCAAGCTTGGCTATGTGATGTGCTCTTTGGCCAAAGCAACAGGGTGGATGCAACAGGGTGTGCTGCTGCTTCTGGGCGCAAGTTTTAAGAGCCATTGTGCATACCACCAGCTCTGTTTTTCCCTATGCCGTGGGATCAGCAATGTCTCAGAGGGACTGCTCCTTCCTCCTGGGTCCAAGATGAAAATCCAAGGCCAAATCCATAGGCTAACCCACATAAGTAAGAGATGAGCCATTGCTGCTAAAGACCACCACAATTTTGGGGCTACTTGTTATAATGGCATACATTGATATTATCATACCAAGGTAATTGATGATACATTGCACTAGCAAATAATCCCCAAATTTCAGAGCTTAAAAAATGATTTTTTTTCTCATTCGTGCTATGTGTTCCAATGTCTCAGCAGGGAGCTCTGCTCTGCACAGTTAATACCTGGGGAATCAGGCTGACAGAGGCTCCACCATTTAGTTGTTGTTGTTGTTGCTATTTTAAGAGATAGTGTCTCACTTTGTGTCCCAGGCTGGAGGGCAGTGGTGTGATCATAGCTCACTGCTATCATGAACTCCTGGGCTCAAGTGATCCTCCTGCTTTGGTTTCCCAAATTGCTGGGATTACAGGCATGATCACCACACCTTGCCCTCCACCATCTTTGGATGCTACAGTCTCAAAGTGGAGCCCCAGGGACCACAGAAACAGCGGAAGACAGCACAGAGAATTGGGCACTAGCCATTTTGTTACCATGAAGAGGAACACATGTCACTTCCACTCACATTTTATTCTCACAAGCAAGTAACTTGGTTATGGCTGAGTTTAAGGGGGTAGGGAAATAAAATCTTCTAGTGTGTCAAGGAGTGGAGACTCGGAAATATTGATGAGAATATCAATACCAATGCATTGCTCACCAAACTCAACAAGCACAGAATACATATTTTCAAATACACATGAAACATTTGAGAAATTTGAGCACATAGCATGAAGAAAAAGAACCTCAACAAATTCCAAAATATTGATATCATATAAACCAAACACCAGACATGTCTGATGAAATATAATTAGAAATCACTCCACAAAAGATATCTTAAAAATATATTTTAAAACACTGTTTTGTATAGTTAAAAAATTGAAGAGTAAAGTGAAGATGAACATTAAATACTTAGAAAAGTGAACAAGGGATATAATACACATAAAATGTGTAGAATAGAAACAAAGATGAAAATTAACAAATACCTAGAAAAGTAAACAAGGGATGTAATATACATTAAATTTATAGAATACAAACAATGCAATACTCAGGAAAAACTGTGCCATATTAAATCAGTTTTTAAATAATGGGAAAATAAATGATAATCTTTTAATTTAAAAAATATATTAAAATAAACTAAAAGAAGAAAATTATAAAGAAAAATTGAAAATTAAGCAAATGGACATAAAATAAGAGTATATAAACAGAATCAACTTTTTAAAAGATTAGTAAATTCTTGAGAAGTATACTGAAGGAAAACAAAAATAAAAGCACATGTAAACAGTAGCAAAAATGGAAATGTGATTTAAGAAGAGGTAGCAGGCTGGGCACAGTGACTCATGTCTGTAATCTCAGCACTTTGGGAGGCCAAGGCAGGAGGATCGCTTAAGGCCAGGATTTTCAGAACAGCCTGGGCAACACAGCAAGTCCCTATCTCTATTTATTTTTATGGTATAATCAATCTTTTATTCTCCTTGGATCATTTCTTTAAGATGAATGTATGTGATACTCAAAGATTTACCACTCGAAACACATCACTCATAATTTATAGATGAATTCTGTAAAATGACATCAAAAAAGAAGGAATAGATAATTCAATATTTTTACAGTTCTTCTAGAAAATTTAAAAAGATGTATAAAAAGATAAATTGCTACCCAACTCACTTTACAAGCTAGCATAACCTTGATATGGAAACAAAAATTAAAATTAAAATAGAGGACAAAATAGCTTAAAATGTGTTGCAGACAACATAATCATCTGCCTTGAAACTTCAACAGAATCAATTGAAAAAAAAACTATATTGGAACTAAGACATGGCCTGATGCATAATCAGTACATAAAAGCCATTACCTTTACATACTCCTGAAAGAACACATTCAAAATTGTAGCAAGGAAAAAAAAAGATTCTATTTACTGAAGCTACAAAAATGTCAAAATATCTTGAAATTAACTTAACAAAAATGTATTAGGCCTTTATTCCTTATGGAGACAATATTAAATTTATTGAAGGAATTAAGAGATCTTAATAAAAGGAAAAAAGTCAGAGTTCAATATTCAATATTATGATAGAAGCAGCACTTCAAATTAGTGGGGAGACAAATTATTCAATAAATGTTCCTAGGAAAGTGTAAAATCTTATAAAAAGTAGATCCTCACATCACACCCTTCAAAACAATAAATTCCACAGGGAATAAAGACACAAACACACACACAAAACAAATCCTTTAAACCCTCTGAAAGAAAATATTAAAAACAAGTCATACAAAGCAAGAAACATAAAAAATAAAAAATGGTAATATTTTTATTCCGAGGAGGATTTACTTTTTTATTTTATTTTATTTTATTTTATTATTATTATACTTTAAGTTCTAGGGTACATGTGCACAACGTGTAGGTTTGCTACACATGTATACATGTGCCATGTTGGTGTGCTGCACCCATTAACTCGTCATTTAACAATAGGTATAACTCCTAATGCTATCCCTCCCCCCTCCCCCCACCCCACAACAGTCCGCGGTGTGTGATGTTCCCCTTCCTGGGTGCATGTGTTCTCATTGTTCAATTCCTACCTATGAGTGAGAACATGTGGTGTTTGGTTTTATGTCCTTGAGATAGTTTGCTGAGAATGATGGTTTCCAATTTCATCCATGTCCCTACAAAGGACATGAACTCATCATTTTTTATGGCTGCATAGTATTCCATGGTGTATATGTGCCACATTTTCTTTTTTTTTTTTTGTCTTTTTTTTATTATTATACTTTAAGTTTTAGGGTACATGTGCACATTGTGCAGGTTAGTTACATATGTATACATGTGCCATGCTGGTGAGCTGCACCCACTAACTCGTCATCTAGCATTAGGTATATCTCCCGATGCTATCCCTCCCCCCTCCCCCCACCCCACAACAGTCCCAAGAGTGTGATATTCCCCTTCCTGTGTCCATGTGATCTCATTGTTCAATTCCCACTTATGAGTGAGAATATGCGGTGTTTGGTTTTTTGTTCTTGCGATAGTTTGCTGAGAATGATAGTTTCCAGCTTCATCCATGTCCCTACAAAGGACATGAACTCATCATTTTTTATGGCTGCATAGTATTCCATGGTGTATATGTGCCACATTTTCTTAATCCAGTCTATCATTGTTGGACATTTGGGTTGGTTCCAAGTCTTTGCTATTGTGAATAATGCTGCAATAAACATACGTGTGCATGTGTCTTTATAGCAGCATGATTTATAGTCCTTTGGGTATATACCCAGTAATGGGATGGCTGGGTCAAATGGTATTTCTAGTTCTAGATCCCTGAGGAATCGCCACACTGACTTCCACAATGGTTGAACTAGTTGACAGTCCCACCAACAGTGTAAAAGTGCTCCTATTTCTCCACATCCTCTCCAGCACCTTTTGTTTCCTGACTTTTTAATGACTGCCATTCTAACTGGTGTGAGATGGTATCTCATTGTGGTTTTGATTTGCATTTCTCTGATGGCCAGTGATGATGAGCATTTTTTCATGTGTTTTTTGGCTGCATAAATGTCTTCTTTTGAGAAGTGTCTGTTCATGTCCTTTGCCCACTTTTTGATGGGGTTGTTTGTTTTTTTCTTGTAAATTTGTTTGAGTTCATTGTAGATTCTGGATATTAGCCCTTTGTCAGATGAGTAGGTTGCGAAAATTTTCTCCCATGTTGTAGGTTGCCTGTTCACTCTGATGGTAGTTTCTTTTGCTGTGCAGAAGCTCTTTAGTTTAATTAGATCCCATTTGTCAATTTTGGCTTTTGTTGCCATTGCTTTTGGTGTTTTAGACATGAAGTCCTTGCCCATGCCTATGTCCTGAATGGTAATGCCTAGGTTTTCTTCTAGGGTTTTTATGGTTTTAGGTCTAACATGTAAGTCTTTAATCCATCTTGAATTGATTTTTGTATAAGGTGTAAGGAAGGGATCCAGTTTCAGCTTTTTACATATGGCTCGCCAGTTTTCCCAGCACCATTTATTAAATAGGGAATCCTTTCCCCATTGCTTGTTTTTCTCAGGTTTGTCAAAGATCAGATAGTTGTAGATATGCAGCGTTATTTCTGAGGGCTCTGTTCTGTTCCATTGATCTATATCTCTGTTTTGGTACCAGTACCATGCTGTTTTGGTTACTGTAGCCTTGTAGTATAGTTTGAAGTCAGGTAGTGTGATGCCTCCAGCTTTGTTCTTTTGGCTTAGGATTGATTTGGTGATGCGGGCTCTTTTTTGGTTCCATATGAACTTTAAAGTAGTTTTTTCCAGTTCTGTGAAGAAAGTCATTGGTAGCTTGATGGGGATGGCATTGAATCTGTAAATTACCTTGGGCAGGATGACCATTTTCACGATATTGATTCTTCCTATGCATGAGCATGGAATGTTCTTCCCTTTGTTTGTATCCTTTTATTTCCTTGAGCAGTGGTTTGTAGTTCTCCTTGAAGAGGTCCTTCACATCCCTTGTAAATTGGATTCCTAGGTATTTTATTCTCTTTGAAGCAATTGTGAATGGGAGTTCACTCAAGATTTGGCTCTCTGTTTGTCTGTTATTGGTATATAAAAATGCTTGTGATTTTTGCACATTGATTTTGCATCATGAGACTTTGCTGAAGTTGCTTATCAGCTTAAGGAGATTTTGGGCTGAGACAATGGGGTTTTCTAGATAAACAATCATGTCGTCTGCAAACAGGGACAATTTGACTTCCTCTTTTCCTAATTGAATACCCTTTATTTCCTTCTCCTGCCTGATTGCCCTGGCCAGAACTTCCAACACTATGTTGAATAGGAGTGGTGAGAGAGGGCATCCCTGTCTTGTGCCAGTTTTCAAAGGGAATGCTTCCAGTTTTTGCCCATTCAGTATGATATTGGCTGTGGGTTTGTCATAGATAGCTCTTATTATTTTGAGATGTGTCCCTTCAATACCTAATTTATTGAGAGTTTTTAGCACGAAGTGTTGTTGAATTTTGTCAAAGGCCTTTTCTGTATCTATTGAGATAATCATGTGGTTTTTGTCTTTGGTTCTGTTTATATGTTGGATTACATTTATTGATTTGTGTATGTTGAACCAGCCTTGCATCCCAGGGATGAAGCCCACTTGATCATGGTGGATAAGATTTTGATATGCTGCTGGATTCGGTTTGCCAGTATTTTATTGAGGATTTTTGCATCGATGTTCATCAAGTATATTGGTCTAAAATTCTCTTTTTTGGTTGTGTCTCTGCCAGGCTTTGGTATCAGGATGATGCTGGCCTTATAAAATGAGTTAGGGAGGATTCCCTCTTTTTCTATTGATTGGAATAGTTTCAGAAGGAATGGTACCAGCTCCTCTTTGTACCTCTTGTAGAATTTGGCTGTGAATCCATCTGGTCCTGGACTTTTTTTGGTTGGTAAGCTACTGATTATTGCCACAATTTCAGAGCCTGTTATTGGTCTATTCAGAGATTCAACTTCTTCCTGGTTTAGTCTTGGGATGATGTATGCGTCGAGGAATTCATCAATTTCTTCTAGATTTTCTAGTTTATTTGCGTAAAACTGCTTATAGTATTCTCTGATGGTAGTTTGTATTTCTGTGGGATCGGTGGTGATATCCCCTTTATCATTTTTTATTGCGTCTATTTAATTCTTCTCTCTTTTCTTCTTTATTAGTCTTGCTAGCTGTCTATCGATTTTGTTGATCTTTTCAAAAAACCAGCTCCTGGATTCATTAATTTTTTGAAGGTTTTTTTGTGTCTCTATTTCCTTCAGTTCTGCTCTGATCTCAGTTATTTCTTGCCTTCTGCTAGCTTTTGAATGTGTTTGCTCTGGCTTTTCTAGTTCTTTTAATTGTGATGTTAGGTTGTCAATTTTAGATCTTTCCTGCTTTCTCCTGTGGAAATTTAGTGCTATAAATTTCCCTATACACACTGCTTTGAATGTGTCCCAGAGATTCTGGTATGATGTGTCTTTGTTCTCGTTGGTTTCAAAGAACATCTTTATTTCTGCCTTCATTTCATTATTTACCCAGTAGTCATTCAGGAGCAGGTTGTTCAGTTTCCACGTAGTTGAGTGGTTTTGAGTGAGTTTCTTAATCTTGAGTTCTAGTTTGATTGCACTGTGGTCTGAGAGACAGTTTGTTATCATTTCTGTTCTTTTACATTTGCTGAGGAGTGCTTTACTCCCAACTATGTGGTCAATTTTGGAGTAGGTGTGGTGTGGTGCTGAAAAGAATGTATATTCTGTTGATTTGGAGTGGAGAGTTCTGTAGATGTCTATTAGGTCCGCTTGGTGCAGAGCTGAGTTCAATTCCTGGGTATCCTTGCTAACTTTCTGTCTCGTTGTTCTGTCTAATGTTGACAGTGGGGTGTTAAAGTCTCCCATTATTATTGTGTGGGAGTCTAAGTCTCTTTGTAGGTCACTAAGGACTTGATTTATGAATCTGGGTGCTCCTGTATTGGGTGCATATATATTTAGGATAGTTAGCTCTTCTTGTTGAATTGATCCCTTTACCATTATGTAATGGCCTTCTTTGTGTCTTTTGATCTTTGTTTGTTGAAAGTCTGTTTTATCCAAGACTAGGGTTGCAACCCCTGCCTTTTTTTGTTTTCCATTTGCTTGGTAGATCTTCCTCCATCCCTTTATTTTGAGCCTATGTGTGTCTCTGCACGTGAGATGGGTTTCCTGAATACAGCACACTGATGGGTCTTGACTCTTTATCCAATTTGCCAGTCTGTGTCTTTTAATTGGAGCATTTAGTCCATTTACATTTAAAGTTAACATTGTTATGTGTGAATTTGATCCTGTCATTATGATGTTAGCTGGTTATTTTGCTCGTTAGTTGATGCAATTTCTTCCTAGCCTTGATGGTCTTTATAATTTGGCATGATTTTGCAGCGGCTGGTACTGGTTGTTCCTTTCCATGTTTAGCGCTTCCTTCAGGAGCTCTTTTAGGGTAGGCCTGGTGTGACAAAATCTCTCAGCATTGGCTTGTCTGTAAAGTATTTTATTTCTCCTTCACTTATGAAGCTTAGTTTGGCTGGATATGAAATTCTGGGTTGAAAATTCTTTTCTTTAAGAATGTTGAATATTGGTCCCCACTCTCTTCTGGCTTGTAGAGTTTCTGCCGAGAGATCTGCTGTTAGTCTGATGGGCTTCCCTTTGTGGGTAACCCGACCTTTCTCTCTGGCTGCCCTTAACACTTTTTCCTTCATTTCAACTTTGGTGAATCTGACAATTATGTGTCTTAGAGTTGCTGTTCTCGAGGAGTATCTTTGTGGCGTTCTCTGTATTTCCTGAATTTGAATGTTGGCCTGCCTTGCTAGATTGGGGAAGTTCTCCTGGATAATATCCTGCAGGGTGTTTTCCGACTTGGTTCCATTCTCCCCGTCACTTTCAGGTACACCAATCAGAGGTAGATTTGGTCTTTTCACATAGTACCATATTTCTTGGAGGCTTTGATTGTTTCTTTTTATACTTTTTTCTCTAAACTTCTCTTCATGCTTCATTTCATTCATTTCATCTTCCATCACTGATACCCTTTCTTCCAGTTGATCACATCGGCTACTGTGGCTTCTGCATTCGTCACGTAGTTCTCGTGCCTTGGTTTTCAGCTCCATCAGGTCCTTTAAGGACTTCTCTGCGTTGGTTATTCTAGTTATCCATTCTTCTAATTTTTTTTCAAAGCTTTTAACTGCTTTGCCATTGGTTTGAATTTCCTCCTATAGCTCGGAGTAGTTTGATCATCTGAAGCCTTCTTCTCTCAACTCGTGAAAGTCACTCTCCGTCCAGCTTTGTTCTGTTGCTGGTGAGGAGCTGTGTTCCTTTGGAGGAGGAGAGGTGCTCTGATTTTTAGATTTTCCAGTTTTCTGCTCTGTATTTTTCCCATCTTTGTCATTTTATCTACCTTTGGTCTTTGATGATGGTGACGTACAGATGGGTTATTGGTGTGGATGTCCTTTCTGTTTGTTAGTTTTCCTTCTAACAGACAGGATCCTCAGCTGCAGGTCTGTTGGAGTTTGCTAGAGGTCCACTCCAGACTCTGTTTGCCCGGGTATCTGCAGTGGTGGTTGCAGAACAGTGGGTATTGGTGAACAGCAGATGCTGCTGCCTGATAGTTCCTCTGGAAGTTTTGTCTCAGAGGAGTACCCGGCCATGTGAGGTGTCAGTCCGCCCCTACTGGGGGGTGCCTCCCAGTTAGGCTACTCGGGGGTCAGGGACCCACTTAAGGAGGCAGTCTGCCCGATCTCAGATCTCAAGCTGCGTGCTGGGAGAACCACTGCTGTCTTCAAAGCTGTCAGAGAGGGACATTTAAGTCTGCAGAGGTTACTGCTGTCTTTTTATTTGTGCCCTGCCCCCAGAGGTGGAGCCTACAGAGGCAGGCAGGCCTCCTTGAGCTGTGGTGGGCTCCACCCAGTTGGAGCTTCCCGGCCGCTTTGTTTGCCTAATCAAACAACTAACTTGGCAATGGTGGGCGCCCCTCCCCCAGCCTCGCTGCCGCCTTGCAGTTTGATCTCGGACTGCTGTGCTTGCAATGAGCGAGACTCTGTGGGCGTAGGACCCTCGGAGCCATGTGCAGGATATAATCTCCTGGTGTGCCATTTTTTAAGCCCGTTGGAAAAGCACAGTATTAGGGTGGGAGTGACCTGATTTTCCAGGTGCTGTCTGTCACCACTTTCTTTGACTAGGAAAGGGAATTCCCTGACCCCTTGTGCTTCCTGGGTGAGGCGATGCCTTGCCCTGCTTCGGCTCACGCACCGTGCGCTGCACCCACTGTCCTGCACCTACTGTCTGGCACTCCCCAGTGAGATGAACCTGGTACCTCACTTGGAAATGCAGAAATCAGCCCTCTTCTGCGTCGCTCACGCTGGGAGCTTTAGATCGGAGCTGTTCCTATTTGGCCATCTTGGCTCCTCCGCCTGGAGGAGGATTTACTTTAGGGCTGATGATGTTTAAGATTTAACAATGCCCTTCAGGGGCCACTAGGTCCTTAAATGTTGCCCAGGAGTCAGATATTTATGTGAGATGGTTACAATCAACACTGGGCAAATCCAGTCCACTGTTTTTCTAAATAAAGTTTTATTAGAACACAGCAAACTTATTCATTTTCATATTATCTGTGATGCTTTTGTGCTACAATGACAGAGTTGAATAGCTCTTACAAAGGACTTAGTTTCCCCAAATTTAAAATACTTACTATCTGGCCCTTTACAGAAAATGTTTGCGAACCCCTCATTTGCATCCCCTCTCCTTCCACTCAAACTTTCCTTTTGTCATATTTGCTTCCCTATCAGGAGGTACTGGATTGGGCAGAACACTTTTTGGGGTTTGGCTAAAGTAGTGTTGAGAGGAGGATGTAGTTAGGAGTTAGGTTAGAGTTAATCGGCATTTATTTAGAGGATTTGCAATAACTTGTGTGCATGGAAACAAAGCATTATGGAAATTACAGAGCCAGAGCTAGCTTATGGAAAATTATTGCGTGTATCAGAGACATAAAATTTACAGAGGATTTGGTTTTCACCAATGCACCAAAGCCTAGTCAAAATAGAAGTTCTCTCCTGTTGGAAATATACTTATTAATGCAGCACATACAATTATAAACTCACCGTGCTTTTTTTCCCTTCTTAGGAATTGGATAAAATGAAATTTATCAGGATTCCTATGCTTATAGAGTCCAAGTTCATAACAGTTCTCTAAACAGTGAGTTTTTTTGTGACTAAAATCTCTGGTTTTATGAATGTCAACTTTCTGTAATATAATACAAATTTTAACTAATAAAGCTATAGAAAAGACTAAATTATCTTTCTATCTTCTTGCTACAAAATGTTATAAAATATTTGATATATGAAAAAATCAATGATTTTATATTTTTATTTATAATCTATTTTATATTTTTAGTTTTTTCCTCATTAAAAATTTTACATTTTATCTAAAATTCCTTTTATAGTTATGTATTTTTTCCTAAAGACGGCCCTGGAAATTGCATAACATTTATGCTCTTACAAATCCTGGTTCTAACCTTCCATGTGGCAAAAAAAATTATTCTATAAACTAGGTTAAAAGACAAATGGTAAACTTTGAAAACATATTTGCACATGCACAGCAGGTTTAGTATCAAAGTATCCAGACTAACTTATAAAAACAAAACAAACAGATTTTTAAAAAACCCTCCAAATGATTAGATTTAAAAATTATTTCTTAACTTTTATCATCATAGGCAGGAAAACAACAACAACAACAACAACAGGGAAACCTTACCCAAACTGGCTTAAACATAAGAAGTTCAACATACATTGACTTCCAATATACTTTTATTGGACTCTGGTTATTATTACTTTCATTTCCTGCAATTTCCAACACTCAAGTTTGCTTTCTTCGTGGGTTCAAATGATTGCCAAGATTACCTGGCATTACATGAATCCTTATTAACATCTCATCACATAAATATTCTGAACTTTGCACTGACTGGGACATCCATGAATCAATTATTCCTGTGCATAGGACACTGACAGGTAGTCATTGGTTTAAATCTGTGTTACTTGGACTAATTACTGTAGGAAGGAGGATGGGACTACCCTAATTGGCTTATGCTAATCACCTTGAATAGGTGTTTTACTGGGTATTGTGGAGACCATAAAAACAAATGAGATAATTGACAAAGGATATAGACAGATAATTCACCAGAAAGAAACACAGTCTGTAAACCTCAACAGAAAGCTTGGAGATAGGCACATAGTGGTTTATAATACTATTCTGTTCAGTTTTGGAAATATTAAAACATTTCCACAATGAAACATTATTTTAAAATTTCCCACTATGCTTGTGAATTTGTCTACTTTTTAGTCAATTTTTGTTTTATGTATTTTGAAGCTATGGTATTAAATACATACAAATTTAGATCTGTAATGTCCTTATGATGAATTGAGCCTTTTATTATATTATGACTTGCTTTTCTCTAGTAATGGTTTTGGGCTTGAAGTTTATTTTATCAAACATTAATGTAATTTCACAACACTTTTTTTTTGGCCAGAATTTTTCTGGTATTTCTTTTCCATCATTTGACTTAATTCTTCTGTGTCTATATGTTTTAATTCTCTTATAAACAACACAGAATTGTATTACTTTCAGATAGTTAAATAATCTTCATCTTTTATCTTTCAAATTTAATCCATTTACAATTATTGTTGAAACAAAGAGAAGAGCAGTGCCTCATACCCACAAGGTGACCTGGCAATAAGAGCTAAGCCTGGATGTTTCTAGGAGCTGTCTAGGCACTCAAAACTGTGGTGTTATTCTGTTGAACATGAACCATTTTGCAGAGCATTAACATCAGACAAGGCCTCTCTGTGAGCATGACACAAACAAGAATTTTCCATAAGTGTATCTCAGCAGGAACAAAAACATTGTCCAAACAAAAAAATGGTCAAAAAGTCCTCTTGTCTGATTAAACTAGTAACTGTTGCTTCTGTACTAATTATGGATTTAGCTCTGCTTTATTTCTCCTACCTCTTAAATAAAATTCATTAAAATACTTATTTATAGAATTTCTCCTGTGTCCTAACCATGTGTCATCTGAAGCAAACCAATATTTAAGTCTTCTTTCACATCTCAACATGACTAAGCTTTATATTAATAAAAGTTCCTTCTAAAATCTACTTTCTGAGATGTCCTATGGCTTCCTGGTATGCTGTCTTCCATGTGACAATGAGCCAATAAACCCAACATTCTTTGACTATTGGTGTGTCCCTGGTGGTCTTTGACAGATGGGCATCAATACCATAATTGCTGATATATTTCAATTTATTTCTACTAATCTTATTAAGCAGTTTCTATTTCTCCTGTCTTCTATACTCCTTTCCCTATTTTATTGTCTTTTGGATTTCTTTTCTCCTTCTCATTCAATTTTCTCTTCATTTCTAGTCATTCTATATCAATTATTTAATGTTTTCCCTATTTAAATGTTCATATTTAACATACAGGCGATTACTGTCCAGTCTTATATTTATAGCCACTTTTCCTCCCACAAAATACACATCGCTGGTATTGTGCAATCCATATTTGTTTTAAGTTGTGTCTAAATGTTTGTCATTACCTTTGCCCATCATTCAGTTATTCAGTATGACCTTCCCTCTGGGTTCATCTGTTTAAAGTATACCCTTTAAATTGTTTATACAAAATGTCTTTGGTAACAACATTTTCGTATGTTTTAATCTATTATTTCACGCTTACTCTTGAAAGATGTTTTACTTGGTAAAAATTTCAAAGTTAACTTGCATATCTTTCAACACATTGAAGATACTCTTGGACTGTTTTCCAGCATCCTTTCTTGTTAGTAAAAATTCAGGCTAAGAATGAATTGTCAGTTATTTGTAGATGATTGGCTTTTTCTCTCTGGCTGTTTTTTAAGGCTATCTATTCTTCTTTGGTGTTCTACAGTTTCACTTTGATGTGTTAAGGTATGAATTTCTTTTTATTCATCTTGTTTGGAATATATAGGACTTCCTAGATCTAAGTGCTGGTGTCTTTCAACATATCTGGAAAATTTCAGCCCCTTTGTCTTTGAATATTTCTTCTTCTCCATTCTATTATCCTCCTGTAAATTATGATGAAGTGTATTTTAGATGTTCTGATGCTTTCTCCTTGTCTTTCACCCTCCTTTTATATTTTCAATCTATTGATTGTGTTCCGAATAACTACCTCAGATGTTTTTTACAGGACATTTTGTCTTCAGCTGCATCAGATCTGCTGTTTAAACTATCCACTTAGGTTTAAGATACAATTATATTCTCCAATTATAGCAGTTTTATTTTTTCACATCTGCTTGTTCTCGAATTTCAAGCTCCTTTGCTATTCAAGCTCCCTTTAAAGATATTAAATACAGTTATTTTGAATTTTGTGTCTAAAGCTAACATCTGAACTATTTGTCATTCTGTCTCTACTCTCCCTTATTTCTGCTGTTTCCCATCATGCTGTCTTTTGCCCTGAGCTGTTTCATGATTTTTGACTGTAAAATGTTCTTTTACTGGGAACTTTATCTGTGGAATTCTTTGAAGCCTGAATTAAACTTGAATTCCTTCAGAGAGGATTTGCAATTGCTTCTACCAAACATATAGTTACTACCAACCTGAGACCACTTTAAACTAAATTCTGCATTTTAAGTTTTTCAAACCACAATGGTAACATAAATTTAGACTATAATCCTGCATGAGGCCCAGCATATAAATATGAATTCTCAGGGCTTTTTATTCCTCCCTATATGTATCCAGCATCAGAGTCTAAATAGCCAGTTGACCTTGCTGTAGCCTTCTGCATAGGAGGTTTATTTTTCTTTTATGCTTAATTTGATAGTAGAGCTCTTGGCTTTTCTAGTTTTATTCATGGATTTCCTATTGACTTCCCAACCCTCATTGAGACCAATGAAGTCATCAAAGGAAGCTTTACGATCTCTAGGGTTTTGATAGAAGCATTCGTATCAAAATCCCACATTGTCACTGGCTTACCTCATATAGAGGTATTCATAGAACCCATAAGAATTCTATGGATTTCTTATTTTGTGCCAACTCAACAATATGTTGTACATTTCATTTATCCATAAGTTTCATTTTTTTAAGGAGGCAGTTTTTCTCAGAAATTGTAATCTGTCATACTAGATGCTGCTAGATTTTGTCATTAGATTAAGTCTCTAAACTTAAATTTCCTCATTTAGTACTTAAAGGGGATATGATATCATTTGCTTGATACTACATCATAATATGTGTAAAATACTGCTACCCAGCATTATGCTATTGTGGAGTATAATTTATCCCCCCAAAAGCAGTTGTAAACAAATTTTGATCCAATCTGACAACAGTTAGGAGCCAGGAGACAATGCAATTATATCTTCAAGAGGCTAAGAACGCTATCAAGTGAGGACTTGAGGGTAAGGACCAGGCGAAGCCTTACTGATGGGTACAGGATGGCATCTCCCAAACTATATTCTTTGACTGTTAGTGCCTTTCACAATATTAATTGGTATTCTGCCAAAAAATAAAAAATACATAACGTGTCCTATTGACAAAATGTTGGGAAAATTCTGCATGTACTTTTACCCTCTTGGGGAAATATATGAATATTAACATAGGGAACACTCCGAGAAGCCTTATAATAAGAGCACCTGATGAAAAATTTTTTAACCAAATATTTTTAACCACACCTTATCAAAGAACCTATTTTCTTAAAGAACACTGATGTCCAGAGATCACAGTTTGGGAAACAATGGTGTCAGGGAATATAGTTAATCCGTCTCCTCTTGGAGGATTCAAAATACAACTTTTCCATACAAAGAGGCATCTCGTGTGGAAAAATAAGGGTAATAGGGGAAGGAGTGCTGGGGTATGTGGGGAAGTTCTGTGGAGCAAGGGAGGCATTACTGTGGTGTACTATCAAGAGTTTAGGCCAGGTGTGGTGGCTCACATCTTTAATCTCAGCACTCTGGGAGGCCATGGGAGGAGAGTCACTTGGAGTCAGGAGTTTGAGACCAGCCTGGACAACATAGCAAGACCCTGTCTCTACAAAAATTAGAAAAAATAGCCAGGCGTAATAATAATCACAATGCCTGACTGCAGGGCTGCTAAGATCTTCTATTTAGATTAATCCATATAAAGCCAATTTATCAGAAAATATCTGTGTTCTGTTATGTAAGACTGTAAAAGCATGAGTTGAGAGAGAGAAGAAGGAATATAGCTGACAAGGGTCGACATCTCCTTCCGTGCCATTACTTCTAGAAAGTGTAAGTCAATCTTGAGGGTTTTTTTTTTTTTTTGAGTGTACATTGGATAGGAACCACTGAGAGGTAAAAGGATTAAGGAGAAGTTGCAGAAATTAGAGGAAACAAAAAAGCAAGCCATGAAGAAATGCTCAGGGTTTGAGGCAGATCCCAAGAGCAGAAAGGTCATTACTGCTCATCCTCACAGCACTAAAAAGCTCTTCACAGTGGAATGGTTCATAGATCACACAGGAAGAAAGACTAACACAGTAGCTATTATGCCAAATGTCTGTAAGCAACTACTGCGTTAGAAACTGTGTATATTCATGGTGACTGTTGTGGAACAAAGGCCAGGGAAGCCCGAAATAAGATCCTGTGTTCTAGAGTCTTTGAGATTCAAGAAAGTTTCAATCATGGAAATTGAGAATAGTAAATTTCTGGCTACAAGAAAAATTTGTTTTTTAATACTATTGAGGCTTTTTATAGCCCCATATGTTATCGTGGAGTATAATTTATCCCCCCAAAAGCAGTTGTAAACAAATTTTGATCCAATCTGACAACAGTTAGACAGGAGCCAGGAGACAATGCAATTATGTCTTCAAGAGGCTAAGAACCCTATCAAATTGCATTTCTCCCTGCCCATGTTCTTTCTCCTTCCTTTTTTTGTGTTATCTGGAGCACATGTGACCTTCTAACATTTTGTACATTAACTATCTGTTTATCATTTGTCTTCTTCAACCAGAAGGTAACCTACAGTAGGGCAGGGATTTTTGTCCATTTTATCCATAAATGTATCCCCAATGCCAAGAAGATTGGCTAATATACAGTAGGTGCTCAGTAAATATTGGATGAATAAATAAATCATTTCACAGCAACATAGGGAGCATTTAGCTTCATTTTCCAGAAAAAATAAAAGCACTCAAGCTAGTATTAAGCACAAGTCACAGGATTTGCCCCTCTTATGTCAATTTATGTGACATAAATTGACATAAATTTTATACCTTCAAGGGTATAAAAACTCAGACGAAATCATCTTCTCATTTCTCTCCTTCACACTGTTAACACAGTAAATTTTCTGTAGTTGAGATTTTATGCAAAAGCAAAAAAGAAACGGCAAAAATCCGAACCCAAACAAGCAAATACAAGCAAATGAGCAAACTTTTATTTGCATCTACTGTGTGTCAAGCTAAATTGGACTCTGTGTATTATTTTAATTAAAAATAATCCCCTTGAGTACAAATGAGAAAGAAAAAAAATGTAATCATTGGCCAACCTGTAAATTACTTTAAATAGTGTTTCTGGAGCCTTAATGCAGATGGCATATTCTGGTTGTTAATAGTCCCTTATTTCAGGGAAAATTACTCTTTGCCACTTGCTTAATTTGCCACACAGAAACATGGGCTTATTTGGATCTAATGCTCTTGGATAGAATGTGAACTTTGAACTTCTGGTTATATTATCAATATTCCTTATGTGGCAAATTGTCTTCTTAAGAAAATACAGTTATTTTTCCCAAACATTTTTTGCTCTAAAACATACAGTATATGCTCACACACACATCAATTTGGATAAAGTCTGTTTTCTAGCTAATTTTATATTCCCAGGTAATTAAAATCCTACATGATTTCAGTTCACTATTGTTCTAAGACATCTGCTAAAAACAACTATTTACAAAAAAAAGTACTGAAATTCTGTTAATTGGTCCTACTTTTATAAAAAAATTTTAAGCGCACAATTTTGAGTCATAGCATCTCTAAAACTCAAATATTTAAATGCTCTACTTATATGCTTTACTGAGCACTGGAGGAGGAAGAGGAGGCAATAATTGTTCATGAAAAAAATACATATAAATTAAGAAAGATTGAAAATAAAATGATTACAAAATGACTTCCAAATGTCTGACAAGCTATAGCAGCCTTACAAAATTAAATAATTTTAAAGGTTTGTCTGCCAAGTGTGGTGGGTCATGCCTATAATCCCAGCACTTTGGAATTGCTTGAGCATAGGAATTTGAGACCAGCCTGGGCAACATGGTGAGACCCTGCCTCTGAAAAAAAAAAAAAATAAAAGATAACTATATATTTTTTAAATAAAATAAAAATAAAATTTTCCTACCATCTGAGATTACTGTGTTCACCATATGATATGGTTTGGCTGTGTCCCCACACAAATCTCATCTTGAATTGTAGCTTCCATAATTCCCATTTGTCATAGGAGAATCCTGCTGGGAGATAATTGAATCATGGGGGCGGTTTTCCCCATACTGTTCTCATGGTGGTGAATACGTTTCAAGAGATCTGATGGTTTTATAAGGGGTTTCCTTTTTTGCTTGGCTCTCATTATCTCTTGTCTGTCGCCATGTAAGACATGCCTTTGCTTCTTTTTTCCTTTCCACCGTGATTGTGAGACCTCCCCAGCCATGTGGAACTATGAGTCCATTAAATCTCTTTCCTTTATAATTACCCAGTCTCGGGTATGTCTTTATTAGCAGTGTGATAGCAGACTAATAGACCAGAGCTCTATAAAATAATATGGATGTCATGGAATAGTCAAATCCGTATTTGCTGTTTAATCTTTGGCTGCAAGGTCATAGTTAATTAATCAATAGATAGGAATGAGCTTAGAAGACAGAAAACAGGCCTCATTGAAAAGACCAAGGTGACAGAACCAAACATGTTTATTATGGCCTTATATATACACATTATTTCTGAGGTTAGCTGTTTTCATCTGTGATCGTTGTTTCTCATTATTGTCTGGATTCAAAGTTGAATGTCTTGTATTTATAACTGAAAAATCTCTTTGTACTCAATTCAGTGAAGAAAAAGGAGAAAACGGAGGAGTGCTACTCCTGTAGATGTAGACTGAGGAACTCAGTGTTTTGCTCAAATATTGCTTGAAGAAATTAATTCCAATTTACAGCTAACAAAATCAGCCACACTTTACATGAGAAATATGTATAAAGACACTTGACTGAGAGATTACCAAATTCTGAGAGCTTAGATTTGATAGATTTGTTTGGAACAGAGAAATGATAATAAAATCAGTTTATACTGAATAAAATAGATGAGAGTGACAGCGAACTGGAGGTATTAATTGGGGAGTTCTTATTGTGCAATTTCCTTCTTTAAGAGGTAGGAAATTTACTAGATTCAATCATTTTTGAAATCCAAGTTCTTTCTGTTTCGTAATAAAATAAGGCACACTGTATTGCTTTGTTAAAGGTGGTAGTGTTAGAATTGAGATGACCCATTTTAATATTTTGCCTGGTTCTCACTGCAGCTAACATAGCATGTATGTAAGCAGATGTGTAGAGAGAAAACAAATGAAATCTTCAGAGAAACAGCCTAAAATTTGATTTCTATTTTCTATCTTTTTACCTGTCACCAATGATCTTGTCTCCAACCCTCTCTCATAAGCACCCTTGACTAATAGACATCTCCACAATTTTAGTTTCAATCATTTATTCTTTGACCACTACCTCCTGTCTTTCCAGCTTACTGCCTTTCTTAACTCAACTCACAATGGTTTCTAAAATTCTAACTGTTCTGATCCATTGCTACCTTTTAGACACCAACTCCCTCTGCTGGGTTCCCCCTGAGGTCACTCTGTTTCAACTCTGAAAGATTTCCTGAGTTCCTCAAACACCCCCACGCTCCCTCCATGAGATGTTTGTACTTGGAATTTTTCTTCCTGAATTACTCTTACTCTAGATATCATCATGGCTCACGAATTAGTGATCTATTACCCCAAATTAGCAGCTTAATACAACTCATATTTATTATCTCACTCAGTTTCATAAGGTCAACAATCTGGGAGTAGCACAGACTCTAGGAAGCAGGGATCAGCCTCAGGGTCTCTTGTGAGGTTGCCAGGAAGATATTGGCCAGAGTTGCAGCCGACGTGCCTCAAGCTGAGGGGTCTGCTGCCAGATGTAGGCAGGAGGCATCAGGACCTCCCCAAATGACATGCTGCATTCTGTGAACCACTGAGTCCAGCCTGTGCTCAAGAGAGAGAAATTAAGCTCCACTTCTTTAAGGAAGGAGTATCAAGAAATTTGTTGGCTTTCTAAACATGATTTATTGATTTATTTATTTATTTAGAGACAGGGCCTTACTCTGTCACCCAGGCTAGAGTGCAGTGGCCCAATCATAGCTCACTGTAGTCTTGAACTCCTTAGCTCAAGTGATCTACCTCAGCTACCGGAGTAGCTGGGACTACAGGCACAAGCCACCATGCCAGGCCTCCTAAAGCTTTGGAATTACACACATGAGCTATCTTTCCCTGCCCTGCTGGCATGCTTTAAAAGTCTTCTGAGCTCATCTCTGATGAACTCTGGGTCTCCACTCCAATGTCACCTTATCAGCGAAACTTTTCCTATTTGCCTTATATAAAATAAGAAGCCTTCTCTCTAAGCATTTGCTGGCTCCATTACTTCAGCAATGCCTCTCTCCATCTAAAATATTATAAGTTTATTTCTTTCTTTATTATATATCTCTCTACCCAACCCCTGGAATATAAGCTGTAACAGGAGAGGAAATGTATGTATGTTGTTTACTGCTATATCCTCAGCACTTGGAACAGTGCCTGGCATATAATGGGCTAAATCAATAAATAACTGCTGAATGATTAAATGAGTGAATAAATAATATAAGAATAAATGCTCATTTTAGTTACCCTGAAGGCAATGTAGCCATTGAAAGATCCTGACTGGCTTATGGTTGAAGCTTCTCTTTGTGCTCATTCTTTGGTGCAGGAAACCCCTACAAGGACATGAAATTTGCCTTTGTGTTATACAGGAGTATATACACTTATCAGATAAAGTTTTTCCTTTGGGCCACAAATAGAGACTTTCAAGTCCTTCATACGAATAAGCCTCAAAGGGGAGTGAACAGCTCCTGCCCAAGGATTCAGGGTCCCTTGGTGACCTGACTTTTGGGCTTTCCATCAGCACACTTGACTAGACAATTGAAATCTGCTGGCTTTTTTATCCTTTTCAGTTCTCTTTTGTTTCAAATTGCTCCCTTAAATGAACGAATTTCTTGCCTGCTTATCCCTCATCAAACCCCTGACCTCATCTACCCCCCAGACTCAGTATCTCACCCGAGTAGCCTGCCATAGCTGTCTAATTCTTAACATGACTAACTCCCTGTGTGGCACGTGGCGTCTGAGAGACTTCTGAGCCTGACTTCTCCTAGTCAGCCCTTTTTTCCTCTTTCCATGTCATGGCATGACACACACATTCAATGCCAAATAAGCATCCTGCATATAAAATGCTTACAGGTTAACTATATCAATGTGAAATTATTATTTCAAAAAAAAAAAAGGACGGCGATATAGAATAGCAAGTATTAAAAACACATGTGCTACGTTGAAATCTCAGCTCTCTCTCTAGCAAGTTGCTTAAATACTCTTAGATTAAGTCCTCGTCATTATTAGGGATTTGCACTGTCATTAGTGTTCAAAACCATCGGGATGCTAATTGGCCAAAAAGTCTCTCTACTATACCTGAATATGTATGGGAGACAGTGATTGGGAGAATAGCCCAACTATAGGAACTCAGAATCAAAAATGACAGGGGGTTCATTTTGCTGAATAAGCAGGCTTGACATTTGCTTAACATCAAGGTGCTCATCAGGTCCAATTTTAATTTCAGTATCCATATATCAAAAGGGAAAAATACACAAACTTTTGAGAATTCAAAGTTACTAATTGAAATTTTTATTTGTTTTTCCTTTTCTTCCTTATTACATTTGAGGAACTAACAATGAAAAAGAAAAGAATCATTTCATTTTTGCAAGGAGTCTGTCAGTACAAAGGGTGAAAGAGTCTCCAAATTTAAGAAGTCAATTTCTTAAAACAACAACAACACTATTTTCTCTTGATTTTTCCATCCACTTCTTTTGTGATATATGCAACAATATAAATAATAGTTATATCTCTAATTATGAGTCTCCAGTTAATGCCCCGGAGCTTTGATTTTACAGAAGCCTCATTTAGCCACCCTCTTTTCCTCTTTTTTCCACTCCTCCCAGGGAATTAGACATATGGTAAGTTGGAGTGAATGCAGCACAAATTAAGACAGAAGCAGAGCATATGTGAGCTATGGTGAGACTGCAAGGTCTTCATGCCACAAATTTCCCCTCAACTCGTCTGTGAACTCATCTATTCTCCAAAACAGCTAACATAGGTTTTGATACATGAAAAAATTAATGTGCAGTATACAACACGTAGAACTGACTTGCTTAGAGGGAACTGATCCTAGCAACCAACATCTCAAATAAAGTGCTAGTAAGGCTGTTTCCAGAACTCCATGGGTAAGACAGTAGAATAAAGCAGCCAAAAGGAGATATTCTAGTTATTGGCCAATCTTGAATTTTCCCTTATGATTGTAAGTAACAAAAAGGAAGAAAGGGTCATGACGATTCATCTTGGGTGTAACTATACCAGTGAAACCAACAGTAGTATCACTACATTTAATTTCTTTTACATTTACATTGACCATTTCAGAATATTATACACTTTGTTATTATCTGTACCATATAACTCAGCAGAACCTTGTAATATTTCTCTCTTCTACATGCAGGCTTTAGAAATATTGTTTCTCTTCATACCCCAAATATGTTTTCCTTCAGTTTTTCCTACTCTTCTTCATATGACTTGGTTTTAGTCTCATGCGTGACCTCTGAATGAATGCCAGTTGAACACGCTTGAATTAGTTTCCTATTGCTGCTCTAAAAATTACCACAAACTTAGTGGTGTAAAACAACAGCAGTTTACTGTCTTAAATTTCTATAGTCCATAAATCTGAAATGGGTCTCAGTGGGCTATCAAGATGCAGCAGGCATAAGTTTTTTTTGGAGGCTCTAAGGGAGAAGATATTTCCTTACCTTGCCAAATGCTAGAGGCCACTACATTCCTTGAATCAGGGCATTCTTCTTCCATTTTCAAAGCCGGCAATAGGGGTTTGAATTTTTCTGGAAAGAAAAAAAAGGTTATTGGTTAGTCTAAAATCCACCCTTCCTATCCTGGAGACTCCTGGGGAAAGAGAAAACAAGAAACAGAGAGAAATAACTTGGTCAAATGTTATCAACATGCTAATTTGACTTGTTGATAGTATCTACTTAAGAAATATCTTTATCCATGGGATGTCTTTAACAGGATATCCCTGGTCTGCTAGGATTGTTTATGGTAAATAAGCCTGGAATCTATGAATGTATGGGGAATGACACTCTAGAAAACATCAATTCTATAATTTTCTGAGACCAAAGTGGAAAGCTTGCATGTCTGAAACAGCTACCTTTGTGTGAGTGGTGTTCCACTCACATCACTAGGGGCCTCATGTGTTTATCTGGACCAGGAATCTCTTGGATCTTGCCAAAAATAAGGTGCATCCAAATGCAGCAAGGGAAGACCAGGGAGCTCTTGTGAGAGTCATAGATACGTCTTTGCTTTGCCTGTATCTCTTGATTACCTGTACCCTGGGAATTAGTAAAGTTTGATATTGGGTAAAAATCTATGATTCTTTTTGGTCTGACAATAGGACAATTGTGTTACCTCAAATATTTGGGCAAAAGAAGAATGTCTAAAAAGGAAATATCAACTATTATAATTCCTTCTCAGGACCCGGGAAACTGTGTTCTCTAATTAACTCATTTTTTTCCTATATATGTAAAACTTGGTTCTAGTCAATAATAAGGCTAACAAACGGTTGTGGGAATTACTGAACATTACTAACTGTTCCACCGTGAGAAGTAAATAAAAGAAAAGGGGGAAAAAGGGGGGGAAGGAAACAATTAGAATAAGAAAAGGGAAAAGGAAAAGAATAAAAAGAGGAAAAAAAGAATGCAAAGAGTTGCCTATGCTGGAAAATTGTAGGGCTTTCTCAGGAATTGCCTCATATTCTGCTGGACTCTGGCTCATGTGTAGCACACAGCTGAGTTAAAGCAGATGCGCCCTATGACAATTCGCCTAGTTTGCCCCCTGGGCCCTCAAGTTGAAGAAAATTTAACTTAAGGAAAATAGGTTACTTAAGGAGAACATGTGAAAATATTCCAAATGTAGGAAAATTAACTGCCTGAACTAATGTGAATCATAGCAATTAACAGAGATGAAGATAAATAAATAATGTACTTAGTACTGGTCATCAGATTTATAGAGGGCTAAAATTTGTAGAGGGTTAAGCCTCTAAAGATGGACCTGAGAAAAATTACCAGAAAGATTCAATTCTGTATCAGATTAAGACAGGATGAATTATTTTAGAGATAAATCAGAGGCAAAATATACAAATGGCTTTCATTTGGAAGAAACCTTGTCCTGTGAATACAATTAGAACATAATGGCAAAAAATGCAGGACCACAGATTCTCTTTCCAGATGGGGAAAAAATATTTAGACAAAAATTTATATTTTTTAACTGACAAGATTTGGATGGGATATCTCAGAGGGGTGATTTCTTTGGCATTTGATGACTCTTAGGAGGAATGTTGTAGATTAGGTAACAGAAGAGTGTTTGAAAATAAGACACATTGTTTACTTCTAATTAGAATATCTATTATTTCATTGCACAATAATGGATAATACGTTATGGTTTCTGATGACTCTCATTTAACTCAGCATAACATCTAACCCTCTTACCGCAGTCGACATCGCCCTCTAACATCTGGCTCTTCACTATATTTTAACTTCATTATCTGCCACACAATCTCACTCTCTTTGTCCCAGTCACACAGGAGTTTTTGTAGTTTCTTGAATATGTCTGTTTTTTCACTTTCTGTTCTATTTTCCTATGGTTTCCCTTCAGCTATCTATATCCATACAGATCACTTCCTCCTTTCAGTGATGTCTCTGCTCAAATGTCCCCTGACCAGAAAGATTTCTATGATCATGGTGTCTAAAATATTGCTCCCTCATTCTCTACTTTTTTATTCTTCTTTAAGCATTTTTATGAAAGCTAAAGTTGCTAATTGAATTTCTTCTTTTTTCTCTTTTCTTACTATATTTGAGGAACTAACAATTAAAAAATAATAATTTAATTTTTGCAAAGACGCTGTCAACACAAAGGACGAAAACGTCTCCAAATGGAAGAAGTGAATTTCTTAGAAACAAAAAAAATTAATTTTTCCCTGATTTTTAACCTACTTTTCTTGTGCTATATGCAATAATACAACTAATTATTTACATTATATTTATTTATTTATTGTCGGTCTCCCCTAACTAGAATGTAAGCTGTATAACAGCAGTGACGATGATTTCATTACTACTAAATCTCCAGAGTTTCGAATAACCTGATACATACTACCAGAAACCTACCCAACCATGTTTGTTACCTTCAAAAAGACATCTAAGAATAATTTGGTAATTCTAATATTTTTTGATATTAAAGAGTAAGTACATGTATGTGTTTGTCTGTGTGCGTATGTGTATGTGTGTATGTGCATTGCATATTTACATGTTTAAAGCTCCAGCATCCTCTTCACATTTGGCTAATTTGACCACCAGGGCTACACATATAGGACCTGGCTAGGGACAGAGGGAACTGAACACAGTAGCGCAGACATCATTTCCCTTCTGAAACTCACATCCGGGATATCTCAAAGACTAGGCTGGAACGAAACACATTTGAAAGACCCATTATATATCACATTGAAAATCTCTGCTCCCAGGGCAGCCATGTTTTATCTAGTATGTCCTTTCACTACTTAGAAAATAATGAGATGACCTGCTACTACAAGTTTCCATTTTATATACAGGGAAATATAGGTTAAGTGGATTGCTCATCTTCAAATAGCAGGGTAAACCAGAGCTTGGTCACCACACTCCATTACCCCCACCACCTTTTTTTTTTTTTGTCAATTTTTCATGTACACGTCTGCACTCAAAATTTCAGGAAATCGAATATAGTTTAGAATATTTCCATATCAATGCCTCCCTTTCCATTCCTTGTATTCTCAAACCGGATGTTTCATAATCCACAAGCCTTGGAAATCACAAGCTTCAGAACAAGCTGTTATCACTCTGATAGCAGCTGGTGACTTAGTGTGCCAGTCCCCTCTGAGGAGAAGTGCTTGTCAAGACAGTTCAGAAAACAAAAAGCCTGTAGGAGCTCACTCCAGAAATAGAGGAGGAGTTCCCAGGACTGTGTCAAAGGACAAGTCACTTTCAAGAAATACAACTGAAAATCAAGACAGTGGAATCACAAATAGAATACAGCATATTAAAGCTGAAAGTGGCTTACAGTCTATGTGGTCTAATCTTTTCATTTCACAGATCAAGAATGGATGCCCCAGAGTAAAAATAATTTGCCCAAATTAAGAGGCAGATTTGGCTGTTAGATACAGTCCTCAACACCTATCTTCCCACTTGGATCACAATTAAAAGTCACCACAAAAATGCAAAGAAGAAATAAAACTGTCTTTGTTTACAGATGACATGATTGTCTATGTAGAAAATCCAGCAGAACACACAAGAAACTCCTACAATTAATAAGCAGTAATAGAAAGAGTACAGAATACAAGGTTAATATACAAAAGTCAGTTGCATTTCCCTATACCAGTAATGAACAAAGAAATTTGAAATTAAAACATGGTATTACTTATATAAGCACACCCCAAAATGAAATACTTCGGTGCTGTTTTATTCCATTTTTCGTTGCTTAAACAGAATACCTGAAACTGGGAAATTTATGGGATGAAATTTAATTTTCACAGTTGTGGAGACTGGGAAATCCATTGTCAAGGGGGCACATCTGGTGAGAACCTTCTTGCTGGTGGGGACTCTCTGCAGAATACTGAGGTGGGCATCCCACAGTGAGGGGATGAGTGTGCTAGCTGAGGTCTCTCTTCTTATGCAGCCACTAGTCCCTCTCCCATGACAACCTATGATTCCATTAACTCACTAATCCATTTATGAGGGCAGAGCCCTCATCACTCAATCACATCTTAAAGGCCCCACCTTTCAATACTGCAACATTGGAGATTAAGTTTCAACATGAATTTCATAAGAGACAAACAGTCAAAGGGTATAAACCTAACAAAGTATGTACAAGATCTCCATAAGTGAAACTATGAAGCTGTGGTGAAAGCAACTGAATAAGAACTAAATAGATATTTCATGTTCATTGATAGGAAGACTCAATATGGCTAAGACATCAGTTCTTCCCAATTTGGTTTAGAGAGCCAACTCAGTCCCAATTAAAGTCCCAGCAAATTATTTTGTAGTTATTTACATACTGATTACGAAGTTTGTATAGAGAGGCAAAAGACCCAGGATAGCCAACACAATATTGAAGGAGAAGAACAAAGTTAGAAGACTGACACTATTCAACTTTAAGAATTATCATAAAAACATAGTAATCAAGACAGCATGCTATTGGCAAAAGAATAGACAAAAAGATCAATAGAACAGAATAGAGATCCCAACGTAGACCCACATAAATAGAGTCAAGTGATCTTTGAGAAAGGAACAAGGGCAATACAATGGAAAAAAGATAGTCACTTCAGCAAATGGTGCTAGAACAACTAGACATCTACATGCAAAAAATAAAAATAGAGTCTAGACACAGACCTTACACTCTTCACAAATAACTCAAATGGCATCATAGGTCTAAATGTGAAACACAAACTATAAACTTATGGAAGATAACAAAAGACAAAACCCAATTGACTTGGGTATGGTGATGACTTTTTAGATACAATGCCAAAGGCATAATTCATTTTAAAAAAAGGATTGAAAAGCTAGACTTTATTGAAAATAAAACCTTCTGTTCTATGAAAGATACTGCTAAAAGATGAGAAGAGAAGCCAAAGACTAGAAGAAAATATTCACAAAAGATATGTCTGATAAAAGACTGTTATTCAAAATACCCAAAAACCTATTAAAACTCAACAAGAAGAAAACAAGAACACAATTTAAGAATCTGCAAAAGCTATTCATGATGGGAAAGGCACGGAATCAACCTAGGTGCTCATCAGTGTAGAATGGATAAAGAAAATGTGGTACATATACACTGTCGAATACTATGCAGCCATATGAAAGAATGAAATCATGTTCTTTGCGGCAACATGGAGGCAGCTGGAGGCCATTATTCTAAGTGAATTAACACAGAAACAGAAAATAAAATACTGCATGTTCTCATGTACAAGTGGGAGCTAAGCATTGTATTCACATGAATGTAAAGATGGGAACGATAGACACTGGAGACTCCAAGAGCAGGGAAGGGGGAGTGGGGAAGGCTTAAAAAATGACCTGTTGGGTATGTTCACTATTTGGGTGATAGGATCAACAGAAGCTCAGCATCATGCAATATACCTATGTAACAAACCTGCACATGTATCCCGAATCTAAAATTTAAAAATTAAAAAAATGTGCAAAAGACCTGAATAGACACCTCACCAAAGAAGATATACAGATGGAAAATAAGCAATGAAAAGATGTTCAACATCATGTCACTAGAAAATTCCAAATTAAAACCACACACCTATTAGAATGGCTTAAATCAAAAACATTGATGACACCAAATGCTGACAAGGATGTGGAGCCACAGGAACTCTCCTTCATTGCTGGTGGAAGTGCAAAATGTTGCAGTCAGTTTGGAAGAGAGTTTGGCACTTTCTCACATAAGTAAACATACTCTTATGATCCTGTAATTGCACTTTTTGCTATTCACTCAAATGAGTAGAAGACTTATGTCTACACAAAAAAAATCTGCACAGGAATATTTATAGTAGTATTATTTATAATTGCCCAAGCTTGGAAGAAACTAACATGTTCTTCCCTGGGTGAATGAACAAATAAACTGTGGTACATCCAGACAATGGAATATTATTCAGTGCCAAAAAGAAATGAGTTATCAAGCCATGAAAAGACATAGAGATATCTTAAATGCATATTACTATGTGAAAAAAGCCAATCCCAAAGGGCTATATACTGTATGATTTCAACTATATGACATTGTAGAAAAGGCAAATCCATGGAAACAGTAAAAGGATTAGTGGTTGCCAGGCGATAGAGGGGCGTAAGGTGTCTTAGTTTAGGCTGCTATAACATAATACCATAGGCTTAAATAAGAAACATTTTTTTCTCATAGTTCTGGGAGTTAATAAATCCAAGATAAAGGCTAGAGGAGATCTGGTATCTGGTGAGGGTTCTCTTCCTGATTTGCAGGTGGCCATATTCTCCTTGTGTCCTCACATGGCAGAGAGAAGAGAGAGAGAGAGAGAGAAAGAGAGACAGAGAGAGCACTTGCTGATCTTATAATAGCATTAATCCCTTTCATAATGATACCACACTCATTACCTAAGTATGTCCTAAAGCAGGGATAAATAACTTGATTTTTAATATCACTATAGGTTTATAATATGTCTGAATAGTGAACAGCTGGTAGGTTATTTTCATATTTTAAATTATTTTACCTAATCCTCATTTTTTCCAAAAAATCTTTTTCTTTTTCTTTTCTTTCTTTCTTTTTTTTTTTGTTAGGATTTCACTCTGTCACACAAGGTGTAGTATAGTGACACAATCATAGCTCACTGCAACCTCAAACTCCTGAGCTCGAGTGATACTCTCACCTCAGCCTCCCAAATAGCTAGGACTACAGGCATGCTCCCCTCGCCCAGCTAATTTTTTATTTTTTATTTTTTTGTAAAGATGGAGTCTCTCTGTGTTGCCCAGGTTCGTCTTGAACTCCTGGACTCAAGCATCCTCCTGCCTCAGCCTCCCAAAGTGCTGGGATTATAGGAATGAGCCACTGCACCTGGTCTCGAATGAGTGATTTTTCTAATGAAGTCAGTTGGTGTAATTAAAACAATTTGCTACTAATTTTAGTGGAAAGTGGTTAAACTCTCAGATAATTTTAAAAATAATTGAAATAATTATGTTGAAAATACTATTATGTGTATATGTAACAACCTTCACTGTTATCTATTGATCACATTTTAATTAATGTTACAGAAATTTTGTATATGTAGTGAATTGAATTTGGAGAACACATACATGTAGAAAGAATAAGCAATTAAGTATAAGTCAGGATAGTCATAAACGGTAGTGGCCAAGAAGTTCATTGCTTTGGATTTAAAACATCTGAGCCATTTGCTGGCTATGTGAGTATTAGTGGTGTTTTTCCTCAACTTAATTTTCGATGTTCCTGAGACTAAAACCTCAGCTTAATTTTCGATGTTCCTAAGACTAAAACGGAGGAAACAATAGTATCTACTTCACAGGGTTGCATTGAGATTTAAAGAAAATAAAGCACAACTCCCAGAATATAGTATGCCCTCAACAAATGGTAGTTGAAAAAGGAGGAAGAAAGGGAGGGTGGAAAGAAAAAATAACATTTTTTTTTAAAGAAACAGTAAAACTAGCCATCTTGTAGCAATCTCCTTCCAGCCCAGTCTATTCTCTATAATACCTCTATTGTTTTCTTTGTAAAACATAAATGGGTTAAACTGCTCCCCTGCTTTAAAAGGGGGGGAACAAAACAAACAAGAAAAACACTCCCACTTCTGCCTATTAAAAAACTGCCACTTGTTAGTTGCGATGGTTTATTTTATTTTATTTTATTTTGAGATGGAGTTTCACTCCTGTCACCCAGGCTGGAGGGCAGTGGTGCCATCTCAGCTCATTGCAATGTCCACCTCCCAGGTTCAAGCAATTCTCCTGCCTCAGCCTCATGTGTAGCTGGGATTACAGATGTCAGCCACCACATCCAGCTAATTTTTGTATTTTAGTAGAGATGGGGTTTCACCATATTGGCCAGGCTGGTCTCAAACTCCTGACCTCAGGTGATCCACCCACTTCAGCCTCCCAAAGTGCTGAGATTACAGATGTGAGCCACCTTGCCCAGCCAATTTTAGATGTCAATTTGACTGAATTAAGGAATAACTAGAGAACTGTGAAAGCATTAGTTTTGGGTGTGTCTGTGCATGTGTTTCCAGAGGAGATTGGCGTATGAATCTGGGTGGATGAACTAGGGAAGATCTGCTCTCAATGGGGGCAGGCCCCATCTAATCAGCTGGAGGCCATAGATAGAACAAATACAGACAAAAGGCAAATTGCTGTCTCTCTTGTCCTGGAGTCCTTACTCCTCATCTTGTGCTTAGACATCAAATTACACATCTCCAGCCTTGGGATTCCAGGACTTACACCAGTAGCATGCCTATGTTCTAAGGCCTTTGGCCTGGGACTGAGAATTACACCATCAGCTTTTCTGGTTCTAAGGCTTCTGGACCTGAACTGAGCCATGCTACCAGTATTTCAGGATGTTCAGCTTGCAGATAGCCTGTTGCGGAACTTCTCAGCCTCTAGAATCACATGAGTCAATTCCCCTAATAAATCTCCTTTTATCTATCTAAACATCTCTCTTCATCTCTCCATCCATCCACTCATGTGTCCATCCATCCATCCATCTATCCATCTATTGCTATCTATCTATCCATCCATGCATCCATCCATTCAACCATCCATCCATCCATCCATCCATCCCTGTGCCGTCTATATCTATCTATGTATCTATCTATCTATCTATCTATCTATCTATCTATGCATCCATCCATCTATCCATCTATCCATCCATCACTATCTATCCATGCATCCACCCATCCACCCATCCACCCATCCATCCATCCATCCATCACTATCTATCCATCCATGCATGCATGCATCCATCCATCCATCCATCCATCCATCCATCCATCCATCCATCCATTTATCACTATCTATCTATCCATCCATGTATCCATCCATCCATCTGTTCATCTATCACTGTCTATATATCTATGTATCTATCTATCCATCCATCCATGCATCCATGCATCCATCTATCACTATCCATCCATCCATCCATCCATCTATCTGTCTTCTACCTACCTACCTATCTAACTCTCTGGAGAACTCTGACTAATAAGCTAGCTTTATAAACATGTTATTCTCTCTCTGCAATGTCTATTGCTTTATCTTCAGGAACATTCCACACATCCTGTAAGACTTCAGTTAAATTATCTCTCTGTTTCTTCTCCAATCATCCTCTGCCTTCCCTAGTCTCCTAACGTACTTTGTACATCTGTCACAAACCCCTCATCATATTTACTGTAATTTTTTTCCTACAGATTTGGATAGGAATTGAGCCATTTTTTTAATTGCACTTTTATGGTTGTTACAAATAAAAGAGCAAGCAGGCCCCTCACTGTAATTCACCTGTATTTTCATTTAACTTATTAACCAAGGCATACTATTTCAAATAATCTAATATAGTATTTCCTATTTAATAACCAAACATACAGAACAGTTCCAAGCACATGTAACCATGTGATACATTTTCCTCTACGAATAATAAATATATTTCTTATAATTAATATGTGATAAAATTGCAATATTTTTAATCTCCTACATCCTTCTCTTTTAATCAGGTTTCCTTATCAACTGGTTCCTATCTCACGGGGTTGTTGCAGAGATGAGGAAAAAAAATATTCTATTGGTTCATGCGTCTCAAAATAGGCAGATTCTTTTCTCTGCTTCTTCCTTCATTGGCTCAGGTGTGGAGTGCTTCTCCCAATTATATGTGCCAGCCTTGGTATGTTCTCATTGCTGTACCACACTGCCTGAGACATCCAAGACCACATCTTCCTTTGGGGGCACATTGGACCTTTGTCATTGGCACTGGCAGGGAAGCTTTTACTGCACCAGGTCTAAGGCAATTCTTCCAAAAAAATCCCAAATAGTGAAAGAATTGATTTATTCTTCTAATATTTAAGCAAATGTAAAAAAAAAAAGTTACATTAGTTATGTTTTTTCAGATTTTGGATCAGTGAGACTTCATTAAAACACTTTGAGGTTATAAAGCAAGTAATTTTTGTTTCCAGAAAAGTTAGTTTCCTTTGGCTGAAGGGACATCTCTATGCAGGCCAGATCAAGACAAAAATAACTTTTAAGAAGGGAAATGAGGGAATGGAGTTTGGAAAACATAAATCCCACAGCAAAGTACGTCACCAACAATAAGAGTCATCTCTTTCACAGAGGCCTTTCCTAGAAAAGCCCTGACAGACTAGGAGTCCAATCTTCGGCTCCCATAGCACCCATGCCTGCTTCCACTCTGGAGCTTACTACTTTGCATTGAAATTAATTTTTACATGTCTATGGCTTCTATTACAAATAGCTTATTGAAAAGAGAACCATGTACATTACAAATACTTTTTTAGAGTTGCTGAACTGAACAAATCAGTACCTACGGGGTTAGTATGCTGGCTTCTATTCCAGAAGGGTTTTGAGCCATGAGATTTTGAATGCTCCCGACATTGTTAGTTCAGGATGATTAAAAATATAAATACGTAAGGATAAATAGTGTATTGAAAGGGTACCTAAAGAACACTACCCTATTAGGCTGAGATCTTTATGTCTAATTGTTTAATGCAGATACCATTATAGGAAGAGGGAGAGCTATTAGAAGTCCCTCAAGTCACAGCACTTGATCAGTTCCAAACTCTGCGTCTCATAATGTTGGACAAGACATCAGAGACAACATGACAGAATAACTTTCATGGTCAATGTAATGAGATCAGTCTGCTGGAATTCTACCTCTGCAATACACTGAAGCTTAAAACCTTAGGGAAGTGTGTAACCCTCCAATCCAAGTCAGTCTTCCATACATTGGTAAATGAATACAACATTGCAATACCACACAAGAGTAAGAGTAATCATGTGAGGATAAAATGGGATAAATATATAAGTCATATGACAGAGTTAACAACTGCATTTGACTAAAAGTGATACATTTATTCTCTTTACAACATTATTCTTTAAACCTTTTTCTAAATGTACAAACAGTCTAGAGGTAGGTAATTTTTTCAGTCTATAGAAGAAATTCAGCATTGCCAGAACCATCTGCCTTCACCTAGTCTGCTATCCTTAGGTTTTACTTGTTGCTATATCATCACGAGATCGCTAATCCACTCTTAGAATCCTATTCATCCTTCCTACACAAATGGAGAGGGAGGGAGGTAGGAGAGAGGACGGAAGGAAGGGAGGGAGGGAGGGAGGAAAGAGGGAGGGAGGGAGGAAAGAAAAGAAGCAAAGAAGGAAGGGAAAGAAGGAAGGCAGGCAAAGAGAGAGGGAGAGAGAGTGCAAAAGGAGTTCATGCCAACTGAGTTAGTCTTCCAGTAGCAGTACCTCTGAATGACTTCCATGTATGTCTCACAGGTCATGATCTTGTCACTTGAGCACTTCTTGTTTCAAGGGAGACTAGCTTTTTGTTTGTATGCATGTTGATTTTTTCTTTGTTTGTAAGCTGACACACTGCCATCGTAAATAAGAGACGGGCAGATCACAAGGTCAGGAGGTGGAGATCATCTTGGCTCACATGGTGAAACCCCGTCTCTACTAAAAATACAAAAAATTAACCAGGCATGGTGGCGGGTGCCTGTAGTCCCAGCTACTCGGGAGGCTGAGGCAGGAGAATGGTGTGAACCCAGGAGGCGGAGCTTGCAGTGAGCTGAGATCGCGCCACTGCAGTCTGGGCGACAGAGCAAGACTCTGTCTCCAAAAAAAAAAAAAAAAAAAAGTTAGTAGGGAACAAGAGGAAAACAGATATCAGTAGTACTGCTAGCATTAGTTGTTTCTGCCACAGGAACAAGGTATCCCAAATTCTCACAAGAAAAAGTCTGGTTTCTATGTTATAGTAGAAAAAAGAAAATGCAAAGGAGGGGGAGCTTTCTCCTCTTTTTTTTTTTTTTAAGACAAATATTCCAGGCAATTATGTGCATTTGTGAATCACTCTAATTTCAGCTTCAGTATTCAGTTGAGTGGCAGGACAATCTATATTGCTCTTGATTCCCTTTCCCAATAAAACATCTGGCTACATACTAGAATTTTCATTAAAGGATCACAGGGAGCTTCAACATAATTCATTTCTAAGTCTTTTTCTGGCAAGTCCTTGTATAAAACAATCTTCCCTTTAATATGAATCTGATAATCTTTTCCTGGCATGAGAATTACTTTCAACTGTTATAATGAAGATTTGTTTTTGAATAAAGGGACCTTTTGCCAACAAGATGAGAGAGAATATGGGGGAGAAAGGATGTTATATTGTTACAGGATGATATATTATTATTTTCAAAGCTCTGAGGAGAGAGACTCAACCTTGTCAGCCTTGATTTATGTTTGTTCATTCTGTGATTCAATAGGAAGGGCAGGTGAGCTTTACTAAAATATTTTGTTATATATTTTTCTACTGAGTGCATTGAAAAGCATCTCGCACACCTTGTCTCACTTTCTCTCATTAGCACTGTGAAGGGTTGAGCTTTCATTGAGTGGAGGTTGCATTTCATTATGACCACAAAGCCATTCACATACCTATGTGTATGTACCTAAACTCAAAATGACTTCAAATAAGCATAAGATTCCTTGAGATCAGATTACTAATGGAGAAATTAGGATATATACTTGGAAACTTTTAAAACTCATTTATAGGGGGCCAAGCGTGGTGGCTTACGCTTGTAATCCCAGCACTTTGGGAGGCCGAGGCAGGTGAATCGCTTGAGGTCAGCACTTGGAGACCAGCCTGGACAACACGGGGAAACCCCATCTCTACTAAAAATACAAAAATTAGCTGGGCGTGGTGGCGTGTGCCTGTAATCTCAGCTACTAGGGAGGCTGAGGCAGAAGAATTGCTTGAATCTAGGAGGCTGAGGTTGCAGTGAGCTGAGATCACGCCACTGCACTCCAGCTTGGGTGGCAGAGGGAGATTCCATCTCAAACAAAGAAAAATACAAAAATTCATTTATAGGCAGCTAAATTTTGGCAAAATTTCAAAATATTTTACTACTTTTAAAGGTTTTCCTAAAAATACATAAATCATAAAATCTCCTACTTAAAAGTAAATACAGAGACATATCCATATCCTACCTGAGAATGCAAAAGTAACACCTGAAGTATACCTGGATTACTTCAGTGTAAAGTTGTTTTCTTTTTAATCTGCTTCATGATTTATGGTTTTATGGTAACTCATTATGTCATTAGATTTATTAATTTCACCCTGTAGGATGCTTAGGTTGCATGTCCTGATTATGAATATCCTACTTCCTTGAACATTGTCAAGCACAAGACCTATGTTTATGAAACTAACTTTTATATAATGAATAACTTAAATAGCTAGCTTTATTTTATCTTATTGCTAAACTACTGTTCCAACGCTATTTTTAAACAATTTTATCCTGTTTTCCCATATTTTGAAATATCATTGTTATCATATATTATCTTCCTATATGCATTGGAGGCTACTTATGGACTTCTGATAACTAAATGTCTTTTCCTTTCTGCTTCATAATTTTTATGTCATGTTTATATTAAGGGTGTGGAACTTTTTTTTTTTGAGATGGAGTGTCACTTTGTCACCCAGGCTGGAGTGCAGTGGCGCAATCTCAGCTCAATGCAACCTCCACCTCTTGGGTTCAAGAAATTCTCCTCCCTCAGCCTCCCAAGCAGCTGGGATTACAGGCATCCACCACCATGCCTGGCTATTTTTTTTTGTTGTTGGTAGAGACAGGGTTTCACCATGTTGGCCAGGCTGGTTTCAAATTCCTGACCTCAAATGATCTGCCCATCTTGGCTTCCCAAAATGCTGCAATTACAGGCATAAGCCACTGTGCCCGGCCACATATTTTTATTATATTCATCTCTAAGTAGTGTTAAAAGATATACTATTTCAAACATTTCCAAGAATTCAGGAGTGAAGCTGTCTAGGCCTGAAGTTTTCCATGTGGGAGACTGCAGTGTTTTTCATTGAGTTCAGATATTTTTGATGTTCTTTGTTATTTTGTAGCATTTGTTAAGTTTTCATTTTGTAGGGATTTTTCCAATGTATCTAAATTTTCAAATTCATCTTGGTATTCATAATATTACTTCCATTTGTGGCATAATGTCTATGTTGTTTAAGCTCATTCTATATTTTCTATATATTTTTTCTTCTTGCTTCAGTCTGGTTATTTTATATTGGTCTACGTTTCACTCTACCTTTTTTCCAATATGCATTTTTAAAATTTCAGCTATTACATATCAGTTTTAAAAAACTCCAGTTCGAGGCCGGGCGCAGTGGCTCATGCCTATAATCCCAGCACTTTGGGAAGCTGAGACAGGTGGATCGTTTGAGCTCAAGAGTTTGAGACTAGCCTGGGCAACATGGCAAAACCCCATCTCTACCCAAAATACAAAAATTAGCTGGGTGTAGTGGCACATGCCTGTGGTCCCAGCTACTCAGGAGGCTGAGGTGGGAGAATCGACTGAGCCTGGGAGGTCAAGGCTGCAGTGAACTGTCATGGCACCACCGCACTCCAGCCTGGGTGGCAGAGTGAGACCCTGTCTCAAAAAATAAAATAAAATAAAATAAAAATAGAATACTCCTGTTTACTTGTGAAAGCACTGTCGTGTAAAGTATTTTCTTAAATATATGCATGAGTTGTTTTTAAATCCATGTTTGATAAATACAATATAGAAATCACTTGTGGGCTTGTTCCTATTGTCTATTTTTGGAGTTGTGGCTTGTTATTTACATATTACATATATGTAATGTTATTTATATTTTTTGTAATATGTCTGTGTTTGCTCTAAGTTTTACAAAACGTTTGTTTATTACATCATGGTTTACCTTCAAACACTATCATGCCTCTTCATATTAAATGTAAAAATCTTACAAGAATATACTTCTACTGTCCTTTGTACTATTGTCAAACATTGCACATCTATATACAGTAAATATCCTATAATACATTACTAATATTTTTATTTTAGACAGTTAATTACCTTTTAGTGAAATTTTTAAATGAAAGCAAAAATTATATTGCATATTCTCTTTCAAAATTACCACTTTTGGCCTTCATTAATATGGGTAAATCAGTGGTTACCATGATGAGGGGTGGGAGTTTGACTCCCAGGTGATTTGGGAATATCTGTAGATATTTTTAGTAGCTGCAGCTAGGCTAGGGTGGGGGAGCAATTGCCACTGGCATGTAGTGGGTAGGGGCCAGAAATGGTGATAGCACCCTATAGTGAACATGACAGCCCCTCCACAAAGAATTATTTGTTTCTCTACACTCTCTTTGCTCTGGTATTTGTGCCAACGGTCCCGAGTTTGAGACACTCTAGTATAAATTCAAGTTTCTACACTATATATAGAAGGTCTATAGTGCAGGCCAACTGGCATGGAATAACCTCAGCTCTTATTGTCCATCAAAGTCTTCATTTCACCTTCATTTTTAAAATACACTTTCACTAGGTATAGAGTTGTGTATTGAGAGTATTTAATTTCAGCACTTTAAAGAAATCATCCATTGTTACCTGGTTTGCATAGCTTCTGTCAACTCATCCGTCATTATTCCACTGTGGGTAACATAGGCTTTCTCTCAGGCTGATTTTAAAATTTCTGCTTATCTCTTAGTTTCAGTAATTTGAATATGGTTTCTCTTGAAGTGACTGTGTTTATCCTGCTTGGGATATACTGGAATTTTTGAATCTGTATAGATATTAACAACTTAAAAGAAATCTTAGCCATTATTTCTTCCAATTTTTTTCTGTTCCCTTCACTTCTGGGACTCCAACTCCCCATGTGTTTGACTGCATTCTGTGCTCCTAGTGTTCACTGAGACTCTGCTTATTTACCTATTTTGCCTTTGTGTTTCATATTGGATAGCTATTGCCATACCTTCAAGTTTACTGATATTTTCTTCGGCAGTGTCTAATTTCCTTTAATCACATTCATTACATTAATTTTTTCCCTATATTGAATTTTATGCTCTAGGAGTTGCATTAGTGCCTTAATGCATCTTCCATATCTCCTCTAATTATTTTTGTTTTCTTTTAAACCCTTGAGTATATTTATAATAACTGTCTTAAAGTCCTTGTCTGCTCTTGCAGCCATGAGACTGCCTCAGAAACCTACATGGAGGATCATAGACTGAGGACTCAAGCTGCTGCACTTTGAAATCTCTCACTGTATTTGCACTAAAGTCATATCTCCCATAGGCTTCTTTCTGTCAATTGCTGAGTGTGATGGAACTGCTAACGCTGGTCCACTTCAGGGAGACAAAGGACTCCTTAGTTGGGAGACTTTGGTTCAAGGACAGAACAATGATTTTGTCAAATCTTACTTACACTGCATGGAGTGTAGGATTTTTCCACCCAATCTTCTCTTCCTTTTCTCTTCACTTGGGTCAGAGTTGAATTCTGGTTTGGTTGCATTATCAGCTTTCCCCAGATCACTCTCTATTTCCTTTCACCAGCCTTAACCCTGTTGAAATCCTTTTTACCTTTAATCCCATTGTCGCATCTGCTTCTTGGAGGACCCAATAATGTGTTAATTTTGTCTTCTGTTTGACTTCTGTTCTCTTCTATTGACCAATTTTTATCCTAATCCTGAATCAAATTTATCTGTTACTTCACAAGTCTATTAACTATTTTATGGCTGGAGGGCAGTCGTACAATCATAGTCCACTGTAGCCTTGACCTCCTGGGCTCAGGTGATCCCCCCACCTCAGCCTCCTGGGTAGCTGGGACTACAGGTGCTTGCCAACACGCCTGGCTAATCTTTTATATTTTTTTGCAGCGATGAGTTTTGCCATGTTGCCCGGGCTGGTCTTGAACTCCTGGGCTCAAGTGATCTACCCACCTCAGCCTCCCAAAGCATGGGGATTACAGGCATGAGTCACAGCACCCAGCCGAATTTTACATTGTTGACTACTGAATTTTGTATTCCTAAAGAGTACTGACCTTCAATCAGTAAGCAATGAAATTACTTACACATAAGCTTGATCCTTTAAGACTTGGTTTTAATTCTTTTAGGGCAGGTTTAAGGAAACCTTGCCTCTAAATTTGGCTTAGTCTAGTGACTTATGTGTCAGCATTCTAAAGTCCTTGCTGAATGCCTCATGTATAAAGCACAGGTTTTTTTTTTCACTATGACTGGAAGTCTTTCAGGAGATCCTCAAGTTTGCATGAGCTTTGGAAGCTGTTTAGTTTGTAAGGTCCAGTAATCTTCTTTCCTTGTTGTTTTTATTAGACAGCATCATGGAGTTTTCACCTCCAAAAGTAAAGACTGACATTCAACAAAAGACTCAATTGGCCTCTTTTACAGATTTCAGGAGTTCTTTCTCTCCTTATCTTTTTCCTCTCTGGCACCCTGAACTGCAGTTCTAGCCCCTTTCACCTCTTGAAATTCAGTACCTGTTTTATCTATTCAAAGAGGCCACTTAGTTCTGTCTGAGTTTTTCTGTCTTCACCACAGACAAGAGATTGCTATCAGTCAGAAAATGGGGCAATCAAAAGGCTTATTGTTGTTTTCATTGTTTTTCAACTCTGGCTTGTTTTGCTTTTATCTAGTCTCTGAAAAATTTTTCCTTTTGTTTTCCAGCTTTCAAGTGGTTTAAGACAAGAGAGACTATCCTGTGGGAATTACCCCTTCACAAGCAGGAAGAGTAATCTATTGTCTGTATTTTTACCTTTGTTTTCAGGCATTTAGTCTTGTCTCTTTCCATGCTTGTTATCTTTTTATTTGTATGATCTATTAAAAAAAATGCTGAGGTTCTGGGTGACGTTTTCTTCCTCCAGAGAGAATTTGACTTCTGGTTATGAGAGGCAACTTACAACCTAAATTTCCACTAATAGATTAGTGTAAAACCAATGGTATCATATCTGTAAATTAGAGTATTATACAACTGTCAAAATATAATGTAGATCTATATGAGCTGATCTGTAGAGATATCTATGACATATTGTATTAGTTTGATAGGCCTGCGATAACAAAGTACCACAGACTAGGTGGGAGCTAAACAAGAAAAATTTATTTTCTCCGAACTCTGGAGACTAGCTATCTAAGATCAAAGTGTTGGCAGGATTACTTTCTTCTAATGGCCTCTCTCTTTGGCTTTTTAATGGCTGCCCTCTTCTAGTGTCTCATGTGGTCTTCTGTCTGTGCCAGCCTGTGTTCTAATCTCCTCTTCTTACAATGACGTCATGTAATAGCCCAACAGGTTCTTCCTGTCTGCTGCACAGATAAAACCAATTCACTGAGACTGTGGTATTGCAGTAAAGAAGGAGTTTAATTAACACAAGGCTGGCCATGTGGGAGAATTGGAGTTATCACTTAAAACAGTCTTCCTGAGAACCCAGAGGTTAGAAATTTTGTGAATAATTTGATGGACAGGGAGCTAGGGAATGGGTACTGCTGACTGATTGGAGATGAAATCATAGGGGTGTGGGTCTGGGAGCAGTGGCTCATGCCTGTAATCCCAGCATTTTGGGAGGCCGAGGCGGGCAGATCACTTGAGGCCAGGAGTTTGAGACCAGCTTGACCAATATGATGAAATCTCATCTCTACTAAAAATATAAAAATTAGCCAGTTGTGGTGGTGCACAACTGTAATCCCAGCTACTCGGGAGGCTGAGGCAAGAGAACAGCTTGAATCTGGGAGGTGGAGGTGAGCCTAGATTGTGCCACTGCACTCCAGCCTTGGCCACAGAGTGAGACGTAGTCTCAAAAAAAAAAAAAAAAAAAAAAAAAAAGGCATAGGGGTGTGGAAAACAGTCCTGGTGCAGGGAGTCCACCGCTGAGTGGGACCACGGGACTGGCTGAGTCATGAGTCATGGGTCCAGGTGCAGTCAGTTGGTTATCAGAATGCAAAAATCTGCAAAAGGTCTCAAAAGACCAATTTTAGGTTCTACAGTAGTGATGTTATCTATAGAAGCAATTGAGGAAGTCACAAATCTTGTGACCTCCGGCCACATGACTCCTGAGCAGTAAGAGATTATAGAAACTGTGCTTACCTTCTAGCAGAATTCAGGCCCCTCCCATAATCCTAATCTTGTGGCTTTTCTTTCTAATCTTGTGGCCTTTCATTAGTTTTTCATTCCTGAGCAAGGAGGGGGTTTGTTTTAGGGAAGGACTATTATCATCCTTGCTTTCAAGTTAATCTACAAACTAAATTCCCCTTGTGGTTAGCTTGGCCTATACTCAGTAATTGGTGAAGATAGCCAGCCTGTGAGGCTAGAAGCAAGATGCAGTCAGCCATGTTAGGTTTCTCTCACTGTCATAATCTTTGCAAAGGTGGTCATATCGGGATAGGGCTCACCATATGACATCATTTTATTTTGATTACCTCTTTAAAGGCCCTATCTCTAAATACAGTCACATCCTGGGATACTGGGTATTAGGACTTTGACATATGCATTTTTTGAGGGAAAACACAATTCAGCCCATAATATATATTTTAATGTAAATAAGACAATATGGCTTGGGCACAGTGGTTCATGCCTGTGATCCCAGCACTTTGGGTGGCCTAAGGTGGGCAGATCACTTGAGGCCAAGAGTTTGAGTCCAGCCTGGCCAACATGGTGAAACCCCATCTCTACATAAAAATACAAAAATTAGCTGGGCATGGTGGCACACATCTGTAATCCCAGCTACTCAGGAGGCTGAGGCAGGAGAATTATTTGATTCCGGAAGGCGAGTTTGCCGTGAGCCAAGATGGTGCCACTGCATTCCAGCCTGGGCGACAGAGCAAGACTCTGTCTCAATAAATAAATAAATAAATAAACAATATATGAATAGTACGTTTAATAAGATTTACTTGCCTTTAAAGCATTTATAAATATGTATTTACATACATTTTTTATTAGACTTCAAAGGAAGTATTAATAACATTTTTTTCTCTGAAAAATTGGACTGAGAGTTTATGGAGACAAGGAGAGAAAGGATATAAATGCACTTTTAAGCCTTTTTTTTTTACAGTTTGAGTCCTTTACCATACTTCCGTATTACTATTATAATGAAGAGAGAAATAACTTTATCAACTTTCACATTTTAGTGATGAATAAATCATGGCTCAAATTTACCTGGAGTCACTCAATTATTTCCTGATAAAGCCAGGACTGCAATACAAGGTTTATGACAGTCATACCAGTTATCTTTTACGCCTTCCAAATAGCCATTCTACCCTTACATAGTGATTGTATATGCAGATCTTAACTTTCCATTTCATTACTTGCATAGGTAATTTGAATCACATGATAATGTGTTAGTGTAAGCAAGTTATTCCAAGCACTTAGTGGAAGCCATTACGTTTAGATTCTCATTCTTCATCACCTTGGTTACTTCCTGTTGCCTGGTGTATATTTAATATGACTTTATCTTAAGATATTACTGTGTAATAGGTCATTCTGCTCTAAATTTTTAGCTCCTGTCCTTAAATATCCTATTACCATCTTTGTTACAGTAGAAACTCTGGCAATACCAGGCCTCCTTGATCTTTGGCTTTCTCTGTAAGACCCGATGTTCACCCAACTTCCAACCCAATAGTAGGCCCAATTCTTACCACATTTCCTTTATTACCTGGTACTATTGTGATAGTTGCCCCTAATTGTCTTCAGTGATCAGACCTGGATTGACATCCTGGGATGGACTAAATTTAACTCTGTGCCACCTTGTGATTCCCAGAAATATATATAAGGCTGCCAGACCCCTCATGCGGTGTCCTCTCACTTGAACAGAGTTGAGAAAATGCAATCGTGAATGCTCCCCTCATGTGAGAGACTATATAATTCACTGTGAACAGTCAAATGTCACTTCATTACAGGGATCTTCACTTTAAACACAGGACTTCTTTGGCTGAAATTAGAAAGGACCTGATGTGGCAGAAACAGCAGCAGGATTTCAAAGAATTCCACTTTTAGGTGGCTTGGACAATTTGTTCTGAAACCGCACATGGTTTTGAATTTACTTCCTTTTAAGTGACTCTCTCATCTTGTTCTGTGAAGATGGAAGACTCAATTAAGGAACCACTGTGTGGCAGTCACAACTGGGTCCTTTATCTTGCTCAGTATGGAGGGGGAGAAAAAGACTCTGGAACAAAATGTGCCGTAGCAGTTTCACTTGACCTTTCTTTACTGACTAGGCTCATTCAAAGTTGTATTTTTTTTTAAAAAAAGAAGAAGCATAAAAGGCATCAAATGGCTTAGCTGTTTCCTTTAAGCACTGTGGCTGTAGCGGGAAGAGGTCTTTATGCCATAGGTTGAAGAAAATGATTCATCCTGTCTTTTACTCCCTTAGGGGATTGCTGAAACTTCTCCTCCTTCACTATAGCGTCCAATACACTCTCATCCAAATTTATTATTCTTATCTGCTTTTACCCACAGAGTTCAAAATAGGGAATTCAGGTTGACCTGGGTGATGTCAAGAGAAAAAAGAGAGAAGAATGTCACAGTTGATTCTAGGACCCCCACGAGGCTTCGTGGACAGAATAAAGTGAATTGGAATCAGCCCTGAGAAAATACGTATTTGCTAAACAGGTAAAATGAATCTTCAGTTTTGTCGGGGATTGACACAGAGGCATTTTAGCTAATAAGCATCCTTACAGAATTTTAATTGATCCTATTGACAAAAACCGAATTAGCTCAATTTTTCACAAACAGGTCTTGTAGAAAGAGATAATTATGTGCTCTGTTAAATAAGGACTTCTAAAGCAGGGTATAGGAAGCCTAGGTGCATAAGATGATCATTTGGAGTACTGAAAGAAAACTTAATAGAAGTAAAACTTCTATGTATACATCTATTTTACCTAAAAATATGAAAAAAATTACTCTCTAGAATGTGTATGAGTTGAAACCCATACCCTTCAGTCATGTCTAAAACACGGAGGGCCAGGTGTTAATGAGAGAGCGTGACAGGATCAAAAGTGGCAACTAGTTCCTTTGTTTTTATCTGTTGTTGCTATCATAGTTTATACAGAGCTGAATAAGTTGATCTATTGATTGCATTATCTAGATTTAACTATGATTTCTACTAATCATAGAAAAACTATGATTTCTACTAATAGCCATTGAGGAAAGCCAGGTCTTCTGGAAAAGGCTAGCAAATCTCAATATCAGCAAATAAGTCTCATTAGCAAATAATTCCTATGGAGACTCCATAGGAATTAATCATCTCAACTTGTTTAGTAAAATTCCTGCAAATGATACACAGAAAACATAAACCACAAATGCAACACAAAAGTATCAAAATAAAAGAATTAGCATTTTTACCCTTAAAAGGAGCTTTTCATCATTCATATTAAAAATTAAAGACAAAAATGGCTTAGTAACACCTACCATATTTAATCAGATTTCTCCAAGTCTAAAATAAATCATTGATAATAAATCCATGAGTACACTGTGGATTTTGTTTTACGAGTTAAAACTGGACAAAATTTTGTTTAAATACTTGTCTTTCATTTTTTACTGCATCTTCTTGAATGTTATATTTGTAGTAGACTTTCTGAGGTTCAGTAGTAAATATATATAATTTATAATAAGATAGTACAATTAGGGATACATGATTGGAATATTTTATTGATAGAGTATATCATCAAAAGAGTTTAGAGACCACTGGTGAGATTTCCACTTCCCTCTGACCAGAGGGAAAAAAAAAAACACTGTCCTTTGAACCAAAGAAAGTCCTTGTTAGTCATCACTGGAGCAAACCACATGCCTTTTCCAGAAACAAATATCAAAATAGAGGAGTTAGGAAACAGTGGTGCCATATTTTGCGGGTCATGCACATTTGGATAAACAAAGGGAGAGACATGAGCTCAGGGAAAGGTGAAGACCTTTTAAGAGTTGTTTTCAGGTGATACTTGGGCATTCACATTCCTAAAAGAGTAGCACATTTCAGATGGAGCAACAAAGGCTATATTAAATTACAAATTCCCCAGGTAAAGTTTAAAAATTATTCTCCTTAGCTCTATCCCCTTTCCCAGCCTGGCTCCAGCAAAAAGTCAGCATAAAATTCCGCATACGGCTGGGCACGGTGGCTCAAGCCTTTAATCCCAGGACTTTGGGAGGCCGAGGAGGGTAGATCATGAGGTCAGGAGTTCAAGACCAGCATGACCAACATGGTGAAACCTCGTCTGTACTAAAAATACAAAAATTAGCCCGGCGTGGTGGCACGCACCAGTAATCCCAGCTACTCAGGGGACTGAGGCAGGAGAATTGCTGGAACCCGGGAGGCGGAAGTTACAGTGAGCCATGACTGCGCCACTGCACTCCAGCCTGGGCAATAGAGCGAGACTCCGTCTCGAGAAAAACACACACACACACGCACAGAAAAAAACCAAAAAGCAAACAACAACAACAACAAAAGTCCATATGCATTACTACCCATTTGCTAGTGCATCAGACGAAAGCTCTATTCAAGGAGGTAGAATACTACTCACAGTATCTCTTGTTCAGAGATAAGGAAACTCTTTCTCAAGAAGAAGGAGCTGCTCTTCTTTTTGATAAACCATGCATCCCACAACTCATGGATAACTTTGTGATGATATTGATTTCTACTAATAGCCATTGAGGAAAGCCAGGTCTTCTGGAAAAGGCTAGCAAACCTCAATATCAGCAAATAAGACTCATTAGCAAATAATTCCTATGGAGACTCCAGATAAGATAGAAGAAGATGAAGCCTCATCCTTTCTGTTCTACTGCCCAAAGATTTGGGTCAGTGCACTGATTGCCCTTTCCTGAGGTTTCCATAATGTCAGGCTTCCATAATCCTGCTCTTGACCAGCCTTAGTTTTGCTTAGTAACTCTATTAAGAAATACTCAAAGACTTTAGTACTTGTATGTTCATGAATAACATCTACTACACTGCAGGACTGCGGTTTTATAGCATCTGCCTGGATTGCACTTATTTAGGTGGAATGCAATCAAGCATGACTGTAAGAAAAAAAGAGATAAAATCCAGTGTGACTTTTTTTAAATGCATTAAAGCTACACTATTCACATTCTGCTAAGAAAGAGAAAATGAACATATATGTACCTAGAAGATAGAGTTTTCTCAAAAGCAAACATGCTTTCATAAGAATTAGTTTACGTTTCTTTTGATTCTTACAATTGGAATGAACATTTTCTTGAGTCAGAAGCAAGATATGGGGTTGATACACCTACATTTTGTCTAGAATATGGGATCAAGAAAGCTATGAGCAATCTATTTGCAAAACTGGATACAAAACTGGATACAAACCTTTGGGAGAACTTTATGTCCTTGAGCTGCTATTTCCTGCAAGCAGGTTGAGTGAAATTCACTCAGATTTATTGTTATTAAAATTCTTACTCATCACTATAAGCCTCATTATCACCCCCAGGTGTACATAGCACTTTTCTTTCCAGATGCTTAAGTTGTTTTACTTATATTACTGTAGCCATTTTTAAGTATGCTTAAAATATCAGCTCACACACTTATCCCTACAATACCTCCCTATGGAGAAAAAGGAAAAGTAAAATGATTTAAATCGACATTTTTCCCTCAGTCTCTGGCTAGAGAATCCGGCCATTCCATTGGACTCACTTATCACTTATTTCATTTATTTTTATAGTAGTATTCCAGTGAGATAAGAAGTGGAAGGCATTTTCACCACCTAATAACAAATGGAACAGAGGTACAGAATATTTTTAAAAAGACTTGTCCAAGGACACATTCTGAATTAGCAATATGCTAACAAGTTAGCCAAAGCCTTCTGATCTTCACACCAATCTTCTTCCTGCTCAAATATGCAAATTCAATGATATAGGCTTTTTGAGATCTACTCTGTGCAAGCCATGTGCTTTGAACTCCTGCACACATAGAAACTACAAACCTCAGGGATGGTAAGTAGGGCAGGCATAAGCATATACAATCAGAGAGTCATAGCAGCTTTATGGAAAGAAAACAGATTTTAGATTGAGGTCAAAGCAGATTTGAAGCAAGTAACTTAATGTGGCTTTCGGTACTGCTATTACCTCGGTTAAGTTTTTAAAGCAGAGGTTTCTCATCAAGAATAATTTTAAGGATTAAAATTATTACAGAGTTGTTTTAAGGATTAAATAAGATTGGTACATGTAGAAAACATCATGTTTTATATTTGTTGTTTCTGTTATCATTATGGTTATTATTGCTGTTATTGTTTTAATGACATTGTGTCCTTTAGCTTTAGAGTGCAAAGACTCTTGACTACCATTTATGATTAGGAGGCTCTGGTGAGTATAATATATGATTTGTTTGCTTTCTGGTTCCATGAACCCTCCCTCCACTGCTTTCACTCAATACCCAAATTTGGGTTCAGCTCTGCCCCAAACCCAGACTGCCCATGGCCAGCGGGACTTTGATGAATGTTCATAAGTCAAGTGAGAAACACCACCTCTTCCTGTCTGGGGGTACTTTTGTAGTAAGCTCTTTTTTTGTAACTGGTCTCCTGCTTTGTGATCATATCCTCATCTTGAAATATACTTTGTGTATTAGTCCATTTTCACACTGCTCTAAAGAAATATCCGAGACTGGGTAATTTATAAAGGAAAGAGGTTTAATTAATTCACAGTTCTCCATGGCTGGGGAGGCCTCAGGAAACTTACAATCATGGCAGAAGGCAAAGAAGAAGCAGGCGTCTTCTCCACAAGGTGACAGGAGAAAGAGCGTGTGAAGAAGGAACTGTCAAACACTTACAAAACCATCAGATCTCATGAGAACTCACTCAGTATCATAACAACAGCATGGGGGAAGCTGCCCCCATGATCCAGTCAACTCCCTCCCTGTACACATGGGTATTACAGGTCCTGCCCTCGACACATGGGGATTACAATTCAAGATGGGATTTGGGTGGGGACACAGAGCCAAACCATACCCCTTAGCATCTACTTTTGCCTTTTTTACCTGAACAGTAACTTGGATCCCTCAAACTCACAACGTGGAGACTTGCTTTGGTCAGTTTTAATGATTCTGAAACACATCTCATTCTTGGTCCTATGAGTGGCCCCTGAACTCAGCTGTTGGTGCTATTTTTTTTTACCAGGTTCACTGCATATCCTTTGCCCCAAACTCCTTATTTATGAAAAAACTGCTTCCTAAGTAAGGGACAGCTCATTTTCTGGATTGCTACTGTCCTCCCAGTGTCTAGGTCTCCTAACTGTCCCCAGAGCCACTGGGTAGAGCAATTGTCTGACTACATGGACTTCCTCCCAGTACATCAAACCTTGATCCATTCATGTCTACTCCACGCTGGTTGGCACGTTCAGATGTCTGACCCTCACCCCTTCTGCTCACCTCTGACTTAACTTTTGTTGACACTTCCTTCTCTCAGTTCCAACAGGAAGAGGGGTACCTTAGAGGTTTCCAATCCAAACAAGATTTGCAGCCAATACTGATATCCAAGGAAATTCAGATTATATTGAATATCAACAGAAGACTGACCTTGTAAAAAGGGTCATCAGATGGAAGTCTGAGGGACATTCTGAAGGAGCTAAGACTGATGGGGTGGCTAGGTGGAGGCCCACAGTAAGAACAGACCTTCAGGTCACTCTATATCAGTTGGCGGAGACACCCCCTTCTTCCTTCCTTCCTTCTCATTTGCTGCCAATATAATGGTGTTTCCCCAATCACAGTTTTGTGGCCCCAGTAACCTCACCAGTTACCTGATGGTCAAAATTTTTCATAATTTAGAACACATTGTGAGATTTTACAGTACTATAAGGCTTTATCTAGAAGGAATCAGGTAGACTTTTCAGTATAAACTATACTCCCATTTTTTCCTGTATCTAAAGCAAAATTTATGTGTTGCATTTGATTCTTCATTTTGCTATTATTTTGCCTGTAGGCCAAGAATGTGATGGTTAATTTTGTGTCAACTTGACTGAGTCAGCACATATCCAGATATTTAGGTCAACATTATTTCTGGATGTATATATGTGAGTGCTTCTAGAGGAGATGAGCATTTGAATCGGTGGACTGAGTGAAGCAGACGGCCCTCCCTGATGTGGGTGGACATTGCTCAGTCTGTTGAGGGCCTGAACAGAACAAAAAGTCACAGGAAGAGATAACTTACTCTCTCTGTCAGATTGTCTTTGACCTAAGATATCAATCTTTCCTGCCTTCAAAATGAGACTTATACCATCAGCACTCCTCGTTTTTCACACCTTCAGACTTGCACTAGATTTACACTATCAGGTTCCCTGGTTCTCAGACCTTCAGACTCAGACTGGAACTACAGCTCAAGCTTTCCTTGGTCTTCAGCTTGCAGACAAAAGAACATGGGACTTATCAGCTTCCATAATTATTGCATAAGCCAATTACTTATAATAAAAATCTCTCTTTCTCTCTCTCTCCTTTCTCTCTCTCTCTCCCTCACCCCACCTCTCCTATTAACTCTGTTTCTATGGATAACTCTGATTAATACAGACTAATTTTTAAAAGGTCAAAAATAAAATTAGAAACAAAAATCTTAAAAAATGGTTCAAGGAGTAACCGGTGCCAAGGCTTATAATAATAAGAACTTTCCTCGTCTGCCACAATAGCACTGTGAGGAGTGAAGAGAGGACCTCTGCACTCAGGGCACTGCTGGAAAGTCCTATATCTTCTCTTCCCCACCCCACAACACCTTGACTCTCACCAGCACTGTTTACCTCAATGCCATTAGGATAATCATCATTATGAATTTTATCCCTTTTAACATCATCTCTCACTTCTTGATGTTAATACTCATATAGATCCATGGGAAAGAAGGGGTGCCTCTACTCACTGACCACACCCAGACTGTGGACAACTATCCAGCTCTCATTTTCTCAGTAATTCTTGTTATCACTTTTCATTGTTTTTCTTTTCTTTTTTCTCTTCCCTCACTAGAATGTAAGTTTCATGGGGGCAAACATTTTGTATTAGGCTGGTGCAAAAGTAATTGTGATTTTTGCCATTAAAAATAATTGCAGTTTTGCCATGTTGGTGTTTTTGTATATTTCATTTACTGAAGTATTCTCAGCATTTAAAACAGTGCTGAGATGGAGTGGCATACTTGTTCAAAATTTAACCATAATTGTAATGATAATGATAGTATTCTATTCATTAAGCACTTTTAATAAGTCAAGCATTATGCTAGGTTATTTGAGTATATTATTTCAGTTTATCTTTGCATAACTCTATGAAATAGGCTCTTTCACTAGCTCTATAGCATAGACAAGTTGAATAATTTGTTTAAGGCTATTCAGCTGATAAGTGACAGAGTTCACAAGAAGTCCCCATTCTGGCAGCTCTTGGAATGACTTGACTTTCTGGACTCTGGACACCATCTGCAGATGCCCTAGTCAAGACACCATGCTTTTTAGGAGAAATGCTGACAATCTGTTGCATCAGATCACAGTTCTGCTGAACTTCATAGTATATTGTCCCCCTGATTAGTTTTTTGGGTTCTCCATCTTTAGGTAGGCTTAGGTTTTCCTTTCACAGATTTAATATAGAAAGCTGGCTGCTTCTTGTCTTTTCTCCTAGTCTACCCAAGCTACGCTTCACTGAGGACCCCACGCTCTCCCTGGCCTCCACTTTTTAGACTGTGCTCTGCTTTAGGTTTGTAATTCTCATGTTAAGGCTATTAGTGTGACTCTATCTTGTTCCATGGCATGGGTGAAGATAATATCTACTCCACTGGACTTTTATTACCTATTGTGGACAGGACACAGCTACAGGACCTGCTACATAGCTTCTGGCCAAAACCTTGGTTCTTTTTGATGAATCTTGTTCCCTTGTCCCTACATCTCACCACGATATTCAAACTTCTAAAGTGGAAGAGAAGAAAAAGAAACTGCTTAGCTTGCACTAGAATACAAAAGCTCTATCTTTGGTGCTACAATTATTATCTAAATGGCCTAATGCATGTAGCATTTATACTAGAGAGAAATATAGGACAGTATAGCCATATCCTGAATGTTTTATCTCTAAACAATTATATCGATTGCATTTTTTTTCATCAGTATACCTTTGTTCTCCCTCTCAGATTAGAACTTCATTTTAGTCTGAGGAAATAAATTTACTTGAAAACAAATACGATGCAGCTGCATGAGGCCAATTAAAAATCTTGCCTTAGATCCCAAGTAGGACCACCCATTTGAAATTATCAATGTACATTTCTAGTTCTGACTCATTCTCTGGCTTCGATCTATCTCTAGGCATTAAATAACAATCATAAACTAGCAATCTTTCTTATGCATAACTCTGTTTTTCATGCTTTTAGCAATGGCATGAACTATTATATTTTCCTTTCACCTCAGCATCTTAAAATTCACTCTTGCCTAATCGATTATGGGCACAGGTTACCAAAGCTTCAAGTTTCTTTGCAAATGCAGTTTCCTTAATATACATAACCTTGATTTCGAGTTACAACTTTCCTTTACCTTTTTTTGTACTTTTTTAAAACGTTTTCTTTCTTTCTTCCCCCTTCCCCAACTTGTCTTTCCTTTATTTTTTCTGTCTGTGTTTTTCAAAATATTTCTTAGCATTTAATGTAAGCAATTCACTGCATCAAACATGGGAAACAAGGATGCATACAGCACAGTCCCTCTGCTAAAGGGATTATTATTTATAGGGCAGAGACTTACACAATGGAAAAAATACGTGTTGGGCATCCAAACAAGATGGCACTGTGGCTTTTTCCTCGGCTCTCATTGAAATGAGTAATACAGGCATTATCAAAATCAATTATGGAAACTAGAAAAGAATCTATCCATTAACTTACAACATTGCAAAGTTTCAATGCAAGGAGGTTAGCAGAGACTGGATACAGAAGGATGGAATAACAGGCCAATTTGAGGTTCCTCCTATCTTATCTCTCCTCTAATTGTAAAACTACAAATATGCTCCTAACTTAGGAAAGGATGGAGTTGAGAGAAAGTCATAGGTTTGCTTGGAAAACTCTATGTTGGACTCTTTTTTGCCACTCTTTTTTGGCCATATCTAGCAGAAGAGAGGGTACTACTCCTATTTCCCTGGGGGAGCACAGAATTTTTTTCAAGTACTTGAAGATACTTTCCTTAGCTTTTAATACATATGTTTCTATTTGACTTGATAGATCAAAATTAGATAGACTTCTGGCCAAAACCTTAGCTCTTTTTGATGAATCTTGTTCTCTTGTCCCTACATCTCACCATGATATTCAAAAAAGCTAAAGTTAACTTTAAAAAAAAAAGAGAAAGTAAAGTTGAGGAAATAACAAAAGGAGATGAAAGTATGAATTAATATGTAAAAATAACAAGTATATTTTAGAGCATGTTTTTGAAAACTTAACAAGATAGAAAAACTACCAGCTAACTTAATTAAGAAATAAGGGATATGTAATCCCAGCACTTTGAGAGGCCAAGGCAGGCGGATCACGAGATCAGGAGATTGAGACCATCCTGGCTAACATGGTGAAACCCCGTCTCTACTAAAAATACAAAAAAATTGGCCGGGCGTGTTGGCGGGTGCCTGTAGTCTCAGCTACGGGAGGCTGAGGCAGGAGAATGGCGTGAACCTAGGAGCCTGTAGTGAGCCGAGATTGCGCCACTGCACTCCAGCCTGGGCAACAGAGCAAGACTCCATCTCAAAAATACATAAATAAATAAATAAATAAATAAATAAATAAATAATAAAAAGAAATAAGGGAGAAAGGACAAATGTACCAAATAAACAAAAAAAGTGATAGAAAAATATCACATTTCAATGAATTCAGTACTTCATTAAAACATAAGAAATATTATTAAACTATCATGAGACTAATTTGAAAAATATTATGAACATAAATTTGAAAACCTAGATAAAATAAAAAATCCTCAGGAAATTTTTACCTACCAAATTATACTTGAAATAGAAAATTAAAAATCTTAGTTTCTTTACAAGAATTTGAGAAATTTGCCAAAGAGATATGCCCCCATTAACAGAAAGAGAAAGAAAAAAAGAAGAGGAAAACAAAAGCAAAAAAAAAAAAAAAACCTCAAAAAAACCCCTGAAATACTAGATCCAGAAGTTTTCAAGAAAAAATTTCACAATAGTTTCTAAGACTAAATGATTTCAATGCTACCTTAACTATTAGAAAGAATATATTCAAATTTTTATTAGGAAGCCAGTAAAACACTTCTATTTAATTTCAATAAAGCTTGGACAATTAAAAAAAAACCTAAAGGGTAATTTTCTGTCATAGTTATATGCACAAAATTTGGAAATAAAATACAGTATACATATTTTTAAAAACCTCCATGACTATAGTAATGTAATATCCCTGAGAAAAATTATATAATTGTCAATTAAGCTATTGGAAAAGTCTTTGAAAAAATCAACACTTATTTCTGATTAAAACAAATAAAATATAAATCAATGGCTCTTCCTTAACGTGATAAAAATGTACATAACTCAGATTAAAATCCAGAATTTTACCTAATGGAAAAAACTGTAGGCTTTTCAAAGGAAATGTTGCTCACAATTTTTACTACTACTTAACTATGTATTAAAGATATTATGAAGTAGATTCAGTCTTTTAAAATAGTATCAGAAGCATAAGTCTTAAAAGGAGAAAAGGGTAAAGTTATTTCTAATTGCAGATGTGCCTGTAATTATATGCCTGGAAAACCCAAGATAATCAATAATAAATGTAATACAAACAAATGAAAAAATCCAGAAAAAAAGGATACAAAGTTAACATAGAAGGCTGGGCGCCATGGCCCATGCCTGTAATCCCAGCACTTATTCGAGCCCAGGAGTTCAAGATCAGCCTGGCCAACATGGTGAAACTTCGGCACTACTAAAAATTTCAAAAGATGGTAGCAGGTGCCTGTAGTCCCAGCTACTCAGGATGGTGAGGCACGAGAATTGCTTAAATGTAGGAGGTGGAGGTTGCAGTGAGCCAAGACGCCATTGCACTCCAGCCTGGGTGACAGAGACAGACTCTGTGTCAAAAAAAAAGAAAAAAGAAAAAAAGAAGTTAACATACAAAACCCAACAGCCTTCATATATACAAAGAATATTTTGTTAGAAGACATAATGGAGGAGAAAATCTGATTTGTAATATCAGAAAAATAAAATTAACTACCAAATAATAAACTTCATAAACCTAACCAGAAATATGCAAAACTCATACAATGAAAACTTTGATACATTTCATAGTCAAAAAAAGTGAACTTCAGTAAATGAGAAGACATTTTATGTTATTAGAAATAGAATCTCTCAACATCATACAGATATAAATTATTCTTGCATTAATATATAAATTTAACATTATTTCAATAAATATACCAAGATTACTTTCCCTCCAGAGATAGGCAAATTCGTTATAAATTTTATATAGAAAATAAACAAGAATAGCAACAAACAAACTAATTAACCAAAAAAAGAGAGTAAAACGTATTAAAGTATCCAGCCCTATTATTGTATCCAGCCTTATATTAAAATATACTAAGAAGTATCTATAATTAACATAGTATATTATTGGCTCTTGAATGGAGAGTAAGTTAGTAGAAAAGGATATGAAGCCCAGAAATTGATGCAAGGATATAAGCAAACTGGGTATATGCTAACAATGGCATGTTAAATAAATAGGTAGTATCAGAACAACTCAATAATCATTGGGAAAAAGATAAATCAGTGTGGCGATTCCTCAAGGAATTAGAACCAGAAATACCATTTGACCCAGCAATCCCATTACTTGGTATATACCCAAAGGATTATAAATCATTCTACTATAAACACACATGCACATGTATGTTTATTGCAGCACTGTTCACAATAGCAAAGACTTCAAACCAATTCAAATGCCCATCAATGATAGACTGGATAAAGAAATGTGGCACATATACACCATGGAATACTATGCAGCCATAAAAAAGGATGAACTCATGTCCTTTGCAGGGACATGGATGAAGCTGGAAACCATCATTCTCAGCAAACTGACACAGGAACAGAAGACTAAACACTGAATGTTCTCACTCATAAGTGGGAGTTGAACAATGAGAAAACGTGGACACAGGGAGGGGAACATCACACACCATGGCTTGTTGGGGGCTCGGAGACTAGGGGAGGGATAGCGTTAGGAGAAATACCTAATGTAGATGACGGGTTGATGGGTGAAGCAAACCACCATGGCACGTGTATACTTATGTAACAAACCTGCACGTTCTGCACATGTATCCTAGAACTTAAAGTATATAACAAAAAGAAATCACAATGCATGCCTCCCAATATACATTATAATAAATTTGAAATGGATCTAACACTTAAGAAAAAGATTGAGTTCATATAAGTATTAGAGGAAAACTTGGGCCAATTTCTTTAAAACTTCAGAGTGGCAAAAGTTTGTTTTCACCATGACTCAAACTCCAGAAACAATGAAGTATTGATATATTTTATTGCTTAATAACTAAACAGAAACCAGAAACTTCTTCCCGGCCAAAAAATAATAATAATCAAGAGAATGAGAAAGACAGATCAGAAGAAAATATTTGAAATGCATGTCACGTTAACATTCATGATCTAATAATCTTTTTGTTTGTTTGTTTGTTTTTGTTAGACAGAGTCTCCCTCTGTCGCCCGGGCTGGAGTGCAGTGGAGTGATCTCAGGGCACACTGCAACCTCCACCTCCCAGGTTCAAGTGATTCTCCTGCCTCAGCCTCCTGAGTAGCAGGGATTACAGGCCCACACCACCACGCCCAGCTAATTTTTGTATTTTTCAGTAGAGACAGGGTTTCTCCATATTGGCCAGGCTGGTCTCAAACTCCTGATCTCAGGTGATCCACCCGCCTCGGCCTCCCAAAGTCTGAGGATTCAATAATCTTAATATTTAAGGAACCTATAAAAATCAAGAGTGAAGAGTGAATCCACTTCCAGAATAGCAGAAAAGGAGCACAATAAAACAACTCTTTAACTACAGAAAATTATTTTTAAACCTCAATTGTTTAAATTGGATTTTAAATTAAATTTTAATTAAATTTTTAATTTGGAAATTGTCCTAAGAGCATACAACAAATGGAGACACATTTAATATTAAGGAAATCTACTAAATTTCAACAAGAACAGCAAGAGGGTAGCATGAGAGCCACTACCCACTCCTCCCAGCCACTTCAAGCTGCATCTTACAGAAATGACTCCAGATGCTCTATTCTGAGCAGATGTGGCCAAGAAGATGAGTGTTTCCCCCACCCCCCCAGCTCCTAGTCTAGAGCTACAATTTCATCCCAGGAAAAGTAATCTGTTCTTTTTCCTCTGCCCCACTCTCATGTTGGAGAGGTTCTCTGGCTAGCATGTGTGGCCAAAATAATCAGTGTTCTCTTCACTTCAACCTCTACTAATAGGATGAAAGCTCTAATCCAGGTACAGACAACTGAGCATACTGGACCCTTTTCATGCCCTCCTCAGCTTCTTCGTAAGACTGTTGATGGTAGGGGCAAGCCAAGACTACCAGGGACTACCACACCCCCATCTCTCTACCTTATAGAACAAGTGTCATTCTGGAAAAAAGCAGGACACTGCCCTCACCCACAGATCCAGTGCACTGATGGAAAATCTTGTAAGGAAGGAGAGGCAGGCATTAAAGAGAAGAGTTCTTCAGCTTTACCTGAAAAAACTAAATTTATTTGGAATAGAACTTAAGAGAATCTGATGCCTAAAGGCATTGTCAAAAACAACGGTGTTCTTGGCTGGAAAAAATTAAGAAGCTCTCATAATTCCACGATACTGGTGGCAACAAGAAAAAATGGAACAGCAGCCAGTTTAACAGAGAGAGCCAGGTTACAAAGACAGCTAAGAAGAGCCCTCATGGGATCACAGTAAACCCTGGAGGATGAGAAGTCTGTATGCTTCTGCTAGGCTGTCTCCACTCAGAAACAATTACAACAGTATGTGAAGCAGTATTGAAAACTTCCCAAGCTGCACACAGATTCATTGAAAAGGGCAGAAGCCTCATTAATACTAGAGTCTGAAGCACAACCTATGACCGAACACTGGCTGAACAATAAGCTACTCTGACCAAGTGACAAATCCTATGAAGCTAGACATAAAAAGAAAATCACACATTCCTGCTGGTATGGAATAATGTGTGCATGTCCAAGGCTTCACGCTCTAATAATCAAAGACAAAAAATGCAAGCTACTATTCCCTGGTAGAACTAGTGGACCAAACACATAAACTCCTTGAACTGTGATAGCAACCTTGGAAGTATATACATATTCAATAACAAATGATAAGTATCTGTCTGGCCATGTTGGTTTAAGTAGTCTTTGACCATTTATTAATGGCTTATGCTGATCCAGAGGTTACTGCTAGGTCATCATTCTAAAAGATACAAACAAGAAAAAAATTGTGCAGGGACACAGAGACTATACACAATGAGGGAAATAGACTTCAGAGACTAAGTTCAGCCAGATAACTGATAAATAAATGAAAAAGCAAACAACAAAAATACCAGCACCCCAAGGGAATCGGTATCCAGAGTAGCTACAATATATTATTGCAAATGTCCAATCATCAACCAAAAAAAATTATAAGACATGAAAGGGAACAGAAAAGTATGACCCATACCCAGGGAACAAACACAGGACCCGGAAAATGATTTTGAAGGGCTTTCAATGTTGGACTTAGCAGACAAACACATCAAAGAAGCTATTATAAATATGTTCAAAGAACTAAGTAAATCACATCTCAAAAATTAAATAAATGTATAAAGACAATATCTAAACAAAGAATATTGATAATAAGATAGAAATATAAAAACAGAAATAAGAATTCTGGAATTGAAAAGTATGAGCAATATGAAAAATTATTTAATGAAGCTCAAAATAGACCTGAGCTGGCAGAAAAAATAATCAGTGAATTAAAGATGGATAGAGATTATGCAATTAGAAGAACAGAGGGAAAAATGCAATGAAGAAAAAGGCATAGACCCTCAAGTAAATGTGAGATGCCATTAAGTACACCAACACCTACACTAGAAGGAGGAGAGAGAAAAAGACAGAAAAAAACTGAAGATATAATGCCTGAAAATTTCCCAAATTTGAAGAAAACCTTACTCGATACATCTAAGAAGCTCAAGGAACTCCAAGTATGACAAACACAAAAAGATCCACATCTACACACATTGTAGCCAAAATGTTAAAAGCCAAAAGATAAAGAGAAAATCTTGAAAACAGTAAGAAAAATGACTCATCATACACAAAGGAAACCAAATAACATTAACAGCTGAATTCTCATCAGATATAATGGAAGGTAGAAGGCAGTGGGATGACATATTCAAAGTACTAAAAGAAAAAGAAAACATCAACTAGCAATTTTATAACTAGGAAAAATACCTATCAAAAATAAAGGTCAAGTAAGAACATTCTAAGATTAAAACAATACTGAGGGCCGGGCGCGGTGGCTCACACCTGTAATCCCAGCACTTTGGGAGGCTGAGGCAGGCAGATCATGAGGTCAGGAGTTTGAGACCAGCCTGACCAACATGGTGAAACCCTGTCTCTACTAAAAATACAAAAGTTAGCTGGGCATGGTGGCAAGCACCTGTAATCCCAGCTACTCATGAGGCTGAGGCAGGAGAATCACTTGAACCTGGGAGGCAGAGGTTGCAGTGAGCCAAGATCGTGCCACTGCACTCCAGCCTGGGCAAGAAAGCAAGACTCCAACTCAAAAAAAAAAAAATACTGAGACAAGTTGTTGCTAGCAGAAATGCATACATTTGACAATAATAGGATAAAAGAGTTGAATGGAAACTGTATTGGAAGTGGGTGGAAAGCTGTGTTGATGTAAGACACGACACTAGATGGTAAATGGAATTCACAAGAAGGAATGAAGGGAATCAGAATTAGTAAATAAAAAAGTAACTGTATAAGTCAGGGCTTTCTAGAGGGACAGAATCTAATTGGATATATCTAATTGTATACATATATAAATATTATATATATATGTGTATATAAGTTTGTTAAGTATTAACTTACACAATCACAAGATCCCACATTACTGGCTGTCTACAAGCTTGAGGAGCAAGGAGAGTCAGTCCGAGTCTCAAAACTGAAGAACTTGGAATCCGATATTTGAGGGCAGGAAGCATCTGGCACGGAAGAAAAATGTAGGCTGGGATGCTAGACTGTTCTCACTTTTTAACGTCTTTCTGCCGGCTTTATATTCTCTGGAAGCTGATTAGTTGGTGCCCACCAGATTAATTGTGGGTCTGCCTTCCCCAGTGCACTGACTCAAATGTGAATCTCCTTTGGCAACATTCTCACAGACACACCCAGGATCAACACTTTGCATCCTTCAATCCACTCAAGTTGATATTCAGTATTAACCATCACAAGCCCACCCCTTGTCAATTTGAACACATACACATCTCCTGAGATCAAAATTAATCTTCAAATAAAGACAATAATAAGGTCATAATCACACCTAACATAATACAGCCACCCTTTGTACAACTGGAAATGCGCCAATCCCCTACCCAAATACTATTACATAAAGTTAACAATACTTAAATGCTGATATGAAGTCAACACATCTTATGTCACATGATAAAGGAAAATAAAATTAAATGAACATATTTTCTTAGTATAAATGTATACATGCACAAGCATGTTTTTAACAAAAGAAGGAGGAAATACTCATGACAATTACAGTCCTTATCTCTGCACCTGGTCACATAGTGGTAGCTGGTATTGATGACTACCTTCTTCTACTATCTATTCTGTATTCCCATTGCCTTCAGCAAGCATCTCAGCAAGTCGTGGATTTTTTCCTGTTAGAGTGACCAAAACCTTCATTCCTGAGGGGTCTGGACCATTTGCAGTCCTGCCTGGATTGGGCTGTTATAGTTTCCCATTTACCTTAATCACAGGGTATGGTAATACTAAGAGACACCCTAACAGATCTCCTGCATTTCTTGCATACTCTTCCTTACCTCCATTATGGAGTAGTAGACTGATTTCATCTTGATAGTCTGGGTCAATCACCACAGCCAAAACTGTAGTTCCCTTCTTAGCCTGTTGACTTAAAGGTAGGAGGAGCTCAAAGTGTCCAGGTGGCAATCTTAACTTCCAGTTTAATGGAATTATTGTTGTGTCTCTTGGTAGCAGCATTCTTCCCTCTGTAACTAAGACCTCTAGGACAGCAGAATGTAATGTCATGCGAACAGGAAGCAAAAATTTTGCTAGTGGCTCACTAGGGGTGATGACGAGTGGTGCCACTTCCACTCCTTGATTCCTGGACCCATGAATCCTGGCTATGGGAGAAACAGTGCCATATATTGGATGCTGATTCAGAGCATACTCGGCCTTCTGGAGAACTCTGCCGCAGCTTGCAAAGTATTGTCACCTAGCTGGCATTGTAACTGTGGCTTCAAAAGGCCATTTCTTCATTATATCAATCCAGCTGCTTCAGGATAATGGGCAATATGGTAATACCAGTGAATTCCATGAGCATGAGCCCATGGATGCACTTTTTTAGCCATAAAGTGAGTGCCTTGGTCAGAGAATATGCTGTATGGAATACCATGACAGTGGATAAGGCATTCTGTGAGTCCACAGACGGTAGTCTTGGCAGAAGCATTGCCTGCAGAATAGGAAAACCCATATCTACAGTAAGTGTCTATTCCAGTGAGGACAAACCTCTGCTCTTTCCATGATGGAAGAGGTCCAATATAATCAACCTGCCACCAGATAGCTGGCTGATCACCCCAAGGAATGGTGCCATATTGAAGGCTCAGTGTTGGTCTCTGCTACTGGCAAATTGGGCACTCAGCAGTGGCCATAGTCAGGTCAGCTTTGGTGAGTAGAAGTCCATGTTGCTGAACCCATGCGTAATCTCCATCCCTGCCACCATGGCCACTTTGTTCATAGGCCCATTGGGTGATGACAGGAGTGGCTGGGGAAAGAGGCTGAATGGCATCCACAGAATGAGTCATCCTATCCACTTGATTATTAAAATCCTCCTCTGCTGAGGTCACCCATAGGTGAGCACTCACGTGGGATACAAATATCTTCATAATCTTGACCACTCAGAGAGGTCCATCCACATACCTCTTCTCCAAATTTCTTTGTCACCAATTTTCCAATCATGCTTCTTCCAAGTCCCTGACCATTCAGCCAAACCATTGGCTACAGCCAGTGAATCAGTATGTAATTGCACATCTGGCTATTTCTTCTTCTATGTAAAGTGCACAACCAGGTGCACTACCCACTGGGAAAATTTACCTTCACTGCTGTCCTTCAGGGATATCCTAGAAAGGGGCTGCAGTGCTGCGGCTGTCCACTTTTGGGTGGTGCCTGCATATCGTGCAGAACCATCTGTGAACCTAGCCTTCTCTTCCTCTGTCAACTGATCATAGGGAACTCTTGATGAGGCCATTGATGCCTGATGGGGGAGAGGAGGCAGGGTGGCAGGAGTGGAGACCATGGGCATGTAAGCCACTTCCCCATGTAACTTACTTGTGCCTTCAGGACCTGCTGTTGTATATCATATATATACCACTGCCATGTGATGATGGAATGCTGCTGTGCACGACCCACTTTTGCCTAATGGGTTAGAAAGCAGCTAGTTCATAATAGGCAGTTCAAGTTGCATGGTGACTTGATGACCCAGAGTCAAATGTTCAGTTTCCACCAAAGCCCATCAACAGGCCAAGGGCTATCTCTCCAAAGGAAAGTAGTTATCTACAGAAGATGTCAGGGCCTTGCTCCAAAATCCTAGAGGCCTCCACTGTGATTCACCTATGGGGGCCTGCCAAAGGCTCCAAACAGCATCCCTATCTGCCACTGACACCTCAAGCACAATTGAATCTACTGGGTCATATGGCCCAAGTGGCAGAGCAGCCTGCACAGCAGCCTGGACCTATTGCACAGCCTTCTCCTGTTCTGAGCCCCACTCAAAACTGGCAGCCTTTCGGATCACTCAATAAATGGACTGGAGTAACACACCCAAATGAGGAATGTGTTGCCTCCAAAATCCAAATAGGCCTACTAGGCACTGTGGCTCTTTCTTGGTTGTAGGAGAGGTCAAATGCAGCAACTTATCCTTCACCTTAGAAAGAATATCTCGACAGCCCTACATCACTGGACTGCTAGAAATTCTACTGAAGTAGAAGGTCCCTGAATCTTAGTTGAATTTATTTCCCTTCCTCTGGCATACATGTCTCACCAATAAGTCCAGTGTGTTTGCTACTTCTTGCTCACTGGATCCAATCAGCATAATGGCATCAATGTAAGGGACCAGCTTGATATCTTGTGGAAGCAAAAAGCAATCAGGGTCTCTCCAAATAAGATTATGACACAAAGCTGGAGAGTTGATATGCCCCTGAGGTAGGACAGTAAAGGCATATTGCTGGCCTTGCCAGCTGAAGGCAAATTGCTTCTGGTGGGCCTTATGGACAAGAATGGAGAAAAAGGCATTTGCCAAGTCAGTGGCTGCATACCAGGTACCAGGAGATGTGTTGATTTGCTCAAGCAGTGAAACCACATCTGGTACAGCAGCTACAAGTGGAGTCACCACTTGGTTAAGCTTACAATAATCCACTGTCATTCTCCAAGATCCGTCTGTCTTCTGCACAGGCCAAATGGGAGAGTTGAACAGTGATGTGGTGGGAATCACCGCCCCTGCATCTTTCAAGTCAATATCGTAGGTTAAAAAAAAAAAATGGGAGGGCCATTATAGAATAAAAGTAACCAAAGAGATATAGAAACAAAATGCAATATGTAGACCTTAAAGGGATCTCATTCAAATAAAAGTAGCTTTAGAAAACATGTTTGGAAATATTAGAGGAAATTGAATAAAGACTATAAAACTATATATTAGTTGGCTGAGTGCAGTGGCTCACAATTGTAATCTCAGCACTTTGGGAGGCAGAAAAAGGTGGATCACGAGGTCAAGAGATCAAGACCATCCTGGCCAACATGGTGAAACCCCATCTCTACTAAAAAAAAAAAAAAAAAAAAAAATTAGATGGAGATGGTGGCACACACCTGTAGTCCCAGCTGCTCAGGAGGCTGAAGCAGGAGAATCACTTGAACCCATGAGGCGGAGGTTGCAGGGAGCTGAGATTGCACCACTGCACTCCAGCCTGGCGACAGAGTGTCTCTGTCTCAAATCTCTTTGAGACAGAGATTCTGTCTCAAAACAAACAAACAAAACCAACAACAAAAAACTACATATTAGTTGATATCAGGGATTGTTCGTTTCTCTTGGTGTGATAATAAAATAGTGATTATATATACCAATGTACTTATTTCTAGAGATATGTGCTAAAATATTTAGAAGTGTCATATCTGAAAATTTCTTTAAAATATCTGCAGCCTGCTGTGGTGGTGCTTTCCTGTAATCCCAGCTACTCAGGAGGTTAAGGAGAGGGCATCATTTGAACATAGGAGTTTGAGGTTGCAGTGAGCTGAGTGCACCACTGCACTCCAGCCTGGGTGACAGAGGGAGACCCAAGACCCCATCTCTCAAAAAACAAAAAACAAAAACAAAAAAAGTTCAGCAAACACACAAACACAAACAGAGCTAAAGCAACTATAAAATATTAATTCTTAGCCGGGCGCAGTGGCTCAGGCCTGTAATCCCAGCACTTTGGGAGGCTGAGGTGGGCAGAACACGAGGTCAGGAGATTGAGACCATCCTGGCTAACACGGTGAAACCCCGTCTCTACTAAAAAATACAAAAAATTATCCAGGCATGGTGGCGGGCACCTGTAGTCCTAGCTACTCGGGAGTCTGAGGCAGGAGAATGGCATGAACCCAGGAGGGGGAGCTTGCAGTGAGCAGAGATTATGCCACACCACTGCACTCCAGCCTGGGCGACAGAGCGAGACTCCATCTCAAAAAAAAAAATTAATTTTTGAATCTACTTGATGGGTATGTTGGTGTTCATTAAACTATTCTTTTGACTTTTGTCTATGTTTACCTTCTTATAATAAAAATTGGAAAATATCTTTTTCATTCCTCAGCTTTTATGATAATAGTTTACAAACAGGTATAAAACTTAACCTTATTAGGATACATGATATTAAAATATATTAGTAACTCTGCTTAATGTTTTAAAAATATTTCTGTTTACAGAAATTATTGATAAATCAATATTTATATTTTGAGATGATAATTTTTAGCTAAATATTGTTTCTGTTAAAAACTGCTGAACAGTAAATATCTGTAGGTGGTGGGATTTTGTGTTACTTATTTTCTGAATTTTCTGGTTATTTAATAAAATAATTATTATCCTTTATTAGATATTCTCTCTGTGTTAAGCACCATGCTACATTTTTTACATATAATTCTCACAAAAACACGTGAACTATTAGAGGGATAGGATTGATGGGAGATGAGACAAACCAGGTGAAATTGTAAAAGGTTTGCATAAGCACTATGAGAAATGAGAGAGGGATATATTCAGGGATACACAACGGGATTTCCAAGTATGGTTGAGAGCCTCATTTAGGGTGGATCCATGAGGTGATATCATAAAATATGTCATCTACCTTCTGCAATAGTGGTATTTCTTCTCATTTCATAGCCCATGTGGAGGAACAGAGAAGGTAGATATATGGATGGGTCTAAGAGTGGGGTTGGCAGGTCAAATGCAATAAAAGGATAAGAACACATGAATTGATCATGCTGACAAAAAGAGTGATTGAAGGTAATACACCACATGATTCAGAGAAGCAGTGAAGCCTTGGCTGGAAGGTGGTAGGTCATGGGCGAAGGGTTATGAGTATGTGGGAGTCATGCACAACAAAGCAACCTTTTTTTTTAATAGATAAGGACATTAACTGCAGTCAGAATCCACCCATTAGGACATTCTCAAATATACGAACTATCCACTGCAGACAGTCAGAATTATAAAGGGATAAGACATCCACACTTTCAGTCTTACTTACTAGGAAAAGAGAGCCTTTGTGTAAGAAGGTAGTTGAAACCTAAAGAATTGAAGATGTTTGAGTCTTTAATCCATCTTGAATTAATTTTTGTGTAAGGTGTAAGGAAGGGATCCAGTTTCAGCTTTCTACATATGGCTAGCCAGTTTTCCCAGCACCATTTATTAAATAGGGAATCCTTTCCCCATTGCTTGTTTTTGTCAGGTTTGTCAAAGATCAGATGGTTGTAGATATGTGGCATTATTTCTGAGGGCTCTGTTCTGTTCCATTGGTCTATATCTCTGTTTTGATACCAGAATCATGCTATGCTGGTTACTGTAGCCTTGTAGTATAGTTTGAAGTCAAGTAGCATGATGCCTCCAGCTTTGTTCTTTTTGCTTAGGATTGTCATGGCTATGCAGGCTCTTTTTTGTTTCCATATGAACTTTAAAGTAGTTTTTTCCAATTCTGTGAAGAAAGTCATTGGTAGCTTGATGGGGATGGCATTGAATCTATAAATTACCTTGGGCAGTATGGCCATTTTCACGATATCGATTCTTCCTACCCATGAGCATGGAATGTTCTTCCATTTGTTTGTATCCTCTTTTATTTCATTGAGCAGTGGTTTGTAGTTCTCCTTGAAGAGGTCCTTCACATCCCTTGTAAGTTGGATTCCTAGGTATTTTATTCTCTTTGAAGCAATTGTGAATGGGAGTTCACTCGTGATTTGGCTCTCCGTTTGTTATTGGTATATAAGAATGCTTGTGATTTTTGCACATTGATTTTGTATCCTGAGACTTTGCTGAAGTTGCCTATCAGCTTAAGGAGATTTTGGGTTGAGACAATGGGGTTTTCTAGATATACAATCATGTCATCTGGATTAAAGACTTAAATGTTAGACCTAAAACCATAAAAACCCTAGAAAAAAACCTAGGCAATACCATTCAGGACATAGGCATGGGCAAGGACTTCATGTCTAAAACACCAAAAGCAATGGCAACAAAAGCCAAAATTAACAAATGGGATCTAATTAAACTAAAGAGCTTCTGCACAGCAAAAGAAACTACCATCAGAGTGAACAGGCAACCTACAGAACAGGAGAAAATTTTTGCAATTTACTCATCTGACAAAGGGCTAATATCCAGAATCTAAAATGAACTCAAACAAATTTAAAAGAAAAAAACAAACAACCCCATCAAAAAGTGGGCAAAGGATATGAACAGACAATTCTCAAAAGAAGACATTTATGCAGCCAAAAGACGTGTGAAAAAATGCTCATCATCACTTGCCATCAGAGAAATGCAAATCAAAACCACAATGGGATACCATCTCACAACAGTTAGAACGGTGATCATTAAAAAGTCAGGAAACAGGTGCTGGAGAGGATGTGGAGAAATAGGAACACTTTTACACTGTTGGTGGGACTGTAAACTAGTTCAACCATTGTGGAAGTCAGTGTGGCGATTCCTCAGGGATCTAGAACTAGAAATACCATTTGACCCAGCCATCCCATTACTGGGTATATACCCAAAGGATTATAAATCATGCTGCTATAAAGACACATGCACACGTATGTTTATTGTGGCACTATTCACAATAGCAAAGACTTGGAACCAACCCAAATGTCCAACAATGATAGACTGTATTAAGAAAATGTGGCACATATACACCATGGAATACTATGCAGCCATAAAAAATGATGAGTTCATGTCCTTTGTAGGGACATGGATGAAGCTGGAAACCATCATTCTCAGCAAACTATCACAAGGACAAAAAACCAAACACTGCATATTCTCACTCATAGGTGGGAACTGAACAATGAGAACACATGGACACAGGAAGGGGAACATCACATACCGGGGCCTGCTGTGGGATGGCGGGGAGTGGGGAGGGATAGCATTAGGAGATATACCTAATGTTAAATGATGAGTTAATGGGTGCAGCACACCAACATGGCATATGTATACATATGTAACTAACCTGCACGTTGTGCACATGTACCCTAAAACTTAAAGTATAAAAAAAAAGAATTGAAGATGTTTGAGACAGAAGCTAGGGAGAGAAAGATGTGATGAGCTTCTCCCTTATAAGTACAGAAATGCATCTGGCTTCCAGATGCCCTTTAAGCTGAGAAATCAAGAACAATAGATCATGGATGAAGGACATAAGACATTTGTGAAATATTTATATATATATATTTGGTATAAATGGTATGTTTATTACTGTCTTCTTTATTTGCCCCTAAAGATAGATTAGAGATACAATTTTCAATAAAAATCAATACATGATATATTTAGGAGGCAGCAAAAAAGTAGATAGTTTTCAAATTTAGTTTTGTAGAGAGAAGAATCTTGAGAAACAGAGTAGGCAGTGGCTTCTTTGGAAAGGGAAAGGAGACAAGCTCACCTTTGTGTCTTATGAAAACTATGAAAAGTCAAGCCTGAGAAGTTGAGATTTGACACTTGGCGATTAATAGGCAGTAAACTCTATCCATGCTGGCCACACATGATGTTAGTACACATGCCACTATTTATGATTTCTTTGAAAACGGAATTTCTACTTTTATCTGTCTTTGTTCTTCTAATTGAAGATTATGTTAAGTGTAATTATTGACAGTATGAATGAAAATCTGTGCCTAGCACTGGATCAGTTACAATAAGGAATGTCAAAGAGGCACAAGATATGGTGTCTTCTCAAAAGAAATCTACAAGTTAAATGTAGAGAGAAGACTTGAACTCAGGAACCAAATGAAGAGATGGTGTGAACAGATGTTTGAGTTTACTTAGAACCAATCGGTAATGGAGGAAACAACCCTTGTAGTTGGAAAAGTTTTATAGGATGAGCCTTAAAGTGCATTTTGAATGAAGTGCAAAATTTATTGGTAGGTATTGGGGGCAATCACTGGTTCAGAAAACAGTAATATGGTAAAAATGTGCATGGTTTCTATGCGTGTATGTGTGAGGTGGGGTCAAGAAAGAGAGAATATTTATAAATTTAACAGCCACATCTAAGTAAAGATTCCAGTGAGGTTTAAAAATATTTACTAAATGCCTAAACAAAAGACACAATTATATGTTAAAACGGAAGAAGAATGATTCCGAGTAGAAGATATTTGTTAAGAGCATGGTTAGAAAGCTGGTTAATCAAGGCTAGATATGGCCATGGCAATTACTAATCAGTATAAAGAAATATTCAAAATTCCAGATGCCCTATAAGACACATGGAAATGTCTGGAGTTTTCCAAAGTGAAGAATTAAAACATTGTGAAATTGTGCCATAGTCATAATTTCATTGGTATTCTTTAGCTATCTCTAAACCTCTTAGTCTTCATTTTCTTTACTTTGACATGGGCCAAAAGACTGAGTGGCCTTCCATATCTGAACACACAGGTCTGCTTGCCTTGTCCTTCTTCACCTTCAGCTGGACTGTGAGGTACTGACCACAAAAGGTTTCATCAAATCATTTAACATCTGTGGGCTTCATGTAGTGGATATGACATAATTAATCAATTAGCAACTTTTCACACATTAAGGCACCTCTTTCAAGTTTTATTCAAGCAGGAGATTGCTCCCTTTCTGCCAAATGGCAGGGGGCATAAAAGTACTTCCACCACTGAAGAGGGACACAGGCAAAGCCAGAGTATAAACATCAGAGGGACAGAGAGGAGGATTCACTCCCAGGGCATAGCTAAACAAGCATCATTTAGAGAATAGGCTATGAAGGAAATTAAGTTTTGAAACTTTTGATGATTTACTTTATTTACTTTGAACAAGTGAATTTAAAGGATCTGAGATATTTTGTGAATTGTATTAACAGGGAAGCACTCATTCTCATACAGTCTGCATCAAATAGAAACGGACAGATGAGAGGATTCAGAATATGATGTAAAACTAGAACAAGAACAGAGACTGCAGACCACTAGAATGGAGTAGTCAGGAAAGACTCTTCCCTTCATCATACATGAATTATCAGCATACAGAGAAGAGAGTGGGAGTTAATAAAAAATCATACTTTATAATTTCTTACACTTAATTTTGTAAATATCTGTGCCATGTCAACTGCTTAATGCAATGTATGCTCTTTGTACTAGAGGACAGCTTCAGTTACTAGTAACTAAACTTCCAATTTACACTGAGGTGTTGAGGTAAAGGACTCTTCTCAGTTTATTTACAAATAGATTTCCTTAACCAACAACTGCAGTCGAAAGATTGTTGTTTAGACCTGAACAAATACAAAGCATTCCTTAGAGAAAGTGCGTGGACCAAGGGTTAAAGCTATCAAGGTTTATGTGTTTGTTCAACAAGTATTTCTTCAGCCAATTTATTGAGATATATGAGCCACAGTGTGCTGGGAGCTGGAGCATGAAACCATACCTGGATATTTCCTTTATCAGTTATCTATTGCTGCAGAGCAAATTACTCTAAAACTGAGCAATTTAAAGCAAATATTTATTCTATTGCAGTTTTTCTGGGTAAGAATCCAGAAGCAGCTTAGCAGAATGGTTCTGATTTAGAGTCTTTCATGAGGCTGCAGTCAGGTTGTTGAGCAGGGCTGAGATCAATTGGAGGAGCTAGAGAATTGGCTCCCAAGCATACCCAGAGGGCCCATGGCAAGACACTTTGGTTTCTTGCCACTTGGGTCCCTCCCTTGGGCTACCCAGCTTATGGCAGCTGGTGTCCTCTAGTGAAAGTGATGAGGGAGAGAGAGGGAGAGGTTGTCAGGAGAAGAGGGGAGGGAAAGCCCAAGTCAGAAGTCCTAGTCTTTAATAACCTAACCTTGGAAGTGATGTATCATCACTACAGCTGTATAGGATTGGCCACATAGACCAGCCCTGGTACAACATGCAAGGAGACCACACAGGATATGAATACCAGGATGGGCAATGATTGAGGGCCAGCTTGCAGGCTTTTTACCCTCTTACCTTATAATAGTTACATTATAACTGTAGATATAGACCATAGGAAAGTAAACAAATCAATTACAATCAATAGTTACAGAAGAGGCAACCACGACTTAAGATGAAGCCTGAAGGATGAGAAGGAACTGCTCCTACATAGGGCATACCCAGACACCCACGTTTATATTTTATATTACCGTCATAATAATAGAAATGAAATTAAGTATGAGTGCATGGTTTGTCTAAACATGGAATTTTGCTCCTGCATAAATACTTAAAGGCATGTTTACACAGGGCAGGCAAACCCTAAAATTGGGGCTTAGCCCAGGAGGGTTTTTGGCTTCACCCAGCAAAGAATTCAAGGGTGAGTGGTGGTGTAAGACAGCAACTTTTATTGAAGTGACAGTGCACAGCAACAGAGGTACTGCTCCTTGTGGAGCAGGGCTACCCCATAGGCAGTGTGCCCAGGCTAGCAGCTCAGAGGCAGTTCTGCAGTCATATTTACACCCACTTTTAATTACATGCAAATTAAGGGGTAGGTTATTCAGATATTTCTAAAAAAGGGGGGAGGGGTGGGTGGTAACTTCCAAATGTTGCCATAGCAATGGTAAACTGACATGACACTGGTGGGCATGTCTTATGGAGAGGTACTTCCACCTCTTCCCTGTCTGAAGTAATCAGAGTTCAAGTCCCTGCCTCCACAGTCAAGTCCTGCCTCCTACCTCAATGTAACCATCCAGCCTGGCTAATTCCACCTGTCTTTCTTGCTGCCCAGGGCCTGCAAGGAAGGACTTTTTGAACTCAATTGAACTCTAAATACAAGGCAGTTGGACTTGAGATTTTCCTGCTATTTGTAATTGTGTCATTGTGTTTCGTGTTCCAAGGCTGAACTCTAAGAATGAGCCTACAGAAGGGGAAAAATCATCCAGAAAAGAGAATTAAAAAGCCTTATCATGACTCTTGCACATTTAGAAGTAAAAGTCTGGACAGATTCAACTTTATGGTCCTCTACAAGCCTTCTCCTTTCCAATCAGGGATGCATCTATAATCCATTCATCCACAAGACAAACACTGCTTCTCTTTGTTTAAAAATATTTTTAATTTAATCATCACTGTTGCTGGCTCTGCTTCAGGCCTCATAATAGACAACATTCTTTCTCCATTGAATTAAATTCGCCACCAGGGTTTGCCAGATCCATGGACTGCACTCTTGACAGAAGCAAACGCTATCCAGAGCGCTCAAAGAAACATCAGTCAGCCTGTCATTGGCATGTTGTTTCTCATTTGTAGGAAATGGAAATTGAAAAGGCTGGTCATGTTCAGAAATACTAATATGGCCCACGTAGCCATCTTCGGGTTTTTTAGTTAGAAGATGTTCTGTGCCCCGACCCCTGCCCAGCTCTCATGGCAGATCTTTAAAGACTGGCATTAATCATCTGAGTATCATTTGCTTTGTCCACAGACAAGAGCACTCACTATCTAGATGAAAAAATAATTCCAGAATTAACTGTGCAATGTAAATACAATGCCCAGTGGAATGTAAAAACCTTTGAAGCTATGGCCAAATCAACAATGTACTATGCCTTTTGGATAGAGGAAGAGAAAACCTGGTTCTAGCTAGCCCTGACCTTTCAAACTAAGTAGAAATCCAGGGATTAACAATGTGCAGGTATATAATGTGCTACAGGTCCTTGCTGCAACAGTTATGGCCCAAACTGGTCCATCCAGAGTTTGAGTTAATTGCAACCATTGGCCGTTTTTGGAACATGCAAAAAAAAAAATAGTATCAGAAGGCGAGGTTGCCTTTTATTGCAGATGACCACCCATGTTTAAGGTCCCTGAGCATGTTGACATGGTACCAGAAAATGGCATTGAAAGTACCCATGATACACTTACTGATTCTTTTAATTAATTAGGGCTTAGTCTCAAGGGACTGCTACTTAATTCAGGCTCATCCTAGGTCTTTAGCTATCCTGAGGAACTTTATATTAGGAGGCTGCCATATGTTCACACAATTTAGTTATAGATTTAACTATCAAAACAATGTACTCAGTTATTCAATATTTAAACATAGTGTTTTTTCGTGTTTCCTATTGCAAAGGTTTTCTTTCTTCTGAGGGCCATAGTCAATGTATTAGAAGTTTCTTTTCAATGGAAAGTTGTATACATTTTCACTCCACAAAGTCAAAGCTGGGCTGTTCTTGTGTCATGAAACTCACTGAAGCAGCTGAGTTATTATATTGGTGAAATTAATTATTAAAATGAAGACATGCTTTGTTCTGCTTTAAAAGAAAGATAAAAGCTTGAACAATTAAAAATGGTTTTCTATTATAGCTAATGTGCAATATGGATTCCAACATAATTAGTTGAGTTTGCAAAATTATTTTTATATTATCTAAGGCTTCATTTAACACATTTATACATTCATTCATTTATTCGCTCAAAAATATTGTCTTCTGAGCACCAAATCTTGTGAAGGAAAATGGAAATATAAAAGTAAGTAAAACTTAGGTCTTGTTGTTTGTTAGCTCTTTACTTAATATATCTATGAATTCCCTTGGTCCAGGAAGTAAACAGGGTGTTAAATGGACCGTCTGTTGTTCTCTTTCCAAAAACCTGACGTTTCTCTGAGAAATATGTTGTACCAATACCTTCACTATTTTGTTCTGGACACAGTCCAAATTTGCCTTATAAAATTTAATTTTACTTAATTGAAATGTGCCTTCTGGTGTTTGCAGTGCTCTAATGAGCATAAATCAATTTATTTAAACCAGAGTCATCTTAAATACTTGTGGGTTTTTTTTTATTTGCTTGGTGGCTATATTTTGTTTTTATCAACATTGGTAGATACTAGTTCTTTTAAAAAATGAATTATAATCACATTCCCTTATAATTATATTTTAGAAAACAGAGAGAAAACTGATGTCGCATAGTACATTTTGTACACCCAATAAGTATCACTTGATTGGGCAGTTTCTTCCATTTTCCATAAATTGACTTCAGCTTGGAACTTTTCCTAATGACAATAGTTTCCAGTGTCACCTTCATGTATCAAGAGAAAAATCACTGATAATTTTCATGAGAAATTAAATAATTTCTCACTTTGTTTCAAGATGGCATTTCCAATAGAGTAATTGCTCAGAAATGAACAGGATAGAAAAACAGCTGCCGAAAAGGTGAAATGTAAGGAAAACGTACAATGACTTGAAGCTGATACGTGTATGTTTCTTTAGGAGATTCTGGTGCTCTTCTAATTGCCTAAGCTGAGGGCTCACCCATCATTGCACCAGGATTCTGCATTGCTTCCCTCAATCTTTTCTTATCATCTTCTACTTAGAATTTAAATTAATAGAAACTTAACTAGCCAAGGGCTCTGGTGCTTTGTGAAAAACTTAACACAGAATGTATCTGCAGGTATAATTCCTTTTCTTTCACAGCCACACTTGGAATCCATAGACAAAACCAAGTCTGTCTGGCCCCATAAAGCTACAAAAATATTTGCAATACCCCCTTGTTTGTCTCCTTATTAATTTTTACTGATTTATGCTTTCTTCTTCCTCCCTCTCACTTTATCAAATTTCTCCATAAGGCCTTAAATAAAAAATCTTTGTGAAAAAAAGTGATTTGAATAGCACTTTTCATCCTCAAAGCCTGTCTTAGCTTATTTATTGATAAGAGGAATGATGTTGTCAATTGTTTAACAATTCACTCATTCATTGACTCAGTTGATCAGTCAGGTTTCAGACTAGAACCAAGGTGGAAGCAGAAGAGTTAAAAATAATTGAGTGACTCCCACAGGAACAATGAGTACCTCTAACTGACCCGATCTCTGTTTCAAGATACTAATTTTATCTATAATCGTCTAGGCTTCCTGGATAAATAAGTGATTCCAGGTAAAATTTCCAGGAAAGCTTTGGACAGTTTAGTGTGCTGGAAAGCAAAGATCTATTTAAAGTATAATTAAGTTGTGTCAATAGAAGTTAGGATCTGACCAGAAGGGACTCACACTGGTTACATAGGGCATAACTTGAGGGAAAAAAAAAGACAAACACCAACAGCAGTTGCAGCACACTTAACAATAATAATAATAATAATAATAATAATAATAATAATTTAAAAATACTCAGCACCACAAAATACTTGAAAAATGGCAAGCAAATGCTCTCCTTTTCAGAAAAATGCGACATCATAGAATTATGTGGTGATAGAAGTAGGTGATAAAACTAGGAAGTCATTCTTTTTTTTTTTTTTTTTTGAGATGGAGTTTTGCTCTTGTTGCCCAGGCTAGAGTGCAATGGCTTGATCTCGGCTCACCACAACCTCCGCCTCCCAGGTTCAAGTGATTCTTCTGCTTCAGTCTCCCAAGTAGCTGAGATTACAGGTGTGGGCCACCATGCCCAGCTAATTTTGTAGACGGGGTTTCTGCATGTTGGTCAGGCTGGTCTCAAACTCTTGACCTCAAATGATCCGCCTTCCTTGGCTTCCCAAAGTGCTGAGATTACAGGGTGAGCCACCTCATTCAGCTGGAAGTCACCAATTTTTAACATCTAACATAATAAAATGATGCATAAAAGACTCACAAATAGAAGTTAAAACCATTGTGTAAAATATTGTGGGGAAAATAGATATTTACAAAATCTCAAAGTGTCACTATCCCAATTATTTACTACTTCAAGGGAAATAGCACCTTTACAATGGAGTGATGACAGTCCACTGGAACCAGATAATCCAATTTAGCATTACCAAGAGTGGTGATGCAGGTCCTTTACATGTGGAGGAGGAGAGCAAAGGAGTCAAAGTGATATACTGTGAGAAAGGTTCACGTGAGCGTTGCTGGCTTTGAAGATGTAAGAGAGCCATGAGTCAAGGAATGCAGGTGGCCTCCAAAAACCCCAAAAGGCAAGACAATGGATTCTCCCCTAGAAGACTGAGAAAGGAATACAGTCCTTCTTATACCTCGATTTTATCCCAATGAGATCCAATACAAACTTCTGACCTCCAGATAATAGGGTGATAAATCTGTGTTGGTTTTAGGGCACTAAATTTGGAGTGATTTGGTATAGTTACAATAGGAAACTAATATACCTATAAAGATCATTTTAGGGACGATTGGTAAATTTGAATATGGACTATACATTAGATGACATTATGAAATTGTTGTTCATGTTATGAGGTGTGTTAATATTATTGTGGTTATATTGGAACATGTCCTCATTCAAGGATATATGTTCTGGAGTATTTAAGGGTGAAGTATCATCAGGGTTGCAGACTTTTAAAAATGGTTCTGCAAAAAATACATAAATATGCACGCACAGAGGTAGAAACGGTGAGAGTGAGAGAGAGAGAGGAAATGTGGCAAATATTAACAACTGGTGACTCCAGATGAAGTATATATATATATTTTGTACAAATCTTTGAATTATTCATTAAGGCTTAAAATTTTTCAACATAAAATGTTGGAAGAAAAATCATTTCAGTTATCTGGGAAAATGCATAAGATGAAAGATTTTCTTCTTTCTTTATTCTTATTAATTAACAATGCAAAGTAGTAAATGATGAAGTGTCAAAATGAATGGTACTGAGAGGTTATAAAGATTCATAGACAGGAGAGCACAGCATGGCCCTGAGTTTTGATGAAGGCCTTTTGGAGGAGGTAAAACATGAGTTGAATCTTGAAGAGTAAGTAGAGGAATGGGGATGTGCTTTCCATGAAAAGGATGCAGCAGGAGCGTGTGAGCTACGTGAGGGACTGGGGGAATGGAAGAATGAGCCAAGGGTGGGGGTATGGAGATCTCAATGTGCCACCCTGGAATATCAAGGAAAGACCCACAGAGTATGGGTTATTCTCCACACCAGGACAGCTTCGAGAGGGAAAGGAGGTAACAGGTAGGGCAATTTGATGCCAATCAATCCACATGACCACCCTATTTGAAGGAGACGGACTTGTAAAGATGAGCATTTTCAATGAGCGAATACATGATATTTAGAAAAGGAATCAACTAGAAGAAAAACAGAGCTGTAAGATTTAGGAAGATCAGTTTGGTAGCATGTGATGCATAAAATAGATTTGGAGGAGTCTTGGATCAGAGACTTGGGAAGCAGTTAGGATATTGTTTCTGTAATCTGGTGTGAGGGGACCAATGTCTTGCCCCAGCAGAAAAGCCAAACTTAGATTTTTCTCTTTCTTCATTTATTTTTATTTTTTTGGAAGGAAGGGTTTGAGGAGAGGTTTTTATTTGGTCTGTTTTATTTAAATATGCTTTCAACCTGCCATCCTCCCAAAGAGCTTCCTTATATCTATCTAGAAAATAGAATGTTTACCTAGTTGGGGGAAGGAGCGCTTGGCTCTTGCTCCTCAGATGGTTTCACAACTATCTTGTACAAGTCCTGTGTTCTTTCCTTTGCTTCAAGGGGGGTGCACTTTCGAATCTCAAAAGAAAGTGATTCCTTTCTTCCTGTGTATACTGTCTGTCACCCAACCTTTGAAACATTAAATGAAGGCTACCCTAGCTGAATGAATGTGGGAAGAGCCAAGGGATATAATAAACAAACAAGGGTAAAAACAACATAAACAGCATTCCAAAATATCAGTCCACCAAAATTAGAATAACATGTAAGAAATGTTTTACCATATGTAGGTATGAAATGCTATGAGAAAACAAGAGAAGTCTCCCCGGACAGTGGGCAAAAGAAGGTGTTAAGAAAAGAGTCTCACAAATGAGAGTCAAATAAATAGAATGACTATTTTATTTCAGCCTTAAAGATTAAATAGGCATTTATCTTTAGACAGGCAAGAGGGAGAAAAACAAGAGGTACAACAGCAGCAGAGGAAGAGCAGAGCAGCAAGTAAGATGTCAAGCTCTGAAATCAGACAGGACAAGCCTAGGTTCCAATTGTGATTTACCAGCTCTAAGCTGGGTAATCCTGGACGGTTAGTTAAGCTCTCTTAGCCTCGGTTTGCTCATTTGTAAAATGGGTTATGATAATACAGATTTTATAGCTTGTGTGTGAAGAAAAAAATAGATGACACATATAAAATACTAAGCACTAAACTAGCATTAACAGAATTAAGGTAATGACAGTAGGGGAGATAAGATTTGAGCTTTATTTTGGGCAGATGAAAGATTTGGTGCCTGACAAGATATGGGAACAATGGAGACAGGAAGTGAATTAAAGATGGATTCCAGTCTGGGTAATGGCAGTGACCAATTTAGGCAAGGAGGGCCAGGTTTCTGAGAAGCAGTGAAATCATTCTGGTTTACAGGTGGTGAGACAGAGATTTTGTAGCACAGTCATGTGAAAGCACTCTTAGCTGCTAGAAATATGTGTAATAGGACTGAGTGCCCTCTCCCTTTTCCAATACAAACTAATAATGCTGAATTGATCTTCCTAATGCAAAGCTCATACAATGAAAAGACACTGATCACTGCCAAGCCTAAATAGCTCCAAAAATGTCAGAATGTAGAGTTAATTAAAACAGTGAATCATTATTAAACATATTTATCTGCATCAGAAACTATGCTAGGAAGTTATAGGTTACGGTGCCAACAACAGTCCATTATTTCATTATTTATTCCTCCCCACGGTGGACAGGGGGCATTTTAACATAAAAATGCATTGAAGTCATATTGGGAGAAGCAAAAAATAGTATTAAATGGGAAGCATATTTGTCTTTTTGCTGCTGCATTCTGAAGAATTAAGATCCACTGTTTGCCTCCAGAATAGAACTGTTAGTGTGTCTTTCTTTGGCTGACTGCAGGATGCTGGCCAGATAGAGCTATGAGCCAGAAAAAGGCAAAAAGATGGAAAATGAAGAAATGCAGCAGATCCAGTGAGTAAGTACACAGCTGAGGAGGTTTCTGTATAACATGAAAGGCCACATCATGGGCACAGAACAGAATTCTTTTGTACCTTCTTTTTAACCCTCAGAATTGTTGTAAGCAATTACCAGAAAGAAGGAATTCTTCTAGCAGTAGATTGTCCTTGTGTGCCATCCTGATATAGTAGAAGAGGACAGTAACACTGGGGTCTGGCACTCAGGAGTGAAGTTAGGAGTAGAATGCAGCTTTGGGGATCGTTGAAGTCAGAGATTTGGTAAAATCACCCGGGAAGAGCATAGATTGAGAAAAGAGAGCTTGAAGGATATGCCTGAAGACAAGATTAAGTTTTAATGTGGACTTGAATTAAAAATTCACCAAATAAGACTGGGCAGAGTGCCTAGAGAGGCAGGGAAGAATCTGAGAAAAAGTGGCGTGAATGAGAAGAAAGAGAAAGGAAAACTTCCACTGGATTGTGTCATTGTTCTACTTGCAGTCATCAGCAAACCAATTTTAGCCTCCTGGTGATGGCAGAAACCAGATTTTAGTAGGCTGAAGTAATAAGGAATTAGTAAAGGCAGCAAGCACAGAACATTCTTTTAAGAAATATGGCTGTGAATGTATGAAGTATTCATAGAATTATACTTAGAAGAAAACACTGACAAGAGGGCAGCAAATTGCTGACATAGAAGAGGATAAAGCATGTTTACACGTAGAGGTGTCTATTTGTAGCTAAGGATGTCAGTGGATGTTTCTAATGTTGTTTGCATGTTTGCTGTGTCTTTAACTAAAATAACAGCATGAACTCTAAATTAGGCATGCATTGTTTTGAAAAGATGCTGGTGTCAAAGCCCCAGTTGTCATCTGACAGGTCTTGTGGAAAAGTAAACAAAACAAACAAACAAAAAAGGAAGAAACACGTATAACATTGGAACTTAGCAACTGTCAAATAGGAAAGTGTAGTTTTCAGTATTCTTTATTCAACTCACACTCCTGTTTCCAGTGACATTTCTAAGGCCCCACCTCCCCTTTGCCAGAACTGCACTGCCCTGATTTGCCTTTCCTTCTGCTGGGAAACCTGTTGTGATAAAGACATTTATGTTAATTCTCTTTCCTCCCTTTCTATAAATACATACCTATCCTTCTCTTTACTATATCCCTTCTTACCTTTGTGAGTGACAGTGTAATTAGCTAACTCACTTATATGGCATATCTATTATATGCCAGTTCCATAAAACTGCTAGGAGATCAAGGGAAAATAGCTCCGGTTATGTTCTCAGTTACCAAATTTAAGTAGAGTGAAGTGCATCAGAATCATCTAAGGAGATATTTCAAAATATACCTGCTTCCCAGAAATTTGATAGGCTTCCAGATATAGCTCCTTCCTCCTCCCTCTCTACCTTCGAGGAATCACACCACCAGAAACCACTGGTAGTGTTAGAAATGTTCCATGCCTATCAAGGGTGTTGTCTGCCACTGATTTCAAAAGAGTGGGATACATATAAACAAACCATTACAACACAGTAGACTAATTTAATCTCACATGTTATTTGCTAATTCTTCAAGTGGAGTTCTCTTGGGAAGGCATCAGATAAGCCACAAGGAGAACTTTCTAAACAACTCCAAAGGTCCTTAGAACTATCAGGAATGAAAAGTCACAGGAAACGGCTGGTTAAGTGGGGACTTGGTGTTGTTTTAATTAATATATTCAAGGATATGCTACCTGGATATCTGGATTCTGAGTGATTCAACTTTTCTGAAGTAAGCAGTATGTGCTAGACCAGCTAAAATTCATTAATAAAATGAATTCTCTGTCAACAATAATAATTGCTCTCTAAGGGGGGCCAAGGACACTAAATAGTATGATAATCATGTTCTGCTGGGAGTAAACCTGTGGGCTAGAGGGAGGGGCACACAAGAGGCACATGTAATGATTCTAAAAAGAGTTAAGGAAGACTTCCTGTAGGAGGTTTTCTGTGACAATGAGTTTTTGTAGTTCAGCAGAGGCATTAAATGCTTTAACAGAAAAGAATGGCCAAAAATTGAAATTTTGGATCACGGACAAGTTGGTAGGTGTCTTAGTCTTTGTTGTGTTGCTATAACGGAATATCACAAACTGAGTAACTTCAAGTGAATAGAAATTTATTTGGCTCATGATTCTAGAGTCTGAGAAACCCAAAGTCAAGGGAGCTACCTCTGAGGAGGGCCTTCTTACTGCATGATTACATGGTTGAAGCAGGAAGGGCAAGAAAGCACATAAGAGATGGACAGAGACAGACGGACAAAGAGGGAGTGAGAGAATGCCAAACTCTCATTTATAACAACCCACTCCTGCAATAAAGACATTAATCCATTCACGAGGGCAGAGCTTCATGGCCTAATTACCTCGTAACAGTCCTACTTAATACTGCCACAATGGTCATTAAATTCCAACATGGGTTTTGGAGGGGACATTGAAACCAAAGCAGTAGGTGTTTTGTTCTTACAGGTCTCTGGGCCCCAGTTACACTAAGCACATCACATAGGCCCTGTCTACACTCTGCTTGATTGCAAGGACAGATCACATCAATCAGAAAATTCCCTTAGAGAAACTGATGCTCCCTAGAGTTAGAAACATGCGTGGATGAATTTTACTATGAGGGATTTTCAGATTCTGTACTCCCCCTTTCCTATTGAATTTACTCCAAAGGGAATGTAGAACAAACTCTAAGAATAAATCAGCCATTTTTTCTTATTGCAGCTGTGACTACTACTAAAAAGCAAAAGTCTACAAGAAATAACCTTGATTCATAATGCTATGCATACTGGGTGAATGGCTCAATATATTTCAGATGGATTGCTGTGCCAGGGTGACATCACAGGCGGGGATGAACAGAGAGTGCTCCACACATAACAATGCGGAGCACATCGTAGAATGATGAGGACTGTTAGCAATACATTTATTGTGTCTTAATTGATGTAAATGGCCTTTGAGACATGTGCAATAGGAACACATTCATGAAGGAACACAAATAAAAAGCTCTGCTTTTCCCACTAGTAATGTTATTTTATCAAAACAGAAGTAAGTCCAACTGAAGCTGAGAGTAAATAGTTTTTTTTAGAGGCACGTAGCAAACAACACAAAAATCTCAAAACAGAAGGGACAAAATAATTAACACTTCAGAATTACTTTTGATAGGGAGCAGCAAACATCTCAATTGAATCTGCCTCACTGTTTTGCAGAACTCTACAAATTACAAAAATCAGAAATCTGTAAAACATAAAGTCTGTCTTTAGACAGTTCTACTTTTGCTAATACAGATCCACTATTTTCCTCTTAAATGCTAAATTGGTCTTTTTGATTCATAAGTCATACATTGAAATGGCAGTGATCATTGCCAAAATCAAACGGTTCCAAATAATGTCAAAATGCAGACTACATAATAGCTAACTATCTATTAAACATTTTTTACTGAGCAAAGAACTGTGCTAAGGGATGATATATTATAGTGCCAGCCACTATATATTATTTCATTATTTGATCCTTATAAAAACCTCAGATGGCATTTATTATCCCCCTTTTACAGATATGAAAAAAGCAATACTGATTATTAAGCAATTGCTCAGGGTTACATAATTAGAATGAAATAAAATTCAGAACATACACTCAAATGAAAATAAAACCAGAACATACTCTCAAACAGGGCTGTTGCCAATGTCCATGCTAGATCCCTGAATGGAATCTGGCCAGAGAAAAACATTTCAATTATTCATTAAGTCAATTGCTCAGTCTCCAGTTCTATGTTGTACTCTGAGTTTAGGGGTGGGCAGGCTGTGTGTGTAGGGCCTGGGAGTTCTGAAAACATGGATCTGTTTTTTTTTTTTTTAAGTTTTAGTCCCATGTTGGATTCAAGATATAAATGTGTTAGGCAATTAGTGAATAAGGAATGTTTTCAAAATTGAAACAAAAATACAAAAGTATTATACAATCAACAATGAGGAGTCCATCATCTTCCTCTTTCTGCAGCCTTACTACCACCACAAGTCACAGAGTACTTGAAGTTATTGCCCTTCCTCCCATGTGTAGAGCTCCATTTACTCTTTCAACCCCATGTCTTTTTGATAAGACTAAATAGCAGGAAGCCGAACCTCATCTAAGCTTGGAACACTGCTTAGATTCTGTGCCTTGACTTGAGTGACCATACCTGAGCCAGCACCTGGGCCAGTCAGCTTAGTTCGTCTGATCAAACTTCTAGAGCAGGATACCATAATAACCAGCATGACTCCCCTTTTTGGCAACATTGTGTTGCTTCTCTCTTTTAGTCTTAGTGCTGGGTTTAACCTCCTTATGAAAACTTGGAAAAAGAAGAAAAATATCAAGGTGCGTGTTGTAGAGCTAGGAGGACTCAGAATGACGTGAGACTCAAGGCAGTAACTTGAGCAGAAGATTGAGGGGTGTAGACACATGGATATAAGGAAGGAGTTTCAAAGAAAATGATTGTCAGTAGGAACATAAAACGTTTATTTACTTGTTGATTTAACAAATGAGTGTGCCTACTTTGAATAAGGAAGTTGTATCAGGCAGGAAGAAATGAACTAGTCATGGATTCTTTCCTCCAAGAGCTGCTAATCTGTTCAGAGATATCATGCATGGGGCATAGAAAACTAAAAAAAAATAAGGCATTCAGCTAAGGCTGTCTGTACTAGTGGTGTAGGTAAAATGTTATGGACAATCAAGATCCAGTTCAAATGCAACAATTCTATGACCTGGAGGGCATCTCTCTAATATCTGAAAGATGGGTAAAAATTGGATATATGGAATTGTGATAGAATGGAAAAGAAGTTCTAGTTGGAGGAACTAATAAGAGCAAAGATGACATAATTTGGCATGTACAGGGAAAAGCAGGTGGTTCAGTTTGGTTGGTGCAGAAGGCATGAGAGTGGGACTATTTGGAAGAAAGCCTGCCTCTGCTGTGCCATGTATCAGCATCCAGTACAAATGTCCTCCCTCCCTGCCACCCTCACCTCATGCTCAGCATATACACTGACTTGCTATCCTTGACTTCTCTCACTCTCAGCTTCCCAGACTGGACTTTGTTCCTGTTTATAAGTGTTTGGTAAGCCCACAGACCAATCACTTCCACCTGTTTAGGGTAGTGTCTACTCCAAAGTACCATGAGAAAGTCTGCGAGGACCTGGACAGTGGAACAGGGAGAGATGATATAAGGACCTGTGTAGATCCTGGTGCAGTGGCAGTCTCCCAGATGGGAGGTCACGTGGTAGATGAGGTCTTCATCCAACACCCAGTTATTCACTTAGCCCGGGATGGCACAATTCTGATGGACACATCTGATGGGCTTTCACAGCTCAAAGGCTCGTCACTTTATAATGAGCATGATAGAATCACACTACAATGGTATTTCATGCAAATGGTTGGAGCCATGTGACTTGAGATCAATGACCCCATCATTTTTAAGAGCATTCTGCACTATCGGTGCTTTTGTCCTCTCTCCTATATTGTTACTGTATGCCCCACTCCGCAGCCTCCTTTCCTGCTTCCCCAAAAGACTAGAACACAGATTATTGTGATTTAAAGAACTTAATGCCACTAAGTATCATGAAGGAACATATTTTCAACTATCAGATATTGCAAAATTTTCAGAAATATATAAAGCCCTGAAAGTCATGACCTCTAGTTTTGGGTTCCTTGATAAGAATGTAAATTAGGTATACCAGATGCCTACAGTCATCTCGTGTTATCAGAGATTCCAACCTTCACCCCAAACCAAAGTTACTAGATATACTGACCTTCTAAAAATCCCTTCCTGGGAAGAAATACAAAATGTCTTATAATTGATTCAAAGTTGGGGACATGCCCTCAGCTGGGCCAGTGAAAATAATTCTCAACACTTTTTTGGAGCTATTGGGAAAATCTCCCACTGGCATTACAAAACTAGTGAGATGCAAGCCTGGAGCTGTCTGTGTTCATCTTTGCCACCAAGTTAAGAAGAATCTGTTTACTTGTTTACTAAGTTAAGAAAGAAGCCAACATAAAAAGAAGTACAGCTAAGAGCTGGGATCAGAGAAGAAAAATGAGAAAGGGAGAAAATACAACTTGGTATAATTTTAGTCCTTGAAAAGAGCCATATGTGAAAACAGCTAATTTCTGAGCTTTATCTCATGGACTCTTTAGTTAAAATAGTCAACTTAGTTTCTTTTTTTATTATTTACATTTACATTCACATTCATATTTATAGTTATTTTATTTTATTAGCTTAAATTAATTTGATTTGGATTACTTATAAATGTAACAACCTTAATGCAAATAGCTAGTGGATAATTTGCATTTCTGATAGTCTCCAGATAAGATGACTTGCATCAGAGAGACTTCATGTTATGAAAAAACATGGCCACCTTGGGACATTTCTTTGCCCATACCTTGCACCTCAGACCTCTGTGACCCTAACTCCTTGAATAATATCTTGTACATAGTAGACTCTCATTGTTTGCTTTGTCATAGGATAATAAAGGGGTGGGCATTAGAGGTCAGTGAAATAGCACAACTTTTTAGGTTAGGATGAACACTGTGGCTTATATTGTTATTTATTTAATTATTGTTTTAGAGACAGGGGTCTTACTCTGCCCCCCAGGCTGGAGTGCAGTGGTATGATCATAGCTCACTGCAGCCTTCGACTTCTGGGCTTAAGTGGGTCTCCCCCACCAGCCTCCCAACAATGGCTTATATTCATAAGATAGAAACAAATCTGTGTGCATTGAAAGACTCATAGTATGGAATGATATAAAATAAGTAAACAATATAAAACTTTACCTTTACCAGCTCCTCTCAGTGGGAGCCATTGATTCCTGTCACCTGCAGGCTCAGCAACATTCCATTTCCCAGCTGAGCCTGACTGGGGTTGAGTGTGAAGCCTCAGCTCAACTAGCTGTCAACACTGGGAATTAGCCTTGTTTCCATCAAACCAGGTATCTGGGTAATTGGAGTAATTACGAGGCACAGGCTTGCCTACCAGATACTCGTTTTAAAAAAAAAATTCCTTACCTCTCTTCTACAAATTTAGGTTCAGCTTCAGGATTCCAGATTCTCACTGGGCTTTTCATGAACTTAAGGATGCCTAGCTGCTTAGCCATGGCTGGCTTCAACTTTGGAATCAGATTCACATGCAAGGTTTACACAGGTAGTATCTTCCCTTATGCCTATGCTAGAGGCCTTGTGAATTCAGTAATTTGGATCATTTCAGGAGAAAGGGCAGGTAATACTTGGACTTTCTCTTTAATAGCCTGCACAATATTTTTTCTGGATTTTCTCAGATATTAACTCCTGCCCACACCAGACACTAGTCACTACGCTCCTTTGAGCACTGAGCTGTTACACCCTTTGGCTGTCCTCAATCAGGCTCTGACTCCAGTGCTATGGTTTGGTTGTGGTTGGTCCCCATCAAAACTGATATGGAAATTTGATCCCAGATTGGCAATGTTGGGAGCTGGGGCCTAGTGAAAGGTGTCTGGGTCGTGAGGGTAAACTACTCGTGAATGGTTTTCCCTCTATCAAGAATAGATTATTCTGACTAAAAGCAGTTAGTTAAAAAGAGTCTGGCTTCCTTGGTTTCTCTCTATTGCTTCTCCTTTTGCCAACTGATTTCTTTCTTGATGCCACTCCTCTTCCATTTTCCACCAGGAGTTGAGGGAGCCTGAGGCCATCATCAGTTGAAGCTGCCCAATCTTGAACCTTCCAGACACCAGAATCATGAGCCAAATGAACCTCTTTCCTTTTGAAATTACCCAGCCTCAGGTATGCTCTGATAGCAACACTAAATGGTCTAAGTCACCCAGCCTGTAGCATGACCAGCCCATCTTTCCCTTCTTCCTATCATTTTGGTTTCTGAGCCACAAATGTCAGGTATCTCTGCCTGATTTATCATGGTCAGGAGGCAAAGGAGCTTACTTTTTCATATGAAATCAAACTGATAGAATGGGGACAACTTCAAAAGCTATGCAGCAATGTTTAGTTTTTATTTTAGTGAGAAATGGGGAGCTATCACATGTTTTTGAAGCATGTAGTAAAGATAAAAGTGATGGGTTTTCCCTTAATGCAGAAGTGATAATTAATGCATTCTTTTTCACTTCCTTTTCTTAGAGACTTGTTCCTTCACCACAAAATCAGCAAGATATTTTCTTTAAGTAACACAACATCACATACACTTCACCTTAGGTGATTGGACCAGGGTAGAAACCTGACCAGAGCTGAATCTATCTGAAGAACGAAAGCAGAGAGACTGCATCAGTTAGATGAATGGTCAAGAAATTTTTTCTATATAAGGCCAGATGGTAAAAATTCTGTTTTTGTGAGCCAGTCACACTGTCACAGCTACTCTGTCACTGTAGCATACAAGAAGCTGCAAATAATACACAAGTGAATGGGAATGCCTGTGTTTCAATAAAAATGTATTTAGATAACAGGTGCCAGTCACACTTTGACCTGTGGACTGTAAGTTACTGAGCCCTGAGTCACATCCTGGTGAGTGTTTGAACTGAAAGATCAAATTGGGTAAGGATGCAGCCATTTGTGGTCATGTACATGCTGATGATTAATCAAAGAAAGCCAATAGTGAGACAGAAACATGATAGAGGAGTAGATTGGTAGAGAGAGCAGAGAAGAAGGTACATCAAAACTCTGAGAGATGGTGGGGAGAGCCTTGGGTCCCTGCATTCCTGGTCAAATCCCATGTGGTTCAGCTGTTCTTTATTTCTTAATCCTAGATATCTATGAGGATGTCTTATAGATACAGATATAGAACAGGGTTGATCAGTATAACCCTTCTTAAGTTAGTTTTAATAGTTTCCTATTTCTAATCACTCCCACAAACCTCTGATAAGACAGGAATTATGCCCGTTGGGATTCTTGGTTGCAAACAATGTCAAACCTGGTGTTTTAAGGGTACCTGGAACTTATTTTAATCAAGTGTGGTAAGACATGCAGGCATGGAAAAGTGACCATAAAACCAGAAGCAGGGCATGTCATAAAGTGAGGCCACATAAGGAAGCACCAGTGTCAGTCAAGGTAGAAGGAGTGAGGGGAAAACATGGACAAGAGCCTTTATTATAGTTTCCACAGGAAGGAATGGGAGAGACAGGGTAAGCACATTTAGGATTGGCTGGTTTGAACAATTCCAGTGTGCTCTGGGGCATAAGGGTTGTGCCTAGTCACCTGCTACTTAACTCTGGGGTGATTAGAGCAGTATTTACAAAAGAGATGGCTGGGGGCATGGGCTCTGGATTGATCGGTTTGCAGACACTCTTGCAGCTGAGTCTTCAGGAATTGGCTAACTTTGGGAAGTGCAGTCCATCCAAGGTCAGCGAGGCCCCAGATATCAGAGCATCAAGTGCAGAAACCAGAAAACATGGTTATTACACTTGGATAACTTAATCAAATAAGGGAATTCACTGAAAAGATATTGGGCAACTCACAGAATTGACGAAAAAAATGTAAAATTTGATTGAAAAATGAGCAGGATTTCAGAGGGAGGGTCTAGGCAACTGAAGACTCAGCTAAGATCTCACCTCTGGATATCCTGGGTAGCATGTCACTGTTAGGCCCAGCAGTGAATCTGCTTTACTCTATCCTGGCCCTCCACCAGTGACCACTTATGGTCATGCTGCTGAACTCTGCCATGCCTGCTGCAAACTGTCCTTCACTCCCCCATGTCCTTTTGCTACTTTATCAGATTCAAATTCGTGGGTGGGGCCATACATTTACCCCGATTCTGTCACATGTGTATTCTCTAGCTTCTAAGGGGCCAAAAAGGAGATACGGATACTCCTGTCCTTTCAGTACCTACAGTGAAAGGCAAGACTCTTTCTCCCATTATTTTGGGATTTTCTACAAACAAGGTTTTCTTATTCTGGGGGTGGGGAAAGAAAGCCAAATGTGTATGAGAGCTGTGCAGTGTGTATCGAACTATGAAGTGTGTAGAGTTTAAACAAATAGCTGGATTGAAGGGCAGAGAATGTGTGTGTGTGTGTGTGTGTGTGTGTGTGTATTTGGCCAAGCAAGAGGTGTTAAGGATATCTAGGAAGAAAGGAAGGAAGGGATTCTAGGCATTTTACAGAGCATGATGATGACATAAGTGAAGCAAGAATCAAAGATGTATCTGAGATTTTGAGCTGGAAAAAACACTGTCATTAAAAGAAGTGTCCTGAGTTTTATTGCTCTCAGGATGTCTAAGTGCCTATACTCAGGGAAGAGCTGGACACGTGGCACTGGACCCCAGGCAGTCAGACAGGGTAGAGAAGGGGATGTTTAAATGGTCCAAATTGTGATAATCGAGTCACAAGGGAGGGAAATTCTCTGTGATGATGCATATACTATTTAGAGGTGTTAAGAAAATGAGATCATTGCAGAAGGAGCCTTTGTAAAAACCTAGTTAGTGCATGAAAAGAGAAAGAGGAGCTTGCAGTGTTCAGTTAGAAACAGTAAGAGGATCTGGAAAGGAAGGAAGACTAAAGTGAAAAAAAATGGGAAATTGAAGGGAATGACTATGGCCTACGATGGCGAAAGGCTTTAGGATTCAGTTAGATAGAAAGAGCGCAGCTCTTTCATCATAGTTGCAGATGAAAGCCAACTATGTCCAGGGTAAACAAAGGCAAGAGTGTGTAGCACTCAGGTAAGTTTGGCAGAGGAGAGAATATTTTCTGGAACTTTCTCTAATCCCGCCTCTCACATTTTTTTCTATCTCTTTTGGCCTCACCTCAACCTTGTCTGATAGTTAATATAAATTTGCAAAGCCTCCAAATGGCTGAGAGGAAGTTGGTTCACTGGCATCCCTATTCTCCCCACCCTCTGTCTTTTAGGGGTTCCTTCGTTGCAGAGACCCAGAAAAAGTCAGGGAGGAGAAAAGCTCACACTTCAGCTAGAAAACTAGAGTAAGGTGAAAGGAAAGGTATAAGGTCATCAGTCTCAGCTGATCTAAGGAAGAGAAGCCAGGACAGAGGGACATCAGAAGGCAGCTTTGAAAAGTAAATGTCCTTTAAAGGAAGCAGCTATATTTATTTATTTATTTTTCATTATATATTATTTATTAATGTCCTTATTTATTGCATTTTGAATCAGGTTGGATTTCGTGTGTTCTCAGGTTTGGTACTCATTTTTTTTTGTAGTGCAGAAAGAAATGAAGAATGCACCCTGAGTTCCTACAGGGGGGAAAGCATTAGATATACACCTTCTTTAAAAAAAAAAACAAAAAAAAAAACCTACTAATATCCTGATTTATTGCAAACATCAAAGTATGCCCAGGGCTTAGAGATACTCTCTCCCTCCATCCTCCAGTTCTAGTTCTAATCAAACATGGAAGAAAATCAATAATGAACAAGTCATATCCTTTGAGCTGGGGAACCTGCTGCGGTTTGTGTATCTATCAACACAAAGTATACTATACTCTCTCTCTCTCTCTCACAACCTGTCTCTCTCTCTCTTCCACTCAGACACCCTTGCAACTATCTATAGCCAATTCCAGTTCTGAAATATTCAGTTCCTCTGAGACTTAACTGCTGCTGACCTATTTCTTCTTCTTCCCTCCCCTCTCTTAACCCTAGGTCCCAAATCCCATTCATCTTCACGGCCCCCACAGGGTCTGATTAAACACCACTGCAGCCCCACTTCCCTTTTGGCTGAACCATTCACAGTCAAGAGAGGTAGAGGGAATGCAAAAAACGGAAGGATGTGGAGGAGGCTGCCCAAGCACTGAATGTGGTGAGATGGGTCCTGACAAGATTTATGGGCCCTATATCACAGCTGAAATGCTGGAGGTGGTAAAACAGGAGCACTGGCAGTAATTTACAGTAGCTTGTTATGACAGACTTCTCGATTGAGGATGAAAAAGATGCCATTAAAACAAAACCAAGCTATCTGGGATGCTGTTGTAAACAACAGGTCTCTCCACACAGCCCCAGAACGAGGCAGATTCATAATTCTCAGGAAGTTGAGGGGATACGGGCTCCAGTGGAAGGATTCTGTCTCAAAGTCTCCATGGAAAGATGGGAACAAAGCAAGGATGGGGTGAGGACCTGGTGATGAGGACTTGCCAGATTTCCTCTCTTCTTTCGCTCCTCAATTGTAGACAGGGCATCCTGCCCTTCAAGAGCAGCTCTCTACTGTCTATCAGCAGTGACAGGCTGGCTGCGGATGATGGCTGCAAGGCTGCATGCCCGGGGAAGACTGAACCTGTTCTGGGCTGCTGTACGGATAAAACGGTCTGCAGCTCATGCACAATTTCAGACCTAGCTAGGGCTAATTCCGCCTTCCTCTCCCATTCAAGTGTAGCCCACATAAACTCAGGGTAGCTTCCTGTTGCTTTAAAGCAGCTTCTCTCCAGGGTTGGATCCCAACAGTTTAGAGTTGGAGAAATCAATTGAAAAGCAAATTAAATCTATAATGAAGTCTTTCTCAAAACTCTATAGGAAAGTCTCATTCATAACCTACCCATACTTAAAATACTCTTTCCTCACAAGGCCACTCTTTGTGTTTTTATTCTCTCACTCAAGCCACAACACCCTGTTGTACTCCAAAAACAGAAAAAAATCTCTTTCTACTTAGAGCTAAAATTTCTACCAAAAATCCTAGACCATTCGGCTTCATTATCATTCTTCATTTCTTCTGGTTTATCCACATTTCTTTCCATTGTTTTTTTCCTTATGAAAACATTTGTTTCACCTGTAGCTCTGTGCTGTTTCCAAGGTGAATCCAAGGAACCACTCCACATTTCTGTCATTGTCCTTTCCCTAAATTTTATGCTTAACTCTCATTTTGAAGCAAAGTAATAGGTAATAGAACAAGGAAGAATTTTTCTTATGGAGTATCAGGGGAGGCCAGTCCATCAGCAACATTCTTTGGGTGGGGCTGGGGTCTAGAGATGGGGCTCAGGTATAAGGTGGGGATGCATGGGAGAGGTACCGAATAACCATAAAGTAATATTTTTACCTGTTTGGGAGGAACACATATAAGTGACTGATACTTTGTAATGGAGATTCCTTGAATCTACTCTAATTCATTCATATGTTTAAAGTAAATAATTTGCAAAGAGTAGTACTTCATCAGTTACAAGAGCTTGCTTGCTATTCTATACCATAGCTCCAGCGCGGAGCCCACAGTGCTGGAAAGCATGCTGCCAGGGCCTCGCCTGCCAGAACGCGCCCGAAACGACACTGGATTTCCATGTCCCCAGCTTGCTTTCCTGCTGCAGGGCTTCATTTCCTTTCCCCTGAGTGCCGGCTTTGATCTCTGCTTTCCTCTGTCAGAAAGCTCTGGGCTCTGGTGGGAGAACAGATGCAGGGAAAAGCCCTTGCTGGGATGCAAAGGTAAGAAGAATGTTTCTTAATAAGCAACATCTGAGATTAAAGAGATGCATTCAGCTTCATTTGGCTTAAAACTGCTTCAGTGTAAAGCACTGGATGGTATTAGTGTTCCTTCCCCCCTGCACAGGCTTGCTCCTTGCAGTTCTGGAGCACAGGGACATCCTGTTCCTCTTGCAGCCACTTCATGCCTTCACTTTGTCCCCACCTTGAGCCTCCACTCTCTGATTTCTTCCCTTAGCACAGGTAGCTTCCAGGCAATCTTTTACTCCTGTGCATTCTACAAACTGGAGATTAAACCAGAACTGGTAGTGGATTTAATAAATTCCAGTCCCAGAGTTCCATAATGGAAACCTCCAGGGCACAACTGCCCCTCAGCTCCCGATGACAGCCACTGACCAGTGCATGCAGCTTACCTGTGACAAATTATATGGTGAAACCACATGGCATTGTGTCTGTATCTGGACTTTCTGGCAGGAGAGATCTGAGTTTCAGTCCACAAACTTAGATTTCCAGAATTTTATGTATGCATATACAAATATATATATATATATGTTTCACACTGCAGTCTTTCTATTCAGATTATGGGCTCTGGTCTTGTTATGGACTAAATGTTTGCATGCCCCCCAAATCCGTATGTTGAAGCCCTATCCCACAATGTGCCACTATCAGGAGATGGTGCCCTTTGGGGAGTTATTAGGTTTAGATGAGGCCATGAGGGTGGAACCACCGTGATAGAATTAGTGCCCTTGTAAGAAGAGAAAGAGACACCAGCATGCTTTCTCTCTCTCTCTCTCTCTCTCTCTCTCTCTCTCTCTCTCTCTTTCTGTCTCTATCTCCCTGCTATGTGAGGACACAGCAACAGGAAGATTGCCATCAACACCCTAGGAAGAGACTCCTCACCAGGTATTGAATCAGGAGAACCTTGATTTTGGACTTTGCAGCATCCAAAATTGTGAGAAATAATAGTCTGTTGTTTAAACCACCCAGTTTATGGCATTTTATTACAACAGTGAGGCTTAGTCTGTTTTCTTCTGCTATAACAGAAGGGTCTTGTGAAGTACCAAGGCACTGGAATAGAGAGACACCTGGTGGTTGGCCTTGAGTCTAAGAAATAAAACTTTTGAAAACAAAAGTCAGTGAGACAATTAACTTTTTTCCTGCTCTCTACCCTGCTAAATACCTCCTTAAAAATTAGAAGAGAAGAGGTTGTAGATTGAGTGAACATGGAGAAAAGGGAGGGGACAAGGGGAAAGAGGGAAATTAATACCTCAAAGTTTGGACAAAAGAGCACATTTCCACATCAGGATGTTCTATGAAAATTCTGGCACTGGACCCCAACCAAACTGATCAGAATATTTTGGAGCAGGGCTAAGGATTCTAAGTTTTTAAACAATGCCTTCTCATGATACATATATCCACCAAAGTTTGTGGTCAAACTTCTGCTCTGAAAGTTTACGTATGTTAGAATATATTTCTATCATTTCCCAAGAGAAGTTTAAGAGAGAGAGAAGGAGGAAATTGCCAAAAAGAAGACCATCCCTGATGATTTGAATGCAGGCAAAATCTTGGAGGACTCTACAAAGCTGGAGCTGGGAGAACATGTACTGCAGATGTCAAAGCCAGTGAGGGAAGGTAAGTCAGCGGAGCCACTAGTGAAGTTCGAAGCAGGACGGGCATTGGAGCATTTGGGCTTTTGTGCACTAATGACAGAATTTGAGAGCTCTTGGAGACTCCCATGAAAGGGGAAGAACTGACATCTGACATTTGGCAGGTGGACCATAATGATATACTCAATTTAAAGAAAAATTCATAATCTTCTCTAAGAGCCATAAGTGGGTGGTGCTCAGTTGACACTGATTTAATACTCTCTATAATTAAAATGTGATATTCAGTAATAATACAAATTAAAGAAGACTTTAAGGGAAAAATCTTTCCAGATGAGTTGTATATCACTTATTCTGATATTTCTAGCCCCTGCTCCTCTTTCCTATCATCTCAGTAAGAGTCATCTTCTGACTGATAATGTTTAAATATAGTTAGTCTCTTGGAACAAATTCTCTGGGCTGAAAAATGGTATCAGACAATCCTGGCCTGAGTTTACATTCATGCTTCCTCCTCTTGCCATTTTGCTTTAGGAGAAATCATCAAACCAACACAGAATGGGAGCAGTGGGGGCCGCAGAATTTACTCAAAAATACTTAAACCTCTACTATAATGTGATTTGTTTGTTGTGGGAACTGAAAGATAAATGACTGCTATTATCTCACAGTTTTTCTTATGCTATCACTGAGCTTTGATTCATAGTTAGTCCTGAGAATTCTACTTCCTCCACTTATTTCAGGTCTGTTAAATAACAAGCTTATATGGTGGTGGAAAGTTAAGCTAGAATTCTATTCTTGAAGGATGGGGGTATTCAGAGTTAGGCCTTAGATGGCAGTTCTACAGTGTAAATACATAGGCTTTAATCTCTGCTTTCTGTATTTTCTCAAGGTCCCTCATGGGCTTTGACTCCACCCTACAATTAATGCATACCTTCCAAAAAGATGTTGATATATCATTTGTTTCTTAGTGCAAATTTAAGTTATTGTAGCATCTTCCCCATGATTTTTCAGCCAAAACCCCTAAATGAAGAAGAAATGGCTAAGATTCCAGTTAAGGAAACTTCAAACATAAAAGACAGAGTTGAAATACATAATAAAAGGCCCTGAATAAGATACAAATTCATTTATTCATCCACTCATTAGACGTTTAGAGATTGATACTCAGACAAACATAGAGCAAGTTGTATTATTTCAAGCCTGAGAAGATATGACCAGAGATTGGTCCAGGGAAATCCTCTGTTTTTGAGACACTGAATGTCTCAAACCTAGCCTTATCAGTTTTATCTGCTTCTCAAGAAATATCCTGTCTGCATTTTTGTATTTCAGGACATTTTATACTCTCTCTTCTTATGATTAGGATGTTATTAGAATTGGAATTTGTATGTCATCCATACTTGCTTTATATGATCAATGTAATTTTGATGTTTACCTTATCTTTAGTGAAATTATGATGCAGACTTTAGTAAAAATAGGTAGATTCTTGGTGATACTTTCAGCTTCTGTGTTCTATGGAGGCTGGGGGTTGAAAATTGTAATTGGGATTTTCAAAATATAGAACGGTTCGTGCTTTATGTCTCATAGCAGAACAAGGGCCTGAAAAAGAAGACAACATTAGTGAATGAGCACCCTTACGATATATTAACACATACTGGCATCCAAAATTAATGCTCCCCACTGCTTATTCTAGGATGATTATTCCAGGTTGCTATTTTAATAGGTGAGCATTGAGCTTGGAAAGGGTCATAATTCTATTGAAATTGAGGGATGGAGCTATTTAAGATTGTGAGGAAGGGCTCTATACAAAGATGTATTCTCATAGCACATATCTATCACTCTTGCGTGCATCGTGAGTCAATGAGGTCACACAGAGTGCTGTAAGCCAAGCTGCTCTCTGTCCTTAAAACGTTACCCTGGTGTAGTGCATTGAATAATGTCTACCCAAAGTTCAGGTCCACTTTGAACCCTGGAATGTGACCTTATTTGGGAATAGGGTCTATACATATGTAATTAGTTAAGAATTTTAAAATTATATCATAATGGATTTAAAATGGATCCTAAATTTAATGACTCATGTCCTTAAAAGAAGAGGAAAGGACACAGAAACAGAGAAGATGGCTACGTGACAACGGAGGTAGAGGCTGAAGTGATGTTGGCCCCAAACTGAGGAAAGCCAAGAGTAACTAGAAGCTGAAAGAATAAAGAGAAAGATTCTTCCCTAAAGATTTTGGAAGGAGTGCAGCCCTGCCAATGCCTTGATTTTGGACTTCTAGCCTCCCAAACTGTGAGTGAGTAAATTTCTGTTATTTTAAGCCACATAGTTTGTGGCACTTTATTATAGTAGCTCTAGCAAACCAATATACCCAGTATCACTACAGCACTCTCCTGTGCCCAATCTTCAGCAGAAAACCACACTTCAGCAGAAAACCTAAATATTTTCTAGGATTGTTGGGCAGAGACTGTTAATCACAATGATGCATAGGAGAGCTTACAGATGTAGAAGGTAGCATCAGAATATACCAGCTTAGACCTTCTCAGCCTCATCTGTCTCCAGGAACTTTGACACTTGTCCTCTTCCAGATACCACTGCAGGGAAGAGCCAGCTGCATGTGGGAAGAGCCAGGGGCAATTGGAAAGGGCTTCCCATCATGCTATTGCTCCTTTTACACTTTCTGCCCTGAGGCTGTATCATTACTAAGGCTTGAAATGACACGTGGCTAGATGTCTACACATACACCACCTGGAAGTACAAGTGAATTAATATACCACTGTGGCTCAAAAAAACAACGCTCCAAAATGATGCTATCAGAAGCAGCCTTGGAAGTGAATTTTCCTCTTCTCCTGCCCTCCTGCCTCTCAGTCCCATTCTCCCCCCAAAGCTAGCTATAGAATCTAGAATCCCTCTTCTCCAAGGTGGGTCACAGAAAACAGAGCTCTCTTCCCCCAAAACTACTCATGAGATCTAAAACTATTACTGTAATTTTCCATCTGCATTTCTGTGTAAAAAATGGCCATAAATAAATGATCTGTTTCACCTTGTTTGACCGTAGATCATAAGACACACCCCCCCCCCCGCCCCGCCACCTTTCCAGAGAGGGTTCTGCCCATACTCAGAAGGAAGGAGTGCTGCTCAGAGACACCAAGAAGAATCTAGACAGACAGGCCTTGCTCAGTTTCCCCACTCAGTCTATTAGCATTAAGTCATTCCCATTTTGTCAAATCATATTTATATATAGCTGTCCATACTTTTATGTCCATAAGCATAAAAATGGACAATCTCCCCTGTATCTTTGGGTCTTCATTCTGAAGGCTCCTGTGTAGATGTTAAATGGATTTGGATGCCTTTATTCCTATTAATCAATCTGCCTTATGTCAGTGATTTTTAGGGAACATTTAAGGTTCCAAGGGCCTTAGCCCCTACAATAGCATCCAGCAAACCTATACATCAAAGAATGAATGAAAGCAGATAAATTCTTCTGACATCCTCCCACAAAGCAGATTCCTAAGACACATGAGTTCACATCGCCTCTCAGCTGAAGATCCTACAAGCTTTTGCAGTCAATCAATTGAGCGTGACACTAAGCCATGATCAGTTACATAACACACCTTAATATTGTTGATTCTCCTTCCCTACCTCCCTTTCCTTTTTTCTCATTCCTCCTGCCTCGGATTTTGCTTCCTAATAAAGTAGTAGCACATAAGCATTTGCCTCTGGCTTTGCTTTCTGGGGAACCCAAGTAAAACACAGCTTTTCAGTGAGCCAATTGACCTAAATCTCAGTGAATGTCTTAATCAAAATGCTCTCAGTTACAAGTGGAAAGAAAGTGCCCAACTGAAAATATCTTAGGACATTTATAAACTTATGCAATAAGAAGGGCTGACTTTAGCGTGGCTGGTTCAGGTATACAAATATTGCAGGTTCTATTTACTCTTATCTGTCAGCTTGTTTTTACAAATAGGTCCAGAATCACCTCCCTCCGGCTTACTATTCCCATTAGAAAAGAAGTTTTTCTCCTACAAAGTGATATATATTCATTCAGGGAGGTACGCATATTCATCCCCGGGACATGCAGTCTTCCCGCAGGACGACTCAGTGGTAATGGGGATTTGGTTGGAGCAGGGAGGCCAACCTCATAATTGTCATTCTCTCTAGGAATGCATGACATAGAGGAGAAGTTTCTTTAAGAAATACAGATTCAGAGCAGGCGAAAGCCAGAGATTACATGGTAAAAATAATCTACATAATTATGGGGTTCAGGTTCCACAAGCAAACCATGAGCTACAGGCTCAGTTTCTAGGATGAGCTAATACTCAGATTCCAGCTAAAGTTAATCAGCTATTCTCAGGGGAAACATTTTTATTTGTAAACACCATCTTTCTTATTGCTTTTATTTGACATTGTAGCCTACAATCTTACCAAAGTGTGGTCCACAGACCAGCAGCATAAGCATTAACTGGGAGCTTGTCAGCAATGCAAAACCTCAGACCTCAGGTCAGACCTGCTTAATCAGAATCTGCATTTTAACAAGATCCCGCAGATTTGTACACACACTAAAATTTGAAAAGCACTTTTCAAATGTCCTGTGTGAAGACAAGCTGAACCTCTGGAATATATGATGGGAAAGGATCCATTTGGCCTAACAAGGTCTAAGGGGGGAGCAATAATTTTGTCATTGGAATAAGATGCTGTCATATTTTAAAAATAATATTAAAATTGATGCTCAAATAAAGTTATCCATTTCTTAGAGAAGAAGCCAGTATTTCTCCAAAAAGGAATTTATTTACACAACCCAGAAGATTATGGATTAAACACCTTCACTCTTTCACGGAGATTATACCAAAGTGTGATTTTTTTTTTTAAAGGAGCAGAGTGTAAAAACAGATCTTGCAAAGTAAAACGGTGGTCATGTAATGAGTTGGCTAGCAGGCATTTAAGAGAATTTAAATATTCTCTTAAATGCAAACTAGCCAAAAGACTTATTTATAGCATCAGAAATAATATCTCCATACAATTTGGAGGTTATAAGATGTAGTGAAGCATCACCTAGAAGCTTAGTAATGCATTATTTGTGGAAGTACTGTTCTCTCCAAACAGTACTTTGATTAACAAAAATCAAAGTCCATAGAAGAACAACTACCACTTTTGAAAGGAAAATATTATCTCTGCCTTTCATGTCAGAGGAAAATGCACATAGACAGGGATAGGTTATATGACTAGAGAAATAGAAAAGGCTGAAACTTCTTCAACATTACAATCCAAAAGGAAAAAATGGTATGCAGTTGTCATATTATCATTTGTTCTAATATTTTCTTTCACAGTCATTCACTATGATTGAATCTAAATCACAGCAACACATTGTGAGACAGAAATGTACTTCCTTTTAAAAACATTATTCCTTTAACAGTTTTGTGCCTGAGGTTTAATAGCACGAGGTAAGAACATGGGAAAAAACAATTGTGGCTCATAAGAAATCAGAGCCTATCATGTATTCATTGTAGTAAGTTGAATGATGCTTCCCATCCCCCACGCCCTCCACCACCCCCCCCAAAAAAAGTCTATTTAGAAGCCACGAATATGACTTTATTTGGAAAAGAGGACTTTGCAGATGTAATTAAGAATCTTGAGATGCCATTATCTTGGTGTATTAGTCGGTTTTCATGCTGTTGATAAAGACATACCCAAGCCTGAGTAATTTGTAATGAAAAAGAGGTTTAATGGACTCACAGTTCCACATGGCTGGGGATGCCTCACAATCATAGTGGAAGGCAAAAGACACATGTTACGTGGTGGCAGGCAGGAGAGAAGTAAGCCCAGAGAAAGCGGCTTATAAAACCACCAGATCTCGCGACACTTATTCACTGCTACAAGAACAGTATAGGAGAAACCGCCCCCATGATTCAATTTTCTCTCACCAAGTCCTTCCCACAACATGTGGGAATTATGGAAGCTACAATTCAAGATGAGATTTGGGTGGGGACATGGCCAAACCATATGACTTGGATTAAAGCAGCCCCTAAATGTAATGGCTGGTGTCCTTAGAAGAGAAAGAAGACACAAACACTGAGAAAAAGGCCCTGTGAGGATGGAGGCAGAGAGTAGAGTTAATCTGCTATAAGCCAAAGACTACCTGGAGCTTCCTGCAGTTGGAGGAGGCAAGAAAGGACGCATTCCTAGAGGCTCCAGAGGGAGCACGGCCCCACCAACACCTTGAATTTAGACTCTTCTCCTCCAGAAATATGAGAGGAGAAATTTTCGTTATTTTAAAGCCACTCAGTTTGTGGTAATTTGTTATGGCAGCCCTAGAAAATGAGTGCACTCATTTGGGGTACTTTGTCTTTCTTTCAATGTCTTAGTGGGTTTTCTTGCAATAAGCATTCATAGGTGGGCTTTGAATGTATGGCTCCCAGCAACCCAATGTTTTCTTTGCTTTGTGATATAGAGGGGGAGGTTTGCTGTCGGCAAAAGATGCCGGTGACTGGCTATGTGTATTGGATGATGCTTGAGTTATTGTTCCAGGATACATGATAATCCATCCACATACACCCTACAAGTTCTTGTGTGATTAAGCCATGAGAAATAGTAGAAACAGAGGTAGGCATAAAAGTTGGTATATGTAGCTACCCCACTCTGCACTGTATTTTCACTCTTTTCCATTTCAGAGAAAACCAACCTTAGATCATACCCTTGTTTTAGTCATTCCATTTCAAATTCTTGTCAGGTGTATTCCCAGAAATAGATCAAGGCACTAATAATTCACTCTGTGGTCTGGAGAAAAAGCAAGGGGTACAGAGTACGAATAGGAAGCTATTATGAATTAAATGATAAAGCTATGTGGTTATCCCTGGGGTAAAGGACTCACAGCCTCAAACCAAGTCCAATGCCAAAAGGAACTCAGCAGACTCAGTCTAGTTCTGGACTTGATGTCCAGGTATGGTTACAGTAGATGCAGAGATTATTAGAGCGTGTAAACACACAGCTCATTGTTCTGATAGTTTGTTCCAAACTTCATAATGGAAAAGAGGTGCAAGTATTGCCCTTCCCTATTCTGTTTAGACCTACTAGCAGTCATTTCCTTCCCTTGCTTGCCCCTAAGAAATGGAGATCCAAAGGTGAAAATTGGAATCAGATTCCAGAGAGTTTACCCGAGTACAAAAGCCTCTACACCCCAAAAAGAGTCAGAGAAGCCCTCAACAGCCAAGTACAGAAGGGAATTATCCCTGGGAGATCACCAAAAGGGAAAGTAATCCACTATTACACATCAAATTGTGTGCTACCTCCATTCAATTTTTTTTTTTTTTGAGATGGAGTCTTGCTGTGTTGCCCAGGCTGGAGTGCAGTGGCGTGATCTCAACTCACTGCAACCTCTGCCTCCTGGGTTCAATAGATTCTCCTGCCTCAGCCTCCCAAGTAGCTGGGATCACAGGCACCTGCCACTACAACTGGCTAATTTTTGTATTTTTAGTAGACTCGGGATTTCACCATGTTGTCCAGGCTGGTCTCGAGCTCCTGAGCTTAGGTGATCTGCCCACCTTGGCCTCCCAAAGTGCTGGGATTATAGGCGTGGGCCACTGTGCCTGGCCACTATCTCCATTCTTAAATCTGGGATAGCATTGTGGGAGTCAAGGGAAAACTCTCCCGTTTCCCTCTAAAGGTTCGCTGAAAAATCAACTCTCAATAGGCAGATTAATTAGAGAAAAGGCATATAAATTTATTTAACAAGTGTACAGAGGAGTCTTCAAAATGAAAACCCAAAGATGCAGGGGAAATTGTCCATTTTTATGTCTAGGTTTAACAAAGTACGCACAGCTGTGTAGAAATATGATTGTGCAAAAAGGGAATGATCTAATGCTGATGGACTGAGTGAGGACACTCAGCAAGGCCTGTCTGTCTAGAGTCTTCTTGGCCACTCTGAGAACTTATTCCTTCCTTCTGGGTGTGGGGCAGGACCCTCTCTGGACAGGAGGTCTCATGACCTACAGCCCAACAAGGTAGGTGAGAGAATTTCTTTGTGGCCAGTTTTTACACAGAAAGGCAGAAGGAAAATTAGAGCAATAGTTCTAGGTGTTATGGCTGGCTTTGGCAAAAAGGGTTTCTGGTTTCTATGACCCAACTTGAAGAAGAGGGACTCCAGTTTCTCTGGCTGGCCTCAGGGGAGAATGGGACTGAGAGACAGGAACGGGGGAGGAGATGAGAGAACTTTTACTTCTGAGACCTTCATTTTAGGGTATTGTGTTGTGACTTTCAACAGCATCAAAGAATCCCCTCTGCTCATATTCTGAATAAAGGCTGCTGGTATACTGACTAATTGTTGAATGTTCGAAAGGACAGTGGAGTCAAGAAAACCCTGGCATGCTCACTTTAGAGAACAGATGAGAAGGAACCCAGGCGAGAGTAAAAAACAGTGATCTCAGACTGAGCTTGAATGAAGGGAACCTCTTAACAGAGAGCATCATATGCCTGTTGGAGGTGTTCTCCAGAGTTTCAGGGAGTATCAGTACCCCCTGCCCTGAAAAGGAAAAATCCCACTTGATTTTATAGCCATGAACAGTTAGAATAGGAACTGTGGTGAACTGAACAGCGGCCCTTCAAAAGATATCCAGGTCAAACCCCTGGAACTTGTAAATGCTACCTTATATGACAAAAGATGTGACTAAGTTACAGATCTTGAGAGAAGAAGCTATCCTGGATTAAGCAGGTGGATCCTAAATGCAATCATCTGTGTCCCTACAAGAGTGAGGTAGGAGTTTTGAGAGAGACAGAGGAGAAGGCAATGTGAAGATAGCAGAGAAGAAGATGTGGCCACAAGCGAAGGAATGCTAACGAGCTACCAGAAACTGGAAGGGGCAAGGAAGGATTGCCCCCTGGAGCCTTCACAGAAAGTACAGCCTTGCCTACACCTTGATTTCATACTTTTGCCATCCAGGACTGTGAGACAATACATTTCTGCTGTTTTAATCCACCCAGTTTGTGATCATTTGTTATGGTAGCCCTAGGAAACTAAAACGAGAACTAAGCCAGGTGTGGTGGCACACACCTGTCATCCCAGCTACTCAAGAGACTGAGGTGGGAGGATCACTTGAGCCCAGGAGGTTGAGGCTACAGTGAGCTGTGATTGTGCCACTGCACTTCAGCTTGAATGACAGAGTGAGACCTCATCTCAAATAAATAAATAAGTAAATAAAACAAGAATGAAAATCCCACAAGCCTTAAGGACCTGTTTAATGCCCTTTCACTCACACCCCAAGGAACAAATGTTTTCTTCAGCATTTTATATTAAGTAATAATAAATCTCCTAGGCTTTGGAGATTCATATATCAAAAGCTAATATATTTTTAGGTTTCAACAACATAATTTTTCTGCCAAGAAACGTAAGTATAGATTTCTATTAGAAAGAAAAATGTGTCGAGGGTAAGGGATTTTGGATCTTGACTTAAACATGGAGTTTATGCATCTGTTAAGTTATGTATTATTTACAGTCATTTCAAACATAGAGAAAAAAATGTCAGAAGAGAGAGACCAGTATGAAATCCTTAAGGAAAAAAAGTGACTGAGAGGGAGAGAAAGAGAGAGGTACCCATGTATCAAGAAATAGAGTTTAGATCGATTGAAGGCGCCTAATGGAGATTATGAACTGTAAATAACAGCTTCATCATTCCCATCCAGGAAATACAGTTCTCTTGGGAAAAGTACTGAGGGGCAGTGATGGCCATTAGTGTGCCATCAGACATGATTTACCTTGGGTGTTAACAATATGGCAATATGCACTAAGCCAGGGGTTTCCTTTCCAAAAGTACGTTCAGAGGTCAAAACTTGAGTTTTCTAAAATCAAAGTTACAGGAGAAAAAATTTCCACAAAAGTGTAAAGTCCTTCTGACTTCTACAGATTTCAAGGTTTAAACCTAACTGCATCCTGCGATGGGACCAGCTTGAAAATCACATCACCATCCGGCATCTCAGATTGATGTATGTAAACTATTCCTCCATCCCAAGGGAGCTTCCTCAAGCTGTCCACTAGGACAGGAGGCTGGAAGCCAGAATGGGCTGTGTTACAATCTAGCGGGAATTTTCATGATCCACTGTCAATAAGAAGACAGCCATAAACATATGCACTGGCTCATGTGCCAAATGTTTATAAGCAATTGTTGTGAAAGCATGTTCCTAGTTAAAAATCAAAAGCAGATTGAAAGCAATGCAGCATTCCTGGGCTTTCTTTTAAGGCAACCATTTATTCAATTTTTCTGGGAACCTGTAATTCTTGGGTTAACAATAAGCATGCTGATTATAAGTAAAAATGCATTCTCATAGCCTACTGTTTATAATAAATATTATCTCCAATAAGTAAGGTGTGGGACTAATGTATACTTAGTTCTTACTCTGTCTATAATGTTGAATTTCTATTGATTCACAATCTGGAAAAGTTGAGATTTAACTCAATTTGAAGATAGTACCTACTCTAAGTTGGACACTTGGCTATGTTTCTTTGAATATATTATGGTATTTAATTATCAAGATATACTAGTGGATCAACTATCCGTAGCCCTGTTTTACAGATGGGTATGCTTTAAAAAATGATTTTATGTAATCTTCCTCCTTCAAGATGATTAACACAATCAATTATAGAGTAATCTAAACTCCAACATGCGATTTCGGGATTTTAAGTGACAGAGCCAGGGTTCACAATCTAGTAATTCGTGTCTAATACATGTTTTATATCAAGTAGTCCCTACGGTTCGTTCTAACTTTGAAAAGGTATTTCTATGACCGAGTGGTAGCAAATATCAACACATTACTCTAATCAAAGTGCTCACAACAGCCAAAAAATAAAATGCAAGTGAACAAACGGAGAATATCTGATATAAGGTACTGCTGACCCATTTTAATATGCTTTAAAAATCTTCTAGAAAAACAAGCTACAAGAGACAAGAAAAGAAAATGAGCTATGAAGACAAATATAAATGAAACCCTATTATTAACTTTATCTGTTTGGTTGTAATATTTTTTCCAATTATTTACTCCCTTTCCTATAAGAGGATAATAAATCTCCTTCTGTTGTCATATATCTTGTAGTATCTTCCTGCATTAGTAATTTAATTCCCTGCTGTATGGTCTGGCTTGGCCACAGACATTCTTTGGCCAAGGACATTTGAGCAGAAGCATTAAGGGTCATGGCCCTAATACTCTTTTCCTTGCTATAAGAATGGCAAGGCTCAGACAGCGGCTGCTACTTCATCCTAGATATTGAAGGGAGAAGGCAGATGGAGTTTAATTATAGCTGACTCACAGCTGACCACATGCAAAGTAACTAGAAAAAAGCTATCATGCTTGTACGCGGCTGCAAATTTGTGAGTTGTTACTGTAGCACAGCTTATCACAGGCTGTTACATCTGGATATTGTTCTGCTTTCTTTCTTAATTTTCACACCATCAAATGATTCTCAACCTAAAACTCTATACTCAGCCGAGCTAGAAACTAAATGTGAGTGCAGAATAAAGCCATTTTTAGGCATGCATTGCCCCCAGAGTTTTCCTCCAATGCACTCTTTCTTAAGCTACTGGAAAATATATTCCAACAAATTAACCAAAGAAGCCAAAATGGAAGAATAAATGGGATCTAGGAAAAGAGGAAATCCAATCCTAAGAGAAGCAAAGGAAATTACCAGGATGATGATGAAGAGAGATGTCAAAATGACAATTGTGTATAATCACAGAAGAGCAAGTAAGGCTTCACTAACATGAAATTGACAGATTACTTACCGTGTTGAACATGATTTTGTGCAGAAATTTTTACCAATGGATGAGAAGCTCAAGTTCAATTATTAATGTTTTAAAAATCCAGAAAACTAAATGAAAGAAAAAAGAAAAAGAAGCAAAACAACTACTAACTCCAAGAAATGAAACCATGTTGTGGAGGTAAATAAAGTTAACTGTGGTTGAACTGTAAAGCATTTTTACCCAGTCATAATGTAAACACTAAATACTGATCTAACTAAAATTGTAACACAAGTGTATTGACAGAATGTGTGATCAGGAAGCTTATAGCATGTGTAGGCAGTAGGGGTGAGGAGGTAGTAAAAAACGAGCTAATCTTTCATATAACGAGTTAATTGATAATGCCTAAAACTGAAAAATCAAGCAGTAGAAGTATATGCGTGTTCTTTACAGATATGTAGGCAAATTCAAAGTATAGCTGGTAGGCCAGTTCAGATTCTTGACTTTGCTGAATGAACGAATTTGAGAGCGAGTACATGGTAAAAATAGGCAAGAGAATGTGTATGTGTGTGGTTTTGTGTTTTTTTTTTAACTTTCATTTTAGGTTCAGGGGTGTATGTACAGGCTTGTTACATAAGTAAATTTGTGTCATGGGGGTTTGTTGTACAGATAACCTCATCACCCAGGTATTAAACCTAGTACCCATTAGTTATTTTTCCCAATCCTCTCCCTCCTCCCACCCTGCACCCCCCAATACTATGCAGGCAAGAAAATTTATTGCAAAGCAAAAGTACACTCTGACAGCTGGTAAGAACTGGCGCTAAAAGGTGAGACAGCACAGACTGACATGGGGAAACTCCCTTTATGGGAGTCTGGTATGATTATTCATAAAGAGGTGGGATGGAATGCTGCCATCAAGCATGTTATAGGTGGTTTTCTGGCATGCATGCGCTGTGGTTGTAGCCGCTAGTACACATACAGGTGCTGTGGTTGTACACGCTAGTACATTTAAGATGCATGTCTCATTAGCATCTTAAATCTCCACCCAGGGGTGTGCTTTTTACTATTATAATGAGCATAAGTCAGGCCAAGAACACTAATCATGTGTTTCTGTGATTGCATACATTTGGGCATTTTCCCTTTTGCTCTTCTGCCTCTTTGCTGGAGGATGTTCTAACCACCAGCCCAGGATGTGATTGGTGCACTGTAAGGGGGTTTGTTCTCTGAATCTATTTAGCAAGTTTGTTCTCCTTTAAGGGAGGCTGTAACCACCCTACCTAACCTACCTCAAAAGAACATCAGCTACAAGTGTTGAAATTTGCTGCCTTTGGGGAATGAGAAAAGAGAATACCAGAATCACCACAATGCTATTTTTTTTTTTTTTTAGACAGAGTCTTGCTCTGTCACCCAGGCTAGAGTGCATTGGCACGATCTCAGCTCACTGCAACCTCTGTCTCCCAGATTCAGCGATTCTCCTGCCTCAGCCCCCTGAGTAGCTGGGATTACTACTCAGGCGCCCGCCACTGCACCCAACTAATTTTTGTATTTTTAGTAGAGATGGGGTTTCACCATCTTGACCAGTCTGGTCTCGAATTCCTGACCTCATGATCCATCCACCTCAGCCTTCCAAAGTGCTGGCATTACAGTCATGAGCCACTGCGCCCGGCCCAGAATGTTGTTTTTTTGTAACAAGCTTCATAGAAAGAACTACATCACTTTTTGAACGACATGCATGTACAATTTTGATACAAGGAAGAACTGATTTAAATAAAAATCCATGTTCAAATGCAAGGATTAGCATCTGGAAGATGATATGAGGTAGTTAAGAAGAAAATAGACAAAACATTTTCTCTTCCAAAGTGTTTCCCTACTTTGTATTTTTCTAAGTCAAAACTACATTTTCAGACCTGTGGCTTGTCAGCTAAATTTCTGCCCTTTCACTCGATCTCAAACTTTAATGTCAAGCTCCTAAAAGTTTTCCATCTTAGTTATCTCAGACAAGAGAAAACGTGTGTATAATGAAAAACCACAACCCCAAACAAAAAGCAAAAGCAAACAAACAGAAAAATTCACAATTCAGACTGAAAATACAGCATCTATTAGTCTCCTGAGACTCTTTATCAAAACAAGGGCTCTTGGAACCTGAGCAGATATGGAAATCCAAACACCTGCTGATCCCGTCTTTCTTTTGGATGTATTTTTCTTTTTGCTTCCAGTGTTGTTAACCAGCAGTGACCAGCAAGGTGGTGCGCCCTTCCTGACCAGATATTCACTCCACAGCTGGGTTGCATACTGAATGCCAAATTAAAAATCAATATTCCTGAAATTAATTCTGACTAGTGGGAGGAGGGTGCCCTCCAGAGCCTGCACACGAGCATGTGTGTGGATGTGTGTGTGAGCTTACTTGAAGGCAACTGACAGGGTTTGCATCAAACCTTTGTGTGTCTGTGCCTGTATCAACCCTTTTATAAAACAGCTACCTGAAAAGAAAGATGATCACTCAGATAAACTATATTTTAAATAAGTCCATCTGCAAATGGACTGAACGCACATATGAATGTGCACACACACAACACACCCCCAGGGCAACAAATTCATAGAATAAAAAAAACCTTCATGTCTTCTTTCAGTAAGCCACAACCTCAAAAATTGTCTTATAATAGGGTTCTATGGATGTGATTTGCACACTGTTGGATGGTATAATCATTTTCTTGCAGAAGACCTTGCTTCCCTTCAAAAAGACATAATTAAAAAGACTGGAAGTGAGACATCCTTTCCCAACTACTCTTATGAAAGTCTGTGGACTAAATGCAAATCTCAATTATGATCTCTGTCATGAAAGTGACTCTATCTGAAAAATGTGTCCTATTATTAGTCTTTAATTTCTGGCACACAGAGACATTCTCTGAGAAAACATCTAATATGGAACTCTGCAATTAGAATCACAGAAACATGGTTTTATGATTTTAAAGTTTGTAGAAAGCTTTGGGATGATTCAAAACCCAGGGGATCATATTGAAGAGATAGTGGGGGCTCATGAAGGCAGGTTCCCACAGGCAGTTAGTAACATAGTAGAAGCAGCCTGCTAGTCCACTCACTAAGCTGATCCTGGAACAAACTGTTCAGAACCAGAGGCCATTTATTTAAAGTGGGGTACAATGCCAGAAAGTAAAATGATCTCCTGTTTTCAGACAGCAAACTTTGTTTCTACTTGGAGTATAGAATATTGCCTTCTGTATCAAGGTAAAATTCTATAAACAAAGAGGGCATAAGGTATAGAAAACAATCTGCCAACTTTGCCCAATCCAAGATTATGCTCATATATGCATTATTTTGAAAAATACGAATTGCAACATATTTACTGAGTAGTCCATGATGTTAGAGAGGAGACTGATGAGGGGGAAATTTAAATGCACATCTGAATTGAATCAGGGATCCCCTAACACCCTTCTGTCCAAGAACCCCTTCAGGTGGGCTCTGTACTTTTCTTAGGTAAGTTTCCATGAATATACGCTGAAGAAATGAGAAGGAAGCTTATCCCCAGAGAGCATTTCTCTAGCTTTTAAGTCATTTCTGTCGATGGTTTCACCTTTTTCTCTCAGTCATCTTATCTAATGCAATATAATGTAGATTTGGGAATTTGAATGCACAAATATCTTTACAACTGAGCAAAATAATCTTGGAGCACAGACTATGTTCTGGGTAGGGAGGATGCAGGTGCACATTTTAACATTAATCCTTTAAACCCATGTGAATGTAATCAACCAAACAATCTCTTTCAATTCTTTCCCGTTTGACTCCACTTTAGAATCTCAATTTTTATCTCATAATCCTTTATTTGCCAATACTATGTTCACTTCTGAGTAACCTAAATAATTCCAGCACACATATTCCCAGAAAGCATAGACTCTGGCTGAACTGAGGAAAATCAGGTGGATGCAGGGAGAGGCTATCTTCAGTGATTCTCTGAGGGCTGAAACTAGTTTCATGTGCCAATATCCAATGCTATTTAAAAGAACATAATGGAGAGAGGATAATCTCAAACCCACACACCCAGAAACTAAGTTCCAGAAAACCAGGCTGCAACAAGATGAGAAAACAACAACAACAACAAACACCCTGACAGATTTGCTTCTCTTTCATGCTGGCTAATTTCCCTGGGAAACTACTGGCCAGCAGCATGGACTCCAAGTGTATTCTCTATGCTTCTCTCACCTTGTCATTTAAAGGGAAGCCTAGGCACCACTGCCAGTGCTTGTCACCTCACTTATCAAGGTACATGCTACGGGCAAAGAGGCTATTTAGTATAGAAAGCAATCTTCAAACTTTGCCCCTAAAGAAAACCAAGATAATGCCCACCTCTTTTTCCACTGGAAACTCTCTCTCTTTCAATCTGGTCGTGGCCTGTGGTCTAATGCTACTCTTCCTCTTTATGAAAAAGCCATGCTTTCTGCCAACCACTAAGCCCAGTGACTTTTGAACTTTGCACATGATGACCATCTGAATTAGGCTTACCTGTCCTGGACACATAACTCTCTATTTTTCTTTCCCTTGGTTGAGTTTCCAATCAAGGCTAGCCATTCTGCAAAGAGATTAGACACACACATGCACATATACAGCTCCTAGAAGGGGACTCTGCACCGTTCATCTTTAACAGATGAAGTCTATTTATTGCTTTTCCCCTCAGGAAAGGCATTCTGTCTTCTGGCTTCCCATCAATGACCACAACTTCCACTATGGGATTGCAGTTACATGTCCTCCACACCAGTTAATTATTTCTCTAAAAATAGTATAATCATTAATATCTTTCCAATCTAATTACAGTTCAATTCCTAAGTAATCTATTACACTGGACATACACTCAAATTCAACATTATTTCGAAGGTAGATTCCTGTCAGAGTTCCCTTCTCAGCATTCTTTTCATCTAATATTCTTCAACATGACAAGTGACATTTTTCATTCATATGTATTTCAGACATCTTAGGAATGCTATGGAAATAAATAAGCAGATAAACAAAAGCCTGTGCTTCCTTCCCTGCTGAATGACCACCCTTAGGATATATATTCTTAACCTATGTTTTGACCACTAACCTCTCTGCTTCCTTGGATGGTTAATAACAGAGGAGGGTAGGCATGGAGCTTCTAATAAATCAGAAATGGATTTTATATAAAACTCCAATCCATGCCTTTGCATTTTGGGGTCTGCTGAATAAAAAATAGCGAGCCTAATTTGCACATTCCTTCAATGGTTTCCCTCTGCTATCTCCACTCTTCCTTGGCATTCTGCTGAATATGCACCTCAGAAAGAATTCAAGGCTTCCTTGGCATGATTTTGATGAATAGGAACCTATGAGGCTTAATAAGAGGCACCAAAATGGACAGACACCTAAGGGGAAAAACAGGTCTGTGTTGATGGATGTCTTTCCCTGGGGAGTTGGGGCACTGCCGAGATGCAGTTTTTCCAGCAATTGGTAAAATGGAAAGATAATTCAAGGCAGCACATGCAAGGCAGGGTGTGCAATGTATTTTCTTGGCAGCAACGAGTGTGCAGAAAAAATCAGATAAGTAGCTGCTTCACAGGTTGCCAGAGGGATATACAGCAGAGAAAGAAGTGTGCCCAGAAAAGATGGCATGGAATGAAGATGTGAATATTACGCTGGTCCAGCTAAGTGGTGGCCCACAGTAGCCTTTATCTACTCATTCATTATTGACCTGAACTCCTACCAGAACATTCACTTTTGGTGCTCCCATTTTTTAAAAAAATTAAGAACAAACAAACAACAACAACCACCAAACACCCCCTCCCCACCCAGACTCCAAGGGTTTCTAAGCTTCATGTTCAGAGGAAGCAAAAACTGCAAGGTAATATAACAATCATTTTCTAGTAAAATTGTATGCGATCACTCAGGAAATAACACCTTCACTTACACAAGATCAGCTTGGTTAACAGGGTGGGGGTGTCACTGCTGTTTCTTGCAGATATATCCACTGAGCTTTTCCCCACATTGACCTGTTTTCCTAACACTTTTTTGAAGATAGAAACTCTTAAAACTTATTTAGAAGGGATGTTTAGCTTATCTTCTACACCATCATACCTCATTCTGCTAATTTCCTTTATCTTTCTTTCTCCCTGATGAATATTGGAAACTTGCTAAGGGAATCTGTGGTTGAGGTGAATGGGTTACGTATGAAGCATGTTTTTCATTCTGATGCTTTGACTCTGGAACGTTCCTGACCCTAGAGAGACTACCTTTCCCAGAGCCAGCCAATTCCTAGAGATGGTAAATGACTCACCTGCCTTTCATAAGAAAACCAGCAAGTCCAAAGTCCATACCTTCAACTATCTCCTCTACCAGGCTCTTATACTCAGGGCCATTACTTCCCTTCCCTAATTACCCAAGAGCCATGTGTTAGAAAACAAGGGACAGCCATATGCCCTAGAGCCCACTAAAATTATCAAGCTAACCAATCCCAAAACTGCTTACCCCACCATAACCATTTATTTTCAAGGAAACCATAAATATACCCAAAGGATTATACCCCCAAAATTATAAATCATTCTACTGTAAAGACACATGCACACATATGTTTATTCCAGCACTATTTGCAATTGCAAAGACTTGGAACCAACTCAAATACCCATCAAGGATAGACTGAGTAAAGAAAATGTGGCACATACACACTATGGAATATTACACAGCCATAAAAAAGAATGGGTTCATGTCATTTCCATGGATATGGATGAAGCTGGAAGCCATCATTCTCAGCAAACTAACACAAGAACAGAAAACCAAACACTGCATGTTCTCACTCATAAGTGGGAGTTGGACAATGAGAACATGTGGACACAGGGAGGGGAATATCACATACCGGGGCCTGTCAGAGGTGGGGGGCAAGAGGAGGGATAGCATTAGGACAAATATCTAATGCATGTGGGGCTTAAAACCTGGATGATGGGTTGACAGGTGCAGCAAACCACCATGGCACATGTATACTTATGTAACAAATCTGCATGTTCTGCACATGTATCCTAGAACTTAAAGTAAAAATTTAAAAAAATTGCCTCCCGTGTAAAAAAATAAAAAAAGAAGGAAGGAAGGAAGGAAGGAAGGAAGAAAGAAAGAAAGAAAGAAAGAAAGAAAGAAAGAAAGAAAGACAGACTTGCCCATGTTCTCCTATCATATTCCTTCTGCCTCCTGACTGAAACTGGTGCTTCTCCACGTGACCCTGTGTATGTGGCTTACCTACTCCTGTTGAGAACTATGAATAACAAACTATGTCTTCAATGACAATTGTCTCCTGATTTTTAGGCCTTAACATTTCTGAATAAGAATAAAAACTTCACTTTAAAACAGGTTATTGTAAGCTTTCTTTAATTTCATGTTTGGCATAAGTGGTAGTGGAAATCAGGAGGATTTTTGTTAGTTGCAGAGAGCCTTCCCCACCTCCCTACCTGTAAAATAATCTCTTCAAATAAAGCTCCCTTAACAAAACTTTGACTGCAGCAAGAACAAAATTACATCTTTGTAGAATCTCCTGAAGAAATAACACACCAGTGACCTCCAAATTTTCTTCATCTTAATCTGCAATCCTATCAATAGGAAAAAAAAATAATCACAGGATGGGGGGAAGATATATACAAGAAGAAAAGCCACTTTGGAAGGCTGACTTGGAGTATGTTAGAGCCAATAGTATCATACATGAAAGCCACTGTAAGTACCCCTGTAACTACATTATCCTATGGGGGAAAATTCTTCATAATCACTATGTGTTATGCATGATGAACAATGAATATGCCACACACAGTTTTACTTTTATTCATCTCCCCCGCTTAACTCCCTGAGAACAGAATCTACATTCTTAAAGGGGAGGTTGTTCCATTACTATAGAAACCAGAGGTTTGGTAGGTGTGCACACATGGATGGTAAATTTTAATCGCTGTAACAGAAGGTAACATATATTGATAGAGTCGTTATCTCTAAAGGAGAGTGCTACTTTATGTTATAAACAACACTGAAATGGAATCTTGAATATATTTTTAATCTACTACTTTTACTTACTGAATACTTATTTAAGCAAGGCATTCTAGTTTCTGTGGATTTGAAATGAAAGCAAATATGGTCCCCATGCCCAAGGAATTTCCAGTTCCTGAAGTCCATGCATGTACACTGTCAACTCACTGTTATGGGTATAGTCACCCTGTGAGGGAAAATATTCTGTAAGCCTACAGGGAATGACAGATCAGTGCTAAGAGTCTGCAGGAAATGATTCAGAAAATATTTCAAAGAAATGGGATCTTAAACAATTCTAAAAGAGTAGCTCTTGTGGACTAAATATTGTCCCCCAAAAATTCATACTTGGAAGCCCTAATACACAATGTGACTATGTTTGGAGATAGGGCCTTAAAGAAGGTAATTAAGGTTAAATGAGGTCATAAGGATGGGGTTCTAATTCAACAGGACTGATGTTCTAACAAAAAGAGGAAGAGACATCAGGAGTACTTGCATACAGAGAAAACACAATGTGAGGACACAACGAGAAGGCAGCCAACTGCAAACCAAGGAGAGACCTCACAAGATACCAGTGCTGTCTGCGCCTTGATATTGGACTTCCCAGACTCCAGAACCGTGAGAAAAACATGTCTGTTATTTAAGTCACACCATCTGTGGCATTTTGTTATGGCAGTCCAAGCAGTCTAATAGAGAAGCTGATAGGCAAAGATAGAAATGCATGATTAGAGAACTTGAAGGGAAGATCTTAGAGAAAGGACAGCATGTTAAAGCCTGGTCATCAAAGTGTCTGTTAATTCAGGGTCTGGTGAAACGTCAGTGAGGCAGGAGCCCAGGGTAACTGGAGAAAACTGGGAAAGGAAAAAAAGTACTGAAATGTTTCGGAAAGAGCCTTGAATGCTAAAGTTAACAATTTCTAACTAATTGTGTTTGCGGTAAGAAATGAGCAGAAATGTTAAATAGAAGAGTGGCATGATTACATTTTAATAGGTTCTTTTACAGAGTGTGTGAAAGATATCACATGCAGCAAGGTGGAATGAAATATTAAGGGGAATAACAGGTTGGAGATACGTACAATAAATCAGGTAAGAATTGATGAAGGGGCAAATGAAGCTGTAGGAATAAGGGAGAGAATCAAAGTTGGACTTGCTTCTAGACTTTGAATTTGGGCATGTTTTCACTGAGAATCATATGTCACTCTAATTCTTCCTTTGGAGGTAACTTATCTTTTTCTTCTGATTGCTTTTAAGATTATATCTTTGACTTAGTGTATAAGCTATCATGATATTTAGGTATAGGTTTCTTATTTCTACTTCTTATGATTTTTTAACTCTCTGAATCTAAGACTAAATTTTTTAATTAATTCTTAAATATTTTAGCACTTCTCTCCTGGAATATTGTGTAGTCCCCATTGTATCCCTCCTCTCCTTTTGGAGTTCAACTGCGCATATAATAGACCTCTATTTTTCATGTATCTTACTCACTTTTTATATTTTTTCTTTCTTTTTCTCTGTTCTTCAGTCTTAAAATTTTCTTCAGAACTGTTTTCCAGTTTTCTAATTCTCTCTTTAACAGTGTCTAATCTCCTGTTTAACCCTTCTATAGAGATTTTATTTTCAACTATATAGTTAATTTATAGAAGTTCTATTTGTTTTTTTGAAATCTACTTGATAATTTTACAGTCTCTTGATTCTTAATCATATTTTAATCCACTTTTATGTCTTTAAATGTGTTAAATATACTTATTTTATATTTCACATTTAATAACTTCAATATCTGAAGTCTCTGTTTTATTTTCTGACTTTTGATTATGGTGTTCTGTGTTTGCCTGTGTGTGAATATGTGTGTCTCTGTTCTAGGCTTTTTATTTTTTAATAGTGGGAGGGTTGTTAAATAAATCTAATCTACTATGCTATCAGGTATACAACTGAATAAAAAACAGTACGTAAGCATCTTATGAGGTTAAATTTATAGGCTTTAGTGTCAAAATTAATGCAGGGTTTGAAAGAAACAAAAGCATTGGAATGACTCCCAAGTTTTTGGCTTGACATATTAGGTAGCTGCCATAAATTAATATTTTTAAAAACTAGTCTGGGGGTTAAAGATTCCAGCTTTGGACATATAAATATCCAACTGAAAGTATAAGTAGGGTTTTCTTTCAGCATGGAGGTTAGAGATTTAACTGCAAATTTGGTAGTAAAGCAAGATATAGTCAATGGTTGGGCCCATCTAAGTTACTAGTATCAGCCACTGGGCCATGTAAAACAAGTGGAAAAGAGATTAAATGACAAAGAAGCAAGAACCAGAAGGGGAGGTTAAGAAACAGTGAAAGAGTCAGAAATGTAGGATATCCAGGAGTTAGTAACAGTCCAGAAATCAATGGAAGACCAATCTTAAATGAAGAAAGCATTTAAAAAATCAGGAACTATAAAAAACTTGAGTAGGATTATATTTCATAGATATTTATCATTGAACTTTGGCAACAGGTTTGGTTTCCTGAATTCAAGGAGTCTGATAATAAAAAGCCAAAGAATACGCAGTGACAGTTAAGATTTTCATAGTTCTTGATTTTATTATTTGCTTCTTGGGGGACTGATCAGATTCATAAGCAGAAGGAATTGGACCAGTAAGGAAGGAGCTATGAAAGTGCATGGGAGAAGGGATGACTGGTACAGCAAAATCTGGGAGGCTTGGTGGAAAGAATAAACTACAAGATACAATAAAAAATCATTAGAATTATAAAAGAAGAGGGATATTTCTTTCTGTAAAAATTATGGGAAAGGAGGTAACCTTTAAAGAGGATTTAACTGTGTGTTGTCAGGAAAGCTGAAAGTGTTCATAATAATTTTTTTCCCTTCTGCATAGTAAGTTATCCACTCAAAGCACGAATGGTGAAGATAGGAAGCTTAAAGGAAAGAAAGGCTTTTAACAGCCATGTAATCAAGGACAGAGAAATTGACCAAAAAGAAGGAAAATGATTACTGAGCTGTGCCACTTGGTTCTTAAATTTTAGCATGCATCAGAATCACCTGAAAAACCTGTCAAAATAGATTACCGGATGCCACCCCCAGAGATTCTAGTACAGTAAATCTGAAATGGGATCTGAAAATATACATTTCTAACATCTTTCCAGTTGGTACAGACACTGCTGGTATAGGAACCACATTTTGAGAACCATTGCTTTTAGGTGGTATAAAGTGAATAGAAAGCATTTTCAACCAAGATAATTTATCTGTAGTTACTTTAAAGTATGCAATTTTATCAGATTGATCTTTGTAGCAAAAGTTCATGAAATTTATGAGATTTATTTTATGCATTTTCAAGATTTCCTGACTTCGTTCAGGCTCTTTTCTTGGCCTGGAATGACATTGCCTTTCTAGATCAATGATGCTTCTACACATCCTTCTTAGACCCTGCTCAAGTGCCACCTTCCTGGGAATTCATGTCACTACACCTCCCTTTGGAATTATCTGAGCTCTGCTTTTTGCATCCACATAATTTATTGGCACCTAAATCCCATTTGGTCTAGTATTGCTGTTAGCATCCAGATGTCTGTGTCACTATACCTCTAAACTGTAAGCTACTTGAGGATAGAAAGTGTCCCATTATCGTATCCCATTCCTTATAATATTTAGCACAACGTCTGGCACAGAGAGCTGTCTCATACTTTCTCTGGGATTGGAAAATAAGCATGCTATGTTTCTAATAATAAAAGACTGCTTAAGAGACTAAAATATCCAGTAAAACAGGCAGGGGAACATTAAATCAGAGAACATCAGAATAAAATTTTGCTTCATATGATTTGCCTTTTTCCCCTTGACAGAAGTTCTTATTAAAATAACATTAGCCAAAAATATTTCTGTGCCAAAAGTAATTACGATAATGCTTCTCCGCATTTATATAGTTCTTTTTAATCTAAAGGTTCATAGTACACTTGCCTTAGCTTAGGAGGAAAGAAAAGCACTGAACTGGACTTGAACTTCTCCTTCTCTTCACTGGGCAGCCTTTTTTGTCTCCTAACATAGCTGTAGGCCCATTACTGTTGCTGATGTCTGAGTCAAGGTTTCCATGTTTGACATCCTCATTGATTCTACTTGGGCATGGCTTCAAAAGAGAAATTCCAATTAGTTTCCTCAGAGGATTAAATGCTGTTTAATCCCTCAGAGGATTGAATTCTATGTCCCTCTAGAGAACCCTGACTAGTACAGATTTTGGTATCAGGAGTGGTTCTAGAGAAACAGAATATTAAGGATGAAGTTCTTTCATTGGTTTTGGGGTTTCTGGAGTTGGCTTCTTAATATGATTACACCCCAAAATGCTCAGGACACTACTTCTAGCACTATGGAGAACACTGATAGTCCTTGGCATGAACTGTTTAGAGAGTTATGCAAAGTAAATGCATTAGACACTCCTGATTCACTGCTCCTGAGAGGGAAGGAGTTCAGTGACTCTATATGTAATACTTTTGACCATACGTGGAGAACCAATGAACATAATGAAGGTGGTTGGTTGCTCCTAAGTTCAGTAGACAAAGTGATGAAGGAAAATGATAAACTTAGGGATTCTATCTCCCAGCTTCAGAAGCAGATACTGAGCCTCAGATCTGCTAAGATTGCCCTGGGTGAGAGTCTTATCTCCTATAGAGAAAGAGCTGAAATTGTGGAAAAACAGACACAAGCTCTTATCATGTGAGTGGCTGACCTGCAAGGAAAGGTGCATGCACAGCCTCACCAGATGTCTACTTTTAAAGTGAGGGCATTGATTGGAAAAGAATGGAACCCTGAAACTCAGAATGGAGATGTGTGGGAGGACTCTGATGAAACTAGGGACAGGAGTTTGTAAACTCTGTTGAACCTGTTTTGCCAGAAGAAACAACTTCCCTATCCCCAGTAGTGGCAACGTCCCCTCCCTGACTCATGCTGGCATCAGCCTTTCCACCTTTGTCTGAGGAGATAAGCCCTGTGCTGCCTGAGGCAACAGTGATGTCCTCCCCTGAGGCAGTTTCCAGGCAAGATAATGTTGATTCTCCTCAGAAGCCACCCCCAACACTCTTGTTTTCTTCTAGAACTATAACTAGACTAAAGTCCTGGTGGGCTCCTAGAGGTGAGATTGAGAGTGTGACCCATGAGGAGGTGTGCTACACTCAAAAAGAACTGCTTGAGTTTTCTAATTTATATAAACAGAAATATGAACAGCAGGCATGGGAATGGACATTAAGGGTGTGGGGTAATGCTGGAAGGAACATAGAGTTGGATCAGCCTGAATTTATTGATTGGATCAGGCTGAATTTATTGATTCAGGCCCACTAAGTAGGGACTCTGCATTTAATGTTACAGCTTGGGGAGTTAAAAAAGGCTCTAACAGTTTATTTGCTTGGTTCGCTGAAATATGGATTAAAAGATGGCCCCACTGTGAGTGAGCTGGAAATGCCTGATCTCACTTGGTTTAATGCAAACGAAGGGATCCAAGGGCTTAGGGAGATTGGGATGGTGAAGTGGATTAGCCACTTTAGACCTACTCATCCCAGCTGGGAGGGTCCAAAAGATATATCCTTGACCAATGCCTTGCAAAATAGATTTGTGAGGGCAGCACCAACATCTTTGAAAGGCCCTGTAATTGCTCTTCTCTGTACCTCAGATCTAACATTGTGAACCACAGTCACTCAGCTACAAAATTTAAATACAATGGGAATAATTGAATCCCAAGGTAGCAGGGGCCAAGTGGCAGCACTCAACTGTCAAAGGCAAGGTGGGCGTAGCTACCATAATGAACAGCAGAGGCAAAGCGGCCATCAGAATAGTCTGACTTGTGTAGAGCTCTGGCATTGGCTAATTAATCACAGTGTTCCTCGAAGTGGAATTGATAGGAAGCCTACTGCATTCCTACTTAATTTACATGAACAGAAAACTTCTAGGTTGAACGGACAAAAGCTTAATTTGAATTATAAAAACAGAGAATCAGGGCCCCTCAATCAATTTCCAGACTTGAGCCAGTTTACAGACCCAGAAGCCCTTGAATGAAGGGGAAGTTGAGTCCCCTTGAGGAAGGACCACGCTACATTACTTGCAGCTTGTGCAGTGAATCTTTCTCCTATCCTTCCCCAAGGAGACCTCCAGCCTTTTACCAGGGTAAGTGTACACTGAGGAAACAGAAATGATCAGACATTTTGGGGACTACTGGATACTGGTTCTGAGCTGATGTTGATTCCAGGAGACCCAAAATGTCATTGTGGTCCCCCGGTTAAAGTAAAGGTTATGAAGGTCAGGTAATTAATAGAGTTTCAGCTCAAGTCCTACTTACAGTGGGTCCAGTGGGTCCCCAGACTCATCTTGTGGTCATTTCCCCAGTGCCAGAATGCATAATTGGCATAGACATACTTAGCAGCCTACAGAACCCCCACATTGGCTTCTGGACTGGTAGGGTGAGTGATATTATGGTGGGAAAGGCAAAATAGAAGCCATTAGAGCTTCCTATAATAGAAAAATAGTAAATCAAAAACAATATCGCAACCCTGGAGAGATTGCAGAGATTAGTGCCACCATCAAGGACTTGAAATACACAGGGGTGGTGATTCCCACCACATCCCCATTCAACTCTCCCATTTGGCCTGTGCAGAAGACAGATGGATCTTGGAGAATGGTAGTGGATTATCATAAGTTTAGCCAAGTGGTGACTCCAACTGCAGCTTCTGCACCAGATTTGGTTTCATTGCTTGAGCAAATTAACAATCTCCTGGTAACTGATATGCAGCCATTGACTTGGCAAAATTTGGCCTGTGCAGAAGACAGATGGATCTTGGAGAATGACAGTGGATTATCGTAAGCTTAACCAAGTGGTGACTCTAATTGCAGCTGCTGTACCAGATGTGGTTTCATTGTTTGAGCAAATTAACAGTCTCCTGGTAACTGGTATACAGCCACTGACTTCGCAAATGCCTTTTTCTCCATTCCTGTCCTTAAGGCCCACCAGAAGCAATTTGTCTTCAGCTGGCAAGGCCAACAATATACCTTTCCTGTCCTACCTCAGGGGTATATCAACTCTCCAGGTTTGTGTCATAATCTTATTCAGAAAGACCTTGATCGCTTTTGGTTTCCACAAGATATCACACTGGTGCCTTACATTGATGACATTATGCTGATTCGATCCAGTGAGCAAGAAGTAGCAAACATACTGGACTTATTGGTGAGACATTTGCATGCCAGAGGATGGGAAATAAATCCCATCCCGCCTTTCAGCCACCCTGTCTATGTTTTTGAATTGAAGGACCTTCTACTTCAGTAAAATTTCTAAGGGTCCAGTGGTGTGGAGCCTTTCAAAATATTCCTTCTAAGGTGATGAATACTTTGCTGCATTTGGCCCCTACTACAACCAAGAAAGGGCCACAATGCCTAGTGGGCTATTTGGATTTTGGAGGCAACACATTTCACACTTGGGTGTGTTACTCCAGCCCATTTATTGACTGAACCAAAAGGCTGTCAGTTTTCAGTGGGGTTCAGAACAGGAGAAGGCTGTGCAACAGGTCCAGGCTGTTATGCAAGCTTGTCTGCCACTTGGGTGCTTGAGGTGTCAGTGGCAGATGGGGATGCTGTTTAAAGCCTTTGGCAGGCCTCCATAGGTGAATCAGTGTCTTCATTTTATTTCCTTTCTCCTTTTTCATGTGACATAACGTTTATTGACTTCACGTTAGCATTTAATATGTATATTTAATATGTATATCTATTAATCATGTAATAGAATTTGGGTTGGGGATTGGTGCGTTTCCGGTTGTATGAAGGACAGTTGTATTATGTTAGGCATAATTATGACATTATTGTCTTTATTTGAAGATTATGTATGATCTCAGAAGATGTGTATGGGTTCAAGTCGACAAGGGGTGGACTTGTGATAGTTAACATTGAGAGTAGCCTCCCAGCCTACATCTTTCTGCCATGCTGTATGGGACGTTGTGATCATGTGACTTAATACTTAAACTCTTGTCCCTCTAGAGAATCCTGACTAACACAACTGTGGTACAATAAACTCTATATTTGGTCTTGTCCTCTTGCTATTGGCATGAGTTTCAAAAATTCTTGAAATTTCCAGAGTGATAGGAATGTCTTTTATACAATAATGAAGTGACTCATGGCAGTTCCTAGATACCTTCATGATGGGGATGGGGACTGGTCACCAAAAAGACCAGACACATGATTAGAGGGTTGGAACTTTCAGCCACGCTACCTCTGGGGAGGGGAGGGGGCTTGGAAATGAAGTTCAATCACACAAGCAATACATAATTTAATCAATCATGTCTACATAGTGACATGATTTACCCCAGTAAAATCTCGACACCAAAGCTCAGCAGAGTTTCCTGTTTGGTGGAACACAGATGTGGGGAAGTGGTGACATGCCTGGATTCCATCAGGGGAGGAAAGGGAAGCTTTGCGCTCCCTCTCTGATCCCACCCTGTAAGTGTCCTATTACTACAACACTGTAATAGTAAGTGTAGCATGCTCAGTGAGTTTTGTGAGTCGTTCTAACAAATTATCAAATCTGAGGTGGTTGTAGGAACTCCCAAACTTATATCCAGTCATTCAGAAGAGTAGGTGGCCTGGGTACCCCACTTGTGGCTGGCATCTGAAGTGAGTGCAGTATTGTGGAGAACAGAGTCCTTAACTCGTGGAGTCTGCCCTAAGTCCAGGTGGTTTGCATTAGAACTGAACTGCAGTATGCTCCAGTTGTTTTGTGTAGGGAGAACTCTCTCTAATCATGTTTTTCCTCTATTCTCATGCCACGACAATCATTAACCCAGACGAAGACTTCTGTCACCAAATGTATAGGGATTTTTCCTCCACACACCAAGCGGTGGACACCAGCTGAGTGTCCTTTCATGTAGTTCTGACACTATCTGCAGATAGCATCAGGTCCAACTGATTGAAGGCTCAGTCCCACAAACTGCCCCTTCCCACATACCAATAGCAAGTCTAGGCCTCAGGAACTTCTGGCCGACTACTGGCTTCCAGTTGAGATTTCCATGACCCCCTCTTTGGGTTTGATTAATTTGTTGGAGTGGCTCACAGAACTCAGGGAAACACTTACATTTACTGGTTTATGATAAAAGATATTACAAAGGATACCGATGAAGAGATGCACAAGTCTAGTGATGAGAAAAGGGGCATGGAGCTTCAAAGCCCTCCCAGGGTGCCACCCTTCAGGAAGCTCCATGTGTTCAGCTATCTGGAAGCTCCTGGAACCCAGTATGGAAGTTCTGGAATCCCAGTATGGAAGAGTCATGATGTCAGCATTCCTTCCTCCAGGGTGTAGGGTGGGATTCTCTCATCAGAGGGTCTTAAGACTCACAAAAAGAAAGATGGGAAACATTAGAGTCCTTTTTGGGGGGCAGGAGAAAGGAGGGAAGAATGTCAGAGACCTGCCCTTGAGGTCTAACATATCCAATATTATAGCAAAATACCGTAACAAGGGCTATGGGAATTATGAGCCAGGAACTGTAGATAAAAAACAATATATATCATTACACCACAGGGTTGAAACAGAACAATGATATAGTCAGTGAGATCTGACTAGCTTCTCCCTCAAGTTTCCTCTCATTTCTGCACCAAGGACAGAGCTATTGCCAGGGCACTCCTAAGAGAGTCATGTCTAGAAGGTCATGTCCATTTGTTCTGTGCTGCATAGCCCAGAACTGAATGAGATCAGAATGAACTCTGCTTGCTATTACATTGTCCATAAACTATTAACTAGCTCTTTGAAAGCCTCTAAAAAAAAAAAAAAAAAAAAAAAACCATCCAGCAGGGATGTCTCAAAGTCTACTGGGTAGACCTCCTGCATGAGAATCACCCAGGGCACTTGTTGAAACGACAGATTCCAGAGACTCAACCATGAACTAATGAATCTTAATTTGGGCTGGAGAGATAAATCAAAATTAGCATCTTAAAAAAGCTCCAGCATTGATTCTTATATACAATTATGATTTGAAAAAACCTTTTGGTATACCTGATTGTCTCAAAAAGACTGAAAAATAGTCTCCTTGCTTCTTTGAGATATTGAGCCCCAGAGGCATGCAATACTTTTTTTTCCCTTTGATCTGGATTTTGGTTTTTAAATTAAAAAAAAAAAATAGCAAGAAGGAGATGTGCTATCAGTTGTCCAAAATAACAAAACATTTATCTGATTATAGGATAGTTTGTCATTGGACAGTTGCCTATGCATAGTAAAATCTGAAACTCCAGTTGAGTCCACCTTGGATGTTACAGGTTGTCAGACCCTTGCATGTGGTCCTGGGCTTGGACTTGGGCTGACCAGCCAAATAGGTAATAACTTAGAACGCAACCTAAAGGGACCAAAAGATTATATACTTCAAGAACCTTAAGTCACAAGACAGAATACACACATACTTGCATAGCTTTAGCTTAAAGCTTTTATCTTTTGTGAATTTCAAATGCCAGGAAACAGTGGTGTGGAGGTGGAATAACTGGTCATTTATGAAAAATATCTTAAGGCTGCAAAATTTGATAGAGTGAAGGGAGGGAAATATTTCAATCCAAGGGCACTAGGAAAGGATAATCAGGAAAGGGAAGTGACAAGAAGTAAGAGGCTGGAGGAACAAAATATATATAAAGGAAAGTAAACTCAAGCTTTGTCATGTTCACAATTGTGTCCCAGGCTAGCTTATGTATGGGTCATGGATTGAGATGACTTGGTAAAATTAGATGAAAGGAAAGGGGTGTAAGAGAGAAAACTGAGACAAGCACTATGAAAGCAATCACACAGATATCTAGGCCCTCCAGTACTTCTCAAGGAGATAGGGGTCAATAATTCAGCTAAATGGGCATGGGAGCTGGTAGGTCCATTAGGAGACTCAGGTCCACAAGATGCTTAAGGATGCATAAGAGAGAAATATTTGGTCAAAGAAAAAAGAAAAGCCCCTATATTTGATTTCAAAAAGCTCTGATGTTTATCAAGGTTATCTTTTAGTTTAGTGTAGGTAAGTATGGGATCTAATACTATCAGGGGAACCAGCCCCCAATATTTCAACGTAGTTTCTTTCTATTTTCCCTAAGTGTAGCTGGTCTGAGAAATAAAGAGAAAGAGTACAAAGTGAGAAATTTTACAGCTGGGCCTCCGGGGGTGCCATCACATATTGGTAGGACCGTGATGGCGACCCCGAGCTGCAAAACCAGCAAGTTTTTATTAGGGATTTTAGAAGGGGAGGGGAGGTACGAACAGGGAGTAACTGGTCACAAGGATCATATGCTTATGCTTCAAAGGGCAATAAAGATCGCAAGGCAAGGCAAAATTAGAATTACTGATGAAGGTCTACGTCCCGCTGTGCACACATTGTCTTGATAAACATGTTAACAGGAAGCAGGGTTCAAGAGCAGACAACTGGTCTGATTAGAATTTACCAGGCTGGAATTTATCAGGCTTACTAGGATGATAGTAAGCCTGAGGGTACTGCAGGAGACCAGGGCGTATTTCAGTCCTTATCTCAACCACATAAGACAGACACTTCCAGAGCGGCTGTCTACAGACCTACCCCCAGGAATGCATTCCTTCCCCATAGTTATCAATTATTAATATTCCTTGCTGGGAAAAGAATTCAGTGATATTTCTCCTACTCACACATCCCTCTATAGGCTCTCTGCAAGAAGAAAAATATGGCTCTATTCTGCCTGACCCCACAGGCAGTCAGACCTTATGGTTATCTCTCTTGTTCCCTGAAAATTGCTGTTATTCTGTTCTTTTTCAGGGTGCACTGATTTCATATTGTTCAAATACACATATTTTACAATCAGTTTGTACCATAGTGGTCCTGAGGTGACATACATTCTCAGCTTATGAAGATAACAGGATTAAGAGATTAAAGTAAAGATAGGCATAAGAAATTATAAGAGTATTGTTCGGGGAAGTGATAAATGTCCATGAAATCTTCACAATTTATGTTCAGAGACTGCAGTAAAGACAGGCATAAGAAATTATAAAACTATTAATTTTGGGAACAGATAAATGTCCATGAAATCTTCACAGTTTATGTTCTTCTGCCTCGGCTCCAGCTGGTCTCTCCATTCGGGGGTCCCTGACTTCCCATAACAAATACAAAGCTCATTTAAAGTTTTCAATTTAAAAAAATATGTAATTGAGTAAGAAAATTATGATACAAAGAAGCACAACAGAATATATGTGCAATGTGTGGCCCACATCCTGATTTACATTATTGTCCCTCTGAATATGTGTAGCATATGTGTGTGTGTGTGTGTGTGTGTGTGTATATATATATATACACACATCATATATATATGATATATATAATTTTTTTTCCTCTCATCTGGATTTTGGTTTTAAATTAAAAAAATAGCAAAATGAGTCTTGCTATAAGAATATATATATATATACACATATATATACACACACACACACACACATATATATATATGAATGGCGGTGCTTTATGTAGAAATGCTAAGCAGGTGATGCAATGCAAAACCTTAATATGAAACATGCTTCCTTCTCAAAGTTTCTGGTATAGCTCCAGGTGGCTCTGATGCATTCCACACCAGACAAGTTTAAAACATTGTAACAATTAAAAAGGGTGAATAATGTCATTGGTTTGGGTTTGGATGAAGTAAAAAAATAAAGCTGTCTCACAAAGATTTGGAAGATGATGCTAAACATAATTTAGATTTTTATGGAGCAGGAATTCTGAAGCAAAATCAAATGTTTAGAGAAGAAAAAAGCTAGAATCTAACACACATTTTTTTTTCTTTTTTTATTAACACCTCCATCTGTTCTCTCATTCTTAATTATCAGTGCTGTTGTGGCTGACCTATTTATGTTTACCTCAACTCTATCCAGAGTTTCTGTTGCTCATATCCTCAAGCCACGTTAACTTATTTGTAATTCTACATGTCACTGTCCCCAGGACATAAGAAAAACATCAATGTGGTGGAAAAAGCATGAGCTTGGAATAGATCAACTCATAAGCCTCAATTCATAATATAAGGTTTGCTGTAGTCTTGAAATCTTCAATACAGAGGATATAAAAATATGAAAAAGGAAAAGTACAGACCAATCTCATTACATGAACAGATACACGAACACTGTAAAGGAATTATTGGCAAGTTGTACATATCCCAAGGATGCAAAGTCATTTACACAAATTCCAATTAATGGACTCACCAAAGTATCAGTTTGGAGCAGAAAAATCAAATGACCGTCAACGGATGCATTGTATTGGGCAAATTCAACGTCTATTTGTAACAAAACAACAAAATACAAATGTCCCTGGAAGTATAGCATCTGTTTTTGGTGCCCATGTGTTCTGGTTCTCACTTGAGCCCACTCAGGCCAGACTTCCACCTGCTGGCATCTGCCTATGAGCTTTCTCTGGCTTTGTAGCCCAAAAGTGCTAGAAAATGAGCCCCCCTGCAACCCCCACAGCCCTGCCCTTGGCAGCCTTCAACCCAAGGCTCCTTGCTCCCTCATCTCTCAGTTTGAATAACTCTAAGGAGTGGGTTGTACACTGGCTCCCCAAGTTTCCCCAGCTGGATTAAGGACCGGTTGCCCACAGTAGTAGCTGGGTTTATCAGACACTTTTTATTAGTTTTCTTCTCTTCTCTAATTTACTTACCATTCCCTTTGTGGTTTTTCCCAGGATCTTCTCTCAAATAAACTATTGCATTGACAACGTTGTTTCAGGGCCTGTTTCTGGGGCAAACTAGGGCAACAAGCTAAGGCTAGAGGGAAACTTCTTTAATTTCATAAAGAATATTAAAGAAAAACAGCAAATATCATACTTAATGATGAAATATTGAACTTATTCTTTGTACCAGCCAAAATAAATCAAGTGTGTCCACTATCACAACTTCAGCTCAGCTTCACACCAAAGGTTCTAGTTAAGTGCAGCAAGGCAAAATAAATAAGCAAAAGGTTAAAAGAACTGTAATAATTTGAAAGGAAGAAAACCTGTCATTATTTGCAGATAACATAATTGCAGAAAAAATATACAACAAATTATTTGAATTGTGATAATATTTTAGCAAGGTCGTTGAATACAAAATCAATATACAGATGGCCCCCAATTTACAGTGGTCCTTTTTGACTTTACACAATCATTTTCTTGGGAGGTTAACTCCATTGTAAGTTGAGCAGCATCTCGACTTAACAACGGTTCAACTTATGATTTTTCAACTTTATGATGGGTTTGTAAAGGTATTATGTGCATTTTCAACTCACAATGTTTTTGACTTACAATGGGTTTATCAATGTAACCCCAGTCATAAGTTAAGGAGTATCTATATACAAATCAACTGCAAAGGCAGTGCTCAGGGACAAAAACAAACAAACAAAAAACAAACAAACAAAACAAAACTCCACAATTAATTACAAGGTATGTCAAAGGGACACAGGGGCTAAGTGAAAGAGCTCCCAGTGGCCAAAGATGGGATGATTTTAGCAACAATATAAATAAAGAAGTATATGATTATAACCCCAAGTATAAATTTAACATCCATGAGTCCACAATAATATGAATAAATGATTAAATAAACACAAATTAATAAAATGAAGGAGAAGAGAGAAGCCTCTTGCTAAGAAGAATTCCAAATGATTTATGTAGCTATTCTGCCTCCAATAAGGTGGAACATAACTCCCCACTCATTAGATCTGGGCTGTGCATGGTGACTTCCTTCTAAAGACTACAGAATGGGAAGGGGGTGGGGGCAGTCACTTTACAGTGGAGAAACCTGACAAACAGCATCTCGGATAGGTGATCAAGGTCAACGTCCACAATACGTACCCTTGATAAAATGTGATAAAAATGGCACTTTACCTCTGTGGCCTTTCTTCCCAAACCCATAATCATGAGAAAAATATCTTACAAACCCCACAGTGGATTCTACCAAGTACCTAACCAGTACTCTTCAAAACTGTCAAGTCAACAAATAATAAAACTCTCAGAAACTCTTAACACTAATTGAAGGCTAAGGAGGCAGATAGGGCAAATGTAATGTGGTATTCTGATGAGACTCTAAAACAGACAAAAGACATTAGGTAAAAAGTAAAGGCATTTGAATAATAACATCAATAATAATAATGTATTAATATTGATTTATTAATTGCAATAAATGCATTATACTAATATAAGAAGTTAACAATAGGGGAATTTGGTACAAGATTTATAGGAACACTGTACTATCTTCACGATATTTTTCTGTAAATCCAATACTGTTCTAAAAAATAAAGCTTATTGAAAAAGAATAAAAAAATCAATTGCAACTAGATACATGCTCAAAAAAACATTTATAAAAGTAGTTATTAAAACATAGCTTTCACTTTGGTTTCAAATAGAAAGAAAGTAAAGTACCAAGGAATTAATCAAGCAATATATGTGCAAAATTTGTACTGAGAAAATTATATTAAAGACTTTTTTCAAAGACTTAAATAAATAGAAAATCATACCACATGCATGGTCTGCAAATTAATAACAAAAAGCAATATCTTAAGGATATAAATTCTTGCCAAATTGCTCTAGTGATGTGATTTAATTCTAGTCAAAACACCAACAGATTTTTAGAGGAATTTAATGAGGCAATTTTAAAATTTATGAAGAAAATCAAAGGTACAAGAATAGTAAGACATTGCTTAAAAAGAGCAAAGTAATGAGATTTGGCCTACCAGATATCAAGTATTACTAGAAACTGTAAAAATTAAGGTAGCATAGAACTGTCACAGAACAAACTAAAAACACAGAATAGGAAGCCCAGAAACACATCCAAACATACATGGACACTAGATTTAGGCAGAACCAGTGCTGTAGAGCCTTGAGAAGAAATAGATGGACAATAAATAGGACTGGGATGACTGGTTATCTACATAGAATAACATAAGTTAATTGGACTGCTGCATCACAGTATGAGCAAAAAGTTACCTCTAGCTGGATTAAATACAGAAATGGAAAATGCAAAACTATAAAACTTTCGGCAAAATAATTTTTTGGCTTTGAATTAAGGAAGATTGCCTCTGTGTACAAAGCATAAAGGGAATGACTGATAAATATGAATTTATTAAGATTCAAAACTTGTGTTCTTCAAAAGTCCACATAAATAAATAATCTCACAATCCATAAGCAGGATGAATTTATTTGCAATAGACAAAATGACAACATTTAATATCCAGAATGTATATTTAAAAAAGCCTACAAGTAGATAATAAAAAGGCAAATTAATAGAAAAAGAGGGCAAAAATAGGCAATGAATAGGCATTCACAGAAAAGCAATGCCAGCAAACATAGATTAAAAGATGTTCAACCATCAATAATCAGGGAAATCCAATTTAATTAATTTATTAAAATTAAAATTAAATTGGAAATTCAATTAAATTAAAACTTCAAGATATCATTTCGAACCAATCATATTAGTACAAACTAAAAATGGATAACAACATCAAATACTGACAAGGACACAGGGGAAGCTGAATAATTGTGCATTGTTATTCAGTATAAGTTGTGGTATAAATTGCACCATTGGCTTGGGAAAACAATAAGGGATTATCTAACAAACCAAAAATGTGTAAACCTTGTGACCTCATGACACTCTCAGATATACTCTGGGGGACATGTACACGTTCTTGTCAGTGCCTTTTTAAAAAATTTAAAAAATAATTTCAACTTTTATTTTAGGTTCGGGGGTACATGTGCAGGTTTGTTACATGGGGATATTGTGTGATGCTGAGATTTGGGGTATGAGTGATCCCATTACTCAGGTAGTGAGTATAGTACCTGAGCACCCTTTTAAATAACCAAAAAAAGGAAAACACAAATATTCATCAGAAGTAGAATGAATAAATTAGGGTAAGGTTTTTTAATGGAATATTATACAATAGTAAAAAGAAATTAAATACAGCTTCATTCAATGCCATGGTGAATCTCAGGAACAAGATAAAAACACAGTTTGATTCAATTTATTTAAAGTTGAAAAAGATGCATATCTAAACAATGCTTTATTCATGAATATAAGCAAATATAAAACTATGAAGGAACGGTCCGAAATACAAGGGAAGGGGATGAGATGTGAAAGAATACTCATGGGAACATAAAGTTTAAAGTAGAGAGGAGGCCGGCAACATGGTGGAAGAGGAGGTTCCAGGGTCTACACTCCCAACAGGAAGATCAACTAGCAACTAGCCACAGACAAAAACACCTATGAAAGCCCCAAAGTGTGGGAATGAGTACGAGTCATCTGCATGTTCCATGAAACTGAATGAAAATCCTCATTGAGAGAACAGGAGAAATGGTCTGTTTGACTGTACCTCTCCCCCTCTCCCAGGTTGCACAGTGCCATAGACAGGATTCCCCAGAACCCACAGTTTTTACAGCACGAAAAGAGAACCAAGGAGGCAGACATCTAGCTTCCGTGGCATTCTGAGATGCTTCCCAGGGAGTCTACTCTATTCTCACCTCATGGTGGATGGGGAACATAGGAGGAAACTGAATGGCCACCTGGGGTCAGCTGGAAACAAAGCAATGAGTGGCAGTGTGCAGATTTTGGTGAAAGCTCAGTGTACCTGCCAGCAAGGTGCTCAATCTTAGGCACCAGGTCACAGCATCGCTCACCCTCAAAGCCGAGCTGGCTGCTCCCGGAAGAGATGGAAATTGCTATCGGGCTTGAATCTCTACTCATCCAGCCCCCAGGCCCAGCTTAGGCCCTTCCCTGAGACTTCACCCAGGAAGGGAAAAGACCTCCTGTAGCAAATCTCAGCCAAAAACAGGCACTAGTTTTGTCACACTTGGAAGTTTAATCAGTGCTCCCATCCCAGCCCCATCAAGGGAGGGAGGGAAAACTCAACCATACATTTGTACTGAGCATAGTAGTGGGTCTATCCATCCCAATCCATTTAACCTCAGAGTCCCTCCTGAAACCCTGACCAACTGCTGAACTCAAAGAGCAGTACATTTTGGCCAGGGAATACACTCTATGGCCCGCCAAACCAGAGGCAATTGCAGTGCCCATAGAGCAGCTCAGCTCAACACGGGGTCTTGCGGGATAGCAGAGTCCAGCTGGCTGGCTACCTCACCCAAATTTAGAGTGAAGAGAGCAGCCCAGTCATCTAGAAAACCTGAAAGCAATTCTGTTTGCCCAGGGCCATTACCAGGTGGCCCACCCAGAATCACAGGTTAGACTAACTAGCGTATGTCTATCCCTGCCAAAGTACTGTAAAAGGCCCCAAAAGGTGGCTGTCTCTACAAATGTGTAAGCACCAATTCAAAGAGAAGAGGATTACAAAGATTCAGAAAGTCATGATACCTCCAGAAGAAACTAACAAAGTTCCAACAATAAACCCTAAAAGAAGGGAGATCTATGAAATGACATTTTTCATAGATAAAGAAAAAATAATTCTAGAATTTATATGGAACCACAAAAAACTCCAAATAGTCAAGGCAATCATGAGCAAAAAGAACAAGGCTGGGGGCACCACATTACTTGATTTCAAAATATACTACAAAGTGATAGTAATTAAAACAGTATGGTACATGCATAAAAACAGACACATTAACAAATAGAACAGAACGGAGAACATAGAACTGAATCCATGAATTTATGGCCAGTTGATTTTCAACAAAGGTGTCAAGAATATACAATGGGACAAAAACAATCTCTTCAATCAGTGGCATTGGGAAAACTGGATATCCATATGCAAAATAATGGAATTGGACCTTTGTCTCACACCAAAAACAAAAATCAACTCAAAATGGATTAAAAAGACTTAAACATAAAACCTGAAAGTGTAATACTACCAGAAGAAAACATAGAAGAAAAGCTACGCAACATTGGCCTAGGCCATGATTTTTTAGATTTGACCCCAAAAGCACAGATAGCAAAAGCAAAAAGAGGCAAATTAGATTACATCAAAAGAAAAAGCTTCTGCACAAGAGAGGAATCAAGAGAGAAGAGTTTAGCTCCAAACTGAGAGAAAATCTGTGTAAGCCATGTGTCTGATAAGAGATTAATATCTAAAAAATATAAACAATCCCAACAACTCTATAGAAAGAAAATAATCAAATTAAGAAATGGGCAAAGGGGCTGGGCATGGTGGCTCACATCTGTAATCCAAGCACTTTGGAAGGCCAAGGTAGGGGGAATCACTTGAGGCCAGGAGTTCGAGACCAGCCTGGCCAACATAAGGAAAACCCACCTCTGCTAAAAATACAAAAATTAGCCAGGCGTGGTGGCACACACCTATAATCCCAGCTACTCAGGAGGCTAAGGCAGGAGAATTGCTTAAACCTGGGAGGCAGAGGTTGCAGTGAGCTGAAATCCTGTCACTGCTTTCCAGCCTGGGTGACAGAGTGAGATTCTGACTCAAAAGGAAAAAAAAAAAAATGGTCAAATGACCTGAACAGACATTTCTCAAAAGAAGACATCTAGCTAACAGATACATGGAAAAATGCTCAACCTCACTAATCATTAGAGAGCTATAAATTAAAATCACAATGATGTATCAACTCGGACCTCTTACAATGGATGGCTATTATCAAAAAGATGAAAAATAACCTGGCAGGGATGTGGAGAAAGGGGAGCCCTTGTACACTGTTGGTGGGAATGCAAATTAGTGCAACCATTATGGAAAACTGGATGAAGCTTCTAAAAATAAAATTACCATATGATCCAGCAATCCCACCTCAGGGTATCTACCTGAAATACTTAATATCAGCACAGGAGATTCTGCATGCCCATGTTCATAGCAGCATAATCTACAATAGCCAAGTTATGGAATAAACCTAAGCGCCCATCAACAGATAAATAGATAATGAAAACATGGAATGTATACATGATGGAATACTATTCAGCCTTAAAATGAGAAGAAATTCTGTCATTTGTGACATGATGGTATTGGAAAACATGGTGTTAAGCAAAATAAGCCAAACACAAAAAGACAAATACCCCCATGTCCTCACTTATATGTGGAATCTAAAACAATTGAACTCGAGAAGCAGAGAGTGGAATTGTGGTTACTCCAAGCTGGGGGACTGGGTAGAATGGAGAGATGACAGTCAAAGGGTGCAAAGCCTTGGTTAGATAGGAGGAGTAAGTTTGATTGATTTTATTTCATTTTTTGAGATCTATTGCACGGCATGGTATTCATAGCTAATAATTGAGTACTGTACATTTTAATATCACTAAAAGAATAAATCTTAGTATTCTCATCACAAAAAATGTCAAATACTTGAGATTATGGATAGATTATTTACTTTGATTTAATCATTCTACATTGTATTCAAAAAATCATAACATCACTTTGCATGCCTTAAATATATACAAGTATAATTTGTCAGTATAGAGTGAAATAATTAAAAAATTGAAAAATAAGGATTAAGGCAATATTTTATTTATAATACTGAAGCATAAATATATGGGTGATTTTTATATAGCTGATCTTTGTTTCTGGCAGATTTTTCTAAAATACTCTTTTGTATCTAAACACTTTCTTAAATTAAAAAGAGAAATTGAAACATATGGGTGGAACAGCTTGAACTTTGGAGTCAAAGTTCTTTGAGCTCTATTTTCAACAGTCTCATTCACTAGTGGAAACTGAGCAATTCACTTAACCTATGATTCCTCATCCTTAACATAGTAATAATACAAATAGGCACCTAACTGCAGGTCTTGTGTGGAAAAGACATAAAAGCAGAATATGAAATCACTTTACACAGTGCCTATTGCTGACTCGACATTAAATAGATGTTAGATTGTTTCACTTGCTCACCCATTCACTCATTCCTTCATTCATTTTTCATTCTTTAAGTATTAAAGAATAAAAATCAAGTTAATCAACTAATGAAGGTAATCAAAGTTAGAAAGATAGACTGTCATCCATCTCTCCTCATGTAATTTGTATATTTTCATTTAGGTTTTCTAGAGACAATACTTCTATCTCATTAACAACTTTAGTAGGAAAGTGTCATCTGAAGAATGACGAGGTTTATAAGCTTGGAAAGCAGAGCTTTGTTTCTCATGAAGGATTGCAGCCTCCAGGATGGCCATTCTCACAGGCTGAGAAGCACCGCCTTTGGCCAGAAGCCAGAAACAGACATTTCGAGGGAAGGGCTAAAGGAATGGGAATTTATGCAGAACAGAGTAACCACATATACATATGCAATTAGCTATGGGAGAAGTCATGAATATTTATGAGAGGAGAACCGTGTGTGTGTGTGTGTGTGTGTGTGTGTGTGTGTGTGTGTGTGTGTGTGTGCGCGCGCGCGCAATTGAGCTTCATTCCCCTTTACGGGACCCATACCCATGATCTGAGCTGAGGGTGGAGTTTTCAGCCTTCTGATGTCAAAAGGTGAAGCAGAGAACACAAAAACCCTTATTGCGCATTCTCAGGAGACTGGCCAGAACCTCTCTGAGGTCAGTGGTCAATTATCACCCAAAAAACGAGGGACAGCATCAGGTGGTTGGCTGACACTAGTGGTGGAGTCTTTTGAAAGGGCTGGGCCAGGCATGGTGGCTCACTTCTGTAATCCCAGCACTTTGGGAGGCCGAAGTGGGAGAATCACTTGAACCCAGGAGTTCAAAACCAGCCTTGGCAATATAGGGAAGACCCCCTCTCTACAAAAAATTTAAAACATTAAATAAAATTTGCCAGCTGTGGTGGTACGTGCCTGTAGTCCCAGCTACTCAGGAGGCTGAGGCAGGAGGATCACTTGAGCCTCAGGTTGAGGCTGCAGTGAACTGTGATTACACTGCACTCCAGCCTAGGTGACAGAGAAAGACCCTGTATAAAATGAAATAGAATAAAATAAAAACAAAAGATAAAAAGAAAGGGTTGGTTTCTGTTTAGTTCTTAGGGAAGTAAGCCTAATCGTGATTAGTGAAAAAGGGGGTATAACAAAGCCTGTCCCACCTCCTGTCCTGTCATGGCTGAGATCTCAGTTTTCAAGGTTCCTCTGGTGTCCCTTTGGCCAAGAGGAGGTCCATTCAGTTGGCTGGGGGGCTTAGGATGTTATTATTGTTTCTCAAAAGTAAAGTTAGGGACTAGAAAGACAGATTTTTGTCCCTAGTCATTTTGGTAAAACTGAAGCTACACCTTGCAAACAACTTGTGAAAACTAGCAGAGCGGCATGGGAAAATAGATGCACACTTGAGCTTATTCTGCAGCTCAGCCTTTGGCTTAAGCAAGTTTTTAAAAATTTCCATGCTTCATTTCTTCATGTACAAAGTGGGGATAATATTTCTTTCACTGCAAGTTTGTGATGAGGAATGGAGATAATATACGCACAATGCCCAGTACAGTGTCTGACACATACTGGGAGCTCAGCAAGGGGAGAAGGTTAGTAGCTGTTCTATCTAAACAGTGATGCAGCTTATAAGCATTTTGTTATTTTATAGCACAGAAATCTTGTATCTATTTTTAAGTTATGCTGTAAAAGCATAGTAGACTGCAGTGGAGTGATTAAGAACTCAGATACTGGTCAGATCTGACTTAGAGTCAGATGGCCTCTATTTAAATCCTGACTATACTAATTACTAGCCAGGTGACTTTGGGGAGGAGTCTTAAACTTTCCATGTTTCCTCATTAGTAAAGTAAAAACAAATAATGAGATAATAGATGTAAAGTGCATAGAGCATATATAGACATATATATATGTGTGTGTGAGTGTGTGTCAATAAATTTTAGCAATAAATGTTAGTTGATTATTCTTGATAATATTTCAATTACTGGCTGGGTGCAGTGGCTCATGCCTGTAATTCTAGCATTTTGGGAGACTGAAGTGGTAGGATTACTTAAGACCCAGAGTTTGAGGACAGCCTACGCAACATATCAGGTCACCCTAAATAATCCACTTGGAAAATAACCTCAGGATAGGACTGTGGTTTTGAACAAACTCTGCGGGAATGCAACATCACTTCAATGTAAATTGGGTTCTAAGATAACCATATTTATTTCCTTGAAACTCTTCTCTGAAGTACAACTATGCATTTATCTTTAAAAGTTGTCTTTTAAACAAAAATAAGAAACACAAACCAGAGTTCCCTTAAGCCAACTGTAATGAGCAATTCAGGATTGTAAAGTTGCCAAGCAGACACCCATACCTCTGACAGAGGTGACAGAGGACTCAAGGGGGTCCCATTTCTACACCCCAGGAGCACAACGGGATGCTCTGTTGCCATGACTATGAAGGTCAGAACTCAGCCTGCTGCCCATGGTACCAAAGATCATGATTCTCTCTTCGTGCATGGCTGTTCCCAATAGCCTGCACAAAGACGTGTCTGCAGTTGCCACTTCTATCCATCTGTCTACTTTTAGCAGGTACTTTAACAAATACTTTGTTTTTCTCTCTCCTTTATTTATTTTTTCTTTTTTATTTTCTTTTCAGTGTTGTAGAGTTAGAGTTATTATTTTTTTCTCTTTTTCTCACACAATTCCGTCTCTGTAGATACAAAGTCCAAATCCCTAGCCGTTGTAATTATTAGCATATTCCTGGAGAAAATTGCAACAGTCTACATTAAAGGACTCCCTGCAGAAATTTACACAGTAGGTATCCAATTTCTCTTTAAATAAAAGGCACTCAGAACAGTGAGGGGTTTAAAACAAGAGAAGAAACGGGGAACAAACAGAGCTTTGAGGAACAGCAGGGAGATTTGCAGTGGTCAACAGCAGATAGTCAGGTTGAATTATTTGGATAATTAGTCTTTGTTAGCAAATTGGAGAAAATTACAATGCCACTGTAAGATGTTATAATGTGCCCACAGCCTGGTAGTATTAAGAATCAGGTCTGACCCAGTTCCAAAAGGTTTGGATCTCATTTTGAATATTCCATAGTAAAAAATAAATTCTAAGCCTGTGAGCTCTCTTCAAAATGTTTCCAAAACTTAATCACATTTGCACTTAGTAGAGGTGATCCTGATGTCACTGTGGATCCTTTAGCACGAGGTATATCTTTAAGGACCTCTCTATCAAGAAACTTTCAAGATGAAAGCAAGGAGACACAATGGCAAATGGCAGAGTTAATTTCAATATTCTCTTCCTCAAGATGATGGAAAATATGAAAGCTAGGTTTACTATTTTTATGTTTCAGAAACCCAGGTAGAGAATGTAAACGGTATCAGTAAAAGGAACTTAAAATTTATCTTAAAAAGAAAAATGCAAATCTTAAAAAAAAAGCCCCTTCCCTTGATATGCATCTGGGAAAATCCATTTCTTATTTTCTAGATTTTTGAGCACCTGTGTACAAGTCACTTGTGAAGGACAATGAAATGCATTCCATGAATTAGTACCAAGGAAAAATTCTGATCTGATTAGAATGTTTGCTACTTCTCCAGGACAGGAAATGTACAGAGTGGGCTGAGATGAAGAGGATAGCAGAAAAAGAAAATTAACAAGGCTGGTTCTAAGGACATGGGTAGTTTGTTTCCTGAGAAGCAAATTTATTTTTCCAAGGAGATTTAAAAGTTTGTCACATTGCCTATGCAACACCAGACTATGTTTCATGCATACATTTGTGCAATATACACACATACACAGGAATGACATTAGAAAAGAGACAAATGGACTCATTTCTATTGGCTGGAAGTTATCCTCAGACCTATCTCAGAGCATGCTGCTTTGAAATTGTCACTACCACTTAACTATAATATGAAAAATGATTTAAAATACAAGAATTAGGTAAAAGGATTTGCAGCATCTTCTTTCAATCTTACACTGAGGCAGTGTTTAACAGTATCAACCAAAGATCATTTATACTAGGGGAATACAGTTGGTTTGACCCACTGTTTTCTACTGAGTAAAAACTTAATACACTATATGTTAACTTACAGATTTTGGTGCAGTAGAAATGTGAATAGCTTCCGTTAGGGAGAAAGGATGACCCCCAAGCAGGGTTGCCTGTGGAACCCTAGTTGGGCTTGCTTTATCCTATTATTCTTGCACTAATGTTGTTTCAAAATGCCCATAAAAATCCAAATTCTCAAAATGCCCTTTGGACCAGACTTACCATCTTAATGGTTTTCTCATGTTAAGTTAAGTTTAGCCTAAAGCTGCCTCTTTACATATTTTAAGTTCAGCCTAGGTTTTTCTGTACATCGTAAACTGTAACAAGTAGAAGTATAAACAGGCCATAGCCTACTCTTGTGCCAATCACTGAGTTTTGGCTGATCAAATGTGGCCAAATGTTCAAACCATGTTCAAATAAGGCAAATGCCAAGCTATAACCAATCCAGCTGTACTTCACATTTGTTTTGTCACTTTCCTTTTTCTGTCCATACATCTTTTTCCAAACGTGGCTGCTAGAGTCTCTGAGCCTACTCTGGCTCGGGAGACTGCCTGATTCACAAATCGGTTCTTTGCTCAATTAAACTCTTTTAAATTTAATTCGGCTGAAGTTTTTCTTTTAACACTTATTAACTAATGAATTAAATAAAATATTTGAAATATTCTCATATAATATTTGTATGAGTCATACTTTTAAGTTTTTGGAAATTATTACACTTTGTCTTTCAAAAGCCACTGGTAAGCCCCACACCACTCAGGAAGATGAGGACAAACCAGGTGAGTAAATTTACAAGTCTTGTGGCTAAAAATACCTTGCAGTGATCTTGTTGGATGGAGCTATTTTCTCATCGCCCTTTTAAAAAATTACACTTTAATGAATCATTTTTCTGTCTTATACATAAAAGGAAATGTCATGTCCCTGACCCAGTTACTTGCTTCGCCCAAAGATACCAACACAATTGAAGTAATGAACAGCTGGCATCATTAAAGGGAGAGATAGAGGGCTTGATCTTGGATAAGCAATCTAAAAATGTCATACTCTCTGAATCTTAGAACACAGCCAAATTCTAAAAATATAAAATAATAACCATAGCAATCAAAAGTAAATTGAAAAAAACAAAGTACATTGGTCAGTCATTCTAATTGGAAATGCTATTTTTTAACCCCTGCTCCCCTTCCCTCACCCACATTTCTTCTGCATACCTCAAAGGACATTAGAAGTCAAAGGCACATATCAGGAGATTGTCAAAGACAGCATAAGATGATGAGCTATTCTTAGAGTCCCTTTTCTAAGGGCAGATAATTTTAACATCTTAGAACATTAAGGTAAATGTAATAGTTGTTGAGAGAAAGAATATTCAATCATGGTTGGCATGTGACTTTTCTGGTCGCCAAAATCTGACAATATTATGAAGCACTTTCATCTCCAACAACCTAAGCATCTAAACTATTAATAGCTAATGAATATTTTTTGCTATGGGGGATTTACCAAAACATCTTTATTTTTGACCAAAAAAACAGTTCTATAAGGTAACAGTTCACCACCAGTAGAAAGCAGAAAAAGTAGTTGTGTACATTTGAGCTACTTGTTGAATATGGAAAGAACAGAACCACTTTTAGTTCTAGGGAGTTCAATGGCTCTTGTTTCTGAAGCCGCATCATAATTATTTATGGAATTAAAAAATAAAAAATCCCATTACCGAGCCTCACCTTATACTTATAGCATCAGAATTTTCATGGATAAAGTCTGGACTTTGCTACTTTTTAAATTCCTTGGGCAATTCATACACTTGGCTAGGATTAAAGCATCTGGGAATAAAATAACTAAGCTGTTAAATGGTCATTTGAGTTTATATTTGGTGTAAATTTTAAAAAATTTTTAAATTTTATTATGATTATTAATAGTCCTACTGCAAAAAGAAATCTTTTTTAGAAATTAAGATATAGTTTACACACTTAAAAAAACATATTTCATCATTTATCAACATGCCTTTTACAATATTACCTCTCTTCTACTAGGGAAATACAGAAACAACATGTCTAAAGCAGAGAAATTCCTATGTGACATACACAGAGGTAAGAAATTCTCTTTAACTTTTCCAAAGATAATGGGTCAAGAACCCATAATAGGTTTAGTCTAGTTGGTAAGGCAACTGGACTGAACACGATGTAACTGACCTCTGGCGCCCTATGTAATCATTCAGGAAGAGAGCTTGAGATCTCCACTAAAGCAGTATCTTCCACAAGGAATGTTCAATTCTGCCTCCTCAGCATCTAGACGGTGCCTGGCACATAAAAGATGGCTAATTAATACTGGTTAAATAAATGAACAAGTGAATAAATAAGTGATGTATTCGATGAGCTATGTATCTTCTGCTAATTTGAATGTATTGTTATTCTGTTCCTTTCACTTCATTGAACTTTCTTTTCTCCAAGCTTAGGCTATGATTTCTCTAAAAATGAGATATTATATTCTCAAATTTCTTTTTCAATGTGTCCCATAGCCCAAAATACCTTTACCCATTTTCACCTCTGTGGATATTGCTGTTATTATTGTTGTTCCTAAGTTTCTATTGATCCTGCAGAGACAAGCAGATGAAATCTGGGAGGAAATTAAGAGTTTATTCTAAATAAGAAAAAAAAAAGAAAGGTAAGTTTCTGCAGTGGTGCACCTTAAAAAATCCAAGTGAGCAAGAAAAACACAGGGCTCATAATTAACGACTAGAAAAGCTCTAGTAAAATCAGGGGAGACTTTGAGATTCTAGACTTCATTAGCAGTTAAAGGAGAAAAAAATTCCCATGGCCGGAAGGTTAGAAGTTAATTAGAAGAAGTGCTAAGGGATTTGTTGTCTCACAGAGAGGCTTATGAGGTAGTTTTAGGCTCTTTATTGCCACCATAAACGTCTCATATTAGTGAGCTCCCAGGAAGCAGAGAGCAAATTCCCGAGGTTGTTTGGAACAGGCAGGTCTTGTGCGTCCAACACTCAGGGGTCCCCTACCCTGCCCAGTAATGGGTGCTTTGGGACTTTTTGTCCATTTGTTCTCAAACTAAACTTTATCTTGAATTAAATAGATACAGTTGGCTGGAGCACCAAGAACAGTTAATAATTCAATTTAGATGCATACGCAGATAACAGTGAACAAAGGAGAGGAGGACTGGAGGGGAGCAAAGGTAAGCATTACACTTGGTCAAGAAATGGTCTTCAAAGGATTAAGGGACTTCTATCCTTGGGTGACCTGGTGATTCCACAGACTGAAACCTACAATTACCAGTGGCTTCCTTCTCTACAAACTTTCTCTTATGTTCTGCAACAGACTATGAAAATGGGTGTTTCATTTTTGACCCTTAGGTGAAAAGATCAGGTATCACAGTGAGTTGCAAGACAGACCCCACTGTAGAAATGGAAAGTTGCAGGTAGCAGAGAATAGTTGAATGATTCTGATATCTATTACCAACATGCAGGTGTAGAAAAGATCTACACCCTACATCAAAAGAAGGAAATGGGGAAGAGAGTGTTTGGAGGTAGCTGAGGGTTTATTGTTGTCTACTTACCCCAGACGGAGAAGGAAAATAAGTTCTTTCCCTCACTTCAAGTCAGTACGTAAGGCCTTCAACTCAGACCTCTCAGAAAGCTTAGTAGTTCATGGTGTCGAATGGCTGCCTGGAAAATCTAAAACTCAAGTTCTGGCTCCTCCCACCCGCTTACCTCCTATTTCAGCACTAGTGGAACATAGCAGCTAGTGAGTGTGAGAGAATGTGAGAAAGACAGAAGATTCTGTCTTCACCTTCCTTCCCTGGCTACAGGCTTTCTGCCTGATACAGGCCCTAGAGTGAGAAGAAGGGAAAAATCCTGGCTTTGAATGGATTGAATTGTTAATTATCCTATGAGAGTAGACAGCCTAACTTGTAAAACAACCAAAATCTAAGTTTTAAGACCAAGTGACTGTGATTTGAAAATATAGATGTCAAAAATCTGTATTTTCTGAGCAAACTCAGAAAACCCATAAAATTACACATATTTTCATTGGGAGTTGCCCTCTTGACTAAATTTAAATGGACATTGAAGGGCAAATTAAATTTACTTTGTAATTCCATCCTATGAGTAAGGCTTATTTGATGTATATTTCTAAACCCTTGTTATGCCTAAGAATGTGAGTTGTCTGTGTTAGGCGGTTGGCAGAAAGTGGAGAAGTGAAACAAAAAAGAGAAATTCAAAATAGCTTAAGGTCTAATACAGTATAATTCATACAAGTAAGTTAGGGCTGTGCCCTAGATTTGTAGATAGTTCTGTTATTAAAGTAACCTGAGGTTCCCCAGAATTATTATTATAGTAAAAACTCAAACTTCACTGGATCTAGTTCTTACCACCCTTTTAATGTCAAACCTCTGACTCCCACAAAATCTCTCACACTCAGAATTACTAAGAACTGCTTTTTTATTCTCTGCCCTCCTGGGTTGACTTTGGTTGCCCAGGAAGTCATTTAAGATCTGCTTCTTACAGATAACATTGCCACTGTCCAGAATTGTTTGAGACCCTGTACCCTGGAGCCTCTAAGTATTTCAGTGAGGCTGGCAAATAAGTGTGTTTGTAGAAGGACAGGGAGTTGAGGCAGAAAAGTAGGGAGAAACTAACATAAAAGACCTTAAGTCCTTAAGGTTGTTCAACTCTCATCTTAAAGGATGGAAATGATGTGCTTATCAAAACAGAAATGTGTACCGGAACAGAGGAAGGGAATTTCAGGTATGGCTGAGAATAGATCTTCTTGTGTTTCAGTCCTCCAAAATAAATAATTGTTTCTCCAAAGCAAAAAGTAATGAATCTGGAATTCCCTTGTGAGTGCTCCTTCTGGAGTAGAAGTGACCTTTGAGGTTGTCTAGTCCAATCCCTTCTTTTCACCCATTAGAACACTGAAATCCAATGAAATGAAATGATGAATTCAATGTCCCCTACTTCGTTAGTTGCGGGAGAAGAATAGAATTCTTGTCTCTTCAACAGACAGACTGGTGGTGTCCTTTCCATGACATATTTCTTCTCAAATTTAGAAATCATCTGAAGATAATTTTTGGCCAAAACATAAGGGAAAAAAATAAAAGGCATACAAATTGGAAAAGAAGAAGTCAAATTATCTCTGTTCACTGATGAGGTGATCTTATATCTATCCAGAAAACCTCAAAGACTCTACCAAAAAACTCTTAGACTTGAAAAATGAATTTAGTAATGTTTCAGGATACGAATTCAACATACAAAAATTAGTAGTGTTTTTATATACCAACAATTATCAAGTAAAGAACTAAATCAGTAAAGCAGTCCCACTTACAATAACAACAAAAATGAAATAAAATAAAATACCGAGGAAGAAATTTAATCAAAGAAGTGAAAAATCTCCACAAGAAAAAATGCAAAACACTAATGAAAGCAATTGTAAATGATACAAACAAATGGAAAAACATCCCATGCTCATGAATCAGAAGAATTAACATCGTTAAAATGACCATACTGCCCATGGCAATCTACAGATTCAGTGCAATCTCATCAAAATATCAATGTCATGTTTCACAGAATTAGAAAAATAATCCTAAAAGTCATACAGAACCAAAAAAGAGAGCAAACAGCCAAAGAAATCCCATGTGAAAAAGAACAAAGCTGGAGATACCATATTTCCTGATTTGAAATTATACTATAAGACCATAGTAACCAAAATATCATGGTACTGGTATAAAAACAGACACATAGACTAATAGAACAGAATAAAGAACTCAGAAATAAAGCCATAAATCTAAAGCCAAATGATTTTTGGAAAGTCAATAAAAACATACACTGGGGAAGGACACTCTTTTCAGTAAGTGGTGCTGAAAAAATTGGTTATCTATATGCAGAAGAATAAAACTGGACCCCTATCTCTCACCATGTAAAAGATAAACTCAGGATGGATTAAAGACTTGAATGTAAGACCTTAAACTATAAAAATACTAGAAGAAAACTCTTCTGGACATGGGTCTAGGCAAAGAATTCATGACTATGCATCCAACAGGGGACTGATATCCACAATTTACATGGAACTCAAACAACACAACAATTAAAAACCCATAAGTAGTCCCATTAAAAAGTGGCAAAAGACATGAACAGACATTTTTCAAAAGAAGACGTACAATGGTCAACAAATATATCAAAAAAGTTCAACATCACTAATAATCAGAGAAATGCAAATTAAAACCACTATGAGATATCATCTTATACCAGTCAGAATGGCCATTATTAAAAAGTCAAAACAAACAAACAAACAGATATTGGCAAGGATATAGAGAAAAGGGAACACTTATATATTGTTGGTAGTAATGTAGGTTAGTGTAACTGCTATGGAAAATAGAATGGAGATTTCTCAAAGAACTAAAAATAGAACTAGCATTTTATTCAGGAATTCCACTACTGTGTATCTGCCTCCCAAAAATTATATAAAAGTAATATCTGCACTTGTATGTTTTTCACAGCACTGTTCACAATAGTAAAGATACAGAATCAAGCTAAGTGGCTATCAAAGGATGATTTGATAAAGAAAATGTGGTACATTTACACAATGGAAAACTATTCAGCCATAAAATGAATGAAATCATGTCTTTTGCAACAACATGAATGGAACTGGAGCCATCATCCTGAGTGAAACGACGCAGAAACCAACAGTCAAATACCGTATGTTCTCACTTATGAAAGCTAAAGCATTTATACACATGGACATAAAGTATGGAATGACAAACATCAGAGTCTCAAAGTCTGGGGTAAGGAACAAGAAATTATTTAATGGATACGATGTGCATTATTTGGGTGATGGATACACTAAAAGTCCAGACTTCACTGCCACACAATATATCCAGGTAAGAAAACTGCACTTGCACCCCTTAAATTTATACGTAAAAAAAATTGGCCAAAACATTGATTTTGTATGCAGCGTATCAGAATTTTAAAATGCCAGGGAAAATAGACAGGCTCTCTTTTTTTTTTTTTTTTTTGAGACGGAGTCTTGCTCTTTTGCCCAGGCTGGAGTGCAGTGGCCCGATCTCAGCTCACTGCAAGCTCCGCCTCCTGGGTTCACGCCATTCTCCTGCCTCAGCCTCCCGAGTAGCTGGGACTACAGGCGCCCGCCACCACGCCCGGCTAATTTTTTCTATTTTTAGTAGAGACGGGGTTTCACCGTGTTAGCTAGGATGGTCTCGATCTCCTGACCTCGTGATCCGCCCGCCTCGGCCTCCCAAAGTGCTGGGATTACAGGACAGGCTCTTTCAAAGTTAAGAAATGCAGAACATGTACATTAGATTGAAAGGTAAATAAATTTAGATGCATAAATTTGCTTAGACAGGACAGTTATAAGTAGGGTATTTACTACAGAGATCTAGACTGACCCAGGAAGTGGCTTTTTTAAAGGGAAGATTAATACAGAAACAGAAATATGACAATTATATGAAAAGTCAAAATGAACTCACTGTACTCTAAAATCTCTTTCTATAATAATGTTCTAAGAGTGATAACTCTTTTGTGGATGATTCGCTTATAGAGCTGTAAAATGTCTTTAAACCCCATATCCTTCTAGAAAAGCATATCAAACCATAGTAGGATTAGTAGGAACCTGCGGTAGACAGAATATACACACTCTTCCCCCTACATCCCATGTCCACATCCTAATGCCAGGAGTGTGTGAATATGTTACCTTACATAAAGAAAGGAACTTTACAGACGTAATTAAGGTTAAAGATTTGAGGTGAGGAGATTATCTTGATTATCCAGGTGTTCCGCCCAATTTAATTATGAGTCTTTAAAAGATGAGAACCTTTCCCAACTGAGATCAGAGTCAGGAAGGAGTGACCATGAAAGTGCTTCCAGGGTGCCATGTTGCTGGTTTTGAAATGGAGAAAGGGAGCCACATGCATCTAGAAGCTGAAAAAGGCGAGGAAACTGGTTCTCCACTAAGGCTTTATGAAAGGGACACAGCCCTGCCGACACCTTCACTTTAGCCTACTTAGACATTGATCAAATTTCTGACCTCCAGAACTGTAAGACAATAAAATTGCATAAACTTGCATAGTTTTAATGCACTAAATTCATGGTAATGTGTTACAGTAGCAACAGAAAACCAGTATAGAAGGTAAGAGGTAATTTGTCAACTCATTCTACAAATCAGAGAGACTTTAAACCAGAGTGGAAGCTAATTCCAATGCAAGGGGTACCTATGGGGTATAAAATCCATACAGAGGATTTATAACCTCAAATTTAAATGGCAGGCTGGAGACAGAAAACAGAGCCTTAGGTGTCTGCTAGAATGGGATCTAGAACAGAGACCCCTGAACAAAGCTGAAATTCTCACCCTCAGAGAAAAGGTAAGCTTGAAAAAATTATTTTACCAGTAAAAGAGAAGCAAGCAATCAATAAAATATCTGCCTTAGCCTTGACTCATGTGGAAAATAACTATAAACACATACACCATCTTCACCATTAGCAAATATTAGTTTCAGAGATGTCTGAGAATAGAAAACAAATTGCAATGACTTGTAGAGTGAGTGAACTACATGCAAGCCAGTCAGCACCTTCTACCCAGCAACCGTACTCACCTCCTCATATCCTTCCATTTCCTTTTTTTTAAATTTCCATTTCAGACAGGTCTTCCTCTGTTACCCATGCTGGAGTGCAGTGGTACAACCACAGTTCACTGCAGCCTTGACCTACTGAGCTCAAGAGATCCTCCAAATCAGCCTCCTGAGTAGCTGGGACTGCAAGTGTGTGCCACCACACCTGACTAATTTTTTTTTATTTTTTGTAGAGATGGGGGTCTCACTATGTTGCCCACACTGGTCTCAAAATACTGGGCTCAAGCAATGCTCCTGACCTGGCCTTCCAAAGTGCTCGGATTACAGATGTGAACCATTGTGCCCAGCTTCCATTTCCTCTTTGCTCTCCAACACATATGGACTCCTACTGTCATCCAAGTTGTTTCACTAAAAACTTACTAGGTGATTGATTGGAATATTCTCTAAGCTCTGAAATCTCCTTTCCTGTAATTTCTACCTATAGGCCAGTCTTAATTTTACTTTTTGGAACCGAAGCCACAAAGCATAAATCCTCTTCCACAGTTAACTCTAGAAATTTGGAGGCCATAATTACCTCATCTTTAATATCTGATTTCTTGACTATATCCTTCTGCTTACGGAAAAAGGAAGTGCAAATAGGCCTTGGCTGGAAACTTGTAAATGGCCTTTACAAAGCAAGTAACAGGGAGAAAGGGAGTTTATATATTAATCTTATATAATAACCCTTACATCCTTATTTCTTTGACAAAATAATGGGAAATGTCACTTTTTATGTAATAATGGGCCATATTTCTGAGAGATTTAAAAATCCTGGAAAGTAAAATCTGGATGCTGCTTTTCTCTCTCTCTCCAGGAAATACAGCAGGAGCTAGTTCATCTGGAAGAATCAAGCGATTTAAGAAAACAAGCAGACTTACTGCATGCAATTCAGGAACTGGGGGCATTTTTCATTTTTGTTTTCTCTGTTATTTATTTTCTTCACCTCAGGTTTCTGAAAACCAGAAACAGATGGACTAATCCAAGCTCCTCAGAACAGACGGCTTATCAAACTCCCTGCCTTGAGGACCAGGGGCTCCCCTGCAGAGTGCAGGGTCCACGCAATAATTCACTCCAACTCTTCCACATCAGGAAGAACACTCACAGAACTTTCAACAATTAGCCTTTCCTTGGCCCCATTATCAACAACTGTGGGAAAGATATGTCCTTATCTGACCCTGGAGGACGCAAGCCACCTAAGTGCCAGACACCAGACATTGTTGCAGGGAGCAACCCTCACAAACATATGCAAAGATGAACAGAGGAGGTGGAAATGGGTGGTCTTGATCAATGCATGCCTTGGCATCCGGAGTTTGGTGAAAAATGAGAAATAAAGATGCATGTTGGATGGAAGTACAGTGCAGAGTCAAATAAAATTGCCACCTCCTGCTTTACCTCAATGACCCCAGTTGGTGCCTGTTCTTTCCCTCCTTTACCATCAAAACACAACTACAGCAAAGCTGTTTTTACACAAAGGAATAATGCCTAATAAATAAAATCCTATTACTTCCCCTTACATGATAGCATCTTGTTGTTTTTTCTGTTTGTTTGTTTCTTGAGACAGGGTCTTGTTCTGTCCCTCAGGCTGGAGTGCAGTGGCACAATCATAGCTCACTGTCACCTTAAACTCCTGGGCTCAAGTAAACCTCCTGTCTCAGCCTTCCAAGTAGCTAGGACTACAGGACTAAAAATTAGCCAGCTACATGCCACCGTGCTTAGTTAATTTTTTAGTATTTTTGTAGAGACGGGGGTCTCGCTATGTTGCCCCAGGCTGGTCTGGAATTCCTGGTCTCAAGCTATTCCCCCACCATGCCAGGTCCCATGATAGCATTTTAACAGAATAGTTTGATGAAGCATAAAAATCAATTTGCTGATGGGTGTTGGGATGTGTGTACCAAAGGAGTTTAAAAATTCTACTATCACATCACATAGGTAGCAATCTTTTTTTTTTTCAATTTAACAGAGCTGATGTCACTGTCTATTCATCTTTGTAACATAAAGCGAAACATGGAGAAGTCAATGGTATATCTAAACAATGGACAGAGATAAAGCAAGAATATATAATTTTTTAGACTCTGGGTTCCCAGGTCAAAATTTGGACAAATGTTTTCTCGCCTTACCAGGGGATTTATGTTCCATTGTGAGTAACAAAATTAAAACACACACAAACACACTCAAGTGATATAAACAAACCGGGGGTTTTACTTCTTCCATGAAACCAGTTAGGTGTTTGTTAGCAAGCACCAGATCAGCAAATCATAACTCTTAAGTCTGAAGTCTCTGAGGTTCTGCGGACCTCTCAGGTTCTGGGAGAGGAGGATGTTGTTGTAGTAACTTGAAAGTGATTTATCACAATGCATTCCTAAGAAAAAACAGGTAGGTGAATGGGGAAGGGAGGCCCAGAAGAGGAGATCAGAGTGTCATTGTACTGACTGCTTCTGTTGCAGATGCCCACATGGGACAACCTTTTTCTCGAAGTCTGAGCAGGGAAAAGCCTCCTTCCCTTTTTGTATATTGGGTAAAGTGTTAAACAGCATTTTTCACCCAGCTGCTTTCTACATGGTGTAGCTCTGTGAAAAATGATTCTTTTCCTAAGTTAAAGAACTAGGTATATTTTAATTTCTTCAGAAAATCTTGGTGGGGATAGGAAAGAGATTAAAGAGGTCAGGACTGGCTTGAAGGACCTGAAGAGGTCTGCCCAGGAAATTGACCATGGATTCCTAAGCAGAGTCACTATTGTTTCTGTAACTACAGAGTAACAGCTGTTGAGAGGAAGCTCTGGCATCCCAGGCAGCAGGTCTCAGTTTTGTGAATTCCGTGCCCACTCTGTCAGTTAGCAAGGGACATAATCTAGCAGAACAAAAAAAGTTGGCACATCTGGTTGTCATTAAATGCATTGCTGAGATGAGATTGATGTTTATTCCAGGCAAGTTTTTTTTTTTTTTTTAACTTCTTCCATACTCTTCCCTCCTTCAGTATATCTTCTGATCACCCGAAACATAGGTGGTGACACCTTCCCAAGCAGCCATTTCTTTAATCAGATTAGAGGGACTGAAGCAAAGGTGCATTAAGAGTAGCACTAAAATTGAGTTGGGGAATCTGTTGTTGAAATGGTTCCATAAATGTGCCCATATTACTCTTGAAAGCAGCCTCTCGGCCTGTGCCACCTGCACCCAAAGGTTGGAAGTTCGGCAGCTCAGCAGGCACTGAACAGATGAAGAAACGCAGTCAGAGCTGCCACATCTGTATTGCTAGCTTATCCTAGGGATCATGTGCCCATGGCCCTGTCCTGAAGCCTCATGAGTAGCTGGTCTATTCTGAATATCAAGAATATCTCTAATACATGGTTTTGCAGAAATTATTTTTTTTTATGTTTCTTTCATAAGATTCAATTTGTGACCTTGTTGGGATCCAGAAAACAATACCCCAAAATGAAGGCCTCAGAAGCAGCCTCAGAGGTAAAATTTTCTCTCTGACTTTCCCCTCCTCTCTTGTCTCTCAGTTCCATTCCCCCCCAAGACTAGCAATAGAACCTGGAATCCCTCTTCCGCAAAGTTGGTCCTAGAAACCAGGACTTCTTTCCTCCAAAGTGTCATAAAACCTAAAATTATGACTCTAACTTTCCCCATACATTTATGTGTAAAACTGACCATAAAGAAATTATCTGACCTCCCTGATTGGACTTAGGTCATACGACCCCCATGCCAAGAGAGGGTCTTGTCCCACACCCAGGAGGAAGGAGTGCTGCTGAGAGAGGCCAAGAAGAATCTAGACAGCCAGAACTTGCTGTGTGTTCCCACTCCGTCTATCAGCATTAGCTCATATCCTTTTTGTCCAGTCATATTTCTATATGGCTGTCCATACTTTTTTCACCTTAAGCATAAAAATGGACAGTTTCCCCTGCATCTTTGGGCCTTCATTCTGAAGGCTTCCTTGTATACATGTTAAATAAATGTGTATGCCTTTTCTCCAACTGATCTGTCTTTTGCAAATTGATTTTTCAGCGAATCTTCAGAGAGACAATGAGACCTTTCCTCTTGGCTCCTACAACCTGAAATTTGTAGCAGAGCCCTTTAGGCAACTGTGGTAGAAAAACCAGGAACCACCTATTGACACTAAGACCAAACAGTTGTGATTAACTTATCACAGTAACTAGCAATATTAAAATGAGGGAAAGCAGAACCACTATTGGAATATAACACATAACTACTTTATGCTTTACACAGTGATTATCCTGATGGGAAGAACGTATCATGAAAAGCAATGATATTAACACATTTCCAGGCCCCTCCAACCCATCCAGAAAAGTATGTGTTAAAATAGTTACCCATTGGTAAGGGCATTTCAAACCTATGAATAAAATTTCTTAGAATTCAATCTGTTGAAATTCTTGTGCCCATCTTTGCCCATGAAGCCAAGCAGGTTTTTATCTATCATGTAAGGTAAACAGTGGTTGAAACTTATTCATATTAACATTTTACCTGTACATAATTCATCTAGGTAAGATTTAGCTGCTCTTTTTGATTAGATAGCTCTTTCCATATTTTGATCTTGATAAATAGGACAGCTTTCAATATAGTGTTGAGTTAATTAAAAATAGAGTGAAGACAAACAGGCAGAGCATAGAGGACTTTGAGAGCAGGGAAACTACTTTATAAGATGCCGTAATGGCAATGAATGTCATTATATGCTTATCCAAACCCACAGAACGTTCAACACCAAGGGTGGACCCTAATGCCAATGATGGACTTTGAATGATAATTATATATCAAAGTACATTCATAATTGTAAAAATGCACCACTGTTGTGAGGGATGTTGGTAATGGGGGAGGCTGTGCAAGTGTTGGGGCAGGGGATATATGGGAAATATGGGTACTTGTCACTCAATTTTTCTGTGAACCTAAAACTACTCTAAAAATAAAGTTTAATTAAAAATTTATAACTATATAGTGAATACATAGGATCCTAGTTATTTTTAGCATCCTTTCGTTTTATGGGTTGAGAGAGTGTATCTTGGGGTCACCCAGAGCACCTTGAGGAAGTGATCCTTCAGTTGTAGAAGGTAGCTTAATGTTTTTGTTATTCTAAATTTGGGACCTAAATTTGGGAAAAGAATTATAAAAATGATAGGGCTGGCCGGGTGCAGTGTAATCCCACCTGTAATCCCAGCACTTTGTGGGGGCCGAGGCAGGTGGATCACGAGATCAGGAGATCAAGACCATCCTGGCTAACACAGTGAAACCCCGTCCCTAATAAAAATCCAAAAAAGTTAGCCGGGCATGGTGGCCGGCGCCTGTAGTCCCAGCTACTCGGGAGACTGAGACAGGAGAATGGCATGAACCCGGGAGGCAGAGCTTGCAGCCTGGGCGACAGAGCGAGACTCTGTCACAAAAAAAAAAAAAAAAAAAAAAAAAAGGCCTTTATTAAGAAATTGAATATATATATTGAAATGAATTGAATAGAAATTGAATATATATACGTAAATTAGTTGTCAGAAGACAACCATCATTATGTTGAGAAATGGTCATAAGTTATAGATACCTGAAGATAAGAAATGATTGCTGTTTTGATTAATTTATTTAATCAGAAAGGAAAGATTTTCATATAAACCTAGAATAAATTACTCTCCTAATTATAAGAAACTTTAGTTGTTTTGGAAATGAGGAACTTTTATTTTTAAAAATGATCATTTTGGTAATGAGTTTAGCAGTTTTCCATAAATTTAATCATATACTAAGGATGTAGTATCCCATTCCTAGAAAAATTAAAAATACATGCCCTCCAAAAGACTTACATGTAAATATCCATAGCAGCTTCAATCAAAATAGCCCCAAAATGTAGTGCAAATGAATCTCAAAACCATTATGCCGTGCAACAGAAGCCAGGCACAAAAGGCTACATACTATACAAACCCAAGTCTATAAAATTTTGTAAAAGACTAATCAAACCTACAGTGGCAAGAACCGATCAGTGGTTTTCTAGTACCAGGGTGGTAAGGAGAATTACTGCAAAGGGGCACAAGGAACCATCTGGAAATCATCGACATTTTCATCTTGACTGTGGTAATGATTGCACAGTTGTATATATTTGTCAAAATTTATCAAACTATACATTTCAAAATGTTCCATATTTTGTGTATGTAAATTATACCTTAATAAAAAATTTTGAGTTTGATAAAGATCATCAAAAAGACACACAGGCCAGGCACGGTGTCTTATGCCTGTAATCTCAGCATTTTGGGAGGCCAAGGGAAGAGGGGTGCTTGAAGCCAGGAGTTCGAGACCAGCTTTAGCAACATGGTAAGACATCATCTCTACAAAAAAGTTAAAAATTAGCTGGGTATGGTGGTGAACCTGTAGCCCCAGCTACTCAGGAGGCTGAGGTGGGAAGATCACTTGAGCCCAGGAGTTTGAGGTTGCAGTGAGCTATGACCAAGCCACTGCACTCTAGCCTAGGCAACAGAGGGAGATCCTGTCTCTAAAATTAAAAATAAAAATAAATTTAAAATGACACACAAATATTAGAAGGCTTTCGAATGTGAGTATATTAGGGGAAGAGTAGATTCCATGATATGTAATTGATGATTTTTATTAGCTATGTTAATATCTGACCGAATACTACAAGATGAATTTTCAATTGGTTATAAGCTTTCTTTGTTTAATAATTTCAATATTCCTTTACACAAATATATATTTATAAGAAAAATTTAAGGCCTTTAATTTTAGCTTCAATAGATATTAACCTAATCAGAGAATGGTTTTACCACACTGAACTCACCATCTTAATTGAAGCTTTATAAAGCACAAAATTGTTGTATACAGACAAGAACATTTCATCAGAGAGGTGACATTTGAATTTTTACTCAGACAGTGCAAGTAGAAAAAAAACAATCCCAGATGATTTGCAGAATTGTCTAAAGTCCACAAAAACCAATCTTTAAGAAGACAGTAATTATAATTCAAGTAGTTACATATGTGTACATTCTCATAACCCTGAATACTGTATGGAAACAATGATAATTTATCTGACTTCAAAACAGACTTGGAAATTTAGAAAGTGAAAGATAAAGTTACTTTCTATAAAAAATACCCAATCTTATATAAAATGCTAAATGTATATTTTATTCCTCATTGTGATAAAACTAGAAGACACGTTGCTAAATTTTAAGACAAAGTTATCAAACCCACCTAATTTATCAAGGGATTTACCTCAATTCATAGGTATATTACATAAACTAGGACTTTATAATAATACCGCATTTATTAATTTTATGTGTATTAGAAGCTTTCATTAGTGCATTTTTATGGCCATTTGTTGCTGGCTGATACCATTTGCATTTCTTTGTTTCTTATCTAGTAATCTTTCATTGCCAGCACAGCTTGACTTTTCCTGAGCTGGTAGGGAAATTTTTCTTAAAAGGCCAGTTCACTTAAAGCATTAACGATTCAATTTCTTCCTTCTCTTCTTTAAATTTAAGATGCTGTATTCTAACATGTTAGTATCCTTCAGAGTTAGACAAAGGTATACTAGAGCTATGCTCAGAAATACTTTAAATTATGCATCAGACTAACCTTATCAAAATCTTGGACAAGTGGGAAATATTTGGGGTTTGAACCTCACGTAGGGATCTTTGTCTGGGTGCCAAACTACTAAGGTAGAGATTTCTAGTTTATTCTCAGAGGGGGTAACTCTTAATATCTTTCAAGAGAAAATCAAGAAAAGGCCAGGTTATATAGATGTCATTCAATTTCTTAGGAAGGTGTTCATCAATAAGAGGTCTTCAGACTCCAGATAAACCCTGTGAATTCCATCTGCATTCCCATTCCATCATCCTTTGGGTTTATCCACAGCCTGATAGACAAGCCAAGCCAAGCCAGGCCCTGTGCTCTGCAAACCATGCCAAACTGTTTCAGTTTGTAAAAAATATTTTCCTATGCTTTCTCCCCTTTAATGGAAGATGTGTGTGTTTGTCTTTAGGTGTGGAAATATGACAGATTCTCATGATCAGCAACTGTCTAAACATGCCCCTTAAAAAAATCTAGCTACAAATGGAGAGGGGTTATAATTAGAAACAGAACATTCATTGTAATTCTATTCCCTCTGTAAAGAGTGAAGAGGTTTTTCTTACAGACACACACAGGACAGCATCAGAAAAATCTGCTTTTACAAAAGCCAGTATACAGAGGATGGTATGCAAGTGCTGGGGATTCGCTGAAAACTCAGCTCACAAAAAGCAGATTAATTGGAGAAAAGGCATGCAAATTTATTTAATGTGAATATCCTGGAGCCTTCAGAATGAAGACTCAAAGATGCAAGGGAAATAGTCCATTTATGGGCTTAGGTTTAACAACATTTGGACAGCCATGTAGAAATATGATTGTGCAAAAAGGGTGTGATCTAATGGTGATAGACCGCAGGGGGAAACATAGCAAGGCCTGTCTGTCTAGATTCTTCTTGGCCTCTCTGAACAGCACTCCTTCTTTCTGGATGTGGGGCAGGACCCCCTCTGGAATGGGGTTCTTTTTTTACACAACTTTTATTTTAAGTTCAGGAGTACATGTGCAGAATATGCAGGTTTGTTACACAGGTAAACATGTGCCTTGGTGATTTACTGTGCAGATCGTCCCATCACCAGCATTCATTAGCTATTCTTCCTGATGATCTCCCTCTCCCCACTCCGCCATAGGTGCCCAATGTGTTTTGGTACCCCCTCCCCACACATGTCCATGTGTTCACATCAGTCAGCTTCTACTTATAAGTGAGAACATACTTACAGTGTTTGGTTTTCTGTTCCTGTGTTAGTCTGTTGGGAATAATGGCTTCCAACTCCATCCATATCCCTACAAAGGATATGATCTGATTCCTTTTTATGGCTGCATAGTATTCCACGGTGTATATGTACCACATTTTTCTTTATCCAGTCTATCATTGATGGGCATTTAGGTTGATTATATGACCTCTGCTATTGTAAATAATGCTGCAGTGAACATATATGTGCATGTATCTTTGAAATAGAACCATTTATATGGAATGGGATTCTTATGCCTACTGTCAAACAATTTAGGTCAGATAATTTCTTTATAGCCAGTTTTTACACAGAAAGATGAGGGAAAAGTTAAAGAAATGGTTTTAGGTTTTATGATTGGCTTTGAAGTAAAGGAATTCTGGTTTCTATGACTCACTCACCTTGGGGAAGAGGGATACTAGGTTCTATGGGTAGCCTTGGGGGAAAATAGGACTTGAGAGACACGAGGGTATAAGGAAGTGAGAGAAAAATTTTTGCCTCTGAGGCCTTCACTTTGCAGTATTCTTTTCTGCATCCCAACACAAGCAACCCCTCCATAGACAAGATAATTTGAGACAAGCCATTTGAAAGTGCTTCCTATGTTCCCCCATTCTCCCAAGAAAAAGATCAATGATGTATGATGTGACTTGGAGAGATTTTCTCCACCAAATGTTTAGACTGGGCTGTGGTCTCATAAAATAGCTGCTCCCTTGAAACAGTCGTGAAAAGCAGAGGAAGGCCAGAGGAGATGGAAATTTTGTGAAATCCTGCAGACATACAACACGGAATCAACCTCTTAGCACTTAACACTGGTGGACAGAAAACAGATGGCCACTAATTAAGGACAGAAATAATTCAGATCAGTCACAAACCAGAGATAAACCAGACAACCACACAGTTGTGAACCAGAAATAATCCAGAAATGAACTCAGCGAGATTCTGATGTTACCGTCCGTGACAGCTCATTCAGACCACCAATTAGAGTGGCCCCACGAAGATACCAGCACCACACCTGGGTGACTTGGACAGCTGAATACTCATGGACAGAAAACTGTTATCACAAATCAAAACCCAAGCCAAAACCTTATGACAGTTCTGGTCACAGAGTAAGGTCCTCCCCTACTCCCGCCCCATAATAAAAAAATAATGCATGGCATTGCTCTAGTTTTTCACAATAGCGAGACTCCAAGAATGAAGGTAGAAAGCTGCATCTATAGTTGAAATTATCTTAATAAATAAAAACTAGGATCTTTCTGCTGTTCATGGTGTATTCGGGAAACAAGGCTTTAGGATGTGCTTTTATTCTGGCTCCTGGTACAACCAACTGGGATGCCTTGCTTATTTGTAACTACTATTCTCCTACAGGCTCCTATGATTATCGACCCTTCTCAGAATGCGAGATGTTCAGAAATAGAAATCTCTTCCAGCCAAGCTGTGGAACAGGCTCTTTGTAAACAGGCTCTTTGTCAACAGGGTTAAGCTGCTAAGGACAACATGTCAGTTTCACTCTTTCTTGATGGCTTTATTTTAGTATTTTAGTTACACTGCTATCAGTACATGTGACATGTATTTAATAAAATGCTCCTAAAACTAGTAATAAAATGGTTATGTCTATAAATTTTCCCACAAATCAAGAGAAGTGTTCACTTTTTTTTCAAAACGAAAAAAGCACATCTCTCTTTCTCCTTCTCTCTTCTCTATTTGCATCTCACCTTCCAAAGTGCTCTTGGAAGGAAGGGCCAGCCAAGGGGAGGGTCAGGTGGGCGTGTTCTCCTGCAGCTAGTCATGATTATTCTGAGTCATATAGGACATTTATTTCATGTTTTCTTTGGGTGTAAAACTGCCTGCTTCCTGCTGATCCTGTGCTGAAAGTGTTAATCTGCAGTGAAGGCAAAGTTAACAAGGGACATGCCATAAATGGCTCCAGCTGTGTATAATTAACTTTAATACTGCAGAGTAAATGACTTTTATTGGCAACCATGTCATAACTTCATTAAAAGTCATATTTACAGCCCTCTCATATGAAATGAGTCCTCCTGTATTCTGCAATTTAATGAGCATTCATTTTCACCTTGTTCAATTATCTTCAAATCTCCCCCCTCCCCCAAAACACTCTTCCTCTCCCTAGTGTGGGAAGCATGAAGCCAAAATACAATAGGAATGCAATTAGCACCTGGCAGAGGGCTCCTCTTTTAGGGAGCAATTCCCAAACCACAATAAAACTGTTTCTCCTTGTTTTCAATTATAAATAGGTAACTTCCTTACACAAAAACATTAAGTAACAATCATAAAAACGTCAAATTGATTTGACAGAAAGCTTTAGAAGGATTAGGCCTCTGAAAAGAGGTCATGTCTAAACTAATCAGGAACTAAGTCCAAATCTGTTAAAGTGTAAATGCGCTGCGAATAATGATCTCAGAGAAGAGGACAGAAAATGAAGCGAACAATAGATTTTTAATCAAATCTTTTCCATTGCAGCCCGTGTAGTCGGAGAGTACATATCTTACATTTTTTTTCTCCTTGAGTGGTGTATCTAATTAAATGTCTCTCTCTCCAGTTTTACTTCCTTTCACTCCCCTCTTTTCATCTCTTCGCTCACGTTTCAAGGGAAATATCTTGTCTGACCCGTGAAGTGATCTAGGAACTCAGTCTCATGATCTCCAACTCAGCTTTCATTCAATCTCAGATGCCTTCTTAGGGTTTTTGGATATATAGGGAAATTTTGAGTGTAGAAGTACAGGATCAAGAGTTGTTTGTCTTTCACTTTTTTCTTTTTTTTAGAAGGAGGGTCTCACTCTGTCATGCAGGCTGTAGTGCATTTGCACGATCATGGCTCATTGTAGCCTCAAACTGCTAAGTTCAAGTGATCATCCTGCCTTGGCCTCCCAAAGTGCTGGAATTACAGGCATGAGCCACTGTGTTGGCTAAAAGTAGTTTTTTCTTTGTGAAAGTTCCAGTTGATGTACTCTGGTTCAAAGCGAAACTATACTGTCTATATGCATATTAGGAAGAGCATGCTCGGGGGACCCAGGCAGGATTGTATTTTCATCCCCACCACCCACTAGCTGCAGAGCTTTGGAAAATTTAGCTCAACCTTCCTGAAGATAATTTTCATATAAATAGGATTAATTACCATTTTTATGGGGTTATTAGTCTTAAATTAAATAATGTGTCTGCCATTGTGTTCCAAAGAGAAGACATTGAATCAATGCTTTTTCCACCATCAAAATAGAATGTTTGACATTAATGTGTTGGCCTCCAGATTAACTGAGAACTACTCTTGACAAGGATGCATGGTGACTGACAAGCCAGAATCTGTAAAACAGATCTGTCCACCATAAAAGGATGCCGTGAAAGGTAATGATGCCTAACTCAGTCTGGAAGGCAGTGAGAAAAATGATAGCCATGGCTAGCCTTGGACTTGAGGCCATCTCACCTCCCAGACATCCAGTGGTCTAAGGGTCTGAGCAGGGGGGATGGGGAGGGGAGCAGTGCTGGAAAACCATTTAAGCACAGCCAGAACTTACATTTTGGAATGTAAAATGCCCTTGGAAGCTGGCATCATTTTAAACATAATGCCACACGCCAGGGAATACTTTCTGCTGCCAAGCCTGCCGTCTTCAGCAAATTCTTCTGCACAGTTGTGTTGCTGTTCTCAGCCCTGCTACTTTATCTGATTTTAGGCTGACCCTTTATAATGAGCACTTCGGGCTGGAGGTATTGTTTAGGAACACTGTTTCCATCATTCATTTGGGGTTTTAATGAAGCTTAGAAATGCCATGAGCAAGAGCAGCATCTAATGGAATTTTCTTTTCTTTCTGTTTTTCTTCAATGGAAGATCAAGTTTGCTTATAGAGGTTTAACTGGGTTGCAACCAGCATTTAAACATTAAAAACAAAGAATAAAGTAAAGCAGGGTAGAATGGAAAATAAATAAAGTACAATCATATGGAAAAGTATAGACTCATAAAATGTTACATGCACAGTGTGTGTGTGTGTGTGTGTGTGTGTGTGTGTGTGTGTAATGCTGCAAAATATGGCGCCCGAATTTGAAAATCACCAATATAATGGTTAGCACTCCTACTCAATTATCACTAGTCTTGGGGTAAGTTGCGCTGCACTGCTGTGTTATTGTCTTATTGCAGTTTGCTCCTCAAAGTACTATTTATCTTCTACTTCCTCAATTGAGGCAAGGGGGTCTATTTTAAATTAAGCAAGAAGATGGTTGTCTCCTTGTGGATCATTTGAGCTTCTACAGTTAATCAGTCCTAACCCTTTTCAGTATAAAGAAGCAATCATTTGACTGATCAAATTTAATAAAAATCTCAAATACAAAAATTTGCATTTAGATGCAGTGTGCTACAGTGTGTTCCTAACAAGATAATTAATCAGGAGCATGCAGGATGGTATTTGATCGCTCTTTCACCAAGTGTTCCAGGACAGCTTATTTCAAATGTTTTGAAATGGGGGACCTCAGGAGAGTTCCACGGTGAATGTCACAGATATATTCTGGCTCAATCTTTAGTGCAAGTAAGGGGACTAGACAAAAGCAATGCTGAGGATAAGGGAAGATTTTAGGAGGAGGTGCCTCCTGGAAGGGGTTATTGCATTGTTGATTCCTGGCCCAGACTTGTACCTCGTTAAAATAATATTTTTTCTAGTATCTTTGATCTAGCATTTTTCTTGCTCTCTGGTTTCCACTGCCCCTTCTCCCAGAGGCTGAGTTGTAGGAGTGAGGCAATTACATACAATGTCGGAATTCTATTAAAAGTAGACTCCAGGAAGAGCAAAGGGAACAAACAAGAGAGCTATGGATGATGGCAGATCCCTATTGGACACTAGAATTTCAGATCCCCAGTCTGGCACACTGTTGAAGCAGGCAAATAGACCTCACATGGAAACTGTAAGATGCCCTTGCACATTTCCAAACAGATGGCCGGCCAGCAGAGGCATCTGCTCTGACTTCAGGCAGGGCAGGGGAGGCCAGGGAGAATGTCCTCTGGAATCTGGGACAGCTTTTGAAGACCTTCATGACTTTCCACTGCATAGAGGTCACCTCCCTCACTTGCCTAGTCTCCTTTTTCCTTCTTGACTTCTTGATTTTTAAGGACCAATTTGTTGGAAAAGAGAAGGAGGCAAACATATACACAGGTTTTTTTTTCCAGAATTTTTTTTAAAGAAAGATAGAAGGAAATAGGTAAAAAAGGCAAGACAGAGAAATCAAAAGGGAAGGAGGAAGGGAACAGAAAGGAGAAAAAGACAAAGTTCAAAAATTAAAACCCAGTTTTACATTGTGTCTCACTACTTTCTTCTTCATGTTCTGTTATATACATATATATATATATATAATATTACAGCTATACAGATAGATAGAAGATAGACAGGTATACATATAGATATATATTTGCAACTTATTGAAAATGCAGGAGTATGGCCAATTATTTGGCTGTGAGAAGTACTGTAATTAAACAGTGAATGCCCACTGCTACAGCCTTTTCTCTTTTCTTCAAAGAATATAAAGAAATAATAAAATGAGAAGATCCTGCCCTGTTCCACCTGTGGGTTCCACACATTAGGGTATTTAGGGCCAATTTCCTCCCCTGGATTTCTTCTATCAAGACAATCTATGGTCAGGTTTGTTCTTTGATGACATTTCCAGAGGCTCTAACTAAAGTTGACAGATGTCTGTTTTTATAACCAAGACAATTGCCTCCAACATGTTCATTATATTTTAACAAATTATTGGAAGTGCACTGTCCCTGTTGATCAAGAGAAGGTGAGTCAGTCCCCCAAAGGAAGCATATGCTCCAATATGTCCAATGCTTTGTATAGTTGCTGCAAGTCTATGGACAAAATGCCTGTTAGAATCCCAATCCTGCTGAGTAAGCTATGCAATTTTGTGCGAGTTATTTCCCATTTGCTTCATTTTCTGCCTGAAAGAGAAGAGATAATCATTATACCTATCTCATAGGGCTGTTGTGAGGATTAAATGAGTTAATTCAAGTAGCACACCTAGAATGGTACAGATTTTGAATAGTTAGCTTCTATATGATGAGGTGGAGGAAGAAGAAGAGACAAAGGTTTATCCCAAAAGGACACAGACAGTATAAAACAATATAAAACATGGAGTAAACAGAAGTCTTGGACTCTCAGCCCCAGAAGACCATTCATTTGCACTCCGAATTTTCTTTGGAAAAGGAAGGATGATTCAGAAGTTGGAATCAGAAAAAACAATGTGATGGTTAACTTTATATATCAACTGGCTAGACCATGGTATCTAGGTTTGTTTGTTTGTTTTTGTCAAGTACCAGCCTAGAAGAAGCTGCAAAGCCCAGAAGCCTTGAGTAAGGCATAATGCCTTCCACAGTGTGGGTGGGCTTTTTCCAATCAATCGGAGGCCTTAAGAGAAAAAAAAAATGAGGTCCCCCACAAAAAGAAGGAATTCTACCTCCAGGTTGTCTTTAGACTCAAGACTGCAACATCAGTTCTTCCCAGGACCTCCAGCTTGTAGGCCTGCCTTGCACATTTCAGACTTCCTGGACTCCTGTCAAGTTCTAACTGAGGTCCAAGGGGAGCCAGTGGGTGAGTGGCAGTAGCTAGAAAAACACTCAAGGAATCATAGACAGTTTTGACATCGCTTTACTCTCTCTCTGGGCAAGAGCAAGCCTGAGTGCAAACAAGTCCAGGCACGAGCTGAGCCTGGTTGCAAGCCAAGTTGTATGTACAGCATTGGCAGGGTAATTATACCTTTTACAGACCTTAGTGGCTCCAAGCCAAGCACAAGCTCACATGGGTGATCACCTAATGATCCTCATGTGACATGGTTACATAATGTGCAGAGTTGTGTGCCTGCACTCCAAACTTGCTGAGTCATGCTGGACTGGATGTCTGCCTCAGCCTATTCTTGCCCGCAGCACATCCATTTTCTTACACTCCACCTCCTACACCCAGGGGATACATAGGCATTGGATACACAGGTCTGACACATAGGCCTTATACTCCACCCTCTAGGCCGAGGGAGTTCTTCTAGTGGGCAGACATGCCTACAGGGTGGAACCCTGGATCCAGAGGCCACAGCAGTAACACAGGGGGAAACAACTCTAGGTTATGGTGGGCAACCACCCCATGGTGACGTTACCCCAATGTTGCTTTATACATTAAGCCATGTTTTTATTTCCCTACATTTAGGGGCACTGGGGCAGGCAACAACAGGTTACTGTTCATCCCCATAGCTAGTTGGAGGAGGTCATCCTTCCTCCTATAGGTTTTGTTACATGCTTTGGCCCTACATGGGCCAGAGACCAACTAGCCACCTCTGTAGCTTCTAGGTAGTTAACCCCAAGGTTAAGCCTCAATAAACTGCCCAGCTATTGGTGCAGATTACCATAGTTGTCACCTCTTTGGTGATCACCATTCACACTGCCCTGAGTTCAGCCCGTTGGCTACTTTGTCCACACCTGGTATCAAACCATATGGTGTCAGTACTGCAACAGCAGTCCAGGCAGTAGCAGCACCCCAGCTAGACCCATCTGTGTACTATACTTCATCAGGAATTAGGGGGATGCCCTTTCTTCAACAGTGAAGGCTTGAGGTCTAGTAGTACCTCAGGCCACATGGTCTTATCTTGCATTAGGACTACAGGTCCCAAGACCTCTTGCAATTCTGTTGCTAAAGGGCTCGTATTCAGTGTACTTCACTGTTCTAAGTAAGCACCCCACTTTGCTAAAGTGAATGTCTGTGCTGTCCCAGTCCAGGGAATTGTTACTCATGAATGCACCCATCTTGCTATTGGGTAAGTTATCCACACGACTGCAGCCTGTCTGTCACACTCTCACAAGCGTGAAGGGTGGCATATATACCTACTAGCTGTTTCTCTATCAAGGAATAATGGAGCTCAGTTCCCTTCCATAGTTGGGACCCAAAGCCCACTGGCATTCTCGAGTACTCCATGTGCTGTCACAGGCCCCAAATGAAACCATCTATGGTCACATGCACATCTAGCTCAAACAGGTGCCCCTGGTTAACTACCCATAGGTCTTGTGCCTGCTGCAGAGCCCATTTGGCTGCCAGGAAGGCGGTCTCAGCTGCAATATCTTAATTCTAGGCAAGAGAAGCATTGCCACTTCTAAGTCTTCAAGAGAATCAAAGGTTAACATAACATCATCAACAAGACCATGATATATGGTGAGGCTATGCACATAGCCCTGCGGCAACACTGTAAAAGTCCACTGTCACCCATCCCACATGGAGGCAAACTGTTCCTGGCTCTCTGGAGTGATGTCTATGGAGAAAAATGCATTGGCTAAGTCCACTACATAGTGGTACTGTCCCAGTTCCACCACCAAACGGTCCATCAATTCCATGATTGACAGTACAGCTGCATGCAAAGGGGGTGTTACTTTATTCAGTTACCGATAGTCCACCGTCATCTGCCAAGTTTCATCAGGCTTTCTGACAGGCCACACCGGAAAATTGTAGTGGCTATGGGTGCCGTAAAGTATCTGCACCTTCTCCAGCTTTATCAGACTGAGTGGAGTCTCTGGTTGAGATGATGGACCCAGGCCTGCATTCACAGCAGCCTCTAATTCCTTTTCCAAGCTCTGTAGCTGGCCCTTCAGGTGTCCCGCCTGTGCCTGGAGGTCCCCATTAATGGCAGCTTCTAATTGTTTTTCTGAGTTGTGTAGCTGGGCCTCCAGGTGCCCCACCAGCGTCTGCAGGGCCCTTACCCATGCTGCATCCCTCAGGGACTGGGTGTGTACTTCTTGTGGCACAGTCAAAAACGCCCATCCAACTCGGTCAGCAAAAGCTCGCTCCTTCTCAGTGCTTTGTGCTTCCAGCTGCTTCAGCACCTTCTCTATGCTTGTGGGGACCCATCTACCACTCCCTAGGTTTCTGCTAGAGCCCATCTGAGCAGCACAGCTCAGGATCCTGTTTGTGATGACAATTGTCAGGTTCTAACTGAGGTCTGAGGGGAGTCAGTGGGCAAGTGGCAGGTAGCTGGTAAAACACTCGAGGAATTGTAGACAGTTTCGACATGGCTTTACTCTTTCTGTGGGTGCAACCAAACCTGGGCGCAAGCAAGCCCAGGCAGGAGCTGAGCCCAGGCATGAGCCAAGCCATATGTACAGCATTAGCAGGGTAATTATACCTTTTACAGACAATAGTGGCTTTGAGCCAAGAATGAGCTCACATGGGTGATCACCTAATGCGTCTCACATGGTGTGGTTACATAATGTGCAGAGTTATGCGCCTGCACTCCAAACTCACTGAATCACACTGGATCGGATGTCTGCCTCAGCCTATTCTTGACCACAGCACATTCATTTTCCTAGCAGCTTCACAATCACATATGCCAATTACTTAAAGTAAATCTCTACGTATACACATATCCTATTGGTTCTGTTTCTCTCGATAACCTTGAGTAATATACCAACTCCCAAGGAATAGGACAGAGCCCAAATCAGGGAATCAGTAACACATGCACAACTCAGTTTCAGAATTGTTATGGAACAGTGACACTGTATGCCCTCCATTTTCCTGTTTGGAATGAGACTATCTATAGGTTTCTCGTGCCTGTCCCACTATTGTTTGCTTGGTGGGTGTGTCAGATATAACTTGTCTCTTTAGGTCACAGGTCTTCAGATGGAGAGGAACCACACTTAAAGACTCACACCTGAAGAGCTTCATCTGCACCTGGACCTGATTTAGTTGACCAGATCCTAGGCTTTGAGTTGGTGCTACAATTTGATGAGACTTTGGGATCTCAGGACAGGGAATGAGTGCATTGTTTCATGTGTCAGAATATAAATAATTCATAGCCAATATGCTAGTTTTGGGTATTTTTTCCCCAAAGGTCACACTTTCTTATTTGAAAGTTGGGCATCTTGTTCTCCTTATCCAGAATCTAGTCAAGGCTTGTGACTGCTCAGGTCACTAGGATAGGGTGGGCATAGTACTTTATGATTTCTAAGACTGGGTAACAAAAGAAAATTAAATTTCTGTTTAGTTTACTTGGAAAACTCACACGTGAAGCCTTGAACTGCTGTGTAGCAAATCTGGCCATCCTGAAACCACCATGCTCCATAGAGAGACCACATTCTAATTTGCAGTCCTAGCACTGATGCTATCCTGGCCAGAGCACCAAATGTGTGAACAAAGAAGCCTTCAGATGATTTCAGCTTTTAGCCTCAGTCAACTTCAGCCATCAAATATTGCCAGGTAAGTTCCCAGATGTGATGGGGCAGAAATAAGCCATTGACAGTGTTTAGAAAACAGTGATGGTCAAGAAGTCTTCCCACCCTTTGTGTGACAGGAAGCAGCTTAGCACAAAGAACCATCCTCCCCTCATATATTCCAAGATAAAACCCTCTCGATCCCACACCATGACTCCCATAAAACTCGTGGATAACTTCTGTGTTTACCTACTTCTATAAAACCCCAGGCCTCCCTTCTTTTCTCTATGATGGTTCTCATTATTAATATTCCCCCATCCTCTTTTTTTTGGCATTACTCTGAATATGTAAAATCCCATCTGTAATTGCCAGGTGCATTTTGTCCCTTACAGTACCCTCACTGAGCTCTTTTCAAACTCCTGGCCCACAAAATATGTGAGCAAAATAAAATGGTTATTGTTTTAAGGTTTTTTTAGGTTTTTTCTTTTCTTTTCTTTTTTCTTTTTCTTTTTTTTTTTTTTTTTTTTTGAGACAAATTGTCATTCTGTTGCCCAGGCTGCAGTGCAGTGGCAGGATCATGACTCACTGCATCCTCAACCCCCTCCCACTCCCCAGGCTCAAGTGATTCTCCCACCTCAAGCTCCCAAATAGCTGGGACTACAGGTATGCACCACCACATGTTGATAATTTTTTTTGATTTTTAGTAGAGATGGTTTTCCCTATGTTGCCCAGGTAACATAGGTCTTGAACTCCTGGACTCAAGGCATCCTCCTGCTCTGGCCTCCTGAAGTGCTGGGATTATAGGCATGAGCCACTGTACCTAGCCTGTTTTAAGTTTTGAAGTATTCTTTTCTGCAACAAAAATAGGACAGAACTCATAGTCATCTCTCTTTATCCTTCAAAGTAGAAACTTTCACCATGTTAACTGTGGAAGCCAGTATTCTATTTCTCTTACCACATGTACTTATTGGTGTTTCTAATCTGCAGAATTATGACTTGACTTAATCTCATTCAATACATTCAATGGAAATATTTTGTTTATCACATTTTAAATAACCCTGTTTGATTTGTTCTCTTCAGCAGACACATCAATTATCTATATGTTAGACCCTCATTCTTTCTCTTCAATGTATATCATCAGGATTTCATTTTTATCTCTTTCCTCAATTCTGAAATATTTTCAAGTTTGATCTCCATAACACTGATTTAATTTCTGATATATCCAAATATGATCATTAATACTTTAGTGCTTAACTCTGTGATTATAGCTTTAGTCCTTCTAAAATTCTCCTTTTATGGAACACTTGTACATTGCTGGTGGGAATGTAAAGTAGTTCAGCCATTGTGGAAAGCAATTTGTAGATTTCTCAAAGAACGTAACACAGAATTACCATCTGACCCATGACTCCTATTACTGGGTATATACCCAAAGGAATATAAATGTTTCTACCATAAAAATGCATGCCCATGGAGATTCATCACAGCACTATTTGCAATAGCAAAGACATGGAATCAACCTAGGTGCCCATCAACAGTAAACTGGATAAATAAAATGTGGTACAAATACACCGTGGAATACTATGCAGCCATACAAAAGAATGAGATCATGTCCTTTGTAGCAACATGGATGCAGCTGGAGGCCCTTTTCTAAGAGAATTAATACAGGAACAGAAAACCAAATATCACGTTCTCATTTATAAGTGGAAGCTAAACATTGAGTACACATGGACACAAAGAAGGGAACAGTAGACACCAGGGGCTACTTGAGTTGGTAAAGGGCAGGAAGAGGGTGAGAATTGAAAAACTACCTATTAGGTACTATGCTTATTAGCTGGATGACAAAATAATCTGTACACCAAATTGCAATACACAATTTACCTGTATAACAAACTTGAACATGTACCCCTGAACATAAAATTAAAGTTTAAAATAAAATAGATACATTTGCCTTTTACTTTTAAAAAATTGTGTGCTTCTCAGCAAGCTTCCATCACATATCAAATATTAATTTTCAGTTTTACTATTTTATCTCTAATGTCTAATTATATAGAGCCTGTATTCCTTTGAAATTTTGGAGAGTACAAAGTAATATATACTTAAATTTGTTTTCTGCAGTGTCTTTTTAAAAAAAATTTTTTCTATAGTTTGAGTGTTTTGTTTTTCATTTTTTCATGTTAAAGGTGTTTTACTTATTCCACATTTTGTTTCGTTTTCTTTACTTTCAGTTTCCTGTCACTAGACAAAAAAATATATCCAGCCCTGGAATAGTAGTCTATCTGGATGCTGTTAGAATTTTTTCTTCAAATCTAAGGCTTTGAATTTCAAAGACACTTGAATGCCCTAACCACGCTTCTCATGTTTTGTCATCTTTTATTTAGTGTAAATATACAGCCATGAGGCTGAAGCATCTAATCTTGATACATTACATTTTACTATGTGGAATGAAGTTTGTTTCTGAATAATCCTGAGATCAATCTTCTTTTTCTTCAAATTATTTGTTTTGCTTTTTTTTCTCTCATTATCAACAGAAAGAGTAAATAGCTAACTCTAACTCACAGCATATATACACCTTTCTGAGACTTTTCCTACTTATCTCCTCTTCACTGTCAATTCAGCAAGTGCAAGCCCTATCTAACTCCACTCCCCAGTGCTGGATTCCTGAGAGTTTTTCATACTGTAGTCGCATTAGGAAAGAATCTCTAAGCTTGACTTGTGAAGTCCAGACCTCTACCATTCTTTCATAGCTTGACTATTGACCCTACCAGGGAAACTGGTCTTTTTGCACATTTATTTTTATGTTTCACAACATAAATGTAGGGCATGCCTAGGGCTTGGTAACACTGAAGTATTGCTCTTCTATTTTATTATTTAGTACTGTGGAAGTTCCTGACATAAAATATGCAAAATGTTTTGAGAGCCTGTAAAGAGAGGGATAAATTGAAAATTGCTGATTATTAATTATTGTCTTTGAAGGGAAGCCATTTAGGCTTACTCTCCTGTAGCCTTCTGATTAATGCCCTCCTCAGCAGCATTTCTCTGGTGACTTTTTAAAGGTTAAAGTTTAAGCCACATCCCCAAACATCAAACCTTCAGTCAATGTAGCCCAAAAGTAAGAAGAAAGAAAAAATTCTTGGCCGGGCATGGTGGCTCACACCTGTAATCCCAGCACTTTGGGAGGCCGAGGAGGGAGGATCACTTAAGCTCAGGAGTTTGAGACCAGCCTGGGCAAGATGGTGAAACCCTGTCTCTACAAAAAGCACAAAACATTAGCTCTGCATGGTGGTGGTGTCTATAGTCCTAGCTGCTCAGGTGACTGTGGCAGGAGAATCACTTGAGCCCAGGAGGTTGAGGCTGCAGTGAGCCATGTTCCTAGCACTGCACTCCAGCCTAGGCAACAAAGTTGAGAGCCTTGTCTAAAAAAAAAAAGAAAGAAAGAAAAAGAAAAAAAAATTACTGCATCGCGTGAAGGATAATGTTTACTGGACTCCCAAAAGAAGTTCACTTTTACTAGCATCCTCCCATAACGAAAACTGTTTGCAATTTGAATGTTCTTAAACTGATACTTATGCTACCTACCTAGATGGTAATGAGGGAGGAAAAATAAGCAAGGAAACTAAACTCTATAGTTTTTATTTTGGATCTTGAATATGTGTCATGTCATCTTGTGCCTTGCTTTTCAAGATGTGGACCATGGACCAGCAGCATCAGCATTACCTTAAAGCTTGTTAGGAATGCAGAATCTGCATTTTTTGAGTGGGGGCTGACACATACTTTTTCATGGATTTAAAATTTTTTATTACATATATGCCAGAGGATCATTCACTGGGGCCACAAGTCTGCACAGTGTTTTGCAGCTGGTCCTGTGATGACAGAACTTTTCATCTCACCTTTATTGTTCACTATGACCCCTGCATTATCTTCAAGATAAAACAACATGCCATCTTTTCTCCAGTTTGCCTTTTGTTGCTAAATGACCACCACTGGATCTACCTTCTTTCTGAGCTCTGGTGTGCCTTTCTTGACTGTGGCCATTATCATGTCACCCATACCAGCAGCAGGAAGTCTGTTCAGCTCACCCTTGATCCCCTTCACAGAGATGACATACAGATTTTTGGCTTCTGTGTTACCAGCACAGTTGATCATGGTTCCTATTGGAAGACCCAGGGAAATCCAAAATTTTACACCAAGAGAACACACCACATCCTCACTTTGATGTCTTGAATGCTGGAAAGGAGCAAAAAGCAGAATCTGCATTTTTAACATGATCCTCAGGTAACTCCTGTGCACCTTAAAGTTGGAGAGAAATTGCTTTTTGTTTTTTTTTTTTTCTTTTTTTAATTATTATTATTATACTTTAAGTTTTAGGGTACATGTGCACAATGTGCAGGTTAGTTACATATGTATACATGTGCCATGCTGGTGTGCACACCCATTAACTCGTCATTTAGCATTAGGTATATCTCCTAATGCTATCCCTCCCCCCTCCCCCCACCCCACAACAGTCCCCAGAGTGGGATGTTCCCCTTCCTGTGTCCATGTGTTCTCATTGTTCAATTCCCATCTATGAGTGAGAACATGTGGTGTTTGGTTTTTTGTCCTTGCGATAGTTTACTGAGAATGATGATTTCCAATTTCATCCATGTCCCTACAAAGGACATGAACTCATCATTTTTTATGGCTGCATAGTATTCCATGGTGTATATGTGCCACATTTTCTTAATCCAGTCTATCATTGTAGGACATTTGGGTTGGTTCCAAGTCTTTGCTATTGTGAATAGTGCCGCAATAAACATACGTGTGCATGTGTCTTTATAGCAGCATGATTTATAGTCCTTTGGGTATATATCCAGTAATGGGATGGCTGGGTCAAATGGTATTTCTAGTTCTAGATCCCTGAGGAATCATCACACTGACTTCTATAATGGTTGAACTAGTTTACATTCCCACCAACCGTGTAAAAGAGAAATTGCTCTTTTTAATGCCCTTCCTGATGAATTCTAGACAATCCTGAGTTGTCTGAATTGTTTGGGCTGCTCTGTCCACATATGTCCACGAGGTGGTCAGGTAGGTGCACGTGCTCTCGACATCTTTTTATTCTTGCTTTTACTAGGGCTCTGGTTAATTATCTGCTATTGCCAGAAAAACAGTGACTAGCTCCTGAGCCTCGTTGCCCAGGCTTGCATGAATGGCAAAAATGTACATTTTGGAGAGAAGACCTGATGGGGCCAATAAGAATTTTAACATCCTCTAGGTGCTTTTACTACCAAGTAGATGGAAGGTTTTGTTTGTTTGTTTGTTTTTAAATCAACCCAGTGAATGGAGTAGCAGTAAATGGAGCTTTCTCCTGAGTTCTTTTAAAGTAAAATGGCGTTTCTAACCAGGTTCCCTTGCTGAAGATATATAATATGGAACTTCTGGTTACGTGAGCAGCCAAGGCCGTTTCCCCAAACTCTAACCAGGTTAAAGCAAGAAAAGTGAATATTTTCTGCACCCTTGTCTCAAGGAGGGAGTTGTCAGAGGGGTTTTACTGCATAGGTGCAGGATGAAGTACGTGAAACTCCTCCTTGGGGTCTAATTCCTGATTGGAGATCAGGGCACTTACTGGGCTGTTTTAATAAATGCGTAAAAGGAATCACAAATTTACAAAACAGATTCATCACAGGCTACTTTTTACATATTAAAGAATAACAGCTCTTGGTATGCTTTCCTAATCGCATTTAATAAAAAATTGACTTATATGTTAAAAATCTATTCACCTTCCAATCTAAGAACGTACCTATTATGTTAGCTGACACATAACAACTACAAATCTTCATGCATTCATTAAAGCATTCCATTATTGTACCCTATAGGACTAAGATTGCTTTAGAAGCTGTTTTCTTTTTCCCTTTCTCTGACTCTGTTCTGTTTTTTGTTCTCCATTTCCATTCACTCAAGGTCACTGGGTGAAAGTCTGTCCTTCCAGACGGATTCCACTCTATTCCTTCTTTATTCTATTGCCTGCTCAAAATTGTCTGCTTGCCACAGAATTGCAAAAGTCAGTGAAATAAAAAGGTTTCCATATTTTGGCTGACTTTTCACACAGTCATTTGAAAGGAAAAGCTCTATGCTTTCTGTCTGTGGAAGTCCCAGCTTTGTTTTCTGCCCCTGGCTAAACTCCACACTGAGTGACTTCAACTGCTAGAGGTTAATTTTCCTGTAATAGCCTCATTGTGATGGAGGGTTTTGGAAATTAGGAAAATTAGATGCACTACTAATTGGCCTGTCTTGTTTTGGAGCTGCTCCTTGGGTTATAACACAATCAGAGGAGGCTGTAGTAAGGCGGGATCTGATTCCCAAACCAATACTTAGCAAGACAGATACAAGAAAAAAAAATTGGCCTGAAAAGTATCACATACAGTGTGTGAATTTCTTTCTTTTAATTGGCTGGGAAAAGGTACCAGTGAGATATCTTCCCTTTCTTTGGGACCCAAAGCAGCATTTCAACAATTATTCCTGGGCACCTACTGTGTTCAGTTGTGGGCTGAACCAGCAGTAAATGCAAAAAAAAAAAAAAAAAAAAAAAAAAGATATGCTGCTTCCTAATCTCAAAGTGTTTAGCTTGGTGAGAAGAAAACATTAAATCATGTAGTCACATAGGGTGGTTCCAAATTTGCTGAAAGAACAACTTGGATGTACAAAGAAAATGATCTTGATTTTTTTTCGGTAACACATGTGATTTTTGTGACAGATACCACTCCACTGGGTAGCAACGGCACTTCAACCTGTCAGATAATAATGCCATCTTTTCTTTTGTGTGTGTATGTGTGCGTGTGTCTCAAAGACTTTTTTTTTAATTTTTACTTTTTTATAATTTTAACTTCTGTTTTGGATTCGGGGGTACATGAACAGGTTGGTTACCTGGGTATATTGTATGATACTGTAGTTTGGGGTATAATTGATCTCATCACCCATGTACTGAGCATTGTACCCAATGGTTAGTGTTTTGACCTTTGCCCCCCACCCTCTCTCCACTCTAGTAGTCCCTAGTGTCTATTATTCCCATCGCTATGTCCACAAGTTCTCAATGTTAAGTTCCCACTTATAAATGAGAAGATGTAGTATTTGGTTTTCTGTTCCTGCATTAATTTCCTTAGGATAATGGCCTCTAGCTGCATTCATGTTATTGCAAAAAACATGATTTCATTTTTTATGCTTGTGTAGTATTCCATGGTGTATATGTACCACATTTTCTTTATTCAGTCCGCCACTGATAGGCACCTAGGTTGATTCCATTTCTTTGCTATTGTGAATACGGCTGCGATGAACATGGGACTGCATGTGTCTTTTTGGTAGAATGACTTATTTTTCTCTAGGTATACACTCAACAATGTAATTATTGGGTCAAATGGTGGTTCTCTTTAAAGTTCTCTGAGAAATCTCCAAACGCTTTCCATAGTGGCTGAACTAATTCACATTCCCACCAGTGTATAAGCATTCCCTTTTTTTCTCAGCCTTGCCAGTATCTGTTATTTTTTTATTTTTGTTTTATAGGACCTCATGATTCAATAGTAGGTTTTTAATAATAGCCATTCTGACTGGGGTAAGATGGTATCTCAAGGTGGTTTTGATTTGCATTTCTCTGATGATTGGTGATAGTGAGCATTTTTCCATTTTTGTTAGCCCTTGTATGTCTTCTTTTGAGAAGTGTCTGCTCCTATCTTTTGCCTATTTTAAATGAGGTTATTTGGTTTTTGGTTGTTCAGTTGTTTAAGCTCCTTATAGATTCTGGATATTAGACCTTTGTCAGATGCATGGTTTGCAAGTATTTTCTCCCACTCTGTAAGTTGTCTGTTTTCTCTTTTGATAGTTTCTTTCGCTGTGCAGAAGCTCGTTAGTTTAATTAGGCCCCACTTGCCAATTTTTGTTTTTGTTGGAATTGCTTTTGAGAGCTCTGTCACAAATTCTTTCCCAATGCTAATGTCCAGAATGCTGTTTCCTAGGTTTTTCTTCTAGGATTCTTACAGTTTGAGGTCTTACATTTAAATCTTTAATCTATCTTGAGTAAATTTTTGTATATGGTGAAAGGTAGGGGTCCAGTTTCATTCTTCTGCATATGGGTAGCCAACTGTCTCAGTACCAATGGAATCTTTTCTGAAAGGTCTAGGTTTCTATACAAAGTTTTCCTCCCAAACATAAGAGTATAGTAATAGTTTAATAGTAACTTTGGATGATTGAGTCTCTTCAAGTAATAGTTCAGTCTTTTAGATTTCATTTTTCCCTTTACTTTGACTGAGTGGTATCTGGATGTGAGAAGGGGGCTCTGCATTTTTATGGAAGTTGAGGAGAGTAATAATTGACCTTGGATATACCTGGATTTATCTAGGTCATCCCTAGATCCCTATGAGGAGTTACCAGTTGTTTTGCTTTCTGGTCTAGTCCCAGTGAGGGGTGAATGGTTGTATCTGCCCTTTGAAGTAAGCTGGTGTTATTAACATTGGCTTCATTTTTGAGGTCTCAGCAAAGAGCTGTCTCTTTTCCTGAACAAGGCCTTCTCCATTTGCCATTGCTCTCAACCTCTCTTCATCTCCTCTAGAACATGTAGGGCTTTATGCATCACAAGTTTGCCACGCCCAGTCTGCAGGGAGCCTAGGACATAATTTCAATCCCAGCTAGTTATCCCAGCTTCACTACTCACCCTCCCATACCATCATTCTCATATTATAGGGAATATAGCCCTAAAGTAAAGGCTTTTATTTTACTAAGGCCATAGAAAACTCCAAGATATGGCCGGGGAAATAAGTCAGTAGCTTTGATTTTCCTATACTTTATAGATATTGTTAAAGTTGCCATTGTTGAGTTTAGACAAGAACAATATCATTAATGTCTGATTTCTCACTCTTACTTTTTTTGTCTCTCGTCTTCATTCCTCTGGTTGAAAAGGAAGGACTCAGAATTTGAACCTTCTCTAAATCATATATTTCTTCTATCTTGGGTATGTTTGCCCAAGTCATTGTTGGCAAAAGGAATCTCTTCTCTGTTCAATGTAAAACACCTTGTAATTGGATCCTTTAGGTATGATTTGTGGTCTGCTAAGCGGGAATTTATCTATTAACATGAACTGAATTTTTTACTTTTACCTTGTTGCAAAATCCAACTTGGATATCAGAAGCTTAATGTAAACTCCACCTCTGTATGTAGGAGCAGTTTAAGAGCACAAGCTCTGAAACGAGACCACTGAATTTGGATCTCCACTCTCACTTACTAGATTTGTAATCTTGGGTAAGCTCTCTATGCCTCAGTTTCTTTATCTGTAAAATAGTAATAATGCCATCTACATGAAAGAGTTCTTCTACAGATTTTATGACTGTGCATATGTAAAGTGCTCAGAACAGTGACTGGAACATAATATGCACTATAAAGATGGTGGCTATTATTCTGTGAATTTCTTCTTGAACAATCCTAATGGATACTTATGGAAAGAAAGAAGAGAGTAGTGGCCAGGCGTCATGGTTCACGCCTATAGTCTCAGCATTTTGGGAGGCTGAGGCAGGAGAATACCTTGAGGCCAGAAGTTCAAGACCAGCATAGGCAAAAAAGACAGATCCCTATTCTACCCTCCCCCCACCAAAAAATAGCTTGGCATGGTGGTGCATGCCTGTAGTCCCAGCTACTCTGGAGGCTGAGGAAGGCGGATCGCTTGAGCCTGGGAAATTGAGGCTGCAGTAAGCCATGATGGCATTAGTGCACTCCAGCCTGGGCAGCAGGGCAAGACCCCATCTCAAAAAAAGAAAAAAAGAGAGAGGGGGAGAGAGAGAGAGAGAGAGAAGGGAGTGGAGTATGTTAAGGCAGGGAGTTGGTGAGGCAGTTGATAACAAGAAGTATAAGAGAAAATTGCATAAATGATTTTTAAATATCACTTCCGTATACTTACATGAAATAGTTAAAGAATAGTGGAAGGGAACATGTAATTAAGCACTAACTTTTATTCTTTCTATTGCATGTACTGCCAGTATTCAGAAAAAGGAGAGGGAAGCAATTTTAGTGGCAGTGTTCAGGGGAAATTTTATAGAGGCCTAGGAAACGAAAGAATGAGTAGGGTTTGGATGAATAGAGAACAAGTGCAGAGCCTGAAAAGATATAAATGAAAAGATTTTTATCTTTATAGGCAATATGTAAAATTGAGTAGACTTTGTTATTGTCTTTGCTGACTTCTTCATTTTATTCCTTGAAGATAGTTCAGAGGAATGAAAGGGAATGGATTAATAGTTTTCTCCTTGAGTGGAGGTGAGATTGCATTAAGTCAGTGTATTCTTGGCTACATGGCAAGTGGTAGGCTAACTAAGGTGGTGAGTTGCATGTTCTCTGGTGATCTGATTCTGTAAGAGGAGGGTTATCAGATGATGTTTCTTCTTCCCTTTTTAAAGGAAATTGTAGGAGGGGACTGGTGTGCTCTGAGCAACTTCAAAGCCACTCAGTCCATGAAGGTGAAGGCTTTCTTTTCTCTCTTGCCCTGCGGCCTTGTATTTTCCTTTCTCCCACACCAGATACTGACCCTGAAAAGTGTTTATTTCACCCCTGAGTTTCCCTCAGGTTTCTTTTTGTCTTGCAGCAGACTCAAGTCCAGAATGAATGTTAAGTAATTTGCTGAGAAGAAATAAGTTACAGTAAGAATATTGTTTAACCCCTTTCTGACCTTAAACCCTTGTAAACCATCATGACCAGAACTATGATCCAGTCTAGGACTGAAAATTACTCCTGGAAAATAACAGCATGAGTAAAAGTGCTCTCTTAAATTAATTCAAAGCCTTTAGACAATTTTTGCAGCTTTTTTTTACTTTTTTTGGAAAATGCAAAAAGAAAGAAAAATGGGGACTGGATTGCAATTTAATCACCTAGGATACAATTGTTTCTTCTCATTATAGCCATGCTAAAAATCCAACTTAGCCAGCCCTTCAGTGACTCTCCTATTACTACTGTACCCAGAGAAAACCCAGAGCATAACATTCTACCTAGAGTTCCAAGAAGTCCTTGGGCTCTAGTGCATTAGCCTTAATATTCTGTGTTTGGGTGCAAGTGAATGTTGCTATTTATACATTTGTCTCAGTAAGAGTCTCATGATTATTTCTAAGGGGAGGAAAAATCCATGGAGTAGCAAAGTCTATCAGCAGGAATTCTAATCTCATTTTACAATTCTATAAGAAATTGTCATTGAAAAGGCAAATTCCCCCAAATTTGATCAAGGGGGCTTGCCAAGATCCCAGCAAGTGTCTTGAGAACTGCCAGAGGAGCACCAGTTATTAGACAGATTTTAATTTGTGCAAATCCATTAACAAAAATCCCTAATTAAAAAAAAAATCAATGGATGCCTATGACATTAACCAGGAAAATCTAATAGAGGGCCATTAAATTTTTTTCTATTCAATTAACTTGAACACAACACGATGGACTCAACAGATACTTTAATTAGATGCATATGAAAAGAAATTTTGCAAAATTAAACAGACCCTGTATTTGCAACTGATATGAGGAAAACTGCCGTAAAAGATTTGCTCAAATCCCTAATGACTGGTAATTTCCTTGAGAGGGACATGAATTCTTAGACAATATCCTTACAAATCAATCTTTCCCCAAGAGGCTGTCCTTTGTCAAGAAACAGTACACTGTTCTGCTTGCTTCTTTTTCAATTCTTTCTTCTGAGCAAGATAGTCATGTGAAAAACACAAAAGGCAAGCTTCAAGGGACTGTTTACCAAACTCACTATTCCAAGCACCTCACAGTAAAAATGGCCCAAAATAAATGGCTCTAATTTACAGGGTGAATTTGTGTCTGAGACTGCCCCAGACAGTCTCAATGTATGCTTGTTGCCTTGGCATAATTATTAATAGTTCTCCATTTTGCTCTAAATAGTGTGCTGGGTTGGTCAATAAATTATATAGTCATTCTACTAATTATCAGCTGTCCCACTACATGTTTCACACTACTAAGCCAGCCCTTTCAACTGCTGGTGGAAATACAAGATTTCTCTGCTCAAAAGAAGAGGCTAAGGTATGGGAATTTGATGAGTACCCATGACCGCTTATTGGAGAGGCAAATTGACATTCGCCGCCTACCTCATTTAGTTGCTCCCCACAACTTTAACTCCAATGCTTTTACACTTAAGATTAATGTTGAAACCTTGTGAACGGACTTAGCATAAAGCCTACTACAGAGGTTCTCAAATCTGAGATGTTTCTCTCCTCTTTAAAGAGTTATCCTCATCTGAAACAATTTACTAACAACATATTACATACGTTTGAAGTGGAGAGCTATACGTAAAATGTTACATCATCCTTATGGAAGCCAGGGTCCAAGGTGGTCCCTCAATGACATCCTAATATTCATGCTCTTTTGTGATTTCTGCCCCATCCATTGTACAAAGATTGGTCTTTGTGATTAATAAATCAATGATGGTTTGTCATTCTAAGGTTAGGTAATAAAAGATTGATATTTCTATTTTATATGCTCTAATGTTTACCTGATCACCCCCTGTTGTCCGGATTATTTATGCTGGAGGAAGACATGCTATGAGCTGGATTCTCCAGCTCTATTTGAGCCTTAGACAACAGCTTCATGAAACTTAGTGGGAAACCCTGAGCCTGGACAACTCAGATTCTTATCCCTCAGAAACTATATAAGATAACAGATCTCTGTTGTTGTACACTGCTAAATTTGGGGGGGTAACTTGTTATGGAGAAATAGCTAACTGATACAGTTAAAATCCCTGCCTCCTGGGGGATGAGGCAGACAAGTGCCCAAAACATTAGTATCAGATTTCTTGAAATACACAGAGATAATGTGGACATAATCCATTTATCTATTCATTTACCAAACATTTATTAATCACAATGTTCCAGACACTGTACCATGTACTAAGTACCTGGTACCTGATACTGTACTAGATACTGTATCAAGTACTTATTAGACACTGTACCAGGTACTAACTATTTAGTACCTGCTACTGTACTTGATTCTGTACCAGATCCTAAGGATATAGGAATGAGCTGAGTATATAAGGATGAGCACTCGCCTTTGTAGGGGTGAGAGTCTAGTAAGATCTGGGGAAGTTAGAAAAATTATCAATCAGTTTCCAAGTGCATGTCTATTTGGAAGGGCAAGTATGTAAAAGTAGACATAAATCCATTAAATGTTAAACATATTGTGAACTTTTAAAATTCTTGGCTGGGCATGGTGGCTCCATTCCTGTAATCCCAGAACTCCAAGGCAGGAGAATCACTTGAGCCCAGGAATTCAAGAACAGCACAGTGAGACCTTGTCTCTACTAAAAAAACAAACAAACAAACAAACAAACAAACAAAAAAACCGGCACGGTGGCACATGCCTGTAGTCCCAGCTGTAGTCCCAGTTACTCACTACCTGGGGGCTGAGGCAGGAGGATTGTTTGAGCCCAGGAGGTTGAGGCTGCAGTAAGCTGTGATCGAAGCACTGCACTCCAGCCTGGGTGACAGTGAGAGCCTGTCTCAAAATAAATAAATAATGAACAATTTAAAAATAAATATTTTATTTTTACTACTTAATTTATGCGTGCATATATATATATACCAGTCAAAAATCAAGTGATTTTCCTCAATGATAGAAACATTTGACACTAGTTAATAAATTTAGGAATTGTTTTCCCCAATTTGGAGAGTTACCAATATAAAACTATGATGTTTAACACTGAGAGAAGTTTGCATATTAATATATGATAGACTGATTGGTTTTAGCTGAGTACTGAATACATGGTGATAAATTCTATCTGGTGTTAATTAACATATGGCTTAACCAAGAAGAAGAGGGACGGAAGGCAGTCAGTGAGGGAAAGCAGCCCTGAAATTTTGGTATAGCTTCTAAATCTGATCATAAAAATGGGAGTCATGGCTATTTAATCTTAAATTCCAGATTCAACGCTGACTTCTTCAATGGTCTAAAAGAGGCAATTTACTGCTTCATATTTCTGTCCATTAGTGTACATTAAATGGAGATAATAATACCTAGATAGCTATAGCAGGAAGGTTTCAAAACTAAATCTCACAGTGCTGGAAAAGACTTCTGCAAGAGAGAGTGATTGCTGAGTAGGAATTTGTCTCTTCCTTTTCTGTGCTGCGTCAGCACAGTTTTAAGGAAATCTATGGCTGTGATTGTGAGATCCACATTCACTGAGTTGTGCTTCCCTCTGCTTTGAGAGTCAGGTTGATTTTCCTTCAAGGTAGGACATTACTTCCACTTGCATTGCCACGAATGCCCTTGCTCCCCACACTAATGAAGAATCAGTGCTGACAACTCCAAAGTAATCACCATTCTTTTCATCTTCCCTTTTCTCCCCAAAGCTTAAACTAATAATAATAACCATTTTAAAGCTTTCTCATGGGAAACTTGAGCATGACTGGAAGGGAAATCAATTGTTCTTAGGACGGCTATTATTGTAAGAATTAATCACCGCTATTTGCAATTACTGTACCATACAATTATCACTAATATTTAGGCCACTCTGACTGCTGCCAGAGACTGCATTGCCTTTGCTGCTATTTCCACAGAACAGAAAGGAATACTGAGAAAATAAATGAAACCAAAGCATAGAGATGACACGTTGAGGGGATTGGATTTTTCCACTGTCGGGCCAAGATGTATTCAACAACCACTGCCTGCGCACGTTAGAACAGCAACATGCTCAGAGCTGGAAGTTTTCCTCGTAAAGAAAAGAAGACAACTTAAATAGGTTGAAGAGAGTAAAAATTAAAATCATTCTCAGCCTTAAAATCTATTTTATGAGCCTGCACAACTCAATTCTTCTAAAGCATATGATTCTTCATCATACCAATAAAACTCCCAAAACTTCCAAAATACTCCTGCCACTCCCCACTATGAAATGAGCATCTTGCAATATACCAGTAAGACTGCCCATGGTTTATCACCCCATCTGTGCCAGTGAGAGATACTTGGCTACCCTAATGGAGGAAGAGTACTTAGGCCTTAGATTTCACCCAACAATAAACAAATTACAAGTCGATGTTTCTCATCTATTTTGTCCAGCATCAATTTTGAATTTAAAAATATTTAAAACTTTTTACACTTTTATACTTGAATAACTTTAGACTTACAAAAAACTTGAAAAAAATGTATAAAAAATATCTGTATAACCTTCACCCAGATTCCCCCCAACACAGTGCAATTATCAAAATCAAGAAATTAACACTGAATTGACTGCATTATTTAATCTACAGCCCTGCACATTTCATTAATTTTTCAATTTCTCTGTGGCTCAGGTTAAACCCAGCATTTGGTATTGTCAGTATTTTTTATTTTAGTCATTCTGATTGGTGTGTAGTGGTATCTTGTGGTTTTAATTTGCATTTTGCTCATGACTGATGATGTTTAGCATCTTTTCCTATGCTTCTTTTTTAATTTTGAGGAAGGCCTATTTACTAATTTTTCATTCTATGAATCCTACTTTTGGGGTCACATTTAAGAATTCTTCACTTCACCTTAACTCCTGAAGATCTTTGCATATTTTTTCCTAAAAGTTTTATAGTTTTATGTTTTTCATTCAAGTCCATAATCCATTTTGGGTTAATTTTTTGTCTAAGGTATAAGACTTATGTTGAAGTTTACTTCTGTTTTCAATTCAGAAATGTTCACTTGTTCTAGCACAGTTTCTTGAAAAAGCTGTTTTCTCCATTAAGCTGTTTTTCACTTTTGCCAAAAATCAGTTGGGCATATTTGTATAGGGCTATTTCTGGGTTCTCTGATTCATTACATTGATCTATGCTCCCATCACATAATCAATACTTTGATTACCTTCATTAATCATCCATATTCTTGATTACTGTAGCTATACAAAGAATGGAATCATTTCTCCTATTCATCTTCAAGATGGATTTTTCTCTTCTAGTTCTTTTGATTTTCCACGTAAATTTTGGAGTAGTCTTGTTTATACCCACCAAATATCTTCCTGTTATTTTGACAGGAATTATGGTAAACTTGTATATCAGTTTGGGGAGAATTGACATCTTTACTACACTGAGTCTTCCAACTTATGAACACAGGGTATCTCTCCTTTTGTTCCCTTCATCAGCATTTTGTAATTTTCAGCATGCAAGTTTTATACTTATATTATGAAATGTACACTTGTCTTATTTGCTTTTTTTGGCTTGTAAGTTGTACTGTGTTTTCAATTATGGGGCTCATGCTTTTGTTACTAGCATATAGACACATAATTGATTTGACTTTTATATGTTTATTTTGTTCCCTGTGACCTAGCTGAACTAATTTGTGAGCTCTAGGAGGTTTGTTCTGTAGATTCTTTCGGATTTAGTATGTAGAAAGTTATGTCATCTGCAAATAGAAACAGTTTTATTTCTTCCTATTCTCTACATGTGTATATTTTATTACCTATTCTTGCCTTATTGCATTGAACAAAACTGCCAGCACTATGTTGAATAGAATTGGAAATCCTTGCCGTGTTCCCAATATTAGGCAAAAAGCATTCAACCTTTCACCAACTGTAACGTTAGCAGTAGTTTAGTTGAATATGTTCTTTATAAGTTCAGGAAGCTACTCTGTATTCATATTTTTCTGAAAGTTTTTATCATAAATGGGTATTAAATTTTGTCAAAATCTTTTTCTGTATCGACTGACATGATCATGTGATTTTTCTTATTTCACCTGTTAATATGGTGATGTTAATATGGTTAATCAATCATTGATGGATTTTTAAATATTGAACAGGCCTTGAATCCATGGAATGAATTTGAATTGGTCATAATTTATAATTCTTTTTATATATTGCTGGGTTTTGTTTACTAACATTTGTTAAGAACCATTGTATCTATATTAGTGAGAGATATTTGTGGGTAGTCCATCCTTCCTTCCCTTCCTTCCTTCCCTCCCACCCTTCCATTCTTCCTTCCTTCCTCTCAACCTATCTTATGATTTCCATCAGCTATCTGCAATTCCAATTCAACACCATAAGATTTGTTATAGCCTTTCCCTTTTCTTTCTTTTTAACTTTTTCCTCTGACACCCGAGTCTCAGTATGTATAAAAATTATTTATTCAATCATAGAATATACACACAACAATTTAAGAATGTGTAACCTGTACCTCCTTGCAAAATAAATTATTAATATGATTATGATGCTTATGTACAGTTCTTACCTCTTACCTTGGAGATTATAATCAAAATACTGTTTCCCAATGTTACTTACCTTTCCTTTCCAATCCCTCCAGTGTGGTTGTTTTTCACATTTAACAGAGTTAGAATCATTTGTTTGTGTTTTGATTCTATTTTGAGTTTAACTCTCATTTTCATTGGATTTTGATTATTTACTTACCCCGGGTTCCGACTACTCCATTCTGATTTCTCTACCTCTTCCTCCCCTCCCATCCACACTCTGTAAGTAACTAATATTAGTATTTTCCAATTTGCTCTTTATTTCCATTTCCACTGATTCATGCACACCTTTGTATGTTGACTTCCTTCTTACACAAAAGTAACATACAGATATTTTCTTGAACTTTGCTTTACTTAATATATTCTGGAAATCCTTCCATCTCTGCTCATAGAAATCTTCCTCATTCTTCTTAAAGGCGCATTATATTCCACTGTGGAGATGTATCATAGTTTATTTCAGTATTCTCCCATGTGTGGATATTTAAGTTGTTTCTAATTCTTTGAGATTACAAATAATATTTCACGGAGTAACCTGTGCAAGTGTATTTTTGTATTGTTCAAAGTATACCTTAAGGATAAGTTACTAAAACTGGGTTATTGGAACAAAAGGTAACTGACTATGTACTTAATGTCAGTTATGGCCAAATTCTTGCCCAGAAGGGTTGTCTATGTTTGCATTTTACATTCCCACAGCAATATATGAGACCATTTGGTCCCGAAAGCCTCACTAACAAGAATATATTATCAGATTTGGGAAAAGTACCAATATGAAAAATGATAAATAGTATTTTTATGTGGTTTTGATTTATACTTATATCATTATAAATGTGGTAAAATGCATATTTGCAGGAAATTATTTAATGGTTTTGTGAATGGTCTGTTTATGTATATCCTCATTTTTTTCTGTCAAGTTTCTGGTCTTTTTCTCTTCAGTTTAAAGGGTTCTATATATTACCAGGATAGCAATAAACTTTAACTGTGATGTGTGTTCAGTTGTTTTCTTCCAGTTTCCCAGTGGCTTTTTTTTTTTAACTTGTTTACGGCGTTATTTTTTATTTTTTATTTTTTCCATGCTTATATCAAATGTATTATGTCATTACATTTATTATCTTTTCTTATATTCTTTTTTTTTTTTTGACGGAGTCTCACTCTGTCACCAGGCTGGCATGTAGTCGCATGATCTTGGCTCACTGCAACCTCCACCTCCTGGGTTCAAGCAATTCTCATGCCTCAGTCTCCCAAGTAGCTGGGACTACAGGCACGTGCCACCACGCCCAGCTAATTTTTGTATTTTTAGTAGAGACAGGGTTTCACCATGTTGGCCAGGATGGTCTCGATCTGTTGACCTTGTGATCCATTTCAGCCTCCCAAAGTGCTGGGATTACAGGCATAAGCCACCGCACCTGGCCTATCTTTTAAGTTTAAGCCATATTTAAAAAGCTTTTTCCTACACTTGAGGCTAAAGAGAAATATACCCAAGTTTTTCCTATAGTACTTGTGTGGTCTTATTTTTTACATTTAGATCTCTGATCTAGTTTTATCTTTTCCCAAATGGCTCCCATTTGTCTTAATGCTGTTGTGAAAAAGTTTGTTTCCTTAGTTATGTGAGATACTGCATTTGTCATATACCAAATTTGCACAAGTACTGAGGTCTAGTTCTGAACATTCAATCCCATTGCTCTGTATACCTAGTTACACTCTAATATCACACTGTCAAAACATATACTTGCTAATACCCTATGTCTCATTTTCTTGCTAGAGGATGTGCACTTATGAAGTGTCTTCTGAACTATGACAACTTACGGGCCGGACAGGAGCCCCTGGGCTGTCTTACTTCCACTGGCATGTGACTTTGTCTCCTAGACTTTCTAAGGCTCAGTTATAATATCTGTAAATTTGAGAGAATATTATATATCTCAAACATTTGTGAGAATTACCAGAATATACGTGAAATTTCACTACTAACTATTATTACCAGAGTAGTAATACATGATGGTGTTTACAAAGCCAGATCCTGTAGTACGCAGAGATGACTTCCGCTCTGGCATTGAGTGTGTAACCTTGAATCCTAGATTTCTCATGCCCAAATGGAGAAAGCAATTGTAACGATATTGACAGATTGCATTTACTATAATAACATATGTAACACACTTAATACAGTGTCTGACACATAGTTATTGTTTGGTTAATATTAGATTTTTTTCCTTTACTGCTCTAGGGATGTCACTCATGACTTTTGGAATGAGAGAGTATTCCATGAGAGAGCATTCCATTTCCAGAATTTCAGAGGTATCTGTAGACTTTATTCTGTGCAGACACCACAAAGAAGCATCCACTTCTGTGAAATTTGACATATTTCATCATCAGTTTTATGAAAATATACATATAAATAAATAACTTGCTTTCTAAAGGGAGCCTTTAAAAAATTGTTTTGGTACCTTGTAGACACAGTGCCAGTCTCTGTTGCCCCAACCACATGTGTTTTGTGACATTATCTCCTGGTCTCAGTTCAGTGCCTAGAGCACATATCAAACAGCTTGACTCAACTGTGGTATATAGAGCCCTAAAACAGACTGCACACTTGGGGAAGCCACTGCATGCTTCAAATTTTGAGAATCTTGCTACATTGGGTCATCACTCCTTTTCACGTTTTGGGTCACAGAGCCAGGCCTTGGACTTTCTAGAGGTAGTTTAAAGCAAAACCAGTTGATTAGAGATGATTTGCATGTTTTCTGCTCCTTTCAAATTGCTCTTTTCTGCAAAGGTTAATTTTAAGGGAAATAAAACAAGCCCAAACATTTCTGTTTTAAAGTGAACTTTTCAGCCTAATGTAAACCTTGTCTTTATTGACTGGTCCTCAAACATATGAATATACTGGAGACTTAATTCTGTATGGAGAATTTCAATTATAATATTTCTCCATTTTTATATACTTGAGAATCAAGGATTAGATTAAACATTTATTTCCTGTCACTCTTTCTTTTCTCCTAACCTTGTTTCTCCTAGCCTTCTGCTTGGCTGATCATAGAAAATGTTTTGGAGTCTTTCCCATTGACCTCATGAAACTTATCCTTTATTAATACCCATCGGCATCCAACAACTTCAAGGTGATAGGAGAACAGGAATGGCATTAATAATTTAGGACTGAATAACTAACTAGAACAGAACACTTCACTTCACCTCCATACCTTCTCTCGACAGCATGGGTGAATTGCCCGTGCCAAGAAAAACAGGGCAAGGCACTGACTGAAATGCAGAGATGGATCCACCTAACAGAAAGAATAGGTCAGCTGGGTTTTCTGATACCTGTTTTCTACCCAGTGAAAAGTACTCTTCATGAAACTGCTTGTGAATAACAAGAGATCATGATGACTCTCTAGTTTGGTGCTCTCTTAATCATAGGAGAAAACTGAGGCTCAGAGAGGTAAAATAATTACTCCAAGGTTATCCAGGGACCTGATGGATGGTTCAGAGCATTTTCTAGGACAAAATAGTCATTTTGAATGACTTTCTTTTTAAGGGAATTTAAGGGAAGTAACACATATCTTGAAACTAAGATTTTCACATAGGTTTATCCTAGTGAAATTTTCAGAGCTGAAACTTCATCATACTAGAGAGGAGAAAATGTGTAAAACCACTTAAAAACTTTTCTGCAAGATCCTCAGTATGACTGCAGTGGTTTTCCTCAACTTCTAGGCCCACAAGACTCATCGAACCCACCTCCTGGGTCTGCAAGATCCCTCAGGCCCACAGTATATCCCAATTCATTTCTTTCTGCACTTGACTGACACATATGTCCACATCAATCTGCTAGAATTTTTCATATACTGATGTAAACAATCAACTTACATTGTACTCACATAAGAATCTTCCCAACTAGATTAAAGTTCATTGTCCATAGAGACTACATGTTTTAATTACTTCTAGGTCCACGGAGCCTAATTTATTGTTCACATCATAATAGATGTTCAGTAAGTACATGTTAATATACTAAGACGTGCTTATTTTTATGGGTGTCTATGATTATATTGCACTAGATGTAGAGAAATAATCCAGTTGCCTGAGGAGTTAGACCTAGAAACAAATGAACCCCTTCGTGTATAAGTGTCCTCTTGAGAAACCTTGAATCCCCTATAGTATTAATTATTTCTAGATTTGAAAAATTCTTCTGAGTTTACCTACATGCCTTTCTCAAGGCACTTAGAAGCATTCCTGTAAATATGTAACTGTTATTCAACTATCGATTTCTGAAGATTTTCATATCCTATTACAGAAAAGAGCTAATGAAAGGGCATCTGAGTTGTTAAGCAAGTTCATTCCGAGTGACAGATCTGTATTCTAGTAGGGAGGAAATCCTATCATTCATTAAAATGTTTCCAATAAGGCCTAATGAATGCATTACCGTTAAAAATAATCCAATCTGCCAGATGATTGATTTGAACCACAATATGGAGGCTGGCAGCTAAGTTTCTTTCCTTTATCTCCCAAACTTTTCCATGCAATAAAGATTAATTCCTTTTATTGTGTTGGTGAAATAATAATAGAGTCATAAAACATAACAGAAAAAGAGGAAGTTGACAAAGTGTGTGTTTGATTAATTGCCTTAATAGATTATAGGCGCTGACTGAAGTGTTTTTATTTCCCAAGGCTCATTTTTCAATGTTTGAAGATATAATACATATATATATATGTGTATATATATATATATATATATATATATATATATATATTTTCCAACCCCTACTCCATGAACAAAAACTAAAACACAAAAGGCATGGGTCAGAATTACTCAAAGCATGAGGAGTTTAATATCTGTTTAGAGAGTATTTAGGTGATTGCCAGCTGACTGGGTTGGCTTATCAGCCAGGACAGGAGAACAATTAACAAAGAAACTTGGCTTGGTATTTAAGACTTTGGACTTTCTTTTCTCTGGTGATGTCTAGCCTTTCTCTCCCTCTCTCTCTCTTTTTTTGAGACATGTTCTCACTCTGTCACCCAAGCTGGAGTGCAGTGGCTCAATCACTGCTCACTGCTGCAGCCTCAAACGCCTAGGCTCAAGTGATCCACCTACCTCACCTTTCCAAGTAGCTGGGACTACAGGCATGCACCACCATGCCTGGCTATTTTTTTATTTTTATTTTTGTAGAGATGAGGTCTCAATATGTTGCCCAGGCTTGGTTTCTCTCATACAAGACAGAAGTTCCAAATTTCTTGGAAAAAACACAAGCACCATTCTCAGTGGCATCTGCTCCTGAATTTTTTTAACCCTGGCCTCAACCCACATGGGATGTCTTCATGGGATCCTGTGAGGATCTCAAAGGTCAAGAGATCAAGTAGAGACTCAAGAGCTGTCCAATGAGCTATGTCCAGTTGGTGGAGGCAACGTCAGTGTTCAAGGCTTACAGAGCCTTTTCTCTCTTTCTGCTCTATTTTTTAATCTTAAACTATGTGATTTTCCCTACCAATCTGGATTTATTCACTTTTTCATTCATTTATGTTTATCATTTGTCTACCATGTGGGAGGCCCTTGGATACAACAAAAAACATGAGACACATGATTGCTGTCCTCAGAGAATTTTTAGTCTATTCAGATAAACAGACATTAAAAACATCACTTCAAAAAAATCATGATGAGTGTTGTCATGGTGGGTATACAGGGAAATATAGGAAGATACATCATAAGTGAGTAGACCTAACCTCCTCTAAAACTCAGGAAGACAGATCACATATGGACAAGGATGTTTAATCTCAAACCTAAATATCGAGGAGGACTTAGCCAGGCAAAGTTGTGTTATGTGGTAATGGGTGGATGGTTTACTTCTTTCTTATTCAGAAAACTGTAATATTGACAGCTTTCATCTGAATAATACTGGAGGAGCTGGAATGAAATTAATCCTTTCTGTACAAGCTCTGGACAAAATATTTAAAAAGCGGCTATTCAAAGTCACCGAAAAGAAGCCAAAGGCAGAAAGAAACTTGGAAGGTTCACTATTGAAAGAATAAAATCACATTGAGTGAGGCCCATTATGGTATAGCTTTTCCTCCAAGAGCACATGGTGCTGGACAGTTAGAAATCAAGAAGAAAACCTCAGTCTTATTGGACACAAGTGGCTAGAAATTGAAATGAAGAGGAAAAATCCTTTAAAGAGCATGAGCTACACAGGGGTGCTCCCACTCTGCTCATAAGATCCCCTCAAAAACTAAGCTAAACCCTGAACTGCATGTGCTCAGCGAAGATTACAAGATGCTTAGAGGAATGCAACAGAATGTCAGCTGTAAAGGCTGAGCAAGAAAGTTCAGCTGCCGTCTCACACAGGAGACACAAAGTGCAGAGTTTGAGTCCTATGCATTTGAGAAATCTTAAAGAGACCGGCTTTCAGAATCCCACTAGTCTGAAAATTAAGTCCTAGGTCTGTTTCATAATGGTCTCTACCCTGCTTTTGGAAAAGCTGAGATTCTCTTTATATGCCTTCAGCAGGGACATCTGGACTTCACCCTTATCTTTCAATCGACTATTAATTTCCCTTATATTTTTTATTACCTTTTTCCAAAGCTCAAGTAGTTTAGTATAGTTTTGTTTGTTTGCTTTTGAGACAGGGTCTCACTCTATTGCCCAGGCTGGAGTGCAGGGGTGTGATCATAGCTCGCTGCAGCTGTGAACTCCTGGGCTGAATTGATCTTCTCACCTCAGCTTCCTGAGTAGCTGGGACTACAGGCACATACAACCATGACTGGCTAATTTTCTTTTTTATTTTTGTAGAGACAGGGTCTCACTATGTTGCCTAGGCTGTTCCTGAAATCCTGGCCTCAAGGGATCCTCCCACCTCAGCCTCCAGAGTACCTGGGACTAGAGGCACACGCCACTTTGCCTGGTTCTATTGTTCTTATAGTTACTACTTTATATTTTTCCAATGCTTATAAGTTATACAAGCCAGTGCATTCTCTTCTGGTGATATACCAGCCCACTTCACCACTGGTAAGAGTTCTAGCATCTGATCACCAGTTGTGCCAGGGACTGTCTACTTCCATTAAGGGGATCCTCATCACTAGCCTGGCAGCAAGTGATCCAGCTCAAAAACACCCTCTTAATGGTTGCTGTCCTGACCATCCAGGTACCAACGACTGACATTCAGAAGTAGACTCTCAGACAGAGCTTAGCATGCAGGATGTTTGGGAATACCCTTGGGATAAAACCTGTGAAAGAAAAAGAGCAGATGCTGGATCAGAGAGAGTAAGAAGTTGAATATAATGCCTTAGCCAACCAGGAACTCTGGTACAAGAAAGGCCCTTCAGAATTGTCCCCCACTGGGACTAGACAGCCAGGTGTTTATGCACCCATATCAATCAGTCATTGCATACAGGCCACCCCAGAAAGGTCTTGAATTTTTGTAATGTCGCTCTTTGCAACTGAGGCAATCCCTAAAGAAGCTGACAGCTAAAGGGTGTCTGCTAAGGCTATTTCCAAAACTAGAACCAACAGGTCCTTTCATTAAAGAAGATTTGAGTGGCTTCTTCACAAGCTACATACTCCATCTGGGCCCCTGCAGTGATAAGCATAATAGTAAAAGCCAACACTCTAAAAATGGCAGAATGGAAAGAGGCTGGTTCTTAGAACTGTGATGTAAGAGACCAAAATAGACACCCATCTATCAACTGAGACAGACCCAAAGGTTAAGGAAACAAAGTTACCTATAGGTCAAAAGTTCAGGGACCTGCTTGCATAGCAAATTTCTGAATGTCTGTGACTAAACTCCTGAACAATGGGAGCCATCAGGTCTGATTTACAACCCAGACCACTAAAACTCTGGTTGGACACAGGACCAGCCTTACATTCTTTTTTTCTGATAAGCAACTGCAGACCTTAAGCCAGTTTCAGCCAGCTTATAGAGGCTGTGCACAAACTATCTTTGTGTCCTATAGTTCACTTTTTGACATAAAGAGCCATATTCCACCTCATTTTAATGCTAAAACTCTGACCCAAGGTAAACATGGGATGTATGTTACATATATGTTTACCCAATCTGTATGCACTTGACTCCCCTAATAAATATGTATAGCTTTTCCCCCAAACCTGCTGAATATGTATGATACTGGCCCTGTGAGGCTAAAACCCTACCTGTCCTTCCTCTCTTCAAAGAGAGAGCACTTTAAGCACATGCCTAGAGACTGTCTCTTCTTGGTTTGCAAACTAATAAAACCCTCTTTTCTAGTATAGCTGTCCTGGTGGTCTTTTGGATGACAGAATCCTGGAAATAACTAACTTAGAGCTCTTAGAGCATTTATGGGATACTTATGGGATACTTTAGGTATCTCTTCATTGCAGCCATTATAAGTTGAATTTTCAGTGATTTGCACTGAAAACATCTTAACATATAGAAGACGAAGAGAAGAGCAGGGTAACATGTAGGCAGAGAAACATCTTATACAATAGCCAGGATGTGGGCCAGGCATGGTGGCTCATGCCTGTAATCTCAGCACTTTGGGAGACCAAGGCGAGCAGATCACGAGGTCAAGAGTTTAAGTCTAGCCTGGCCAACAAGGTGAAACCCCGTCTCTACTAAGAATACAAAAATTAGCCGAGCTGGTGACGTGTGCCTGTAATCCCAGCTACTTGGGAGGCTAAGGCAGGAGAATTGCTTGAACCCAGGAGGCAGAGGTTGCAGTGAGCCAAGATTGCGCCACTGCACTCCAGCCTGGGTGACAGAGAAAGACTCCATCTCAGAAAAAAACAAAAAGAAGCCAAGATGTGAGAGAACACCTTTACACACCTGATAAAGAACTGAAACAAGTCTAATAAAAGTAAAGTATATATTATACAGAATAGAGAGGAGAGAAGTAAAGCTGGAGGGGTAAGCTGGCATGAAATCATGGAGAACTTCTAATAGTTTATTATACAGTTGACATTACCCCAAGAGCAATGAAAAGCAATAGTAAAGTTTTAAGCAGGAAAGTGGTGTGATAAGATTGAGCTTTTGAAAGATCTAACTCCACTAAAGACCTTTGCTTGGAGGGGCCAAGGTAAGGTACAAGGAAACGTTTTAAGCAGTAATTGCTGTAATCCTGGTGACGAAGGATTGGGGTAGAATGGTAGTAATGTGGATGGGAAAAAAGTAAACAGAATAAGAGATATTTACAGGTCAGAACAAATTGCTCTTGGTGATTAACTCAATGAGGAAGAACTTGGACTTTGGAATGATTCCATAGTTGCTGGCTTGGGTAACATGTACTTGGGTACTCCTTGACCTGGAGCCCAGAGGGGTGGTGAAGGCATGGGCCCTGAAACCAGGCTCTGTGTTTCCTTCCTAACACTGCTACTTCTTAGCTGGATGTCTTCTACCAGTTTTCACCATTTTGTACCTCAGTTTTCAAATCTATAGAGTATGGTTAAATGTAAATATCTCCATTAGAGACTTGTTTGAGGACCACATGGGTTAATGCACATAAAATACATAGAAAAAGCTTATTTGTGGTAACATACCTCTGAGAAATTGTTCAGTTTCAGAACACTGCAATAAAGCATATATTGCAATAAAATGAGTCACAAACATTTGTTTGGTTTCCCTGTACATATAAAAAGTTATGTTTACAGTAGGTATAGTCTATTATATGTGCAATAGTATTATGTCTGAAAAAAATGTATATGCCTTATTTAGAAAACACTTCATTGCTAAAGAATGCTAACTATCATTTGAGTCTTTAGTAATCTGTAATCATTTTGCTGATGGAGGGTCTTGCCTCAATGTTGATGGCTGTTGACTTATCAGGGTGAACATTGTCTGAAAAAAATGTATATGCCTTATTTAGAAAACACTTCATTGTTAAAGAATGCTAACTATCATTTGAGTCTTTAGTAATCTGTAATCATTTTGCTGATGGAGGGTCTTGCCTCAATGTTGATGGTTGTTGACTGATCAGGGTGATGGTTGCTGAAGGTTGGGATGGCTGTGGCAATTTCTTAAGAAAAAGACAACAGTAAAGTTTGACACAGTAATTGACTCTTCCTCTCACAGAAGATCTTTCTGTAGCATGAAATGTTATTTGATAGCATTTTTACCCACAGTAGAATTCCTTTCCAAATGAGAGTCAATGCTCTCAAATCCCGCTAAAGCTTTATTAACTAAGTTTATGTAATATTCTGAATATTTTGTTGTCATTTCAACAATGTTCATAGGAGCTTCACCACGAGTAGATTTTATCTCCAGAAACTACTTTCTTTGCTTATTCATAAAAAGCAACTCTTCCTCTGTTCAAGTTTTATCATGAGATTGCAGCAATTCAGTCACATCTCCCTAAATGGATGTGGGCTCTACTAATTCTAGTTTTCTTGCTATTTCTACCACACCTGCAGTTACTTCTGCCACTGAAATTTTGAACCCCTCAAAGTCTTCCGTGAGGATTGCAATCAACTTCTTTCAAATTCCTGTTGATGCTGACATTTTTACCTCCTCCCATAAACCATGAATGTTCTTAATTGCATCTAGAATGGTGAATCCTTTCCAGAAGGTTTTCAACTTATTATGCTATTTGATACATAATTACCCATCAAAGGTATCACTATCTATGGCAGCTATAGCCTTATGACACACATTTTTAAATAAGAAGACTTGAAAGTAGAAATTACTATTTGATCCATGCGCTGCAGAATGGATATTGTGTTAGCAGGCATGAAAACAACATTCGCCTCATTGTACATCTCCATCAGAGCTCTTAGGTGACCAGATATGTTGTCAATGAGCGGGGTAATGTTTTGAAAAGAAATCTTTTTTCCAAGCAGTAGGTCTCAACAGTAGAGTTAAAATATTCAGTAAACCATGCTGTAAACAGATGTGCTGTCATTCAGGCTTTAGTGTTCCATTTTTACAGCACAGAGTAGATTTGGCATAGTTCTTAAGGGTCCTATATTTTTGAAATGGCAAATAAGCATTGGTTTCATGTTAAAGTCACCAGCTCCATTCATTCCTAATAAAATATTCAGCCTGTCTTTAGAAGCTTTGAAAGTAGGCATTGATTTTTTTTCTCTCTAGCTATGAAAGTCCTAGATGGCATCTTTCTTCAGTAAAAGGTTGTTTTATCTATATTAAAAATCTGTTGTTTAGTGTAGCCACCTTCAACAATGAGCTTAACTAGATCTTCTGGATAACTTGCTAAAGCTTCTACATCAGCACTTGCTGCTTCACCTTTCACATTTATGTTACAGAGATGACTTCTCTCCTTAAACTTCATGAATCAATCTTTGTTAGCTTCCAACTTTCCTTCTACAGATTCCTCACCTCTCTCAGCCTTCATAGAATTAAAAAGAGTTAGGGCTTTCCTCTGGCTTTGGCTAAAGAGAATATATATATATATATATATATATATATATATATACACACACACATATATATATATACACACACATATATATATATACACACACACATATATATATATATATATATATATATATTTTTTTTTTTTTTTTTTTTTTTTTTTTTTTGAGACAGAGTCTTGCTCTTGCCCAGGCTGGAGTGCAGTGGCATGATCTCGGCTCACTGCAAGCTCCGCTTCCCAGGTTCACGCCATTCTCCTGCCTCAGCCTCCTGAGTAGCTGGGACTACAGGTACCCGCCACCACACCCGGCTAATTTTTTTTGTATTTTTAGTAGAGATGGGGTTTCACTGTGTTAGCCAGGATGGTCTCGATCTCCTGACCTTGTGATCCACCCACCTCGGCCTCCCAAAGTGCTGGGATTACAGGCATGAGCCACCATGCCCGGCCGGGAATATTGTGACTGATTTGATCTTCTATCCAAACCACTAAAATTTTCCCATATCAGCAATAAAGTTGTTTTGCTTTCTTATCATGTATGGGTTCACTGCGGTAGCATTTTTAATTTCCTTCAAGAACTTTTCCTTTGCATTCGCAATTTGGCTATTTGTTACAAGACACCTGGATTTCAACATATCTCAGCTTTTAACATGCCTTCCTCACTAAGCTTCACCATGTCTAGCTTTTAATTTAAAGTGAGAGATGTGTGACTCCTCCTTTTACTAGAACATTTAGAGGCCATTATAGAGTTATGAATTGACCTAATTTCAGCATTGTTGTGTATCAGGAAATGAAGAAGCCTGTGGAATGGCTGATCAATGGAACAATCAGAACACCCATAACATTTATTGATTAAGTTAGCTGTCTTATATGGGCACTGTTCATGATGCCTCAAAAAAATTACAATAGTAACATCAAAGATCAATGATCACAGTTCGCCATAACAGATATAATAATAATAAACAAATTTGAAATATTTTGAGAATTACTGAAATGTGACACAGAGACATGAAGTGAGTACATGCTGTTGAAAAAATGGCGTCTATAGACTTGCAGTGTGCAGGGTTGCCACAAACCTTCAATTAGTAAGAAACACAATATCTGTGAAAACACAGTAAAGAGAAGCACAATAAGATAAAATATACCTGTAAATACAATACATTATTATTACTAAGGTCCTCACTTTGGTTTTCCGGTTCCTATTTCTTTGGTCTTTTAACCACCTCAACTTCAATGCTTCAGAACCCTGTGGAATCACCCACCCTGACTGTCACTTGCTTCTTTCATGATGACTTGCCTCAGCATTCCTGACACCCTGGCCAGGTCCCTTTAATTCCCTCCCACCATGCCAGTGGAAGTGCAATACTATTGCAGGAAAATCACTTCCTACTAAACATTATTCATATTATACTTGGATGTATTTAAAGTATTGTGTCTGCAAATAGAGCAAGCTGACATTCAGTTGTGGAGTGCTCTGGCATCTAGGGCCAATGGCATCAGCTTCACAACCCTGGGTTCCTTAGGCACCTATGGATTCCAAGCCTCATCATATGATTTCTCATTTTTACACTGCAGTGATTCTCTGTACTACTCCTAATCTTTCACCTTTCATTGCCTTCCCAAGCTCTTCCATTGCACACTCTGGAATTCAGAATCTGCCATCAAGCCCCACAACTCCAAAAACATTCTCAAAATGCATCTTCTGGACACTAACTGAAACTAAACCCAAAACCATTTTGCCTGCAACATCTCAGGTATAGATTGTCTTTTTCCCATAATCTATACACCTCTAAGATCTAAGATCTACAGGCCTAAGGTTGAGGTAGGAATTCCTCTTGCTTTCCACAGATGTTTCCAAATTGCCTTTCCTACTTTCTCCTTCAAAACTCTGGGCCCCGTTATTGTAAACGTCATCAGATTTTACCATTTCTTAATAGGTTGTTTTCACTGCATATCTTCTAATCATGCCCCGTCCTTAATTTATAATTTCAACATCTTGTTCACTTTCTCCCTGCCACACTTTTAGTATTAATTTTCAGAAACTAAACCTTATGTAGATGGCCTCTCAGTTCTTGAACTCATTAGTGTTACATTTTATCCTACCTGATACCCACTTCTGGAGTAATCATCAATTACTACATTTCACCAAACTCTTGTTTAAAGGTCAATCATGCCCTAGTTTTCTACCCCACTTACTCACTCCACCAGTGAGGTCTTACGTCTATTGACACTTCCACATTTCCACTCTTCGTCTTCCTCCTTACCTTCCTCCCTGTCCTCCTTATCCTGTCTAGAATTCATAAGAAACATCTTCCCTCTTTAATCCACCCCCAATCTGTTTCTCTCCACTCTACTTATCTCACACAACTTCAATTTTATTTAAACTCAAATGTCTACTTATTTGACACTTGTAAATGGTCCACTGAATTTTGCCACTGGGGAGAAAAGTCACAGAACCATGGTGACTGTACTCACTTCAAATTTCAGATTACACTTCTAAAACAGGTACTCAATATCATAAGACTTTGTTTCACTTTACTGATTAAATTTATTTTCCACAATCTTAGGTGATTATTTTATACATGTTTCTCCTCAAATCATCCAACTTCCCACTTTTTATACCCTATATGCATCTGATAACCTCAACATGGACTTAGTAGAGACATTAGATAAGTTATCTCATTTATTCATTATTTCCACCAGAAACTCTTTCTATGCACAGTGCTCTTTCTTTCTGCCCATCTCAATGAAAGATGTACACTTACTAATATTCTAGACACCTCATTACACTTGAGCCCTGCTTTCTATCCCCAGGATGTCTTATGAAGAACTTCATTTCATCACTGGCTTCTCTCCTGCATTGGTTTCTCTATCTTTAGCAGATGCTACCAAATCCTCAAATCTATGCCCTCTGTATCTACCCACAATGTACTAACAATCTAGTTGTTCCTGCCAGAAATCTGGCTTTCTTCCATCTCTTCACCTTCTACATCTAAGTCATCAGTAATTCCCAAGTCCCATAAGATAGACTTCAAAATATACTCTGAATTGACTGCATTTCACTCTCTCCAATGTCATGGGTCTATCCAAACCCTTGTTTTCTCCAGCATGAACTACTGCTACAGTCTCCCATCAGCTCTTCCTGTCTCCACTCTTTTCATCCAAAGTGCATTTGCCACAGTGCCCTCAGGATATTCTTAAGAATAACTCAGATCATGTCTCTCCTCTGCTATTAGTTCTCCAACAGCCTCCAAATTTTTTTTTTTAAAAACAACTCTTTATTATGGTCCATAAACTTACCCTTGTCCAGCTCTCCAGCCCCATCTCTCTCTACTATCCCTTTCAATAGAGATATTAACCTTCTTTCCATTCTTCTACTGTATCATTCCAAATCCTTGGCATTTGTTCTTTCCTTTGCACATTACTCAGATGTTAAACCTAGTATCACTTACTCAAAGAGGCCTCTTCCAGCCAACCCCACACTCTAGCTATCTCATTATTATTATCATATTCTTTCTTATCACTTCTTGGTTCTCAACATTTTTATTATTTATTTGTATTGTCTCCACCCTTCTCCCATCAGACACATATTACAGATACCTGCATGTAAGCCCCTTATAGCAGTAACTCTATCTTCTTCACTGCTGACTTGCTAGGACTTAAATTATATTTGACACATCACTTTTGATCTGCAAACATTTTATAAGTGACTAAACGATGAGTGGCTAAAATTTGAAGCCCTACTATTAAAAATCCATACTATTGAGACCTTCTGTTCATACTTGAGAAAGTAGGAAGAGGTATTAAACTAAGTAAAACAAGAGAATGTTGACAGAGGAAGAAATCAACTCTCCATATTTAAGCAGAGACAATGAGAATAGATGAGCTGCATAGAAGAAATACAAGATGGATAGGAGCCACAGAGATATAAAACAGGCATATTTGAGATTTTACTGCATATATTACCCTGCTTTTTCACTTAATATTTTAAATACTTTCTCATATCATTAAGATTCTTTATAAATATAATATTCAAATGTGGAATAATATTTTACTTTTTCTGGTGGGATCATAACTAATTTAACTATTCTTTAATTTTTTTTATAAATGAATATGCTTATGAATTAGTCTTTTGCAACATTTCTGATTACTTTCTTAGAGTGAACTCTTAGGAGGGGAGAAACTACTTAAAAGGGATAAATATTTTTAATGTTATCAAGTCTTACTACTAACTAGCTTCCTAAGAAGTTTTGTGTAATTTATATTCATAGAATTTATAAGAAGAACAATTTCAAAGTACCTAACATTAATAAAATTTATTTATTTGTTGTTCGTTTATGAGAAAAAGGCTAATCTCAGTATTTTTATTTACATTTCTGTGGTTACTAGAGTCATTAATATTTCACATTTCCATTATCTTTTATATTTTATGCATTTATATTTTCTCTTTTCTCTTTTTGGTCTTGTTCTCATCTATTTGCATAACGTTTTTATACATTAATATATTAACCATTTATCTATACTTGTTTCAAATATTTAACTTACCTACAGATTTTAGAAAGAATATTTGACCTAATGTCAGCAACAGTAAAGGCTCTGAAGCCAAAAGATAAATCTATGATAGGATAGAAAAGTACCTTCCTTCAGAGAGCAGAAAGTACTAACAATTGGCCCAGGTGGGAAAACTAAAGCAAAGTGAATTAAAAATTTGCCTGAGTAGAGTTCAAGTGGAGCATAAAGCATTCAGGATTTTAAAGATCAAAAGGAAGTAGGATTTAGTAAAGCAAGTTACCCAGACTTGTGCAGATTTTTCTAGAAAAGCAAGGTCAGTCATGGCTGAGACACCAGATGCAGAGCATAAGACAGCCATTTATCTTTAGTGAATTAAGGATTAGACCATCTTTGATATCTTAGACATTTTTGTTTCCAACCTGCACCCTTTAACCTCACACATCTCTGCTCTAAAGCCATAAACATTAAGGAAATACAAAAAGATTTTTTAATCTAATATCAGAGGAGAAGTCAGGGGAAAAGGACAGATGCTAAAGAGAACAAAATTAAATTCTAAGACTTCTGTGAAGCTTGGGAATTGAGAAAATATCCCCTGAAGAGCACTTTGGTCATGGGAGAGAAAAGAGAGAGCTGTGGAGACAAAGTTAGCCATGGGGTTTAGGACATCCTATCCCAAAATAATGGCACTTTGGAATATTGATTATTTTAAGCTGAAGGATTTTGAGAAAACAACAGAAGCAGGAGGGTTATTCTCACCCTCTCCTGAAGCAAATCATAAAACCTAGGATGGATTTTCTGACCTTCCCTGAAGTGGGGATGAGACCCTCATTAGAGAGGTGCCCTCCCTGTAAGTAAAGGCAAGGAACATCCTTGCCTCTGAAGACACAGGGTCAGAGAGAAGAAACTGAACAAATGGCCTTGCTAAGTATCCCCCAGTTCATTATCCTTAGATCACATCTCTTTTGTCCAATTTCTTTACAACTGTCCACTTGTCGTCAAACTTAGCATATAAATACAACACAAGTTTAACTGTTTCTTAGGGCCTTCATTTGCTTATGAGGGTCTCATGTCACATAAAACTTATATTAAATAAGTTGACATGTGTTTTTTTTTGTTGTTGTTGTTAGTCTGTCTTTTGTTTCAGGGCTTAAGTCATGAACTTAGATGGGTGAGGAAAAGGTGTTTCTCCTCCCCAACATTAGTCTTGAGACCCTAAATATAGGTGTTAACCCAACCACAGACCAAGTTAGATCTGGGTTTCCCTAGTGAGTTGAATAAAAAAGTTAACAGACTTCAAAAAGCAAAGCCTTCAAAACCCAAACCTAAAATATAGAAGAGGAGGATTTATATTTTCCTTACAAAATCATGGTCTTTGTCATATGTACATATTCTCAGGATGGAGGCCAGCTGTGCACCCTGGGAGCTGGCACAGACACAGGAACTCATGCCTCCTGGATCTGTCACATTTCCCAACCAGAGTTGAATGCCTTGAAACAGTGCCCATTGTGAATGTCCTTATTAACAACATACCATGCCACTAGACTGTTTTCCGTTTAATTTTATCTGAAATTTATGATGATAAACCTGTTAGCCAATTTCCTGAAAGATATTGCCACCATGGTGTCTTTCTCTTTCCAAGCTCACTTTTTGCATATAGAGTCAATTGCCATTCCGCAATGGGAGGAAAAAGATTACCTTCATTACCTCGCTTTCTTTATTTATTCAGATTTCCCTCAGGCATTTTAGTGTTGCCCAAAAGTGTCTTGCTCTTAGTAATTCTGTTCTCTTAATATCATGGAAATTGGCTTTAGGATGCAGTGCATGAAAAGGCAAAAGGAAAAGTTTACTTTAGTTATCCCAAAATTAAAGTGGTTCATGAAAAAGAAATCTGTTTTGTTGTTGTGGTGCTGGTGGTGGTTGTTTGCACAAACACTTTTCTCAAAGTCTGTTTTTATAAAGGTCTTAAATCTTAGAGCTATTTGTCTTGCTTGCTCACCACATCATTCCTCCTCCTGCATGGAATTCCTCTAACCGCTTTTCTTGTCCATTTCAATCTCAGCCATTTCAATTCCCCTCCAATGCATTTTCACCATCACAACAGTACTCTGAAACCACCTCTGTACTTTCATTCAGTATCACAGAGGACATCTGAGTATCATCCTTCATTTATTATTTTATTCAACTAACTAATTAGAATCCCTGTTGCAAGTCAGAGTCAAGGAAAATGCAGTCTCATTCATTCACTTACACTGTTTTAGGTGACCTTTTTAAATTGTATGGATAATTTTAAGAAATTTACCAGTTTCATCTGGCTTTCAAATGTATTACTTATGGTAATTCACAACACATGTTAAAATCTCAATAGTTATTTCTTCCTTTTTAGTTTTTAATTTGTAGCTACATCTACCTTTTCATTCTTTATTTTGCCTGTTAGCAAAATAATTCATTCATTCTTTATTTTCCCTCTTTCTTCTTGGTCAGTCTTGACAGAAGTTTGTATGTCTTAATAATCTTTTGGAAGAGTCAGTTTCCCATTTGCTAATCTTCTTTCTCATTTGTTTATGATCTAAATTGTGTTATATCTTCTTTTACCTTGGTTATATTCTTGTTTCTTGCTTCTTTGAGTTCGATATGTTTTTTCCTCTCTAACTTTCTGACTTGAGTGTGAAAATAATTTACCTTCCACCTTTCTTCTTTCTTGATAATTGTACTTATAGCTCTGCAATCTTTTTTAAGCACTGCTTTAGCTCTTTCCCAAAATTTGATTTTTAACATGCTTATGATCACTAATTCTGAAAACGTCTTAATTTTCTTTAATATTTCCTTTTTAACCAAAGGGTTACTTAATAATCTTTATTATTTAGTTTTCAAAAATATTGGATTTTATAAAAACAATATTTTGTCTTATATTGATTCTTTAACATTTATTGAGACTTCTGTTATGTCCTACCTAATACAGACCTTTTTTTTTTGGCCAAATGTTTGTACATGTTTAAAAAAATATCACCTCTGTTGAGTGTAGATTGTTTTTAATACTTTCTAGTATTCAAAATCTTTGCTTCTTCTGCTAGTTTAAGGTCTTAATTTCTAAAAACCGGTGTTACAATTTCTGATAACTGTTCTCTCTTTTTGTCATCATTTCTGCCAGTCAATGTTTTATACATTTGGAGGTTATATTGCTAGATGCATATATGTGTATGCCACTGTTTTATTATATCTTATACAAGTATATAATATTCTTCTTTGAACATTATGCTACTTCTGCCTTAAATTTTATTTACTCAGATATTATGAATACAATGCCAGCTTTCCTTTGGTTCCGTTTTCTTTGAGATATTTTATATCCCTTCACTTCTAATTTACATATGTGTATTTCAGGCAAGTTTTTAGGTTTTGTTTTTAATTTAATCTAAGAGTTTTCATTTTTTTAATTGGTATGTCTAATCCATTTATAACTACCCTATTTTTAGTAGATTTATGTTTCATCATATCATTTTTCATTTTCCATTAACTTTTCTCATTAAATTTTTTTCTGAGTAAAATAAAAAACAAATGTAGGCTTAATTAAGAAATGGCTTTATTCAAAAAGATTATAACAATAAGTAAAGAAAATTATAAAAGGGAAAATTCTCAGTCCATAAGATTGGGCAGAACGGGATTTTCTTTTATAAGGAGGAAGAAGTATGCCTACAAAAACTTGGTATAGGATACTGGAATAAAAGGGTAAAGCAATGGAACCATTAAGCAGAAATGCCTTTCCTTAAATTAAGTTCAGCAGATTCTTGGGAGAGTCCATAAAGGAGACCCTAAACATTCAGCATTCCCCACTACAATGGTGGCTCAGGCTGAGGAAGGCTCACAGTTCAAGGCCCTAAGGAAGGAGAGATGGCTGACAAAAGTTTAGTCAAATCAAGTTAGCAGGTATTTTTTTCTGATTGATTGTGGATACAAACAGTATAGCTTATTATTTTTGAGGCAAAGAATGGGAATGTAGAGAGTCTGTTTCTGGCCTAGTCATAGGTTTAAAAAAAGAGGGGAAATCTGCGAGTCTTATGAAAATCACATGGGGAGCGTATTTCTTTGCAATAAGCCCTTTCTTGGGACACAAAAAAGTGGGAAGAGTAGTCTCAGATAGTTCAACATTGTCACCTTCTTTCAATTGAATATACCATTTTCATTTGAAAGTTATATCTTATTGTATTAGATCTTTTTTAAAGATCTATTCTCTGTTCATTTTAAGTACATTTATCAATATTTATATACTTATCAATATTGTATCAATATTTATACAAGAGAAGTATTTTATTATACCCTTGTGTTTCCTGTTCTCAAAATGTGTCTTCATAAACACTAGCATAAACAAGCTTATATGTTTTTCCTTATCTTTATCATTACAGAATCTAAGATGATATAGCTAATTTCTTCCATACCTTTTTACTTTTAATATTTATCAAATGTAATTCCTGATCACAATGTGATTCATAATTATCTGTCTTTCTCTTCTATCTTAAAAATGTTGTTTTTAGCAAAAAAATTTAGACATGAATTACGTACTTTCTCAAAAAGTCTGTAAGCTATGTGATATAATATGTGCTCTGTACACCTTTCATTAATGACAAAGGATATGTCAAGTGGACGTTCACATAATTATATTCATCAATTGTAACTACAACATGCCATAGACAGTTTTCTCACATCTGTTATGAAAATATTACATATTTCCTCTATCTGGCTGTTGATGTAAAAATATTAATATGATTACACACACACCCACACATAAAAAAATGGAAAGACATCTCATACTTATGGATTGGTAGAATTAATATTGTTAAAATGACAATACTACCCAAAGCAATCTACAGATTCAATGCAGTCCATATAAAAATACGAAAGACATCCTTCACAGAAATAGAAAAAAAATCCTAAAATTTGTATAAAACTACAAAAGACCTCAAATAGCCAAAGCAATCCTGAACAAAAAGAACAAAGCTGGAGGCATCATGCTACCAGACTTCAAAATATAGTCTGAAGCTGAAGTAATCTAAACAGCATGGTACTAGTATAAAAACAAGCACAAACAAACACATCAACCAATAGGACAGAACAGAAAACCCAGAAATTAATCCACCTATCTACAGCCAACTGATTTTTTTACCAAGATGCCAAGAATACTCATTGGGGAAAGGGTAGACTCTTCATAAAGTGCAGTGGGAAAACTGGATATCCACACAAAAATGAAACTAGACCCTTTTATGAATAAGACTAAATGCACTGGCAACAGAAGCAATAATAAACAAATGGGATTATATCAAACTAAAAAGTTTCCTTTGCACAGCAAAGGAAAATGCCAACAGAATGAAAAGACAACCCATGGAGTGGGAGAAAATATTTGCATACTACTCATCCAACAGGGGATTAATATCCAGAATATACAAGGAAATCAAACATTGCAACAGCACAAAAAAACCCCAATCCAATTAAAAATGGGAAAAATGATCTGAACAGACATTTCTCAAAAGAAGGCATACAAATGGCCAACAAATATATAAGAAAATGCTCAACATCACTAATCATCAGGAAAATGCAAATCAAAACCACAATGAGGTATCATCTCACTCCAGTCAGGATGGCTATTATCAAAAAGACAAAAAATAATAGGTACTGGGGAGGAAGCAGAGATAAGGGAACTCTTATACACTGTTGGTGGGAATGTAATCTAGTACAACCACTATGGAAAACAGTATGGAGATTCCTCAAAAAACTACAAATAGAACTATCATATGATCCAGCAAACTCACTACTGGGAATTTATACAAAGAAAAGGAAATCAGTATATGAAAGAGACCTCTATACCCCCATGTGTATTGCAGCACTATTCCCAATAGCCAAGATATGGATTCAAAATAGGTATCCAACAACAGATGAACAGATACAGAAAATGTGGTGGAAACACACCATGGAATACTATTCATACATTAAAAGAATGAAATCCTGTCATTCATAGCAACATGGATGAAAGAAATTATTCTAATTAATGTCTTAATTAATGTTAAGTGAAAGAAGCCAGGAACAGAATGTTAAATATTGCATGTCCTCATTCATATGTTGAAGCTGAAAAAAAAGTTGACCTTATAGAAGTAAAAAGTAGGACAGAGAATACTACAGGCTGGAAAGAGTAGGTAGAAGGAAGGGAAAGGAGGAGTAAGTTCTATACCACTGTAGGATGAATATAGCTAATAATAATATACACTCTCAAATAACTAGAAGGAGAATATTGAATGTTCTCAACATGAAGAAATGATAAATGTTTGAGATGATGGATATGCTAATTACCCTCATCTAATTACTATAAATTAAATGTATAAAAACATCACTGTGTACCCCATAAATATGCACAATTATTATTAGTCAACTTTTAAAATAAGTTAAAAATTAAAAATATATATTTAATTGGATATCTGGAAAGATCAAATCAATTAATGGATATAAAGAATTATTATGACTAAGTAAGTATTCAATTAGTATTTGTTTAATCAATTCATACCATGGTAAGCAATAATTCAAGATATTTACTTCATCAGCCTCTACCTGTTTACTGTTATTCCAAACAATTTAATATATAAGTCAATTATTTATTATGTTATTGGGTTGCATTATTGAGGTTTCCAAACACATGACCTAGATCAGCATTATAGTTTTTTTTTATTTCCTCATAGTTTTTAGGAGAATATTAATAAGAAAGTAATTTGCCTGCTTTTTATTTGGGTTGTTTTTCGCTTGTTGAATTATTTAAGTTCCTTATAGATTCTGAATATTAGACCTTTGTCAGATGGATAGTTTGTGAATATTCTCTCCTATTCTGTAGGTTGTCTGTTTCCTCTGTTGATGGTTTCTTTTGCTGTGCAGAAGCTCTTTAGTTTAATTAGGTCCCACCTGTCATTTCTTATTTTTGTTATAACTGCTTTTGAGAACTTAGTTATAAATTCTTTGCCTAGACCAATGTCCAGAATGGAATTTCCTGAGTTTTCTTCTAGGATTTTTATAGTTTGAGGTCTTACATTTAAGTCTTTAACCTAGCTTGAGTTACTTTTTGTATATGGTGAAATGTAGGGGTCCACTTTCATTCTTCTACATATGGCTCACCAGTTATCCCAGCACCACTTATTGAATAGGGAGTTCTTTCCCTGTTGCTTATTTTTGTCAACTTTGTTGAGATCAGATGATTGTAGGCATGTAGCTATATTTCTGAGTTCTCTGTTCTTTTCCATTGGTCTATGTGTCTGTTTTTGTAACAGTACTATGCTGTTTTAGTTACCATAGCCTTCTAGTACAGTTTGAAGTTGGGTAATGTGATTCCTCTGGCTTTGTTCTTTTTGCTTAGGATTGCTTTGGCTATTCGGGCATGTTTTTGCTTTTGTATGAATTTTAGAATACTTTTTTCTAGTTCTGTGAAAACTGACATTGGTAGTTCCATAGGATAGCACTGAATCTGTAGATTGCTTTGGGCAATACGGCTATTTTAATGATATTGATTCTTTCAGTTCATGAGCATAGGTTTTTCCATTTGTTTGTATTATATACACTTTTTTTTCAGCAGTGTTTTGCAGTTCTTGTAGAGATCTTTCACTTTTTAGTTAGATAAATTTCAATGTATTTTCTTGTGGCTACTGTAAATGAAATTGTATTCTAGATTTTGCCCTCAACTTGAATACTATTGGTATATAGGAATGCCACTGATTTTTGTACATTGATTTTGTATCCTGAAACTTTACCAAAGTTATTTATCAGACTAGGAACTTTTTGGTGGCGTCCTTAGGGTTTCCTAGGTATAGAATCATATTGTCAGCAAAGAGAGATAGTTTGACTTCTTCTCCTCCTATTTGAAAGCCTTTTATTTCTTTCTCTTGCATGATTGCTCTGGCTAGGACTTCCAGCACTACGTTGAATAGGAGTGGTGAGAGTGGACATCCTTTTCTTGTTCCTGTTCTTAAAGGAAATGTTTCCAGTTTTTGCCTGTTCAGTATGATGTTGTCTGTGGATTTGTCATAGATGACATTTCTCAAAAGAAGACATACAAATGGCCAACAAACATACAAAAAAATGCTAAAAATCACTAATCATCATGGAAATGCAAATCAAAACTACAATAAGATACCATCTCATGCCAGTCAGAAAGGCTACTATTAAAAAGTCAAAAAATAACAAGATGTTTATGAGGCTGCAGAGAAAGGGGAATGCTTATACACTGTTAATGGGGATGCAAATTAGTTCAGCCACTGTGGAAAACAGTTTGGACATTTCTCAAAGAACTTAAAACAAAACTACCATTTGACCCAGAAATCTCATTATTGGGTATATACACAAAATAAAATAACTCATTTTACCAAAAACACACATGCACTTGTATGTTCATCACAGCACTATTCACAAGAGAGCAAAGACATGGAATCAATCTAGGTGCCCATCAACAGTGGATTGGCTAGAGAAAATTTGGTACATGTATACCAATGAATACTATGCAGCCATATAAAAGAATGGAATTATGTTCTTGGCAGAAACTTGGAACCAGCTGGTTATTATCCTAAGCAAATTAATGCAGGGACAGAAAAACAAATACCACATGTTCTCACTTAAAAGTGGGAGTTAAACATTGGGTACACATGGGCATAAAGACAGAAACAATGGACACTGGGGACTACCAGAGGGGAAGGGGAAGGATGGGGGCAACGGCTAAAAAACTACCTATTGAGTACTATGCTCATTACCTTGGTGACAGCATCATTTGTACCCCAAACCTCAGCATCACACTATATACCCATGTAATATACCCACACATGTACCCCCTAAATCTAAAATAAATTTGGCATTTTTAAAAAAGAAAGAAATTAATGTCTAGTTAAGTGTCTACATAATTCTACCCTTCCCCCCTGCTCACTACATCCTATTTCTCAGCTTCCATTCTCTATGATCTTAGTTTTGGAAATCCTATCAGATAAACTGTTCACCCTAACACACCTATGAAAGTTATAAAAACAAAGTTTTAAACTGTACCATTTTAAGTGTCTGCCTTGGAGAGAAAGGAGACACGTTCTGACCCAGTTTTACTTGGGGACCATATATCTTGGTGAACAGCCGTTTTTAAAAGAACACAGTAATTCCCAAAATACCAGTTAACCCACTTCACACTGTTACCACACACACAGCCATTTATCCAGTCTGCAAACAATTGCTGGCCTAGTAAACAGAGTGACTGACAGGACAACCCTGATTACTGACCTCTCCAGACTTACAGTTTGGCATTGAAGATATGCATACAGCAGGCAATTACAACAAATTAGAAAGTGGGCTACAAGTCAGGAGAAAGGGTTTCCCAGGTCAGTGGGACCGCAGAGCAAGGGATCCACTTAAAAACAGCATTTGGGACTTAAACACTGATAGCCATTTCCCAAGAATCTCCCCCAGAAAACTTGTTTATTGCAGTTCAGCTGTTTTAAATCCTGAAAATAAGTAAATATATATAAATAAGATCATTTTCGAAAATTCTTTAATCGCTTGGAACACCTTCTCAACCATCTAATCCTCCCTGGAGCTCCTGGTAATTACAGCACATTTTCTCCCTCAGTTGTCAGTGGAGAAAAATCCTTTTGTGGGCCATCACTGTCTTATTGTTAGGCTAGTATTCATATTATTTTTCTAACAAACCAGCCAAATCAAAAGCCTTGCTACAGCTCTGATACTGAAGAAGTATCTGGCTAACCCAAGTTGTTGTCAGTGGAGTGCAAAGTTCACACCAAAGGAGCAGGCTGTCTGGGAGATAGTGAGTACCACTGCAATAGGAACTAGCGAAGCAGAGACTGATAGTCATTGCTTGGGGACAGGGGACATCAAGGAATGATGGATTTATCCACAGAGTGGAAAGTTAAAAGAATGAGTGATCTCTAATAATCACAATCTTGCAAATTTAGAAAGGATACGAAATTATTATAAAATATATGTGGGATATGTACACACACACATATACACACAGTAATAGGAATCTGATATAGCTTGGGCATTTGTCCCCACCAATATCTCATGTTGAAATAAATTCCTTAATGCTGGAGGTGGGGCCTAGTAGGAGGTGATTGGATCATGAGAGTGGATTTCTTGTGAATGGTTTAGAATCACCTTTTTGGTGCTGTCCTCATGATTCTGAGTGAGTTCTTGTGAGATCTAGTCATTAAAAGTGTGTAGCACCTCTTCCTTCCTCTCTTGCTTCTACTTTTGACAAGTTACATGCCTGCTCTCCTTTGCCTTCTGCTGTGATTGACACTTCCTGAGGCCTCCCCAGGAAGCTGCTCTGCCTCCTGTATAGCCTGCAGCACCATGATCCAATTAAAACTCTTTTTCTTTATAAATTACCCAGTCTCATTGCTATTTCTTTATAGCAATGCAAGAAAGGCCTAAAACAGAATCACAGAAGCACAGAAAAATATTATGAGAGTCCAGGAACACAAAAGATTAATTTTATTTTCATTTTAGAGGAAATTGGGAAAGCTTCATGCAAAAGGTAGTATTTGAGTTGTACTTACTAGTATGAAAACACCTATGGTATTTGGAGTTGTAAAACAGAGCATTTTAGGTGAAGAGAACATCAGAGGCCATCAACAAAATCACAGATAGGAAATTACAGAACATGTTAAGCTCCTCCTTGTAGGGGTGGGTTGCCCCTACACACCTGTGGGTGTTTCTCGTAAGGTGGAACGAGAGACTTAGGAAAGAAAAAGACACAGAGACAAAGTATAGAGAAAGAAATAAGGGGACCCGGGGAACCAGCGTTCAGTATATGGAGGATCCCATATGGAGGATCCCGCCAGCCTCTGAGTTCCCTTAGTATTTATTCATCATTTGTGGGTGTATCTCGAAGAGGGGGATGTGTCAGGGTCACAAGACAATTGTGGGGAGAGGGTCAGCAGACAAACACGTGAACAAAGGTCTTTGCATCATAGACAATGTAAAGGATTAAGTGCTGTGCTTTTAGATATGCATACACATAAACATCTCAATGCTTTACAAAGCAGTATTGCTGCCCGTAGGTCCCACCTCCGGCCCTAAGGCGGTTTTTCCCTATCTCAGTAGATGGAGCATACAATCGGGTTTTATACCGAGACATTCCATTGCCCAGGGACAGGCAGGAGACAGATGCCTTCCTCTTGTCTCAACTGCAAGAGGCATTCCTTCCTCTTTTACTAATCCTCCTCAGCACAGACCCTTTACGGGTGTCGGGCTGGGGGACGGCCAGGTCTTTCCCTTCCCACGAGGCTATATTTCAGACTATCACATGGGGAGAAACCTTGGACAATACCTGGCTTTCCTAGGCAGAGGTCCCTGCGGCCTTCCGCAGTTTTTGTGTCCCTGGGTACTTGAGATTAGGGAGTGGTGATGACTCTTAAGGAGCATGCTGCCTTCAAGCATTTGTTTAACAAAGCACATCTTGCACCGCCCTTAATCCATTTAACTCTGAGTTGACACAGCACATGTTTCAGAGAGCACGGGGTTGGGGGTAAGGTCACAGAATCTCAAGGCAGAAGAATTTTTCTTAGTACAAAACAAAATGGAGTCTCCTATGTCTACTTCTTTCTACACAGACACAGTAACAATCTGATCTCTCTTGCTTTTCCCCACACCTCCTGGTTCACTGTAGCTGGAATAGAGACAAATGAGGGCTCTTAAAATGAACATAGGAAGAGAAATTCAATTGTCAAGTCACCCGGGTAAGGGACAAGGCTCCATGATTCTATTTCGGTATTCCTTCAAAATAATCTGATTCACATTTTATCACAATCCTTTCTAGAGAATATCCCTTTGGTCTGAAACTAAAATATACAACTCTATGTTGAAATAACTTCATCTGCATGGATTTTATACTTGGAACCTGCCCAGAAATTCATTCTGGACACATAGACAGGTATCTCCCCAATATGTATGTGCGTGTGTGTTTTCATTTATCTTTGGAGAAGACTTGATATATAACATTGTCCATAGTCCCTTTTGTAGCCTGGAGAGACCAGAGCCAAAGTGGGTTATGACCAGAAGGGTCAAGTGTCCCCTCATCTGAATCTACCTGCCAGTAAAATTATTGGCATGATTCCGGATGTAGTGCTGAGCTCTGGAGGACATCACAGATTTCTTCTCTTATTTTCCTGGAAGCAGATACCAACTATTAGCTGCCGAGACCAGCTCGGTCGGAGAGACCCTAACCCAGCAGCACTAGAGGAATTAAAGACACACACACAGAAATATAGAGGTGTGAAGTGGGAAATCAGGGGTCTCACAGCCTTCAGAGCTGACAGCCCCGAACCGAGATTTACCCACATATTTATTAACAGCAAACCAGTCATTAGCATTGTTTCTATAGATATTAAATTAACTAAAAGTATCCCTTATGGGAAACGAAGGGATGGGCCGAATTAAAGGAATAGGCTGGGCTAGTTAACTGCAGCAGGAACATGCCCTTAAGGCATAAATCGCTCATCCTATTGTTTGTGGCTTAAGAATGCCTTTAAGTGGTTTTCAGCCCGGGTCAGGCCAGGTGTTCCTTGCCCTCATTCCCGTAAACCCACCACCTTCCAGCTTGGGCGTTAGGGCCATTATGAACATGTTACAGTACTGCAGAGATTTTGTTTATGGCCAGTTTTGGGGGGGGACTTGCTCCCAATAATCAGCTTCAAATTATTGCTGGTAATTTACCAACAATTTTAGCAGGCCCACCTAAGAAATGTTTTAAAGATGGAGACAGAGGCCAAATATGGTGGCTCATGCCTGCAATCACACTGCTTTGGGAGACCGAGGCAGGAGGATCACTTGAGACTGGAGTATGAGACTAGCCTGAGCAACGTAGTGAGATCCTATCTCTATAAAAAAAATTAGTCAAGTCTGGTGCCATGCACCTGTAGTCCCAGCTCCTTGGGAGTCTGAGGCAGGAGAATAGCTTAAGCCCAGGAATTCAAGGTTGTAGTGCTATGATTATGCCACTTCCCACTAGCCTGGGTGACAGAGTGAGACTCTATCTCAACAAAGAAAAGAAAAGAAAATAGAAAGAAAAGAAAAGAAAAAAGAAAGAAAAGAAAAGAAAAGAAAAAAAAAGAAAAGAAAAGAATGTATTTCCTGGAGTATCTAAAATCAGCAGATCAGCACTGTTGGTTTAACAAATACCAAATTTAAGCCAGTATGGCTAAAAAAGACCCTTGAACATTTAAGGATCCAAATCATCCATGTAGAAACATACATTATCTCATTCAATAATCATTACATATCATGTCCTAGAGCAACTATGAAAAAAATGTTTAACTCCTTGACAATATATCAGTGAATAAAAATTCAAAGGTGGAACCCAGAGCAAAACTGTTGTGCAGCATGAAATATTACACAATCGCGTATACCACTGCACTGAGTAATCCAAAAGTTGAGACTCCTCCTCTAATTGGCAAATGCAGCTTTACTTTACAATGCTTTAGAATGGATGATAATGAGGTATGAGGTGGGACTCGACTCTGGAGGCAGGGTTTGGACATGGGACCAAATCAAAGAGTAACTAAAACAGGGATGGGGCAGAAGCAGCTTTCCATAAGATACACCCACCAGTGTGCCATGCCAGTTTACCATTGCCATGGCAACACCCAGGAGTTACCACCCCTTTCCATGGTAATGACCTGATGACCCAGAAATTACCCAGAAGTGACTTCCGCATTTCTGCATAAACACCCCTTAATCTACATGTAAAACACCTCTAGACATTTCTGCATAAACCACCCCTTAATCTACATGCAATTAAAAGTAAGTATAAATCTGACAGCGAACTGCCCTGAGCTGCTACTCTCAGTTCACTGCCAATGGGGCAGGCCTGCTCTGCAGGAGCAGTGACAGAGCTGTAACACTGCTGCTTCAATAAGGCTGTTTTCTTCCACTCTACCATCAGCTCACCCTTGAATTCTTTCCTGGATGAAGCCAAGAACCCTCACAGGCTAAGTCACACTTGGGGCTCACCAGTCCTACATCAATAATAGTAATTCATTTAATTTGTCCAAACATATATATTAAAGCATTGTTTCACACACTGGAAATACAGCTATAAACATAAACAGCAGAAATGTTTCTGTCCTCATGGAACTTATATTCCAGTGAGGAAATAGCAGTTATAAATAAAATGAGCCAATAAAGAGTAGGTTAGATGGTGACCAGAGTTATGGAGAAACAGAATGCAAAGAAGGATAAAAAAATTCAGAGGCAAAGCACAGTGGGGAGGGGGTTCTGTTATTTTCATTTTATGTAGGGTTGTCAGGCGAGGCCTCCCTGATTACATGATTCATGAGCAGAAAGTTGAAGGAACTGAGTAATAAAGCCAATTTATCCGTAGGGAGAGAATTCCTGGCAGAGGAAATAGCATGATCAAATATCCTGAGGTGAGAATATGCTTGGCATGTTCAAAAAACAGCAAGGAGACTATTTTGGCCAGAAGAGAATGAAAGGGAAGGAAAGTTGAAAGAGGGTGGGGGGCAGTGGCTCACGCCTGTAATCCCAGCACTTTGGGAGGCCAAGGCAGGTGGATCACCTGAGGTCGGGAGTTCGAGACCAGCCTGACCAACATGGAGAAACCCCATCTCTACTAAAAATACAAAATTAGCTGGGCATGGTGACACATGCCTGTAATCCCAGCTACTGGGGAGACTGAGGCAGGAGAATTCCTTGAAACCAGGAGGTGGAGGTTGTAGCGACCTGAGATTGCGCCATTGCACTCCAACCTGGGCAACAAGACCAAAACTCCATCTCAAAAAAAAAAAAAAAAAAAGAAAGAGGTGAAATAAGTGAGGCTGCAGATGACCCGGCTCACATAGGCCCGTATAGGCTATTGTATAAATTTGCCATTTAATCTGATTAAGGTGAGAGGACACCACAGACGTTAGTGTAGAAGAGGGACAGGGTCTCACCTGTGTTTTTAAAGGATCATCTCTCCGCACTGTTTCGAGAACAGACTATAGGGAGGCTTGGGTATGGGAAAGAACAGAAGCAGGGAGAATGGTAAGGAAGCCCTTGCACCACCCAGTGAAAGATGATGGCTTGAGGCAGAGAGCTAGGAGGAAACAGAAAGAATTAGCTAGATTTTGTATGTGTTTTGATGGCAAGGATCTGCTGCAGATTGCATATGAGTTGTGATTTTGAAAAAAGGAGTCAAAGATGGCTTTGTCTTAGGGATGGAGTTGCCATTGGCTAGCTAGTAGCATCTTTGCAGAAGGGGAAATTAGAAACCTTGGTTTGAAACATGTCAAGTGTGAAGTGCCTATTAAATATCAAAATGTAGCCATTAGGTAGGCAGGAGTGAAGGAGGTATTTAAACTTGGAGGAAGAATTCACAGCCACAGATGTAGCACTGCCCATCAGCAAAAGGATGGTATTTAAACCTCTGAGATCAGAAGAGTCTTTAAAGAAATCGGTGTAGGCAGAGAAGACACCATGCAAGGAAGCAAAGAAGAATCCATCAAGTTGAGAAAGAAGCCCCAAAGTATATATTATCACATCACTAACTCTGCATTCACAGTCTTTTTGTTTTAAGACTATTTTTCATTATTTTCAGTGTGTCCTGTCACTATATAGATTGTCCTCTTTTGTAGATGCAACCGATGCCAATGACTCCTGTCTGATTCATTCATTCAATACAGATTCTCGAGAATCTAAAATGTGCGATGTTTTTTACTTCTCCACCAAAACACAAAGTGCATTTTCTCTAGGACTTTTGGACAGAGATGAGACAACAGACAAGGGCTCATTCTTGTCATAGCTGAGTCCCTTAATGGCTCAATCTTTGCACTAGGTGTAATGGTTAGTTCATAGGTGAAAAATGACCACACTTCAGAAATTGAAGCACAAAGGCCCAAATAAAAAAGCAAAGCATAGATGGGTTAATAAAGACTGATCTGGAAAGCTAAGATGCCTCCTTCTCATTCCTTCAGTAATGTGCTATGGCAGGCTGATTTTCTTTAGACTCTGGAAACATTAATTCAATAAATTACTTCTATTCATTAATTTAATTATAAATTCATGACAGTAATTTTAAAGCCATCTTTTTTTCCACCCTCTGCTCCAGTGACATCTGAGTGCTATTGATCGTAAATGTCAAATTAATTTTCTAGGCATATTTTCCTTCTGTTGGGATCAATACATAACTTGAAGAGCTCCTTTGATAGGGCATTGAAAGTTATTCCTCACTCCTGTGACATTTTGGCTGATTTTCCCACTCTCCCTTCCGAACTTCAGTTAGATATCGGCAGATTTCGCTTCCTGGGTGTTTACAAGGAAATATAGTCATGCTTTGTAAACCTGAACTTCCAGACTAAGAAAAAGAGATGTGAGATCTTGAATCATATGCATATGAACTTAACTTTGAACAAATCCAATATAAGAAAATCCAAATTTACAAAAGCTCATTACATTGCAGAAATTGTTAATTTATTGATTTTTTTACAAACACATTCTTAGTTTTAAAAAATAATTTCATATAAGAGCCCTTCATTCATTTAAAAATGCTTTACTTATAGCTTTTTAAGAATTCAGATTTTGCATATAGAAAAATCTTTTCAATGAGTTCTAGAGTTTAAGAGACTTAGAAAAATTGATTTGCTTAAAACATTACTTTCACATTCTAGTCATTTATTCATTTACTGATTTAATCATTTATTGATTCAGTAAACATGATTGAGAATCTGCTATATAGTAGACTTGTAGTCAATCGGGCATGGGAGTTGGGTCTACAGACCAAAGCCCTCCCACCACCAGTGTTGTGAAAACAGAAAGAGATTCTGGAAAACAGTATTGCCTAGGATGGATCTTCGCACTGTTGAAGGTTATCTAATGTAAGCCCCTCATCAACTTCCTCAATAAAATCCCCAGGAAAGCCTGTATTTCTTACTCTGATCTTTGAGTTAAATTCTTTGGGGAAAACCCAAGAGTCACCAAGTTCTTTTTTCAAGGTTGGCATGGGCTAGAAACAGAGGCAGCATGCACATATGCAGAGGTTGGAATAGCGGAGATGACTCACACTAGGTTGCCCTTCATAAACACTTCTTATGTTAGAATGTAAGTGACTGCAGGTGTGCAGCTATATTTCCAACTACATTCGGTTCCTTTATGGTGAGGTGTGCTATTTTATTTGTCACTCTGGGTGCCTAGCAGGGTGCCTGGTCCTCATTCTTAACTTATAGGTAATTAATGAATGCTCACTGACAGGATGATTGGTTGCTGAATATTTCTCTGTTTCCCACCTGAGAAGTAGCAGGGCATATTCCCAGAGTGACAGCCAGTGCTGACCCGAGACAGAACTGTGAAGCAGGATGCAAAACAACATAAGCAGTGCATGGAGGCACTGAGGCCAAGAGAAGGCAGACCCGATTCCCTCCATGGTGAGGCTGAGTGGCACCGTAGATGCTCCCTCACATTGCGACTTAGGCCGAGAGACGCAGGCTAAACCCAGAGGCTGATGCAACTAACATGATGGTGGCAACTGAGGATACCAACACCAATAGCTGGTATTTCTCTCTCTCTTTTTTTTTTTTTTTTTTTTGAGACAGAGTCTTGCTCTGTTGCCCAGGCTAGAGTGCAATAGTGCCATCTTGCCTCACTGCAACCTCTACCTCCTTGGTTCAAGCAATTCTCCTGCCTCAGCCTCCTGAGTAGCTGGGATTACAGGCACGCACCACCACACCCAGCTAATTTTTGTATTTTTAGTAGAGACAGGGTTTCACCATATTGGCCAGCCTGGTCTCCAACTCCTGACTTCAAGTAAGCCACCCGCCTCAGCTTCCCAAAGTGCTAGGATTACAGGCGTGAGCCACCGTGCCTGGAAACAGCTGGTGTTTCTCAAAGGGGAAAAACAAGGAAGACAATGCCTTTATTGCCACATGGCTCCTCATCTTTTCCTATTCACCATCATCTTCTCCGTCATCTCGTGCTATAGTATTTTTAATTTGCATCTCCTAATGAGTCAGTGAACATGGGGGAGATATTTCAGCCCATGCTTGTCAAAAATCAATGTGAAGGAAATATAACTAGGTTCTGAAACCAGCCTGTCTTATGTTCTCATTAAAAAACAAAGAGAGAAAAATAATATTTAGAATGCCTTTCATGAAAATGGAACATTTCCATTTTCAAAGACTTTGCATCATTGTAACTTGAATTCTCACAGCGATCTGACAAGCTGTAAAGAGGCAGAATAATGTCACGAAAGGAATATGGAATTGGATTCAAAAGAGATGGAAGGTATGTCCTAGCTAACCGTATACCAGCTGCAGGATCTTCAGTGCCTTTAAACTTCATTTTTATCATCTCTAAAATGGGGATTAAAGTGATCTTTTCTTTGTAGGTAAAAAGTAAGAAACTTCTGAGATCTATAAAAATGATGACTATATAATCATTAAAAATATTTATGGAGCACCTACTGTGTGTTAAGCACTATTCTTGGCCCCGAGACAGATGAGTAAATAATAAAATCTTTGTGTGTACATGTCTGTATTTATTTGTAGATAAATAAGCAACATGTAGCGTATAGAGTATGTCTGATATATAAATCTTATGGAAGAAAACAAAGCAAGGAATTCAGAGGGAGAGTGCTGAAGGGCAGGGTGACTGCAATTCTAAATAGGGTGAATAGACCCTCAAAGAAAGGATGTTTGGGAGAAGAGCCTGCCAGAGAAAGGGAACAGTGAGAGTGAAATCCCCGTGAGGCTGTGAGGATATCTGAAACACAGCAAGGAGGCCCGTGTGTGGAAAAGAGGAAGTGACAGAGGGCACAGCAGGAGCCACACGGTGGGGCCCTGACCCTGTTTGGCTTTATGAGCAAGGATAAGACCTTCCGTTTTCACTTTGAGGTGGGCAGACATTGGAGAAGAAGAGTTGCACGATGGGACATGTCAATCAAATCATTTTTCTCCATTTTGCTGCTTCAAGAATTGAGTCTCAGGGAAGTTGAGAAATTTTCAAAGATTGCATGTTGAATCTGTGATTGAAACCAAAACTACCAACCTAGTTTTCTGGAGGAAATGAACAAGGTAAAACCACTGGTGTATGTGTGTGTGAATTCATTCCAGGCAGGAAGCTGGTATAACAACGTTCTTGCCACCAAGACCCTTCAGAATGGCGGTGCCAGCATAATATGGGAGCCCATCTGTAAGAATGTCACGTGACCATGAAGATAACAGCCAAAAGTGTTGGTTCTGCCCTCACGGAGTCTAATCACACTGCCGCATACCTCCCAAATGGGCAATCTAGCCACTAACAGCATCTTACTCTCCTTCTCAATTCTGTATTATGGAAAGGGCAAGCTATTTCTTGGTACTTAAGGCCTAGTATTTCAAATACGAGGTAACTATAGTTTCTAACACCCTGCAAGGAAGGCATTTCTAAAGCGGCTATCAAAAATACATATTCATTTAGTTTTTGAGAATGTAAAAGCAATACCTGACTTCTACCTGGGGGAATATCATTTTTCCAGCAGCAATTTGTTCATAAAAGAGCAATATTTGTGCCAAGAACTCAAATGAAACAAACGTCCTTCTTGATGGGAAGTGTCCACACTAATTTGGAGCTGTAAAATAAGAATTTCAAATTCACCTTTCTGTGATTTGGCATTTGCAACTTCGACATAATTTAATCATGTTGAGCCACATGAAAGGACTCCGTGGATAGCGCTCCATGGTGAAATACCAGGCTGATGTTCTGAAATTTGCACTGTACCTTTCAAAGGTGCTTATTTCTGGAGTGTGCTGTAAGGCATCCTATCATCGTTCTTTCTTTGAAATGTCACTCTTGTTCTGTCAAAGGCTCCTGTCTGCGTGTCTGATGAGCTTTGCAAGTGCCTGACAGGAAATTGTCAGAAAAAAGCTATAAAGGGAGACACCTTTTGTCTCTAAGTGGAGAAGATAGTGATTTTTGGACAGCACAGACTGGCTGAACAAATGCTAGGCAAGTTCACCAGCTCTTTTGAAAGGCATAAAGATATTAGACGGGTGAGCAATTTCCGAGTCCCACCACTCCCCTGCAATTCTCTGAACACCGCCTCCATCATGTGACTCCAGATAAGCTCTCTAGAGCTTCCTGTGACTTGGACAGCCTGATGTTTCCTCCAGAGTGCAAGTCTTTTCACTACGATACACTTTTGTTTTATTTGGGTACTTATTATTTTTCTCTGGGGAAGATTCTCTTTTTGAAATAACAGCAACTTAAAAGGTGTTTCAATCTGTCCATCATTCAGGGACATGTATAAAATTGCCATCCAGGAGATGATGCCATTTCTGGGTCTTATCAAATAATTGTGACTGGCATCTTTACAGAACACAGAGTGAAAGAGAGTGAGATTTCCTGCTTCCATATGTTCATGGGCCTACCAATTTATTAGAGACATACTTTTGAGCTTTAGAAAGACAGTTAGTGAAGACTCTACAGAACAAATGACCAAATGTCAGACAGCAGAGAATTGCTTGACATATCCATATCAACCTGAATATACGAACATGGTTAGTTTGGAGAGGCCATTGTGGGAAAATGAAACAGGAAGATACACAAAAGAACTACAATCCATGTGGGAGGAGGGTGACCAAACAAAAAGAGTCATGGGAGAGCTGTTTCCTCACCCCTACCTTGTTGGACAATGAAGAAGGTTAGGGGTTAACACCAGAAGATGTTTATGTTTAAATTACTGTTTTCTAAAGTTACACATGTGTATCCTATGTTTTAAGTTCTGAACTTACAAATCATTTTTATTATCTTTTTAAAATGACAAACTAAAAAATCTTGTTCTGGTATGGTTAAGAAGAAACTGGAAATACTTGGGTCAAAACTGACATAGCAATCAAAATTCCAGCACCCAGAAGACGTAGTTCAGGAAAATATCACCTCATAGACCCCTGCTAGAGCACAGACATCCTGTCGCAGTGGGCTAATGTCACACACAGCCGCTGAGCCACTACAGATCAGCCTCACCCAGGCCTGTGTGACCAAGTTAATTCAGCCTTTGTGTGCATGCAGGACATTCCTCACTGACTGGGTGCCAACTCTCTGTTTCCTTAGGTAATTCTGCCACATCTTCCTGGCCTCTAAAGGCTGAGGTGGTCAGGAATGTAGTCTTCAGATCTCTTCTCTATCTATACCACTAAACAGGAGATTTGAGTCACCTTGTCAGTGAGATCAGATCACGGGGTGGTTTTCTGATCAACCCATTTAAATCAATCCTCCCCAAAGTCCCTATCCCCTTACTCTGTGTATTATACTTCATAGCACTTTTTACAATCTGACATATTACTGATTAACCTGCTCGTTCATTGTTTATTCCTCACTGCCCATTAGAATGTAAGTTTCACCAGGACAGAGATACTTTTTGTTCATGGCTCTGTCTCCCACTCTGGAAATACTTAATGATAGTCAATAAACATCTGTTGAATTAATGAAGAAACAATTAGATGAATAAATGAATAGATGCTTGAAAATTGCAAAATTATTATTATTATTATTAGAGATGAGATCTTACTATATTGCCCAGGCTGGATTCAACCTCCTGGATTCAAGCGATCCTCCTGCTTCAGCTTCCCCAGTAGCTGGGACTAGAGATGCACACCATCAGGCCTAGTTTTACAAAATTATTACCTTGGGAAATGTACTCTAATTCAAAATCTTTACAGTCTCAACCATCATCCTCCTGTTGAAATACTTCGTAAGAAGTAGTGTGTTATCAGTATATCTTCTGTCTCATCTGGACGTGGAAGGACAATCACGGTAAGAAATTTCTCTTGGTTTAATATATTGATTTATTTTCTCTTAAGTAGAAAAATTCTTCCCCAAATTCACATCTCTTTTAGGAATTCCTATATCCATATTCTATATCAATTACCAAGTTATGGCTTTCAAATGAGCAGAATCTGGAGGTCAAAAATTTTATTAGGGTGGAAGCTAGGGCAAGAAAAACAAGCTTCGTTTCCTGGAATTACTGACATTTCTTCTGGCAGAGGGTCATCTGACTAACCCGAAGGGCAGAGTGCAAAGCTGAGCTGAAGTTGCTAGCTTGCTAGGGCTGGCATTTCTTATTACTGCCTTATATTAGCTTAGCTACTTACCTTAGCTACTACCACTTTAGTTTTACGTATTTTAATTAGTTCTCTCTTTTTTTGTTTCATTTACTTGTTTACTTATTTTTTTTTTACTATAGCCCAAAAGTGGGTCAGGTAGAGGGATAAAAATGAAAAGATAACAAATAGATCATTTCAATCCAAATTAACCCTGTCCCGTATTAGTGTACGGAACCAGTCATGGAGGCATGGGATGGCTCAGTGCAACCACGTCACCCTAGCTGATATCAAGTTCTCTAGATTTTATCAATTTGCCTAGTTTAGTCAAGAGGAACTTTTGTTATATTCACTTTTATGGATGTGTTATTCATTTTAATAAAGTTTAATGTTAAACATGAAGTTTTTTTGGTTATTTTAAAAATTAAAAATGCAGTATATTCTTACTATAATGAAGAAAAAGAATCCAAAAATGTAAAAAGAGAAAATAAATGATCTCTCTCCACCCTTTGCATTTCTAGTATAACTCCTGACCCAATGGCCCACTTGTTATATGTCTTTATTTTTCTAAACTATATACTCTAAAAAGGAAATTAATATGGTCTGCACAGTGTTCTCCTTTCCTGAATGTGGGAAAATGTGATTCTTCACTGTATATCAGAATACTGATCCCATTCATTTATTTAACAAGTAGTATTGAGCAGTTGCAACGTGTTCAAAACTATGATTAGAAGTTGAAGATACAAGTAGGATTTTCCGAATAAGGGAAGTTTGTCTTTATCTGTGTGGGGTAGTAGCATCACTGTGGTGAAAACAGAGGAGATAAAGAGAAGTCTTGCAAGAACTGAAATTCCATCTTGATTGTAGAACACAAGATAGAAGAAAAACCCTTACCTAGGATCCTAGGATTAAAAGTAATGTCTGCATTTCTCCACATCAGCAAGACTATTTGAATTCAAGACCTGTGGTGTGATTTTCCTGATAGTCAAAAGTAACTCCTGGCCTCAACCTTCACCCAACTCCTTTGAGGTATCTCAAAAAACCTCAGGAATAATATGCAACTGTGGCATTTTCAATTAAGTATAAATTACACTGTCACTGATATCGAGGAATAGAACTCATATCAAAATCTAACCACTAAACAAGTATTTCTCTGTTGCATAGCACTGAAGAAGATGGATCATTTTCTTAGAATCCTCCACCATCACATAACGGGAGAAAGAGGGGCAGGGAATTTTCTCTATGTATATTGCTGATGCTTCAATACATAAGTAGAACACAACAGTTGAGTCAATTTACATCTATACTTTTTCTTTCTACCTGTCCAAGAAAAGTGATTGTTTCTAGAAACTGATATCAGCTCTGACATACACAAAATAAGAGCTTGCTTGTCCTATCATGTGTGAGTCCAAGTTTAATCCCCAGGGTTAGTGTGGAAATCTAAGTCAAATATTTCAAGGGACCTTCAGATTGGGAATGGAGTCAGAAAGGAATACAACACAAACATATTAAAGAGAGGCAATTAAATGCAAACAAACACTATTGCAGTTTCCTCCTAAAACGATATAATTAGATTGCCAAGTAGATTGCTTTTGGATTACTTGGATTAAGCGTTGCATTCTTGAAAGCTAAGTGACTTCCTGGCATTTGATTTCCTTGGAAACCACAAGTTTCTGCAGTTATATGCTATGCAGATTTTCTCACATGCTTTGGGCATTTTTCTACTGAGCTTTTGTTTCTAAGATTGGATATCCCAGCAGTCAAAAATGGGACATTGAAAGAAGATCAAGGATTAAAGTCAAAAGAGTTCTGGCTAATTTGAAAACCCTGGACAAGCAGTAGAATTACTGCAACCTCGAAATACACACACTGAGCCCTATAATTGAGCAGTGTGAACAATCATTCCTGCTCATAAAGTGGTTTGAAGTAGTAGTAACCTGTACAGCTATACCAAACAGTCCCTGCAATAGTTAACACAAGACCTTTCTTTTGTTCTAATTTTTGGCCCATGAGACCTTGAGAAATAACCTTTATTTACCATGTTGTTAGCTTCACACTGAGTTAAAAGTCACCTCCCAGGAGGAACACTCCTGAGATTTCACCTGTATCTTATTAATAAAGTTTCCCATTTACAGAGATAAATTCAGGTACCTAAATAAGAAACCATGCTGCATAAACAATAAGGGATGAAGGAAGGCCAAGAAATTAAAAGTGACAGAGATCTATTAAACAAACAAACAAGCAAAAAACCCCACCAAAATTTGTGACCATTGACCGACTTCTTGGCTGAACAGGCAGCACTGACTGCCCAATTACAGCATGTAGTCGATGGAGTTACAGATAACCTGCCAAATACATGGACTTACAGCTATACCCTGGGTGCAGACATTCTGACTTAATTGCTTTGATTTAAATGAGAAGTGTTGTTTTATAATTCTGAGTCTTCCTGGACTGATTTTTGTAGCTGGCATACCTTGAGAGAGAAAGCAGTCTCTCTTCTTAACAGGCTGGTCCTTAACAAAATTACGACATGAGGAAGTTGAAATTGCATTCTACTATCAATTCTCTCATAAATTGGCCATAAGTCACAAGCACCCATAGCTTTCTTTGTAAGAGGCAAGGTAAGTCTGGCGAACGAAAACAAAGCCTTGAGATTTGAACAGACTGGCTTACGATCCTGAACCTCCAATACCAGCTTCCTCCTCTGCATTCTGTTTCGACAGGACCGTGTTCACTAAGTGAACTTGACTAATTGGTTCAGTGGACTCTAATCAATTTTAACGTGAATGTAGAAAACCTAATGGTATATTGGCTGTTTTATTAGATGCTTTCTGGAAGTTTGCCTTAATCTCAGTATGGCATTTTCCAAAGTGTACTAAAACAACTGGATTAATGGGGGAGATATTTGGAAGAAGAGGGCTTTGTTTTGTCGCCTACTTCTGGTCACCAGAATAGGAAGCTGTGAGCTGTCTGAGGAAGGTTCAGGATTTCACCTGTCAAAATAACCTAATGTAGGGCCTTATACCAGGGATCAGCAACATTTTTCTGTAAAGGGGCAGATAGTAAATATTTTAGGCTTTGCGGGCCATGTGGTCACTCTTGCAACTACTCAACTCTGCCGTTGTAATGGGAAAGCAGCCATAGATAATATATAAGAAATAGGACTGGTTTGTTCCAATAAAAGGTTTGGTTTTGTTTTGCTTTATTTTGTTTTTTTATTTGTTTGTTTTTACAGAAATAGTGGTCCAGATTTGGCTCAGAGGCTATAGTTTGCTGACTCCTGCTTTATACAACTGGAAGAAAGATGTCGATTAGCTACCTGCCCCGAGTGAGTGAGTCCACATCCAGAAATTTGGGAGAAAATGGCAAAATCGTTCTTCTTAACAGAAGAGACGTGTGTGTGTGTACACACATACACATATAAATACACACACATTTATATGCATATATACATACATTATATATATGCATAACACTTACTATATGAAACTGATAAAACTTTATTTACAAGACTCATTAAATCAGAGTCATTTCATCTATAGTGGACTTGTGCTGTGTCAATTTAGCTAAGCCAAAACTATGTTTCCCTGAACCTCTTACTTTGTAAATTTGTGAGTTAGCAAGGTCTACAAGTGAAATTTTCTACGAGATTTAGAAAAAGGCAGACTTGAAGCAACAACCAACTTTTTATTACACTCTCAAGGTTGATGCAGGGCACTGGGTGCTTTTGCAGCTCATGCTCACTGCTGCTTAATCTTATTGGTGTGAAGCAGCAGCTGGGCCCTCAACTCCTCTAGCTCCTGCCAGACCTGCTCCTCCAATTGTTCCAAATCCTGGCCAGGTTCATGTGCAGCTCATGGTAGAAGGACAGCAGTCTCTTCTGTAGCAGGTCACTCACACTAAAGAAGTTGGGACCTGGAGGTGGTGAGAGGCAGATGCAGATTCCAGCACAGCTTCTGAGTGCTTCCCCTACTTGCCATCCATCACTTTCCTGACTCCCAGCCCTGCTGACTTCAGGTCCTGCATAGATGCAGAAGTGATTGCCTTACATGGACTGTTTATATAATGAGTGCCCTATTCTACATAAGCCATCATAATTTTACTTTTCCGATGAAAACCTAATGGACATATCATGCCAACCTAAATAATTTTCCATTCAAAGAAAGGAGATCCAATAATTAATAATTGTAAGTACTAGGTTTTAAAATATTATCATAATAGTGATGCTAATTTCTCTTTTGAAAGTCACACTATTCCCTTCAACCCTGAGATTATGTAAATGCTGTGGATTCTATAATGATAGTGATGTGTTTGTTCACAGGGCATGGATGCTGATTTATTTTCTCTTCCTCTAGGATCAATGATACACATTAGAGAGGTGGCTGGTAGGGGACCAGTGTGGCAGCCTCTTGCCCCCAGAATAAGCAAAACCATCTGGCCCTCGGAAGAATTGAACCCATATTATCAACCTCAATTAGCACCATGTTTTACTCAATTGAAGAAATAAAAGTTGCAATTAATTCAACTGTCCTCGTCTTAGTCATCATCAATTGCAATATTCTATCCTTATTTAGCTTCTAAAACCCAAAAGTTCATGCTCCCGGACAAAGTACATGGGAAAGTATGATATGCCAGCATTGTCACTATTACAACTTGAATGACTGCAGGAGATTGTATTTTTAAACTGCCTCATGATAGCCCTATCCTCAAATGTACGCCAGGACTTCCAGAGAAGCAAAGTCACATGGCTGTTTATTCAATGAGAATTCATGTTTATCATCTCTCATCCCAATCCTACTTCCCCTACACTATTCTCCTGCTTGGCTCCTTGGAAAAGGAAACTGTCCTCCCTTCAGTTACATTTTTGTCATGTTCAATGAGTTAATTTTGTTGGCTCAGTTATATATTTTAGTATAAATTAAATTCAAGTTTCCTTTATTTGAGTCTTTGGGCCAGTTGCATTGCTTTATACTTTCTGGTGTTCTTAATTTCAACTTTGCTAGCATTTAGAAGGCAAAGGCACTGTCTAGCAGAAGTAATAATCCTTTTAACTACCTAATTGCTTCTGTTGGTTACAGCCGTTTGTCTTCTAGACTCAAGGCATTGACTCTAGATGACTTCCAACAAGCAGCCAACACATCTGCCTCTTGATAGATCAGCTCATTTATGTTTGTTTCTACTGTCTTATAGACAATCTCAGATAAAAACTGGATCTTAATGGACAAAGGTAACAGTAGAAAGATTGTTTGCTTTTTCTAAAGTTTCTTTTTCCATTTTAGCTCATGTAATGCTATGTGTCTCTATTAGAACCAGCAATTCTTTTAGTTGGAACTTTGGTAAGATTCATTTATAGGTGTCTAGAAAGTGTGTGGCATAATGTGGTTTACGTGTCAATGGCTGAGATGTTAGAAATAAAGTTTTTAGAGGGTCGGGTGTGGTGGCTCACACCTGTAATCCCAGCACTTTGAGAGGCCAAGGAGGATGGATCACCTGAGGTCAGGAGTTTGAAACCAGCCGGGCCAAAATGGCAAAACCCTGTCTCTACTAAAAATACAAAAATTAGCTTGGAGTGGTGGCAGACACCTGTAATCCCAGCTACTCGGGAGGCTGAAGCAGGAGAATCACTTGAACCTGGGAGGTGGAAGTTGCGGTGAGCCAAGATCGTGCCATTGCACCACAGCCTGGGAGACAGAGCGAGACTCAGTCTAAAAAAAAATAGGTTTTTCATAGTGTGGTTGTCTGATAATGGCCCTCAAAAATATCAGTTCCTAATTCCTGGAACCTGTGTTACCACATTTGTTTTAAAGGATCTTCGAAGATGTAGTTAAGGATTTGAAATTGGGAGATTGTCTTGGATTACCTGTGTGGACCTTAAATGTAATTACAAGTGTCCTTATAAGAGAAAGATGGAGGAAGATAATACCCAAAGGAGAAGGTGCTATGAATGAAGATGGAAGCAGAGATCAGAGTAGTGAGACTACAAGCCAAGAAATGTTGGCAGCCACTGGAAGCTTGAGGATGCATGGAATAGAGTCTCCTCTAGAGCCTCTGGCAGGAATGCAGCCCTGCCAATACCCTGATTTTGGCCGAGTAATACAGATTCTATAATTTTCTATTATTTCTATTATTTTGACTCTACACAGCAGAATGCAGCTCCTCCCTATCCAGGACAGCAAAATCACAACAGAAAAAAAACGGCCAGGTCCATCTGAACACTGCTTGCTCTCTTTAAAAAGCTGAGGCAGCATATAGTCATCCTTCTTGTTTTCACATCTTGAATCACGGCAATCACATGTTTGATGTTAATTCCTTCACCAGATACTGAAGGATGAGGCTCCTAAAACTTCCTGGCACCAAGGCCTTTGGCCAATAAGACCCTTCAATACCAGCCATTGTTTTTGGGATGCAGTAGTGATGATGGATTTCTGGTGTAAAGATGACAGAATAAAGAGGTTGTTGCCTTCCTCTTCTCAGAAATAACTCTCAAACAAAAAGGAAAAGGAGAACAGAAATTCCACATTTGCTATAAATTAGTTGATTTCCATATATTATGAAGGATGAGGAAAGACTGGAAAGATCACATGGATATGTGGGAAGAGGTCAAGATACTTGTGGCTGCAGAACAGAAAAAAGGCTGTAGTGCTCTGTATCCCAAACTAGGTAGCCTATGAGAAGACGCAAGCCCAACAATCCCATTTTGGAATAAAATTAGCTCAATATAGAAGCTACTCTCTTTACCTTGGCACTAGAAAAGTGGGGGAGGTGGGATTCACAAACAAGTGGTGTTTTCAGAAAGTGGTATTCAGATAAGCTGCAGTGGAAAAAACAAAATATAAATTTGGAGCAGTAGTACAGTTGCTGCTAGGACGGGACAAGCAAAGTTAAGCATTTTGCCCATAAAATCCTGTCATTAACGACTTCATTTGAAATCAAGGAAAATTGTTACTGTCTCAGAATAGGGGCCAAACCCCTCCATACTTGAAATAGTTAAGCTAGGAAGATGACAACTCATTCAAACATAAAATAGTTGAGAACACAAATCTGACAAATAATTATGCAAAACAAATCTAAGCCATGTAGTGCAATAGTTTAAAGGAAAAACAGGAAATAAATAAGCATAAAATAAAATATGATGACAATGTGGAAACTAAAATAGTTTTTAAAAAGAGTCCAAAGTCAGAGAAAAATAAATGTCAATAACAGATACTTGTGTTGCCACAGAGCTGAAAAAAAGCATTACAACTCATAGCCATCAAGTCAAAAAAGTTATGAGATACAGCTGACTCTTGAACAACACAGGTTTGAACTGTGCAAGTCCAGTAACTTGAGGATTTTCTTCTGCTTCTGCTGCCTCTGAAACTGCAAGACCAACCCCTCCTCTTTCTCCTCCTCCTCAACCTACTCAATGTGAAGATGATGAGGATAAAGACTTTTGTAATGATTCACTTCCACTTAATAAAAAGTAAATATATTTTCTTAATAACATTTTCTTTTTTCTAGCTTACTTTATCATAATATAATATATAATACATATACGAAATATGTGTTGATCAACTATGTTATCAGTAAGGCTTCTGTTCAACAGTAGACTATTAGTAGTTAAGTTTTGGGGGAGTCAAAAGTCATATTCATATTTTTGACCATGTGGGGAGTCAGCACTCCTAACCCCTGCATTGTTCAACCATCAACTATATTAACATTTTAAAACTAACTGCCGAAAGCAGAAATGCCAGTGTTGAGAGAAATTTTATGAAAAAGACATTTAAAGGAGAAAAATGAGTTGGTTTAGCTTAGAAAAAAAAAAAAACGGAAGAAAATATAAAACTGTTATGGGAACGAGCTTCCCTTTGGAAACTGGAGAAGAGATACTTGTAGAAATGCAACAAAATACGTGGTGAACAAAACCGAACAAATCGAAATGGGCAGAATTTAAAAGGACTAGAGAAAATAAACTTGGAAGATGAAGTCTATTCAGTATGAGCAATATTAGTGTCCCTCAAAATACAAGTGTATAATGGACCACAAAAAAGATTCAGTTATAATTTAAGAAAATGTTTCAGTCATAACCACAACAACAATTTATTGAGCACCTCCTATATACCAGGTAGCTCTATACACAGGGATACAACAGTGTAGAAGACAAAAGAAGCCCCATCACCACTGAGCCTGCAGTCAAAAAAAAGACTGGATGATGGGCATATTATGTTAAAACAACAACAACAACAGGATTATCACCATCAAGACATTTGCAAAGAAAGTTACTGACTTCAAAACTAAATAAAAAACACTGTATTTTGAGGGCCAGGCATGGTGGTGCACTCCTGTAATCCCAGCACTTTGGGAGGCTGAGGTGGGAGGATTGTTTGAACTCAGGAGTTCAAGACCAGCTTGGGAAACATAGTGAGACCCCATCTCTATAAAAATAAAAAATTAGCCCGGCAAGGTGGTGTGTACCTCTGTGTGGCCCCAGCTACTTGGGAGGCTGAGGTAGGAGGATCTCTTGAGCCCAGGAGGTCGAGGCTGCAGTCAGCCATGATAGTGTCACTGCTCTCCAGCCTGGGTGACGGAGTGTGACCCTGTCTCACACACACAAAAAGAACACTGTATTTTGAGTATGCAGGCAAAAAGATTTTTACCTAAAAGAAGAAACAAAATCACCCAGGCCTAAACACAAAAATATAAAATGAAACAATGCCTGCTAACTCCTCAAAGAAATAAAATGTGAATTGAGAACATTATGCTCAATCACAAAAAAAAACTTTAATAAGCAAGAATTAGGGATGTAGCTGAAACAGCAATGGGAATAGTGGCCAAAGAACAGAATGTAAAAGTGATATACAATAAATGCATACAAATAAAATAACTAATAAAACTTGGAAAGGAAAGTGGTGACAAATGGAAGGAATTATAAATATGGCAAGCAAAATACCTAAGTTAAAATTGATAAATCAAGTAACAGATGTAAAATTGTATTTAAAGACAAAAATGTAATTGTTAGAAAAAAACTAAGAAAAATCAATTATGTGGTAGAGGGAAGAAAGGAGGGAGTGGTAGAGATGGAAATATATTAATTCGGTATTTGTTTATAATAGGCATACTAAAACTTTATAAAGAAATAGCTGAATATTCTAGATGTTTACACTAAAATCATGTAAAAATCACAAAACTAGCTTTCCAAGTTAACCCAGGAAGTGTGTGCATGTGCACGCATGCACACACACACACACATACACAATTAAGCAAAGCCAATTTGAACCATACAAAGAAATATGTATGGTACATAAAAAGAAAAAAGCTAAGTGAAAATGCATAAAATAAAATATAATAACACAACAAAATCCAACTATGTATTCTAGCACTGTACACAAATTAAATAAGATCACCTAATTAAAAGTTAAAAGCTCTGAGATCTGGTCTCTGATCACAAAGCAATACCTAACTATATGTTGCATACAACAGATATACCTAAAACAAAATAACTTAGAAAATCTAAAAAAGGTAAAAGAGCTAGCAATGGCATGCCAAAAAATTCAATAAAAGTAAAGCAAATTATAGATTATTTCTATTAGAAAACTGAATCCAGGAATAAAAGCATTAAATAAAACAAATAAAGGTACTTAATAATAATAAATGGAAGAGTCAACACTGAACATAAACAGTGATAACTACTAACAAAAAAAAACATAGAAAAAGAGCTCATAAAGAATAAAAATTATATTAAATATTTTTGTAAAATAAGTAGGTGGAAACATGCTAGTCACAGGAGATTTTAGTTCACAGTATAACTTTAAAGCAGAAATAAACCTCCTTTTCAATCACATAATATGACTATATATGAGACCTCAAAGAAAACCACAATAAAGCCTTCTGTTTAGAAATACCACAAATAATATTTTTTGACAACAGCATTCTAAAACTAGAAATTAATATTTAAACTGGAAGATGAAATGACCCTTCCAACTGGAAAATGTAATAATCATGCTTAAATAAACTTTTGAGTTAAATTGGAAATCATGAGGGAAATTTCAGAATGCCTAGAAATAATGATACTGAAAATTCCGCATGGCAAAACCTTTTACAGAGTTTTCCAGAAAAGAATTATGTAGAAGAGGAAGAAGGATTCAAAGGACAGAAGGGGAGGGAACACTTCTTAACTCACTTTTATGAGTCTAGTATTACTGTGATATCAAAAAATCAAAAATAAACAGCACACAAAAAGAAAACTATACACAAATATTTTTCATGAACCTACACAAAATTAATAATAACAAAATTAATTAATATTAACAAAATATTAGCAAACCAAACCCAACAATGTATAAAAACAACTAGGCTGGGCACAGTGGCTCACACGCGAAATCTCAGCACTTTGGGAGGCCGAGGTGGGCAGATCATGAGGTCAGGAGTTCGAGACCAGCCTGGCCAACATGGCAAAACCCCGCCTCTACTCAAAATACAAAAATTAGCCAGGCATGATGGTGGGCGCCTGTAATCCCAGCTACTTGGTAGGCTGAGGCAGGAGAATCACTTGAACCCAGGAGGCGGAGGCAGCAGTGAGCTGGGATCGTGCCACTGCACTCCAGCCTGGGCAGCAAGAGCAAGACTCCATCTCAATAAATAAATAAATAAATAAATAAATATTAAACAAAATAACAACAACTAAACACCATCATGAAGTGGGATGTATTCCAGATAAGACCAGTTAAGCATCAGAAAATCAATCAATGTAATCCACTAAAGAAGACATCCACAAAAGATGAAACATCATATGATCTTATCAACTGACACAGTAAAAGCATTTGAAAAAAAAAAGTCAACACTTACACTTGATAAAAACTATTAACAAGTTAGGAATAGAGAGGAACTACCTCAACTTGAGCATCTACAAAAACCTTACAGCTAACATTATGCTTAATGTGAAACACTGACAGCTTTCATCAGGAGCAAAGCAAGATGTCTGCTGTTACTGCTGTCTTTCAACACAATACTGGGAGTTTCACTTGCAGCAAATTGGTCAAGAAAAAAATAAATGACATGAAGATTGGAAAGAAAGAAATAAAACAGTCCCTATTGCCAGGTGACAGTATTAACTATATAGAAAGCCTCAAAGATTCTACAAAAATCTCCTAGAAATAATAACTGAGTTCAGGTAGATCACAGTACACAAAATCAATATATAAAAATCAATCATGTGTCTATACACTAACAATTCATGTGTGGAGACCAAAATTAAAATCATAATTTCATTTATAATCATGCCAAAAGAAATGAAATCACTCATGTATATACCAAGCAAAATAGGTATAAGATCTGTATGCTGGAAGTTATGAAATACTGATGAAAGAAATCAAAGGTGACCTAAAAAAAAGTTGAGACACATACCATTTTCACAACTTAGAAGATTCGACAGAGGAAATTCTCCCAAAGTGATCTACAGGTTTAATACAATTTATATCAAAGTCCCAGCAAGCTTTTTTGTAGACATAGACCATATTATTCTTAAGTTTTTATGGAAACGCACAGGCCCTAGAATAGCTAAATAATCTTGACAAAGGAGAATAAAGTGGGAGGAACCACTCTACCCTACATTAAGGTCATCTAGACAGCATGGTGTTGGTGGAAGAATAGATCAATGTAACAGAACAGAGAACTTGGGAATACACCCACATACATATGCTCAAGTGATTTTTGACAAAGGTGCAAAAGCACTTCAATGAATAGTCTTAACAAAATGGTTCTGGAGCAAATTGGACTACCACAGGTAAAAAATGGAACTTTGCCCTTAACCTGACACCTCACACAAAAATTAACCCACAATGGATCATGGACCTAAATGTAAAATGTAAAACCAAAAAAAAAAAAAAAACTTTTGGAAGAAAACAGTGAGAGAAAGAAAATCTTCAGGATCCAGGGATAGGCAGAGTTCTTATATTGACAACAAAAACACAGTCCATTAAAGGGAAAAAATGATTAACTGGATCTCATCAACATTAAACTTCTGCCTTGTGAAAGCCCATGTGAAGAGAATCAGATGACTAGGATTAAATATTTGTAAGCCACATGCCTGACAAAGGACCATTATAGAACAAATAATCCAATCAGGAAATGGGCAAATGACATGAAGAGACATCTCATTAAAGAGGAAATGCCAATGACAAGCATATGGAAAGATGCTCAGTGTGATTAACCAATTAAATAAATGTAAGTTAAAATAATATTAAATGCAAATATAAATGTAAACTAATGAACATGAAAATGACAATGAGATATCACTGCATCCCTATCAATCAGAATGACTAAAATAAAAAAAAACATGCTAAATGCTGGTGAAGTGCAGAGAAATGGATCACTCATACATTGCTAGAGGGAATGTAAAATGGTATAGCCACTCTGGAAAACAATTTGGCAGTTTCTTAAAATATTAAACATGCAACCTACTATATTACTCAACAATTCCATACCTAGACATTTCTTCCAAATGAATGAAACTTTTATTCACACAAAAATCCAGCAGCCAGCCAAATCAAGAGGGCCCCTACCATGCAATTGGCCTGAACTGGAAAACCTCTTTGTACTGGTGGACAAATAATTCACTGGACACTTTTTTCTTTTTTTTTTTTTTTGGAGACAGAGTCTCGCTCTGTTGCCCAGGCTGGAGTGCAGTGGTGCGACCTCACCTCGCTGCAACCTTCATCTACCGGGTTCAAGTGATTCTCCTGCCTCAGCCTCCTGAGTAGCTGGGATTATAGGCATGCACCACCATACCCAGCTAAGAGATGGGGTTTCACCAAGTTGGCCAGACTGGTCTTGAACTCCTAACCTCAAGTGATCTGCCCGCCTTGGCAGATCCCAAAAGTGCTGGGATTACAGGTATGAGCCACCGTGCCTGGCCACTGGATACCTTTTTTTAAGCAAACAAATGGAAACAACCTAAATGTCCATATATATGTATGGAGAGAAGTTAAAAATATATTACTACTGTACATTGACTTAAATAATTGAACTAAAATAGTTTTGCATATCCCAAGTTATAATTCAAAATATATAATCCAGAAAAAAGATTAAAAGCCATTTATATATCATGCTACATATGTGTTAAATCATACAACCTATACAAATCATATATTTGTGCGTATATTACACGGATACACTACGAATATACATATACTTTTGTATATACAGTCTCTGACTTATGATGGTTCAACTTGTGATGATCTTTTGACTTTATAATGGTGCAAAAATGATATACACATTCAGTAGAAATCATACTTCAAATTTCAAATGTTGATCTGTTCTGGGCTAGCGATACTCTCTCACGGCACTGCACAGCAGGAGCGAGCCGCAACTCTGAGTCAGCCAAGCCATCACAAGGGTAAACAACTGGTATTCGACAGTTTTCAGTGTTGCCAAATGATTTTCCCCAACCGTAGGTTAACGAAAGTGTTCTGAGCATGTTTAGGGTAGGCAAGGCTACGCTATGATGTTCAGTAGGTCAGGTGTATTAAATGTATTTCAACCCCAAATCTTTTCAATTTACATGATGGGTTTGCCAGATGTAAGTGCATCATAAGTCAAGGGGCATTTGTAAATATACTGTATGAATACATGTTTAAAAAAATAATTCTGGATGAAATGTATACAACATTTTAAATAAATTTCCCTATTTGTTTTTAACAACAGCTTGAGTTGGATTTTATTTTACTTCTACTTCAAGCATTCTAATGATATGCTCCCTAAGGCTGAATACCTTAAGATAATTGAGGAGACATATTATTCTCTATTTCTCCACATCAGAGATACTACACATACTTTTTCCTAGTACAACAGCACAGTCTAAGGAACTTGTTCCTAGTACAATAGCACAGTCTAAGCACATAGACTTACATTAACTCATCCCATGAAATAGACTCCAGTGCTTGGTTTTGACCAAACACATCTAATCCAGTTCCTCTCCTAACTATAACTACCAGGTGTTTCAGATATTTTAATATCTCTTTCTGGAGCTTAGGAAACTAGAAAGGACTCTCTATGAATTATACGAGATTTTTACAAACTGTAGTTTCACATCTTCACACCATGATATGGCCAACATACATTCAGAATTTTTAAGTGGGAGAAATGTTGTCTAATTATCATCTCCTATTTTACAACAGAGAAGTAAAATGACTTTCCCAGATCACAAACTGAGAGGAAGGTCTAAAATCTAGTCTCTTAAATTCAAGTTTAATGCATTTTTTATTACATCCTATGGCCAAATAGCTAATAAAAATGTGCTAAAGTGCCTTTCAAAGATTCATATGAATTCCAAGTCCATGAAATGTCGACACCCTGCCCACTACAGTTCATGTTGCCTTGCAAGTGGTACTACAATATGCATGAAGAATATCCACTTTGATCTGTAAAAACAAAAGCTGGGGGTTGCACAAGCCAACAACAAGCATCCATATAGACATTGTTTAATGGACGAGAACAAATAGCTCCCGTTCTCATTAAAGAGCTTTTTGCAATGGCTGCAGAGTGTGCTCATAAATGTAATTTACTCTCTGGTTGTCAAGGCCTCCTGACTAATTGTTTCCTGGTCCCTTGATTGTCTTAAACAACCATTGTTGACTGGCTTAAAATATCAGGTGGCTGAATGGAACAGTAATATAGAATGCATATTTTCCAAAACAGTTTTGTAAATCTGGAGGATACATCATTTCCATCAAAAAGGTAAAACAGCACAGACATGTGTCAAGCTCAGAAATAAATTCTTTCTACCAACCATGAGGAAAAAAAACAAAACAGAAATCCCCAAATTCACATCCAAAAATAACCAGATGTTATATCTCCAGATTCTGTGGCTTCCTCATGAGTAAAACTTCTCGTGATCTTTCTTTGTGTATGTCTTGGCCATGGCATTGACCAAGGTGATGAAATGACTGGGTTGGAATCCTAGCTCCTCCACTGTAACCCTGGACAAGTTTTCTAACCTCATCTGTACAATGGAATTAATAATAATTTCTACCTCAGCTAACTACTTTATTTCTAATCCAGCATTCACCTGGTCTGTTAGCAACCAACAGGTGCTCAATAAATGCATATTAGCCATAAATCATGCACTCTGCTCTACTGGGGATCACACAGAGATAAGTAAAACATAGTCTCATAATAGAATGGAGGAGAAAAAAAGACAAAGTGAGGATATAGAGCACATTGTTTTTTGCACTTTGCAAAATCCAGTTTGGTTCAAATAAATTGTAGAGAAATGCTGAGAGATAATATTATAAAAGCTAGTCTGGGACTGAATCAAATTACAATGGTGAGGAACTCTGATGTAATTCTGTGAGCAATAAGCAACAATTAAATGTTTTGAGCAATGTAGTCATGAGAGTGCAACTTGGCTCTAAGAATATTAATTTAATCATGGTGTATGCACATATGAATTGGAAGGGAAAGACTGGTAGTCACAGGGACATTGCAAGGACTATTACCGTACTCATCTCCTGAAGGGAGCCAGCAAAGTGCCTGCCCTCACGGAGCTTTCTTTTTTCTTTTTCTTTTTCTTTTTTTTTTTTTTTTTTTTTGAGACAGAGTCTCACTCTGTCACCCGGACTGGAGTGCAGTGGCGCAATCTTGGCTCACTGTAATCTCTGCCTCCCAGGTTCAAGCGATTCTCCTGCCTCCCGGGTTCAAGTGATTCTTCTGCCTCAGCCTCCCAAGTAGCTGGGATTATAGGCGCCCACCACCACATCCGACTGGTTTTTGTATTTTTAGTAGAGACAGAGTTTCACCATGTTGGTCAGGCTGGTCTCAAACTCCTGACCTAAGGTGATCTACCCGCCTCAGCCTCCCAAAGTGCTGGGATTACAGGCGTGAGCCAGCGTTCCCAGCCCGGAGCTTTCTTTTCAGAGGAAGAGATGTATGAAATATAAAAACACAAATATTAGTATGGTCAGGTCATGTTAAGTTTTATGAAGAATAACAGCGCAGGGTTAGAGAATAGAGTAAGATGAGGATTTATTTTATCTATAATGGCCTCTAAATATAAATACACTGAAAAGATTAATTTTGAGCAAAGACTATATCAAGGAAAAAGTCTTTGGGGCAGAAGAAAGCTTTCATTGCTGGAAGAAGAACAAGGCTGCTGGAATAGCTAGAAAGGAAGGAGAAGCCCAGGAAGAAGCAGGAGATGAATTCTAAGAGGAAAGAGAGTTTCAAGTCCTTCAAAGTCTTTTGGGCCGCTGTCAGGAATTTAGATTTTATCCTGAAACATTGATGGGTGTGCTTAGATTTCTTCCACGCTCTAGAATTCTTTGATCTTATTGTTTCTACCTTCAGTTTCCAAACTATTATCTCCTTCCCACTAAAACTCCATCCCTAACCTTTCATGAAAGGAGACCTCAGTTCCATCGAGGCATCCTGAGGGATTTTATCACTAAACAAGTGTAGTCAGTTGTTACTTTTGGCATTAGTTTCTGTTTTGTTATTTGTCTTTGGCTTAGTCTTATTTTAAATGTGTCAGCCTGTCTTCTGCTGCTCCATGAGGAAATCACCAATGAATTTTGAACTTGTTTGAGCTCACTATGGCATTAGTAGCCACTGGGAGGAAACCAAGAAGGAAAAGGGTAATATAAGGGAAAAAAGTGAGTCAAAACTTTGAGATTTGGGTGCCCCCATACAGAAATTATTCGCCCACTTCCAGCCTTTAAAAGTCAGGGTATGATTTTTTACACAAAGCCTTAGTCTTCCTTCTAAGGAGAGTAAAAGTTACTTTAGCCATTCATTGTTCTGCCCAGCTGCAGTTCTTCACAGAGCAGTGCCTGAATACTCTTCTGATTTCTGCATGAGCTACTAAATCATCTCTCTGCTTAAGGGTATTTTTGTTGTATTATATTTATTATATCATATCATATATTACATTAGTTTATCCTAATGAAATTTTTTCCCTTTCCTAAACAGTTAGGAACTGGTTGCCATGCAAGAAATATTTGTGGAGGTGGTTTTTTGGGTGAATAGAAGAGGAAATCAAAGGAACTGTTCTATCAAAGACAATGTCTCCAGCCTCAGAGGTGCCACATTTGTCTTTCCAATGGCCCTCAGTAAAGGCTGCCATCAGCCAAGTCTGTACAATGACTTTGACTTTCAAATATAAACCTGACCCTGCAGGCTCACCACCACTACCGCTATCACATTATCAATTCAGATGAACAGGACATATGCATAGAAAGAAGACAATATAGCATAACAAAGCCACTTGCAAATGTAGTGGAATAGACCATACATGTGAAAGAGACCATAATGGTGGGAAGAATCACGAACGCACACATAGAGGGCTTTAGAGAGCAGAGGAATCTTGGGATTTGAAGAAGAGAAGAATGAAAATAGGTGCTGATAGGTGGGAGTGGGCTGAATGCTAACAGGTATTATACGCAAACTGGTTTTAGGAAACTAAATTTGGCATTGAAACAGCATAAATTGGAGGGGAGGATACTTAATAAAAGAAACTCAGGAGTGTCTCAAAAAAGGAAATGGCGAGAGTCTGGGTGATGATACTTAGATGGGAAGGTAGAGATACATCCAGCACTAGGAAGTTATTTTTTAATTTTTTTATTAGATTTAGGACTTGCTTTAATTAAACAATCACAGACATAAACTGTTAAAGTTCTAATGGACTCTAGAATTTGTCCTATCCATTCAATTTATTTTTCAGACAAGGAAAATGGAATTCATATTAAGAATTATTAACTTTTTGGCTGGGCGTGGTGGCTCACGCCTGTAATCCCTGCACTTTGGGAGGCCGAGGCGGGTGGATCACGAGGTTAGGAGATCGAGACCATCCTGGCTAACGTGGTGAAACCCCATCTCTACTAAAAAAAAAATACAAAACATTAGCCGGGCGTGGTGGCGGGCACCTGCAGTCCCAGCTACTTGGGAGGCTGAGGCAGGAGAATGGTGTGAACCCAGGAGGCAGAGGCTGTGGTGAGCCCAGATGCGCCACTACACTCCAGCCTGGGCGAAAGAGTGAGACTCTGTCTCAAAAAAAAAAAAAAAAAAAAAAAAAAGAATTATTAACTTTTTAATAATTTTAGTTAAAATTTACTTTAACTAAAAGTATAATTTTAGTTAAAAATTACTTTAAAAGTATACCTATACCTATCTCTCTTATTTAAAAAAAATCCTGGTGAAATGAAATAACTTTCTAGAAAAACATAACATAAATGGGCTGAAGATGAAAAAAGGAAGTCTGAATAAAACAATAAACTAAGAAGAAATGGTAAATGATACCCAATAGTTCTTTCACAAAAGGTGCCAATTCAAAATGGTTTTATGGGTTAATTATTTCAAACTTAAAAAAAATCAGGCCGGGCGTGGTGGCTCACGCCTATAATCCCAGCACTTTGGTAGGCTGAGGCGGGCAGATCACCTGAGGTCAGGAGTTCAAGACCAGCCTGACCAACATGGAGAAACCCCGTCTCTACTAAAAATACAAAATTAGCCAGGTATGGTGGCACATGCCTGTAATCCCAGGTACTTGAGAGGCTGAGGCATGAGAATCGCTTGAACCCAGGAGGCAGAGGTTGCGGTGAGCCAAGATCACGCCATTGCACTCCAGCCTGGGCAACAAGAGTGAAACTCTGTCTCAAAAAACAAAACAAAAAAAAAATCATTTCTTTATTATATTAACTGTTTTAGAACATAGGCAAAGAGAAGTTCCAAATCATTTAATAAATTCCTCAAAACCCAATGCCAAAATCTCACAAATTATGAATTTTAAAAATTATAGTCTAATCCTACATATTTATACCAAGCCATTTATTCTTAATAAACATTAAGAATTCAAGCCCAGAAGTTTATTGTAAAAATACATTAAAACCAAGTAAAATTTACTCCACTGATGTAAAAATGGTTCAACTCTACTAACTCAAAATGTTATTAGCTCAATTTTGTAAAAACATAACACCATACAATAAATTCCTAAATTATATTTGCCAAATCAATACTATTTTATATAGTTTTCAAAGTATATATATATTTATATATATATATTTCAAACTATATAAAACATTAAATTAGAAAAATCCCACGCAAAAAGGAATAGGAGTAAAAGTTGATTTTTTTTAACATGATGAGTATCATTTATCTCAAGCAGGACCATATACTACACTTTAACAAAAATGCCTCTCATGTTTTATAACCTAGGAATAAGGCAGACACCCTGCTGTCACTACCACTGGGAGGTACACCTGCTATTACTACTATTACTTTGCATTGTTCTGGAAGTTTCAGGCAATGTAATAGTGATTAAAATAAAGTTTAGGTATTAGAAATAAGATTCAACCTTTTTATTATTATAATAGTATTTTCTAATGCCTGCATGAAAAACCAAGGTAATCAACTAAGATATTAGAAATATTCAGAATCTAGAAAATCATGAATCCAGTAAATATACAAAAAATCCTCTTTACCTCTAAAAACTAATCAGAAAATATAGGGAAATGACTGTAGTCATAAATGTTTACATAAATGGACACATAAAATGACAATACATAAGCCAGGTGTGATGGCTCATGCCTGTAATCCCAGTATTTTGGGAGGACGAGGTGGGTGGATCATGTGAGCACAGGAGTTTAAGACGAGCCTGGCCAACATGGAGAAACACCATCTCTACTAAAAATACAAAAATTAGCCAGGCAGGGTGGCAGATGCCTGTAATCCCAGCTACTCAGGGCGCTAAGGCAGGGGAATTACTTGAACCCAGGAGCAGAGGTTGCAGTGAGCTGAGATCACGCCACTGCACTCCAGCCAGGGTGACAGAGCGAGACTCCCTCTCAAAAAAATAAATTAAAAAAATAAATAAATAAATTGATAATAAATCTAGCAATAATTGTAACAATTGCACTCATTTATTGAACAGTTATGACATCAGGCATTATGATAAATGCTTTTACATATATTATCTCATTTAACACATAATAGATTCCTATAAAGATAGTTATTATTATTAATCCCAACAAGAAGAGAAAACTTAGGCTTCAGAAGATTAGGCGACTTGCCTAAGTTTACAAGTGAGTAAATATACAAAGGTATGAAAATAATGTTCAAATTTTATTAAGTGGCCCAAAAGAAAGCCTGAATAAATTGAGGAATATAGTATATCCTTGAATAAGAAGATTCAATACCATAAGATATCTGTTTCCCAATATACACGCACAAGTTAAATTCTAAAGTATATTAAGAAGCATTAGGAAGTGATCATAACTAAACATTTGCAGAGGAAGAAAATGAAGCAGGCTGGGAAGTCTCAATTGTGAATTTTCAGATGTATGAAATAAGCCACCAAAGGCCGTGAAAGTGTACTGGATGACCTGGGAAAATATTTATCACACAAATTTATGTGAAAAAGCAGGATGCAATATTTTGTATGTGTTACTGTTTCTAACAGCAGTGCTATTTGCAGCCCTGTGTCCTTCTCAGACTTTTCTTCCCTTGTGGCTTCCATAGCTTCTTCAAAGAGACCATGTCTTCTGGCTCACAAAGAATGGCATTTCTCATCCTATTTTTCTGTTTCCTGAAATAAGTAATTTTCATAGATGGGATGTCCCATGGGGTCTTAAGTATGGTTGTGAATTTGTCTGACTCCATATATATTCTCCATAGGTTTAAAGAGTATGTGACATGCGTGTGCTAGATGCAAACTCAGGATTGAGGCAAGTTCTCTCTAGACTATGTTAGCCAGAAGGCACTGTCTGGGGCCTTTGAAACTATTTCCCCTCTCTCATGGTTGCAGATATTGTAAGATATTTCCCAGACTTCCTTGTTTGGTGTGATTGTGTGATGAAGTTCTAACAAATAATATGTGAGCAGAAGTAATCTGGTGTCCGAAGCCTGACCCATCAAAGCTCTTTCCCTCTCCGCTAGCTTGACATAGACACACTTGCTGGCTTTAGAAGTCCCTTGTTCAAGATGAAAGAAGGCTGGCTTCTAAAATCACTGCTTAAAAAAGAACTGTACAATGTTGAGGGATACCTGATTTGTACTTGAAGGAACTGACAAATAACCTTCGATTGTGTTAAATCACTAGGATTTGAACAAGTAGTGTTGACTGGATAGATCTCTGCTCAAAGCCATTTGGGCAGAATTGCAAGATAATTTCAATAGCAATTGGCCAGGTGCAGTGGCTCACACCTGTAATGCCAGCACTCTGGGAGGCCAAGGTAGGAGGATCTCTTGAGCCCAGGAGTTTGAGACCAGCCTGGGCAACATAGTAAGACCCTGTTTCTACAGAAAATGAAATTAAGTAGAAAATTAGCCAGCATGGTGGCACATGCCTGTGGTTCCAGCTATGTGGGAGGCTGAGGTGGAAGCATCGCTTGAGCCTGGGAGGTCAAGGCTGCAGTGAGCCATGATTGCACCACTGCACTCCAGCCTGGGCAAAACAGCAACACCCTGTCTCAAAAAAGAAAACAACAACAACAACAAGAACCAGTAATAGACTAAGATAGAGATTATACATCCTCACATCAAAGCAGCAATTTGCCACAGTAGCAGATGGAGAAATTCTCCAGGTAATTGGTCAGATGAGGGGATGAGGGCCAAGAGAGATCCTGCTCAGAATGTCCACAGCAGATTGCTAGAGAATTAATTCCTAGTTCTTAGTGACCACGATACTAATGGTCTGTGGACCATGTGGGTTAGTTTCTACTTTGATTTCTGAAGGAAAGAGAAGCAAGCCTGACTTTCTTTAATGAGTGAAAGGGGACTTGTGATATTTGAACAAAAAGAATATGGTGAAGAGGGATATAAACTGCACAAGCTGTGGTCAAGCGGACACCCAGGCTTCTTGGATGCACTTCCTCTGCCCCTGCCACTAAATTGCCCTTAGGTCTGGATTTTCTGTTCCTGATTGAATGTAGGCCAGGCCTCTTATAGCTAAGCAATGTTTGTGACCTGGTCCAGAATTATACTTGTGTCATAAGGTTTTCTAGGTTTTTCTGATATGAGGTGTTTGTATGTGCTGGGCCCTGTGCTAATTGTCCTGTGTGCATTGCCGTGTATCAATACTCAAAACTATGCTGCAATGTAATCCTACTATTACACCCATCTTACAACTAAGGATGGAATGGGTGAAGTGCATTATCAGTGCCCAGCTTCTAAAGTAGAGAAAATTACAGAATTAGGGAGGAAAATAAGGAAAGAAAACCTAGTGTTCTCTTGGCTGGGTTGGAAAATATCCTAATGAACAAGATATGGGGAGACATGGAAGGAAAGAAAACTGTTAGCATTGATAAAGGAGGCCTTGTCATGTCAGACTAAAGTTTGCTTTGTATTGTCACTATTACTGATTTTTAATCTTTAATGTAATTTGCTGACCCATTTTCCTGGATATGAGGAATTTGCTTATATACTGAGAGACAGGTCCTTTGTGCCATTTAAGTGGACCAAGGGGAAAAATCAACTTTTCTCAACCAATCCAAAAGATTACAGTTGAAGCATAAAGTTCATTTCATAGTATGCTAGTAATAGACAGGCATATTAAGCAGAAGAGCTCACAGGTGTATCCTCAGATGTGAGTGGTATTCCCTTTTCAGGTAGAGGCTAGAGAACAAATTAAGGTGTCTGGCTACTAGCTTCTTTCTCACGATCCCAAGATGTTCTTTTTCACGGGCAAACCAGGATAGAGCTGAGCCTCCTTCTTCTACCTTCGCTCCTCTTCTTTGACCAGTAGAAGAGATGAAATACAGGAGCAGCTACAGTCCCCAGCCTGCACCGCGTTCTCCCGTTTCCTATCTGGCCTACAGTTAACTGGTTGGCAGTGTAGCTCCCAAAACTCAGCACTCCACCACCAGCCTCTTCTACTTTCTGTGTTTTTTTTTCTACAAAATACACTGTGATGGCCTTAGAGTTTCTGCTGACACAGACCTTGGCTATCTTGTTCAAAAAGTAGAGAAGGAACAAAGTGCTGCCCTAAAGTTTACTAGGAAAGAAGGTTTTCTCTCTTTCATGTGTGTGGAAGCATCTGCCACCCATCAGAAGTCTCTTTTTATCACCATAGGCCTTCTAAACACTGGGAAACGACCTACTGCTACTGTAATTCACTCGGGGTGTCTGTATATGTGTTATAATAATATGTTTTTTTCATTCTCCAAATATTTATAAGAGTTTCAGGGGAGTTCAGAATGGCAAAATCACCATCTTAAACGAGAAACATTTTATGTTGAAAGAGGGCTTAAAATATGTAATACTTTTCAACATAAATTATATTAGCGAATTAAAGATCCTTGTGATATTTCCTATTTGATGTTCTTGCCCCTTGATCTGAAGCTCTTTAATACTCTTTAAATAGGGAAATTGCTCACTATTGTTCAAGGACATGCTTCTCATGGCCCAAAGAATCTGGCCTCCTATTGAAAGCACTGCAAAAAGCTCCAGACACCTGAGTCTTAATGGATAACGTCACATTCAATGACGGGAAGCATTCTTCTGAAAGACTCCAGGAGCTCCCTTTCAGGGAAGGAGTGAATCAAGGTTAATTTACATTTCTGAACTTATCCTCTGCATTATCGTATGCTGACATAATTGAGTTTCGAAGAGACAACCAAAATAATATAGTAAAGCACAACTTTAATGCTATTAAAAGCCAGAAATAGCCATGATTAATTACCACCAAAGCTGAAGGGAAGAAGGGAAAACTCAAGCAGTTTAATTAATCATTTGGTTTAGAATGAATACAATCCATCTAAACTTGGTAAGAAAGAATGATCGGCAAAGAATAAATGGTGTTTGTTCTTCAGGTAATCAATGCACGCTCTTAACCTAAAGAATATCTGAAGTGTCTTTGAGTCATTTGCTTTTATTATTCTTTATTTTTAAAAATTAAAGAAAATTGACTCTGTTCCTCTGTTTTGGATGAAATAGATGGCAGTGCAGTCTGAGGGTTTCCAGGAGCCTTTGCAAAGAGATGGCCATCTCATTTCTGCCATGTACACCTACATGATGTACATGTGCTTATATATGATTTTATCTTGATGTTGATAAAAAATCCTACTGAGGCGGGCCACATCTACAGAACATGGGATGAAAGAGAAAATGTGGTGCTTATGCAGTGCATTTGACCAATGGGCATAACCAAACCAAACAGCTCTAATGCCAAACTTCATGTTTCGGTTTGAATAACTTGATCAGTCAGCCAGCACCTGAGATTAAACAAGTGATTCAAAACTCTCTCCTTGATCATGAGATGGTAGAAAGAAACCAAGAGGTCAACTTCAAGTTTATTGGGAAAATGATGACATACATTTGGGGAAGATTTTATTTCTCTAAAGCAAACTGAGCAGAACAATCATAGTTGTGCATAGCTCCAGCTACCGATAGCACAGGCTGCCCCATGAACCACCTTACTGAAGCCTCTTGAACTTGGGGTCAGAGACCTTCCATCTAAAACTGACCTTGTGGCCAGGTTGAGAGGCTGCAGTGGGGCAGCAGCAACTAATGCTTGTGGAAAACTTTGCATTTATCAACAAGGTATTTTCATGTATTATGTCATTTAATTTTTTGAGTTGTCACAGTAACACTCTAAGGTTCTACAGTTAGGAATAAATAGGGCCAGAATTTGAATCCAGGCTTACCCGACTCTAGGGAAGATCACTGAGAGGAAAGAAATATTCATTTTAATGCAGATATTTGGGACATAGTGATCACCAAAGCTTGTTCATCCAAAGTATAAATATAAAAAGAAATATAATTGATATTACTTACAACGAATGATTGGTCATTATATCTCTCATCTGAGGTCCCAAATATGAAAGCCCAGACAAGTAGCTTCATTAATGCAAACACTTTTATTAATGCAACCTCCCTCACTCCCAAGTCTTCCAACTAAAACAGATTCTCAAGCTACTTTTGCTAAGGAAGTATCTTTGGGGTTTTACATTCCAGAATGAAAATATGCCTGATCAATTTGTTGCAGATTTCATTCATGTCATCAAATATGAATTGAACATGAGTACTTTTAGCATGACAGCAATGTATTAAGCATTACTTTGTGGGAGAAGTCTTTAAGCAGAACACTCAGGATAAGATATATTCTAAGGCAAAATAAAAGTGAATACAGAGTAGAATAACATTTTACTTAGGGGTTGGTTTCTAATGTCAGCTCATAAAACAAAAATAATATACATTGAAAATCACCTATAAAATTTCTTAGGAAAATGGCATGTTGGAAACTATACCATTTCACAGGTCCAATACATCAACATTGGATGACATAGCCCCGTTTTTATTTGGGCACAGATAAAGGGGTCAGTTTATGCTTGGGAATATGTTATCTAAGATGTGTGCACCTCTAGACACTGAATGCCATGTTGACAAACTCCATGTGGACACTCATTTCTTGTCCCTAGCCACAAGGCAAATGTTTATTGGATGAGTTCTTTTAGCTCTATTATTTAAATTTTCCTTTTTTCCCCTCTCTCCCATTTTCTCCTTTTTTTTTTTCTCTTGGCTTTCTATCTTCCTCTGCCATGAGTGTTCAATTTAATTCATTAAAGTTGAAAGTACATATGAAGTAAGTTTAGTCTACCTTTTTGATTCCTACCTACACAAGCATGAAACTAGACAGCGCCTGCACTTCAGCTTAGACTTGGTTGATGGTCACATTATGTTGGAAAAGTTCGATGACGATTCTCTCTGGTGCTGCCTACTGCATTTGTTTATTTAGTGAATAACTTCACCATTCTACCATCGAGTCAGAACCATTTAGAAATGATGATGTTGATGACGATGATGATGATTTTGATAATGATAATGATGATGATGTTGTTAAAGATGATGATTGAAAATTATTAATAATAGGAAGAAGAAGGAGAAGGAGGAAGAGAAGGAGGAACTAATATTGTGATATTTATGGAATCTATACCATGTGCCAAGCACTGTACTAAGTGTTTTCCTTGGATTATATCCTACAAAAACCATATAAAGTTGGTCCTGTTTTTATCACTCCCAATTTAAAAATAGAAAAGCCGATGCTTAGTAATTTGACTGAACTAGTAAGTGATACAGCCAGTATTCAAACCCAGACAGTGTGATGTAAAAGCCTGTGATAATAATGATCATAGTGTGTGTCTGAGTCATCTCCAATCCTGTGCTCTCCACCCCCACCTGCCACTGCCTTCATTTCTATCAATCACCAAGTTAGGAAAATTCTACTTGCTGAAAACTCAGTTCCTTCTGCCACCTCCCTATTAGCACTGCTAGGTTCAGCCTCTCCTCTCCTCTCCCCTGGGCTGTGACAAATGAAATCTGCCAAGCTAGCTTCTTTTCACATAGCCTTTACCTCTTCAAACCACTCTTCCCAGTGCCATCAGAGCAACATTACTGAAAAACAAATCTTCCCTATTGCTCCCCATCCTAAGCCTGCTCTATGGCGCCCCGTCACTGCAGAGAAATGCTCACATTCTTGAATGGGGCACACAGAAGCTTTGTGACCTTGCTCCAGTCCACCCTTGTAGTCTCACCCTCTGCCCCATCCCCACACCCACTCGTGGCTCAACTATTTCAAATGACTCTCCCTCCTCTGCTTAGATTAGGAGTTTCTGTTTCTTCTGCTTAGATTATCTTCTCAGCATAACCATCTAGCTTCCTTCTTTTTCGTTGAAAAATCTGTACCCATCTTTGAGGTCTCACCTTAAACAGTCACCTCGATTGTGATGCTGTCCCTGGCTCTGGTAGGTGAGGCAGACCCTTCCTTCTCCATCCTCTCACAGTACACTATGCCTGCCTTTAGGAGGGCACTTAATCTCTTGCATGGTGACTTTCTGAGTGGAGGTCTGTGAGATCTATAAGAGCAGTGACTGTGTAACATCCATGACTCCCTACAACCCAGTCCCCAACTATATTTTCAGCCTTATCTCACAACACGTAAGTGGTGCACCTGCTATCTTAAACTCAATCATATCCTCTCTATGCCTCATAATTTATTCCCTCTCTGTAATCAATTGCTCAGATCATCCCTTCTGTCTGGACAGACTTCTCCAAATCCTCACTTACCAAAATCATTTTTATTAGGTTGATGCAAAAGTCATTGCGGTTCTTGCCTTTGAAAGTAATGGCAAAAAACACAATGATTTTTGCACCAACCTAATAGCAGCCCAAATGTCACCACCTTCTCAAAATTTTCCTTGCCCAGAGAAGGTGTCTTTCCTTGGAACTCCTATACTGCTCTCTGGATCCTGGCCTCATCTCCCTGGCACTTCACCATCTTCTGCTGTGTCTCAGGCTTCTCTGTCCATGGCTTGGTTCCCCAACTCTAAAGCAACCCCTTGAGTCTTTTTATCAGAAATCATGTCTTAGGCATCTTTGTTTCACCTTTGCACCCAATGCACTTATCCTTACTTTCACTCTGCTTCACAGCAGCAAGGTGTGATAAAAGAAGGCATGAATGTTAGTGATGGGCCAAATTGGTCACAGCACTCTCATCCCTCATATTCCCCTTTGGCATCAGAAAGGGTTCATGAAGCAATGATGAGCTAAGAAACAGTTAATTTTGTAAAATGGACTGAGGGATGTTCTTTGGTTTATGGATCTGGGTCTTGTTTGTATCAAGAGTTATTTCTGTCTGGTTTGAGTGTACTGAACTGAAAGTTGGTAAAGCTCTCGCTGGAGAGTAACAATCATCATAGCCAAAATAGCCTTCCATCTGCCAGAGTGTGTATCAAGCATTTTGTATGCATTTGATGATTCTTCACAGCAACTCAATAAAGTAACACTATTGTTAATCTTACAAATAAGAGAACTGGGTTGTAGAGAGGTGATGTAATTTTTTTTTTTTTTTTTTTTTGAGACGGAGTCTCACTCTGTCACCCAGGCTGGATTGCAGTGGTGCAATCTCGGCTCACTGCAACCTCTGCCACCCGGGTTCAAGAGATTCTCCTGACTCAGCCTCCTGAGTAGCTGGGATTACAGGTACCTGCCACTGGGCCTGGCTAATTTTTGTATTTTTAGCAGAGACAGGGTTTCACCATCTTAGTCAGGCTGCTCTCAAACTCCTGACCTCGTGATCTACCCGCCTCAGCCTCCCAAAGTGCTGGGATTACAGGCATAAGACACCGCACCCAGCTGAAGTGATGTAATTTATCTAAGATCACAGAGTTTACAAGTGGCAGCTCTGAGAGTAAAATCCATGCCTGTCTCATATCCGTGATTTAATGCTCAAACTCTTAACCACAAAGTTCCTTTCTTTAGAAGCTTTCCTAACTCATCATGGCAGAAGAGGAACAGTGATGATGTTCCATCCTCTTACTTAAAGCAAAAAAGGGACTTACTTAAAGCAAAATTTTCCGACCTTGCCATTATTGACATTTTGGACTACATAATTCTTTGTTGTGGGGGTCTGTCTTGTGCATTTTAGTATAATTAGTAGTATTCTGGCCTCTGCAAACTACATGCCAGTAATTTCTGCCTCCCTATTATACCTCCAGTTTTGACAACCAAAACTATCTCCAAACATTGCCAAACCACTGGTTAGGAATCATTTGATTTAAAGTAAAGAAAAGCCTCTTTGATTGGATAGCGTTTCCAATCTCAGTTCAAGTAACATCCTAAATAGAATGATACTACAAGCGTGATATTGCAACCCAGACAATAACAGTGGATCTCAGGTGAGGGGACATAAGAGCAGTTTCCCCCCGGGGTGTTTTCTTTAGCATCTATTATGTCCAAGCAAAGTGTATCAGAACTCTGGACAGTGGTTAAGGCAGCTGAGGCAGTCACATAAATCCTCCCTCGTGAGGTAACAGGGAAATAGGAGCTTTCCCAGGTAGGACATTTAGTTCATGTGAAGCCAATTTCCAACACTTTTACTCTCATAAAATCCAGTTAAGATGGTAATTAAAAGTGTTTTTTCAGAGGAATAGCCAAAAAGGAACACGTTGAAATGAAATATGTGAAAAAGTAGGCAGGGCCATGCCAAATATGCCATGGTAATAGAGCCAGGTCTTTTAATTAATTACTCACATGTGAATTTTAGTTCTTTGAAAATTACTTGTATGGGAGTTCCCTTCCAGTACCCTACCCCCTCGACACCCCATATGACATCACTACAAGAAATTAACGTTTAGCCTTGGCCTTGGGTAATACCACCACAATACTTAACAAAAGATTGCAGCTATATGCTGGTGAATTGGAATCATTAGTATTGGTATAATGACTATACAACCCAACGAAATCTACAGAGTAAATGTAATTCATATCAAAATACCAATGACATTGTTCACAGAAATAGAAAAAACAATCCTAAAATTTGTATGGAACCACTAAAGACCCTGAGTAGCCAAAGCAATCCCGGACAAAAAGAATAAAGCTGGAGACATAACATTACTAGACTTCAAAATATTCTACAAGGCCATAGTAACCAAAACAGCATGATACTCATGTAAAAGCAAAGACCTAGACCAATGGAACAGAACAGAGAATGAAATAGAGAAATAAACCCATACACTTACAATCAACTCATTTTTGACAAAGGCACCAAGAAAAGGACATTGGGAAAAGGACAGCCTCTTTAATAAATGGTGTAGGGAAAACTGAATATTCATATGCAGAAGAATGAAACTAGACCCTTATCTCTCACCATATATAAACATCAAATCAAAATGGATTAAAGACTTAAATGTAAGTCCTATGAAGCTACTAGAAGAAAACATTAGGGTAATGCTTCAGTACATCAGTCTGGGCAAATATTTTTTGAGCAAGACATCAAAAGCACAGATGACAAAAGCAAAAATAGACAAATGGAATTACATCAATCTAAAAAGCTTCCGCCCAGCAAAGGAGACAATCAACAAAGTGAAGAGACAACCTGCAGGTAGAAGAAAATATTTGCAAACTATCCATCTGACAAGGAATTAATAATATATAAGTAACATATTATTAATATATATAAGAAATACAAACTACTCAAAAGCAAAAACAAAACAAAACAAATAATTTGATTTAAAAATGGGCACCAGCTACTTGAGAAGCTAAAGCAGAAGGATCATTTGAACCCAAGAGTTTGAGACCAGCCTGGGCAGCATAGTGAGACCCCCATCTAAAAAAATTGGCAAAGGATTTAAATAGACATTTCACAAAAAATATATTTTATATATATATAAAGTAATATATATAATAATTATATAATGTATATAAAATAATAAATATAATAATACATATATTAGTAGTATTCTGGCCTCTGCAACTACATGCCAGTAGTTCCTGCCTCCCTATTACACCTCCAGTTTTGACAACCAAACTATCTCCAAACATTGCCAAACCACTGGTTAGGAATCATTTGATTTAAAGGAAAGAAAAGCCTCTTTGATTGGATAGTGTCTCCAATCTCAGTTCAAGTAGCATGCTAAATAGAATGATATTGCAAGCATGATATTGAAACCCAGACTATAACAGTGGATCTCAGGTGAGGGGACACAAAAGCAGGTATATGAACATGGCCAATAGGTGTATGAAAATATGTTCAACATCACTAATAATCATGGAAATCCAAAACAAAACCACAATGAAATATCATCTCACTCCAGTTAAAATGGCCATTATCAATTAGACAAAAAAAAGCACATACTGCAGATGTGGGGAAAGGGGAACACTAGAGCACTATTGGTTGAAAATATAAATTAGCACAGCCACTATGGAAAACAGTATGGAAGGTCCTCATAAAACTAAAAATAGAACCACCATATGATCCAGCAATTCCACTACTGGACATAATTCCAAAGGAAAGGACATCAGTATGCCAAGGAGATAACTGCACCCCCATGTTTTTGGTACCACTATATGCAATAGCCAAGATATGGAAGCAACCTAAATGTCCATCAATGAATGAATATATAAAGAGGATGTGGCATATATACCGGATGAAATATGATTTAGCCATAAAAAAGAATGAAATCATGTCATTTACAACAACATGGGTGAAACTTACATTATGTTAAGTATAATATGCCAGACATAGAAAGGTAAATATCACATGTTCTCACTCATATACGGAAGCTAAAGAAGTTGATCCTATGGAAGTGAAGAGTAGAATGATAGTTACCAGAGGCTGGGAAGGGTGGGGGCAAGGAAAGGTGAAGAGAGGTTGGTTAATGGGTACAAACATACAGTTAGATAGAAGAAATCATTTCTAGTGTTTGAAAGCACAGTGGGATGACATTAGTTAACAATAATTTATGGTATATTTCAAAATAGCTAGAAGAAAATATCTGTAATATTCCCAACACAAAGAAATGATAAATATTTGAGGTGATGGCTATGCTAATTATCCTAATTTGATTATTACACATTGTATGCAATGTGTAATTGTGTTACAAAAATCACATGTACCTCATAACAACTATACAGCTATTATGTGTCAATAAACACACACACGCACAAACAAACAAAGAAAATATTGTTGCTGCTTAGGGGACTATCAAGTAATATTTGTGACTAACAAGGACAAATAATTCTGAACTTTATTTTTTCTAGTCCTTCAATTGCATCTATCTTGTCAAATCTTGATTTGCTCATTGGGTTTTCTCTTGGATGATTTTTGGTAAATTTATATCATTGACATGTTATATACTTGGAAGATTCTTCCCAGATTCCAATTCTATGAAGACCTCTGTTATCTATTTTAACTTAGACATTTTTGGTTAGGTACATGTATTCTGGTAACAATGTCTTTTGAGAAACTGAGTTGCAAATCATCAGAGAAAACGAGCATGGTGTTTAAACTTGGAAAACTTTTTCTTTTAACTTTCATTTTAGTTTTGGGAGTACATGTGAAGGTTTGTTGCATAGGTAAACACATGTCACAGGAATTTGTTGTACATATCATTTCATCATCCAGGTATTAAGCCCAGTACCCAGTAAGTATCTTTTCTGCTCCTCTCCGTCCTCCCACCCTCCACCCTCAAGTAGAGCCCAGTGTCTTTTGTTTCCTTCTTTGTTAAACTTTGATAACTTTTTTAAGAGCTCAAAATAATTTTATTGTGTTAGGGTTTCTTGGATTTTTGGATTAACTTTTGGATTAATTTATATATATATATCTATGACTGCACATTGTATAATACATGTATATATAATTTGATAATACAAATAATTGCTTCTTCAAATTGTTTTATTAATTTAAAAAAAATTTAAAAAGATTGTGAATAAAGTTTAAAGAAAAGATTAATGAGCTGAATTTACAAGGACCTTTGCATTTTTAACAAAGACAAAAGCTGAAAAGTCAAGAACTTTTTAAAAGCTCTAATGGTGGCAAAACAGGCAGCAGGACTAGAATTCTGAGCTGGGAATGAGATGTTCTGACACCCTCTTGTTAGCACCTCGGATTTTACTTCGTGATCATCGCTCTGGTCTTTAGGCTCACTAGCTGAGATGTTATAAAAATGCCGCCTGTAAGCGGTATTAGTCCGCTCTCATGCTGCTAATAAAGACATACCCAAGACTAGGTAATTTATAAAGGAAAGAGGTCTAATGGACTTACAGTTCCACATGGCTGGGGAAGCCTCACAATTGGTGGAACATGAAAGAAGAACAAAGACACATCTTACCTGGTGGCAGGAAAGAGAGCATGTGCAGGGGAACTGCCCTTCACACAATCGTCAGTCCTCCTGAGACTTACTCAATATCACAAGAACAGCACAGGAAAAACCCACCCCCATGACTCAGTTACCTCCCACCGGGTCCCTTCCACAACATGTGGGGGTTATTACAATTCTAGGTGAAATCTGAGTGGGGACACAGACCCAAACCATATCATAAGCTGACCCATTTCAATCAACAAACATGAGGAGACCATGCATAGTATATTTCTATGGCTTAAGGAAGGGAAGCCCTGTTCTATTAGTCACACTCTTGATGAATGCTGTTTTCTAAACTTACTGTTGTAATTAGAACATTTTAAAAATGATATGAGAAAAATCCTAGTTTCTCCTCTTACCAGCTCTTTGACCTGGGACACATCACTCAATTTCTTAGAACCTCGGTTTTCTCATTTATGAGATGAGGAGAACAATACCCATATTGAAAAGCTACTGAGAGGTAATATGATTTATTTTCTCCTCATTTTTCTTCTGGGCTTTTCTGTGCTTGCCAGGAAGAGTATAAACTACTTAAGGACATTGCATATGCTATTATTCCAGTACAAGGTGGTTTCTCTCCCTCTCTGTTTCTTCACACCTGCATTCATTCACCCAGCAGAATGATTTTCTCTGCTGCCAGGCAGTAGTTACAAACAGAAAGAAGTCCTGAATGCCTGGCTCCATTCACTTTGGGCAGCTCTTTCATGCACTCTGTGCTGCACAAATAAATATATGTTATTTTATATTATTTATGCTGCTGTCATTTCTATAAGATCCCACATAACTTATACTTTGTCAAAACAGGGATACTATTCAGACTTCATCTGCTGGCATGCTCCGGCATCCCTGGGGAAGCAGGGAGGCAGTGCACTGTGCAGTCTACAAGCACTGCAGCTCCCTCACATGCATCCTCCTCCCATTTCCTGCCCTGGCATTCCAAGGTTCCATAGAGTGATGGCCAAAATAGAACAGAGCAGAGAAATCTAGTATGAAATGGAATTTCTTGCCACGATGATATTTTGGAGAGCAGGGTGACATTTAAATGGTGCTTGGCTGAATTTGACCTTCACAAGGATCTCTGTTATCTTAAAAATCTGTTATTTTGGTTCTAGCCCAGGATATTTGTTGACAAGTGGCATTTCTCAGTAATGTCCAGGAGAAGCCCTTGGAGAGAAAAAAAAAACCCTCAGAATCAGGAGTTGACAGTCAGTATCTTTCTGTCCAAATAACCTGTGAATGAGAGGGTGACTTTAAACCTGAGTTCCCTGGATCCATGGGGGTTTTTAGAAATGCCTGCTAAGGGATACTTTAGAAAATCAAGTAGAGGCCCTGAGTTTGGGGCTTCAGGCCCCCCATACTTATTTAAATCAGAGCAGCTCGAAATTAATCTATTTTTAATATGGTAGAATTATTTATGAGATATTTAAAAAACAGTTGTATTGCTAAAAAGACATTTGAGTGCATCTGAAATGATGCCTTTGGGGCCTTGTGTGGAAACATCCAATTCCTCCCTAGGCTGGATGCATTTGTGGTTTTTGAAAATCAGTGACTTCTAAATAGCTATAAAAATGCAAAAGATGGTTAGGGGAAAGAAAAAGAGTGGTCAGAACTGGGAAGGGTCCAGAGCCAGAAAACTTGTAAAAACCGACAACTGCCTTCTATCTATTTCTTCACAACTTCTCAAAAATATTACTATTTTCACTTCCTCACCGCCAGTCAACAATTTGACTCACCCTTATCTGACTTCCATCCTTATCACCCACTAAAACCAAAGTCTTCCTGTGACTGAAGGAAATGAACAATTCTCAGTCCTTCTCTCACTTGATAGCTCAACAGTATTTCACACTGATGGTCATGTTTTTTAAATCAAAATTTTAATTTTTATACTGGTATTTGTTAACATAAAATTTTAAATTATTCAGAGCTCACAGGAAAATGAAGTATCTGTGAGTCATGAAAGGCTATTCATTGTAGTACTGCTCCAAATACTATGATGTCTTGGAGGTTTTTTTTGTAAATAATTCAGGGATTATATTGTTGTTGTTACTTGTTTTATTGCACACAGTAAAAGGAATAAACTGAGCACTGCTGCAGATATTTGCTTTAAAATTTCTCTAGGAAGAAGCCACCCAGAGATGATTATCTTTTGATATTATTGTCTTACGTTTCTCAAAGAAATTCATAAACATTTTCTGAATAATAACGGGAACATTACAGAACTCTTTATTTGGCAGGTCAACTTACAACCAAGAGAGAATCAGTGGCCCAAATATCTTTGGAAACAATAAGGAAATTTATGTATTTCTCTTTTTTTATTATTATACTTTGAGTTCTAGGGTACATGTGCACAATGCACAGGTTTGTTACATAGGTATGTATGTGACATGTTGGTTTGCTGCACCCATTAACTCGTCATTTACATTAGATATTTCTCCTAATGCTATCCCTTCCCCAGCCTCCCACCCTATGACAGGCCCCAGTGTGTGATGTTCCCTGCCCTGTGTCCAAGGGTTCACATTGATCAACTCCCACCTATGAGTGAGAACATGCAGTGTTTGGTTTTCTGTCCTTGTGATAGTTTACTGAGAATGATGGTTTCCAGCTTCACTCATGTCCCTGCAAAGGACATGAACTCATCCTTTGTTATGGCTGCATAGTATTCCATGATGTATATGTGCCACATTTTCTAAATCCAATCTTTCATTGATGGACATTTGGGTTGGTTCTAAGTCTTTGCTATTGTGAATAGTGCTGCAATAAACATATGTGTGCATGTGTCTTTATAGTAACATGATTTATATTCCTTTGGGTATATACCCAGGAATGGGATCACTGAGTCAAATGGTATTTCTAGTTCTAGATCCTTGAGGAATCGCCACACTGTCTTCCACAATGGTTGAATTAATTTACACTCCCACCAACAGTGTAAAAGCGTTCCTATTTCTCCACACCCTCTCCAGCATCTGTTGTTTCCTGACTTTTCAATCATTGCCATTCTAACTGGCATGAGATGGTATCTCATTGCGGTTTTGATTTGCATTTCTCTGATGACCAGTGATGACAAGAGTTTTCTCATGTATCTTACTGTGGTTTTGATTTGCATTTCTCTGACGACCAGTGATGATGAGAATTTTTTCATGTGTCTGTTGGCTGCATAAATGTTTTCTTTTGAGAAGTGTCTGTTCATATCCTTTGCCCACTTTTTGATGGCATTGTTTTATTCTTGGAAATTTGTTTAAGTTCTTTGTGGATTCTGGATATTAGCCCTTTGTCAGAAGGGTAGATTGCAAAATTTTTCTCCCATTCTGTAGGTTGCCTGTTCACTCTGATGGTAGTTTCTTCTGCAATGCAGAAGCTCTTTAGTTTAATTAGATCTCATTTGTCTGTTTTTGCTTTTGTTGCCATTGCTTTTGGTGTTTTAGTCATGAAGTCTTTGCCTATGCCTATGTCCTGAATGGAAATGCCTGGGTTTTCTTCTAGGGATTTTAGGGTTTTACATCTAACATTAAAGTCTTTAATCCATCTTGAATTAATTTTTGTATAAGGTGTAAGGAAGGGATCCAGTTTCAGCTTTCTACCTATGGCTAGGCAGTTTTCCCAGCACCATTTAATAAATAGGGAATCCTTTCCCCAGTTCTTGTTTTTGTCAGGTTTGTCAAAGATCAGATGGTTGTAGATGTGTGGTGTTATTTCTGAGGCCTCTGTTCTGTTCCATTGGTCTGTATATCTGTTTTGGTACCAGAACCATGCTGTTTTGGTTACTGTAGGCTTGTAGTATAGTTTGAAGTCAGGTAGTGTGATGCCTCCAGCTTTGTTCTATTTGCTTAGGATTGTCTTGGCTATGCAGACTCTTATTTGGTTCCATATGAACTTTAAAGTAATTGTTTCCAATTCTGTGAAGAAAATCAGCGGTAGCTTGATGGGGATGGCATTCAATCTATAAATTACCTTGGGTAGTATGGCCATTTTCACAAAATTGATTCTTCCTATCCAAGAGCATGGAATGTTCTTACATTTGTTTGAGTCCACTTTTATTTCGTTGAGCAGTGAGTTGTAGTTCTCCTTGAAGAGGTCCTTCACATCCCTTGTAAGTTGCATTCCTAGGTATTTTATTCTCTCTGTAGCAATTGTGAATGGGAGTTCACTCATGGTTTGGCTCTCTGTTTGTCTGTTATTGGTGTATAGGAGTGCCTGTGATTTTTGCACATTTGTTTTGTATCCTGAGACTTTGCTGAAGTTGCTTATCAGCTTAAGGAGATTTTGGGCTGAGACGATGGGGTTTTCTAAATATACAATCATGTCGTCTGTAAACAGGGACAATTTGACTTCCTCTTTTCCTAATTAAATACCCTTTATTTCTTTCTCTTGCCTGATTTCCTTGGCAAGAACTTCCAACACTATGTTGAAAAGGAGTGGTAAGAGAGGGCATCCTTGTCTCATGCTGGTTTTCAAAGGGAATGCTTTCAGTTTTTGCCCATTCAGTATGATATTGGCTGTGAGTTTGTCATAAATACCTCTTATTATTTTGAGATATGTTCCATCAATACCTAGTTTATTGAGAGTTTTTAGCATGAAGTGCTTTTGAATTTTATTGAAGGCCTTTTCTGCATCTGTTGAGATAATCATGTGGATTTTGTTTATGTGATGGATTATGTTTATTGATATGCATATGTTGAACCAGACTTGCATCGCAGGGATGAAGCTGACTTGATCGTGGTAGGTTAGCTTTTTGATGTGTGGATTTGGTTTGCCAGTATTTTATTGAGGATTTTCGTATCGGTGTTCATCAGGGCGATTGGTCTAAAATTTTCCTTTTCTGTCGTGTCTCTGCCAGGCTTTGGTATCAGGATGATGCTGGCCTCATAAGATGAGCTATGGAGGATTCCGTCTTTTCTTATTGATTGGAATAGTTTCAGAAGGAATGGTACTAGCTCCTCTTTGTAACTCTGGTAGAATTTGGCTGTGAATCCATCTGGTCCTGGACTTTTTTTGGTTGGTAGGCTATTAATTATTGCCTCAATTTCAGAGCCTGTTATTGGTCTATTCAGAGATTCAACTTCTTCCTTGTTTAGTCTTGGGAGGGTGTATGTGTCCAGGAATTTATCCATTTCTTCTAGATTTTCTAGCTTATTTGCACATAGGTATTTATAGTATTATCTGATGGTGGTTTGTATTTCTGTGGGATTGGTGGTGATATCTCCTTTAACATTTTTTATTGTGTCTATTTGATTCTTCTCTCTTTTCTTCTTCAGTACTCTTGCTAGCGATCTATCAATTTTGTTATGTTTTCAGGAAACCAGCTCCTGGATTCATCAATTTTTTTGAACGGTTTTTGATGTCTCTATCTCCTTCAGTTCTTCTCTGATCTTAGTTATTTCTTGCCTTCTGATAGCTTTTGAATTTGTTTGCTCTTGCTTCTCTAGTTCTTTTAATTGTGATGTTAGGGTGTCAATTTTAGATCTTTCCTTCTTTCTCTTGTGGCATTTAGTGCTATAATTTTCCCTCTACACACTGCCTTAAATATGTCCCAGAGATTCTGGTACATTGTGTCTTTGTTCTCATTGGTTTCTAAGAATATTTTTATTTCTGCCTCATTTCGTTATTTAGCCAGTAGTCATTCAGGAGCAGGTTGTTCAGCTTCCATGTAGTTGTGCAGTTTTGAATGAGCTTATTAATCCCAAGTTCTAATTTGATAGCACTGTGGTCAGAGAGAAAGTTTGATGTGATTTATGTTCTTTTACATTTGCTAAGGAGTGCTTTACTTCCAATTATGTGGTCAATTTTAGAATAAGTGTGATGTGGTGCTGAGAAGTATGTATATTCTGTTGATTTGGGGTGAAGAGTTCTGTAGATGTGTATTAGGTCCACTTGGTGTAGAGTTGAGTTCAAGTCCTGGATATCCTTGTTAATCTTCTATCTCGTCGATCTGTTGAATATTGACAGTGGGGTGTTAAAGTCTCCCATTATTTATGTGGGAGTCTAAGTCTCTTTGTAGGTCTCTAAGGACTTGCTTTATGAATCTGGGTGCTCCTGTATTGGGTGCATATATATTTAGGATAGTTAGCTCTTCCTGTTGAATTGATTCCTTTACCATTATGTAATGGCCTTCTTTGTCTCTTTTGATCTTTGTTGGTTTAAAGTCCGTTTTATCAGAGACTAGCATTGCAACCCCTTCTTCTTTTTGCTTTCCATTTGGTTGGTAGATCTTCCTCCATCCCTTTATTTTGAGCCTATGTGCGTCTCTGCGCATGAGATGGGTCTCCTGAATACAGCACACTGATGAGTCTTGACTCTTCATCCAATTTGCCTGTCTGTGTCTTTTAATTGGGGCATTTAGCCCATTTACATTTAAGGTTAATATTGTTATGTTTGAATTTGATCCTGTCATTATGATGTTAGCTGGTTATTTTGCCTGTTAATTGATGCAGTTTCTTCCTAGCATCGATGTTCTTTACGATTTGGCATGTTTTTGCAGTGGCTGGTACTGGTTGTTCCTTTCCATGTTTAGTCCTTCCTTCAGGAGCTCTTGTAAGGCAGGCCCAGTGGTGACAAAATCTCTCAGCATTTGCTTGTCTGTAAAGTATTTTATTTCTCCTTCACTTATGAAGCTTAGTTTGGCTGGATAAGAAATTCTGGTTTGAAAATTCTTTTATTTAAAAGTGCTGAATATTGGCCCTCACTCTCTTCTGGCTTGTAGGGTTTCTGCCAAGAGATCTGCTGTTAGTCTGATGGGCTTCCCTTTGTGGTAACCCGGCCTTTCTCTCTGGCTGCCCTTAACATTTTTTCCTTCATTTCCACATTGGCGAATATGACAATTATGTGTCTTGGGGTTGCTCTTCTTGAGGAGTATCTTTGTGGTGCTCTCTATATTTCCTGAATTTGAATGTTGGCCTGCCTTCTAGGTTGAGGAAGTTCTCCTGGTAATATCCTGAAGAGTGTTTTCCAACTTGGTTCCATTCTCCCCGTCACTTTCAGATACACCAATCAAATGTAGATTTCGTCTTTTCACATAGTCCCATATTTCTTGGAGGCTTTGTTCTTTTTTTTTTACTCTTTATTCTCTAATCCTGTCTTCTTGCTCTGTTTCATTAATTTGATCATCAATCACTGATATCCTTTCTTCCATTTGATCGAATTGGCTATTGAAGTTTGTGCACACGTCACGAAGTTCTCATGCCATGGTTTTCAGCTCCATCAGGTCATTTAAGGTCTTCTCTACACTCTTTATTCTAGTTAGCCATTCGTCTAACCTTTCTTCAAGGTTTTTAGCTTCCTTGCGATGGGTCAGAACATGCTCCTTTAGCTCAGAGAAGTTTGTTATTACCAACCTTCTGAAGCCTACTTCTGTCAGCTCGTCAAAGTCATTCTCCGTCTAGCTTTGTTTCATTGCTGGTGAGGAGCTGCGATCCTTTTGAGGAGAAGAGGCTCTCTGGTTTTTAGAATTTTCAGCTTTTCTGCTCTGGTTTTTCCCCGTCTTTGTGGTTTTATCTACCTTTGGTCTTTGATGCTGGTGACCTACAGATGGGGTTTTGGTGTGGATGTCCTTTTTGTTGATGTTGATGCTATTCCTTTCTGTTTGTTAGTTTTCCTTCTAACAATCAGGTCCCTCAGCTGCAGATCTGTTGGAGTTTGCTGGAGGCCCACTGTAGACCCTGTTTGCCTGGGTATCTCCAGTGGAGGCTGAAGAACAGCAAATATTGCAGAACAGCAAATATTGCTGCCTGATCCTTCCCCTGGAAGCTTCGTCCCTGAGGGGCACCCGCCTGTATGAGGTGTCTGTGGGCCCCTACTGGGAGATGTCTCCCAGCTAGGCTACACGAGGGTCAGGTACCCACCTGAGGAAGCAGTCTGTCCGTTCTCAGAGCCCAAATGCCATGTTGGGAGAACCACTGCTCTCTTCAGAGCTGTCAGACAGGGACATTTAAGTCTGCAGAAGTTTCTGCTGCCTTTTGTTCAGCTATTCCCTGCCCACAGAAGTGGAATCTATAAAGGCAGTAGGGCTTGCTGAGCTGCAGTGGGCTCTGCCCATTTCGAGCTTCTCGGCCGCTTTGTTTACCTACTCAAGCGTCAGCAATGGCGGACACCCCTCCCTCTGCCAGGCTGCAGCCTTGCAGGTCAATCTCAGACTGCTGTGCTAGCAGTGGGCAAGGGTCCGTGGGCATGGGACCCACTCAGTCAGGCATGGAAGAGAATCTCCTGGTCTGCTAGTTGCTAAGACCATGGGAAAAGCATAGTATTTGGGTGGGAGTGTCCTGTTTTTCCAGGTACAGTCAGTCACAGCTTCCCTTGGCTAGGAAAGGGAAATCCCATGACCCCTTGCACTTCCCGGGTGAGGTGACACCCTGCCCTCCTTTGGCTCGCCTCCGTGGGCTGCACCCACTGTCCAACCAATCCCAATGAGATAAATCAGGTACTTCAGTTGGAAATGCACCTGTCTTCTCCATCAATCACACAGGATGCTGCAGACCAGAGGTGTTCCTATTTGGCCATCCTGGAATGGACCCCCACTGATGGCCATTATTTTTAAACCATGCCAATCCATTAGATACCATGAACTCAGAGGCTTCCGGTTGTGACTTTGTTTCTCATGGGTCTTTTCTGAGCATTCATCTTTCTTTTCCTATCTCATCAGTTTCGTCCTGGGTTCGGTTCTCTTGTCTTTTCACAGTTCTGTCGTTTTTGGTGAACTCATTCACTCTCATGATTTCAATTATATCCAAGTGCTAATGACTACTAAATGTTTCTTCAAACCTTGAGCTATAGACCCACAAATCCTTTGTATTTTCCCTTAGACACCTCATTTCAAAATGTGCAGAGCCAATTTCATCATCTTTCCTATAACCTGGTCCTACACTTTTAGTCAGTACAGTCATCACTATCACCATCGGCAACACTGCCCAAGCTAGAAACCTGGGCATGTTCCTTGACTCCAGAATCCTCAACCACTTCCCCAGCCCTCTTTTCCATCCTCATGTCTAATAAATCATAGGAGAGCCATTTTGACTTCTAAATATTTCTCATATCTTTCTGCCTCCCCCATACCCTACTTCCACTTCTTAGTTTAGCCCATCCTCATCTATCATCTGAATAGCAGCCATTACTCCTGACTGGTCCCCCAGTACCCAATTGTACCTTCTCCAGCTTATTCTCCATGCTTTAGGCAAACTGATCTTTCTACAAGGTTAGTTAGGTGTACATTTTAATAGCCTTTAGTTGTTTCTCTGGTAAATTCAAACTACTTTAACATGACTTGACAAGACAGTGCATAGTGTTACTCCAGCTGCACTCTAAAGCGTTGCCTTTTGGTCTTCTGTCAAAATTGGAGCCCGTGCATTCTCCTTGTACTATAGCTTTTCCATATGTTGTTCTTGCTGTAAGCTGGAATGGTCTTCAGTCTCCTCCCAGTTATTTACCTGAATAACCATGACTTTGTCTTCAAATTGCAATGCATATATTACTTCCTGTGGAAAGCATCTACTAATCCCTCTGGCCTTGGTAAATTTACTACCCATATTGTCCCATTGCTGCTCTTGTTTTCTTTTTATATGAACACTGATCCCATTGCCATTGTCTGGTTACTTTTTCTATCTCCCATCTAGACTCCAAGCTGAAAAAAACATAGACCTGTTATATCTCTAGCATTTAGCAGTGTGCTTAGTGTTCAGTAAAGGATCCCCCAGTGAATGAACAAATGAATGTCCTCTAAAGAACAAAGGAGAAAGTGCCTTAGATTAAGGACTCAAGAGAATTGGCATTTTAGATGTATATTAAAAAAAAGAAATAAAAACAGACAAACAATGGGGAATTTGCTTCCAGCACTGAAGAGATTATTTAACATCACTTAAAGCATGAGTGATGTTATTTAAGACCAAATATGCAGGATTTAAGTATTTCTGGAATTGACCACATAGACGTAAAACCAGGCTACATTTTCTAATGGGATATTTCAGATTGATATGGAATACTACGTTGTCGAAAATGAAAACCTTAAAACTAACAGAGAATCTCAAATATAAACCCTAAATCTTTGGTGGGACAGAATTCAATTAATAAATACCCAACAAATACCTCTTCTAAGTAAGGACTGTGCTGGGTGATTCAGAAATGAGTAAACTCTGTTTCTTGATTTAATGAGTTTACAACACTGAGGAAAAAACCAAAAACAATAGCAAAAAATCACTGTACTGAATTGGTAAGTACAACAGCTAGAATGAAGGAAATACTGTAATTGCACAAGAAGGGAACTACTAACTCTACTTTTCAGGGAGATATTCTAGAAGAGGTGACAATTGAACCAAGTTACAAAGAGCAAATGAGTAGGATGTGATCTGATGGAGAATAAAGGTAGGGGAACTTTAGGGAATTTTGGATAGAGACAGAAGTCCTCACAGGACGAGAATCACTAAGAAAAAACATGGCATGTCCAGGAAGAGCAAGCAGACCCCAGAAGCAAGATCACAGCAGTCACAGAGGATAGTGGAGGATGATGAGGCCAAAAATGCCGGTAAAACTCAGGCCTTGACCACCATGCTAAGGTAGCTAATGGCAATGACTAACCACCAAGTATTTTAAGGATATTAGTAGTGTCATCAGATTTAACTTGTAGAAAACCTACCTAACTTATTGGAAAGTGGAGAGAATGAAAGGCAGTGATGAGTGCTCAGGCAATAACACAGGGATCCCCAGGTAACTTTAAAAATAAATGACTCGGCTGGGCATGGTGGCTCATGCCTGTAACCCCAATACTTTGGGAGGCCAAGACAGGCAGATCACGAGGTCAGGAGATCGAGACCATCCTGGCTAACACAGTGAAACCCAGTCTCTACTAAAAATACAAAAAATTAGCCAAGCATGGTGGCATGTGCCTGTAGTCCCAGCTACTTGGGAGGCTGAGGCAGGAGAATCGCTTGAACCCGGGAGGCAGAGGTTGCACTGAGCCAAGATCATGCCACTGCACTCCAGACTGGGCAACAGAGTGAGACTCCGTCTCAAAAAGTAAAATAAAATAAAGTAAAATAAATGACTTATAGAGATGATGCACTGTGTGTGTGTTTGGTGTGTGGGGGGGTACGCGTGTGTGTGCGAACGCACGTGTGTGTTTGTGAATTTGGGGAGGAAAAATGTGGGGAAAACATGAGGGAGAAGACACAGCGTGTGTCTGAGGGTAGGAGCTGGGTTACAACTTCTACTTCTCTAAATGCTGGATTTTCTCCCAAGTGGTGCCTTAGCAATCTTATTCTTCCACAGAGTTTGAAAAGGTCAAATTCCCAAATTCATTTCATAAGGTGAAGGGCAAGTCACAGAAAAGATAATGAAGCATATCATGAGAAATAAAACAAGGTGTTTCCTAATCTGCAGAATGACTTTGTGCTAGCTAAGTAGATCCATCTGCCAGGCTTCACCTTGTCTCTACAGTGCCTTTTCCTAGATGCCAGGGCAGTGTTTTTCCCCAACGTATTTTACATGAAATTTTAAAATCCAAGGTAAATTGAGAATGCTAAGATCAATGCATTTGTTAAAATATCAATACAACAAGAACAGCTGGCTTGTACCCTTCCTTGAAAAAAAAAAAAAAAAAGCTTTCTGAATGTTCCTGGCAGATCTGTCATCTCTTCCTCAAATCAAGTGACAAGTGAGTTATACAATGGGGCTTCAAAAGGTTCAAACCATATTGCACAGCAGATGCTCTAAAACTATTTTTCAGAGAGTCTGTTCAGGCCCCCTCCTGCCCTCTGATTCCCTTTAAGCGATTTATGACCTAGTCTCTTTTTGCATCAGTTACACCATGACCACATTAATTCACAAGATGAATTAACCTCACCTCTATTTCAATATTTCTGAACACCCCCACCACTACAGCCCCCAACATCTCACCACCATATATACACATTATTCTCTTTCATGTATCGTCTAATGCAGGATTATTCCAGAAATGTATTAGTGCCAAAATGACCAATGTGATACACACTGAACTTTTACCTAATGCACTGGTTCTGGTCCTTTTTGCTTTTGTTCCGCCATAAATCCTCCAGCAGCTTTCATTTTTGAGGATAACGGTCTTTTTTCTCATTTCTATTTCATCTTATTTCCCAATCAATCTCACCTTAAAATTAACCCAGGTTAGCACTTCATATGATGCTCATCATATACGAAATTCTATAGATTGTCCTTGGATCCACATTTTAGAGGTACTCTTCATTATAATGCTACTTTCAATGAATTCTTACCTTTGACATATTGAGACTACAAAATACTTTGCATTTATAGATCTTGTTGAATTTATGACTATTACCTACACAGCAGCAAATCATGAAAATTAGAGTTAGAAAAGTCTTATTAGGACTGCGAGTCCATCCCCAGAGGCTATCTAAGAATCTTACTTATAATTCAGTATTTATTAAGTCCTCAAAATAGACTAGGTTCTTTACAGAACAAAGAGCTACACAGAGTTTCAGCCCAAGTTATTTACAATAATGCACCATCACCCTGTCCATTTTTCTCTTTAAAGGGCTCCACAAATGGGGCTACTAATGTGAGCTCCACAAACAAAGATTGTATGGCTTGATAAATTTTTCTTACGAGAATCAGGAAGAAAATAAACATATAGAATATGAACTCTGGGAATAACTTCTTTCAAAGTTTCATCCAATTTTCTTTTCTATATTTAAGTAGGACAGAAGAAAACCAATTCGCAGTCTACATCATTTCCTACTTTGTAATAATTGAATAGCTGAATAATGTCTCCACACTCCTTTCCTTCTGCTTTCTTCGTCTCCCTCTTTCAATGAGAATACATTCGTATACATACCTATCATTTAATAAAATACATTATACAGTGCTTAACATATAGTGGGCACACAATACATTTTTGTTAAATAGATGTATAATAAGTACACATTTTTTGGATAACGTGATTGTGGTATGCCTGACTCATCTTCGCAGAACAGTATGCCAGTACTTTGAATATTCACTCTGCTTTAAAAAATCTGCTGGATCAAATGCACAGTTCTTCAACACACCTCAAAAATACATAGATTCACAAGTCATAGATAATTTAAGTTAACGAACATTCACACCAAGATTTTGATTGTCATTTAAAAATTATTTTAACTAAAATATACCACTGTCCACCAGGGGAGTTTTAAAATATACCATTGTCACTGGGAGGTTGAGTGGTAGAAACTACCAAGATAACTAATAATGTCCCCACCCACCTCTTTTTTTTTTCACTGTTTACTGAATTAATTGAACTGGAAAGTTATTGGTCTCAGATATAGATACGTAATTTAAATAAATATGCAGGTGCTATGGAAACTATATAGCCAGTTGATGAACTGAATATATTACTACATTTCACTGCTTATTTCAGTGCCAGGATCTATGTATTCAATGCAAAAACCTCAGGGTGCAATTTGTAACTCATTCTTTCATCTTGGCTCTGGAAATAGAGTAATAATTATTCTTTTTTAAAAAACCCTGTGATATTTGCCATACCATAAATAAAACACTGATCTTCTATTTTCCTGCCAAAGGGAAATGGACATTGAGCAGTAGTATTTCTTTTCCAAATGCTCTCTTGACCTATCATACCCTTTCTCGTATCCTCCTTATGGAACTCCCACCCCAACCAAACAGTAGACACATGGAGATGTGTCACCAATGCATATGCCTGAAAATGAAAATATTTGTCATAAAGTAAGTCTAATATTCTGAAATTGATGTTCACTAGAAGTGAATAAACAAAGCATGAAAAGATTTGCAATTGAAAGTACAAAGATCATCACTATTTAGATTAAGTGATAGGCAATTTCAGTAAAACTTCGCTGCATTAGAAGCCTCATTTAGGAATATGTTAGCTAAATATTACAATAGCTATGAAATAAATCTCTATAGCTCTGGTTTGCTAGTCAGAAATCTGTGGCCTCAGATCTGCCACTAATTAACCATATGAACTCCTGAAATGCACATGCTTTTTTATGGTTTTAGCTTATTTGCTTATGAAATAAAAAAGATTGAAGTAGGTGATTTCCAGGGTCTTTGCTGCTAATAAATCCCAGGCTTTCAAAATGTCACATTTTCAAGAAATACACTTTCTACATTTTGATATATTATAGCAGATATGATTTGACTCTTGGTATCATAACTATATAAAATAAAAATCTTTTTATGACATTAAACACCCATAAGGCAGATAAAAAGAATTTCTTTCCTTAGTAATCATTAGCATTTAATCTTTTCTGCTTTCCTATGACCCTGTAAGAAAGGCATGGATATCCTTCACTTTCCAGATGAGGAAACTGAAGTTCAAAGAAGATAAAGAACATATTCTGTCAAAGTTTCTAGTAAGAGGTGGAGTTGGGATTAGAATTCATGTCTAACTGCAAAACCTGTGCTTTACATCATAACAGACTGGATTTTAAGCAACAAATTAGAGTTTGGTGCTGTATTTACAATTTTCTATTCTTTTTTTATTCCAGGAGCCACCGAAACATAATGATATGTAATATATTTTTGCGTTTACATTCTGCCAGACATTGTTCTAAGCACTTGACGTGTGTTATGCCATTTACATTTACAATAATCTTAAGTGAAAAGAGAGGGGAACAAAGAGAAAGAGAGGTCAAAGTCATATAACAACTAAGTAGGAGATGAAGATTCCGATTCGAATCCCTATTTCTGATGCAAGAACTTGCTACCTCATACTGTCTCTACATGAAACACCTCTGGATTTACACTGAAATGCTTTCTTAAATAAATGGAGAAAATGCTTACAAAGCAAAGTCCCCGCATAGTTATCTGAAAGAAAAGAAAAGTATTTTGGGGGTTAGGTCTTATTGTGGGTCCTACTTCCTAGCATTTCAAAACATAAAGTATGTAGTCAAATCTCTGCTCTCTCATACTCCAGACGGCTCCAAGACATTTCCGGGGCAATCAGTTATTGCCTCTTATGTTCTTGCTCTACTGCCTCTTTGAACTTTGGCAGTAAAATCGCTAACCTGCTTCCATTCCATATGAGGCACCTGACAGCCTTAAATGTATGTGGGTCATCACAATAGTGAAGGTGTGCCTTATTACTGAACACATTGAGTATTAAGCAACTGAGTATTTAGTAAGTATTAATAGTATGTACATTGGATATGTACCAAATGAATCGTACTTTGTGTATTTTAATATACAAGCACCAAATAGCATGTGAGTATGTACATAAAACAGAGACTTTTTGTTTCACTTCAAATGTACTTGCACTGGATTTTCAGTTTTTATATATCAAGTTCTCATAAAGGATGGCATAGCAGAAAAATGGAGTGTTTAGAAAAATCAATTTTGAGGCTCTCTTTTTAAGGAAACGTGCCATTACACACCCTGCTGACATTCCCCTTTTGGTAGGATCTGTATTTATATTAAACATACCTAAAAGTATCATCTTCGGTGGGTAGAATGCATAGTCTCCCATGACCCAGAAATGCTCAGTTGTTTGTTTCCTTGCAAGGGTTATGCTTCTGGTTGTGACACACTGAATAAATCCATCATAATTTTGTCATAAAGTAGTATCCCAATTTATATTCTTTAGCCCTAGCAATCATACTGTGTCTGCAGATAAAAATGACATGAGAGAAAACAACTAGCTACTGACTGAATTCAACAAAAGTTCCCCTTTACCATCTTCCAACAACCAGTTCACTCCACGCATCCACATTCCCAAGCTAGTTTGTACATATAAGCGTAGTAAGACATATTTAGCCTCTTAGAATATTTCGCCTTACCCAGTAAAAAGGACAAGGGTTATTGACTGATTACCCCCTTAATTTGATAAATACTGACTATCAATCTTAATTTTTTTAGGCTCTGACACGTTGAGAATCTGGAAAGACTTTAACAGCTCTATAGAACTCGCTGTTTCTTCTATCTGGAATGCTCCCCCTACAATTATCTGTATAGCTCACTACCTTTTCTACCTCACTGCATAAATGTCTATTTCACTGCATATTTTGCTGCATAAATGTCATTTTATGCTTAAGGCTTACTCTGGTCAGCTCATTTTAACTTACCACTGTACTTTCTATTTCTTTCTCAATTAATTTCCTCAGTGGCACTATTCCGTCCAACTTTCCATATTTTTTTTTCTTGTTTTTATGCTACCTTTCACCACTAGAATGTAAATTCCATGAAGGCAGAGAGTTTACACTGTTTGGCTCACTACTGCATTCCCAGTGCCTAGGGCCCATAGTGGGTGCTCAATAAATATTTATTGAATGACTGAAAGAATGATATTCCCAAAATGTATGTTTGAATATCCTGTAATGTCCAAGGTTTATATTCAAATGTAGCTTCTGACAGGGATACACTGTATCCAAAGGTATCTTTTCTTTTCCTAATTATAACAAAAGTGTTTGTTGTAAAATCCAGAGTCTTTCCTTCAAAGACTTCAAATATCCAGGAAACTGACAGCTGCATGACCTGTGTTCTAGTCTTGGTCTACCATTGCCTACAGCAGGGTGATCTTGTTCAAGTCACTTAGATTCTTGGAGCCTCTATTTTATGGTAATATAAAATAAAGAATGTAAACTAAATGTTCTTTTTACTTTATTTTATACTCTGAAATTCTATGATTCTTTAAGGTAGTTTCTTCTATCCCTCAAATATTTGTTTTCCTTTTGAAATTTTAATTTTAAAAAGTGTATATATTTATGAGGTACAATGTGACGTTTCAGTACATATGTAATTATCATTTCTTTGTGGTGGGAACATTTAAAATCCACTCTTTTTAGCAATTTTAAAATATACAATACATTACTATTAACTACAGTCACCTTGCCATGCAGTAGATCACCAGAACTTATTCCTCCTGTCTAACTGAAACTCAATACCCTTATCAATCAAGTGTTTTAATCATTCCATGTGTATAGACATGTAGTGGTTAATCCAAAAGATGTAAAGAAGATGTAAGACCTAGTGCTAAGACTGTAGTTATAAGAAATAAAGAATCAGGAAGATCTATTATCCAGGATTTCATATGTAAATTTATGTGAAAGTTACTTAAAAAAACCAAATGCTTCTGCTTCCTTGCCATTTCTCATACCATTGACAGTTCTGAACTTGTGAATTACACCCTACATGAGCACAGCTCCTTAACTCATTTTTTATCCCGATTACAAAGCCACTGAACTGTCTTTTCATCTTGGATGCTCCATTGAACATACTATACAATTTTTCAACACCATAATTTGATCTGAGAACATCTGCAAAAAATCAGGAGCACATTTTTTCCCCTTCTCGGCACTTGACTGCAAACCTCACATTTCAGACATTGTTCCACAGTTCTGTGACATATTATTGAGCAAACCATCAGCTATGCTTCTGTTTTGGAAGGTGTCAACATGCATAGAAAATGAGCCAGACTCACATCATCATTAACAGAATTAATTACCTGCTTAACTTTGTTTCTTCTAGAAATAAGAATCTCTTGACATTTTCTCCGCTGTTATTCTTTATTTAAAATGGCTTCTTATAACAATTGAGATTATTTATTTATATATTTATTTTTTCCAAATAATCTGAGTTTCCTGGAAAGAACTGCAAAGTTTTCTCTGAGCTGGTGCTTCAATAGGTGAAAGTTCCAACATAAGGAAGTTCAACAGACAATTCAAATTTTATCTCAGTCACACACACATAAAACCTAACAGTTATCTCCTCTTACTTTCATTCCATGCCTACGAGTCTTCTAGGCCTCATTTCCTCCTTCGCACAGAAATTCAATGAGAAAAGCCACCACATTATTTGATTCAAAACTCCCTACTTTTCTCCTTTCTTTCCTACTTGCAACCTACTATGCATTTATTTTCATCTTATTTTCATGTGGAGTCCCTCCATCTGCTACTTTTCTCCATTATTTCTTTTCATCCTTATTGTATTTTATTTATTTTCTAATTCTATATTGGTTCGCTAGGGCTCCCATTACAAAATACCATGGTCTGGTTGGCTTAAACAAAGGCATTTATTTTCTCAGAGTTCTAGAGGCTGGGTGTGCAAGAGTAAGGTGTCAGCAGGATTGGTTTCTTCTGAAGCTTTTTCCTTGGCTTGTCTATGGTTACCTCTCACTGGATCTTCAAATGGTCTTCTCTTTCTGTGTGTTTCCATCTTCTAATCTCCTCTTGTTACAGACGCCAGTCACATTGGATTAGGACCACCTATATAACCTCATTTCATCTTTGTCACCTCTTTAAAGGTCTATTTTCAACAACAGGCACATTTTGAGGTACTGGGGGTTAGGATTTCAACACATGAATTTTGGGGGAACGCAATTTAACACTTAATTGTGTTTCTCATTTTCTTTCTCTTTGCTTACTCAGCTACTTTTCTTCTATTCTTTCCTATTTTGTTTTTATAACTTATATTCTTATGTTGGTCTCTATCTTGCAGATCCACCCCCTTTGCAGGCCTCAGGGACACCACTTTCCTGGGTCACTCCTCCTTCCAAGCATCCCAGCAAACAACCAAACCCTGTGGCTTTTGGTCTTGAGACTGAAGAGGGAAGTTGGGAGATAAGATGAGACAGCAATCATGTACGTCCACTCCGTCATGAACCAGATCCCAGGAAGTCTTCTGTGGCCAACCTACTGTTACAGCCAATAACAGGGAAGGAGGCAGAAAGACCAGCCTGCCAAATTTTGATCTTCGAGTTCATTTCCATAAAGAATTAGATGTGTACTATCAACTTTGTTCATTTTAAATTTGCTGCTGACTCTTCACATTTAATAACTGAGCAGAAATACATCTATTCTGCTTTCAAGTCTACTATCTTTACAAGAGAAATTGTTATTGATCTTATCAATTACCTGCCGAAACACTGCATGGTGATGCTGAACCATAGGCTTCACACTAGGTAGCCAGAGAGCCCCAGAGAAGTTCTCCATGTTCTGCTTACTTAGAGGTGCAGGGAGACTGACAGTCAGTTCCCAAATATCCCTTTCTGCTCTAGGAAGTTTGACCCCCATTCTCTTGCTTCAAGTGTTTACTGAATCTGAGCCTTCATTCTCTTTTTAAATCTAGAGTACAAGAGAAATACTACTGCTCTGGAGACATACTGTGATGTGTCAAGTTAGTTCTGAGTTTCCCAGGAGGCAGAGAAAGCCTGTGTTTAGGGCACCCTGCAAACCAGGAACACCAAAAAGATGTTCGAAAGGTTTTTATGTTTATTAATTATATATATTTTTAAGTTATTGTTTTTCCTTTCTGTCCTGTGAACAATGATATATTTTGTAAAAGCATCAGATGAGTCATCTTTGGGGAAAAAATAAGATCTTTATTAGACTTCTTTCTTTTACTTTACATCTTGGTATTATTATTTTGTAATTTCGAATTAAACATGTGAAAAGAATGGGCACAGCCTAAGATTTTTAGTGTCACTCTTTCTGACTTAGTTCAACTTGCTTTATATTTAAAGTGCAATTCGAAATGATAAATTCTTTATTTTAAAAAAACTTGAGTGGAACCAGTATTTTAACTAGTCTTGAATAGATTTAGTTTTAGAAGGCACTGAATTTAAGACATCAATAAAAAATGTGATTCAGAATATTCACTGGTTCTGGGCTTGCAGTGTTTTTGTTCCTTTGTAAGTTGCACATACATTTTTAAACTCTCTTAAATTCTTACCTATTGGTGTCTCTAAGTATTTCTTTCATGTAAACTAATCCAACAGGAATTTCTAAGAGGGACAGCTCAATCCTTGGCCTAACCCCAACTGCAGACTTCAGCTCCATCGAGAAACTAAGACAAACCTTCTTCCCATTGGGGGGAATTTAAAGAACTCTAGGTTAAGAGAAACAGCAACAACAAAAATATCCAGTTAGCCTCTTTGCCCTTCTTGGTCTCAAGATCCAGTAACTGAATCCTGGTATTGGTGAACTTCCCAGTCCCTAGGGCATTGTAGCCTTTCTCCCACTCTTCCTAAAGAACTTCCTTTCAGTTCCTGCAGTACAATGGCTTTTCACCACAGATGTTCATTCCACCTAAAGACAACACTGGGAGGGGATTTGTAGCAGATATTAACCCATTTTTCTAAGTATTTTCTACCAGTTCTACCAATGAGAAAATTAAAGCTCAGTGACTTGTCCAAGGTCCCATGTCTTAAAGCCAGATCTTCTGATTTGGCCTATAGATACTGTGCTCACCTCTGCTTCACACCATCGCCTTCTAGATAGTGTGCTTCCATGTTCCACAACAAATTTTGACACCCAAATCAGAAAATTTTAAATGGGATTTAGTCACCCTGGGTTATTCAAGAGCAAAAATTAGAGACATAGGTCAAAGAATCTGATCCAGACCAATCTATTCTGAGTCAACTTTTGACTCTCTGGGTGACTGTGGGCCCATCCCTTAACCTGCAGAACTCAGTTTCCTCATTTCTAAAATCAGGGAGGTGTTCACACAGTGCTGCTCAAAGTATGGCCGGCTGTCCTGTGAATACACTTCACCTGGGAACTTGTTCCAATGTAAGATCTCAGGCCTCACCTCAGACCTCCTGAATCAGAAACTCTGGAGAATGGGACCAACATCTATGCTTTCTACAGCCTTCCAAGTAATTTTGCTACACACTAGAGTCTGCATGTGTAAAACACTGATAGAGACCAGGGTTCAGAAAACTGCAGCTCTCAGGCTACCTATTTTTGGAAATAAAGTTTCATTGGAACACAGCCGTACTCATTGTTTATGTACCGTCTATGTATGCTTTTGCACTCCATTGGTGATGTTGAGTAGTTGGGGCCAGGTGCAGTGGCTCAGGCCTGTAATCCCAGCACTGTGGAGGCTGAGGTGGGAGGATCACTTAAGCCCAAGAGTTGGAAGCGGCAGTGAGCTGTGAACACACCACTGCACTCCAGCCAGGTTGATAGAACAAAACCCTATTTCAATTAAAAAAAGAGATATATATGGCCCTAGAGCCTAAATGTCTACTATCTGGCCCTTTGCAAAAAATGTTTGGCAACCTCTGGCCTAAGCTACCCTTTAGTTAACCCACTAAACTAAAATTATCATATTTAAGGAGTTGGGCATCAATAATTGACCACTGGTCAGATTCTTCTGAAAATTTATCCTTAAACAATAAATGAGATTAAAGACATAAAAGAATCTGATTGAAAACTGAGGAATGAATCCTTGGAGCAGTTCATGTCCCTGTAGTCCAACACAGCCTCTGTGCTTGCCCTTTCTACTTCTGGGAAAGAGGAAGCCAGTAACAGCACCATTCTTGACCTCTTGCACTTCCCTTACCTTTCTTACATTGCTTTCAAAAGCCCAAGGTTGGAGAGTCTAATGCTGATCCCTGATCATGCCAATCAAAGCCATCTTTTGTTCATCTTCTCTTGCTCAGCAATTTGCAGTACAATTTTTGTCTGTTGAAAGCTGCAAAGCTCAAAAAGTAAGGTAAATACTAGAATAATGTAAGAATCAATGTTGTATTTACTAGAATCCTTCTTTTGGTTTATCTAAATATTTTTCACCCAAATGAACTTTAAATGACTTGTACACAGTGTATGTCCTCATCACTAGAAGAACTACTAGAATAATGCTGTTATTAATATGTATAGTCACACAAATTTGCCCCATGAATATAAATACACTCCCCACATAGTGTACCTACGTTTATGCTTATTTTCTAAAATAAACATCTCTCCACTTAACTGGAGTGATATGTACATTATTTAGCAGAATACTGAGCATGCAAAATGTACTAAAAATGATGCATATGTGATGATGCCAATATTAAGCATGTAGCAACATTACTGAAGGAAGCTCTCTGTAGTAAAGTCCACTAAGTGGAGCAACATCTTGCTGTGTGAAATAATGTGTGAAAGCTAGTGTATCACAGATATAGAAGCAAGTGATTCAAAGGAGTCTCTATTCAAAACTCCAGAGGGATATAACTGCTTTTTAGTTTTAGCTTTTGTTTTAAATCAAAGCAAAGCAGTAACCATTTAAATAACCTTTTCAGGCAGAGTGTGTGTTTACTCCTAAATCTATCACTTACTGGGAAAAAGGACTGAATGGGTGGAGCTCCAGTGTGCCACCTTTCCTAGCAGGCACTCTGTCCTAAAGGAAGGAGGAGGATTTATGAATGGCCTTGGAGTCTAGTCCTCTGTAGTGTGATACTTTGGGCAGATGCAGAGAGGAAGTCATGCTGTCCTCACTATGTGGTAAGAGGTAAGAATAAGAAATTCGAGGCATTGGGCCGGGCACAGTGGCTCATGCCTGTAATCCCAGCACTTTGGAAGGCCTAGGCAGGTGGATCAACTGAGGTCAGGAGTTTGAGACCAGCCTGACCAACATGGTGAAACCCCATCTCTACTAAACATACAAAAATTAGCCGGGCATGGTGGCACATGCCTGTAGTCCCAGCTCCTCAGGAGGCTGAGGCAGGAGAATCACTTGAACCCAGAAGGTGGAGGTTGCAGCAAGCCAAGATTGCACCATTGTACTCCAGCCAGGGCGACAGAGCAAGACACCATCTCAAAGAAAAAAAAGAAATTTGAGGCATTATTCTCAAATATCTTCATTTTACAGATGTACAATGAGATTCAGAAGAGCAGTGCAACTTACTTAGGGTCACAAAAGTAGTTAACCACAAGCCGAGACCATGTCCAAACCTCCGAATTCTCTACCTGTGTGGTATTTGGAGATGGGTAGAAGCTTAACATAGTCAACTTGTAGTCAGCATAGGAGGCTATAAAATAATCTATATCTGTAAAATCCTTCTTTCTTACACTGACTCATTAACCTCTAAAAAATGAGGTAGAAAATGAGCACTGATATCGAAGAGATTAATTATTATTACGAAGTCTGTCCTTTCCTTCTGCTCCTAGAGCTGCCCGTGCCCTATTTCACATCATCATAGGCCGTTAGTCAAGTGGTAACAGGAACTTATGTATCACAGATAAGGCAAGTGATAAAGCCAAGGTAAACTTTCTGAGCCAGAAAGGATCTGAGAGGCCATCTATTCAAATGTCCCACCCATCACAGAAATCTTCTCTGCAATGTTATTGTTGGTTGATGGACAATTTGACCTTTGCTTTACTATTTCGAGTGTCAGAAGTTTGCTTTATGCTGAGCCAATGTGATCCATCACATAGTGCTGTTTATCTGGAAACTGGTGATCACACCTATATGGTGTGGTTTATAAGCATTTCAAGATCTGCATGCAGATGTTCTGCTAAGCAGAGAGAGAGGTAACACGAATCCAGTAGTCCCATATGCTGCAAGTGATTGTCTAACATGGACAAAGGGGCATTTTTTGTACCTAACACTTGTAAGCAGTTGGACTGGGGGAAGATGGAGGAGAAAGGACACACAGGTTTTTTTTTTTTATACAGATGTGGTATAGACTAGTGGTGGCCCTACTGGTAATATGCATGCATAATGCTTCCAGACATCAAGTGAAGTCTGGAAGAAAGGGATGTAAGAATCCTGACCTGGGTACTCAAGCCCAGCAGTGCATTCTCCAATGTGCTAACTAGATAAACCAATCTTTTGGTTTTATACCACGCCAGTGAGCTTCTGCATTCAACAAACACCAAAGTTGCTGTATTCTTTGAAAGGTAAAAGGAAGCAGGAGTTGGAGACTTGGACAAGCTTAAAGACATAAGTAAAGAATGTACTGCTGGTGGTCTGCTGCTCTCCTGGTTTCTGAATGAGGCAGCATACCAGATTATTTTAGTATCTAGGCTCCAATCTAACTTTTCAGCCTCATTTCCCACCATCGGACTCCTCCTTTACCTTATTCACCACTCCCCCTCACCAAACCGATACCACCTTCCTTTGTTCCAGCTGTACTATGCTTTCTTCCAATGCACAAACCCCAGGCTCTTTGGCTCAAAAACCTTCTACGCCAGACTTTTCCCTCTGCTTTATCCAGCCTGTCCTCTGGGGTTGACGTGGCATGCTCCCACGCATACTTCTGACCCAGCTCAGAGGGTGTCACCTTTGTGAAGCATGCCCTCCTCCAAGGTGAGGGCAAAGACAGCTGTTTCCATACCTCTCAGGTTTCCAAGATGGAGACTGTTTCTTACTTACTTTATGTGCTTGATATTTAGAATGAATACACAAATATTCAGTTGCATGTAAGTGCAAATCAGGACTAAGACAGTCTTTCCCTGGAATTAGTTTTCATGTGGTTGTAATGTTCCTACACTATCTTCCCATGTTTTATTCCCAAATTTCTGAAATTCTAAATCTATAGGATCTTTAGAATTTTAGTGTTTTGTATCTAAAATTGAGGCAATGGCATAAATACCTTATAGGCTTAGAGCATTAAATGATAAAATGTATTACAATGCTTAGCAAAGTGCCTGGTATATGAACAGGGGCTCAGTTATTATTAGTTTATATTTCATTCTTATGGTGCTTATGCTTTTATTGATTGTTCTATTGATTTTTGATCAATTTTGACTATCTGTTTATATAATTATTCTAATCAGACTGAAGAAGGGATTTATGAGATAGTAAGAAAGGCTAAACTTCTACAGCTAAAACAGGAAATCACTGGCCTTACGCTAAAAAGAAAATAAATGTAACATCAAAGGAGAAAATTTTGGCTTTAAGTTGTGACCCATATATTTCTTAGCAGGTACTTGTTGCTTTGACGTTTTTGAAAACTAACTTCCAGTTCTAAAGTTTCCAGAATCCCATGACTGGCTTTCAAAGACTCCATACTCCTACCTCCAGGGAGAATTGAGACACACCATGTAGGGTCAAATGGCGGCTCTGCCCTTGATCCATTTCCCTTTGTGGCTTCTTGCAAAAGCTCAATATTGGCACTATATCTAGGACTCAATATTGTCCTAGGTATAGCCCAGATATTTCACACAGTGTTTAAGTTCATTTTCATTGCTCTGAATTTAGCTGGCATTGAGATCACCCATCACCTTCTTCTGGATAAAATTTATTTTATAATAAATTCAAATCATAGGTGATGATTTAAGCATTTCCTTCATGAGCCAAAATCATCCCATTCCTTACAGACCCCATTTGTATCATATTTTTAAACTCTACCTAGTCTGATTTAAAAATCACTCAAAAACTTATCAAAATGGTGCCTTAAATATGAAAACCAGTGTCATTGCTGCATTTGTATGTCTCAAAGAATAAGTTTAACCTTATTCAGATCTGTCACAATTATTTGTTAGGCTGAAAGCTATTGACTATTAATGGTAATTACTTGCTTAAGGAGTCCCTCCCCAGGTTCTGAATTTCAAATCACAGCACCTCCAGGCTTACTGGCAGGGGCTATGACAGGGGCTGAGCCAAGAGTGGGGAGCTGAAGCTGCAGGCATTTCCTCTGGGAGGCACCCAAGGAGACTGATGGAATCACAGATAGTCTTTACCCAAACACCAAGCCTACCTGACAGGAACCACACAATAATTCAAAGGGTCCTGAAGCAAGAGCAATGCATTTTAAACATACTCCCAGCCTTCCCTCTCTCAGTAACAAATTAGACTTGTCAGTTTCTCCAAGCAGATTTAGTGAGGACATTACCAATGTTAATGATCTGTGCTTGCCACAGGAGGCAGACACTGGAAGCAGAGTTTGGTAGGGCCCAGGGAAGGCTTTCGTTTCTTTTCTTTTCTTTTGCCTGCATGGTAGCACGACAAGTGCTGCTTCTCCACAGTCATCCCCCTCTCAAGTTTGGGGAATCTCAGATGATATGATGTGAAAATCTCATATATTTTACTCCTCAACAGACTGGCCAACACTTACCCACTGTTTACTCCTATGCCCTGGTTCAATTTAGGAAAATCAGGGGAATTATCCTCTATAAGCAGTGCATGTGCTGGGAGAAAAAGAGGGGAAGATGTTTTACAGGATGCAGGCTCTCCAAGGTTGCCCATTGAGAGGTGACTTTGTTGTTGTTATTGTTGTTTTTGTTTTTTTTTGTTGTTGTTTTTTGTTGTTGTTGTTGTTTGGTTTTTTTGAGACGGAGTCTTGCTCTGTCACCTAGGCTGGAGTGCAGTGGTGCAATCTCGGCTCACTGAAACCTCCGCCTCCCAGGTTCAAGCAATTCTCTTGACCCAGCCTCCCAAGTAGCTGGGATTACAGACACGTGCCACCATGCCCAGCTAATTTTTGTATTTTTAGTAAAGACAGGGTTTCACTATGTTGGCCAGGCTGGTCTCAAACTCACGACCTCAAGTGATCCACCCACCTTGGCCTCCCGAAGTGCTGGGATTACAGGCGTGAGCCACCCGGCCGAGAGGTAATGCTTTAAGAGTAGTGTATTTTAAACATGGTCTAAACTCCCCTGGACCTTGTTTCTACTGAATTTCACTGTTTTCTAGAGAAAGGGGCTTGAAACTAAAGTACAAGCAGGAGTCCAGTGTTACTAGGATGAACAATTTATGTGGAACATCTCCAACTTTAGGAATAAAGCTTCTTTAATTTATTTCCAATAATTAAAGACTCTTCCCTAATGCATAGGTGCAATGCTATTGATAAGTACAGTCCACTTTCCTAAGGTCTTTGTCCCAAGGTGTCTTTTTCAAAACTGGCCCAGAAAGGCAAACAACAGTAAAAAGAGGATGCCTCTCTGTCTCAATCACAGCCATTTATTTTGTAGTAAATATAACGCATGCAAATCCATCCATCTAAACCTACTAAGCTCCAGCAATATTTCAGTGAAACTAGCTCCAAAACAGAAAAAAAAATAATGTTGATAGCTCAAGTTGAAATGGATTGAAAATTAAATTTGCCAAGCACCTGGAGAGATTACTAAAAATAAAAAAGACCAAATGTTGCATTCCATTAAAGGACATAATAGGTTTCAAAGAGAAGACTATTAAGCCGGGTATATTGAAATTGAGCTATTTATAGACTAAAATCTCCTGAGTTTGTCAATAGCTTTGCATTTCCCTTTGAAATTAAGCAGCTTCTCCTACACGTCTCAGGCTTGGACACAGGTATCCACAAATGAGTTAATAAAAGCCATAATTAAGGATGATTCAGGAGGGATATTTTTTCATATTCCTCATATTATGGGTTGCTCATTAACCATCATAATTTTTAGGCTTTGGGGGAGCAACAAGATCAATGGGAGAAAGATGACAGATCAAAAGGATGGAATTTCCTGCACTCATTTTCCTATAGCATTGACAGAGTAAATTTTGCTTTCAAGCCCTGGTTTGTATCAGCCTGGTAGCCAGAAGAACACCAGGAACAAAGGGAAAACAAAACAACAAAAGCCCAAACAGACAATGCCAAGGAAAGATTTCAGAAGCAGCGCTCGTCTATTCTTCCCCTATCTTTAGTCCAAGCCAGCATCTGCCCCCAACACGCGGCAGCAGAAGAGTCCTGTGTTCATCGCTTACTGTCGGCTAACACCACCTTTGCTTTGATTCTCTGGGCTTTGAGGTATTTTACTGCACATACACACACAGACACAACAAGTCAAATTTCTACAGGGCAAACTTCAGCTGATGCTTTTTTCAGGACTTTTTTTTTTTTCCTTGTCTCCTTGTCTTTTTCCTGTATACATTTCTTCAGCACACACTTTACTTCTCTCTCGCCTTTTCTCTTTTAGAGCTGCCACCCCTAACTGGTCATTCTTAGTCAAGAGATGACTAAGTTCTGTGAGGCATTTCCCGCTGGGAACCTTGCCTCAGTGTGTGCTGGCTTGAATTGCAGGCTGGCTCCGTTTTTGATAACTCCTGAACATAACGTATTATCATCTAGGGATAGAGGAAGCCAGTGGCATTTGGACTGAGCAGCTCAAGGAACATATTTTTCAGATGTATTGGATTTTGCAAAGTCCGCATTGGATTTCGCCCCATAGGTATACTACTTATTTATTCTTTTAATTTCCAGGCTTTTGTGGACTCAAGAGGGCCTGGATCCACAGGAGCCAATTATGCTGAAGCCTTTTTAAGTTCAGCTTAAAGCCTAAGATGCAAAGAAGAATCTTCTGAACTTTGTGAGAAACAGTTCATTGCCAACATGTTAAACAACTGTGTTTAAAATCCAGTACTAAGCAAAGGATAAGTATGAAGTAACATATGTTGATGTACGCATGTGTCACCTTTTGCTGTGGAAGCAAGGAAACCCAAAATTTCAGTTGTTTATACCACACACATTCATTTCTCAGCCCTAGGTTCTTGGGTTGGCTGTGGCTCTCCTGGGCTTGGTTTCAGCTTGGGTTCAAGTCTATTTCACTAACCCTCATTCTGGAAACCAGACTTAAGAAGCATTTGAGATGGAGCAAACGCCCCTCCGAGGGCCTACCAGGTACCCCCAAAATACATAGCATGGAAATAAAGGAAAATCTTCAGTTCCTTCAGGGAGCATAGCTAGCCCTGAGTAGTAAATGAGTAACTTGATGTGCAAGAAGGTAATAGTAGCTTAAAACAATAGCCACGGAATACTAGCTTAAAACAACTCAGGGACATATGTTAGAGTTACAAGATGTTTTGTTTCCTGTAAAAACTAAAGGTAACATTTTTTCTTTTTTTTAAAGACTATCTGTCTCTGTTACCCAAGCTAAAGTGCAGCGGTATGATCATGGCTCACTGCAGCCTCAAACTCCTGGGCTCAAGCAATCCTCCTGCCTGAGCCTCTTCAGTAGCTAGGAGTACAGGCAGGTGCCACTACCCCCAGCTAAATTTTTTAGTTTTTAGTAGAGATGGGATTTCACTTTGTTACCCAGGTTGGGCTCTAACTCCTGATCTCAAGCAATCCTCCTGTCTCAGCCTCCCAAAGCACTGGGATTACAGGCATGAGTCACTACATCCAGCCAACATCTTAATACATGTCCTTGAGTTGTTTCTTAGAAACCCAGACCACCACCAAACAGATCCCCTGGCACACAGATAAAGGGGAACTGAGGACTAAACTCTGATCACTGTTCTTTGTTCTAAATTTCCTCCTGACGGGCCTGGAAGAAGTCATGTCCATGAGCCAAAACTAACATTGTTTTATGCTGATGCCAAGTTTTTAGACAAACCGTTGCCTCCTTAACCAATAGCAAAGTAGAAAATCTTTGAATCCATCTCTGACCTGTGGGCCAGTGCTTTGAGATATCCTGCCTTTTTAGATCAAACTAATGTGTAGCATCCATGCATTGATTTATGACTTTGCCTGTAATTTCTGCTTTCCTGCCTTTAAAAACCCTTATGTAGCCATTAGAGACGTCGGGTCCAGAGCATGAGGTGCTCAATTCTCCTTACTTGGTGCTCTGCAAATAAATGCCCTTATTTCTCCCACAGCAAACCTCAGTGTGGATGTTTGTCCTTACTACAACAGGCACGCAGAACCCAGCTTAGTTTGGTAACACCTTCACTATCTGGGGCAAGCTGTTCTGGTGACAAAAGACTGAAGCTCAGGAGGGTAAGTGGAAACATGGATTCCTCTTAAATTCTTTCCTTAAAACTGGTACAACATCCCTGCTATCCACATTTCCTTGTTCCAAGCATGCCATAGGACAAAGCAAAAGTCAATGGGGCATAAATGGTTGGTATGATAAAAAATAAATAAATATTTGGTCTTTGTCCCAGGTTCCTGGCATATAGTTCTTAAAACCCTTGGAATTTACTCTCTTTTGTATGCTAATGAGAAAACTGATTGGCGGTGGGGAGGTGGGGGAGGCAGGTCTAGATAACTTCAAGATGGGCAGGCTGTTCCCCAGGACACAAACCATCTATTAAGGAGTTAGAACTTTTAGCCTTACCACCCTGGGATGGAAGAGAGACTGGTAATTACATTCAATCACCAAGGCCGAATGGTTTAATCAATCATGCCTATGTGATGAAACCTCCATGAAAACCCTAAACAATGAGGTTCCAGCAGTTTCTGGGTTGATGAACACATCCATGCGCTAGGTGGGTGGTGTTCATACCCAGATTGGGTATGGAAACTCTGTCTCCCCACCCTTACTTTCCTCCATGCATCTCGTTTATTTGGCTGTTCCTAAATTATATCCTTTATCATAAACCACTAATCATAAGTGATGCACCTTCCTGAGTTCTGTGTCATTCTAGCAACTGCACCTGAGGGGAAACAATTCATTTTAATCCCAGAATTGGAAGTGTGGGTAGCCTAGACACCCTATCTTGTCCCAGCTGGTGTTCAAAGTGGGCACAGTTTTGAGGGACTGAGCCCTTAACCTGTGAGGTCTGTGTTAATTATGGGTAATGTCAGAATTGAATTGAAATGATGAACACCAGATTAGTGTTGGAAGAATAGCTGGTATTGGAATAATATATTTGGTGTCTGAAAACACCATGCAGAAGAGTATTCTTACCACAGGGAAATCAGGCTTTAGGGATGAATGAATAAGTATGAACAAATCATGCAGTCTACAAGTCTCTGTGTTGTTTTACATTTCTTTGCCTTCTTAATTTTTTTTCATCATATAATTTGAGTGGCAGACAAGTCAGAGATGTGTGTGAGGCTTGAGAAAAAAAAACATGATATTCTTAGGGGACTCTTTTAAACATTCTTTAAGTACATGTCTTTATAATTATGCTTCCGTGATAATAAGAGCTCTGATACCTACAGGATATCAATGGGCAAAATGCACCCATTGTGTAAGTGCATTGGAAAAGCTTAGCACTGTTGAGTATTGTCAAACTCCAATTTTCCAGTGCATTCCCTACTCAACTGTAGCAATGTCTCCTTCCTTAATAAAAATATCAACATCATTCAGCATTAGACTAAGGAACTCCTGTTTCCTAGTGAACATTTCATATGACTTTAAATGATAAGAGAGAATTATGAGTATATATTTTGGGTCCCGAGTTAGGCTTCAAGAACTTGAAGGAAGATGCTCCATCTTATCTATTCTGCGCATTTATGCAAAGTCTGGCTCATAGACAGTGGCAGGTGCATTTTGCCCATTGATATCCTATAGGTATCAGAGCTCTTATTATCATATAAGTATAATTATAAAGACACGTATTTAAAGAATGTTTAAAATAGTCCCCTAAGAATATCACATATTTGTTTTCTCAAGCCTCACACACATCTCTGACTTATCTCACACTCAAATTATATTATGAAAAAAAATTTAGAAAGTAAAGAAATGTAAAACAACACAGAGAAGTCCAGCACAGTCCTGGGCGCTTTCCTTCCTTTAGCAACTTTGATTCCCCTACAGCTCTGTAAGAGGAATATCAGAGCAGCACCTCCATCTCCAGTTGTCCCCATGAGGAAATAAAGACTCCGAGGCATAGTGTCTTAATGGCACAATTGGCAGGCAACAGAGCCACCAATTGAACTTAGTCCTGTACAACAAAAGCTTTTCTCTCTACTTGATATTTTTCCATAGCACTGGTCCCAGGCCACATCTCAAGGAACTAGCAACTCAGAAATGTTGTCATCAATAGTATGAAATCTATCAAATGTTACCCATATTTGAAAAAGAAAGAGTAAGGAAAAAGGAGCCTGGTGTTAGCTATCTCTGGCAAAAGTTACTGTTTATGACTAGGGTTCATTTGCTTATTTTCCAGAACCCTCTATGCACACTATGTTTAAGTATACAATAAACAACCCTCCAAAAGTTGGCAAATTTATAAACTGGAAACTAACCAAAGAAGATAAACAGGCTGGGTGCAGTGGTTCACACCCACTTTGGGAGGCCCAGGCAGGAGGACTGCTTGAGGCCAGGAGTTTGAGACCAGCCCGGGCAACATAGTGAGACCTTGTCTCTATCAAAAATAAAAAACAATTAGCCAAACATGTTGATGTGCACCTGTAGTACTCACTACTTGGGAGGCTGAGGAGGGAGGATCACTTGAGTCCAAAAGTTTAATGTTATGTTGAGCTACGATTGTGCCACTGTACTGCAGCCTGGATGACAGAGTGAGACCCCGAAAGAAAGAAAGAAAGAAAGAAAGAAAGAAAGAAAGAAAGAAAGAAAGAAAGAAAAGAAAGAAAGAAAAGAAAAGAAAGAAAACAGACGGCAAATAAGCACATGAAAAGATACCCAACATTATTAGCCAATTAGCCATTAGGAAAATGCAAGTTGAAATTACAGAGATACTACAACACACATATTAGAATGGCTAAAATGAACAAGACAGGCAATAACAAGTATTGAATGATGTAAAGTATAAAGTAACTGGAACTCTCATACACTGCATGCAAAGTAAAATTGTATATCCAAAACTACAATCACTTTGTAAAATAGTTTGGAAGTTTTTGAAAACTAGTATACAAACTATATAACCCAAATATTTGACTACTAGGTACTTAAGAAAAATAAAAACATATATATACAAAAAGTCATACATAAATGATCATAGCAGCCTGATTTGTAATAAGTCCATGCTGGAAACAACCCAAATGTCATCCACGGATGCATGCATAAAGAAAGTGTGGACAATCCATTCAGTGGAGTACTGCTCAGCAAATGAACTGTAGAGTCACATAACGTGTGTAACTATAGATATACATAATAGAGGAATCCCAAAATAATTGTGCTGAGTGAAATAAGCCAGACCACCCAAAAAACTATATTCTTTCAATTTTATAAAATTCTAAACAATGTAAACTGATCTGTAGTAATAGAAAGCAGCTCAGTGATTAGACAGGGATGGGAGGTGAAGACACATATGGTGGAGGAACTACAAAAGGGCAAGACGAAACTTTTGCAGGTGATTAATGTTTATCATCTTGATTGTAGTGATGGTTGCATGGGTATCTATATATGTTAAGCTTATTAAATTTTACCCTTGAAGTAAGAAAAAATTTACTATATGTCAATTATATCACAAAAAGTTTTTTTTATTAAATTTATTTAGAGATGGGGTATCTCTCTCCCTCTCTCACCCAGGCTAGAGTGCAGTGGTGCAATCACAACTCACTGCAGCCTCAAACTCCATAACCCAAGTGATCCTCCTGCCTCAGTCCCCCAAGTAGCTAGAACCACAGGCATGCACTATCATACCCGTCTAATATTTTTATTTTATGTTTTTTTTTTTTTTTTGGAGAAATAGGGGTCTCTCTATGTTGCCTTGGCTGGTCTGGGACACCTGACCTTAAGTGATTTTCCCACCTCAGCCTCCCAGAGTAAGCCACGGCACCCAGCCAAGCTTTCAAAAACATTATATCGTATACGCATAGTGTAAAGAAAAATTATTTCAGACATGAAAACTTAGATCAGCGTCTGGCACATTTTAAGCACTCTATACATACTAAGACCTTGTGACTACTACTCTCACTGTTATTGAAAGGGATATTGTGCTGTTTGCTGGTATTAAATATAATCTGTAAAGATCTACTTTCTACTCTCTAAGGTAATTGCCTTCCTATGTCACCGATCAACCATGACAAAGTTGACAATATCTATGACAAAGCCTTAAGACTAACTCTGACCAAAGAACATTCTCTCATGTCTACCTTTTGCACTGTGAGAGGTATATTAGGAAAATAGGATCTTGTCTGTGTGAAGCCAATTCTTTCTCCTGATGAAGGCTTTTGATAATCCTTAACATGACACAGAGTTTTAGTGTTACTGAGCTCAAGAATGCTAAATAGGACTCGACAGTTTCTAAATGTTTCATTAGTTCGTGGGGAGCCAGAAGTGAAGCTAGCCTAGCTCAAAGATTCCTTACAATTCAGGTGTTTGGACAGTTGTGCCAATGTTTTTTCCAGATATTAAAAAAGATTATATTCTCATCACTTTTTTACTCATGCACTCATGCATGATGGTATTCTAATATCATTGCTAGGTTTTTTGACTTCATGGTGCACAAATTCCTGTTGAGACACAAAAGACTCTATAGGAAGCAGCCTTGAAAATGTAAATAGTTCGAGTTTCTCTTTAGGTTGGAACTGTGGGCAAGAAATAAACAAGTTTACTAAGAGCGCTAGCTACTGGTCAGCAGCCACCAGCAGAATGAATGTAAGCTATGTCTTATGTGAGAATGTATAAGTTACTGCATTTGCAGATTAGGTCTGGGCTGATTGGTGATCAGAAAAATAAGGGAGCTCTCCCAAAGATAAGGCTTGAAGAACGTCTGTGTTATCAATATGTCTAAGCTTTTTAAATATACTACCCTGATAACTTTCATCTTCGTTATTTAATGACAAGATCTTTTGCTCCCAATTTTGTCTCCAATACTCCAATAGGCTCTCCACTTTACTGACCACTAGTAGGAGAAAGAGGCGGGGAAAGGTAAAATTCATGGTAACATTATCTTCACCATCAATTATTAATTTTGCTGATTTTTGCCCCCTTTTAGCAATTTCCTGTATGAAAATTGAAAGGGAAGGTTGAATTCAGGATGAATTGAACATGATCCTTGTCTTTCTATTTACAAATAAACAAAATGCAACCTCACTGAAGCCAGGGAAAGTATCTTGCTCACCATTTTATTCCCAGTACCTAGAACATGTCAGACCAAGAAACCAGTATATGTAAAAGAGAAATAGAGAGACAACAATAACAAAACATCCCATTTTATACACAGTGAAACCGCTATTTATTCACCTCTACTTCTGAGACAGGGAAAATAAGAAACAGAGTATAAGTAATCTTCCAAAGAACAGAAAGCAAGTAATTTGCAGAACCAATATTTTTATAAGGAAACCTATTATTGAAATATAAAAATACATAGAAATGTCCACGTATCCTAAATATCTAGCTAAATGAATTTTCACATATTGAATACATCTGTGTAACTACTACCCAGCTCAAAAAATAGAAAATCACCTGCACTCCAGAAGTCTTCCTCACGCCCCATCCCAGTACATATTTTTCCACAAATTAACCACTATTTGAACAACTAATATTAGAAAATTGTTTTTCTTGCTTTTGAACTTCCTATAAATTTAATGATAGTTCTTTCTGTGACTGACTTCTTCTGCTAACTATGGTCCTTAGATTCCTATTTGTTGTATATGCAATATAGTTTGTTCAATCTTTTTGTATAATATTTTACTGCATAAATATACCACCTTACCACCATTTATCTGTTGTACTTCTGACAGACATTTAAATTTTTTCCAGTTTAGGAATACTGCAAATGGTGCTACTATAAATATTCATGTACATGTGTGCCCATCCATTGGGTAAATACCTAGGAATGGAGATGTTGGGTCTTAGGGTAGGCATATATTTAGCTTTAACAGACATTGCCAGATTCCTGAAAGAACTGTTCCAATTTACACTCTCTCCAGTAGTGTATGAGAGTACCAGTTGCTCTATACTCTTGACAACACTTACAATTTTCAAATTTTTTTATTTTAGCAATATGGTGGGTGTGCTGCAGCACACTACATTGTAGATTAAATTGCATACCCATGATGAGTTACGAAGTTGAGCCCCTTTAGTTTACTAGCCATATGGATTACCATTTTGTGAATTGCCTCTTCAAGACTGTTGCTCTTTCTCACTGGATTTTTTTTCTTATTGATTTTTCCAGGACCTTTACATAGTCTAGATATGAACCCTTTGATGAAATGATGTATTACAAATATCTTCCTCATTTTATGGCTTGCCTTTTTATTTTCAAATATATATTTGATAATATTTGATATATTTGATAATAGGTTTCTTTTTAACAGGTTTTATTTTTATAAATCATTTATTTTATGGTTAGAACCTTTTCTGTCATACTTAAGAAATCTTTACCTGCTCTGCGATCACAATGTTATCCTTCTATGTATGCTCAAAAACATTAACCATTCTATCTTTCACATTCAGATTTACAATCCATTTAAAATTGAATTTTGTGTATATGTGTGGTAAGGGTTAAGATGCATTCTTTTCCATATGAATGTCCAATTTACCTCATACCATTTACTGAAGGAAAAAAGGCTACTTTTCCACCACTTCCTTGCAGTGGCAATTTTTCATAAATCACATAACCATATCTGTATGGGTCTCATTCGGACCCTTTAATTTGTTCCTTTGGCCTGATCATCTCTCCTTGCACTAATGCCACAGCGTTTTAATCACTGTAGCTTTATGCTAAGTCTTGATATCTGCTGAGGAAATACTTTTTCTCTCTCTTTTTTTAAGTTTGTCATAGATTTTCTTGGGCCTTATATTTTCTATATGAGTTTTACAATCAAATTATCAGTTTCCAAAAACAAAACAAACAAACAAAAATTTTGCTAGAATTTTGATTAAGATAGTTTGAATTTAAATGATCAACTTGGGGTGGAACTGATTTCTTAAAAATTTGAGTTTTTGAATTCGCGGACATAGTAATTTCCTTTATTTATGTGTGTCTTCTCAAATTTATCTCAGGAAGTAGGTTTTAGTATAAAAATCATATTCATATTTTATTAGATCTATTCCTAAATAATTGATGTTATTTATGCCTCTATAAATTGTATTTTTAATAAATTTCAAATAAAATTTATTTTAGATGATATATTAAAACATAACTGATTTTTGTATGTTGACCTTAAATCCAGTGACCTCATTAAATTAGGTTACTATTCTTTTGCATTTTCTGTAGATTTCTTTGTATTTTCTCTTCACACACTAAGGCCTGTAGGACTAATGACAACTTAATTAATCCTTTTAAATCCTCACAACTTTCATTTCATTTTCTGACCTTTGTGCATTGTCTAAGGTTTTATTACACATTGATTAGAAGTGGAAATAAAGAAATCCTTACCTCAGTCCTCTTTTTAGTTGGTAGTAAGACACTATTAAAAAATGTTTAGGTTATTTTTAGCTAAATACTCATCTTAAGAATATTTGTTTCTATCACTAATTTGCAGTGGGTTTTTATTATGTATGACCAATAGGTTTTATCAAATACTTTTTTGACTTTTTGAAAAATGAGTATATTATTTTTCTTTCTGTTTTTTTATACAGTGAATTCCATTGATTAATTTTTAAATGTTAAGCCAAAGATACAATCATAAAATAATCAAATTAGGTTGTTTTATAAAAGCATTACTACACATAATTACATATAATTGGCTAATATTTTACTAAAAATTTTGTATTTGTGTACATGATTTACTGACCTTTAATTTTCTTTGGCTTTACTACACTGTCATTTTCCTAATATCTTGATTTTGATTTTTAAGTAATTAATTTCTAGTCTTTCTTTTTTAAAAAATGTATACATATGTGTATGTGTGTGTGTGTGTATATATATATACCATAAACTGCACTCTGAAACAACTTTAGTTTCACTGCACAAATTTTGATAAATTGTATTTTTATTGTCATCCACACAGCAGGATTAAAATCCAGAATTTCTAATTACATTCTAGAATTCTTTCAACTGAAGGTGTAACACTGTTTTATTTCTTTGTCATCCACAAATAAATGGTTTTCAAACATTTACTTGAAAATAATTAAATATCAAAGGAAATTAAATTGCCATTTTTAGTTTGCAAAATCTGCTAGTAAGTGTGTCATGCTTGTTCTATCTTTCCTTATGTTTTTATGTTTAATACTTACTTACAGCAATCTTAGGGGGATGCGCCTTTTTACCCTCTCTTTAAAAATGAAGAAACACATGCATAAAGAGATTACGTGATTGTGTCCATTCAACTAATAAATATGTAGCTGAGCCAAGATTTGAAGATGAACTTCCCAGCTCCAAAATCTGTTTTTATCTTCCATGCTCCCCTACTCTATGCTACCTCTACACATACCCCGTGCACTCAAGTCATGTCATCTAAGAATTAGAGCTACAGCGAGTAAGGTACCTCAGACCCTTATGTCTTGCAGGTAAGAAAACGGTTCCAGAAAAGCTGCCTGGCTCATGAAAGGCCATTTTGCTAGTGAACGGTTGAACCAGAACCAACTCTAAGGTGTCCTAATTTCTAAGACAACCATCTTCCTGCTTTTGTAAATTGCATAATAGCTCACCTTTGAAGAACAGGCAGTAGTGCCACACCATCAACAGCACTTCCATGACCACGTAGTTCACTTGGTAGAAAACCTTAAGAAGAAATTCAAGGAGTTTGTCAGGATTCTTATTTTTTAAAAAAAGTACAGAATACTGACATTAGTCCCCAGTAGCTCCTTTACAATCTTTCAATAACTTCTTCAAGTTGTTCAAACAAAAGTTTTATTGTATCCCATTGGTAGTCACTAAGGGGAATTAATATGGAGAGTAGGTAATAAGAATTCCCAAGTTGCCAACAAGAGCATTTCCTGGAAATGCCAAAAACTGTTACCTTGGCTTAAACTTAATTTCAGTGACCAAATTCATTCAGGTATGTGAATTCTATGAGGGTTGACTGCTAAAACTCCACCTGCCACTTTTTTTCATCTTGTTTTTTTTTTTTTTTTTTTTTTCGAGACAGAGCCTTCCTCCGTTGCCCAGGCTAGAGTGCAATGGCACCATCTCAGCTCACTGCAACCTCCACCTCCCAGGTCCAAGCAATTCTCCTGCTTCAGCCTCCCAAGTAGCTGGGATTACAGGTGCCTGCCACCACGCCCAGCTAATTCTTGTATTTTTAGTAGAGACGGGGTTTCCCATGTGGGCCAGGCTGGTCTCGAACTCCTGACCTCAAGTGATCTGCCCACCTCAGCCTCCCAAAGTGCTGAGATTACAGGCGTGACCCACCACGCTGGGCCTTTTTTGTTTTTTGTTTTTTGTTTTGCCTCTTGGCCTCTGGCACTTTTAGATGTTACCCTCTAATCCCCAGGCAATTCTTTTAGGGAGACCCAAAGCTTTGAAATGGGGTCCCTGTGGGCTGTGATAGCAAAAAGAAGATAGTCCCTGCATGATTTAACCTTTCTTCCCTATGTACACCGTCTGTCAGAATCTCTGTCACACAGTCTAGAGGCAGAGAGGAGGCCAGTGAGAGAAACTATGAACTGTAAAACTCTGTTCTGAGAAAACACATCACCCAATGAATGCCGTGTAGCTTTCACTGAGAGACAATAAATGTTACTGCTCTACAGTAAGGAGAAATGAGAAATCCTCTTCCCAAGGGAAAGAAAATCCATCTCCACATTTGACAAGTAGTTAACATTATGGATGGCATCTGCCTGGGCTCTTATCACAATGTAAATTTGTTTTCTATTCACTGGCTTGAATAGTAACAAAATAATATTGAAATGTGAATAAAGAACCATATTTGAATTTTATTACAGCTTCACAGTAATCTGATTGTGGGGGAAAAAGTTTTGGAGTGAACAAAAGCAGAGAGCAGTTAGTCAACTCAAATACATATACCCGATATTGGAAAGCCTATCTGTTTATTAATAATAAGCCAAATGCTTCCTGGAATGAAGCATTTTTTTTTTCAGCGTGGTCAACATTATATGATTGGAGTTTACATAAAGTTCCTGAACTGGTTTGTACTAACTTGTTGACAAGATTGTTTATCATGCCTTTTGAGTGAAACATAAAATAAAATTTTGGCCACAAGGCCCATAAAAGCTATCTTAAAATATCATAAAAACTATCTTCTTCCTTTTTTCCCCCCAGGAGTAGACGTACTAGCTGTGAAGTTCTGGATGAATCTCCTTCAGATTTATCCTTTATATTAAACTGTTCAGAGACGGGACTCATATTTCTTATAAAGTTAGTACAGCACATAGGTGTAGGCGAGTTTGAAGGTGTGCAGTGACAAGAATGAACTGAGGAGTTTTAAGACAAGATGATACAGAAACTCCTAGTCCTCCTGTATGAAGTGAATTCTAGCATTTCAAGTAGACATAGGAGATTTTTTAAATTATCTTTTTGCTCCCTGTATTCATAACTTGATCAGGTGTATCACTGAACTTTTAGAGAGCTGCTCATTTTTACCCTGGGGCCAATGCTTTTAAGAAATGGAGGTAAGCATTTACTCACAGCTAAATTCGATGTTCACAAGTCCTTATTTAAAAAAGGAAAGTTAATGACACAGGCATCATATCCTAAGGAACTTTAGTAAGGTTTGTGTTTACTGTTGAGGGATAAAATTAAAAGTGGCACACTTATTCAATATAATGTAGTCAATAACATAAATAATTCTCTCTCTACCATCTTAAGTAAAAAAAAAAAAAATTAGTCCTGGTGAGGATATGGAAAAATATAAGGAAGAAAGAAAATACTGCATGTTAGAAAAGTCAATGAATTTGCTGAAAAATACATTTTGACATTCTTGGCATTATAAAGACCAATCCTGAGGAAGCTAAGTGGTGATCTAATTGTGTTGCATGACACATAGGGAGGGATAAGGCTGTAACACAGGTAGGGGAAGGAAAATGTAAAAGAGACAGAGAGAGACACAGAGAGAGAGAGAGAAAGAGCAAGCATGCAGTGAGCCAGGAGGTGACAAAAGGTCTTGAATCCTGCACTGTGGCATCTTCTTGTGACCACCCACATTTTACTTTTATCTATAATGAAAGATCACAAAACTTAAAGGAAGTACCTTGTATTTAGGTTGATGCAAAATAATTGTGGGTTTTGGAATTACTTTTAATGGCAAAAACTGTAATTACCTTTGTACCAACCTATAAATATCAGGTAATTAACTGGGCTTGGCATTCAGAAAGTCTCCAAGTCTCACAAAGATTAGAGGCAAAAATGTTAGCAGTCAGGGCCAGGCACGGTGCCTCACACCTGTAATCCCAGCACTTTGGGAGGCCGAGGCAGTTGGATCACTTGAGGCCAGGAGTTCGAGACCAGCCTGGCCAACATGGTGAAACCCTGTCTCTACTAAAAATACAAAAATTAGCCGGGTATGATGGCAGTTGCCGGTAATCCCAGCTACTCAAGAGGCTGAGGCAGGAGAATCACTTGAATCCGGGAGGCAGAGGTTGCAGTGTCCCGAGATCGTGCCACTGCACTCCAGCCTGGGTGACAGAGTGAGACTCCGTCTCAAAACAACAACAAAAAAATGTTAGAGCTCAGAACCAAAGAGAGAGAAAATGGAGAGACATAGAAAGCCTTTAAAAAACACTGGAAGAAGCCTTCACATGGCAACCAGCCCTGCAATGGGAATTTCAGCTGTTTCACAGATCTGGTGGCAAGGTAGGGTGCAGCTGACATTGGCCACATATTTACAGTAAGACAACATTGTATGTACAACTTTCTGGGTTTTTTAAATTTTGTTTTGTTTTGCAGTACAGAAGGAGTTTAATTGACATGAGGCCAGCCACACCAAGAGGGAGACAGAGTTATGACACAAATAAACTTTCCTGAGAGTGTGGAGGTGAAGGGTTTTTAAGGATAATTTGGTGGGCAGAAGACTAGGGAATGGGGAATGTTGATTGGTTGGGGATTAAATTATAGGGATGTAGAAAATGGTCCTGTGCACTGAGTCAGTCTCCAGGTGAGGGCCACATATGTACATATGTGTGCATATGTATATATGTGAAGGATTTCCACATTTATAAAGAGATTATATCAAACATTGATAGTGTTTGTCTCTCTGGATGCTAATGTCATATGAGAATTTTTTCATTTCTATCTTCCTCTACTTCCTTATTTTCCAAATTTCTACAATAAATATTTATTACTTTAGTATACATAAATATAGTTTTCCTAACAAAACCTAAAGTTATAAGTTTCCCATTTGTATCTTTCCAGTTGTTTAGATTTGATTGGTGATTTTTAATAAAAAGTAGTAATTTTCACCAGCTAACTAAAAGTAGGACTGGTCTTTATGAATGTCTTTGCTACTGCTGTTTCTTGCATCTTGCTTTTTCCCTCAGCATTCACTTTTCTTCATAATGAAGTGTTTTAAAAATAACGTTCAGTGAGAGTTTATCAATGATTAAATTTTTAAATATTTATTGATCTGAAAATGTCTTTACTTTGCCCCTTATTTTTTAAATGATAGTTTATGGGAGTACAGAATTCTAAGTTGTCAGTTATGTTCCCTTTAAACTACAAAGATAATACTTCATTGTCTTCTGCCATTTATTATTACTGATGAGAAGTCCAACTGCCAGTCTACTTTTTTTCTTCTTAGAAATTTGTCTTTTCTGGTAGCAACTTTTTTATTTCCAAATTTAAAAAATTTCAGATATATCAGAGATATATCACACATACAGACAACACTAAGCCTTAAGCATATGAATGCACCAAGCATTTATATACTGTTTAAATAATAATCGTAATGTAAACACTCAAATAAGTACTGTCTGTGTCAAGATATAGAATATCACCAGCGTCTTATATTTACAATGTGCCCCTTCCCAATTGCAATGTTTTCTCTTCCCTCTAGAAGTAACCAGTATCTTGGCCTTTATGATAGGTGTGTTCTGATTTTTTTAAGTAGAGTTTAATTCTTTTCTCTGTATCTCTAAACAATAGGGCAGAGTTTACCTGCTTATGAAAATTTACTAAACGCACTAAAACAGACCAAGACCCCTTACCATCCTCAGTAAAGAGAGAACAATTTTCTTTCCTTTCATTCAGTATTTTGGCAGCTTTTTAAGATGTCCTCTTTCCTTGGTCTGCAGTTTCACTGCAATGTGCCTACATACTATTTTTATTTATCCTTCTCATTATACACAGTGGAATTTCAATTTGAAACTCATTTCAATCTGGAAAATGCTTATCCATTATGTCTTCAAACATGGTTTCTTGGAAAGCTCCCCTATCCCTTTATTATTAAACTTCTTTTAGATGTACGTTGGTTCTCAAAATCTGTGCTTCATGCCTCTTAATTACCCGCTCACATAGTTTTCAAAATCTCTTTCTCTCTCTGCTGTTCTATGTATTTCCTTAGTACAGTCATTCGATTGACTAGTTTTATGGCTCTGTTCAGTTTAGAGTGTATATGCTTTCAAATAAATATTTATTCCAGTGATATTTTTATTTCCAATATTTCTAATTGATTCTCTTTTATTTTCTACCTGTCTTTGTTTCATTTCTGTATCTTTCTTTTATATTAGTAGTTGTTATACATGTATCTCCTTGACGATACAAATATGTTACAGAATTTCCTCAGAATGTTTTATTAATTTAATATCATCTAGAAAAAAATGATGTTCCAGTTGACATTTTTGCAGTCTTTCTTAGCATGAGTTTTCTACTTGTGTTTTGGATTTTTGCTTTGCAGCCATATATGGTGGGGGTTATTTATCCTATGTCTCTTCATTTATAACTACTTTCTGGTTGTGGGATGTCTTTACTCAGTCTCTTCTATGCTCCCAGCCCAGAAACTAGTCTTATACTGATAATCTGAAGACAGCATACATCTAGTTGCAGAGCCCATTGGTGGTTTGGCTCAGGTCTAGTCTTTTTTATTTATGAGACGAAGGCTTGCTCTGTCACCAGGCTGGAGTGCAGTGGCGTGATCTCGGCTCACTGCAACCTCTGCCTCCTGGGTTCAAGCAATTCTCCTGCCTCAGCCTCCCGAGTAGCTGGGACTACAGGCGCACGCCACCATGCCCAGCTAATTTTTGTTTTTTTAGTAGAGACGGGGTTTCACCATGTTGGCCAGGATGGTCTCAATCTCTTGACCTCGTGATCCGCCCACCTCGGCCTCCCAAAGTGCTGGGATTACAGGCGTGGTCCACCATGCCCAGCCCAGATCTGGTCTTAATGTTCATGTCTTCTCATTTCCCTCCCTCATCTCATTCTAAAGCTCCTATAATTATTATTATTATGACTCTCCCTATACTTTCTCAAATGCCTGAGATGCAGCCTTATGAGAGTCATAGATTCTGGTAACTCAAGAGAAGCATTTTCGGCTTCCTTTCACAAGTAAGTTGGGAGAAGGGGGTACCTCCCTAGTCCCTAGTTTCAATCTATAATTTTGACTTTTACCTCTTTCTTTTTGGGGTGTTGTTTTGTCGTTGTTGTTGCTGTTTTTGAGACATGTTCTCACTTTGTCACCCAAGCTGGAGGGCAGTGGCATGATCATAGCTCACTGTAGCCTAGAGCTCATGGGCTCAGGATTCTCCCATCTCCATCTCCCAAGTAGCTAGGACTATGGGCACACGCCACAACACTAGCTAATGTTAACAAGTTTTCAATAAAAACTATGTTGCTTAGGCTGGTATCAAACTCCTGGCCTCAAATAATTGTCCCGGATCCTCCTGCCTCTGCCTCCCAAGTTCCTGGGGTGACAGGCATGAGCTACCACACCAGGGACCTATCACTGTGAAGGGTTTGGATCCAGAGTAGTTTATTTCTGAAAGGAATGTATTACTTTAATCAACTAAAAAATAATATAAATAATATGGTTTTGTTTAAAACACAGTTTCATGTGAGATGCATTGACTGATGCTACTGAAAGTCAATTTTAGGATAATCTAAGTACAGACAGGTGATCTCAGGTTCTGGAGAACACTTTCAAAGTTGACAGCATTCACAATTATCATTGATTTCAATCCTTTCATTTTAAAACTGTGGAACTGAGACCCAGAGGGGCTGTGAGCTGCTTCTCCAACACTCAGAACCCAAGCATGTGGGAAAGAGGGGCAGAAGGAGATTCCATTCTTTCACTAAGGCCAAGTCAAGTCTATGATAAGCCTTCTTTAAGATGAGCTCTTCTCCCCACTCGGTATGCTGTCCAAGGACCAAGGGACCTTGCTTGCATTATGAAGGCAGGGACAAAGAAATCAAACTGTTTCTAACCTTCACTACACAAATTGCAAGGCTAAAGAAGAGAGGTCAATCAATATGTGTGTTATTGCATTTAGTGCTGGCTGGAACACTATCGCAGACAAGCCTTAATTCTAGTTTCTGCTCTTTGTAGCTGCAAAAGTCTGCCAGGTCCCTTCTGTTGAATTCTTATTGGTAAGAGCCTTTCCCCAAAGTGCAAAACATCAGTATTCTGTGAATGGATGGGCTATTCACATCTATAAATTGATTCCAAGACCCAAGTGAGAACCCTCTTAAAGTGACACGGTCAAATTAACTTATACACATTGAGAGTACAGTGACTAGAAAAGAAATATAAAGAAGATCTTGCTAAAACTGCTGAGTTCCTGATACAATTCAGTAAGGAAGAAGTCACTCGCAGAAAGACCAGAACGTTCAAAAAATTACTTAATAAATTTAGAGTTCCTTCCACCCCAGTAGCCAAATATAATAATATTAAAATCTTAGGGTCAGGTGCAGTAGCTCACACCTGCAGTCCCAGCACTTTGGGAGGCAGAGGTGGGAAGATTGCTTGAGGCCAGGAGTTCAACATCAGCCTGGGAAATATAGTGAAACCCCATCTCTACAAAATAATAATAAATAAATAAATAAATAAATAACTGAATATGATAGTGTGCACATGTAGTCCCAGCTACTCAGGAAGCTGAGACAGGAAGATTATTTGAGTTCAATTGCACTATTGCACTCTAGCCTGGGTGAAAAAGTGAAACCCTGTCTCAAAAAAAATTAAATAAAATAAATAAATAAAATTTTAAGACTGCTTTCTGGTTCTTATATATCTTAGATAACCTAATTCTCAATAAAACTATAGGAATTAGTTATTGGGATAGCTACCGTTGTCTCCACGCAGGTGTCTTTGGCAGGACACCTTTCAGCATCTGCAAGGAAATATCAGCTCCAGCTGCTCACAGCCCCCTTACTGAGTAATGTCTTCAGCCTTAGAGGATGTCCATACCTAAGATTTTGCCTCCTTCCAAGATGTCACCTGTGGCCACCTCCAAGGAGAATTTACACTACTGATCTGGCAAATGCATTCTTTTTCTTCTGCATAGGAAAAGAGTTCGGACTGGTTCAGAGGCCACTCCACTCACCTAGACGGATGGACCACAGTGTACTTCCACAGTCTCACCTGTTATTTATTCTGCTCTCCTCAGGGCCCTAGACTGTCTGGCTTTCTCACAGCTTATTACATTGGTCCACTCTATTGATGGTATAACACGAATTGATCAAAGGTGCAAAAAAATAAAATGGGCCAGCCGCAGTAGCTCACGCTTGTAATCCCAGCACTTTGGGAGACCGAGGCGGGTGGATCACAAGGTCAGGAGATCGAGACCATCCTGGCTAACACAGTGAAACCCCGTCTCTACTAAAAATAACAAAAAAAAAAAAAAAAAAAATTAGCCGGGCGTGGTGGCGGGCACCTGTAGTCCCAGCTACTCGGAGGCTGAGGCAGGAGAATGGCGTGAGCCCGGGAGGCGGAGCTTGCAGTGAGCCGAGATCGCGCCATGCACTCCAGCCTGGGTGACAGAGCAAGACTCAGTATCAAAATAAATAAATAAATAAATATAAATAAAATGGCAAGTGTATTGGAGGACTTGGAAGAATATGCTTCAGAGGATGGAAGATAAAACCTATGAAGATTCTAAGACCTGCCATATTAGTAACATCATGTTATGGGTTTGGTGGTCTCGGTATGCTAGGATGTCCTCCGCAATGTAAAACAGACATTGTGTCTGGCACCTCCCATCACTAAGAAAGAAACACAATGTCAGTGTTTTCCCACTTGGGAATACTGCACTTAGCCATAATGAGGATCCCATGGACTCACTGTGAGCCAGGTCTAGGTCAAGATTTGATGTGTTTCCTGAACACCATATACCCTATTCTATTGGGATGATAACTTTGTGTCCCAGAGTATCAATGTCAGCTTGGACCATGTATGCAACAGTCCTTGGAAGGGTCAAGTATTTGTCTTTCCCTAGCAAACATTTGCTGAGTGAATGATGGTGATTACTTCTGGGGAGTACTGAGGGAATCACTACTGTGTGTTCTTGCCAGGGTATTGCAGAATCCTCTTCCTCCATTAAATAGATTCTGGCTCTGAGAACTGGCTCATGCCTGGAAACTAAACAGGGATGCTGCTCATGTATTAAGGTTTCTTTTCTCGGCCCCCTAATCATTGATTCTCAATTTATTTGTTATATAAAATAAATATTATTCTGCCCATTTATCTTGCCCCCAGAAATATTGTGTGCTAGTGTTTCCATAGCTTTCTGCAAGCCAGACCTCTCAGCTCCTGCTCAGACCTTCACACTTGTTGCAATCATTGTGCCTACATGACTTCACTCCAAGTGCAGCCACCTGGACCCTATAATTTCACATCATATCATCCCATTGTTATTCAGGAAGCCAGTTGAGCCTCCTGGCCTGCAGAAGAGGGAGTACCACTTAGCCTCTTAGCGATATTTTTGCCCAATTCTCCAGGCCATTTCTTACAGCTTTGGTAATCAGTGCGGCCTCTTGAACCCTCCAGAACACAGTTGAGAGGTGGGTTTTCTGGCCTCCTAGCGTGCTCATCCTCTGGGCCTGCTGATCCCTCCTTCTGCTGTATGCCTTGAAAGTTCTGGCATTTTCACTTAACTTAGTGTGGGTCTTAGCTTCCCCAAGCTTCTAGTAGCATCCCATCAGCATATATACACTATCTCCTGTGGTCCTTGCCAGGGTGTTAAATATTATGCTTCCGTATTGATATATTCTTTAAAGTTAGACAATCTTGTGTTCTGCTCCTTTTGATTTGCATCCTCAGGTTCCAGTCCTGTATGCATGCTCCTGGCTCATGCCAACTAAATGCTAAGTTCTGTCAACTTATAGGGCCTTTTCCTTCCTTTGCAGATCCAGCATTTCCTAGTCAAGACTGTTGAGACTTGATGCTAGTTACTTGACCAATGAGGGCTACGAGGTTGCGGGGCACAGATTCTGAAGACGTGTTGCCATACAAGGCAAATATCTCTGCACAGACTTCAAACAAATGGGAGCACTAGTCTGTCAGCAGGGAGACATGAGACATTCCAGCATCCCCAGAGAATCTGAGGCAGTCTGAAGAGTCAGGATTTTCAATTGCATGAACTCAGTTCTGCCAACCCAGGTGTCACGGTCTTACTTCTTCCCAATCACAGCCCTGGCTTTAATATACAAGGCTTGCCAAGGCTGAGAGGCCAACCCTTTCTGGAATTTTGCTACCCTTATAATTGAGTCTTTTTCCTGATCCTTAGCTTTTTCTGGCCTCCAGCTTGAAGATTTCTTTATGTGCTATAAAGAAGATCTCCGGCATACACCCTTCATGTTAAATTGATGATTAACAATCCTTTCATTGTCTTTCCCTGAAGCATCAATAGTTCCCAGCCATAGACATCTTGTTCTAAAGCTCTTATAATTATAATTACTATTTTCCCAGTAGTTTCTCAAATGCCTGAGACACTCACCTGCCAGTGTGCTTCCTTCCACCTGTATCCCATTCTGGTATACCACCACTGAAAGCTATAATATTCGCAATGCTACAGCATCACTGGGCTCCCAGCACTCAACCTACCATTAGTGGCAGGTTCTTTTTTTCCAGCCAGCCTGCTCCTGGTCGAGCTCCTCCAAAATCTCATTTTAAAGCTTGCTTCCCAGGATAAACTGGAAGCAAACTATCTTAAGTCAGGTTATCCAAGAAATGGATTATGAGACAGAGATTTTCCTTCAGGAGGTTTGCTGGGAAGTGGAAATGAAGGAAGCATGATGGGACAGAGGGAGATGTTGAACTGTGATTAATTGCATCAGCATCACCTACAGATAGCCCTGGAACTAAGATGCCCCTTAAGAATTGTCTGAAATCACAGTAAGGGGCTGGGCCTTTATACCCTTATATTAACTAGGCATTGGATTTGAGGGTGCCACTGGAGAGGGGGCATACTTTGGGTAAGACAAGTTCCCTTTGACAAAGGGTAATTCCAAGGAAGGAACTCAAATTTGAGACATCAGCAACACACAGTTCTGACAGCTGAGTGAATGAGTGCTTCACTTCTAAAAAGGCAATCTGATCTGTATACACACAGAAGCTACTACAGTGACCCTTGCTTTAGATCCCTCGGGGATAAGGATCTGAATCATCCCATCAAGCCAACTACCTAGACTGGCCAAGGTGCCAGTCAAGCAGGAGGTAACTCTAGATTGGGCAGAGCAGGAAGGGGCTAGTGAGAATAAGTCACAACTTTAGGATCCCTTGCAGCAGGAGTGACTATACTGCAGGTCACTGACTCCTCTCTTGTAAGCGTCTTTAAGAATGAGACCAATAAACATACGTGTGCATGTGGCACTATTCACAATAGCAAAGACTTGGAACCAACCCAAATGTCCAACAATGATAGATTGGATTAAGAAAATGTGGCACATATACACCATGGAATACTATGCAGCCATAAAAAATGATGAGTTCATGTCCTTTGTAGGGACATGGATGAAGCTGGAAACCATCATTCTCAGCAAACTATCGCAAGGACAAAAAACCAAACACCACATGTTCTCACTCATAGGTGGGAATTGAACAATGAGGACACATGGACACAGGAAGGGGAACATCACACACCAGGGGACTGTTGTGGGGTATGGGGAGGGGGGAGGGATAGCATTGGGAGATATACCTAATGCTAAATAACGAGTTAATGGGTGCAGCACACCAACATGGCACATGTATACATAGGTAACAAACCTGCGCGTTGTGCACATGTATCCTAAAACTTAAAGTATAATAATAATAATAAAAAAATAAAAAAATAAAAAAGATATGCCACTTTAAAACAACTCTTCAATAAAAAAAAAAAAAGAATGAGACCAATGAGAATCCTAAAGAAGGTGTTCCTTTAGAGGTAAACTTACTGTGTGAAGCAAGTAGATCTGATTCACATAGGACGCAGACTATTGATAATTTTGTCTGGATCTCCTTTTTGGGCCACATTACCTACTCCCCACAACAAAGGATATGAGCTGGTGACAGGGCAGGGCCAAGTCTATCACTGAAAATTGCCCTGAGGATGCCCAAGGGATCTTCCTTGCTCAAGGTTATGCCCCTTCCCAGGGGGTGTCCTCAGGTAATGGCTGGCTGAGATGAGGATATAAAGACTTGGTCACCACTTGCCTTGACTTGGGTCCATAGAGATCACTGGCCTTGATGTGGCATGTGTTTGAAGGGTCAACCCAGTTCCACAGTTCTCTGTTGGATCAGCTGAGCCCTTAGTTGCAACCACATAGTAGGTAGTTTCTCTTTCTGCTCAGCAATGCACTTTTTACTTCCTAGAAGGCATGTATTCCAAGAATTTCTTTCCAGTAAGTCTTCAGCATTCAACTGTCTGTCTCACATATTGTTTCAGGGAACCCAGTTTAGAGCAGTTATTACTCCCATTCTCATTCATATGGAAGTGATGCTTGCCAGGGTCCCAGGTGGGAGTTGGGAGTCAGGCCACTTATCCAAATTTTCTAATATCAAATCAATTCATATTCTGCTCCACCATAATTCTAGCATTTGTCCTCTACTCTAACACTATGCCTAGGGAAAGGATTAAATTTCCCATCGACTTGCCTTTGAGTTGTAATGCTACCAAGAGAAGGCATATCCTGACAGATGGAGTAATATGCCCTTCAGAGGTAAGTAACAAACTCCTCAGCAGAATATTAAAGAAATCTTTCTTTAATGGCACTATTTATTCCAAATTGATGCATAAATTCATAATCTTCCTTTCTACCTACTGGTATTACATGTAGGTTAAAGAGGCAGTTCAAATTCTCAAAGAAACCTTTCCCTGTTTCAAGTCACATTTTTCTCTCTTCTTTAACACAAACAGCACTGAATATACCATTATGTCCTGAATAGTCAGATTGAGAAAGTGTCAAGGTTCAGTCATTAATGGATTCTTGGGATAAATATTGTCTCATACATGATTTCAGAAGTGGTATGGTATTAGGCAGTTAGGATGAAGGGTTTTGAGGTACACTAACCTAGGTTTAAATTTTAACTCCATCATTTATTAGCTGTGGGCTCTAATAACTTGAGAAAGTAAATTAAGCTCTTTGTGACTCAGTTACCTCACACTGTCAAATGATAACAATGATGGCCACCAATGCAATGAGTAATTTTATCATTAGGAATAGAGGGATAACAAGCTGCTGACCTGCACCCCGACGTATTGCACTGTGCTTTTTACACCACCACCTATGACTAATTTTCGCCAAAAATATCTAACCTGAATCTAATCCAGCCTTTAGAACTAACTTCCACTTAAGAACATAGGAAATAGAGGAATATGTTAAACAACACGTAAAGGAAATAATTAGAAAAAAATCAGAATTTGCAACATTCTATGAAGTAACTATGCCTCTCTTTCTTTTTCTTTCTTTTTAAGCAAAACTTTATTTTGAATTTTTTTATTTGGAGAAAACTTGCAAAGGTAATAGACAGCTCCCACATACCCCACATGCAGTTTCTCTTATTATTAGTATCTTATGCTAATATAGTACAATTATTATACTTAATGAGCCAGTAATATTATGTTATTGTAAATTAAAGTACCTATTGCATTCAGATTTATTTAGTTTTTACCTAATGTGTTTCTGCTGTTCCAAGATCCCATCAGGATGCCACATTGCATTTAGTCATCACATTTTCTTAGATTCATCTTGACTGTAGACTGTTTCAGATGTTCCTTGATTTGATGACTTTGATTGTTTTGAGGAGTACTGATCAGGTATTTTGTAGAAGGTCCCTTTTGGTAATTTATTTGATGTTTCTCTAATGACCAGGCTGGGCTTATGGCTTTTGGAGAGGAAGACCTCAGAAGTAAAGTCCCATTTTCATCACAACACATTGAGTCCATGTGATGAACATAAACATCACTATTGATGTTAACCTTGATCATCTGGATAAAGTAGTATTTGTCAGAGTCCTTCCTTGTAAAGTTGTTCTTTCTTCCTCTTTCTATAGTGTATTCTTTGGAAAGAAGTCACTATGCACAGATAATGCTGAAGGACTAGGTAGTTATTCTTCATCTCCTTGAGAGCAGAGTATTTACATAAATTATTTGCAATTCTTCTGCATGGGATATTTATCTACCCTATCCCATTTATTTTTTAATTTAATAATTTATATCATCGTGGATTCACAGATATTTAATTTATACTTGTGGTTATGATCCAATACTACTATATTTTGTTGCTCAAATTGTTTTAGCTTTGGCCATTGAGAACTCTCTTATTTGATCCTTGTTTCCCTTTGACATATCTCTATCTGTGTGGGAATTTTTTTTTAGTATTTCTTTCATTTCTGGCATTACAAGATGCTGTAAGCTTATCCTGTATATTTCCTGTCCCAGTCTTAAAATCAGCTATTTATCTAAAGACTCTTAGGGAATGGCATCAGAAATCAAGGTCTGGGCTGTAAGTGTGCTTGCTGCCACTGGGATGTCGTTGCTTCTAGGCCCACTGAGCTGACAGCAAGGAAATGCGTGTATGTTTTTTAATCTATGTTTATACACCTATCTATACTCCTTTCTATAAACATCTGTATTTACATTAAGCTAAACATAAATTCAAACTGTTATCTCCAACTCTAATCCATTACTGCATGGATTATTCTAGCTTCCTTTCCTGCATGTCAGTAAAGACGCATTCCAACAGTGAGAAATCTGGCTCAAGCCATTCACCATCCATTTCCTTCGTTGTTAAATTTCTTCAATGTATAGCAGTAACCAGATTGTCAACCCATACTCCCAAGGGAAACAACTTTATCTACAGGATTGCATTACCTATATGCAGTTGCTTTTGTCATTAGTCTTACAGGCTCCACCCATTTCCAAAAATTACTTGGGTCATCACCTTTTCCCCCACCCACGTCAACGAGGATTGCTTCATACATTTGTGATATAGTTAGATTTTCTTTTTGTCACTGTGCTTTCCATCCTGGGACCCCCTGATCTCTCAAATGATTTTTTTTAATTTGCATACCTTAAAGTTAAGTGTTTGTGCTATAAAGTTCTATGGGTTTCAACAAATGCATAGTGTCATGTTATCTGCATTATGGTATCACAGAATAATTTCACTGCCCTATAAATTCTTCTGAGCTTCCTCTATTCAAACCTTCCTCCTCCTCCTGAATCACTGGCAACCAGAGACGTTTTCATTGGCTCCATAGTTTTGCCTTTCTAGAATGTCATATAATTGGAATCATATTGTATGTAGACTTTTAAGGTTGGCTTTTCTACCTTAGCAACATTCATTGAAGGGTCATCTATGTCTTTTGTGGCTTGATAATTCATTTCTTTTTATTACTGAATAATATTCCACTGTATGGCTCTTCTACAGTTTGTTCAGTCATTCACCTATTGAAGAACATCTTGGTCACTTCCACTTTTTGGTGATTAGGAAAAAAGCTGCTAAAAGAACCATGTGCAAGTTTCAGTGTGAACAATTGGGTAAATTCTAGGAGTGCACTTGCTCAATCACATGGTAATATTATATTTAGCTCCATAAGGACTGACAAAATGTCTTCCAAAGTAGCTGCACCATTTTGCATTCCCACAATCGTGAACAAGAGATAATTTCGCTCTGCAATCTTGCTAAGATTTGGTGTTGTTAGTGTTTTGGGATTTAGCCATTCTATAAAATAATAAGTACATGGTAGTGATGCATTGTTTCAGTTTGCAATTATCAAATGGCAAATAATGTCATTGAACATCTTTTTATATGCTTATTTGCCATCTATATATGTGCTTTGTTGAAGTGTCCATACTTTTGCCCATTTTATTTGGGTTATTTGTTTTCCTATTGTTGAATTTCTTGAGTTCTTTGTATATTTTGGGTATAGCTCTTTACGAGACATGCATTTTGCAAATATTATCTCTTAGTTTGTGTCTTTTTTTCATTTTCTAAATAATGTCTGTTATACTGCAAGGTTTTTATTAATGATTTTAACAAAGTTCAATTTATCAATCTTTTATATTTTAATAAATAAATTATGCATTTAATGCTTTATCTAAAAACTCATCACCTAACCCATCATCATCTAGATCTTCTATATTGTCTTTAAGAAGTCTTATAGTTTTGCATTTTAAATTCAGACCTATGTTTCATTTTGAGTTAATTTTGTGAAAGGTACAATGTCCGTATTTAGGTTCGTTATTTCTTCAATAGTTCTATCACCGCTTATTGAAAAGACTGTATTTCCTTCATTGAATTTTCTTTATTCCTTTTTCAAACATCAATTAACCATATTTATGGATTTCTATATCTGAACTCTGTATTTTGTTTTATATGTTCAATGTAACCATTCTTTTGCCAATACCAATTGATTATTATAGCTTGATAGTGAAGTCTTGAAATTGGGTAGGGTGAATCTTACAACTTTGTTATTCCTCAGTATTGTGATACCTAGTCTAGGTCTTTTTCTTTCTTTGTAAACGTTAGGACCATTTTGTTGATATCTACAAAATAATTTGATGTTAATTTCATTGGTACTGTGTTGATTGTATAGATTAAGTTGGGAAGAATTGATATCTCAACAATAATGAGTCTTCCAGTTCATGAACAGAGAATATATCTGTTGTTATTTAGGTTTTCTTTAATTTCTTTTATTAGCATTTTGTAACTTTTCACATACATATTCTGTGCATATTTTGTGAGGTTCATCTTATTCACCTCTTGGATACTATTGTAAATAGTATTATGGTTCTAATTTTAAATATCAGATGTTCATTGCTGATATATAGGAAAGCAACTGATCTTTGAATATTAACCTTGTATCTTGTAATCTTGTTATACTCAGTTATTGATTTCAGGAGGTTGTTTTGGTCAATTCTTTGGGATTTTCTACACAATCATGATATCTATGAACAGAGACAATGTTATTTCGTCCTTCCCAATCTGTATAATTTTTCTTTTCCTTTCTTGTTTTGTTGCAGTTATACTGAGCAAAAGTGGTGGGAGAGGACATCCTTGTATTTTTCTTGAAATTACAGGGAAGCATTCAGTTTCTCACCACTAAGTATGATATTACCATAGATATCTTTTATCAACTTGAAAAAATCTCTCTATTTCTAATTGGCTGAGAGTTTTTATGAGGAATTAGTGTTGAATACTGCCAGGTATTTTTTATGCAAATTGATATGATAATTTTTTTCTTATTTAGTCTGTTTATACAATGCATTACACCGATTGATTTTCAAATGCTGAACCAGCCTTCCATAGATGAAATTAATTTTACTTGGTCATAATGTATCCATCTTTTACATGTTGTATTCAATTGCTAATTTGTTTTGCACTTTATTGAGGTATAATTAGTACACCAATAAATTACATGTAACTAATGTATATCATTTGGCATTACGTCCATTGCCTCTAAAAGTTTTTTCTTCCTTCCTTCCTTTCCTTCTCTTTCTTTTCTTTCTTTTCCCTCCCTCCCTTCTTTCCTTCCTTCTTTCCTTCCTTCTTTCCTTGATTCTTTCCTTCCTTCCTTTCCTTCTTTCCTTCCTTCTCTCCTTCCTTTTTCTCTTTTCTTTCTTCCTTTCTTTCTCTCTCTTTTTTCCTTTCTCTCTCTCTTTCTTTTTTCCTTTCTCTCTCTCTCTCTCTTCCTTCTTTCCTTCCTTCCTACTTTCTTTCCATCCTTCCTTTCTCCTTTTCTTTCTTTCTTTTTTATAGTAAGAACACTTAACCTGGATCCACTGTCTGAAAATTTTAACTACACAATATCTATTATTAACTATAGGCATGTGTTGTACAGCAGGTCTCAGGAACTCATTCACCTTGCATAACTGTAACTTTGTACACATGGAACAACAGCTCCCATACACCTTTATCACTATCCCCTATCTGTTGATAATTTTTTCATTTATGTTTATGGAAGATATTTGCCAATTTTTTATTATAATGTCTTTGATTTTGGAATTAGAGTAATACTAGTTTTATAAAATTTGTTAGAAAATATTATCTCTGCTTCCGTTTTCTGGAAAAGATTGTAGACAATTAATATCATTCCTCACAAATTTTTTTAGATTCACCAGTGAGCTCATCTGGGCCTGGTGCTTTCTTTTTTGGGAAGTTTTTACATTATTGGTTGAATTTCCTTAATAGATATAGGTGTATTCAAATTATCTACTTCTCCTTCTATGAGTTTGGTAGTTTATGTCTTTCAAGGCTTTGGTCTGTGTCATCTAGGTTATCAAACCTGTGGGCACAAAGTTGTTCATAGTTTTTTATTAGCCTCTGAGTACTCATAAAATCAGTAATAATGACATGTTTCATTTCTGAAACTGATTATTTACACCTCTTCTTTTTTTTTTTCATGAGACTGGCTACAAATTTACCAATTTTATTTATCTTTTCAAATAACCCATTTCTGGTTTTGTTGAGTTTCTTTATTGTATTCCTGTTTTCAATCTCATTGATTTCTGCTCTATTTTTTTTATTCTGCTTCCTTTTGGCTTAAATTTTTTTTTTTCTTTCTAGTCTTATGTGAGAGAAATTCAGATTTATTTTCAGATCTTTCTTTCTAATAATGTATTCAATGCTATAAATTTCCATCTAAGCAATGCTTCTGCTGAATCTCACAGTTTAAGTAATATTTTCATTTGTATTTAGTTCAAAGAGTTTTTAAATTTCTCTCAAGACTTATTTTTGACTAATGTCATTAGAAGTATGTTGTTTAATGTTCAAATATTTTTTATTTTCCAGCTTTTTTCTGTTACTAATTTACAGTTTAACTCCACTGTGGAATGAGAACATACTTTGTATGAATTCAATACCTTTAAATTTGTTCATGTGTTGTTTGTGGCCCACAATGTGTTGCATCTTAGTCAATGTTCCATGTGAGCTTGACAAGAAAGTATATTCTGCTCGTATTGGATAGAGTATTCTACAAATGTCAATTCAATCAAGCTAATCGATGGTGTTGTTCAGGCCAATTATATTCTTACTGACTTCCTGCCTGCTTCATCTGTCAGTTATAGAAAGAATATGTTGAAGTCTCCAAGTACAATAATGGATCTGTCTATTTCTTCTTGCAGTTCTATTCATTTCTGCCATGCATATTTTTATGCTCTGTTGTTATACATGTACTTGTTAAATACTGTTATGTCTTCTTGAATGATTAACTCCTTTATCATTCTATAATGCATTTCTTTATTCTTGATAATTTTCCCTGTCCTGAAGTTGGTGCCATTAAGAAATTAATATAGCTACTCCAGTTTTCTTTGTACTAATGTTAGTGTAGTATATCTTTCTCTGTTTCTTTACATTTAACATACCTGAATCTTTCTATTTAAAATGTATTTTGCAGACAATATACAATTGTGTCTTGTTTTCTTTAATTCACTCTGAAAATCTCTGTCTTTTAATTGGTGCTTTAGACAATTTACACAAAAATTGCTTATTGGTATAATTATATTAATATTGGCCTTGTGTAACTCCTTTATATTTGCTTAACTTATCTCATGTTTCCCTCTATTTCTTTATCAGATTGTAATTGGGTATTTTATGATTCCATTACATTTGGATAACAATTATACTTCTTTTTAAAAATTTTAGTGGTTTTCATTGTCTTTGCACTTTACTATATCCACCTTCAAGACATTACACTGCTTCCACCCTATAACACAGTGTTCCTAATTTCTCCCTGCCATCACTTATTACATTGTAGTCATTCATTTCACTTATAAAATATGCTATAATCACCTAATACATTTTACTGTTATTATTGTAAACAGTTATGTTTTAGATCAATTAAAAATAAGAAAAATAAAAGATTTATTTGTATTTATTTAATTCTTCTCTGATGCTTTTTCTTTCTTTATATGGATTCAAGTTTCTAATCTTTGCCATTTTCCCTCACCCTGAAGAATTTAAACATTTCTTATATGATTTTCTGCCAGTAATGAATTCTGTCACTCTTTATTTGTCTAAGAAAGTCTTTATTTCTTTTCTACTGTTCAAGGATAATTTTCTGGAAATACAATTCCACATTGGCTGTTTTTTTTCAATCCTTTAAATATTTCAGTACACTCTCTTCTTATTTACATGGTTTCTGACAAGAAGTTCAGTGAAATTATCATTCTACAATAGACAAGGTGTTTTATTCTCTGGCTTCTTATATAATTTTTTTCCCATCATTTTTCCTCCCTTTAAATATGATGTGCCTGGGTGTGGATTTTTTGGCATTTATACCGCTTGGTGTTCTTGGAGTGTCTTTGATCTGTGATTTGTTGTCTGTCATTAATTTTAGAAATTTCTCCATGATTATTTCAAATATTTCTTTCATTCCCTTCCTGCTTTCTTCCTCTCATATTTTGATAAGGTATAGGTTATATCTTTGATTCTGCCCTGCAGCTCGTTGATGTTACCGTTGTTGTTTCTTGTTCCTTTTCTCTTTGAATTCCATTTTGGTAAGTTCTATTGACATCAAGTTCATTGACTCCTTCCTTGGCTGTGTGCCTTCTCCTGAAGAACCCAACAAAGACATTCTCCATTTCCGTTACAGAGTTTTTGCTTTCTAGCATATTCCTCTGATTTCCATCTTAGAGATTTCATTTTTCCAAGTACATTACCCATCTTTCTTGCATGCTGCCGAATTTTTTTCCATTAAAGCCCTTAATACATTAACCATAGGTATTTGGTTATATCCTAATAATGCTAATATCCTAATGTGTGTCATATCTGAGTCTGGTTCTAATGTCGGCTTTGCCTCTAATGCCGGCTTTGCCTCTAATGCTGGCTTTGCTTTTTGCTTTTGTTCTATACCCTGTAATTCTTGTTGAAAGCCTTCCATGATATGTCAAGTAATAAGAACTAAGGTGAGTACCTTTTGTGTGTATTTTTAAAAATATTAATCTGGCATATAGTTGCGTTGTGTTTGTTTTTGGTTTTGTTTTTGTTTGTATAAAATCCTTCTAGCCAGAGCTGCGTTTAATGTTTGATGTAGTTGTAGGTTCCAGAGGCTTCAAATTCCTCTTGCTTTAGTCTTCCTTGTTGTGTAGGAATGCTTATGTAGCGTCTTTATCTTAGAGCTCTTTCAGCCATATTCCAACATTATACTGGACCCTGTGGATGTGGTGGTAGAATTTGGATGAAGGAAAACATTCTAATCTTATGATTAAACCTTGATCTTCAAATGGGCCTATGTCCCTGAGCTGTAACTTTCACATGTGTTTCTTTCTGACTGCCATCACTTCACTCAACTTAGGCGAGACAGGAACCCCAGAGAGGACTGCAGCAGAGCAGATGCCCTTTCTTCAGCTGGGGTAAGTCACAGGAAGTCTTTCCCTTTAGAGAGCAAGGCTTTGGGAGAATGATCATAATGGTTATGTCTCTGCTTCCTCAGCCAGAACCATGAGAAGATCTTTCTCAGTTCTTCAATATGAGAACCTGGTAGGGTTCTTGGAAGTAAAACTTAATAAACTTTGCAGGTCCCCTTAAGACTCTGGCCTCCAAGAGTTTCTAACTATCATTCTTATTTCTATTCAGCCTCCACCAATTTCTCAAAATTACCCTTTAAGTCTTCCTACCACTGTATTGCTCCAGCAACATGTTCCAGGTGAACAGATCTTGGAGGGGGCTCTCTGGATTTGCTTAGTTCTCCAAATTTGGGGTGGTAGTTTTTTCTGAGACTTCAACTCTCTGATAGGTCCAAAGCTAGTAACTGATTATCAGCTTATTCAGCCTTTTTCATGTTGTAAGGACAGGAGTTATGATTTCCAAACCCTTTAAATGTCAGAGCCAAAACTAGAAGTCTCCTGGTCTCTTTGAAAACTTAATGCCATGAAAAAGAAAAGGTAAAGGGAGGACTGTGCTAGAGGAAAAATGTGTTAACATAAATGCTACCAGCTGGGTGCAGTGGCTCACACCGGTAATCCCAGCACTTTTCGGGGCTGAGGTGGGTGGATTTATTGAGTCCAGGAGTTCAAGACCACCTTGGGCAACATGATGAAACCTCATCTCTACAAAAAATACAGAAATTATCTGGATGTGGTGGTGCGTGCTTGTAGTCCCAGCTACTTGGAAGGCTGAGGTGGGAGGATTGCTTGAGCCTGGGAGGCAGAGGATGCAGGGATCTGAGATCCTGCCACTGCACTCCAGATTGGTGACAGAGTGAGACTTTGTCTCAAAAACAAACAAACAAAAAAAACAAAACAAACGAACAAAAAACTCTTAAATGCTACCAAGTGAAATGTAGGTTACTGTACTGGATCTTAGTTTGGACAATATGTATTTTTATATGCCACATAATCTGTATTCAGTTGGGAACATTTTAATGTGAAATTGGTATTAGGTAATATTAAAAAATTGTTGCTATCATTTGGTGCTATAATGGTACTGGTAATTGTTATTTTGAAACTGCTTTTTTTTAAGAGATGCATACTGAAGAATTTGGGTTAAAATGCTATGGTATCTATAATTTATTTTTTAAAAATTAGATAAAGTAAATGTCAAAATGTTAAATCTAGCTAATAGATATATGGATGCTCATTGCACTATGCCCCAAAATTTTTAGATGTTTAAACTTTTTCATAATAAAATTTAAAGAATGTAATAAATAAACCTATCTTGCCATGTTAACAAATAGTAAAAGGTACACATGAGACAACGTAAAGTATAATCCATGGCACATAGAAGCTGTTCAAAAAGTGATACATAATTTGATCCCCAAATTGAGAATTTTTTATTCTAGGGTAAGGATTGTGTATTCACTTGGAATAAACAACGTGGTCCTCTAAAATTAATTTCACTTCACCTACCACTCATCTTTCTAGAGTCATGAAGGGTAAATCAATATTGCTTGTCAAACAAACACTATTAGCATGAATACAGCATATGTTAGTGCTATTGCAGCTTAAGGATAAATGATCAATAAAAGAGGTAGACATCTATAACACCATCATCACTATGTGACATTTGGTGGCCATCCACTCAGTGATAGATGCTAATTGAAGGATTGGCAGGTAGGTCAGCAAATTTCTTGATTTTCTGGGCTTCAGAGAAAGTTTCAGTACATGAAAATAAGCGTCAAGGTGGTTAACATGTATTTACTATATACATAGTTTGCAAACATGAAGTTGCAAGTCTTCTTCACACTCCACTAGGCTATTTGAACATTCTACATTCTATAAACTATGAATTGCTTTCAGAATCAATGAGAACTTAAGCATCATCTTAAACAACTCCCTTATTTCAAAGGTGATGAAACTAACCCTCAGATAAATCCAATGACTGCCCAGATCAGAAAATAGGAAAATGGGACTCTCAGACTTCAGTTCTGTGCCTTAATTTATATACATAACACATAAAAAGGATGCTTTTAAGAATTTTTTTGAATGTGACTTCAACATACAGCTTAGAAATCACTCTATTTTTCTCACATAATGTTAGTTCAATCAAACACACATTTATTAATTGCTTACTATGTGCCAAGCAATCAAGCTGCTAAAAGAAATGAACTCTTTCTTGCCCTCAACAAACACACAATCCAGTGGAAAAATGCAATGAGAAATGGTAAACAAGTCAGCTGTGGGCTATGGAGACATCAAACAGGGAGGAATTAACTCCATGGGAAGAGAGGGTTTATGTCACCAAAAAAAAAAAACACAAAATGGATTTGATGTGAGTCACAAAGATAGTAAGTGTGAATTCACTGAATGAAATCTGAGTGGCAAGAAACAGTGCAAACAATGGCAAAAACATTTAGAAGGGCTTGTTGCCTTTAGAGAGGGGTGAAGAATGTGGGTAGTTGTGATGTGTGCAGCAGACAGGTGTGATAACAGGAGTTTAAGTTAGTAGGATATGATCCTCAGCTGTGGCTGTCTATTAGAATCACCAGAAAACTTTCTAAAAATCCTGATGTCCATGGCCCCACTTCCAGACCAATTATACCTGGACATCTGGTAGCGGCTGCAGGTATGGACATTCTAAAAGTTCCCCAGGTGATTCTTCTGTGCAAAATTGAATATCAGGGAATTAAGACAAGCTTATTATGGAAAAAAAAGATTTTAAGTAAACCGTTATATGGATCATGCTGACCTGACCCAAGATCAGATCCTTAATATTAAATGACCTTTTTTTAACTTCTAAGTATTAGTTCCAATCAAAAGACAACAAATTTATCTGATGACAAGAATCTAGCTCTTGCTTAAATTATTAGTTTTAATTAAGGTAGTTTCTAATGCTCTGTAAGAAGGTAAACATCAGACTCAAGGTAAGAAACTCAATTTAGGCTTGCTTCCAAGATGGCTGAATAGGAACAGCTCTGGTCTGCAGCTCCCAGTGAGACCGACGCAGAAGACGGGTGATTTCTGCATTTCCAACTGAGGTATCTGGTTCATCTCAGTGGGACTGCTTGGACAGTGGGTGCAGCTCACGAAGGGCAAGCTGAAGCAGGGTGGGGCATTGTCTCACCTGGGAAGTGCAAAGGGCCGGGGGATTTCCCTTTCCTAGCCAAGGGAAGCCATGACAGACTGTACCTGGAGAAATGGTACACCACAGACCAAATACTGCACTTTTCCCACAGTCTTAGCAACTGGCAGAGCAGGAGATATGCTCCTGTGCCTGGCTCAGTGGGTCCCACACCCACGGAGCCTTGCTCACTGCTAAGGCAGCAGTCTGAGATGGACCTGCGACAGCTTGCTGGGGGGAGGGGCGTCAGCTATTGCTGAGGCTTGAGTAGCTTACAGTGTAAACAAAACAGCCAGGAAGCACAAACTGGGTGGACCCCACGGTAGTTCAGGGAGGCCTACTGCCTCTATAGATTCCACCTCTGGGGGCAGGGCATAGTAGAACCAAAGGCAGCAGACAGTTTCTGCAGACTTAAATCTCCCTGTCTGACAGTTCTGAAAAGAGCAGTGGATCTATCAGCATGGCATTTGAGCTCCGAGAACAGACAGACTGCCTCCCCAAGTGGGTCTCTAACCCCCATGTAGCCTGACTGGGAAACACCACCCAGTAGGGACCGACAGACAACTCAAACAGGTGGGTGCCCCTCTGGGACAAAGCTTCCACAGGAAGAATCAGTCAGCAATATTTGCTTTACTGCAGCCTCCACTGGTGGTATCCAGGCAAACAGAGTCTGGAGTGGACCTCCAGAAAACTCCAACAGACCTGCAGCTGAGGGGCCTGACTGTTAGAAGGAAAACTAACAAACAGAAAGCAATAGCATCAACATCAACAAAAAGAACATCCACCCCAAAACCCCATCTATAGGTCACCAACATCAAAGACCAAAGGTAGGTAAAACCACAAAGATGGGGAGAAACCAGAGCAGAAAAGATGAACATTCAAAAAAACAGAGTGCCTCTTCTCCTCCAAAGGATTGCAGCTCCTTGGCAGCAAGGGAACAAAACTGGACAGACAATGAGTTTGATGAGTTGACAGAAGTAGCCTTCAGAAGGTCAGTAATAACACACTTCTCCGAGCTAAAGAAGCACGTTCTAACCCATTGCAAGGAAGCTAAAAACCTTGAAAAAAGGTTAGATGAATGACTAACTAGAACAAAGAGTGTAGAGAAGACGTTAAATGACCTGATGGAGCTGAAAACCATGGCATGAGAACTTCGTGATGCATGCACAAGCTTCAATAGCTGATTTGATCAAGTGGAAGAAAGGATATCAGTGATTTAAGATCAAATTAATGAAGTAAAGTGAAAAGACAAGATTAGAGAAAAAAGAGTGAAAAGAAACAAACAAAGCCTCCAAGAAATATGGGACTATGTAAAAAGACCAAATATACGTTTGATTGATGTACCAGAAAGTGACGGGGAAAATGTAAGCAAGTTAGAAAACACTCTTCAGGATGTTATCCAGGAGAACTTTCCTAACCTAGAAAGGCAGGCCAACATTCAAATTCAGGAAAAACAGAGAATACCACAAAGATTCTCCTCAAGAAGAGTAACCCCAAGACACATAATTGTCAGATTCATCAAGGTGGAAGTGAAGGAAAAAATGTTAAGGGCAGCCAGAGAGAAAGGTCAATTTACCCACAAAGGGAAGCCCATCAGACTAATAGCAGATCTTTCAGCAGAAACTCTACAAGCCAAAAGAGAGTGGGGACCAATATTCAACATTCTTAAATAAAAGAATTTTCAACCCAGAATCTCATATCCAGCAAAACTAAGCTTCATAAGTGAAGCAGAAATACAATCCTTTACACACAAGCAAATGCCGAGAGATTTTGTCACCACCAGGCCTGCCTTACAAGAGCTCCTGAAGGAAGCACTAAACATGGAAAGGAACAACCAGTACCAGCCACTGCAAAAACATGCCAAATGGTAAAGACCATTGATGCTATGAAGAAACTGCATCAATTAATAGGCAAAATAACCAGCTAACATCATAATGACAGGATCAAATTCAAGCATAACAGTATTAACCTTGAATGTAAATGGGCTAAATGCCCCAATTAAAAGACACAGACAGGCAAATTGGATAAAGAGTCAAGACCCATCGATGTGCTGTATTCAGGAGACCCATCGCACACGCAAAGACGCACATAGGCTCAAAATAAAGGGATGAAGGAAGATCTACCAAGCAAATGGAAAGAAAAAAAAAAAAAAGCAGGGGTTGCATTCCTAGTCTCTGATAAAACGGACTTTAAACCAACAAAAATCAAAAGAGACAAAACAGTCCATTATGTAATGGTAAAAAGATCAATTCAACAAGGAGAACTAACTATCCTAAATATATATGCACCCAATACAGGAGCACCCAGATTCATAAAGCAAGTCCTTAGAGACCTACAAAGAGACTTAGACTCCCACACAATAATAATAGGAGACTTTAACACCCCACTGTCAATATTAGACAGCTCAACGAGACAGAAGGTTAACAAGGATATCCAGGACTTGAACTCAGCTCTGGACCAAACATACCTAATAGACATCTACAGAACTCTATACCCCAAATCAACAGAATATACATTCTTCTCAGCACCACATCACACTTATTCAAAAATTGACCACATAATTGGTGGGAAAACACTCCTCAGCAAATGTAAAAGAACAGAAATCATAAAAAACTGTCTCTCAGACCACAGTGCAATCAAATTAGAACTCAGGATTAATAATCTCACTCAAAACTGCACAATTACATGGAAACTGAACAACCTGCTCCTGAATGACTACTGGGTAAATAACGAAAAGAAGGCAGAAATAAAGATGGTCTTTGAAACCAATGAAAACAAAGACACAATATACCAGAATCTCTGGGACATATTTAAAGCAGTATGTAGAGGGAAATTTATAGCACTAAATGCCCACAAGAGAAAGCAGGAAAGATCTAAAATTGACTCCCTAACATCACCATTAAAAGAACTAGAGAAGCAAGAGCAAACAAATTCAAAAGCTAGCAGAAGGCAAGAAATAACTAAGATCAGAGCAGAACTGAAGGAGATAGAGACACAAAAAACCCTTCAAAAAATCAATGAATCCAGGAGCTGGTTTTTTGAAAGGATCAACAAAATTGATAGACCACTAGCAAGACTAATAAAGAAGAAAAGAGAGAAGAATCAAATAGATGCAATAAAAAATGATAAAGGGAATATCACCACCGATCACACAGAAATGCAAACTACCATCAGAGAATAATATAAACACCTCTATGCAAATAAACTAGAAAATACAGAAGAAATGGATAAATTCCTGGACACATACACCCTCCAAAGACTAAACCAGGAAGAAGCTGAATCTCTAAATAGACCAGTAACAGGTTCTGAAGTTGAGGCAATAATTAATACCCTACCAACCAAAAATGTTCAGGATCAGGTGAATTCACAGCCGAATTCTACCAGAGGTACAAAGAGGAGCTGGTACCATTCCTTCTGAAACTATTCCAATCAACAGAAAAAGAGGGAATCCTCCCTAACTCATTTTACAAGGCGAGGATCATCCTGGTACCAAAGCCTGCTAAAGACACAACAAAAAATGGGAATTTTAGGACAATATCCCTGATGAACATCGATGCAAAAATCCTCAATAAAATACTGGCAAACCAAATACAGCAGCACATCAAAAAGCTTATCCGCCACGATCAAGTTGGCTTCATCCCTAGGATGCAAGGCTGGTATAACATTGGCAAATCAATAAATGTAATCCAACACACAAACAGAACCAATGACAAAAACCACATGATTATCTCAATAGATGCAGAAAAGGCCTTCAACAAAATTCAACAGCCCTTCATGCTAAAAACTGTCAATAAACTAGGTATTGATGGAATGTATCTCAAAATAATAAGAGGTATTTATGACAAACCCACAGCCAATATCATACTGAATGGGCAAAAACTGGAGGCATTCCCTTTGAAAACCAGCACAAGACAAGGAAGGATGTCCTCTCTCACCACTCCTATTCAACATAGTGTTGGAAGTTTTGGCTAGGGCAATCAGGCTAGAGAAAGAAATAAAGGTATTCAGTTAGGAAAAGAGTAAGTCAAATTGTCTCTGTTTGCAGATGACAAGATTGTATATTTAGAAAACCCCATCATCTCAGCCCAAAATCTCCTTAAGCTGATAAGCAACTTCAGCAAAGTTACAGGATACAAAATCAATATGCAAAAATCACAAGCATTTCTATACACCAATAATAGACAGAGAGCCAAATCATGAGTGAACTCCCATTCACAGTTACTTCAAAGAGAATAAAATACTTAGGATTCCAACTTACAAGGGATGTGAAGGACCTCTTCAAGGAGAACTACAAACCACTGCTCAACAAAATGAAAGAGAACACAAACAAATGGAAGAACATTCTACGCTCATGAATAGGAAGAATCAGTATCGTGAAAATGGCCATACTGCCCAAGGTAATTTATAGATTCAATTCTATCCCCATCAAGCTACCACTGACTTTCTTCACAGAATTGGAAACAACTACTTTAAAGTTCATATGGAAACAAAATAGAGCCCGCATAGCCAAGACAATCCTAAGCAAAAAGAACAAAGCTGGAGGCATCATGCTACTTGACTTCAAACTATACTACAAGGCTACAGTAACCAGAACAGCATGATACTGGTATCAAAACAGATATATAGACCAATGGAACAGAACAGAGGCCTCAGAAATAACACCACACATCTACAACCATCTGATCTTTGACAAACCTGATAAAAACAAGCAATGGGGAAAGGATTCCCCATTTAATAAATGGTGCTGGGAAAACTGGCTACTCATATGTAGAAAGCTGAAATGGGATCCCTTCCTTACAGCTTATACAAAAATTAACTCAAGATAGATTAAAGACTTAAATGTTAGACCTAAAACCATAAAAACCCTAGAAGAAAACCTAGGCAATACCATTCAGGACATAGGCATGGGCAAACACTTCATGACTAAAACACCAAAAGCAATGGCAACAAAAGACAAAATTGACAAATGGGATCTAATTAAACTAAAGAGCTTCTGCACAGCAAAAGAAACTATCATCAGAGTGAACAGTAAACCTACAGAATGGGAGAAAATCTTACAATCTACCCATCTGACAAAGGACTAATATTCAGAATCTACAAAAAACTTAAACAAATTTCCAAGAAAAAAACAAATAACCCCATCAAAAAGTGGGCAAAGGATATGAACAGACACTTCTCAAAAGAAGACATTTATGCAGCCAACAGACACATGAAAAAATGCTCATCATCACTTGCCATCAGAGAAATGCATATCAAAACCACAATGAGATACCATCTCACGCCAGTTAGAATGGCAATCATTAAAAAGTCAGCAAACAACAGATGCTGGAGAGGATGTGGAGAAATAGGAACACTTTTACACTGTTGGTGGGTGTGTAAATTAGTTCAACCATTGTGGAAGACAGTGTGGCAATTCCTCAAGGATCTAGAACTAGAAATACCATTTGACACAATGATTCCATTACTGGGTATATACCCAAAGGATTATAAATCATGCTACTGTAAAGACACATGCACACGTATGTTTACTGCAGCACTATTCACAATAGCAAAGCTTGGAACCAACACAAATGTCCTTCAGTGATAGACTGGATTATGAAAATGTGACACATATATACCATGGAATACCATGCAGCCATAACAAAGGATGAGTTCACGTCCTTTGCAGGGACATGGGTGAAGCTGGAAACCATCATTCTAAGCAAACTATCACAAGGACAGAAAACCAAACACTGCATGTTCTCACTCATAGGTGGGAGAAAACACATGGACACAGGAGGGGAACATCACACACCGGGGCCTGTCGTGGGGTGGAGGGCTCAGGGAGGGATAGCATTAGGTGAAATACCTAATGCAAATGACAAGTTGATGGGTGAAGCAAACCAATATGGCACATGTATACCTATGTAACAAACCTCCACATTGTGCACATGTACCCTATAACTTAAAGTATAATAATAAAAAAAAAGAAACTAAATTTAAACTTCAAAAATCAATTTCCCAAGTTTAGCTCCCACTCAAATGTCCAATGACATTGACATTAAAGAAAGCCCTACAAGGGACATTTCAACTTCCCTGCATCTGCCACGTTTTCATATTACAATTCCAACCCAGTTCTCTGGCATTGTTTAGCTTAATCATTTCAATGTCCGTTCATTCAATAAATATTTATTGCATATCTACTGTGTCACAGGCACTGGCCTGAGCTCTGAGGACAGAGCTGGGCATAAGTAGCCCCAGTTTCTCCATTCTTAGCGCTGACATTCAATGAGAGGACTTCCTTCTTTCAATTCAGTTCAGCACTTCTAACTTCAGCCTCTCATTCTTTAAACAATCCAAACAAACAACAAATGTTGAGCTTGATTAAAATATGCGATCACTTTTCCCATCCCTCCTCCTATTGTCCTCTTCCATTCATCTTCCATATTAATCTTTTAAAAGCATCAGTGTCACTATATGCCACTCCCACTTCAAAAATCTCCAATAGTTCTCCATGACTTACAGCAGGGAATCTATTGACATTTATAAACCTCCTCTCTCTGCCGTTTTTGAGGACCACTGTTATGTCAGCTCCTGTTATTGAGATGTGTATGGCCCAGTCCCCAGGTATATTAGAATGGAGAATAAAACACAAACTCCTTACACTAACTGCAGCTATGTCTGACTTCCCTTTTCTGTTCAGTCTTCTGAATCTCTGATAAAGGAGCATTAGTACACTCTGTTGTCAATTAACCTTCCATGTCCCTGCCTGAGATGTCTATGTTTACCCTGATTCTCCTATCTAAAAGGCCCCAGTACTTTTGATCCCTCCCTTTCTTTAGCAATTTGTTTCTCTTGAACTAATCTCTCATGCTATTATTTTAATCCTTATTTACCTAAAAAGAAAAATCGTCTCTCGAGAAATCAGGGCTTTGTTTGATAAATGTGTGCCTTATTCATAGCATTTAAAAGTAGTGGGCACACAGAGGCATTGAGGGTGAATGCAAGAGTTTTAGGCTTAGAAGGTGCAGACCTTGGTTGAACTCTAAGAGCCGACATAGTCAAACTCATTTTACTTGTATCTAAAATGAGAACTATAGCACTCGCCTTTCAAGTGCCAAAGAATAAAATTGAATCACAAAGATTTTTTAAAAAATAAACACAGCTATGAGTATGTTAATTTGCCAACAAGGAAACATGCCACTGAAGAAATTCACTTAGTTGTATAATAGCTAGAGAAAAAGAAATCAAGGGAGTTTAAGTGCTGGAAAGGAGTTAATGGTGGTTATGCTAGTTAAGCTTTGAAGGCTGGCGCTATGGATAGAATGAGTCCGTGGGTCCAGAACAATTGGTTGAAATGTGTCCCATTGTTCATGGGTTAGAACAGCTTCTTCAGTTATGCCCAGTAAGAGTCTGGAGTACTGGTGTCATTCAAAGGTTATGTCTTCCATCTGCTTCAACTGGCTAGGGTAACTTATGAAATACAACACTGAATTTTAGTATCTCCTATGAAAGTGCCGCCTTCAATGAAAAATATCCTTTATAAAGGTTTGTTTAAAAAATCTTAAAAGCCAAGTAATTAAAATGTATATATTGTCCAGCATATAGTAAACATTTAATAAATTATACGTGGCATTCTTATTGAGTAATATTTGCTCATTAATTAATTCTTAGATTGGTTCCAAAAGGCATGCCCTTGAGTTTTGGTTATCTTTGGAAATAATTTTGAAAATGAGTAGTAAAATTATTTTAAGAAATAATATGTTAGCAGCTGTATGGCTGAATTGTGTCCCCCCAAACCCAAATTCATATGTTTAAGTTTTAACTCCTAGTACTGCAGAACATGGCTATTTTTTTTATTTACGGCCTTTAAAGAAGAATTATAGTAAAATCAAGTCAAAGGAAGTGGGGGCTAATATGATATGTCTGATTTCCTTATAAGAAAAGGATATTAGGACACAGACACATAAGACAGGTCTCAAGAACAATGTGAAGACACCAGAAGACAGCCATCTACAAGTCCAGGAGAAAGACCTCAGAAGAAACCAACCCTGCTGACACCTGTAGGGTAAATGTGCCTGACACCAATAATTTAAGCATACCCTTAGAATGACCCCATATGGCAGATACACTTTAATGTGTGTTCTGAGCTATCGAATCTGGGAGTGGCCAACCTGAAGATTCATTCCTTGTCTATAATAAACATCTAAGCCCCACACCCTGTCCCATGGAACATAAGCCATACAGGGGATTGAGGGAGGCCCTGAGTTTGGGGTTAAGTGAGATTCCCAGGTGGAGATCATTAGGGGAAGGGTGTTAAGTGAAAATGCGATATAAAGTGCATGACATTTGGAGGTGATTGTGTTTTCCTGTCCATCTTGCTGCCACTGGGGCATGCGGTAATGTTGTTCAGCCTGCCACCACGGGACCATTTCTATAAGTAAGTTGGTTATCCTGTCTAGCCTGCTGGTACTGGACTCCTCTGTATGTAAGACCCAATAAAACCCCATGTCTTGTTTGCTGGCTATGGGTCTCTTCTTAGGCCTCTTGAACCTGGTTTCTTCCCATCTGAGGTTAGTGGAGTTTGGCACAACACCACCTTGATGTTGGCTTCTAGCTTCCAGAGTTGTAAGGAAATGTATTTCTGTTTAAGCCAACCAGGCTGTCTATCGTTTATTATGGCAGCCCTAGCAAACTAATACAGGGGCTTTCATGTATTATATCTATTTTAACCATAACCCTGTGTAGTAGATAATATCCTCATTTTACAGATTCAGAAGCTGGGGTTAGAAAAATTAGTTACACTGGCTTGTATTTTTATAGTGTCCTAAATGCTGCAGATCTCATTGAATCTTTAGGATCAGGGTTCAGACCAAGATGAGGCTGGTGAAGCACTTGCCTCAGGCTCAAAATTTAAGGGATGACAAAATATTCATCAATAAAGATAAATGGGTCTGGCGTAGTGGCTCACGCCTGTAATCCCAACAGTTTGGGAGGCCGAGGTGGCCATCCATCTGAGGTCAGGAGTTCGAGACCAGCCTGACCAACATGGTGAAACCCCGTGTCTACTAAAAATTAAAAAAAAAAAAAAAAATTAGCTGGGCATGGTGGTGCATGCCTGTAATCCTAGCTACTTGGGAGGCTGCGGCAGGAGAATCGCTTGAACTCAGGAGGCAGAGGTTGCAGTGAGCCAAAATCGTGCCATTGCACTCCAGCCTGGGCTACAAGAATGAAACTCCATCTCAAAAAAACAAAACAAAACCAAAACAATAAATGGCTCAATGCAACATATTTTACATTCAACTTATTTTGGGAGTAATTGTAGATTCACATGCTGTTGTAAGAAATATTACCCAGACCCTTCATGTACCCTATTCTCAGTTTCCCTGAAGGATAACATCTTCCAAAATTATAGTACAATATTATACCAGAGTATTAATCGTGATACGGTCAGATACATAACATTTCCATCACCACAAAGACCCCTGGTGTTGCCCTTTTGTAGCCACACCCACTTTCCCCATCCCACTCCCCACTGACTTCTGAAAAGCACTAACCTGTTCTCTATGATTTTGTCATTTCAAGATTGTGAAATAAATGAAACCACATAGTAAGTAAGCTTTTGGGGTTGGCTTTTTTCATACAGCGTAATTCTCCGGAAAGTCATCCAGGCTGTTGTGAGTCTCAGTGGTTTGTTTCTTTTTATTGCTGAGCAGTATTCCACGGTATGGATGTACCAGTTTGTTTAGCCATTCGCTCATTGAAGGATACCTAGATACTTTAGTTTGGGGTTTTTAAGAGTAAAGCTATTATAAACATTGTATACAGGATGTTTTGTTTTGTTTTGTCAGAAGATTTTGTTTTTAATTTCCTTTTTAAATTTTTTTCCTAGCTTTATTGAGATATAATTGACAAATAATATAGTGCAGGGCTTTGTGTCATAACTCTTCATTTCTCTGGGATAAATACCCAAGTATGATGGGAGTTGAATGTTTAGTTTGTTAAGAAACTATGGAACTGCTTTGTAGAATGGCTATATCATTTTACTTTCCTACAAGCAATGGGTATGCAATCCAGTTTCTTCACTTCCTAACCAGCATTTTTTAATTTTAGCCATTCTGACATATTAAGGGATAGCTCATTGTTGTTTTAACTTGCACTTCCCTAATGGATAATGATGTTAAATAGCTTTTTGTATGCTCACTTGTCATCAGTTTATCCTCTTTAGTGAAATATCTGTTTATATCTTTTCTCTTGTTCTAATTGGATTTTGTGTTTCTTTCTTTAATGTTGAATTTTAAGAATTTTTATTAGTCTAGATATTAGTCATTTGTCAGATTTATGACTTGCAAATATTTTCATCCTCTTAAAAGATCATTTTAAAAAGGTTTTTAATTTTGATTAAGTCCAATTTATTAATTTTTTCTTTTATAGACTGTGCTTTTGTGTTGAATTTAAGAACTTTTGCCTTTTGCTAAATCCCAAAGAGTTTCTTTTACCTTTTCTTTTCTAAAAGTTTTATATATTTTCTGTTTTACATTTAAGTGTGTAATCCATTTTGAGCTAATGTTTGTATAAGATGTGAGACGGGTTGAGATTAATTTTTTTGTCTATGGATGTCCACTTTCTCTGAAAGGCTATATTTCCTCCATTAAATTATTTTTACATCTTTGTGAAAAATTAGTTGGTCATATTGAATAGGTCTCTTTCTTCGTTCTCCAGTCTATTCCACTGATGCATGTATCTGTTCTTCTGCCAATCACCCACTGTTTTGATTACTATGGATACATAAATATTGAAATCAGTTTGCAAGGCAAGAAATAAACTTGCCTTGTTCCTGTCTTCGGGGGAAAGAATTCTGTCTTTCACCACTAACTTTGGGATCCCCTGTAGGCTTCTGGTAGATTGTTCTTTGTCAGGTTAAGGAAGATACCCTCTATTTCTATTTTGCTGAAAGATTTTTGTTTTAGTCTTGAATGTCAGTTGAATCATGTCAAATGCTTTTCCTACATTGATTGATACGATTATATGATTTTTGGTTTTAGCCCTTTAATGCAGTGGATTGCATTAATTGACTTTTGAATCCATCCCTGGAATAAACCCTACTTGGTCATAGGTATAATTCCTATTATATGTTGCTGATTTATATTTGTTGATATTAATTTACAAATTGTACTATTTAAGAACTATTTTGATCTGAGGGTTTTTTGTTCGTTTTTGTGCTGTTGTCAGATTGATGCTGGTTTCATAAAATGGAAAATGTTCTTTTCTCTTCAATTTTCTGGGAATATGTCTTTTGAATTGGTGTTAATTTCTTTTTAAAAGTTCAGTAAAATTATCTACCAAAACCATCTGGGCATGGAGATTGCTTTTGGGGGAATTTTAAAATTATGAGATCAATTTTTTTAACAGTTGTAGGGCTATTAAAATTTTCTATTTCACATTTGTGGAGTTGTCTTAGTGTTTTCTGACAAATTGGTTCTTTTCATCTAAGTTGTAAAGTTTATATATGTAGAGCTATTTGTAATATTCCCTTATTATCATCCTAATGCCAACAAGGTCTCTAATGACATCCCCTATTTCATTTCTGATTTTGGTAATTTATGTGTTTCTCTGTCTCTCTCTCACTCACACACACACACATCAGTCTTGCTAGAGGTCTTTGTGACTTTTATTGATATTTTGAAAGAGCCAGTTATTTGTCTTATGTCTTACCATTTTTATTTCTGTTTTTATTGGTATTGTTTCTTTCATTCTCCTTGTTTTTGGTTTATTTTGCTCTTCAGTTTTTAGATTCTTAAGGTGGGAGCATAGATTATTGATATGAAACTTTTTCTCCTTTCCTTTTTCTTTTTTGAGACAGGTTTTGCTCTATCATTCAGCCTGAAGTGCAGTGGCAAAATCACGGCTTACTGCAGACTTGACCTCCCACCTCAGCCTCCCAAGTAGCTGGGACTGCAGGCATGCACCACCACTCCTGCTTAATTTTTATTTATTTATTTATTTTTTTGTAGAGATGAGGTTTCGCCATGTTGCCCAGGCTTGAGCTCCTGGGCTAGAGTAATCCACCCACCTCAGTTTCCCAAAGTGCTGGGATTACAAGCATGAGCCTCCATGCCCAGCCCTTTTCCTCTTTTCTAATGAATACATTTAGTGCTACCAATGTCCCTCTCAGCACTGCTTTAGCTGTGTCCCACATATTTTTTATATGCTGCATTTTCATTTAGTTTAATATATATTTTGATTTCTCTTCAGATTCTTCTTTGGCCTATGGATTATTTAAAAGTGTGTTGTTCACTTCCCAAATGTTTAAAGATTCTCCTGTTACCTTTGTTACTGATTTCCACTTGAATTCAGTTGTTGGACAACAATTCAACATAAGCTCATTTTTCTATAAGTTTATTGAGGTTGAATTTATGACCCGGTATGTGGTTTGTCTTCATACTATATATCCTTTGGGCACTTGAAAAATAATGTGTATTCTGCTGTTGCTGGGTGGAATGTTCTATGAATATAGATTAGATACTATTAGTTGATGGTGTTGTGAGTTCTCTTCCACAGTCTTACTGATTTTCTGTTTAATTTTTCTATTAATTATTGAGAAAGGTTAAGAGAGAGGACATCAATTACTAATGTGAAAAATGAAAATGGAGACATCACTACAGATACCATAGACATTAAAAGAAAAATAAATAAATACTATGAACAACTATATTCCCCCAAAATTGATAACTTAGATGAAATGGACCGATTTCTTGAAAGACACAATCTTCCAAAGTTCATACAAGAGGAAGTAGACAATCACAATAGGCCTACACCTATTACAGAAATTAAATCAGTGATTAATAACCTTCAAAAAGAGAAAGCAAAAGACACAGATGGGTTCACTGGCGAATTCTACCAAATACTTAATGAAGAAATTATACCAATTTTCTCTAATTTCTTTCAGAATATAGAAGCAGATGAAATACACCCTAATTCATTCTATGAGGTCAGGATTACCTTAATATCAAAATCAAAAAAATTACAGAAAGAGAAAACTACAGGCCAATAGCTCTCATGAACACAGATGCAAAACTTTTCAACAAAATATTAACAAATCAAATCAAACAATGTATAAAAAGAATTGTACACCGCAACCAGTGAGATATATCTCAGGTATGCAAGTCTGGTTCAGCATTCAAAAAGCAATTAATGGAGTCTATCACATCAAAAGTCTAAAGAAGAAAAATCTTTATAAGAAGAATTTTTTATATCAGTAGATGCAGAAAAATCATTTAACAAAATTCAACAACCATTCATGATAAAAAAAAAACACCTCTCAGCAAACTATGAATAGAGAAAAACTTCGTAAACTTGATTTTTAAAAAATCTACACAAAACCTACAATTAACATGACCCATAATCATAAGAAACTAGAAGCCAGCCAGGCGCAGTGGCTCATGTCTGTAATCTGTAATCCCAGCACTTTGGGAGGCCGAGGCAGGCGGATCATGAGGTCAGGAGATCAAGACCAATCTGGAAAACATGGTGAAACCCTGTCTCTACTAAAAATACAAAAAAATAATAATAATAAGCTGGGTATGGTGGTGCATGCCTGTATTCCCAGCTACTCGGGAGGCTGAGGCAGGAGAACTACTTGAACTTGGGAGATGCAGGTTGCAGTGAGCCAAGATTGAACCATTGCACTCCAGCCTGGCGACCGGGTGAGACTCCGTCTCAAAAAACAAAAAAGAAAGAAAGAAACTAGAAGCCTTTCTGATAAGATTAGAAACAAAGCAAGGGTATCTTCTCTCACCACTTCTTGTTGATATTACTCTGGAATTCCTAGCTAATGCAACTAAGACAAGAAAAAAATTAAAAGGTATACAGATTAAGGAGGAAGAAATAAAATTGGCTTTGTTCACAAATGACAATTAAAGAATTGACAAAAAAAAACTTTACTTGTAATCAATAAGTGATTATAGCAAGGTGCACAATAATACAAGGTTAATATTTATAAAACTCAGTCTCTTTTCTATATACCAGCAATGAATAAGCACAATTTGAAACTAAAAATACAAAACCATTTACATTAACCCCCACAAAAATGAAATACTTTGGTATAAATCAAACAATTTTTATAAGATGTATATAAGGAAAATCACAAAATTCTCATGAAAGAAATCAAAGAACTAAACAAATGGAGAAATATTGTATGTTCATGGATAGGAAGACTAATATTGCATGATGTGAGTTTTTCTCAACTCTATCTATAGATTTAACACAATCTCAATTTAAATCCCAGAAGCTATTTTGTGGATATGAACAAACTGATTCTAATGTTTATAGAGGGAGGCAGGTGACCTAGAATCGACAATGCAATATTGAAGGAGAAGAACAAAGTCAGAGGACTGATACTACCCTGCTTTAAGATCCACTAAAATGTTATGGTAGTCAAGACAGCATGGTATTGGCCAAAAAAAAAAAAAAAAAAAAAAAAAGCAGAAAAAATATTCAATAGAACAGAAGACAAAGCCTAGAAACAGACCCACATAAATATAGGCAACTTGATCTTTGACAAATGAGCACAGGCAATACAATAAAGCAAAGGGTCTTTTCAACAAATGGTGTCAACAATTGGACATTTACATAAAAAGAATCTAGACACAGAACTTACACCCTTACAAATATAAACATTCAATATATCATGAACCTAAATGTAAAATGCAAAACTAAAAATCTCCTAGACAATAACAGGAGAGAACCTAGATGACATTAGGTATGTAATGACTTGTTAGATACAACACCAACAGCCTGATCTGTGAAAGAAATCATTCATAAATTTGTTAAAATTAAAAATATCTTTTCTGTGAAAAACACTGTCAAAAGAATGAGAAGACAAGCCACAAACTGGGAAAAAGGATATTTGCAAATCACATATGGTAAAGTACTGTTAACCAAAATATACAAAGAATTCTTGAAACTCAACAATAATAAAAATACAACCTCATTAAAAAAATGGCCAAAAGATCTGAACAGATAACCTCACTAAAAAAGATATATGGATGGCAAAAAAAAATAGTATTTAAAAAGATACTCAATATCGTATGACATTAGGGAATGGGAAATTAAAACAACATTAAGTTATTCTCACACCACTATTAGAATGGTCAAAATCCAGAACACTGACAATGCCGAATGCTGGTTTGGATGTGGAGCAATGGGCACTCCCACTCATTGCCGGTCAGAATGTAGAATGATACACAGCCATTTTGGAAGACAGTTTGGCAGTTTCTTATAACTCTAAACATACTTTTACTATACAATTCAGCAGTGGTGCTCTTTGGTGTTTACCCAAATGAGTTGAAAATTTACATCCACACAAAAACCTACACATCAATGTTTACAGCAGCTTTATTCACAATTGTCAAAACTTAAAAGCAACCAAGATGTTCACGACTGTTTTATATATATATCCATACAGTGGAATAGGAATGAGCTCTCAAGCCATAAAAAGACATACAGGAAACTGAAATTCACATTACTAAGTAGAAGCCAATCTGGAAACACTATATACTACATGTTTCCCACTATGACATTGTGAAAAAAGGCAAAACTATGAATACAGTAAGAGGACTAGTGGTTACCAGGGATTCGGGGGAGGAAGAGAAGAATAGGGAGAGCACAGAACATTTTTAAGGCAATGAAACTACTCTATGATACTAGAATGGTGGATCCAAGTCATTAGCATTTGTCAAAACCCATAATAGGTACAACCTTAAGAAAAAACTCTATTGTAAACTATGGACTTTAGGTATTAATGAAGTGTCAATGCAGGTTCATCAATCATAACAAATGTACCACTCTGTTAGGGATGTAGGTAACAGGGGAGGCTGTGCATGTGTAGGGGCAGGAGGCATATGGGAACTCTGTGTACCTTACAATAATTGTTGCTGTAAAACTACTGTAAAAAATAAAATCTGGCCGGGCGCAGTGGCTCACACCTGTAATCCCAGCACTTTGGGAGGCCAAGGCGGGTGGATCACAAGGTCAGGAGATCAAGACCATCCTGGCTAACATGGTGAAACCCTGTCTCTACTAAAAAATGCAAAACAAAAACAAAAAAAAAAATAGATGGGCGTGGTGGCGGGCGCCTGTAGTCTCAGCTACTCAGGAGGCTGAGGCAGGAGAATGGCATGAACCTGGGAGGCGGAGCTTGCAGTGAGCCGAGATCGCTCACTGCACTCCAGCCTGGGCAACAGAGCTAGACTCCATCTCAAAAAAATAATAATAATAAAATAAAATAAAATAATTTTTTTTAATACTGACTTCATATTGGCCTTGTCTGACACAATTCCTGTAAGGGTCTTGGGCATCTTATTTCATCTTCACAAGTGTCCCCACTCAGTTACCAATTTAATCTTTGCTGGCTTGGCTGGAGTGGAGCCAGTTTTTCTGCAGTATTTGGATAAAGCAGAGTAGCTATTTTCTAAAAGTTTCCTGTCTTAATAGACTGCCCCTTTCCTGATCCTTTGACTAGTGAAAGCATCTGTTTGCTGCTGGGACTCGTTGTCTGTGCTCTAATTGGCATTTGTGGGTTGCCTGCTCCTTCAGTTACATGTGCAAGTGACACAAGGCGAAAAGAAAATCGAGCGAGGTCACTGCTGTGTCATTCCTCTGGTCCTGAGGAAGCCTTCTGCCTTCATTACATATAAAATGTATGTCCAAGGTTTTTAGTTGTACTTAGTAGGAGGAATAGGTGAAAGTATTTGCAATTTATCTTTTCAGGAGCACAAGTCCCAATGCAATAATTTAAAAAATCAAAATTAATGCAAAAAAATGCATGATGAATAAAATATCAAAACTGTAAAGGCAGGATCAGTATTACTAAAGTGTCCTCTTCTCTGAGCCTCCAATGTGGCCCTGTGCAGCACCATTATTGATCTTGCCTATATGTAACATTTAGAATTTGCCCTCCTTTAGCAAAGAAAACAACAACCAATGGCTTAAACAAAAGAGGCATGGTTTTTTGTTTGTTTTTTTGTTTTTGTTTGTTTGTTTGTTGTTGTTGTTGTTGTTGTTGCAGAGAGGAAGTCCTGAATCAGCAGCTCTGGGCTAGGAGAGGCTCCATAGCATTATCAGGAATTTGGGCTTCTCCCTATTTCACCATCTTTAGCCTGTGGACTCTTTTTCAAGGTCACTTTGTGGTATTCATGGCTAGTTGAGGCCAGACGGAGGAAGAATGGCTGAAGAGCACAGATGGGCTTACGTTCAGCTGAAGCAGCATTTTTCAAGTAGCCTTTCCACAAATTCTACGCATTTCCATTCACATTTTCCTGGTAAAGAGATCCTTTTGCCTCTTCTAGCTAAACACGAAGGTTGAATATAGTCTTCAGTTCTGAGCTGCAATATGCTCAGCTAAGAATCAGGGTTATCTATCTGAGGAAGAAGAAGAGACCAAATGTTGGAGGAAGGGAATTAACAATCTCTGCCATACATATGCCACTTGGTAAGTGCCCAAAGTCTGAAGGAGACTGGCCCAATTGCTGTATATCGCACAATGCTATAAATGTTGGTAAACAGGAATAATTTTCTTTGGAGGGAAAAGCAAAGTCAAAAGCAGTAAGTATAAATGCAAGATCTCAAGGTACATGCACACTAAGCACTGCTGGAAAACATCAACACTCACAGTTCCTGTCCACCCTTTTCCTGGGGCTGACTTGGAAGTTCTCACTTATCATCCTGGTCAATGTGAATGGATGCTATTTTAGATCCAAAGGGCAATATGTCCTGTTCGCTGAAACAAAGTGTATGTTTTTATTTCCCAATATCAATCCCGTCACTCTAGACATTTAAGAGGCAAGTTCTCATCAGCATTCGGGATACTGTGGATGATATCAATACGTTCACATTTCCTGCTGTTAAACTCTCTGTTTTCACTGCTGACAGCTTTATGGGGTGGATATAAAGTTTTCTTGGGCAGCTCATCAGTCCTACAGCAGCGTACCTATTCGAGAAGGAGGGACAGAGCCCATTATTGTAGCAATTTTGAACAAGGTCAAGAGTTTTTCTGGCATGACCCAACCAATGCAATAACAGGACAATAGCTCCAAGCCAAGGGCTGAAAGGCAGAATTTTATTAAATCTTCAAGGAAAAGGGCAAAAAAAAAAAAAAAAAAGCCATGCATCTGCAACAGAAAAATTTGTGTTTTTTTAAAGGCTAAAAATAAATAAACAAATAAAATCACAGAAAAAATATAAAGCACACATGGAGTAAAACATACCTGTTCTTTTTTTCAGTTTTCAATGATTTTTTCATTGTTTTTTAATTTTTAGTTTTCATTGATTTATATATTTTATATAAATATGTGTATATTTTTATATTTACATACCTTTTGATATATTTATACATTTAAATACAAATATATTTCATTCACCTGATTTACAGATTTTAATATAACACAGCTTTTTAAAGGTTAATTCAGAAAATATTCTCATATACTTCAACTTGGAAGAGCAGGTGAAAAAAAAGAAAGACATAACACTTGAAATGACCTTGTCAACTGGAAAACACTATCCAGATATTAGGAAGAGGATTCTGGTATTACCACCATCCATGAGCTAAGCGTGCAGTCTTACCTCTCAGGGAGATGAAAATATTCCCCAAAGGTACATGTTTAGAAGGAGTCAGAGTCAGGACTCAAACCGACATAAACTTCTACCTGCAAAATACATGCTCCTGTCCAGGTATAGGGACACAGTAGGCATGAATAGCAGTGACGCAAAGTGCAACAGCCAAGCCGTACTAGAGAACAGCCGAGAGCAGGAGTGGCCTGGTGCCGGGGTTCCCCAGGGTTCATGAATCCCGACATCACCTTCTACCACACACTTAGCTAAGGGTCTTCATGTTTCTTATACCTATTACTCATTTTTTGAAAATGTGATATTCCTGTGTAATCCATGTTCATAGCTCTCCAATTCTTTTCTACCCTTGAGCCACACAAAGTGCCTCTGGTGGTGAATTAGGAGGAACTGTGCAAAGGATTAAACAAAAATCACTACATCACTTGACCTTAGAGGAAGATGAAGTTAAAGGCCCTTTCCTCCCCTAGGCTGATGATTTCTTACTCTGATTAACGAGGTTAGCAGGAAAAAGCCATTCTGCACCCAACTCCACTTCATTTATTGTAAGACTGAACACAATTCTATGAGAAGGCAACAATTGCCCAGTTGGTCACTGGCAGTTTCTGTCTCTCCCTCTCTGACCCACTCACTTCTATTGGCCAAGTGCTCTCAGTGTGGGGCCACTAGTCCCAGGGCACTTTGAAATGGGGATGTGTGTTCCTCCATTCAGTACCCATTTCTCTAACTTGCCCGTTATCTCTCTTCTAGAATTCTCAAGAAAATAGTTTTTAATTCATTAGCAACTTGTTAGCGCTGGGTTGCTGTATCAATTCTTTTTATTATTATTATTATACTTTAAGTTCTAGGGTACATGTGCATAATGTGCAGGTTTGTTACATATGTATACATGTGCCATGTTGGTGTGCTGCACCCATTCACTTGTCATTTACATTAGGTATATCTCCTAATGCTATCCCTCTCCCCTCCCGCCACCCCACAACAAGCCCCGGTGTGTGACGATCCCCTTCCTGTGTTCAAGTGTTCTCATTGTTCAATTCCCACCTATGAGTGAGAACATGCGGTGTTTGGTTTTTTGTCCCTGCGATAGTTTGCTGAGAATGATGGTTTCCAGCTTCATCCATGTCCCTACAAAGGACATGAACTCATCCTTTTTTATGGCTGCATAGTATTCCCTGGTGTATATGTGCCACATTTTCTTAATCCAGTCTATCTTTGATGGACAATTGGGTTGGTTCCAAGTCTCTGCTATTGTGAATAGTGCTGCATAAACATATGTGTGCATGTGTCTTTATAGCAGCATGATTTATAATCCTTTGGGTATATACCCAGTAATAGGATGGCTGGGTCAAATGGTATTTCTAGTTCTAGATCCTTGAGGAATTGCCACACTGTCTTCCACTATGGTTGATCCAGTTTACAGTCCCACCAACAGTGTAAAAGTGTTCCTATTTCTCCATATCCTCTCCAGCATCTGTTGTTTCCTGACTTTTTAATGATCGCCATTCTAACTGGTGTGAGATGGTATCTCATTGTGGTTTTGATTTGCATTTCTCTGATGGCCAGTGATGATGAGCATTTTTTCATGTGTCTGTTGGCTGCATAAATGTCTTCTTTTGAGAAGTGTCTGTTCACATCCTTTGCCCACTTTTTGATGGGGTTGTTTTTTTCTTGTAAATTTGTTTGAGTTCTTTGTAGATTCTGAATATTAGCCCTTTGTCAGATGAGTAGATTGCAAAAATCTTCTCCCATTCTGTAGGTTGCCTGTTCACTCTGATGGCAGTTTCTTTTGCTGTGCAGAAGCTCTTTAGTTTAATTAGATCCCATTTGTCAATTATTAAGAGAGATGTTAAAGTTAACAGAGGAACTTGAAAAAGAAAATCTCCTAATGCTAAGATAACACTTGCCTGTGAATACAATGCTATGGAGAAAATAGGTAGGGATGTTGGAAATTTCAGTCACTCCCTAGAGACTTCTGCCAGGATCAACCTGCTCCCAAGGGTCGAATTTGAGCTCCCTGGCAGGCTTCTGACTTGAAGGAAATATGTGGAGAATAGTCATATCCTTTGTTCTCTGAAGTGCCACTGGTTTCTGTGGGCACTGCAAAAATCCAGAGATTGAGAACAGTTTGAAAAAAAGGTGCTTTTGTAATTGAGAGAAATGTCTACAGCTATGACTTTCGCCTCATGGATTCTATGAGATCTCTTTTATTTTGCAATTCAAGACTGCATGGGTAGCAAAAAAAATTATGCAGCATATCAGAAGCATTAAGTAAAATTTAAAATAGTAGAATAATATATCCAGTCACATCACTGTATATAATCCTGTTTAAGAAATGGTTCCTTCCTTTGTTTGTTTAACTTAGTCTAAAATTCCATCAGATATCTGAGGCATCATTATAAGATTTTAAACCAAGATTAGTTCAGCATGTTAAGGAGGAAGAAAATATTTCTCTTCAGAAATTTAGTAAAAATGGGTTGAAATGTTGAATATCATTCCTCTCAAATAAAGCTGACAGAATATAAATCACCCTTAATGTGTCTTATCCTCTTTAAAAAATGCACCAGGAGAAAATGGTCTCTGCTCTTCGTATACTTTGAAGGGTTTTAATCCTCATTCATTTTCTGACTTAGGTGCAAAACAAAGGACACTGAAGACCAAGGCAAGAGTTGGGTTTTCATACTAAATGAGATTTCTGGTTTATTTAAGATGTCGCCCAATCCAGAAATCATAATCTCAGAACAGCTGCGAAATTAGGAGGCAGTTCTGGGTTTTCCTATCACCTGACATTTTCCGAGTTTGCCCTTTGTCCAGACCCAGAGTTCATTTTCATGTTAATCAAATTTGTCGAGTTACCAGGCGGGCAGGACCACCTGACCTTGTGAAGCTAGCTCATCTGTTTCTCAAATCACAAGCAGTCCCTGGGAAGAAGTAATTCTTGTTAATAAGAAGTAGAAACCCCCATTCGTGACCAAAACAACTTTTAATTAGAAATACACACAAAAAAAGAGCATTTTCTGTAGATATTCTCCACTTAACAATTAAAACATTAAATATTTATGTTTTAAATAGAAAATACACCTTAAAAAGTCTAGGACCCTACTGCATTGAAGCCTATAATTACAGGAATAATCCATATATGATTGCTTTCTCAAATTAGAAGCACTAATTACCTCAGCAAGTTAGTCTTGGATTCATTTGGTGTAGACTTATACCTTTATGCATGAGTGTTGCTAAGCCAGGATGATCCAAGCAACCTTAAAAAATCTCCTTTATCCGCAGGCCTAGGCTGTTTGAGCTCAGTCAGTATTCATGAGAAATGTCCTGGCAATTAGTAGTGAAAGAACAGAGAGAGTTTGATAAACTAAAGCTCAGAAAATCTTTAGGATTCAAAATGGTGAGATAGTTTAAGGTAGAAATTGATCACATAGATTTCAGTTCTGGATTCCTAAAAACAGATGTAGCAGAGGATTTCAGGTACAGACTGATAAGCCCTTCTTTCCATGGGGTGCCCAGTAAAGCATGGTATTGAAAATCTGTGGTTAACTTTGACACAGAGAGGAACGATGTCATAGAGTTTCTTAAGTACCTAGTCAGCGACAGGCACTCTAGGTTAACATGACAAAGGCTAAAGTTTTCTATAGAAAACATAAGGATACTCTTGGCTAAATTAAGGCTGTATTAAGTTTAATTAGAGCTGTCAGAACAGAATCTGTAACAAGGAATCCAGATTCTGAAAACATCTAGGTGCCAAGGTCATTCAGATTTTATTGACCTGAGGACCTGAAAAGGGAACTGATCTATGGGGAGCATTGCCGCTGCAACAAGACAAAGTACTCAATGCTTTCGGCAGACATCATTTCATCTTAACACAGACCTTATGAAGTGGGTATTATGAATCTTCATGTTCACATAGTTTACTAGTAAGTTATAGCACCAGGTTCAAGTCCAGGCCAGTGTGACTCCAAAACCCATATATTTCCCACTGCATTATACTGTTTATGTGGAGGAGGCAGTAGGCATTGGACCGCAAGTAAAATTAAGTTAGCTAAATTACAAATGCATTCATGCTTCGACCTAACCATTCTACTTGGAGTAATTTACTTTGAAAATATACCTGCCGAAGTCCAAAACATAATTCCCAAAGTTATTGACTGCTGCATTATTTGTATTAGTAAAAGCCAGGAAAGTACACTGAATGTATTGTAATAAGGGAGAGGTTAAATAAGAAATGATGCAATTATACATTAAATTACTATGTAGCCAGATAAAAAGGCTGAAGAAAATAAATATACACTTACATGGAATAATCTTTAGAAACAATTAATTAAAAAACTAAGATGAACACTGTATATAATGTTAACATTTATGTGAGAAACAGGAGGAAATAAGAACATATATATATGACTTTATATATTATACACATCCTTAAAGTAAGAATCATCAGAAAAAACAACCATTTTTTAAATGTTTACCTAGAGATGGTAGAGAGCTATGGGGTGAGAGGACAGAAATAGAAATTAAATCTCTCTGAACTTGTTGTTCTGATTTTTAAACCACATAAACATCATACAATGCCAAAAAGTAAATAATAATAAAATAGAAAAACAAAGCAATAAAAATTTTAAAGTGAAAACCATCTGAAACAAATGAACTTTATAATATTGGCCACATGGAGGAGGTAATTATTTTACTGTCATTAAAAACAGCACTGATCTAACACTGGGATATATTCTAAGACAAAAAAAATAGGAAAATAAAAGTAAAACTTTACCCAGAAATTTTGTTTTGTTTTCCTCAGTGGCAATATTTATTTCCTTGTTTTGAATCATTTTTGTGAATATTGTATTATGCTACAAATAAACAGTTGTTTGTTATTTTATATCAAGATTTCATTTGTAAGGGAAAAGAGATACAAATCTAAAGTTCAAGAAGCTAAGTAAATCTCTTGTTCAAGTTAAAATAAAAACAAAATGATAAATTCATGATTTTAAAAAACGTATCCATGAAAGAGCCAAAGAGCAATAATACCTGAGTAGTATTGGGCACCACTTATGTCCAAAATTTGCTTTCTATACACCATTCTTCTCTAAAGGTGACCATCCTTATTTCTGAAAATAATACATCTGTTTCCAGATCTAATAGGGAAAGTAGAGCGTTGGAACATTTGTTGGTCCCGGAAAGCAAAAAGTATTCCAAGACCAATGGAGTTCTGTCAAAAGGACCCAGGGCCCAGTCAAAAGGGATTCTACCAATCAAAGTTGAAACAATCTGAGCAACAAAATAAAGAAAAATGTATTTTATTGAAGCATATCGAATATATACAATTTCAGACTACAACGATGCACACACACGCCTACACACTCACATAAAAAAAAAAGCTTCCATTAGAAATGGAAGTACATCCATCTCTTATACCAAGTCCTTCCGTGGAAATTGGTAAATTAATGAATTAAGTGATTATACTTTTATTTTATTGACCATAAAGTGTCACCAAATAGCCCTAATTGATGAGGGAAAACTTTTATTATAGAAAAGCATCGAACAACAATTATAGATGGAATGACAGGGGAAATACCACCACCATTTAATAGCTCCTAATAAGTATTTGATTCAGGCAAGGAGCAAGAATGAATGCTAAAATCATTAACTGGCAAGTTGATGGTACTAAAAATACTGGCACACAGATAATCTCCTAATTGTAAAGGGAAAAAGATAACTTTACAATGGAGAAATCTGATTGCTACTGTCATGAAAAATGAATCAACCAATCATTTTATGCCTCCTGATAGGTTGCAACATGAAGTACCTAACATCATCAATAACTTATTTTGTTAAACTGTTGTTAAATATAAACAACATAAAATGTACTATTTTAACAGTTTTTAAGTGAGCAGTTCAGTGACATTAAGTGCATTCATAATGACATGCAACTATCACCATCATCTATCTCCAGAACTTTTTATCTTCCTAAACTTACCACCCATTAAACACTAACTTCCTACCTTCTCCTCAAAGCTATGGTGACCATTATCCTACTTTCTGTCTCTAAGAATTCGACTACTCTAGGTACCTTATATATGTGGAATTATACAGTAGTGTTCTTTGTGACTGGCTTGTTTCACTTACCAGTGCTTCGATGTTGCAGCATGTGTCAGAATTTTCTTCTTTGTAAAAATGAATAATATTCTATTGTGTATATTATACTAATCATTGTCTGAGCATTGGGCCTATTTATTCCCCCTAAAATTATCATTTATGAACCCTCAAAATGGCCACATTTCTCTGATATTCCCTTCCCCTATTAAGATGGATATACAACTATGTGTACCTCATTCGGTCATTGGATAACTATCCTGAAATTCTCCAGTGCTTATGCACATTAAATTTATTTGTATGCCTTTTTCTCCTACTAATCTGCCTCTTTATCAGTTCATTTTTAGTGAATCTTTATCAGTGGATTTCTCACAAGAGAAATCCTTCCTTTAGATTGTTATATGTTATATAACAAATTTATATAATTATATAATAAATATATATTATATAACATATATTATATAACAAATTTGTTCATTCATGCAACCTTTGATGGACACTTAGGTAGCATCCACATTTTGGCTACCACAAATAATGGTGCTATGACCATGAGTGTATAAAGATCTGTTCTACCCACTGACTTCAATTTTGGGGGGTATATACTCAGGAGTGGAATTGCTGAATCATATAGCAATTCTATGTTTAGTTCTTTCAGGAATTGCTTTACTGTTTCCCACAGCAATTGCATCATTTTACTTTCTTATGAGCAAGACAAAAGGGTTCCAATCTCTCCACATTCTAGCCAAAAATTGCTTTTTCTGGTTTTGTTCGTTCGTTTGTTTGACAATAGCCATCCTAATGGGTGGTAATTGGAATCACATGGTGTCTCTCCTGCTATTATTGTAGATCTGCCTTCAATTCTGTCAATATTTGCTTCATATATTTAGAGCTCTGATGTTTGGTGCATACAAATTTATAATTGTTATATCTTTGATTAATTGACCCTTTCATTATTATACAAGGTCCTTCATTATATCTTGCAATGGTTTTTGACTTAAAGTCTATTTTGTCTGATATCAGAATAGGATCTCTGCTTTCTTTTAGTTAATATTTACATAGAATTTCCCACCCTTTATTTTTCACTTTCAACCTTTGCATATCCTGAGATCTAAAGTGACTATGTGGTAGATAGCATATAGCTAGATCCTTTAAAACAAAAATCATTCCATCAATATGTCTTTTGTTGGAGAGTTTAACCCATTTAAATTTAAAGTAATTACTGAAAGAGCAGCACTTACTTTTGACATTTTGTTCTTTATTTTTCATATATCTTATAGCAGTTTTTGTCTCTTGTTTCCCGTATTACTATATTTTTGCTTATTTAATTTTTTATAGTGACATATTCTAATTACCTTCTCATTTTATTTGTGTATATTCTATAGATATTTTCTTTTTGGTTACCATGTGGATTATATTTAACCTCCTGAAGTTATAATAATCTATCTTAAATGAATGCCAACTCAATTTCAATTGCATACAAAAACCCTACTCCTTTGTAGCTCTGCCCCCTTTATGTTACTTAGTCATAAATTACCTCTTTATATATGTGTACCTGTTAACAGATTTATAATCAATTTTATGCATTTGTCTTTTAAACCTTATCAAAAATAAAAGATTGAATTATAAGCCAAAACTACAGTAACAATTTTTAAAAATGTCTTTGTACTTACCTTTATCAGAGAACTCTATATTTTTGTATCGCTTTTGAGCTACTATCCAGCATCCCTTCAATTCAACTTGAAGGACTACATTTGGAATTTTTTGTAGAGAAGATTTAGTGGTTATGAAATTTCACAGATTTTGTTTATCTGAGAAAGTCTCAACTTCTCCCTGTTTTTTGAAGAACAGTTTTGCCACATACAGAATTCTTCACTGATGGTTTTGTTTCATTTATTTTTTTCAGCTTTGTGTATGTATCATCCCACTGACTTCTGGCCTTCAATGTTTCTTCTGAGACATCCACTGATAATCTGGGGACACATTGATAATATTGGGAAATTCTGTGATTTATCCATGACATGAATAGTCATTCTGCTGTTGTTCTTCTCAAGATTCTTTCTTTGTCTTTGACTTAGCAATTTGATTATAATGTGTCTCACTGTGGGTCTCTTCAAGTTTGTTGATCATTGAGCTTCTTACACTTGTAGACCCATGCTTTTCCTCAAATTTTGAAAGTTTACAGCTATTATGTTTTTCAAATAATCTCTCTACCCTTTTCTCTCTTTCTTCTCCTTCTGAACTCATATAGTGTATTTGTCTGTTTAACAGTGCCTCGTAAGTTCCTTAGGTTCTCTTCACTTTTCTTAATTCTTTTTATTCCTCAGACTAGATAATTTCAAATGTCCTGTTTTCAAATTTTCTGATTCTTTCTTCCGTCTGCTTGAGTCTCTTGTTGTATTCCTGTAGTAAGTTTTTTAATTCAATGATTATATTTTTCAGCTTTGGGACTTCTGTTTTGTTCTTTTTATTAAATAGTTTCTAGCTCTTTGTTGCTCTTCTCATAGTGTTCATTTATTACTTTCCTAAGTTTCTTTAGTTATCTGTCATGTTTTTATTTAGCTCTGCAAATATTTAAGACAGTTATTTTAAAGTATTTTTCTAGTAAACATGATGCTTATGTTTTTTAGGGATAACTTCTGGAGATGTATTTTCTTCCTTTGAATGTGCCACAATTATTTATATGACAAATATGGGAAAATGTTCTAATTGTTTGATTTAGGTAGAGGATATATGGGTAGGAATTGTACTATTCTTCCTGCTTTAAAAGATATTTAAAACTATTAAAAATAAAATGCTCAAAATTCAAGCGGTCTAAGGAGAGTAGAACAGGATTAAACCACTTATAAGAGCAGAAACTTGTGGTGGAAACAAACAGGGAGCTGAAGTAGCTAAACACAGTTCACAGTAGTTGGAATACTCCTCAGTCCCACTGATTTTTCTCTTACTCATGTTTCTCTAGTACATATGTGTTAGACAATAATAAGCTGGGGATGCTTGTACCTGTAGATCTCAGATGAGGTTGATACTTTCCTTCTCCATAGATTACAGGCAACATAAATATAGAAGCAGTATTTTTTGTTCCTTTTGTCACTCCTTATAGCATCTACCTTTACAGACACTGCCATGGTTATAAAAGACCAAGAGGCTTATGAAAATTTTAAGAGGGGAGTGACAATGATAAACATTGTTATAATTTTCTACTTCAACCTTTGTCCATACTTCTGTGCAATGTGACTTTACAGTACTTCCCATCAAAAGGTGGAATCTATTCCTTAATTGTTTGCATCTGGGCTGTGACTTTCTTTGACCAATAGAATGCAGCAGAAATTATATTTGTACCAGTTCCAAACCTACTCTTCAGGAGGCCTTGCATGCCTACACTCTCTCTCAGAATCCTCCCATCCACCTTGTGAACCAATACAGGCTAGCCTGTTGTGTATTAAAAGATACTTGCTCAGTTCTCCCCAATACCCCAGTTAACAGGCAGCCAACCTGGCTGACCATAAGCTGACAGATGCATAACTGACAACAGAGCAGAATAACTGGACAGCTGAGCCTAGCTCAAATTGCTGACTCACAGAACTGTGAGCCAAAAAAAACTGTTATCTTTTAAGAGATGGGAGTCTTGCTATGTTGCCCAGGCTGGCTACAAACTTCTGTTCTCAAGCAATCCTCCCACCTCAGTCTCCCAGCTGAGACTACAGGTACATGCCAGAGCAAATGTCTCAAATGGTGGATGGTTTAAGCCACTCAATTTGAGGTGGTGCTTTGCACAGAGAAAGATAGATGATGCTAAAGATGAAGGGGGATGATTTTAAAAGGAAAGAGAGAAGAAAGAAAAAAATAAAAGACTTCCTGAGCATATGTATGACTTCTTTTCATGGATCTCTTAAACTTACATTTTAGAGGGGAGGAGCCAAGATGGCCGAATAGGAACAGCTCCGGTCTACAGCTCCCAGCGTGAGCGACGCAGAAGATGGGTGATTTCTGCATTTCCATCTGAGGTACCGGGTTCATCTCACTAGGGAGCGCCAGACAGTGGGCGCAGGTCAGTGGGTGCGCGCACCGTGTGCGAGCCGAAGCAGGGCGAGGCATTGCCTCACCTGGGAAGCGCAAGGAGTCAGGGAGTTCCCTTTCCGAGTCAAAGAAAGGGGTGACGGACGCACCTGGAAAATCGGGTCACTCCCACCCGAATATTGCGCTTTTCAGACCGGCTTAAAAAACGGCGCACCACGAGACTATATCCCACACCTGGCTCGGAGGGTCCTACGCCCTCGGAATCTCGCTGATTGCTAGCACAGCAGTCTGAGATCAAACTGCAAGGCGGCAGCCAGGCTGGGGGAGGGGCGCCCGCCATTGCCCAGGCTTGCTTAGGTAAACAAAGCAGCCGGGAAGCTCGAACTGGGTGGAGCCCACCACAGCTCAAGGAGGCCTGCCTGCCTCTGTAGGCTCCACCTCTGGGGGCAGGGCACAGACAAACAAAAAGACAGCAGTTACCTCTGCAGACTTAAATGTCCCTGTCTGACAGCTTTGAAGAGAGCAGTGGTTCTCCCAGCATGCAGCTGGAGATCTGAGAACCCGCAGACTGCCTCCTCAAGTGGGTCCCTGACCCCTGACCCCTGACCCCCGAGCAGCCTGACTGGGAGGCACCCCCCAGCAGGGGCACACTGACACCTCACACGGCAGGGTATTCCAACAGACCTGCAGCTGAGGGTCCTGTCTGTTAGAAGGAAAACTAACAACTAGAAAGGACATCCACACCGAAAACCCATCTGTACATCACCATCATCAAAGACCAAAAGTAGATAAAACCACAAAGATGGGGAAAAAACAGAACAGAAAAACTGGAAACTCTAAAATGCAGAGCGCCTCTCCTCCTCCAAAGGAACGCAGTTCCTCACCAGCAACGGAACAAAGCTGTATGGAGAATGATTTTGACGAGTTGAGAGAAGAAGGCTTCAGACGATCAAATAACTCTGAGCTACGGGAGGACATTCAAACCAAAGGCAAAGAAGTTGAAAACTTTGAAAAAAATTTAGAAGAATGTATAACTAGAATAACCAATACAGAGAAGTGCTTAAAGGAGCTGATGGAGCTGAAAACCAAGGCTCGAGAACTACATGAAGAATGCAGAAGCCTCAGGAGCCGAAGCGATCAACTGAAAGAAAGGGTATCAGCGATGGAAGATGAAATGAATGAAATGAAGCGAGAAGGGAAGTTTAGAGAAAAAAGAATAAAAAGAAATGAGCAAAGCCTCCAAGAAATATGAGACTATGTGAAAAGACCAAATCTACGTCTGATTGGTGTACCTGAAAGTGATGTGGAGAATGGAACCAAGTTGGAAAACACTCTGCAGGATATTATCCAGGAGAACTTCCCGAATCTAGCAAGGCAGGCCAACATTCACATTCACGAAATACAGAGAACGCCACAAAGATACTCCTCAAGAAGAGCAACTCCAAGACACATAATTGTCAGATTCACCAAAGTTGAAATGAAGAAAAAAATGTTAAGGGCAGCCAGAGAGAAAGGTCAGGTTACCCACAAAGGGAAGCCCATCAGACTAACAGCGGATCTCTCGGCAGAAACCCTACAAGCCAGAAGAGAGTGGGGGCCAATACTCAACATTCTTAAAGAAAAGAATTTTCAACCCAGAATTTCATATCCAGCCAAACTAAGCTTCATAAGTGAAGGAGAAATAAAATACTTCATAGACAAGCAAATGCTGAGAGATTTTGTCACCACCAGGCCTGCCCTAAAAGAGCTCCTGAAGGAAGTGCTAAACATGGAAAGGAACAACCAGTACCAGCCGCTGCAAAATCATGCCACAATGTAAAGACCATCGAGACTAGGAAGAAACTGCATCAACTAACGAGCAAAATCACCAGCTAACATCATAATGACAGGATCAGATTCACACATAACAATATTAACTTTAAATATAAATGGACTAAATTCTCCAATTAAAAGACACAGACTGGCAAGTTGGATAAAGAGTCAAGACCCATCAGTGTGCTGTATTCAGGAAACCCATCTCACGTACAGAGACACACATAGGCTCAAAATAAAAGGATGGAGGAAGATCTACCAAGCCAATGGAAAACAAAAAAAGGCAGGGGTTGCAATCCTAGTCTCTGATGAAACAGACTTTAAACCAACAAAGATCAAAAGAGACAAAGAAGGCCATTACATAATGGTAAAGGGATCAATTCAACAAGAGGAGCTAACTATCCTAAATATTTATGCACCCAATACAGGAGCACCCAGATTCATAAAGCAAGTCCTGAGTGACCTACAAAGAGACTTAGACTCCCACACATTAATAATGGGAGACTTTAACACCCCACTGTCAACATTAGACAGATCAACGAGACAGAAAGTCAACAAGGATACCCCGGAATTGAACTCAGCTCTGCACCAAGCAGACCTAACAGACATCTACAGAACTCTCCACCCCAAATCAACAGAATATACATTTTTTTCAGCACCACACCACACCTATTCCAAAATTGACCACATAGTTGGAAGTAAAGCTCTCCTCAGCAAATGTAAAAGAACAGAAATTATAACAAACTATCTCTCAGACCACAGTGCAATCAAACTAGAACTCAGGATTAAGAATCTCACTCAAAGCCGCTCAACTACATGGAAACTGAACAACCTGCTCCTGAATGACTACTGGGTACATAACGAAATGAAGGCAGAAGTAAAGATGTTCTTTGAAACCAATGAGAACAAAGACACAACATACCAGAATCTCTGGGACGCATTCAAAGCAGTGTGTAGAGGGAAATTTATAGCACTAAATGCCTACAAGAGAAAGCAGGAAAGATCCAAAATTGACACCCTAACATCACAATTAAAAGAACTAGAAAAGCAAGAGCAAACACATTCAAAAGCTAGCAGAAGGCAAGAAATAACTAAAATCAGAGCAGAACTGAAGGAAATAGAGAAACAAAAAACCCTTCAAAAAATCAATGAATCCAGGAGCTGGTTTTTTGAAAGGATCAACAAAATTGATAGACCGCTAGCAAGACTAATAAAGAAAAAAAGAGAGAAGAATCAAATAGACACAATAAAAAATGATAAAGGGGATATCACCACCAATCCCACAGAAATACAAACTACCATCAGAGAATACTACAAACACCTCTACGCAAATAAACTAGAAAATCTAGAAGAAATGGATACATTCCTCGACACATAACACTCTCCCAAGACTAAACCAGGAAGAAGTTGAATCTCTGAATAGACCAATAACAGGCTCTGAAATTGTGGCAATAATCAATAGTTTACCAACCAAAAAGAGTCCAGGACCAGATGGATTCACAGCCGAATTCTACCAGAGGTACAAGGAGGAGCTGGTACCATTCCTTCTGAAACTATTCCAATCAATAGAAAAAGAGGGAATCCTCCCTAACTCATTTTATGAGGCCAGCATCATTCTGATACCAAAGCCGGGCAGAGACACAACCAAAAAAGAGAATTTTAGACCAATATCCTTGAGGAACATTGATGCAAAAATCCTCAATAAAATACTGGCAAACCGAATCCAGCAGCACATCGAAAAGCTTATCCACCATGATCAAGTGGGCTTCATCCCTGGGATGCAAGGCTGGTTCAATATATGCAAATCAATAAATGTAATCCAGCATATAAACAGAGCCAAAGACAAAAACCACATGATTATCTCAATAGATGCAGAAAAAGCCTTTGACAAAATTCAACAACCCTTCATGCTAAAAACTCTCAATAAATTAGGTATTGATGGGACGTATTTCAAAATAATAAGAGCTATCTATGACAAACCCACAGCCAATATCATACTGAATGGGCAAAAACTGGAAGCATTCCCTTTGAAAACTGGCACAAGACAGGGATGCCCTCTCTCACCGCTCCTATTCAACATAGTGTTGGAAGTTCTGGCCAGGGCAATCAGGCAGGAGAAGGAAATAAAGGGTATTCAATTAGGAAAAGAGGAAGTCAAATTGTCCCTGTTTGCAGACGACATGATTGTTTATCTAGAAAACCCCATCGTCTCAGCCCAAAATCTCCTTAAGCTGATAAGCAACTTCAGCAAAGTCTCAGGATACAAAATCAATGTACAAAAATCACAAGCATTCTTATACACCAACAACAGACAAACAGAGAGCCAAATCATGAGTGAACTCCCATTCACAATTGCTTCAAAGAGAATAAAATACCTAGGAATCCAACTTACAAGGGATGTGAAGGACCTCTTCAAGGAGAACTACAAACCACTGCTCAAGGAAATAAAAGAGGACACAAACAAATGGAAGAACATTCCATGCTCATGGGTAGGAAGAATCAATATTGTGAAAATGGCCATACTGCCCAAGGTAATTTACAGATTCAATGCCATCCCCATCAAGCTACCAATGACTTTCTTCACAGAATTGGAAAAAACTACTTTAAAGTTCATATGGAACCAAAAAAGAGCTGGCATCGCCAAGTCAATCCTAAGCCAAAAGAACAAAGCTGGAGGCATCACACTACCTGACTTCAAACTATACTACAAGGCTACAGTAACCAAAACAGCATGGTACTGGTACCAAAACAGAGATATAGATCAATGGAACAGAACAGAGCCCTCAGAAATAATGCCACATACCTACAACTATCTGATCTTTGACAAACCTGAGAAAAACAAGCAATAGGGAAAGGATTCCCTATTTAATAAATGGTGCTGGGAAAACTGGCTAGCCATATGTAGAAAGCTGAAACTGGATCTCTTCCTTACACCTTATACAAAAATCAATTCAAGATGGATTAAAGATTTAAACGTTAGACCTAAAACCATAAAAACCCTAGAAGAAAACCTAGGCATTACCATTCAGGACATAGGCGTGGGCAAGGACTTCATGTCCAAAACACCAAAAGCAATGGCAACAAAAGACAAAATTGACAAATGGGATCTAATTAAACTAAAGAGCTTCTGCATAGCAAAAGAAACTACCATCAGAGTGAACAGGCAACCTACAACATGGGAGAAAATTTTCGCAACCTACTCATCTGACAAAGGGCTAATATCCAGAATCTACAATGAACTCAAACAAATTTACAAGAAAAAAACAAACAACCCCATCAAAAAGTGGGCAAAGGACATGAACAGACACTTCTCAAAAGAAGACATTTATGCAGCCAAAAAACACATGAAAAAATGCTCATCATCACTGGCCATCAGAGAAATGCAAATCAAAACCACTATGAGATATCATCTCACACCAGTTAGAATGGCAATCATTAAAAAGTCAGGAAACAACAGGTGCTGGAGAGGATGTGGAGAAATAGGAACACCTTTACACTGTTGGTGGGACTGTAAACTAGTTCAACCATTGTGGAAGTCAGTGTGGCGATTCCTCAGGGATCTAGAACTAGAAATACCATTTGACCCAGTTATCCCATTACTGGGTATACACCCAAATGACTATAAATCATGCTGCTATAAAGACACATGCACACGTATGTTTATTGCGGCATTATTCACAATAGCAAAGACTTGGAACCAACCCAAATGTCCAACAATGATAGATTGGATTAAGAAAATGTGGCACATATACACCATGGAATACTATGCAGCCATAAAAAATGATGAGTTCATGTCCTTTGTAGGGACATGGATGAAATTGGAAACCATCATTCTCAGTAAACTATCACAAGAACAAAAAACCAAACACCCCATATTCTCACTCATAGGTGGGAATTGAACAATGAAATCACATGGACACAGGAAGGGGAATATCACACTCTGGGGACTGTGGTGGGGTGGGGGGAGGGGGGAGGGATAGCATTGGGAGATATACCTAATGCTAGATGACGCGTTAGTGGGTGCAGCGCACCAGCATGGCACATGTATACATATGTAACTAACCTGCACAATGTGCACAGGTACCCTAAAACTTAAAGTATAAAAAAAAAAAAAAACCTACATTTTATTTAATCATAGTTTCTGTTGCATTGGTAGCATTCAGCAAACACACAAAAGTTATGCTGCGTTATATTTTCTCATGCATGGGATTTAAAATATTTTTACAGATAAAAGAACTCATTATAATTCAGGAGAGTTTATCTTATTTGCCATTAGTTCATATCTACAGAAGGAGCATCTGTCTTCCAGCAATGGGTAGCTACTTAGTCTCACCTATCAGTTTTCCCTTTGATCAAGCCCACAAACCAGAACACTGTTGCTTTCCTGTGTCTGTTACAACTTTACTTTTTTAACTGCTTTACTTTTTTAAAGCTGTTAATAGAGTGCTAAGTGAGGTGACACCTCAGACACTGACTAGATTCCAGAAGACACAAGAATTCTGGTCCCCAATTCGAAGCTCCTAATTTCTTCCTCTACCTCCACCATACACCACCTCTGAGTATAAGACAATATACCAGGAAATACATGATGAATCTTATCCAGTAAAAAACTACTAGCAAAGACCTAAAAAATGATCAATATCAAAGTCTAAAGGTATTTATTTGAAATATTTATTCACAATTAGAAAGTCAGCATGCTGTCTTGATCCTCTGTAAGGATCTCAAAGAATATCTGTGGACAGAGAAGATTAAAGAAAAAGTAGAAGAAGTAAATTTAGCGAAATATCAAATTAAAGAATCGCTCAAGTGCCCACCCTTCTCCCTCCGCCTCACATTTTCCCCCGCCCCATCAAAGATTTTGAAAAATTGTAAGAAGTCTGGGGAATTTGGAGGCTGAGCAGAGCAGAGATGCTTATGTTCGCCAGAGAATCAGTTGGAATAAAATAGAAGAAGCAGAAGAGACATCTGATCTACTTCTGCTTCTGTAATATTGGCTTCAGCTACCTTTCTCTCGGGTCCTGATCTTCTCATTCAGTGAGATGCTCTGACAGATTGAAATAAAGTGATTAATGCCAATAAATTTAATTAATGGACCTGTCATGCAGTTCAGCTGCAGTAGTTAATGTACTTCTGTGGCCCTCTCATCCCTCCCGACCTAGGGTGAGAAGGACAGGAAACCAGTGGCTCCCAACACACTATGCAAGAGAATTGCCCAGATATTTTAGTTAAAAAGGTAGACAAGGCTCCATCCCTGACCCACACTGAAATCAACGTATTTAAGGATGGGGGCCTACTAATTCAAATTCAGAAAACTATCCCAGTTAATTTTCCTGCAGCCATTCAGATGCTGGTTCATGGATAAAATTTTGGAAATCACTGGAGAAGATGAAATTAAGATCAAGATTTTATGATGTGATATTTGTAGACATTTTGGTAGAGTTAGTTTACTTCTATAGAATTAGTTTGGACATTTCCATAAATATGTCATTTGAGTGAAACTCTAAAGCAGACAACACAAATATAAATACCCATAGAATAAACAGGCAAGTAGAAAGTGCCAAAAATCAGAGACTAAAGCCCTCTCTAAAAGTCATAATCCATTACTGCCATTTAGAAATGAGGGCTCAGTGCAATTGTTCAAATACATACAAACATTTAGATATTTTAAAGTGAAATTTCTTAATTTTAAAATTGTAACAACTTAGTTGTAAAAACTTAAAATACTGTTTTAATGCCTAACTGGATGCTTCTATGGGTCTGAACATGATTGCTCTGTGAGCTCCCTTTAGGTATCCGCAAATAAGTTGTTACCTTTGTATAATTTCAAACTATAATAAACATTCTGAAGTATTCCAAGTATCAAAAGATGTTAAGCACAACAAAAAATTACCCCAGACTGAGTAATGACTAATCTTTACCAAATATAATTTTTTCACTTGGTATGCATTAGGGTAGTACAGACATCATTCTAAACACAACTTGTATGGGGCTCAGCAGCACCCCCTCCCCAAACACAAACTTGAACCCACACAGATATTATCTATCAGGGTCTATCTGTATGATGTTATATACACCAGGTGTTTATTTTCGGCTGGAGGAGGGCACCTTATTCAGGGAGACTTGGGATAATGAGATAATGAAACAACTACTACTACTGGCAGCGCTTCCTGAGCTGTGGTTTTTGACTCCTTGTGGAGAAAGATGTTAAAACCACAAGATAAAATAGCTGTTTCCTTGAGTCTTTATGGGACTCTGAGTACAAGTGCTGCTTGGGGGCCTGGGTAAGAAGGTCAACACAAGCCAGGTGATTGGTATTCTCTACTTCTCTCTGGTTACTCTATAGCTTCAGCACCTGGAGGGCTGAAGGAGACTATAGCTTCATTTGGTGTCATGAGACGCTGCAGCTTTTACGGAGGTGGGGTCAGGGCCTCAGCGTCATTTGGAGGGGCAGCCCTGACAGTGCCAAATGATGGACTTTGAGTCACTTGTGAGCAGGCACCACCTACAAAGACACCACAGTTGATATAAGCCAATTTGTTCCTGTATCTCAATGAAACTATGCAGGCAACTCCCAGAAAATTGATGCCTCTGCACCACATACCTACCACCATCACCATCCATGGCCCTACTGAATGCCTTATTTACCCTAATGATTTCTGTTAAGGATAGACCTAAGCCAATTTAGCCATTCAGAGTCATCAGGTTCTCCCTGGTAAATATTGGTTGCCTCCAGTGACTAGTGATGGCTGGAGCCAGTTGTTTTCTCTACAACGTTATTGCTAGATGCTATGTTAAAAAAATACAAATTCTGAAACAAGTATCAATATTTATTAATGAGCAGGCATCAAAACATGCAAACAATGAGGTCTTGCAAACTTAAGGAACTGCTAGCTCTCCACCCTTCCCACTCTTCTCTTTTGCACTCCACAAGGCCACTAACAGCTCATCCTGAGACAACCCTACAAATACTCTGATGGCAGAAAAGCAATGTTTCTAGTCTCATAGAGCAAATAATTCTCTATTAGGCGAGAAAGTTGTGAATAAGTGGAGTTTTAGAGCTGAGGTGCTGCTCAAAAAATATTAGCCTGCTGGGATCACAGAGGATTGATCATGCAAGACTAGATTTTTCTGTACAAACTTTTCCAGCCAACATCTATTGAATGCTATTTATTTCTCCAACAAGATATTTTTAATATTCCTTATGTCAGTTAATAAACCCTCCAGTACTGAATCAGACTGTGATATGTGAAACACACTCCGTGTAGCTACTTCTGTAAAGTGTGAACTGTGGGATACAGTTTTCTAAATTCCAAACGACCACCTCTGAAGCATCCTTAAATGGAAATTGCTGGGTAGCATTCTTTATTTATGTGATCATCCCTGCAATATAGATTCATGTTAACTTGCACACACATCCACACCTCACACTCTCCAGATATATTTTAGATAATAGAATAATATCCCACAGAACACTATTTTTGGACAAGGAACCTACTTTATAGTGAATTAACATTATAGTAAAGGAGATCAAGCTCGTGGGTTTCACTGATCCTACTCTCTATTCAATTGTTTAGAAGCAGCTGGCTCTGTAAAATAGAATGGTATATGAAAATTCTGGCACAATGTTAATTAGGAGAAAATACCACATGAGACAGAGGTGTTGCTCACAGGCTTGGTATCCACTCTAAACAGCAACCAACAAGAGGCTCTTTCCCCCTGAATATATAGGCACAGAATTTAACTGGTTGAAGTCAAAGGAGTCCCTCTTATTTTTATACACATAATGGTCTTCTCACAAAATTTCACCTTATGCAGCAGCAAATATATACCTCCTTGATAAGCAAGATCAATTTTATTGGCCAATATCCCAATATTATAAACCTCCTTTCCTTCTGTTGAATCAGTGGCTGGAGAAGCCCAAATTTATCAAGTGGATGTCTGTCTCAGCTTCACATACAATGGAACCATTGTTTAGTCTCCTGCTGGAAGCACCAGTGTTCTCCTGAAATATTAAAATCTTAAAACCATGGGAGCCTGAGGTTTATCTTGTATTGGACAATGAAAAGAGTGGTATATGGCAGTAATAAGACTTGTTGCCTGATCATTTAATATGGTTTGGCTGTGTCCCCACCCAAATCTCATCTTGAACTGTAGCTCTCATAATTCCCATGTGTTGTGGGAGGGACCTGGTCAGAGATAATTGAATCACAGAGGCGGTTTTCCCCATACTGTTCCTGTGGTAGTGAATAACTCTCGAGAGATCTGATGATTTTATAAGGGATTTCCCTTTTTGCTTGGCTCTCTCATTCTGTCTTGTCTGCTGCCATGTTAAGACATGCCTTTCCTCCACCATGATTGTGAGGCCTCCCCAGCCACATGGAACTGTGAGTCCGTTAAACCTTTTTCTTTATAAATCACCCAATCTTGGATATATCTTTATCAACAGTGTGAAAATACCATTATTTGAATCTCCTTTCAATATTTGGGGAATTCTTGATGAGAAGCACAACATACCCCCCCACCATAAAAGCTGATTATTCCAGGTAACCACTTTCCAAGCCTCTTTTGTAGTTAGTGCATGGCATATGGTCTAAGCATAGCTAATAACAAGCACTCATTCTGGAACTTGAGTAAGAAACTGATGAAACAAAGAATCAAGATAGGAGGAAACTTCTCTGCAAGCAGATGAGAGGTACATCTAGCTTCCAAGGTCACCAAGCTATGAAATGCCAGCAACAGCATCCAGTGATGAGTGTCACAATGAGCCCAATGCCCACTATAGTGCTCAGGGATCATATTAATTTTCTATTGCTGTATAACAAATTATCACCATCTTAGCCCTAAAAACAACACACATTGATTTTCACACCAATCTGTATGGCAGAAGTCCAGGTGGGTAAGACTGACTTCTCCATTGCAGGTTTCACAAGGAAGAAATCAAGGTAGTGGCCAGTCTGAGCTAATTCCTAGAGGCTCTGGGGAGAATCTGTGCAGAAGAGTGGCTCTTCCATGGTTTCCTGGTGACTTTTCATGTATTTACATAGCTCATGCATGCAAAGGCTTGAACCACAGCTTACCTGAGCTTTAGAAGAATGCTTTGTGACCCTTCCAGAATAGGAGAGGCTAGGAGGATGATGAGGAGCTTCTGTGAGGCCATCTCCCACTGAACCTACCTCTCCCAAGAGGCATTCATGAGATGATATGGTTTATTGTGGCTTCCCAGGTTATGGTGAGGGATGGGAATGTCTTCTCTGCTCCTCTGAAAATGGAGCTGTAGGATATAAGACTGCCTAGCTATAGTGTAGAATTAGCTCCTCAGCAACACCATAGCCCATAATCCATATTACAGCCCCCTTTTGTTTCTGTATCATTCTTTCTGCTGTGAGGGATTAGGACCATTGGGAACTGCAGCCCTTGGTTAATCTTCCCTCTTGCTGTCTATATAAGTAAATCAGCTGTTTGAATCTAAAAGTGGCTTATTGTATTTTTACTAGTTTAAACAGTAAACGAGTCTTGCCTTGTCTTGGGTTTGCTTGGAGACCTGCTTCCAAGCTCATCCAAGTTGTTGGCAGAATTTAGTTTTTTTGTGGATGTGGGCTGAGTCTCCCATTTTTGCTGACTGTCTGCTAGGAATGGCTCTCATCTCCTTAAGGCTCCAGTCAACCCTCATCATGTTGCCACCTCCATCTCCACACCAGCAATGGTGCAATTTTTCTCATGCTTCAAATCTCTCCAACTTCTCCATCAGATCTCTTCTTTCTCCTTTCAGAAAAAGTTCTGTGTTTTAAGGCTCATATTATAACATTGGGCCCACCTGGGCAACATGGAATAGTCTCCCTATTTTAAGGTTCATAAACTTAATTACATTTGCAAAGTCCCTCTTGTCATGTAAAGTAACAATGTAATGTCACAGGCTCTGGAATTGCGGTGTGGATATCTTTTGGGATACATTCTGCCAACTAAAATTGGAAATGATGTTGGCATCTCATCAGACCAGATTTATGGCACAATTTTGACTTGCTGTGCCTAGATGGCTTTCAAGCTTGGTTCTACAGCACTTCTAGCTACTCAAGCTACTGTGAGCTGCTCAATATTCCTCTATAAATCCCTCTCCTGCTTGCAGAGTCAACTTTTATTTCTTGCAAGTAAAATTCTAACTGATACAGATCCACATCATTTTTAGCACTGTTGACAAATATTGGATGACATTTCTTAGGGCTTAAAAATTTTTGCCAAATGATCATAGCCCGTAGACTGGCATACAAATATATCCTTCACAACTTTCAAATAACAATGACATCTTGGCATAAAAAGCTTCCTTTTCTTTTTTGAGACAGTCCCCTCTGGGGCTTGTGGTATCAATGTCTGTAACTGTCTTATGAAATAATTCCTTATTCTCGACTGACCATTATAAGAGAAAACAATTGAGAAAGTAGTCACCCAAAGACCAACACCTTACCTCTCACTCCCAGTGAGAATCTTCCATCCTACTTTCCCCTCCCTCAGTCTTATTCTCAGTCAAGGTTGTTACACAAACATCATCTGGAATTGCAGAGGAAGTAATCACTCCATATCATTTAACTTCTTGCTACTGTACTTTGAACTAATTGTTCCCCTTCCTCTAGGAACCATCAGAGGTAACCCCACAATGTCTTGCATCCCTGCTGACCTTACGTACCACCTGCACTCTTGTCCCCTTCCTGCTTGGGACCCCTCATAGTCTGGTACATTGCCTTCCCCTTCCTGCCCATGCAAAGCCTACACTGTGCACTTTAGGTAGCCTCACCTGGAAACAGCTAGTCCTTCTTCAACACTTGCTGATTGTGCCTTTACTGAAAGCTGACTTTCCCCAATGGACTCCATTTCTCCAAAACTCCCCCAGTTGAAGGCCTTTTATATCCCTCTCTCATTTCCCCACACTGCAGAGCCATGAGGCAGTATGAGTGTTCTCCATGCTCCCTCTTGCCTCTTCCATACCCTTTCTCCTTCCTCCTGCAATGTCCCACCTCCTCCGATACTCAAGCCACCAGAATATACCAGAGATGCTGCTCCCTCCTTGCTATCATCTGCAGACATCTCATTCTTTCCCATCTCTTAACTGAAGAGGTTACCAAGTAAAATGGCTTGCTCCTAAATGCACAGGAAGCCAATATTTTATCCCTGGGTTTTTGAGAAAAGAAAAGCATTTTTTATTGCAAGTTAACTAACAAGGAGACTAGAGTCTAGCTCAAATCTGTCTCCATGTACTGGCTCCAAGGCAGTCATTTTATTAGAAAAGGTTTAGGGGGTGAATTGTGAGATTAGTGGGTAATTGGTAGGCAGAAAGAGGAGGACTAAAAAGTTCTCAGGCATGCACAGGTGTCTCTTCACTGCCTTCTCATGAGTCAGTCGCATGTGACAGGCATTAGTATGAAACATGTGGTCGAAATTTGGGCTGTGATGTCAGCAAGCCCATTCTTTACAGACTTCAGTTGGTCATATTGGTTCCAATCAATTTTAATCAATTTTTGGCAGTCTTTTAAATCTCATAAGTTGGGGGAGCTTCAGCATTTCAGCAAGTCTTGTTGTTATTTAATCTCCCATCCTACAAACTCATGAATATGTCTTAGTCATTAGTTTCTTTAACTATTTTGGGCACAGTTTCAATTTGATATGGTTTAGCTGTGTTCCACCCAACTCTCATCTTGAATTGTAGCTCCCATAATCCCCACAGATCGTAGCAGTGACCTAGTAGGAGATAATTGAATCATGGAGGCAGTTTCTCCCCTATGGTAGTGAATAAACCTCGTGGTAGTGAATATGTCTCATGAGATCTGATGGTTTTATAAGAGGTTTCCCTTTTTGCTTGGCTCTCATTCTTCTCCTGCCTGCTGCCAGGTAAGATGTGACTTTGCTGCTCCTTCGCCTTCTGCCATGACTCTGAGGCCTTCCCAGCCCTGTGGAACTGTGAGTCCATTAAATCTCTTTTTCTTCTAAATTACCCAGTCTCGGGTAAGTCTTCATTAGCAGCATGAGAACAGACTAATACACAATTCTTGTGGTCTCTGCTCAGATTCCACCTTCTTAAAGGAGCCTTCCATGCCACCCCATCTGAAGTCACTTTACCTCCACCCCATTTCGTCTCTAGCCCATCATCCTGTTCATTTCCTTCAGAGCATGTATATTCTGAAGTTTTTTAAATTACTTTATTCATTTGTTTAGTGTATGTTTATCCTCATTAGAATAAGAAAGGTCTTCATCTTTCTATTTCACAGATATAACCTCAGTACCTAGAATAGTGTCTGACATTTTAAGAAAAATTACCTACCTGAAATTAAGTCACAGTTACATGAAGTTCTACCTTGATGTTTCACCCAAATAGCCAATTTTCCTACTGCTATTGATAGAATAGTAAGCTTTGTTCCTGCTAACATGCAATGTTTTATGATATATTACATAGTGATAAAGGGATTTTCTACTCTGTCACTTGGATGCATTTGTCTGACTGTTCTGGCAAAGCCAAATTGTTTTCATTACTGTGACTTGATATACTTGGTAATAACTAGTAGGACAAGTTTATTCCCACCCCTCCTTTTTTTTTTTTTTTCAGACAGAGTCTTGCTCTGTTGCCCAGGCTGGAGTGCAGTGGCAAGATCTCGGCTCCCTGCAATCTCTGCCTCCCAGGTTCATGCCATTCTCCTGCCTCAGCCTCCCAAGTAGCTGGGACTACAGGCGCCTGCCACCACGCCAGCTAATTTTTTTTTATATACTTTTAGTGGAGACAGGGTTTCACCGTGTTAGCCAGGATGGTCTCGATCTCCTGACCTCGTGATCTGCCCGCCTGGGCCTCCCAAAGTGCTGGGATTACAGGTGTGATCTTTTCCCCTTTTAAGCTTTTCAGAGGAAGTCTCTTTTATATGGACGTTAGAGTTCAACCTATTAGGGCACTTTCAAGGTACAATGACAATGGAGTAAATCATGAGTGGAAAAAAAACCCTTATATTTGATTATATAAAAATATGAACACTTTGGGAGGCCAAGGCAGGCGGATCACCTGAAGTCAGGAGTTCAAGACCAACCTGGCCAACAAGGTGAAACCCTGTCTCTACTAAAAATACAAAAATTAGCCAGGCGTGGTGGTACGTGTCTGTAATCCCAGCTACTTGGGAGGCTGAGGCAGGAGAATCACTTGAACTCCGGAGGCAGAGGTTGCAGTGAGCCAAGATTGTGCCACTGCACTCCAGCCTGGGAGACAGAGTGAGACTCCATCTCAAAATAAATAAATAAATAAATAAATAAAGTTAAATAAAAAATAAAAAGAACTTTAGTATGTTGCAAAACACCAGAACCAAACGTGGGAATGTAGCAGTATTTGTGTTGGGGTTAGACAGAGTCTGTGAGTCCTCTTAAGGAATCAAGTCAAACAATCCTCAGGACTGGCCTCAACCTGCCATCAAACTCCCAAAGGTCCTACCACCACAGAATGCTCAGGGACAGGGCAGGGATGCTGCACAGAGCCCATCACTTGGAAATATCTGGGAGCCAGTGAGAAAGAGAGAACAGCAACCCTCAGCATAATCAGGATTTAAATGTGTCCACAGATCTGACAGATGGACTGGACAGAAAGCAGGAAATGGAGGAGTGTGTCTGGAAGAAAGGGCATGCTGCTTGATGCACTAGAAGCCAACATCATGGCTTTGGATTTTTAAGCAAAAAGCTTTTTATTGTAGAGCAACCAACAAGGAGAGTGGAGTCAAGCTCAAATCTTTCTCCCAGTGCTGGCCTGGTATTTTTATTAGAAAAGGTTTAGGGGGTGGATCTGGGGATTAGTAGGTGACTGGAGGAAGGAAAGGGGAGGTCTGGAAAATCCTCGGACATGTGTAGTTGTCTCTCCATGCTTACTCCTGGGTTGTATGCATAAATTCACAGGGAGTTAGTATGAAGCATGCAGCCAACATTTGAACGAGCTTGTTCTGTGCAAACTTCAGTTGGCCATATTGGTTCCAACCAATTTCAGCCAGTTTTGTTATTTTAGAAGCAGAGGGAGTTTTGGCATTTCAGCAAGCTGATATTATTTTTTATAATGTCATCATGTAAACTCAAGAATTGGCTACTGGTTTCTTGACCTCTTTGGAGCACAGTTTCAAACGTGTCAGAGCCTAAAGATCAGTGAAAAGGCTGCTCAAGAAGTGGGTGAAGCTGGCCTGGCCATGCCTGTTGCAGCCCCTCTATTCTTGGAGCCCTCTGCTATCTGAGAAGGAGAAACCTAAGGCAGGAAGGAGCAGAAGGAATTCTGTTTCCAAGAACCCAGTGAACTGGTGTAGAAAGCTCTTTCTGAAGAGCTGGTCCTGCCAGTCAGTCACAGAGAAGATCCCCTTGTTGGTTCAGGAATGCGGAGAACAGCATCAGGCTGATGGCCAAGGATGATGAGACAGAAGGAGCAGCCATCACGGAAAGGTACAGATGCCTGATTTTCTTGCCAGTTCCTCCCCTTTCCCTAACCAAGTTCTAGGGAATAATGGGGTGAGGAGAACCCCAGTAGAGTTCCATCAGGAGGTGGAGACTCTAATTTGTGGAATTTGGAATTGCTAAATATTTGTAATCACTGGTAGGTGAGGTCAAGACACCTATGAGCTACAAATAAGAGAACCAAAGTGTTAATATTATCCTCAATGGAAAAGATGTTCTTAACTCAAAAAAAGAAAGGACTGGCTTTCCAATGGAAAAAAAAAGTCGAACTGTATCAATAGATAATTTACTAGTGAAGGACTGTGACTTATAAATGCACAAGTACAAATACTCAATTTGAAAATAAAAAATAAAAATTAAATTGATAAAAGACGTATCAACTGAGCATATATATATACAGATATATACATATATATGTTTAATATACATATATATGTACATATATGTATATATATATATATATTTTTTTTTTTGAGACAGAGTTTGGCTTTGTAGCCCAGGCTGGAGTGTAATGGCACAATCTCGGCTCACCACAACCTCCACCTCCCGGGTTCCAGTAATTCTCCTGCCTCAGCCTCCCAAGTAGCTGGGATTACAGGCATGTGCCACCATGCCCAGCTAATTTTGTATTTTTAGTAGAGACGGAGTTTCTCCATGTTGGTCAGGCTGGTCTCGAACTCCCGACCTCAGGTGATCCACCCACCTCAGCCTCCCAAAGTGCTGGGATTACAGGTGAGAGCCACTGCACCGGCCTATACTTTTTTAAATGTTAAATATAATAATGTGGGTGAAATGCAGAAGACCTAGGAGTTCCAGTAGGCATAAAAATATTTCAAGCTTTCTAAGAAGAGATTTGGCAACAAATATCAAACACTTTAAAAGAGCTCATCATCTTTAAAATCGTAATTTTATTTTTAGGACTCAACCCAAGGAGCTCACTAGAGATGGAAACAAATATTTACAAAGATGGTTATGCAGCATTTTAATCATAAAAACATTGAAAACTGCCTAAATATGTAGGAGATGGCTAAATAATTAAGATAATGTAATAAGTGTTACGCAGTCATTCAAACGATGTCTTAAAGTAATGTTAGTGACGTGGATAATATTCAAAATATAATGTTCAAAAGAAGAAAAAAAAAGATGCAAAACGATATAGTATGATTACCTACAAGCCGTAAAATCACTGAACTGTACCTCAGGCATTACCCAGGCCACTGCGATCATTTTATGGATGAAGAAATTAAGGTTCAGAAAAGAAATTAAAGATCGGAGAGGATAAACAACTTCCTCAAAGTCACAGAGTTAGTTTGGAGCAGAACCAGGACTAGAATTCTGAAGTCCCTGAACTCTCCACTGAACATTTCTGAAACTGGCTCACAAAAATTTTCCTTAACCATAATATGCATGTATGCGTTTTTCAGGGGCTTCCAACCTCCTACCTATATCACTACATTTCTCTCTCTTTCTCTCTCTCTGTCCCCCACCCACTTTTATTCCATTACTATTACCCTTATCAATCTATTATGACTCTGGTTACTAAAACTGCCTTATTTCCAAATCCTTATCTGACTTGGTAAAGGGAATTCTTTTTTGTTCTTTTCATCTGTATCAGATCATTAACACTTTAAGAAATATACATTCATGTCTATGGCCATACCACACTGAACATGCCCGATCTCATCTGATCTCAGAAGCCAAGCAGTACTTGGATGGGAGAAATATACATTCATGAGGGGAATGTCCCTAGGCCTTCTCAAATTTGCAAATCTGAAAATACCCCTATTACATATCATTTTTCCATAAAATGCTATAAAAAGTACAACTTAAAATTTTAAGTGACCCCCTTAGACAATTAATGATTCTATAAATTCAGCGCTGAAGGCTTTTACACAGCTATTAAAATAAATTCTGGCAGAAATAGTTGCAGAAATAGTTCCACAGATTGCTCGCTCTTGTTTCTCTGTAGAGTGCATGATAATACTGAGTTGAACTCATCATTTAACTCTATTTTTTTTTTCTTTTCCGTCTAAGAAGTATAACCTTTGGAACCACTTAACTTTTATCCCAAACTTAGCTACTGACTTTCTTTTTGAGGTCATTTTTTCAAAAGAAATAAATGTGTGTTTTCGTGTTTATTTTTTGTTGTTGTTGTTGTTTTGTTTAATTCAATCACTACCCATAGCCAAGAGGCAGTGCTGAGCAGAGAACAGAGTTGCGTCTAGATTTAAATACAGGGAAGCCAATTATGTACTCACCTATTAAGATCACTCTAAAATACTAAATTCGAATTCGTGATGCCGTTGTGATGCGGGGTGCCTGTAATCCCAGCTACTAGGGAGGCTAGGCAGGTAGAATTGCTTGAACCCAGGAGGCGAAGGTTGCAGTGAGCCGAGATCAAGCCACTCTGTCTCAAAAAAAATAAACAAACAACAACAACAAAAAAACAAATTCATGATGCCCGCAAAATTATTAATTACTATATTCCAAAATAATCAAAATTTTAAATGTTATCCCAAAATGCCAAGTTTTGTTTTCCTATAGCGTTTCATTCCTAGTAAGACACTTTATCGTGTCGAGTCTATTTTTTAATATTTTCCTTTGCCTACCTATCCCACTTCCAATTAGCTGAGGTGGCTATTATATGTTCCTAACCTCGTCTGTAGCCCAGTGATAAACACGTTACCAGTTGCTCAGCACTTATCCGTTTGACAAAAGATCTGCAAACACTTCAGGCCCAGATTATTAGTGGGATGGAAGCAGGAAAAGTCTAAAATGCATGCTCTTGGGATACCCCTATGGTCTTATACCACCCAGTCTGATTTCCCACATTATCCCAAAGCAAATGCTTTCCTCTATTATAAGTCATTAAAATCTACCATGACCTATCAAGTCCTTTCTTTAATGAAAGTAGAATGAGAAATATGTCAGTTAATACAGCAAATGAAAGGGGGAAACTGCATTGTAAATGTATGGTTGAGGAATCAAATTTCACTGTCCCTGGCATGAAATAAAACAGAGATAGATAGACATTCTATAGTCATGTTCTTCTTTCCTTACCTAGAAAATACCAGTCACCTCAGAATTATTGGATAAGTCTGTCAAGACAAAGTCTGGCCTCATCATGCTGACAACCATGAAGGGTCTAGAATGTGGCCCAACGTGCTGGAAGCCCAGACTTCTCACTGGTGACCTAGGAACAGGCCCTGTTCATTATTACATACATATTTGGGACTTTGAACAATTCAATTATATTTTATTTGTACTTAATCTTGGAATATCTTTCTGTTACAAATTCATTTTGGTTAAGGGAACATCATAAAGGGCGTTTTTCCTACAATTATGATAAAGTTCACCAGCTGTTAGCAACTCTTTGCATCTAGGAAATAAATCTCAATTAGATTTCACATGATAAATACTAGTGTGTCTTGCCACCATTCCCATATGCAGTCATAAACAAGTCATCACTATTTTACTCGTAAATATCTCTCAATTTCACCCACCCTTCTCTGTTTCACCCTCATCCACTTCCACGCTGTCCTATGATTGCACACTGACCACCCTTTTTCATTCTGGTTCCCCACCAATCTCTTCTTCTCATTGCAGAGAGAGGAGAGATTTAGAAAATGTAAATCTATTGTCAAATCTAGGCTTAAATGCTTCAAAGGTTTTCCAGTGCTTTCAGGAAAAAAAATGCACAGGATAAAAACCCCAGGATCCAAGAGCCTCACACATTTGGCCTGACGCTAGCCATGTCCAGTTCCACTGTCTGCATCTTCTCCTCACAGCCCAGTTGTTCTCCAACCACCAGGTTGAAGGCTATGTCATCTAGAGAGTGGGACCTGGGCCGGAGGAGAGAAGGGTGGGGAGCAAGCTAGGGATTGTTGTCTGTTAAGTGTCCCAGGTGATTCTAATATCAGAGTTGAGAACCATGCCTCTCAAGTAGTTTGGAGCAGGTTACTTTATTCTGAAATCTTTTTTTTTTTTTTTTTGGTGATGGAGTCTCACTCTGTATCCCAGGCTGGAGTGCAGTGGCATGATCTTGGCTCACTGCAGCCTCCGCCTCCCAGGTTCAAGCAATTCTTCTACCTCAGCCTCCCAAGTAGCTGGGATTACAGGCATGTGCCACCACGCCCAGCTAATTTTTGTATTTTTAGTAGAGATGTGGTTTCGCCATGTTGGCCAGGCTGGTCTCAAACTCCTGACCTCAGGTGATCCACCGGCCTGGGCCTCCCAAAGTGCTGGGATTACAGTCGTGAGCCACTGCGCCCAGCCTCTGAATTCTTATACAAACTTATCATCTTCATTCATAGTACTTATTTTTATTTGTAATTTTACACTGGATCATACACTTGAAAGTTCCTTGGGAGCAGAGACTCTGTGTAGCATAGTGGGCAAGTGCCTGCCACCACATACAAGCTTCTCTGCAATGACTTGTTCAATGAATGAATGAATAAAGGAACAATGGCAAGCTAGTTGATTATTTTACTTAAAATATTTAATATGATACAGGGCATTTTCATTTTAAAGACAATAAAAAGTATATTTTAACAATTTTTTTTACTTTTTTTTTTTTTTTTGAGACAGAGTCTCACTCTCGCCCAGGCTCACCGTAGCCTCAAGAACTCCTGGGCTCAAGCGATCCTCCTGCCTCCATCTCTGGAGTAGCTGGGACCACAGGCACGTGCCACCATGCCCAGCTAATTTTTTTAGTTTTTTTACAGAAGGGATTCCCATTATGTTGTCCAGGCTGGTCTCAAACTCTTGGGCTGATGTAATTCTCTCACTTCAGCTTCCCAAAATAATGGAATTACTGGCATAAGCCACTGTGCCTCGCCAAACATATATACATACATACATATATATATATATATATATATATATATATATATATAATGCCTATATTTTCACACTAAAAGATAGCAAATGATCCTGTATTAAATTTCCTTCTGGTCTTTTTTCTAAGCATACATATTTCAATATTAATAAAGATAATATTGTACATTTAATGTTGCTACTTAAAAAAAATTTAATATTCTTGGCTGGGCGCGGTGGCTCACGCCTGTAATACCAGCATTTTGGAAGGCCGAGGTGGGTGGATCACAAGGTCAGGAGATCGAGACCATCCTGGCTAACACGGTGAAACCCCGTCTTTACTAAAAATACAAAAAAATTAGCCAGGCGTGGTAGCGGGCGCCTGTAGTCCCAGCTACTCAGGAGGCTGAGGCAGGAGAATGGCGTGAACCTGGCAGGCGGAGCTTGCAGTGAGCTGAGATGGCGCCACTGCACTCCAGCCTGGGTGACAAAGCGAGACACCGTCTCAAAAAAAAAAAAAAAATTAATATTCTTTTGTGATAATTTTCCATACTATGAATGGCAAGATAACCCACCAATGGATGTCTTTATTTTTTTTTTTCATTTAATACTTAGGTACTTTCCATTATTTTTCCATTAAAAACAAAAATTATTCTTTTGAAGTTTATTTTGAAGTTGTAATTACTTCCTGAGGATAGATACCTTAAAAATGAGTTACTAGGCCGGGCTCAGTGGCTCATGCCTGTAATCCCAGCACTTTGGGAGGCCAAGGCAGGCGGATCACCTAAGGTCAGGAGTTTGAGACCAGCCTGGCCAACATGGTGAAACCCTGTCTCTACTAAAAACGCAAAAAATTAGCCAGGTGTGGTGGTGCGTGCCTGTAATCCCAGATACTCAGGAGGCTGAGACAGGAGAATCAATTGAACCCAGGAGGCAGAGATTGCCATGAGCCAAGATCACACCACTGCACTCCAGCCTCAGCGACACTCTTGTCTCAAAAAAAAATAAATAAGTTACTCAGTTAACAAAGTAAATATTTTGATACTTCTGCAATATTTACATTTTTAACAGCTGTATATGAGGCAATATTTTTGCACTCATGACAAAGAAAACTTTCTTTTACATGAGTTTTCATATCATTATCAAACATTAGCTGTTGTCTTCATCACTGAATGTTCACGTTTCTTTTCATTTTGCCAGTAGTGTTCAGTATTGCTTACAAATTTTATGAGTTATATATAAGAGGTACCAAATTTTGTACCAATTATTTGTTGTAAAAATGTATTGCTTGGTTTTAATTTTATGATGTTTATGAACTATAAAGAATTCAATTGTCATATAACCAAAGAAATCTATTTTTGGTTACTTTTTTCATTCTTTTTATGCTTAGAAAGTCTTTTCCCCTACCATATCATATAAATAGTAACCGGATTCTTTTTTTCTGGTTAAATTTTTTTTCTTTTTAAAAGACATTTATTAGTAAATCACACTCTAAAATTAAGAGGAGACATGGAAAAAATCCATGCTTTGGGATCAGAAGATTGGGCTTTCTATTCCTAATTAAGTCTGTGATCTTAGACACATCAACTCACATCCTAGAGTTAATTGGGTATCATAACACTAATTATCTGGGACTGTTATTATAAAGGAACTATAAAATGGCTAGATCCCAAAAATGTTATTTCTTCCTCTTTCTCCCCTTTTCACATATGTTCATTCTTACAGTTCCTGACATTTTCTCATCTGGAATGACTCTATCTCCTTTATCCTGTAAATTCTACCTAGTCATTATTATCATCTCTTCCTTAAAAACAGTTCCTGATCTCACATCCCTCCTTCGGGTTGCATTCTTGAGGTTATAATAAAGTACTAAATTTATTTTTCATAGTTTTTCATTGTGTGTGTGTGTTCCCTCTCATCGCATAGCTATCTCTTCCAGCAAACTCAGTGTTTAAAATATGAACAGATTTTGCAAGATGTTGTGAAGGATGCAAAAGAAGATCTGAAACTCTAGGCTTCCTACCCTACCCAAACCAAGGAGATAGTACTTTTAAAAGATAAAGGGAACGGACAAACTAATCCCAGACATGTACACCAAGCAAGGAATGGCAAATGATGTATCATAGGTTATATCCTCTTCCTGATGCATTTCAGAACTCTGGAGCTGTTCCCAGTCTCCAGAGTTCAGACCTCAAACTGAAATACTTCTAGATGACCTTGGCTCCACCTGCTAGAGCCCACTTCTTCCTGTCTCCTAGGGGAAAACATTTCCTGCAAAGAACCACACCCTCCTCATTTGGCTGCTCCTCAGGAGAGCTCTTGTCTGTGCAGGCTGCAAATGCAGCTAATTAGGTGTGGTGACTGGCTTCAGCCTTTCCTGTGCTTTTCCCTTTTCTCCCACTCCCAGTCCCTTTTCTCGTTAGACTGAAGAGGTCCCCTTAGATAGAGCATGATTTCCAAATCAGAGTGGTGGAGGCAATCAGGAGTTACCTAAAGCCATTAAAGATCCTTCATTAACATGGAGTGCCCCTTTGTAATGAACCATGTGGCCAGAAAGAGGAAGGAGGTTTAACCTCTTTACAGAGAAGCAGCCTCAGATGCTGAAGGTTTCACTGTCCAAGATACAGGCAGCAGCTTGCAACAGATCTGCCTGTAAAGCTTAATAGAGCAAAGATTTTGGAGCCTGCTAGACTGAACCATGAGTCAAAACCACCACTTATTGGCTCAGAGACCATGGGCAAATCAATGAATGTCTCTGCCCCTGAAATTTTTAATCTCTAAAGTGGATCAATGTATGTCTACGGTGAACCCCAAATATCTAAGTCAGGTCTCCAGTCAATTTAGAAAGTTTATTTTGCCAAAGTTAAGGACGCGTGTCTGTCACACAGCCTCAGAAGGTCCTGACGACATGTGCCCAAGGTGGCCGGGGTACACCTTGGTTTTATACATTTTAGGGAGACAGGAGACCTCAATCAATATATGAAGCTGTACATTAATTTGGTCCAGAAAGGCAGGACAACTGGATGCAGAGAGGAGGCTTCCAGGTAACAGGTAAATAAGACACAAAAAGTTGCATTCTTTTGATTTCTGATTAGCCTTTCCAAAGGAAGTAATCAGATATGCATTTATCTCAGTGAACAGAGGGCTGACTTTGAAAAGAATGGGAGGCCGATTTGCCCCAAACAGTTGCCAGCTTGATTTTTCCCTTTAACTTAGTGATTTGGGGGTCCCAAGATTTGTTTTCCTTTCACACTTCTATGTGCTTACTGTTGAGATGATTTAGTGAGGCAGTCTGCAAAAACTGTTTAATATAGAACTATGTGCTCAATAAATAACAGCTATTATTACAGTAGTCCCCCTTTATCCACAGGGCATATGTTCCAAGACTCTCAGTGGATGCCTGAAACCCAATACGTGCATATAGTACAACGATTTTTCCTACACGTGCAGAGCTACAATCAAGTTTAAGTTATCAGTTAGGCACACTAAGATATTAACGACAATAACTAATAGCAAAATAGAACAATTATAACAATATCTTGTTCACAATTTCACAGATAGAAGATTTGCTCTTACTATCTCTTAGCAACCTCAGCATACAATTTCTTTTCTTTCCTTATGGAGAATTTTCATCTTTTCACTTAAAAAAAGCCCTTGATGGCTTCTCTTTGGCAGATCTGAATTGCCAGCATCACTAAGGTTGCATTTGGGGGCAATTATGAATAAATGAAGTGGCGTCATTCATCTGGGGTAATACTTGAGGTTCCTTGTCCCACGGCCATGGAAAACTAGGATTTGGATACACCAGGGTGAGGTTCAGAGCAGAAGTTCAATAGGCAAAAGAAAGAGAAAAGCTCTCTAACTGCAGAGAGGGTTCCCAGAGAAAATGAGTTGCCAGTTCCTTTGTGAAATGAACAGGGTTTCATAGACTACCTTGAGGAAGTGGTGTCTGATTTGCATAGGGAACAAAGAACTATTTGGACCAGATGTGCCATTTACATAGTGTGCAAAGAGGCTGGCTGCCCCAGCCGAATCTGCTGTTATGCAGACCGGTTCTCTACCTGGCCGATGCCATGTTGCCTGCTTCTTTACTGTACACGTGGCGACAAAAATAAAGGGAAGATGGAGCCTCCATGTTGAATATACCTGGCTTTCAAGTAGCCCTTTTCTATTGGCACAGCTGCTGGCACTCACCTGTGCAATCTTCCAGCTTGCTTAGGTCTGCAGCTCCATTTTTCAGGCTGCTCTTTGTGAGAAAAGAAATAATTTGGGGACTGCTCTTTATTAAAAGGGAAATTCCACCGAGGACTCTCTTACCCTCACTATCTGCCTAAATAATTTCTTTTTAGCTCCTGTATCATAAGGGCGACTCGAACCCAAACACTACAATTCCACCGCAGTCGGTTTAATAACCAAGAGGGCTCCTAAGTGACTAGTGGGCGGGGAGTAGAGACAGCGTGGGTCCTCTGGTTAAAAGGATTCATGTGTTTGATGGAGGTAGAGCAGGATGATGTAAAATTTTATCACACTACTCAGAATGGTGTGCAATTTAAAACGCAGACATCTTTTATTTCTGAAATTTCGTGTTTAATATTTTCAGATTACAGCTGACCATGGGTGGCTAAAACCCACAGAAAGTGAAGCTGTGGATGACGGGACTGCTGTATTGAGTGCCCGAGTGCTGTCGCACTGAGGGCTTGATACTTCAAATTGAGAAAGAGCTTTCCTCATAGTACCTAACTTGACCTCATACTGTCTACGAGGCTTCAGGGTAAGGTAGGTATTTTATCTCCATGGATTCTGTAGGGTTTTGTTTGTTTTTTTGTTTTTTCCCAGCTCTGATAAGTAGCAAATCCAGGACTCAAAGCCCTCCCTAGAGGATCCAGGGCACTTTTCCCCTGGCCACAGGCGCTCTTGCCTTTCCAGTAGAGGAGCTCCAATTTGCGGAGGCCATGATTCCCCTGTAATAACGAGCTTCTAAACAATGAACAGTGGTTTGTTTGGTTTGTTTTCATTCCATCTACTGGAATCAGCCAGGTAGTATTGAAGCCCAGAAGCCTCGCTACTGTGTGCTATCAATTTGTTCAACGATTATTCGAGGAGCAGGTGATTTCCATTAGATGGTCCATTAAAGGGGGATGTGTGTCTTTCAAACTGGAAACTCTCAGCAAACAGAGAAGCAGAACTGGCTGCTCTGCCTCCCTAGGAGCCACTGTCCCCAGGCTCACCTTGGGTGGGAAGGATAACAATGTGGTTATCTGGGTGTTGTGTGGTCAGGCCGGGTACTAGACTCTGAACATATCCACTGCCAACTGTTACCTTACCCAGCAGTGAGAAGGATATGAGATGGGTAAGGGAGGGAAAATGACAACCAGTGTGTGACAGACAGGTTTAGAAGAAGACTCCAGAAACCAAAAGAGCTCCCAGAAGCTTATTTTCTAGCTGGAGAAGGGGTTAGGGAGAACTCACAAAGCCAAGAAGAAAGTCCTAGATGATCCTTCTAACATCACCATGATCTTTCTGGGGAAAATGAGTTAATTAACTTCTACCTTTCTGTGTTTTTGTTTTGTATGGGCATATTAAATGGGGAAAATTGTTAAGACTCTCACACTTATGTCTTGATTTCTGTGTTAGACCTTGATAACCTATGACTGAGATCATCTTGTAACATGGTCTTTCCTGCAAGAAAAGCCCATGCTCAGGATGACATTTTGAGTGGAGATGCAATAAACGAGTTTATTTTTTAATTCTTTCACTAAGTTTACTAATCCAAGGATGGTGATCCAGGACAAGGATGAACTTTGCAAACCTAAATCCTCTCTGGATTTTCACACGTTACCTGTGTTACACGCAACCACCCTGCCTAGTTATACTAATGAGATTCATATCCGTAGCCCCGAACACTTGTCCTTCCAGTTTCATTGAGGTGAGCACCAAGGTAATTGCCAGGAAAGTCGTCAAGGGCTCTCCTGTATCTCATTGTTAATCAGGACTGCATTTCTTTCCCCCTATTCTGATCAGGGACTGCAAAGATGTGATTTCTGAAGGGTTTATTTGGCATACCCCTGGGGGAAAAAGAAAAAAAAAAACCACACAACTTTTCCTTATAAAGGGGGGTGGAAGTGATGGAAGTTGTGGGGGGGTGTTGGCAGTTCCCTAAGAGCAAAAGTTAGACAGTATTGCCCTCTGGTGGCAAAATTTCCCAAGAGCGACCTTTGCTTTGAAGAAACTGCAATGACACTGGCTCATCAGGGACTGGACACAGGGCGCGCGGGACACAGCATACGTGCGTGCGGAGAGGAAGGGGTCACTTGCTCAGAGATGGCCATTCCATAGAGAGTTGCTACCTTGACAAGCAAATAAAATCTTGCCACCAAATTGCTATGCTTTCTCCTTTCACTATCTCTCCTAGCCACAAAGGATTTGATCTTTATCTCATCTGTAGTACTCCCTTTTCTCCCATCAGTTCAATGCTTGTTAGAAATGAGATTAGAAGATATTTTAAAACTCAGAGGATTTGCTAAATCAAAGGTTTTGCCAAATAAGCTTACCATTCATCCTTATGACTGCTTGCCATCATAGGGTTTTCTTTTTTTCTCCGAAATACTATGCGTGTGGATGAATTGGGGTAGCTCTGCTTTCGCAGTTTGAAGAACAAATTCTTCTGCCTGGGTCTCAGTTTCCTCCTTTTTAAATAGAATGAACAGGATTAAGTGCTAAACAGATTTAATGCTCAATGACTCTTGTACCCCAATACTTATCTATATAGTTTTTGCATTTTATATTCCAAAGACCCATACTTCAAGGACATGCTGAAAAAAGAAAATAAATGTATTAATGCAAACAGCTCCACATCAAGGGCATTGCATAGAAAGGCAGCTTTTAGACAAATGCAATTAAAATTACAATACTGATGAAGAAACTCAGAAATACCAATAAGGAAGGCAACATTACCCTTTGATGGGAGAAAGAACAAAGCTGGGTGAATAAGTAAAGCTCTGCATAAGAATATGTTAATCATGTAAATTTGTTTGAGTTCTTTGTAGATTCTGGATATTAGCCCTTTGTCAGATGAGTAGATTGCAAAAATTTTCTCCCATTCTGTAGGTTGCCTGCTCACTCTGACGGTAGTTTCTTTTGCTGTGCGAAGCTCTTTAGTTTAATTAGAAGGATATGAACAGACACTTCTCAAAAGAAGACATTTATGCAGCCAACAGACACATGAAAAAATGCTTATCATCACTGGCCATCAGAGAAATGCAAATTAAAACCACAATGAGATACCATCTCACACCAGTTAGAATGGCGATCATTAAAAAGTCAGGAAACAACAGGTGCTGGAGAGGATGTGGAGAAATAGGAGCACTTTTCCACTGTTGGTGGGACTGTAAACTAGTTCAACCATTGTGGAAGTCAGTGTGGCGATTCCTCAGGGATCTAGAACTAGAAATACCATTTGACCCAGCCATCCCATTACTGGGTATATACCCAAAGGATTATAAATCATGCTGCTATAAAGACACATGCACAAGCATGTTTATTGAGGCACTATTCACAATAGCAAAGACTTGGAACCAACCCAAAGGTCCAACAATGATAGAGTGGGTTAAGAAAATGTGGCACATACACACCATGGAATACTATGCAGCCATAAAAAAGGATGAGTTCATGTCCTTTGTAGGGACATGGATGAAGCTGGAAACCATCATTCTCAGCAAACTATCGCAAGGACAAAAAACCAAACACCGCATGTTCTCACTCATAGGTGAGAATTGAACAATGTGAACACATGGACACAGGAAGGGGAACATCACACACCAGGGCCTGTTGTGGGGTTGGGGGGAGTGGGGAGGGATAGCATTAGGAGACGTACCTAATGTAAATTGCGAGTTAATGGATGCAGCACACCAACATGGCACACGTATACATATGTAACAAACCTGCACGTTGTGCACATGTACCCTAAAACTTAGAGTATAATAATAATAACAATACAAAGAATATGTTAATCAGTTCCAGGGTATTTCATTTGCCTCATGCATGCACCTTATAGCATTTGTTTGTATTTTCTTGTAAATATGTGAATTAAAATAAGTTTTATTATGAGAGTTATTTTATCTATGGTGTTTTAGTTTCTCTCTTAATTGAAAAACTACTGGGCTGTCCTCAAACCAAAGATGGACCTAACAGCCAGTCTTTTCAACTCCTGCCAGAGCTCGCAAGGAAACAGGAGGCTGTGGAGAGGAGTGTTTGCATGAACGTGCAATTCAACGAGATCTGATACAGAAAAGATGGCTTTCATCTCCTATGCTGTTGGGGGGTGACAACTGTTTTTTAACCTAAGCCTCATGTTGGGACTCAAACAAATACACAGCTCGTTGTAACTAGGATTTCAGAAACACATTCACACAGCACCCATGGAAATAATGCAACCAGTCACTGGGCCAATGCTTGGTGATTTGCTTTAGTCTTTTAATGATAGACCACTAATTCCAAACAGGAGCGGTAGAGAGGATGGGCAAAGGGCTGGCATCAGAAGCTTGGCCAGAGTTGCTGGTCAGAACTGCCAACAGTAAGCCTCCACTGCTGTCTCCTTCATTCCGCTTTGTGGTGGACATTAAGCATTCCAATAAAATCACCAGCTTGATGCTCAGCTGGCCTGATTGCTGAGGAGACTGATTGCATTATTCATTCTCATGAAAAGATTTTTAGGACTCTCAAGGATCTATAGAGATTATATTAAAAATAAAAAGCTCCAGAGTTATCAACAGTTTAATTTATCCTCCTGTTCTCTCAAAAGGAACAAAATCACAGAAGACAATAGACAGAGCCTGAACAGAAAACAGGTTTTTGCTGAGGCTGAATGAGTTTGGAAGCCCTGCATGTTATGGGATTGGGTGCCCCTCTCTTAGTCTTTTATTTTTTTTTTATTCATTTCCCCTTTCCACTTTTTTTCCAGACAGATTCCTCTATCTTCTTTAAAAAATAAATAAACAAAAAATAAACAACACCCCCTCCACCAAAAAAAAAAAAAAAAACACCAAAAAAGGCCCAAAACAACAAAAGCTTCTGCTTGCTAATTCCCTGTGAAATACTTCCATCTACTGGCTGAATGGAGAAGACTCATGTTTTAACGTTTGTTGTTGAATTTGTACCACAATTTATGAACACCACTCTTCAAGTATTTAATACAAACAATTAGGAATCGCAAATCCAAAAATTAAAGAAACTGACAAATGTTTTACTTTGTATTTAGCAACAGACCCAGGTAATACCCCCATGTATTTGATATAGGTACGAACATACAAATGCACTTTGCAAACACTTAAAATGAGGCACAGATCTGCAGTACTGCAGAAAACAAATTGGTGAGAAAAAAGGAATTGAGAGACTAGGGAGAGCAATGGTAAGAGATGATCTTTCTGTCAAGCCAGTCAGGATATTTTAAATCAGACCACATAGGGAACAAGGCCGTGGCGTTAGAGATGAAATCAGAGACGGTGGCCAAGGTAACCACATTCTCTCTATGAAGAAAAGTAATTCCGTGAGGTCTAAAAAGAAACCAAATTGGATTTCAAGTTACGTTATTAAAGGGGAAGCCTTCAATAAAAAGCCATTCAGAAATGATGCTTCTTCCTTTGTGTTCATTTTTTAAGAGTCCATTTGGAGAATGAGGTCAGATTCTAGAAATATGGTAAGGTGTTTACAGTCTGTTACAGAGATAATCTAAGATTATAGAATAAAAGATTGGTAGTATGTCAATGCCAGAAGGGATCTCAGAGATCAGTTCAGACTCTACATTGATGAGAAAACTATGCTTCAGGGAGCATAAGAAACTTGTTCTGAGTCTTATATTTCAGAAGTATATTAACAAATTCAACAAAAAATACAAATAAACTCAGGGTTTCCATATGGATTTTAAATGCATTATATTGTTTGTAATATTCTTTCGAGAGTTGTTAGTTTCTAAAAGCAGATCCATATGCACAACAGAGCATCACAGACATCCTGCTATTGGGTTAACATTTATATCACAGTGAAACATCTTGCTGCGGTTTGTCCATTTAGAATAAACAGGGAACAACAGACTGCAGAGAAAATACAGTGCCTTTTTCAAAGGGTAAGTCTCAATAAGTCATGGGTCTAAACAAAATACGGATTGAATTATGTTCCCTCATTAGCTGGGCATGGTGGTGTGTGCCTATAATCCCAGCTACTCAGGAGGCTGAGGCAGGAGAATCACTTGAACCTGGGAGGTTAGTGAACTGAGATCGCACCACTACACTCCAGCCTGCCTGACAGAGTGAGACTCTGTAGAAAAAAGGAAGGTTCCCTCAAAAAGAAGCTTCTCGGAAAGTAATTAATATGTTATGTACCCTACTGGTGAAATGTAAAAAGAGGAGTTAAACCAAAAATGAATCCTTAAGGAGGTCTAAGTAAAGACTTGGTGACTTAAATAACTCCATGTACACACCTTGAGAAAGTGAAGCTGTAATCTTTAAGTCAATTTCCTTAGTGAGAGATATAAGAACTCAGCAAGGAGAGATTTCCCTGGAAGCAGCTGGCTGTAATGGGCTTTCACCATGACTCTAGTGCTCTGTGGCATTACAGCCGTTTCCATCCCCAACTTCAGACCTGCTTCTGCCATTGACTGGCTGCATGAATTGAGGACTGAGGCTTAGCATTTCTCAACAGTGCAATTTCCCAATGGTATGAATGTGCTCTGAGGATATAAAAAAAAGCTCTGCTTATAGAAATAGAGAAATGTGGGGTTATAGCATTAAGTGCAATGGATGGATTTAGGCACTTAAAAAGGCAACATTACAATATAATTTATTACTTCCAGAAGCATTGCAAATACACACACACACACACACACACACACTCATTCCTGAGTGCTGCTATCTACACTTAAAAATGTAATTCTTACTTTCCTTTCTCAGATACGGCATGTTGCTTGAAGAGAATAAATTTTTAAAATTAAACATTTATTCAATCCCATTATAAAGTATAATTTTGCAGAATATTTGAGTGCCCAGAGGTAAATTACAGAAATGTGTACAAAGTGAAGCAATTTTTCTAATCAAATCACTGACATGTTAAAAAATTCATCTGAACTTAAAAAAAAAGGAAAAAAAAGAAAAGATTCCGTAGCACAGTCTTCACTTCTTAGATTTACTATTAAAGGCATAGCAGTGAAAAGCCCCCAGAACTACCCAGAGGTATCACTCAGAGACCCAGGATCACCTTTGAGGCTTCCTGGCCCTCATGTCCCAAATGCTGATTTTTCCCCAGACATCACTCACACCTGCCCACTTGTGTCTCTTCCCACCAGCCCCATCCCATCAGGACTAGCGTCCTGTCACTGTCGAGACCAGCAGTCTCTGCATGAAAACCAGTGTGATGCTTTTACAATCGAAATGCAATGACTTACCTCCCTTCTTTAGAACCTATCAAATATTTCCTCTTGACCTTAGGATAAAGTTGTTCTTGGTTTAGCCTAAGCTGGAACACAAAGCCTTGCATAATCTGCTTCCCTTTGAGACAGCCAGGTTGGAAAGGGTCCCCGGAAAACCTCCAACGAGCCTGCGCACTAGGAGAAATGCGCACTGGGGTGGAGACACAGAAGTTCGTGCCCTTTGGAGCAGGGAGGAGCCTGGTCCCTCCTCTTCCTGTGTGGAACCCGGGATTCAAGCTGCAGGCGGGAAGCGCTCTAGCAGGGGCTCGCCTTGCGAGAGTCCCTGATTCGAGCCTCTTTTCTTCCTCTTCAATCAATACTACTCTCTCCTACTCACCATTCAAACCGTCTACGAGCCTAAATTTTCATGGCCATGGGACGGACAAGGACCCCGTCTTTAGCCGAACTAAGGTAAAGTCCTGCAACACCTTTATACACGCCCAGCCTTCTTTTGGGTCACTGTGTTCCATCTGGCCGATGATTAATGCACTTCAGCACTTTGGGAGGCCGAGGCGGGCGGATCACGAGGTCAGGTGATCGAGAACATCCTGGCTAACACGGTGAAACCCCATCTCTACTAAAAATACAGGAGTGGTGGCGGGCGCCTGTAGTCCCAACTACTCGGGAGGCTGAGGCAGGAGAATGGCGTGAACCGGGGAGGCGGAGTTTGCAGTGAGCCGAGATCGCGCAACTGCACTCCACCCTGGGCAACAGAGCGAGACTCTGTCTCAAAAAAAAAAAAGAAAGAAAGAAAGTGCATTCTCCTTTCCACATATCTTCTCAGCCTGATCATGTTCTACCCCAGCCTCCTTAACCCCTTCTGTTGTCCTGGCCTGGGAAGCTTCTCATTCTACAGACCTCAGCTTCAAACATGACGTATTTGAGGTAGCTTTCCTGACCCCCTCGATCCTCACCAGATTAGTTTATTTTCTAAACACTTTTTGCAGTTTGTCATTGTAAATGTCTTCCTCAGTCGACTCTCTTCTATGACGGAATGAACTAGATTTGTTTTGGTGTCCCTGGTGCTCCCAGTCCTTGGTATAAGGTAATTGTTAAACACACACATACACACACACACACACACACACGACGAAGATTCTAGCTTGCAGCTGGTAGTCAAAAAAATAGTTATTGTTTTTTATTCTTATCAGACCATCAAGTACAAGGAGAGTACTATCTTAATTACTGTGAAGGGTATCATTGCTTCAAAGTTCTCTACCTTCCAAGTTCTGAACACTGAACTGCTACCAAGCTACGAAGGGCTTTGCCTAGTCACATGTCCACCCATCACCAAATAACTCACTAACCGAGAATAATTACCTTTTTTTTTTTTTAAGACGGAGTCTCACTCTGTCACCCAGGCTGGAGTGCAGCGGCATGATCTCGGCTCACTGCAACCTCCACCTCCCGGGTTCAAGCGCTTCTCCTGCCTCAGCCTCCCGAGTAACTGGGATTACAGGCACCCACCACCCCGCCTGGCTAATTTTTTTGTATTTTTATTAGGGAGGGGGGTTTCACCATGTTGGCCAGGCTGGTCTCAAACTCCTGACCTCAGGTGATCTGCCTGCCTCGGCCTCCCAAAGTGCTGGGATTACAGACGTGAGCCACCGCATCTGGCCATAATTACCAAATTTAAATTTGCAAAGATGGTGACACTTTGACACTTGATCCAAATCAGGTGCCCTTTTCACTACACACACACACACACACACACACACACTTACACACATGCACACACACTATGAACCATGCATTACACACTATGGATGATGCTTTCGTCACAAGAACAGTTTGCCGTCAAAGGGAGCAGAGAAATCTGGATAACTTAGGTTAAGGTTCATGCAGATTCAGTATTTCATTCACCTAACAAATATTTTTGATTGAATGTATTCATTCAATCGCCAAATATTTACGAAGTCTACACATTCCCAGGTATGTGCCAGGTACAATACTAGACACAGAGTAATCGGTGATGAGTAAAGCGGAAATGATATCCCGTGCTTGTGGAGCTTATAGTCTTGTGAAAGGAGATAGAAAATAAACCAGGCAACAAGTAAATCACATAACAACAAATCTTGAGTACCATGAAGTGCTATAAAAGAAAGGGTCAGAAAGCCATAAGAGAGACCAAGGGAGAACTGAAGGACAACAAAATAGCAGCCACTACTGAAGTGAGTGCTTTGGGCAGAGGGAACAGAGGCATTGTGCTATAAGGGCCTGGACCAGGAAAAGGTTTGCATGTCCTCATAGCTAAGAGGAGGCAGTATGATTGGAGCGCAGCATAGATGATGTGTCGTGGGATGCGAGGTGACCAGTCTCTGTGGTTTGCCAGGACTAGGCGGTTTCTCCAGTCACTGGACTTTCAGTTTTGAACCTGGGACAGTTCTGAACAGGGACTGTTCGTCACTGTAGGTTCAAGATGGGTTTGAAGAGACTGATTTTGAAACCACCTGCACATTTTTCTACTCATTTGCAGACAGTAATATTATTATCGTGATAACAGCATATTAGAGGGACAAACTACCTGCCTGTTCGAATTGAATGGAATCCTTTTTGTGTTCATAGAGCAATATCTGCAAAAAGGGAAGAGGTGCCCAGGATGCATCATAATACAGCAGAATCGAAATACTTTGAAAATAGCGTTAGCCCAAGCAGCGCCATCCTGTAAACCCCTGCCATTTTGCACACCCTGGTTAGGGTGGAAAATTCCCCTGGAGGGGCTCGGGCCATGAGAAACATCCTGGCAGGTCCCAGGCCTAATGGTCTGACTGCAGGAAATTCTTCCTTTATCACATCCTGCCCTGCAGCGACCCATACTGCCCCACCTCTCCTGTCGGGACCTACAACTGCTCCAGTCTGTAAGCGGGGCTTGGGCTCCAGCGCTGTCTGGTGTTCCCCTTCTGCAAGTCTTTGTCCAATAAACCTGTGTTGCTGTTGAGCGACCTCCCCTTGTCTCTGTTTCTTTTCTCCATCCTAACAAACAGTAAATAGTAAAAGGGAAGAAAATAAGAAAATTAAAGTGATAATGATAGATAAAAGGGAGAATACTAGGTAAAGGCTGTGGATAAATTTTGGCTTGGAAAGTCTGATCTTGTCCACATAGCTGTAAGTGTGTGTGTGTGTGTGTGTGCGCGCGTGTGCACACACACACATATGTGAAAGAGATAAACAAGTGATTTCTCCCTCCCTCCTTCCCTTCCTTCCTTCCTCCCTCCCTTCCCTCATTCCTTCCTCCCTCCCTCCCTCCGTTCATTCCTTCCTTCCTTCCTCCCTCACTCCCTCCCTACCTCCCTCCCTACCTCCCTCCCTGCCTCCCTCCTTCCTTGTTTCTCTCCCTCCTTTCCTTTACTTGTTCCTCCTCCTGTCTTTATGATTAATGCCATTCAAAAAAGGAACTGAAATGGCTAATGGCATCTTATATTGAGTTTTATGCTTTTCAAAATATGTTCACACTACCTTCTTGAATCCCCACAATAATTCTATCAAGTAGGTATTATCTTCCACATAAAATCAAAAGACTACGAACATTAAAATGACTTGTTAGACATCACACAGTAACTTAAGAGAAGGACTGGGCTGCAACGCAGGGCTCCTAACTCCTAGACCAGTGTTCTTTTAAACATCGCCCTTTGTTATTAGCTAGCTCAATGACAGGATTTTGTAGAAATGATAGGTAAGCGTAAAAGCAGGAAATGTAACTGTGGCAGCAGTCCTAGGAAATGCTACAGTTATTTTCTGAAACAGCCTGCCAAACAGTGTGGAGTCATGGCGGGCTCCCAAGGACAGCGTGATGATTCCTCTTGGGCCTCTTCACCCGGTGTCAGGTTATCTTGGTAATAACTGGGGTGAACTAGGCCCTCCACTGGGCTCTGATATTTTGCCTGCCACTTGTGCACACTGAAAGGCATGACATTTCTTACACCTTTGAAAACATCAGGGAAAATCAAAGAAATTTCTCTCATTCTGAACTTTACCTCTGCTGGGCCAAAAGGTTTGCTGCCAGGGCAGTAATAAAAGCAAGAAAGGGGAGAGTTCCATAAAGAAGAGATAAGTGGAATGGATTTATGGGCTGAAATAACAATCAACCAATGACCACACTAGTTAAATTGTCTTCTTCAATACCTGCACTCTATACTATGCCTTTCTTGTGTAAAGAATAAACAAAATCTTTTTTTTTCTGTTTCAAGGTAATCTTGATTTTCATTGTGTGTAATTAAGGAGTACAACGTGATATTCTTTGGATTGATGCACAACAGATACACATATTTTCAAGTCACATGTGATAATTTAATACATTCACATAATTTGTACACATCAAGTCAGTGTACTTGGGATATCAATCAACTTACATATTTGTATTTTCTTTGTGCTAGAAACATTCAAATTTTTCTCTTCTAGCTATTTTTAAATGTACAATAGATTATCATAAGCTATAGTCACTTCACTGATCTATAGAACATTAGATGTTATTTCTTCTATCAAACCAAATATTTATACCCATTAATCAACTTCTCTTTACCCAACTTCTTTCCTCAGCCACCCTTCCCGGCCTCTCGTAACCATGAATCTACTCTCTATCTTTATGAGATCCACTGTTTTAGCTTCCGCATACAAGTACAAACGCAAAATGCTCTTTTGATAAACTTATGCATAGTGAAGCAGTGACTACAGTCAAGCAAATTCATATATCTCATCTCACAGAGTTAATCATCTTTTGTGTGCGTGTAACAAGAGCCCTTAAAATCTACTCTTTTAGCAAAAATCCTGAATACAAATAATTTTATTAATTATATTCTTTGTTCTGCACACTAGATCTTCTAGACTTATTCATTCTGCATATCTGCTCCTTTGTATAAAGGATAAACAAAAACTTTAAAGTACTTCTCTCTTCTGTCCTTCCAAGCCTACTAAGCATGTGGCATCCTCCCAGATAGAGAACCAACTCATTCACACACATAGTTGGCTGTTGTTTCACTCCGAAAGAGTTGATTTGAAATTATTTGACTGCATTAACTGAACTGATAACCAGCTGATCGTTGCTACAGATAATGGGATTTCTTCAAGGCATAGAGAAAGTCATAACAATCCGATCTAGAATTATGACTTTTTTGACTATTCATATTGTAGGCCCCAGCCATCTCCAGTTGTGTATTCATTCACAACCCATGAGCTGGCACCGGGGGATTGGCAGACCCTTGTTCCTGGAACTTCTCACTGGTTATCACGCCTAACGTTGGAACACTGTGGTACAGTGAACTCTGATTCCTGGAATTGTTACCAGGCGACCACGGCGTCATCAAATGACCTGGCAATTCCGTCTACTGATGTCTCGAACATGTTTCAGACTAAGCTACGAAATGAAACTTGGGAAGACTTGCCGAAAATGTCCTGCACAACTGAGATCCAAGCAGCATTCATTCTCTCTTCCTTTGTGACCTTCTTCAGTGGACTCATCATCCTGTTGATCTTCAGGCTGATCTGGAGATCTGTTAAAAAATGGCAAATCATCAAGGGAACAGGAATTATCTTGGTCAGTTTCCTTGTTAGGGATCCCTCTGTGTGAAGTCAGAGATGAGTTTGGGGTAGTTTTGTGTTTAGTAAAAGATCTAAGCTTCATTCAGTTTTTCAAGCTAACAGAGTCAGCTTCTATAGCCTGGTGCCTCAGAAAGGGTGGTAAGCCAGACCTCAGGCCACATTCTGAGGCCTGAAGAGACAGGGCCAAGCCTCTTCTCTCTCCCATCACCGGAAAAAGCAATGTCTTGTATGGATAATGATTAATGTTAGCTCTGGAAACGGAGGTCACTGTTCTGAAAAAATGTTCATAAACATTATGTCCATGCCTCTATCTCGAATTTTAACAAGACAATTGTGCTAGGTCGTAGAAAGGAGGTGAAAGGGAACAAGACATCAACGTCAACCTTGCTTTCATAAATTGTTCATGCATAATGCATATGTACTGACATGTGTACATTGCCTTTTGTATACCATATGAAGACAACACATTGAGTTGCACATACACAGAGAAGCCCATGCATACATGCCTGTGCCATCCAGGCATAGATGCAAGGACATTTCTTATACCCAAACAAGCTTAGCAGGAGTTGATGTTGTTGAATAACAGCTGGCAAATGATGATGATGAGAATAAATGATGTATTATACAGATAAGGCATTGCTTAAGAGCTTGAAATAAAGCTCTCAAATGCTGTGTAATGGATGTTCTATTACCAGAGGTCAAAGGTGAAGAGTTTTACTATACCCTGTGTAGTTTGTTTCCAATTTTGCTTCCCAAACTTTATTTCTCTGATAGATTATAGCAATTTCCACAACACAACACATTTCACCTGTGCATCATAATATTGAAAATTTGCTTAAAACATTTCTTTTAGTGCTAAAACCTACTAAAATATAATTCATAAATTGATAAGTTTTTAAAGTTATTGGTAATATGGAATTTTGTTTTCCATATTTGAAAATTATCCAATACTGAAGCTTATAGATTTTGTTCCTAAACAAGTTTATTCTATTGATTATTTCTACATTATGGATTTTAAGCCGTGGCACAATAATTGGAGAAAGAATTCTGGGATACTGACATATGGGTAAATAGCTATGATGGATCTGCCTCCTTGTTTCTACCTTGTTTTGTTGTTGTTAATGCACAACTGAATTTGTAGGATTTTTAAATCTTCTTAGTCTTCTGCTCCAGGCAAGGTTCTTCTTCTCCATTATGTTCATTTTGTGTGATTACAAAAATGTGACAGTACATTTGTCAATTTCCTATATTTTTCATTTCTTACTTTGGGTGTAATTTATGTCTACACTTTGATCCAGGTATACCCTTTAATTACAAATATTTAGCAAATGTTACAAAATGTTAAGAAGTGAGCCTGAGCAACCAGAATGCTGTACCATTCTGCTTTTGAATCTTGAGGAAAGAGTTTGATCAAGTTGAGTTACTTTTCAATGATTTGTTTTATTACATCAAATTAAGAGTGACCTGTTTTTCTGTAAGCCTTTGGAGAAGTTGGACAAATGCAAAAAAAAAAAAAATCAGAAATCTAGGTGTACTGTGAAGAGTTATTTTAAAAATTATTTGGAGAGTTACAATTTCTCTCCTTAAATGTGCATTTAAAACATGTATTACATCTATAAATATGAGTTTATTATATCTTAGGACCAATTTGTTTTTCCACAGAAGGTAGCTCCAATTTTATGATGGAATTCAAATGAGTATTCTATATTAATGTCATACCTAGGATTTTTTAAAATTAATTCTCAGACAACATTTAGAAACAGACATGAGTCATGTTTATTAGAGGGCAAATCATTGCTCAGGATGTGAACTTTTATCAAAGAGTTTTTTAATGAGACTTCCCTTTTTATCATTCAGAAAATATGAGTAGAAAAATTAAGTGATTTTGAAATCCTGGCTTCATATAAAATGAGCTTTTTTGAAAGTCAGAGGGACTCATCTAGCTTGGTGTGGGTAGTCCTAGTTGGTTCGTGTATTTCTTTGTGGTGGTTCTAGACTATTATCAACAAACAATGAATGCCAGCTCAGGCCCCAGCCTTTCCTCATTGCCTGATATTAGGAAAGTCATTTAATTTCTCTATACCTTGGTATCCACATCAATATAAAATGTATTTAGTCATGCCTAACTTTATCATATGAGATTACCGTAACATTTAAATATAATAAGTAAAGACATTCTATAAATGTGAGGAAGGATTATAATTTCAGAATATAACACCAGGCAAAAAACTAAGAGCAACACAAAATTGCTGAAAACTTCCCCCTTCTCTCACAAAATGCGGACACTTAAGTAATCAGCTAAAAAATCAATTTGTAATCTTTTTTTCTTTGTCCACGTATCTTGATGAAAACTGCTACACTTATACCCAGAGCAGAAGGAGGCATGATGCTCCCAATTCTGATCATCGCAATGATGGCAGTTTGAAGGGTCTGGGACTGGGTATACATGAGAAAGACATGGAGGAAGACTGCAGAATTCAGTAGAAAAAAAGCTGTGCAGAAAACCAGGAAAATACAAACCCAGTAAAATCCGTTTTATGAAATATTGAATAAGCAACTTCAGGGTTCCCTGGTTTGGACAAGGTGGAGTGATTTTCGACTGATACCATCACAAGAGGCTCTATCAACGTAAGTAGAACAGATTTCTTTCTCTCAGATCCAGTTCACATTGTCAGTTTCTTTCTCTTGATTGTAGGAACTGTTCACATCAGGTACCATCGCTAGGAGCCATGTAAGAAGCCTCCACTTCCAGGGACAATTTCGTGATCGTATAGAAATGTTGCTTTCGGCCCAGACCTTTGTGGGGCAAGTGTTGGTAAGTACATTTTCAGTGTTAGCTTGCTAACAAACTTTAGCCATAGGTGTGATTATAGTCAGCACAAATCAATTGATTCCCTAGGTAAACAACTGACGTTCCTTTGGTCGTCTTATCTATAATATCACCACCTCCCCATCCCCATCTCCTTGTGTCTACCACTCTTTACCCGTTATCTTGCTTTGTTTATCTCTGGAATGAATACAATTACTAATAATTATATTATTATAATAATTTTATAATATTAATATAAATCATATGATATGTTGTTAATAATGTTATATTATTAATAATGTATAATACATTATCTGTAATATGTAATTATATTATATAGAATATTATATAATTATTAGTAATTATATTCTTACTAATTATAGTTAATTACTAATTATATAATTATATATTTATAAATAGTAATATTATATATTGACTAATTAATTATATATTTATAATTATATAATTACTAATTATGTATTATACTCATATTTTATATTTATTTTCAGTCTTTCCACTAGGAAGAAAGCTTTGTTAGGGCAATATTTATGAGCGTTTGGTTCTCCTTATATATGCAGATGGGTGTGCAGATAGATATTTTCAAAAAATGTTTAGTAAACTAATCAGACCTGAAATGTATAGCTAGTTTCCTCTCCTTTGATTTCAATAGACCTCTTTATTTCATTATGCAAACTAGCCTTTAGTGTCCCTCTATGATATTTATCACTCTACTTCCTATTTTAATCTCGGTAATTTGAATGTATTAAATCTCACTTTGGGCATCATCTCCTCGGGGCATCCTAACCTTACCTCTTTATTAGGCTAAGAGTTCCTCCTCTAGCTTCTTTAATAATCGTTGAGCATTGCTATTAAAATTATCTGTGCACATGCTTGTCTCTCCCAGAGTACAGTGAGCTCCTGTCTAGACTATGTCATGGAAATGTTTATTTCCCATTGTCAGGAAATAGCAGATGCCCTATAAATGAAGATTGCCCTGATCATCCTTTCAGTAGTGTAGTTTGATCTAAAATATGAAAAGATGAAATTTGTAATTAGGGGTATGCTGCCATCAGATGGTCTTATGGTGGAAGTAGTTTCATGTGAGCTAAAGATTATCCTCTGTTTTTTATAACTAGCAAAAACATGGCTCTTTTCCAGTTACTGTTTAATTCTGATCTAATAAATTACTAAAGCTTGGTTGGAAGTATTAAGTAAAACTGCTTTCATAAAAGCTGCAGGGAATGTTGAATCATCTGGAAATGTGCCTCTCCTTTTTCTGTCTTCTGAAGTTTTTGATCTCTTTTCCTGAAATCTCTGTGGGTATGACCCATTGAAGAAGGATTTTGTAATTCTCTCTGATGATATCAGGGATTTGTTGGTTGGGATCTCTTCAAATGTTCAAGTCATGTTTGTGTGAGAAACTTTGGGAATAATATATTAAAGGTCACTAGGGTGAGGGAGAAGGGAACTTACAACATCCATCATATGAGCGTTGCATATGGGAAGTGGGTGGGAAAGGAATGATGAAAAATTACATACCAATAAAAATGACTTATTTAATGAAGGGAAACTGTATTATTTTAACCTATAACAGCTGGTGATTAGCTAGTTGGAACAGCAGGAGGCAAGGAGTAAAGCTTAGATTAGAATAAATGCTCTAGGCCAGGTGCAGTGGCTCATGCCTGTAATCTAGCACTTTGAGAGGCAGAGGCAGGAGAATTGCTTGAGCCTAGGAGATCAAGACCAGCTTGAGCAGCATAGCAAGACCTCACCTCTACAAATAATTTAAAAGTTAACTCAGCGTGTTGGCCTGCACCTGTGGTCCCACCTACTCAGGAGGCTGCGATAGGAGGATCACTTGAGCCCAGGTGGTCAAGGCTGCAGTGCTGCAGTGAGTTGTGATCATGCCACTGCACTCCAGCCTAGGCGACAGAGAGAGACCCCATCTAAAAAAAAAAAAAAAAACACACTCTAGCATGGAAAGGCGTAACTGAGCCTCTTAGAGATCCCAAGTACAGTTTTAAGTTCTCTTAAAATGTCTTATAGTTCCTTCCTTCTATCCTTCTTTCCTTCCTTTGTAATTCTTTTACTTCTTTCAACAAATATTTATTGTTTGCCAAGTACATGCTAGGCCAACACTCTAGGTATAGTGGAAAGTTCAAGCAAGAGACTTGCATTTAAGAAACTTAAATTCTAGTGGGGGTAGATACGAAAATGACATACATACATAAATAAGATAAATTCAGATGAGGAATGCCATGAGGGAAATATGAGTGAAGTGTTTGTGAGGTATGGTTGTTACAGAGTAAGATCACAGTGGTGAGAGAAAAAAATCTCTAAAAAGGTAAGATTTGAGCTAAAGCATGATAACAAAGAATAAAGCAATTGAAGAATTAAGGAAATAGAGTTCCAGATTGAGAGAATAGAATTGCGGAGGCAAAGAGCTCCACAAGAGTTTACTGCAAGTACCAGAAGGAGGCTCCTATGCTAGGGACATGGAGGGCAGGGGACAGCGAGGTCTGAGAAGAGACTGGAAAATGGCACAGTGTCTTAAGATTCATAGGGAAGAGCTACAAGACTCAAAGGGAATCACTCTATTCTAAGGTAAAGGGATGTCTGAGATCTTAAAGTATGAGTTGACATGGTCTGATTATATTTTAAGGTTCAAGAGGCACTAAAGGCTGAAAATAAAGGAACTGTCAAAAGTAAGCCAGGAAAATGATGGTAGAAATTAGGAATACAATTTTAATATCACATAAGCTTAAATTCAACAAAATTCAACCATAACCTTTGAAATGATAAATGTAACAAACCACAAAGAAGATATAACATCATTAACATCACTGCACCAAAAATATAACCTCAAGATATGTAAAACATTAAAAAGTTATTTTGATAAATGAAAAATAATTAAAATTAGTGAATTAAGTATCAAATGCAAAAAGTTAGAGAATAAAAACATTAAATCTAAGCAGAATAAATTTAAAAGATAGTTAGAAATTAATGAATTATAAAACAGCCGATTACTTCAAACAATGAAATAGAGAAATAAATAGCTAGTCTATAAACAAGGGAAAAAAAGGAAAAAGTACAACTATATGAAATAAGACATTTAAATGAGAAAATAAGTATAGATAAAAAGGAAATTGAAAATATATATGTAATTAATTTTGAAAACTGGATGATTTCTTATGATAATATGAATTACCAAAACTATCCATAAAAGGAGAAATTTAAACAGACCAAATATCTGGATAAAACAAAGTTGTCAAAGACCCATAATCATCTTCACCACCCTCCCTTTTTGCCCCTTCGATGAGAGACTTGGATGATTTCAAGGACCAGTCTACAAAACCCTCAAGGAATAGATATCTCTAATGCTAATTAAACAGCTCCAGGTCATGGAAAAGAAAGCATTACATTTTCTTTTCCAATGAAGACACAGTACTTATATGAAAATCCCCCCAAATAGCAACTTTTTATATACTCTACAAACTAATGCCCTTAATACTTTGAGGGAGAATACATGGGCAACCACTCAATAGAAGACAAAGAAAAGGAATAAGGAGGAAGAGGAAAAGAGGAAGTAGGAACGTGAGAAGGGAACTCCAACAGTCGAATAAAAAGATTCCCTTCAAAAAAGCATGTCCTCTAGAGGTCTTCCTATATTATTAATATTAATAGAATATGACAAGGTATTGATCAACTCTGTAGCATCTATGGGTTTGATGTTTAGTGCATCTATGGGTTAGGTGTGTTATATCAACTACCTGCGGAAAAAAAATTTTCTTCTAAATTTAGTTCCAAATATGGTTCTATTCTCAAGCAATTATCTTATTTCTTTTTGAGATTTTGTGTGGTTGTTAATTACATAACTGACTGTGTTTCTCTATTGCTTTGTGGCTAGAAAATGTAAAACCAAAATTATGGCTTATTTTTAGCAAGTGTATCTATTTTTAACATCATCCTAAGCACTACTGTATGTTCACATTCTGTTTTTCTGGCTTCTCTGGCTTCTTTTTTCTTCAGGTAATCTAGCGTTTTGTGTTTTTGTATTCTGCCTTAAATCCTTTCTGTAAATGCATAACCTTTTCTGTGAATGTGTAATCCTATCTGTAGATAAATTAAGCCCCTAGCAACAACAACAGTTGTCAACCTTAGTATACAGAAGAACTAAGTGCACAAATAAAGCATCATAATTCATTTGGAAATGGGAAAGAATATTTCAAAAACAGTGCCTGGAATGACTAAATTACTTATTTTGCTGTTTTTTGCTCATTTTCCTAATGTAATGCAACCTCTCGGAAAAAAAATGAGAAAAACATAAAACATATTGGAAAAGATCAGTCTCTTCATATTTTATGTGCATTGTTTATGTGAAAATAAAATAAACCTTTTCCAGCACCTTGAGATGAGCTGTATCTTTGTTTTTTTCCACTTCCTTTCCTTATTCCATATTTTATATTGAATATACCACCAAGCATCAAGAATTTATTTTGGTATGTAGCATGAGAATACAGTTTAGAGATCGTTATCATACGAATAAAGAAAACACTGGCAGGAAACACTACACTATCTTCCTAGAAAATTTTTTGCAGATGATTACCTTGTTTATGTTTTGTCTACACTGATCATTTGCGGATATTATTGTTTATATTTTCATGCACATGATACAATATTTTAAAAGTACAAAGTAAAAACTAAATTCCTTCCTTACCCCTATCCCCAGAAGCAAGTACCTACTGCCATGAGTTTCTTCCTTCAAAGCTCTGCAAGTTCTCAGCAACATTGTCAGATTTATTTTATTTAGGTGTTCAGGCCACTTAGGATACTCTTCTCCTCCCATAATTGTATCTATAAATAAAAATTTTGAAATAATGTGTTACTTCTGTGGCACTTCTTTGTGGAGAGTAATAAAGTGTATGGCTCGTGAAGCCAGTGGAGGTAAAATCAGATCTGAATTCAAGTTAGTCCATAGATCCTGTCTTCAAATAGGGATACACCCTGCGAGAAAGGGAAGGATGTCAACAGGTTTCCGAAGGGTCAGCAGGTGGAACAGTTCTCCAACTTTCCTAGGTTCTACTTCCTAACATTGATGAAGCTGCGAACTCCACATGCTTGTTTTCCTTTCCCCCACTACCATTTCACAATCCGTTTTTCAAGAGAGGCACTATCATTACCTGCTTTTTAAATGAGGAAACTGACACATATCTCATAGAAATACAATGTAAAATTTATAAAGTGGGGATGAAAAATGCTATCTATAGATTTCAATAAATGAGCTAAAATATAAGAATGTGTTAACATTGTAATCATTATTATAGTGTTGTCATTATTACACGAGTTAATAAGTGTAAAATATATATAGGTTCTGCATATAATAAGTATATATAGGTATTGTTATTAATATTTGTATAAACAAAATATCTCAGGACTTATATCTATAAACATAAACCATGACTAATATTGATGTTGAACCCTGTCTCATTCTAACAATAAGTGATATCTATAAATACCTACATTAATTTGAAAAACCCAAATGTGGCACATATACATCATGGAATACTATGCAGCCATAAAAAATGATGAGTTCATGTACTTTGTAGGGACATGGATGAAGCTGGAAACCATAATTCTCAGCAAACTATCACAAGGACAAAAAACCAAACATCGCATGTTCTCACTCATAGGTGGGAACTGAAAAATAAGAACACTTGGACACAGGAAGGGGGACATCACACACAGGGGCCTGTTGTGGGATAGGGGGAGGGGGGAGGGATGGCATTAGGAGATATACCTAATGTAAATGATGAGTTAATGGGTACCACACACCAACGTGGCACATGTATATATATGTAACAAACCTGCACATTGTGCCCATGTACCCTAGAACTTGAAGTATAATAATAAAAAATAAAATAAAATAAAAATAAATGAATAAAAAGAAAAATCCATCTCATGGATGAATTTTTTATAAAATTTTACTTTTCATGTTTTGTAATGATCAGCTTATAATGTTGTTTAATGAAAATTATAATGACAATTCAATCCAGAAAAAAATATATAAAATAATATTTTGAGGCAGATGTCAAGAAATTTAGATTCCTTTTTGGTTTCTTGCACCTATCTTGAGATTTCAAATGTGCTCTCCCATTTTTCCGCTTGTTTATTATTGGAAACAATATTTGTTAGGGGCATTAAGCAGTAATTACTAATCAACATGACATTTTATGTTGTAACTAGGATGATCATAAACACAGATTTCTGCTAGTTGTCCTAGTGTAATTGTTAATAGAGCCTCTTTTATTCTTAAACGTCTATATATGGTCAGGCATAGTGGCTCACGCCTGTAATCCCAGCACTTTGGGAGGCCGAGGCAGGTGGATCATGAGGTCAGGAGTTTGAGACCAGCCTGACCAACATGGTGAAACCCCGTCTCTACTAAATATGCAAAAATTGGCCAGGCATGGTGGTGCTCGCCTGTAATCCCAGCTACTCAGGAGGCTGAGGCAGGAGAATCACTTGAACCTGGGCGGCAGAGGTTGCAATGAGCTGAGATTATGCCACTGCACTCCAGCCTGGGTGACAGAGCGAGACTCTGTCTCTCAAAAAAAAAAAAAAAAAAAAAAAAAGGTCTATATGTTAGGACAATAAATAATATAGTCACCTTTGTTTTAAATGAAAGCAAGTCACAGGTCATTTTCCAAAGAAGAGGAGCCAACAGGGAGAAGACAACTTTGTCTCCTTGATGGCCCCACAGATTAAATTCCAGCTTTGATTAGAAAGAACCTTTTTTTTTGGTATGCCTCTTTTTCTCTAATTTGCACCTTTCTTCCCCTTTCCTCATGGGTCATGTTCCTACCTTCTGATCTCATTTAGCTTTTTTGGAGATGTATATGTTTCATTAGTCTCATGAAAAAGTAGCTTTATTCATTAATTCTACCTACATAAATATATATATACCTCAGTGTGTGAGTACAATTTATACACATACACATATGTATAATTAATATCTTCCTTAGCCTTCTTAATTTTAGTATTTTTTTCCAATTTATCTTAATTTTCCTTTTCTCCCACTCTAGTCAGTTATATGAACATATCACATGCTACACAACCAGTTCAGGATGAGCATTTTCTCATAAACTTTTTCTGGTACCCAAACTGCTTCCTCTTACCATCCAAAAGTCCATCCTGGCCAGGCATGGTGGTTCATTCCTATAATCCCATGACTTTGGGAGCCTGAGGCAGTAGAATCACTTGAGTCCAGGAGTTTGAGACCAGTCTGGCAACATAGTGAGACCTCATTTGTACAAAAAATAAAAATATAATTACCCAGGCATGGTGACACACACCTGTGGTCCCAGCTATTTAATTGAGAGGCTGAGGTGGGAGGATTGCCTGAGCCCAGGAGGCTGAGGCTGCAGGGAGCTGAGATTGCACCACCCACTCCAGCCTGGGCAACAGAGCAAAACTGTCTCAACAAAAACAAAAACAAAACAAAACAAAAAAAACATGTAAGAAATGAAAGTCCACCCCAAGCTGAAGAAAGAGAAGCCTAGTTGGGCTCTAAATTTCTTGGGAGGAATCCCTAAATCCACGTTTCCTCTTTGCAAGGAGATGGGGCAGGGAGAGCTAATTCTACCCCACAGGGCAAAAAAGGATTAATGGGTAATAAACACATTGCTCAATGGTTCTTGTGAAGCTTGCCCTTTAAAAAGAACATCCTCAGGACAGGTGTTTTCAGTGGCAGTGGCTCACACTGTTAGCTTTGGCAGACAGGCCTGGGCTCCTTCCCCCTGGAGCCTCTATCTGCCTCTGTCACCAGCAGTGACTAGTCTTGGATGTCTCATGCACTTGGCACTTTCTCTTAATCACTGACCCTGATTGCAGATACCCAGCAGCTCTAGCAGTAACCCCCCTCACATCTGGCATCCACATCCATGCCTTGTCCAGGCTGTCAGTAATCATCCCCTTCAAGGCCAGGAAGTGGCTGGTCAACGAGGGGCACAGGGACTTGGTAGAAATGGCCGCCTGGATGGTGTGTACCTGATCCATCCCAGGCTGGCACCCCAGGAAAGTTCCTCAGTGGTTGGTGGAAGGTGATGTGGGGGTTAGGCTGGACACTTGCCCCTTCCTTTGCAGAAGCAGTGTGGTACTTTCCAAACTTCTCCTGTCCATAGTTCCCTGAGTCTGTGTCCTGAAGGATCTGGCTGTACTTGACTTCCTTCTTCCAACATCATGTTGATGAATTCACTGGACCACTGGATCTTCCAACACAGAACTTGTGTTCTTGGCTGGGGCAGCTTTGATGAGTGTCTTTCTGAGATCCAGCTCATCCTTTGCTCTCTGGATCAGCTTGGCCTTGGGCTTGGGGTAATATTTGTTGTCAGTCTGGGTATCCCTGTATTCAGGACCAGAGTTTCATCATCTCCCTCAACTTAGCCCAGAGGCACAGGACAGCACCACAAGCCCAGGCTAGGTCCCACCATCTTGCACAGCCTTCACCATGGAAACAGCTATCTGGGCTGGCCAAATTTTCCAGCTTCTTGAGTTGAAATTAATTGTATCCGAATTTTTCCTCTGAGTACTTCTTTGGCTATATCTCAGAGACTCTGCAAGTAACGCTCTTATTTTTATTGGTGCATAATTCATCTTTTAAGTTGTTTAAATTTTAATTTTGGTTTCTTGTTTGATACATTATCTATTTAGAGAAATGTTGTATGCTTTCACTTTCCTCGAATGGAGGGGTTTTCAATTGGGGATAGAGTGGCTATCTTTTCTACTTTGGTAGAAATTTATGGTCCAAGAATGTCAAAGCTTTTATGATTTCTACTTCACGGAATTTATGGAGAAATTCTTTGTTGCCTAGTACATGATCAATTTTTACTACCATGTAATGGTATTTTGAAAGACTGTCTATTTGATGTATAAGCAATACTAATTATGTTATATGTGTTTTCCATATCCTTAATTATTTGCTGAATGATTGAAAGGGACATGTCAGACAGCTTCATTTATAATTTTTTAGTTTTATTGACTGTCATGTATTTCCAGCAGACTTTGAAAGGTATATTCTTATACGATATCCACTGATATACAAAGTCACCTATTGTATCTTCTTGGTTGACAGTGCCTTTCATCAATATGAAATATCCATTTTTGCCAAATTTTGTATTGTTTTTGGCTTTGTTTTGCTTTTGCTGCAATATTTTAGAATGCAATATTAGCATGTAACATTGATCCTCCTGTTTTCATTGTATTCCTACTGGACTAGGATATCTTTGCCCAGCTCTCTTTCAGTCTTTCTTTCTTATTTCTTCTTAAGTATGTCTCTTGGAAGTGTCATATAGCTGGATTTTTGTTCTTGTGTTGTATTAAAAATACATTTATTTTTTAATTTGCCAGGAGAATGTAATCATTTTCCTGTATGGTGATCTATTTTATTGGTATTTATATTATAATATTTGAAGATTAAATATACTGCATAATAGAATATCTAAATATTAGTGGCTTAAACAAACAAATGGGAGATCTGTTAGCAAGAAAGAGAGAACAGGTATTGGACACACACTAGGAGCTCTGCTAGGGTCTGAATTTCCTATCTCACCAGAGAGGCAGAACTACATGGTGATTGTGAATTTCAGGAGATTTCGGTTCAAACACTCGTGCCTCCACTTCCTAGTATGTAATCTTGAGTGAGTTAATTTTTCTAAATTGGAATTCATTCACATAATATGAATATAAAGGAGGCTATAATAACACCCATTAGAGTGTTGCAAGGAGAATTCTATCATAATACATGTAAACCATTCAAGGCAGAGTAAGCACTGACCACTGGCTGATATTTACATTTCTACTTTTTTTTTATTACTTTAATTTATTTTTTGGCATCCTCTAATGTGGATAATTTAATTTTAATAGACTATTATAGAGATTATGTAAATCAAATACAGAACAAACTGTCTGCCCTATATTTCTCTGTGTATCTTTGTGTGTTTGTTATGTCTATATGCTCCTTTTGTATGAGAATAATTGCACGGGAGTTCTGGTAGCATTATACATCTAGCATGATTTCTTCTTAATATTCGCTTTAAAGTTTAAAATTACATTAAAACCTAATTTTATCAGTTTTATTATGTACCAGTTTTTCTTACATAACATACTATTTCTTTCTGAATGTTTCTTCTTTTTTTTTTTTTTAAAGAAGTGCCCATATTCATTTGCCATGGGGAAGTGTGGGTAGTATACTTTCTGAATCTTTGAGTGTCCAAAAAAGTTGTTTTCTTGCTCTTACAAGTAAACAACAATGTGGTTGAGTTTAGAATTCTTGGCTTGCAATCTATTTTTCCTAAAACTCTGTAAAAGCTGCTCCAGTGTTTTCTAGCACTTAGGGCCACATGCCAGGTACTAAGCTATTGTCTAGCAGCTCCCAATGTAGCCTCTCTCCTGTTTTGTGAGGCGGGGCCAGAACTCAGCAAGTGTGTCTCTTCTGTAAGCCTGCTCCTAGACTGCCAATAGGGAGTACAAGACGAGGCAGGAAGCCTAGAGGTCAGAAAAGGGAACCGTTTGTTGCTTCTGTGTTTCGTGTCTGTTCCTTTCAGTCCCACCTACTCAACAGATTTTTAGTCCAGTTGTTGTACTTGGTTCTTGTTTCCATTTTTTTTTCTTCCAACACTGCCACAAGCAGCTCACAGCGTCTCTGCAGAGGCACAATTACCATCCGTGCTGGACTCCTTCCTCTTAGGTCTTGAGGACTAAGCTCTGATTATTTTATCTTGCCCAAATTCCTATCTAAGGGATGTGGGGAGTCATGCCCTACAAACCATAAATTCTCATCAGATGGGTTTTATTTAACCCTATATATTGTGAGTTACTTTCCAATCTGAATGGCATAACATTATGCCAGAAGAAGAAAGTCAAAATATTTTACCCCAAAACATGTTTATTTGCCATATTTTGAAATGGCCCTGCAAAGCTGTCCTTTGTGGGGGAATATTTGCATCTGTAAAGAATCTCTATTAACATAGCTAGATCTTTTTCTTCCAGGCCTTCCCAATCCTGAAGAACTTAACTAAGAGTCCAGCACATTTTAAAGATCTGAATAGGAGACATTTGTCATCTATTGTCTCTGAGGGCAGCCATCATAAGACTTCAGAAGAACCTTGGTCTCCACAGTCTTTTACCTTAACCTGAACATTTCCTTTCTATCAATCCCAGGTCTCCAGACAAACTCAACCAATTGTCAACCAGAAAATGTTTAAATTTACCTATATCCTGGAAGCTCCCCACCACTGCTTTGAGTCCTGCCTTTCGGGACTAAAGCAATGTATTTCTTAAATGTATTTGATTGCTGTCTCATGCCTCCCTAAAATGTGTAAAACCAAGCTGCACTCTGACCACCTTGGGCACATGTTCTCAGGATCCCCTGAGGGCTGTGTCACGGGCCATGGTCACTCATATTTGGCTCAGAATAAATCTCGTCAAATATTTTACAGAATTTGACTCTTATCGTCGACAGTCTGAATCCCAACTCCAAAGAGCACTTCTTTTAAACTACTAAATTTTGAGAATTCCAACCTCTTTTTTATTGATCCCCCAGGCACCAGGGTGCAGAAGCTCACAGTTAGTTATGCCCGTGTTCCTCTTTTTGCCTTTCTGATCCTCCAATCCTGCTTAATAAATTTTTAAAATTCAATTCTCTTAAAATGACTGGTGTGACTTCTGCTTTCCCTTCCCCATCCTGACTGATACAGATTAGAAAGGAGAATTACAAAGTCAGTCTTACTCTCTTTAGTTTGCAGATAACCCGTGTTTTTATATTTTCCAGTATAGAAAGGTATAGCGTATCTTCAAAATCTGAAATTTCGCCATGATATGGCTGTGTGTGTGTCTTCTTTCAATGTTTCCTCCCTGACAAGTCTTGGTGGGCCTTTTCGATCTAGACTCAGGTTAGTTTTCAGTTCAGGGAATCATCTTTTGCTTTTTTATTTAGCTATTCTTTTTTTGGGAGGGGGGGCAGGGTAGAAGTGTTTGTCTTATCCTTTTAGAATGCCCATTATAGTTGTTCCCCTTGCATTTAACCTCCCTGCCATTTTTTTTTTTTTTTTTTTTTTTTTTGATGGAGTATCACTCTGCTGTCATCCAGGCTGGAGTGCAGTGGTGCAATCTCGGCTCTCTGCAACCTCCGCCTCCCGGGTTCAATCAATTCTCCTGTCTCAGCCTTCTGAGTAGCTGGGACTACAGGCACACGCCACCACACTTGGCTATTTGTTTTTTTTTTTTTTTTTTTTTTTTGTATTTTTAGTAGAGACGGGGTTTCACCATTTGGTCAGGCTTCTCTTGAACCCCTGACCTCAGGGGATCCTCCTGCCTCGGCCTCCCAAATTGCTGGGATTACAGGCATTAGTCACCGCGCTCAGCCCTTGCACTTTTAATTATAATTTTTATCTCAGGTTTTTGCTTGGTGGTTTTGGAGAATTCCTTTATTCTAGTTCACTTTCATCAGTATCCATTCTGCTATTCAGTACCTCTATTGAGACATTAATTTTGTCAATCACATTCCCTCCTGCCCTAAGACTTCTCTCACTTTCTTATCATTCCTTCTGATTGTAGGCTGCATTTATTTTATCAGTATAATATCCTCTCAAATCTCACTAGAAACTCTAATTGTAACTTTAAAATGTTGAATCGTAACAGATTCTGTGTTAACTCTTTCATGAAAGTCATTCCATATACTTTCTTTGCCTGATCCTCCTGTTTTCCTATACTTCTCATAAAACAGGCACTTATCCATGGTATGTTAATATGCCCAAGGTTTAGAGTACTCCTGGTGCCCCTTTTAAACTGCATTGGATTTTGTTTCTTATCTGAAGACCCCCCACAACTATCCTCTAACTAAACAGGGTTTTTTAGATCCCATTGTGAAAATCAAAGTCCCAGGTTTCTATGTGTTTTCTCATAAAGATAAGCTTGGGGAATAAGGCTGGGGCCAGCAACTCTACAAACAAGGCTCTGTCTGGATGAGGTCTCCACTCTTTCAGTTAATTTTTCTTTGACTTCTTTCTGATGTGCTTCCTAGAAAAAGAGCTGTTGCCACTAGCCAAGAGGTTCCTCCTCTGAGAGTGCTCAGCCTCAGGGTGTCTCCTCTCGGCCACTATTTGGCTGGGTGGCCCCATCTCCAATCCATGGCCTCCATGGCTCAGGTAAAGGGCTTTCTACCTGTCTCTGAACAGCCAGCTCTTCCAGATTTTGCTCCTCCAACCCAATGAAAAATGTACAGCTCTTCTCAGAATTATCTTTCATTCCTACCCGACTCACTGAACAGTGTCAGTCAGAGCCCTGGCATCAGAAAGTAGTCATCTTGCGAGTTGGTAAGAATGACTGACAACAGTATAGGTTTGAAAAAGGAAAGTGTTATTGGAAGGAAAGAAAACTGCAGTAGAGTTCAGCAACGTGCTTCAGCAAAACAGGACTGAGTGTGCACCAATGTGCTTCAACAAAACAGGACTGAGTGTGCAGCAAGGTGCTTCAGCAAAACAGGACTGAGTATGTTGAGATGGATTTTTCCTTAGGGGTGTTTCTGGACCTTAAAGCAGGAGCTTAAGGGAAATTTGAACCATATTAGCCACATGGGTCATCATAAATGATTACATTTGTAGACATTGTGGTGCCTTGATGTCAACAAGGGTTGCGCAATGAGTTTCTACATGCATGCAATCCAGAGATGTATAGAAATTCTAGTTACTTATAAATTTGGGGGAAAGAAACATAGAACCAGATGCCTGCTTTAGATAATAGGAAAGTCTGATTAGTTGTAAATTCCTCAGTTAAGGAGTTTTGAATTTGGATGGACTGCTTGATGGGCACCAGGTGATCTTTCCTCTCGTTAGTGTCCACAAATATGTCAGCTCCCAGTGCCTTCTTTTGGTTTTAATATACATTTTGCTGTTGGTTTCCTATGATTTCTGGGTAATAATCTTTGGGTTTGTGGTATTCAATTCTTTGTTTCTATCTTTTTTTTCTTTTTAAATGTACTTACATGTTTTTGTTCATTTCCATGGGTTTGGGGGGTCGTAAACGTAAGTCATATATGCCATCATCTTTCCAGAAATCTGTCAATATTTGATTTTTACTTGAACCTTTTATGGGATTTCATAAGAGAAAAAATGTACATAATCATATGTAAAGAAAAGCAAAAGGATTTCCTTAAAATTATTAATAATTATCAATATGCTGCTATTAAATGTATATATGTGTGTATATATACACACACATATATATATATCCACTCCCAACAACTTTTCTGAGCTTCAGACCACAGTTGCAACTGAATATCTGCATGAAACCGTCAAACTTAGTACTATCTTCATCAACACTTAACCTAGATTTTTTAAATGGAACTTACAGGGCCAAGTGCCGTGGCCCACACCTGTAATCCCAGCACTTGGGAGGTCAAGGCGGGCAGATCGCTTGAGGCCAGGAGTTTAGGACCAGGCTGTCCAACATGGTGAAATCCCGTCTCTACTAAAAATACAAAAATTAGCCAGGTATGGTGGCGAGTGCCTGTAATCCCAGCTACTCCGGAGACTGAGGCAGGAGAATTGCTTGAAACCGGAAGGCGGAGGTTGCAGTGAGCCGAGATTGCGCCACTGCACTGCAGCCTGGGCAAAAGAGCGAAACTCCGTCTCAAAAAAAAAAAAAGGAACTTACGATAAGAGCTGAGACCCCAACACTACCACTTACAAAGCTCTTGAAAGAAAACCAGTTGAAGCTCCTAGCCTCTTACCCAATCACTTGTAAACTAGGGTCAATTTGAAATAGAAGAGCGTTTTTGGAAGGAGCTCTGCTGTTGAAGAAATGTGAGGGTACTTTCCTCTCATCTCAAACGTAGGACAGGAAGCTGAATAGGGACCACTCAGAAATCTCAGTTTGCCTTCCTTGGAACTTTGGGAGCACAGAGGACAGGTCTGTGGCTACTTTGTGGCTCATTGTTGGCTAGCTGCTTTGTGTCAGACGAGTTGCCACCCAGGACATAATCTGTCCCTTCCAGTGTTTGTTGGAACAAAGAAACCTTAAGAGTTTCCATGTGCCAGACGTGAATCACATGGGAGAGACTTCTATAACCAGCTGAATGGGGAATCTGGGAGGATAATAGTTCCAGCAGAAAATAGGAGGGTGAGAAGTAGTGAGAGAAGAGTGGCCGTGAGAGAACAGGCTTCACCGAAATCAAGGGAACCACAAATGGGATGCTTAGCCATTAAATATCAAAAAGATTGTCTTTCCTCTTCCCCTTCCCCTTGCATTTTCCCCCTTTATTTTGCTTTGTTTTATTTTTAAAGAATTTCACTTCTAACATATCAGATGATTTGCATATTAATTATCTTCATTTGTCATCCAGGCTGTGATGTCAATGTGGGGGCAGGGATCTTTGTGTATATTGATCACTGATGAACAGAAGAGTACTTGGGTCACAAGAGGAGCTAGAGAAATGTTTGTGGAATTTGAACATGAATTCAGTTGGAATCTCCAAAGAACAATGGGACCACCCATGAAAGTAAACATTAAAGACCTTTCATGCCCAGAGAGCCGCAGGGTGTGAGCATCATGATCTAACACCAGTCAGAGAAGCAAGTTCCTTCTCTGATCTCCCCTTTCTGATCCCTCCCCACATGGAGCTACAATTCTGGAGAGGTCAGAGGTGGCCTAGTCAGCAGAATCTAGGAATAAAAACCTAGAAATGGTTAATAGAGATGAAACTGAGTCCTTTCACAATATACGTAGCCCACCCAAGGAATATCTGAGCTAAAATAAAGAGAAGATTTAATCCTAAATGAAATCCAGAGTTTCATTATTAGAATTACACTGGACTGAACATGTTCAAAAGCTAGATGGTTGGAAACTAGAAATAACTGGAGGAATGTTAAATTACCTAAAATTAACCTCAAATATCATGAAAGCTGCTAAAGATTTTATCCAAACACCCCCAGGGCTTTTAATGGACAGTTTCCAATTGCATTCCCCGAGATACCCCTATTTTACAGAGGCACTGGCATGGTAAAAAAATCACCTTCTTCTCACTTGTAGCATTTTCCCTACTGTGAAAATTCTGGCTATCCTTTAGGGAACACATGTCTGGAATTTTTTCTATAATATAACCAACAATTCAAATCCAGGGTCTATTTCCAATAACCCCTTCTTTTCTAGCATGTGATAAATTGCATAAAGCCTATTAAGCACTTAATAGATGTTTGATGAGTGAATAAGTGATCACAGGAAAGGACCTCTTGAGATCAAAGATTAAAAGCCTCTAGAAGCAGCAGGAAGGACAAACTGTGTATTCTGAAGTGTGCGCAAGTTAAAATTAGATAAGAAAAATGGGTACATATTCATTTTTATAATACTCAGAAAAGGTCCAAGCAAGTTGGACCTTGAATGGATAAACAGATGAGTGAATGAATGAATACTAACATAAGTGAATATGTGAATAAATGGCTACACGTACACAGGCATGGTAAAAAGAGAAAACACACTTTTGTCGATTTATTTAATGCAAATGAAGTGGATTTAGACATTTGTCCCTGTTTTTCATTTTCAGGTGATCCTTGTCTTTGTACTAAGCATTGGGTCTCTTATAATCTATTTCATCAATTCTGCTGAGTGAGTACAATGTCCAGTCATGCTTGTCTGCTATATCAGTACATTGCTCGGCTAATTTGGAATTTTCTCCTCAGGAATAATGCTTAATATACTTTCACACACACATGCACGCACACACACAAACTCATAAAAAGTGATATGTTTGGCTTCTCCCAGTAAGCACTAAGCCCAGCTCTGCAAAATATACAAGAGTTTCCTTGTATCCTGCCACTTTCCACTGCTAGGGGTCAGGGTGGTCTGCAACCCCCACCCGAGATTTACTCTGGAGTCTCTGGGACACCAGCCTTCAGCTTTCTTTCCCTCACTTAGGCCACTCATGAAGGTTTTATATGTCTTTGGTTTCCTTAGATTTGGAGCAGAAACGCTGTCGTAGTTTCAGGGTTTCTCATAGGTTTCAAGCAACTTCGGATGGTATTGAGAAAGGAAAATGCCAGCCCTCACCTGTGACAAAGAAGCAAATTGTTGCCTGCTGTCCTCTGAAAGCATCCCCTCCTTATTTTTCAGGGTTAGGGCAGCTATTTTGGACAAAGCCCAATCTAATCTGAATTCCATGTCAATCACTTGGGAATTATATTGGATTTCTAGCTAAAATGGAATTGGGATTGCAGGGCTGCAGAAAGCCAAGCAACTTTAGAGAACCTAGGGAAACTGGTTGTCTTTGCATTGTGAATTCCTAAGAGATCTTTTAGGAGATTTTCTTTGAAATTGGTTCAAATCAATCCATTTGACCTAGAGTATCTCTGTATCAGAAGAGAATTAATTCAAAATATACTGACTAGATAGATGATCTTGCAAACCAAGAAGAGCCCCATCATCTCTCTGGCTCTGAATCCCCATTGTTAAAATGGAAATAGAACCAATACATCCTACAAAACAAATTATGGGTAATTTTCCTCTTATTTCCAGTGCCATTGGCAGTCCACTGGTTTTGTTCATGCATTCCTCTACTCCCAAGAGAAAAGTTAATTTCCTTGAGATCTTAAGTGTCTGGATTCATGGTGAATAAAGAAAAATTTTCCTATTCTTTCCCTTTAGTTGGTCTTATATAGACACCACTTTAAAAATGTTTATCTTCACAAACTGTCCTTCTTTCTTTTCCAGCCCTGTTGGAAGCTGTTCATCATACGAAGACAAAACCATTCCTATTGATTTGGTTTTCAATGCTTTCTTTAGTTTCTATTTTGGATTGAGGGTAAGTACCTATTGAAAGTGGGAGTAAATATCCAAACACCACAGGCACAACATACAGAGAACTAACTGTGTCTCAGTCCTACAATCTGCCCGAGTTTTCAACTCTAAAGATAGCTAATCTGTGCCCTAACTTGTTAAATATATACTGATCCCTAAAAACTCTCTCTCCTGCACGTGAAACCCTAAACCAGGTTAAAAGTTCCAACACAACATGAAAGTAATTCTTTTGTTAAATGCCATCATCGTGTTCCCATGGCCTCCTTACTGGCTTCCCATCTTTACTAATAATGACAAGCGAGCAGAACTTGTAGCAAGTCTCTGGAGATGTCCTTAGCTCCACTGGTGGCATGCCTGCAATACAACTGTGGAAAATAACTTTGTATCTTTGTTTCATTTTGTTACACTCATTTATTAAATATTTCTCTCACTTTAGAGGTATTTATTAAGACCTGTTCTAGATCTAGATTTCAATCTCTTCATTTCTTGTTTGTGGGAGACTAATGTGTGTATATAAAATATACACATATATGTATGTATATATAGGCATGCTATATATAAAAACATCTTATTTTTTTTAGACATGGTCTTGCTTTGTCACCTAGGCTGCAGTACAGTGAAGCGTTCTTGGCTCACTGCAACCTCTACCTCCCAGGTTCCAGTGGTTCTCCTGCTTCGGCCTCCTGGGTAGCTGGGATTACAGGCAGCTGCAACCACGTCCAGCTAATCTTTATATTTTTGGTAGAGATGGGGTTTCGCCATATTGATCAGGCTGGTCTCAAACTCCTGACCTCAAGCTATCTGCCTGCCTTGGCCTCCCAAAGCATCCACCTAGCATATAAATATATGTGTCTGTGTATATGTAAAATAGAAGGAGATTAAGGCTTCAGCTGATAAGTAAAATGCAGCTGAATAATGCTATCTAGTGTTCACTTAAAAATTCTTGAGGGTAACAGAATTTGTGTTATTCTGTTTCTATTTCATAGTTTGTGGCAGCTGATGACAAGATCAAGTTCTGGCTGGAGATGAATTCAATCGTAGACATCTTTACCATCCCACCAGCCTTTATTTCTTATTATTTGAAGAGCAATTGGCTAGGTAAGTGTGCTCTGGGAACGGGTAGCAATATCTATGAATAAAATAAAAACTCAACATTCATTTGTAAGTATCTGTTTTTCATTTGTTCTTAATGCCTGACTGTCATTTTAAAAACCTCTCACCTTAATAGTATGGTTTTGTCATACACTTGCAGAAACCTTTTGACTTTAACACTTAGCAATGCAGCAGGCACACAGTAGGTGTTCAATAGTTGTTGATAGAATTGACTGCATTTGTAATGTGAGAGGCAAGACTCCAACATCTCATTCCCCTGGTAGCACCTTTATGCTGGGATCCCACAGGAGCTGGGGGAGATGAAAAACCTCCCTTTGTCTTTAAAAGCTAATCATCATCTCCATATGTGCTATGGCATTTTAGAGAATTATTTAATTAGTTGTTTTGTCTTTAAGGTGAATGTGTTGACAGTGCATGGACATTATGTAGCTTTTATCAGTTTCGTGTAATTTTATATTATGATTTATTATCTATAAAATAAATATGAATTCCATTCCTTGCTAATGTTATTATCATACCACCTAAAGTAAAACATCATACAAACATTGTGAAGCATATCATAGAGATTGTATAGTCAGGAGTTTAAGTAGTTAAGGGAAATTTTGCTCTCCGTTCTAAAGAAGAGTTAAATAGAGTAAAATGAATAGTCCCCATAATATGTGAGGCATGCTTCTACATGCTTGATATGGATGCTACAACTCTGTGAGGTTGGTACTATTATAATAGTACCATTTTACGTTTTACATTCCCATCTTACAGATAAGGAACTAGAGAAGGCGAGGGGATTGCCTTAGGTTACAACAGCGTCAGGGCTAGTATTTGAACTACAGCTTATGCTGTTAAGCCTATAACATGAGAATAGATTTGGAACATGTCTAGAAGAAAAAGAATGTAAGCGATTCCAATGCTGTTATAATGTAGGCTCCCTCTGGAGTGACCCTCTGATTTTGGCAGCTTTCTCCTTTCCATTGGTTTGTAGGTTTAAGGTTCCTAAGAGCCTTGCGCCTGCTAGAACTCCCTCAAATCTTGCAAATTCTACGAGCCATCAAGACCAGGTAAATAGCCCTGACCGAAGTACTGCTTACTTATTAGTTTGGATTAGAAAATGAATGTATTAACTGGACCCTAAACTCAATGCATTTCTTATCAGAATTTCAGTGCAAAGATCATGAAATCTCTCAGCTGCCAAAATATTATTTGTTCACATTCTCCCATTATATTACATCTTACACTAGCTGAAAACTTTGCAATCATTTTAAAGAGCTGGTTTAGTCTTTGTTTTGTAAAGCTATGGTGTATAAGTTTATTTAGGTTTTAATTCTAAGTCCCTCCACCAAAAAAAAAAAAAAAGTCAAAACAATTCAGAGGCATTGGTTCTATATATTTGCTTTAGTAACTCATGTCTCTCCTGGCTAGGTAAAAAAAAAGAAACACTTCTTCAGGCATTGGAATGTAAGACAATTCCTCAAAGCATACATTACCCAGTAGCAGCAAGCAGTGAACTATTGCTTGCAGAAATATAGCCACCTAAGTATTTCCAGACAGTAAGAACACAATCCAAACTAGCTTTGAGCAGCAATACTTGTAAAATTTTGAGCAGTTTGGTCTGTTACCCACTCAAAATCTCCATGCCTTGACAGTCAAACTAGAAGCATCAAATATTAGAGGCCAGGTGGATTTCACTGCTACGTGTTTATGAATTATGGAGAAGCTGGAGGAGGAAAGGCTGGTCCTGTGTGACGGGTGGTCCTGCCTGAAAACCAGAGAGATCTCAGCTAAGCTCTAGGGCTCTCCTTAGGTGACAAGGGCCCCTCTGATCTTTCTTCACTTAAAGACCTTGTTATCAGTTCAGCAGTCTGTGTGACTTTATATTTTTGTGTTCTGTTCAGAATTTTATTTTGCAAATCTGCTCCCTGGATTTCTACCCCTTGGATTCCTAGCATAATGCATTGTATATTATCGTGTTGGACAATATAACAATCTCTGTGATCTACATGTAGATATTTTAAAAAGTGATATGAGGCTAGTGGATATCGCAGCAAAACTCAAACTTTCCAAACAAGTATATGTGACTGGGCGAGTTTCAGAGCTGTTTCTCAACCTCTAATGTGTATATGAATCAAGCAGAGAATCTTGTACCAATGCAGATTGGAAGATCGGGGCAGGGACTGGGATGCTGCATTTCGAATATGTTCTCAGGTAACGCCGTTCCTTCTGGTCCATGAGCCACACTTTGTGTAGCAACATCTTAGAGGATGAGGTGTTTATGTTGTTCTGGAATCTGTTAGACCCAACACCTCTTTGTCTCTCTTCCTCTAGTAACTCAGTGAAGTTTTCCAAACTGCTGTCAATAATTCTCAGTACCTGGTTCACAGCTGCGGGATTCATTCACCTGGTAAGCATCTCATCACAGTCCCTAGTGGTGTCTGTTGTTACCAGCATCCATTTTTTGAAAAATGGAAGGGAACCTGCTGAGCCCCTGTCTCCATCACTGTAAGCCAGTTGGAGGTGTGTCTTTCTACTTCCCATTTTCAGGTTTTCTTTACCCTCATATTCTCACAAATATGCGTCTCCTACAATCAAGGTGTCTCTGTTCCCTCTTCCAACTTTCAAAACCTACTCTTAAGGAAAGACCTAGTAAGCTCCAAAGGTATCAGCAATAGGTAAAATGTATCACTATATCTTATAAGGGTTCTAGCATTAAAAAAAAAAATAAAAAGTGAAGGAAATGAAGCCAGTTACAGGATTTCAGACTTATAAATGCTGGAGACTTATGAGGGAGGATTTACTGTTGCAAAGGGGAGTTTGGGGGCTTTCTTGATCCTCCTGAAATCAATCTGTATACCTAGCTGCCTCCTTTGCCTGTAGGAAAGTCTGGTTCTTATCTCACATAATGAGAAATCTAGGAAATGGATCTCAGCTATAGGAAAGGAACTCCTGGACTTTACTTCTTGAGGACAGTTGAAGAGCAGTCATTAGCAAATACAGAAATTGATGGGAGATGTTAAAAGCCCGCAAAAGCCTTTGAGATAAACAAAACAGAATGCATAACAGGTCTTTTTGATCTGAGTCCTTCTCTCAAAATTAATATAAAACAATAACAATTTAAAAATGCATTAAAAAGTTACCATTGTTCAATTCAACAAGAAAAATGTCAAATGCAAACAAGGATATGAACCTTCAAGAAATCTGAAGCTCTCTACATCCTCCGCAGCACTCAGGAAGGAGAGAGATTTTCCTGAAGTGTCACAGCAGTAAAGGCTGATTCCTAGATTTAGAGAATTGAACCTTAGAGTCCTGGGCCCACCAGGGGATAAGCAGACATTAGTGTCCCTGTAGAAACCTCGTGGCCACCACAGGATGCTAAAGGAAAAGTCATTAGGACTTTTTTTTCTTTTTCCTTTAATAGCTGTTTCAATGAGAGGCTCGAAGGCTTAATGTGGCCTACAAGCATATTATTATATTTGACCTAATTATGTTTTCACTTTTTGTTTGCTATTTTTTGTCACTCGCTGACTTTTATGAAGAGCTCACATAAAAATCAGAATTTCTGAATTCTTTGGGAAAATACAAGGTTCTAATAATCTCACTCTCCCAAGGCCACCAACAGCCATAGCTGAAGAATAGCTTCGGATCACGAGGTCGAGAGATCAAGACCATCCTGGCCAACATGGTGAAATCCTGTCTCTACTAAAAATACAAAAATTAGCCAGACGTGGTGGCATGCGTCTGTAGTTCCAGCTACTTGGGAGGCTGAGGCAGGAGAATCGCTTGAACTCGGGAGGCACAGGTTGCAGTGAGCTGAGATTGCACCACTGCACTCCAGCCTGGTGACAGAGCAAGACTCCATCTCAAAAAAAAAAAAAAAAAAAAAAATAGCTTCTCCCTATAGCTTCTCCCTATGTACAGCAGGTGCTCTTGGGTTTAACACAGTCTCTGCCAGGCCTACTTGAAATCATTATAGTCTTGCTCCACTCCTCTAAGGATGTGAGCATGTTTCCCTGCTGGACATCTGGTCTCCCAGGAAAGGAGACCTCCAGCAAGGAAGTAAGCACAGAAAAAATGGGAAGCAATCAGATGGCGTGTGAATTAGACAGTGCCACTTTGAGCCATACCAGTTTCTAGAACATTAAAAACCTAGAAAAGCTATATCCCAGAGCAAAGAAAATAGCAGATTTTATTGAGGGGATATTTGCAATGACAAGCCAAAATAAAAGCTATGGTTGCCCTAACTCACCATCTTCCCATTCTCACACTATCCTTCAGCTAAATAATGATATCATTCAAAGATGAGTATTAACTATGGCACCTGTGCCTAAATTCTGCTAAAAATAACAAGAAGGTGTGTTGGAAAGCAGAGAAACATTAGCGTAATAGAAGTTACAAAATGAAACAGTTATGAGAGCAACAATTAAGATAATTTGCCCAAGGGAACAAAGGAAAAGTTAAGAAAAAATGTCCTCTATATTTAAAAAATAAAAATAAGATTTTAGAAAAACTGGAAATGATCCTTCATAGAATATTTATACGGTTTTAACCAAGGGATTGTTAAACAATAGAAGTAATTGAAAGTGGGCCAAAAGATATCAGAGAAAAATAAGAAGAAGTGTATTACAGAGCTAAAAACCACATTAGAGGGAACCAAAATGTAACAAATTTGACAAAATCACATTCAGAAACATGGTGGACAGGACTGGAGCAAAAATCTTGACATGGAAAATAACAAAGATACTCAAATGGTTGTAAAGAAGAAACATGAAAGGACAATATTGATTCAACCTACTGTAAATATCATTAGGGTATTACAGAAAATAGTACAATAAATGGTACCAGAAAGATGTTTTAAAACAAGGTGTTGAACCTGTAGATTAAAGGATAGACTGTATTCCATGAAAGATAATTCTAAATTATTAATTCTAATCATATATTGGAGCAGTTACGAACATCCTGGGATAAAAAAAGATAATCCAAGCAGAACAAAACAGGGTCTATACAGGGGGGAACCAATGAGACTAGCTTCAAGTTTCTTGACAACATTGGTCAATACCAGAAGATGATACAGCAGTGTCCATAAAGTTTGCATAAAAGAAAGTGTAACCTGTCCTGTCATTTTAAGCATGCAAGGGGAAATGCACCAGTGAGCTTCTTTTGAATCTGTATTAATAGCTTAATGATAAAATTCAGCCACATAGGAGATTAATGTAAAAAGAATTCAAGAATGGGGAAGCCATGGTAAGAAGTAGTGGTAGTGGCTGGGCACGGTGGCTCACGCTTTTAATCTCAGCACTTTGGGAGGCCAGGGGAGGCGCATCATTGGAGGTCAGGGGTTCGAGACCAGCCTGGCCAACATGGCGAAACCTCGTCTCTACTAAAAATAGAAAAATTAGTCAGGCATGATGGCAGGTGCCTATAAACCCAGCTACTTGGGAGGCTGAGCCAGGTGCATCACTGGAGGGCAGGAGTTCGAGACCAGCCTGGCTAATGAAACCTCATCTCTACTAAAAATATAAAAAAATTAGCTGGGCATGGTGGCATGCACCTGTAATCCCAGCTACTCTAGAGGCTGAGGCAGGAGAATCACTTGAATCCGAGAGGCAGAGGTTGCAGTGAGCTGAGATCATGTCACTGCACTCCAGCCTGGGTGACAGAGTGAGAATCCATCTCAAAAAACAAACAACAAAAAAACTCTGATATTTTGGTCAGGCCCCTTGGCTCATGCCTGTAATCCCAGCACTTTGGTAGGCCAAGGAGGGGCGGATCTCCCGAGGTTGGGAGTTCGAGACCAGCCTAGCTGACATGGGGAAAACCTGTCTCTACTAAAAATAGAAAAATTAGTCAGGTGTGGTGGCAGGCACCTGCAATCCCAGCTACTCAGGAGGCTGAGGCAAGAGAATTGCTTGAGCCCAGGAGGTGGAGGTTGCAGTGGGCCGAGATCATACCACTGTACTCCAGCCTGAGTGACAGAGCAAGACTCCTCTCAAAAAAAAAAAAAAAAAAAAAAGTAGTGGTAATGATTACTGAATGGATAAAAAATAGAGCTAAGACATAACCAAGGTAATTATCACTACAGACTAGAATGTAGATGCACAAATAAAAGTAATATAGCTAATATAAATGTTGATGGACAGGTAAGGGGAGAAGATAGAGTGTCCTCATATTTTTCTTCTTAGTGTATCTTATCTAAAGTTGAAACAAAGTTTAAAATAATAAGAATTCAGTTTTGAAATATGGAGTTAAAATAGATAATGATTCAGTCTGTTAACATTAGTCCATAATACTTTACCTTAACTATATTTCCCACCTTGGACTGATGGGTCAATGCTAACATGGTTAAGAGGAAGAACAGTGTGAATAAGTGGACCCATAGAAGGCTGCCATCTCCCTTCCTCCATAAACTAAAGAGATACTGAGAAAGTGGAAAGGGATTTGAAACACCAAATTATTACTCATAAGGGCAGTGAGTTAAATTTTAAAGCATTCTTTAAAAAATTATAAAGGATATCTCCAGTTTAAAATAAATTTAGTTTTACTTTGTACATGTTGTGCAGGGATAATATTGAATCCCTGTACTACAACATTGTAAAAGACACTATGGGATTTTAGCTTAAAGGGAACTCTGCCAGTAAATATGAATGATTTAAATCTGTGTGACTTAAATTTGGTTTTCTTGTAATGTATGTCTTGGAAAACAGTGAAGACTCCAGAAGTCAGTGACTTTGCAACAGTATCCACTATCAGCCATAAGACTTAAGAACAGACATATAATCCCATTCTTACTTTGGAGTGGAGTATTATAGGGGTCCACACTCTTAACCTATTCATTAAATTTAACAAAGGATCAGCACTTGGCACATCACTTTTAAAAAGGGAACAAATATCTGAGCAAACTGCATGGTTTCTAATTTCCATCCTAGTTCTTAAAAACAAAACAAAAAGCCCACTTCCCCCAGTCAGACATCTCTAAGATTTTATCATCTTTTGTGCTAAATAGAAATGGAAAACAATTAGAAAATATGTGAGCTGAGGAGAAAAAAAGGTCTAAAAGAAAAAACAAAGAAATAAATATTTTATTATAAACTATACATGTATAAATGTATGTTATATATAATATATTGTTACGCAATATTTTACATATATTTATAAAAAATTTATATACGATATAAATGTCTAAGTTACTTCATTTATCTAATATTAAAAATCTGATAAATCTAGTTTTCTTGAAAGGTGAAGACTCAAAGAAAAAATCAGAGGAAAATATTTTTAAAGGTTTTTTTTTTAAAAAAATCACTGAAAAGACCATTGTGCAAAGAGGGAAATAACTTGGAAAATTGGTTTGTTTTTCCGTAGACGCTAGCATTCTATGTGCTTAAGCTCACTGAAATGAAGTGCTCATTTAAGTGCTTCTTTCCTTAATGATAATCCTAATCTGGTTAGAAAGTGAGAATATGTCGTAATTGCTCAGTCTGAGAGCCTTTGGAGTCCCCTGGCTCCAGGATGCAATGCTTGCGCCCACTTGAAAAGAGAGCCCAGAGGCATCTGTCCCCTGTGGAGGTTTTCAAATGCTGTGCTGCAGCTACAAGCCCCCTCAGATTTCGGCAATGATCACGATTAAGGAAACCAAGACTTTACACTCACTACCCATGATTTACAAACTCTTCCATTTATGTAAACGCTTCATAGCAACCTGAAAGCCATTTGGTATTTCATTTGGATTGAATGAAGTGCAATTAATCTAATGTTTTGCCTATTCTTTAAAAATCTTCTCTTGGATTCTATTCAGATGTTTCCTGAGTCTTCTCTCTTTGGACAGGTGGAAAATTCTGGTGATCCCTGGCTCAAAGGTAGAAATTCACAGAATATATCATATTTTGAGTCAATTTACCTGGTCATGGCAACAACGTCAACCGTTGGATTTGGAGATGTGGTAGCCAAGACATCCTTAGGACGGACCTTCATCATGTTCTTCACACTGGGGAGTTTGGTGAAGAATATTTTTAATATATTTTGAATATAGCTACATAAACCAGAAAATATTTGGTTAATGGTAATCAATGAAACAATATAGGTTTAAGAGTGAATGTTGCATGACTTGGGGCACATGTCAAGGGCAAATGAAAACATGCACAGATCCCATGTTTTCCAAACTGCATCCCCTGGAGCTCAGGATAAAATTGCTTGGTTTCCAGGGATGAAGGATAGTAGGCAAAGGAAGCAGACTTTCCTTATTAAGCTCTACATTGATTTGAGAAAACCTATCTTCCTTCACAGTTTGCCCATCAAATTAAAGTCTTTCTTCTAAAGAGGAAGGATATTTGAGATTTGATCTGAAGAAAATTCCATTCCTCCCAGCTCAAATGAGTAACCTTTCACTAAAACAGCATTTAACTTTAGAGATATGAACATCTGTGCCTGGCTTACGAGTGTAGCAAAGGCAAAAGCCTTCTTTTCTTTTAGTGACTTTCATTTCAATTCCTTAAAAACCACAACAGAGTTCTCCACTCCACTTTTTTGATATCTACCCATCCACGGTCTCACATCCCTTTTTTTCAGTCATTGTCTCTTAACCCTCCTCTGTCCCATATGCTTTCATTTTTCCAAGCCCCAAATAGAATAAAGTCAGAGTGAGACGGGAAGTTAGAAGCGATAAAAAGAGGGCCAGGCACAGTTGCTCAGGCCTGTAATCCCAGCATTTTGCGAGGCCAAGGCAGGCGGATTACCTGAGGTCAGGAGTTCGAGACCAGCCTGGCCAACATGGAGGCATTCCATCTCTACTAAAAATATAAAAATCAGTCAGGCATGGTGGCAGGCACCTGTAGTCCCAGCCACTTGGGAGGCTGAGGCAGGAGAATCCCTTGAACCTGGGAGGCGGAGGTTGCACCCCAGCCCGGGAGACAGACAGAGACTCTGTCTCAAAAACAAAAACCAAAACAAAAGTGATGAAAGGATAAGACATGTGGGGAAGTCACCTTGCTGCTGTCCTTTGCTTTCATCATTTTGAATACAGAAAAGCCTTATATTAAATTTTAACAAAATTCAAAGGCTGAAATAAGGAAGAAAAACGAGGTCCCTTTAACATGCTATCATGTGCTCTTAGATGACAGAAAGTTTTATGTACCCTCCTTTTCCTTTCTAATCTTGAAATTTTTGGAGTATCCATCAAAATAATGAGAACTAAGGTTTTATTTTGCTGATCAATTTTAGATATTATTTGCGAACTATATACCTGAAATGGTGGAACTGTTTGCTAACAAGAGGAAATACACCAGTTCCTATGAAGCACTCAAAGGAAAGAAGTAAGTAGTGTTTTAAGTATAATTTCTACAGTTTAAGAAATTCTATTAGCCATATATCTTGTTCTAGACATCTATTGTCTGGCTTAGCTGTAGAACCCAAGGTGAATATATCAGCAACATCCTGTATTCACTAAAAAGGACTGTGCTAAACTAAATACCATAAGAAAATGATATTTGCTACTTGACCCAAACCGCTACATAGATGCTCATAAGAAAACGAAATCAACTAAAATGACAGATAATGTTGTAATTCACTGTCAATAAATATTACTGATTATGGCACTATTTGTACATTCCTTTTCACTAACTTCTCCTATAGCCATTACCAATTGTCTTACTCATTTTCCTTGTATGGGTAACTTATGGCTAACTTTACATAATGGATCAGATTAAAGCCATGATTCCAATTTAAAATAAATAATTTAATTCAGTTGTCTTAGCCAAAGCTCCCCTAAACCATCGGGGGCTCACTTATGGATGAGGATTTGCCAGCATGAGAAGTTTCTACCCTGTCTTCTATAGCGCCTCCTAGATGACTGATTTTTTTTCCATGCCACAGCCATGTGTTCCCAGGAGGAAAATGGAGTGGAGTTGTTTTTATATTATTTCTTCTTGGATTCATGTTACCTTAGCTTCCATTAGGTTTTTTTTCCCGTCTAAGACAAAAAGAATGAAATGGAGATCTTAAATTCGATGTGATCCTTTTAAAAACTTAATCCCTGTCTGCTGTAATGAAAGAGGCATAATGGAGATAGGCTCCCTGAAAGCAGTCTCTTAATACAGTTGGATGAAAACTTTAATTGACCTGGGACTATGAAGAGGAAAGGAAAAATATGATGAAATGAACAAAAGATAAATAATGAGAAGCAGTGAATTTAACTAGATAAGCCAAAATCTGGCCTCATTTGTCTCAGGAAAGGCCTATGGGGCACATACTAAATCAGTCAATAGGTCTGGGAACTTTAATGTTAACTTAGGCTAAAATTATGTTTTCAGTTTTCTTCAATGGCTAGTAGGAGGAAAATAGCTCCTTTAAATGCATTAAACCTAAGAAAATTTTTCATGACAAAAACTATATGCATAGAGTTCTGCACCTGTCTTCAATGTCCGTCCACTGGGCTCATGTTTTTGTAACTACTAGATATTCGTAAATGTGGAAGATAAGCTGAAACAATCTGGAATGTGGTGCTTTCTCAGCCATGATATTTGGGTGAGAAATGGAAAAATTGATGAACTTTTCTGCTCCTCAAGAAAAAAACAAACAACAACAACAACAACAACAACAAAAACCCTCTATCAGACAACTAGGAATTAAGTGAAAAAATGAAGTAAAAAATCTATTATAAGTTATAAATAAATGTGAAAAATCTAGCAATAGTAATAGTTGCTCTTGTATTCTTAAAAAGCTGGGTGCAATTTAAATGTTTGGCTTCATATTCTACTTGAGATGAGATAGAAGACTGTGGATATCTGATGCTTCTTTTGTATTAGAAATGCAGTCCTTAGCGTTTCAATGTTTAAAATCTGGGTGATGCAGGCCAGGCACAGTGGCTCATGCCTGTAATCCCAGCATTTTGGGAGGCTGAGGTGGGCGGATCACCTGAGGTCGGGAGTTCAAGACCAGCCTGACCAACATGGAGAAATCCCATCTACTAAAAAAATACAAAATTAGCTGGGCGTGGTGGCGCATGCCTGTAATCCCAGCTACTTGGGGGGCTGAGGCAGGAGAATCATTTAAACCCAGGAGGCAGATGTTGCAGTGAGCCGAGATCACACCATTGCACTCCAGCCTGGGCAGCAAGAGCAAAACTCCATCTCAAAAAAAAAAAAAACCAAAAAAATATCTGGGTGATGCAAATACCATATTTATTGAAAACTAAGTTTAAGCTAATTATTCATTTCTAAATGCTGACAGGAAGGTGCTTATGTGCCTCGGATGATCCACCTCACCTGTTTTTGCTGCCTAGGTTTATTGTGGTCTGTGGAAACATCACTGTGGACAGTGTGACCGCTTTCCTGAGGAATTTCCTCCGCGACAAGTCAGGAGAGATCAACACTGAAATTGTTTTCCTGGGAGAGTAAGTGTATCTGTATGGCTCATGGGTTCTAAATTAATACTTAAAATACATGTGAATATTTTTAATGCAAGAAAATTACCTTCATAATATTTATAGAAAAAGTAGGTATTGATCATAAACAAAACAAAAAAGAAAAGAAATCTTTGACCAAGCTAATCTCTGCAAATATTTTGGAATATATCTTGTCAGATGTTTTTCTGCATAGGTACTAATATGATTTAAGTGATTATTATTTGGCATTTAGGTTACTCTACACGTTATTATCATACATGACTATAATCTTATGCAAAAGCCTGGTGCACTTTATAATTATTATTCTGTTAATTCTCAGAATTAGAAATGTGAAGTTCAAATCAATACAGAAATGATTGTTCTTGATGCTGTTGTTGTTCTGTGCAGTCTGTCTTTCCACTAGCAGAGCCTAAGTCAAATATTTGGCAAGCACTAGGAAATACATATTTAGTACAGAAGGATTTTAAGTATAGCTTAGGTATACAAAATGATTTCTTATATTTTAATTTTGTAATTTTCAATTTGGTAAGATTGACTAATTTTCTATGTTTTGACTGTTGGCTTTTCTCTTTGAAATTTCTCTTTCTTTCATCCTCTCCTATTAAGTGGATTACCTGTTGCTTTATTGACTTTTCTACTTAATATATGTTGTTACTAGCCATTTCCTGTTATATGTTATACATGTTTTTCTTCCAACTTCACCTTTTAATTTTTTTCGTGCTTTTATTTTCATACAGAAGTGTTTGATTTGCATGCACTCCAGTCAGCTCATTCTTTTAGTGTTTAAGATCCATGGAATTGCTTTTGCCTGATGTGTAGAGAATTAACTTCTTTATTTTTCTCAAATGATTCATCGGTTACCCAAATATCATTCACTAAATAAGTCAGCCAGATTTTGAAATGACATTTTGATCTTACGTAGGATTGTATATAGCATCGCCTCCATCTTCTGGCACTGTGTAGTTGGGCACTCTACTTTTGCATTATGACATGTTCAATTCACCATAAATTTGGGCCCTCATGTATGGAATAACCGATAGCAGTTTGAAGCACTCTATGATGTTACTGACAGCCAAGAATTCCGTTTAAGTAGCATCAGTGTGTCCATCTTTCTAGCAATCTGTGCACTATTTAAATCTTTTGTTAGAAAACAGTAAAAACAAAGAGTACTAAAACTAGGGATTAAAAGCTAATTATTATAATCCAATTGAGACAGAGAGGAAATCAATAGATGTGTGACGTGTTTTACCACTGTTGCACTTTTATGAACTAACATGCGTTGTTGTATGTACTTGCCAAGATAATGAACAAATTTTTTTTAATGGTGAAAAATGTGGAAAGTATCTATCTAAAATTTTGTTACTTTCATCTATACTCCGATACCTGCAAAAATTTACATCTTCTCTTAGACATTCTCTGTGGCTTCATATTTACACAACTAATTGCCTCCTGGATATTTTTAACCTAGTGTTATGAAGGCCCCTCAAGCTCAACATTCTCAAAAGTGAACTCATGATCTTGTGTTCCCCTTCTCAACTCAAAGGCAAACAAACAAAAATCAAAGAAGGAAAGCAAACAACATTTTCTATCCTAGTAAATGAGACCTCATTAATATACTTCCTTAAAACAGAAAACTGAGTATTATCTCTGATACTCCTGTCCCCCTCAATCCTTATATACATTTTCATCAATACCATTAATTTTGTCCCATATGTAAATCCTAATTCTGTTTCTACCATTTCTTCTCCACTATCACAACTCTATTCATAGTTAAATCTTGTCTTCCCAAAATTTCTCTCAAGGCCACTTTATTTGTTTGTTCTTTGTGCTCCAAAGCTCTTCTTCTCCCTTTATGTGACCAATTTATTCCCATCCTTCCCACTCAGAGAGACAGTCCCTGTCCATTCTATCTAAATTGGTGTCCTCTAATTTCCTTCTATCTCATTACTCTATTTTATTTCCTTTAAAGCAATTATCACAATCTATAATTGTGGTAGAGTTTCCTTTAACACAGCTGTTAACATTTCTTTCTTTTGCTATATACTCCTGCCCCTTCTCCCATTTAAATGTGAATTCTCTTTCTTCTCCCTTTGAATCTGGGCTGACCTGTGGCTTAATTTGATAAATAGAACACAGAAGATGTGACACTTTGCTACTTCAGGCCTAGCGTTTAGGAGGATTGACAGTTCCAGCTTCCACTTAGAGCCCTGAGTCATCATGTAAAAAGCCATACTACCTTGCTGGAGAGAAGGCCCAGTCAGCTGTCAGCTACTCTAGTCACATAGCTGAAGCAACAGTCATGTGTATAGCCACTTTGGACATTCCAGCTCCCTGTGAAGCTCCTGGATGAATGTACCTACGTGGATGCCCCTAGTCAACAATACATGGAACGGAAGAACAACCTGGCTGAGACCAGCCAACCTACAATAATATATCATGTAATAATATAATATACATCATGAACATAGTATATTATTGTTGCTTAAGGTCTATAATTTCTAGGATGGTTTGTTATGCAGAAATAGATAATTGATACAACAAGTGGTACTAGAAGTGGGGTGCTAGCATACCAAGAGCCAAAATGTGGCCTTTTCCTTGGAACTGGTGGAGACAGAGGCCAGAAGAGTTGCATGGAGACTCAGTAAAGGCTGGAAGAGCAGTGAGGAAATTGCTGTAGGGTGATGGAGGAAGAACAGCCCATGCATGGTTTTATGGCAGAATTTTAGTAACACTGTCACCAGCAATAATATGGAAGACAGGAAATGTACCTAATGAAATTGTGAAGCTAAGAAGATTTCCCAAAAGAAAGTCATTTACTCTAGTTTAATCATGCATGCTAAGGTATTATAAGAAAATTCAGAAAAAAAAAAAGAAATTCTTTAGTTTTCGAGCAGAACTTAGAAGCAATACAGAAGGCCAAGAACAATCTCTCCAGATGGTCAAAAAAAGGAAGAATGACCTCAGAGAGAAAAAAAAATCAAATTTAGGGTGCAATCTATAACATTTGACTTCAAAGTCAAAATTGAATCAAGGATGCAACTGTAAGATCATTTGTTAAGACCTCAGAAAGATTTAAGGTGGTGACTAACAGAGGCTCTCAGTCAGGCAAAGGGGCTGCAAAGAAGCTTACAGACGTTCTTCTTGGAAGCCTGACATTGTCAAAGTGGAGAGAGTTCTGTCTGCAAGGAATCATGGATCTGACTTTTAAAGCATGACATGAACCTGAATTAGGTTTATAGAAAATACTCAACAGAATTCTGCTTCAAACAGAATTTTTCTGATAGCAGCCCTACCAACTTGAAGTAAAAGGGAAAGAAAGAGTTGAAAATGAAAAAAAGAAATGCTTCTGAGCCCAATTTAGCACACACAAGAATCAGGCAGAGAAAGCTACTGAAGTATAAACATAGACCTTTTGTTAAAGAAAGGGAAGCATGATAACTCAGGATCAGAGGACAGAGAAAAGAATTACGGACAGTAGATTAACTCGTGAGCACAGAACTGGGCCATAATTGAGAAACATTCTCTACCCCTAATAACACATGCTCAGATTTCAGAATTTCTGTAGACCCGTGATTTCTCAGTGCCCTCCGTTACAACCCCCACCACTTTTGATGGGGCTTGCCTGTTGCAATTTTCCTATCCCTGTTGGTGTCATCATGGTGAGTTGGCTGTTGGAGTTGGGGTATTCACTTCTCCATTCAGTTCACAGGTGTTCACATCAGGACTAGATGTATTTAGGAGCCACCATCCAGGTCTAGGCCTAATTTAGATGACAAGATCCAGGACTTTGAGCTGATTCTATAAAGAGATGAGACTTTGGGAGGAAATGTGAGAGTATTTTGTACAAGGGAGGGATGTGGATTCTTGTGGCCAGGATGCAGACTGTGGTAGTTTAATGATGGCTAATAGCAATTCCTCTTTATACATACAGATGGTCCCTGGTTTATGATGCTTTGACTTAAAACAATTTTTTTTTACTTTATGATGGTGCAAAAGCCATATGCCTTCAGTAGAAACCATATTTTGTATACTCACTTTCAGTGTAGTATTCAGTAAATAATATGAGATACTCAACACTTTATTATAAATAGGCTTTGTGTTAGATATTTGACCAAATGTAGGCTAATGTGAGTGTTCTGAGCATCTTTGAGGTAGGCCAGGCTGAGCAATGATGTTTGACAGGTTAGCTGTATTCAAAGCATTTTCAACTTACCACGTTTTCAACTTGTGATGGGTTTATAGGATGTAGCCCCATCATAAGTTCAGGAGTGTCTGTATTCTGCTCCTCCTACCAAAAGTGGAGTCCATTTTCCCTTCTATTGAATCTGGGCTAGCTTTTTGACTCATTTTAACCAAGAAGATATCAACAAGTGACAGTATGCCAGTTATGCTAGCCCTTAAGACTCCTGACAGCATCTGCTTTAGTATCTTGGAGCCTTGAAATATAACTATAAAAAATAAATACACACACATCTATGTATGTATATATGTATCAAACATATATACATACATATATATACATATGTATGTATGTATGTTGGAGAATAAGGCCCATCCCACTGCCAGTCTTTCCAGCTAGCTCAGTCGAGGCAGCACACATGTAAATGATGCCATCTTGGATGTTCTAGACCACTAAAGCTCTCAGCCAAAGTCAGTCCTATAAAGGACTCTAACAAAACCACAGGGAACAGAAGTATCACCCAGCTGAGCCCAGTCAAAACAAGGAATACAAAAAATAACTTGTTATTTAAGCTACAAGGTTCTTGTAAGATTCTATACAAAAATACATAAATGATACAGTATTACCATTTTCTTTCTTTGGTTACTTGTTTATTGCTTGAACAAAGCAGTATCTAACATATTACTCTATGAAATGTTATGAAAATAACTTATATTTCCATAAGTCCGACTGCTTAGTTGCATGCAAGAAAAACTATGACTAAATTAAGCAGAAAAGAATACACAAATAGATATTACACAGCTCTTAAAACCACCAAAAGCCAGATAACTAGGCTTAGAGACTACACAGCAAGGAGCAGTGATAATGTGATACCTCTTTCCTTGAGTAATTTGTTTTATGAGTGGGCGCATAAAGGTCAACTTCCTTGTCATTCTTTATGCTGACTGCATGTGTCTTATACATTTTGTATATGTACTATTTTTTACAATAAAATTTAAAAGGTGAGAACTTTCTAGGTTTGACAGAAGAAATCAGTTCTCAGATGAGAAGGTACAATAAATCATGTATACTTCCATGTACTTGAAATGTGAAAATCAAAACATAGGGATAAAGAGAGGCATGCATGTGAGTGTTGTCATAACAGAGGGGGCAGCTAATTCAGCAATTGTTAGGGGATGGGGCAGATCAGAGTACACATTCAGAAGAAAGTACCATTCAAGAAAGTATTAGATTGGTGCAAAAGTAATTGTGGTTTTGCCATTAAAAGTAATGCCAAACAGTACATGACCGTAAGTTACACATCAAAAGTAAAATACTTACCATGAAGTATTTATCTCTCCTTCCCTTTCCCCAGTCCTACTGCTCAGAGACAACTGCTTTCAGTTCTTTCAGACTTAATATTTCTTCAAATTTTAAGTCTAAATTTTACCACTTTTTGATTCCTCAGTTATAGATGGTATTTGTTAACCATCAGATTTGCAAATGAGAATTGTTCAACACTCTGCATCACTTCTATTGTTTCGGTATTATGATCTTAAATCTGTAGTTACACAATTAGTGTTTATATCATTGCGGCAAATAAATATTGTTCATTGCAGATTCAAGTAAAAGTGTATAAGGATAACAGTATATTTCCTCAAAATTTTATTTTCAATCCTCAGTGATTGTTTCATTTTATGTTTATCATATATATTATATCATATAGTATATATAATAGAGGTACCATATGAATGCCAATAAATATTTTCCAATTTCTCCAATATGTAATAATACAATAGGAACAAAAGTTGAGTGAGAAATTTCTAAGAGTTGCAAATGGGTCATTGGACTATAGAAAAAATATGCCAGAATGTTTATTCACGTCTAAAATAGCAAGGAAATAATTAATCTCCTTGTTCGAACCTTTTTTTTTTTTTTTTTTTTTTGAGAAGGAGTTTTGCTCTTATTGCCCAGGCTGTAGTGCAATGGTGCGATCTCAGTTCACTGCAACCTCCGCCTCCCAGATTCAAGTGATTCTCCTGCCTCAGCCTCCCAAGTAGCTGGGATTACAGGCGTGCACCACCACACCCAACTAATTTTGTATTTTTAGTACAGATAGAATATCACCATGTTGGCCGGGCTGGTCTTGAACTCCTGACCTCAGGTGATCCACCCGCCTCTACCTCCCAAAGTACTGGGATTGCAAGCGTGAGCCACCACACCCGGCCCCTGTTTAAGCCTTTTTTATACCAAAATATAATTCAAAAAATCACTTAGAATTAAAGTGATTATAAAGTGAACATCCATATAACTACCACTCAAGTCAAGAAATAAAGTAGTGCCTCCTTATCTGCAGTTTTCCTTATCACAATTTCAGTTATATATGGTCAGTCGTGATCTAAAACTTAGTGAGTACAGTACAATATGGTATTTTGAAAGAGAGACTGCTTACACATACATTTTATTACAGCATATTGTTATAATTATTCTATTTCATTGTTTTTATTGTTAATGCCTTATTGTACCAATTTATAAATTAAATGTTATTATAGGTATGTATATATAGGAAAAATGGTACTGTATATACAGGGTTTGGTACTATCTGTGGTTTCAGGCATCCCTTGGGGGTCTTGGAATGTATCCCCTTCGGATAAGGATGGATTACTATATTCCATAGCTAGCACACCAACACAACCCTTTGCGGTTGAAGCTCCATCTTTAGTTCCTAGAAATAACTACAGTTCGGACATTATATCTTATTATTTTTTATCTTATCTTCTATGTTTATTTAGAATATTATTTGCCTTTTCCTGTTTTTTTAAATGTGTATAAATGGAATATAAATTTATTTACCTCAATGTTATGTTTGTTAGATTTATCCATATTGCAACTGGAAATAGTTGTATAATACTTATTTTTATTGCTGTGTAGACAATATTCTATGAATACACCAGAATTTGTCTTAATTCATTCAGCCATTGGTGGCATTTCTCCCCTATACTTTGGCTATTATAAAGAATGGTGCTGTGCAAATTTTTGTATATGTATCTTGGTACCCAAAAATATAATTGTAAGGTAATAAAGTTTAAATATTTTTCTTAGGTAGAACTGTCAGTTGTCCGAAATGATATGAACAATCTGCACCTTACCAGTAGCCCTGAGAGTTCCTGGTGCCCTACATCCTACTAACACTGGAAATGTAACTCAACAAACTAACACTTAGAAACAGCAGTCTTTTTAATCGTAGCCATTCTTGTGGGTAGTACTTTATTAAGATAGTGGTACTTCTTGTGGTTTTAATTAACATTTTTCTCATTACTAGTGAGGCCAAGCATCTTTTCAGATCCATAAGCCACCTGGACTCCATCATATTAAATGATGATCCATTTGTCTTGACCATTTTTATGGTGAATCGTTAGACCTTTTTTATTTGCATAAGGTGATATGTGATTCGAGCCTTTGTCAGGTACATGCAGGATTAAGCTTATTTCATGTTATAAAATCTACCAACTTTAAGTTTTATGACAAATTTCATTAAATTTACCCTAACATTTAACCTTTTGTTCTATTTATCTCTTCTTGCACCTCTGCTCTTCCTTCCTATTGTTATGATTTTCTTCATGCCAAAAAGTAGAAAAATTTTGGTGTAAGTTTAAGGAGTAAAAGTGCAGTTTTGTTACATGGAAACATGGTGCAGTGGAGAAGTCTAGGCTTTTAGTGTAACTGTCTCCTGAATAATGTACATTGTACCCAACCCCTAAAACTTTTAAATTTTCCTTAAATGCAGAACTACCAGTGACTAACTCTGTTGGATGTTGTTTGTTTTTTTAAGTGTAAAGATGTCTTTTTTTTTTTTTCATTGAAGGACAATTTCACTGATACAGAGTTACAAGCTGGCAGTTTATTTACTTAAGAACCATGAAATTTTATTCCACTTACTTCTGACTTCTGTTGTTGCTATTAAGAAGTCTGTTGAATTACCTTGTTGAAAGAGCTATCTTTTTCAAAGGTCATACATTTTACTTAATATGGTTGTATGTTATAATTTTCCTATGATGTGTATAGGTTTGAATTTCTATTAATTTACCACAGTTAGGATGCATAAATCTCCCTGAGTCTCTGGATTGGTGTCTTTGATCATTTCTGGAGGATTCTCAGTTATTATAATTATTTCTTCAAATGTTGCTTGTCACCTTTTTGTTTCTCCTTTTCTTCCGGGATTCTAATTACAGGTTAACTCTGCTAGCCTTTTTATTTTTTATTGTTCCAGTTATATGTCCTGAGTTTTTTTATTTTTTATTATTTATTTTATTTTATTTTATTTTTTGAGACAGGGTCTTGCTCTGTCACCCAGGCTGGAGTGCACTGGCATGATCTTGGCTCACTGCAACCTCTGCCTCCCGGGTTCAAGTGATTCTCCTGCCTCAGCCTCCCAAGTAGCTGGAATTATAAGTGCCCACCACCACGCCTGGCTAATTTTTGTATTGTTAGTAGAGATGGGGTTTCACCATGTTGGCCAGGCTGGTCTCCAACTCCTGACCTCAAGTAATCTGCCCACCTTGGCCTCCCAAAGTGCTGGGATTACAGGTGTGAGCCACTGCGCTAGGCCGTATGAACTGAATTTCTTACCCTCTCTTTTGAATTTCTCTCTTCCCTTTTTATATCTCTGTGTTGCATTCTGGATAATTTGTTTTGACCTAGATTCCAGAACCTTAGCTCTTTTTATGTGTTTAATCTACTTATAAACCCATCCATTAAGTTTTCAATTTCAGTTATTATATTATTCAGTTCTAGAATTTACATTTGATTCTTTTTTTAAAAAAAAGTAACTTTTATTTTCATTTCAGGGGTACCTGTTCAGGTTTGTTATATAGGTAAACTTGTGTCATGAGGGTTTGTTGTACAGATGATTTCATCACCCAGGTATTAACCCCAGTACCCATTAGTTATTTTTGATTCTTTATCAAACTGTTCTGTTTTTATTTTTATTTTTTGCATTTTTACCTTACCTTTTGTGTATTTCAACAAAATAAGCATAAGTATACTGTAGCTAGTTTTCAATAACTGAATGCCTCACGTCTTTGATTTTACTGGCTGTGGCTTCTGCTAGATGTTACATACACTGTCTTGTTTTCTTTCTTTCTTGTGTGTGTGCCTATTGTCTTACATTATGCACTGATTCCTGTTTTGCACAACTATACATGGAAACACTGTTAACTTAGACAGATGATGTTATCTTCTTCCAGAGAGTGTATTTCTTTACTTCTTTGAAACACAACAGGGCACTTCTGCCTCAGGACCATCTAATCCAAGCTCAATGCTTGAAACTCTCTGTACTTCCCAGGTGACAAACTCAGGATGACAGCCCAATTATAAGCTAGTTTATTCAATTTTACCCTTCTTCTTTGCTTCTATGCTTTTGTTATGCCAGTTTATATTTTGGAAAAGATATCAAACCCTTCATTTTGTATGTCAGGGGAACTGCACTTTTTTGTCCTTTGACTTGTGTGACCACGAAATGTTATCTCGGTTTGGTAGCTGCTGCTTCTGAATTGTAAAATGCGTTCAGGGGAAGAAAATTGGACTCAACTCATGAGTTATTGATTTCTCTCAGGTTTTGGCCTGATAACTCTTCATTGTCTGCTTATATCACTGATGACTTCTTAGGAGACATGTTTAATATTTCATCCAGCCTTTTTTATATATCCTCAGGAGGGAGTTGGCTGAAGTTGCCTAATTTATTATTCTTGAAAGTAGAAGCTCTCAGCTCTGTTAATATTGTATGTATGCAAACATAAACAGAGCTCTCACTTTTCCACATATGCTGATGGTCATGTATCACATACTGAATCCAAAGTGTTCTCAGGAAAAGGGGGAGGTTTCACTCATAAGGACTGATAATTTCAGAGTATTTGAAAATATTGTAATTGATAGTGGGCCTGATAATAAAGGTGTGTTGAGCCCATTGTACCATTGTAGAGACTTGGCTTTAAGGAAGGTAATTTTCTCTGTGTCAGTTCTGATTGTTGGAGTACTTTGAGTAGAGGGATGACATGATTCTTCATCAATTGTGAGAATTGCAAATTTCTTCTTCAGGTTTGTAATTTGTCTTTTTACTGAATATTACATGTTTTTGATACTTAAAAGTTTTTAATATTATCACAAAGATTGAATATTTTCTATTATATTAAATCACTTCTTGTTTTTTATTTAGAAAATCTTTCCCTATCCCAGTGTTTAAAACATGTTGAACTACATTTCCTACTAAGATTTAGTTTTCTTCTTTGAGTGTTAGAAAATCAGGATGAGATTTATTTTAATTCTTAGTCATAACATTCATAATTGGTTTACACATAAGCACATTTTGGTTATTTATGTTACTAGTTCTTTTTAATAATGTTGTAAGCACCAATGCATGAACTCACCACCAAGGTCAAATTTAGGACAATAATCTATATCTAACTGTATAATCCTCCCCATATTTCAACCTATGGTCAATTTTTTAAATATCACTACCATTCTTTCTTTCTCCTATGTTTTATTACCTCTATATTCACATCTAAAATGTGCATATTACTTTAGACATGTTTAACTTTATAGAAGGAATATCATACCAATGTAATCTTTGGGGCTTTATTCAGTTTATATTATGTTAGTAAGATGCTTTCATATTTTTGAATGTTGCTGTAGTTAATTGGTTGTTCTTGTTAGTGATATTCATTTCCCTCAGTTCCACTCTTCTTTTGGTGTGATTAGTGTTATTTCTATATTTTGCTATTGGAAATAGTTTTGTTGTTAACATGCTTGTATATGGCTCCTGGTGGACACATGAAATAGTGTTTCTGTGTGCATGTTTGTGTGCATTTGTGCTTGTACGTGTGTGTGCTTAATAGTGTCAAGAATGTGAATGTTCATTTTTAGGCCATTAATCATTTTTTCCAAGTCATTGCACCATTTGCAAGCCTATCAGGAATGTGTAAGAGACTTCACACATATATATACATACACATTCTTTCCAACAACTGGTATGGTTATATGTTTTAAGCTTTGCAATGAAATCAATGTAAAATGGAACCTTCTTGTGGTTTTGATTTCTATGCCCTTTAGCTCTACAGATGTGGACCTTCACCATGTTTACTAGGCACACATCTTTTCTCTTTCCGTGACATACTCATCCATGTGTTTTGCCTATTTATTTTTTTACTTAACTATTTTGTGTGATTTTTGTTATTTAATTTTAGGAATGTGTAATATATTATTTGCAATAATTCTTCATCAGTTGTGGGAACTGCAATTTCTTCTTTCAGTTTATAATTTGTCTTATTGCCAAATATTATATATCTTCTGATGCTTAAAAGTTTTTAATGTTATTATAGTCAAATATTGAATATTTTCTATTATATTAAAGCACTTATTGTTTTTTGTTTAGAAACTTTTTCCCTATTCCACTGTTTAAAATATGTTGAACTACATTTCCTACCAATAATTTTAAATTTTTTTTGTCATTTATGTCTCTAATTCATTTAGAATTTTTTGTAGAGTAACGATGAAGTTTATAGAGTGGCAATTTGTATAATTTTCTATTACTGCATTAATACTACAGTCTTTTAATTACTAAATCTTTATAACTAATTCTATCTATCCCTAGAGCGAGTCTTTTTACCTTTTATTTATTTTTTTATAGTTGACAAGCTTTACTTGGCCCTTTATATTTTATATAAATTTTAAAATTATTTTATCATGTATATTATTTTATTATGAAAAACTGCAGAAATTTAATGCGAATCTAATTGAAACTTTAGATGCAGCATTGACTGCTTTATGCTACAAACTCTTTCCAACTTTTACTATACTGGGTTTATTCATTTATTTAGTTCTCCTTTAGTACCCCTGAATAATGTGGTATAATTTCCCAGGTAGAGAGCTTACTAACTTTTGTTTCTAGGTACTTGGTATTTTCTGATATTAGTAAAAGTAATATCTTCCAGTAGGGTTTACTAGTTGTTTGTTCTTAGTACAGGAAAAACACAATTAAATTTTGTATATTAGTCTTATATCTAACGACATAAATTTTATTTTTTTCTGTAGTAATATTAGGGGTTTCCATATAAATAATTATATTTATATTATTTATATTTGTGTAATTATACTTATAATTATTTACATTAAAACAATTTATCTTTATTTTATCTTTGTAATAAAATAAAATAAATCTTTATTAATCCAGATTTGTAAATCTTTATAAATAAAATAAATATTTATAATAAAACATAAATTGTACACATAAGGATTAGAAAGAAGGAAATAAACTATTTGTCTGAAATAGTATAATTATTGCTGAGACATCAAATATAATGTTGAAAAAGAGCAGTGATGATATCTTTTCTTTACTTCTCATTTTTAAAAGCACCTTTAATATTTTTTCATTAAAGATATCTTTTTTATTTTAAAGATATTTGTTGGGTTAAAAATATTATCTTGTATTTCTAATATACTATGAGTTGTATTTCTTAACTCTGAAGAAATATTTCTATCAATTTGTCTCTGCGTCTGAGGTGATTATATAAGTGTTGTTTTTTAATTTGTTAATGTGAATCTCACGGGTATTTTCGGTAATGTGATTATTTTGTCTTTTTTAGTATTGGTTAGGAAGTATTTCCTATTTTTAATGTCTTTAAAAGGCTTTGTAGAAAAATGAGATTATGTGTTGCTTTAAAGTATGGTAGAAGTTAAACGTGAAACCATGTAGAACTAGTGGTTTCCTACATTTTATTTGAGGGGGGTGTGTGTGTGTTTGGGTGTGTAGGTTTGTGTTTGTGTGTGTGTGTGTGTGTTGTGTTTTGAGAGATTTTTTTCCTTTTTTAAATTTATTTATTATTATTATACTTTAAGTTTTAGGGTACATGTGCACAATGTGCAGGTTAGTTGCATATGTATACGTGTGCCATGCTGGTGCGCTGCACCCACTAACTCGTCATCTAGCATTAGGTATATCTCCCAGTGCTATCCCTCCCCACTCCCCCCACCCCACAACAGTCCCCAGAGTGTGATGTTCCCCTTCCTGTGTCCATGTGTTCTCATTGTTCAATTCCCACCTATGAGTGAGAATATGCAGTATTTGGTTTTTTGTTCTTGCGATAGTTTACTGAGAATGATGATTTCCAATTTCATCCATGTCCCTACAAGGGACATGAACTCATCATTTTTTATGGCTGCATAGTATTCCATGGTGTATATGTGCCACATTTTCTTAATCCAGTCTGTCATTGTTGGACATTTGGGTTGGTTCCAAGTCTTTGCTATTGTGAATAATGCCGCAATAAACATACGTGTGCATGTGTCTTTATAGCAGCATGATTTATACTCCTTTGGGTATATACCCAGTAATGGGATGGCTGGGTCAAGTGGTATTTCTAGTTCTAGATCCCTGAGGAATCGCCACACTGACTTCCACAATGGTTGAACTAGTTTACAGTCCCACCAACAGTGTAAAAGTGTTCCTATTTCTCCACATCCTCTCCAGCACCTGTTGTTTCCTGACTTTTTAATGATTGCCATTCTAACTGGTGTGAAATGGTATCTCATTGTGGTTTGGATTTGCATTTCTCTGATGGCCAGTGATGGTGAGCATTTTTTCATGTGTTTTTTGGCTGCATAAATGTCTTCTTTTGAGAAGTGTCTGTTCATGTCCTTTGCCCACTTTTTGATGGGGTTGTTTGTTTTTTTCTTGTAAATTTGTTTGAGTTCATTGTAGATTCTGGATATTAGCCCTTTGTCAGATGAGTAGGTTGCGAAAATTTTCTCCCATTTTGTAGGTTGCCTGTTCACTCTGATGGTAGTTTCTTTTGCTGTGCAGAAGCTCTTTAGTTTAATTAGATCCCATTTGTCAATTTTGTCTTTTGTTGCCATTGCTTTTGGTGTTTTAGACATGAAGTCCTTGCCCATGCCTGTGTCCTGAATGGTAATGCCTAGGTTTTCTTCTAGGGTTTTTATGGTTTTAGGTCTAACGTTTAAGTCTTTAATCCATCTTGAATTGATTTTTTGTATAATGTGTGAGGAAGGGATCCAGTTTCAGCTTTCTACATATTGCTAGCCAGTTTTCCCAGCACCATTTATTAAATAGGGAATCCTTTTTCCATTGCTTGTTTTTCTCAGGTTTGTCAAAGATCAGATAGTTGCAGATATGCAGCGTTATTTCTGAGGGCTCTGTTCTGTTCCATTGATCTATATCTCTGTTTTGGTACCAGTACCATGCTGTTTTGGTTACTGTAGCCTTGTAGTATAGTTTGAAGTCAGGTAGTGTGATGCCTCCAGCTTTGTTCTTTTGGCTCATGATTGACTTCGTGATGTGGGCTCTTTTTTGGTTCCATATGAACTTTAAAGTAGTTTTTTCCAATTCTGTGAAGAAAGTCATTGGTAGCTTGATGGGGATGGCATTGAATCTGTAAATTACCTTGGTCAGTATGGCCATTTTCACGATATTGATTCTTCCTACCCATGAGCATGAAACCACAGCTTCAATTTCTTTAACAGTTTAGGCTTTTTATTTCTTCTAGAGTTAGTTCTGGTAAGATACACTTTTAAGTAATTTGTTCATTTTGGCTAAGTTTTCAGAGCTGTTGACATTCAGTTATTTGCTGTCTACTTTTGTTATTTTTTATCTCTACTTTGACTATATGTATTGTATCTTCTTTGTTCAATATTTGCATCATTTTTGTCTTTTATTTTTTCTCCATTAACTTTACAAAACTTTTGCCTATTATGCTAGGTTATTTTTCAAAGAACTGACTTTTTGTGTGGTTTATCTTCTCTGTTTTATCTTTTTGTTCCTTTTTCATTGTTTCTTATTCTTGTTTTCATCATTTCTTTTATTTTTATTTCCTTGATCCTATTCTAATACATCTCCAAAGCTATAAATTATTCCTAAAGCATGGCTTTTGCTGTATCTCAAAGCATATATATTTAATATTTTCAACATATTTCTAAGAATAATGATAAAGAATTGTTGCAATTTCTTCCAAGCTCATAATATTTTTAGCACTCTATTTTTTTATTCCTAAATCTGAAAACTATTTTTATTTGTGTTTTGGTTAACTTCTAAGTTAATTGTATTGTGATCAAAGATCATTATATGTAATAACTATGTTTTTGTAATGTGTTGAGGCTTTCATTGTCTGTCAAGAAAAATACCGGTTTGATAAATATTTGTGTGTTCTTTATAAAAATTAGTTCCTCTAAATGTTCTTTGCAGAATTTATAAATATTAAACATGTGTGTTCAAAATCCGTGATGATTGTTTTCTGCTTGCTCTATCAATAGTTTAAAAAGATATGTCAAAATCTCTCATAACAGTGGCAGACTCATCCATTTCTCATTCTAATTTTTTTCATATTTGCTTCTTATATTTAAAAGCCATTTTATTAAATGCATAGTTGATTTAAAATGTTATGCCTGTTTCAGTAACTCAGTTTTTTAAACTAAATAGTGAACTTCTTCATCCTTAGTAATTACATTTTTAAAAAAATAGTATTAACTTGATTTGTATTTTTTCATATCACTATGAGGGATTCTACTAAATGCACCAAATTAGTTATAAAAACCTCTAAACCCAGAGTCAATCATCTTTTTTCCCTCATTGCTGCCACGTTCTTTTTTGTCCAGAACCCCTCCTTCTTTGGAACTTGAAACCATATTTAAATGCTACTTGGCCTACACAACATTCATTTCTGGATCTGCAATGAAGTGGGAGGATCTGAGGCGAGTTGCGGTAAGATATAGTTGTTTTTGTTCCTTGTAGTTTTCCTTAGTTGCAACAATTAAAATAATAGGATATATTGCTTTTTAAAAAAGGTATTATTTCAGCTTCTTTAATTGGTGGAAAATATAACTTCCTCAACTTTAAAAACAATTGTAAAGGAGGTGTAGTAATTGACCTCCAAATCTGATTTCAGAAATGTCAAGCAGACCTCACTGTTTGCCAACACTTATATTTAAATTATTTATTTCGCAAAATTCTCTATCTAAATCAGTTTTATTTTATCAGCCTAAGAGGTCTGAAAAAGGTATGGATAGCAAGGTGTGTTTGATCTTACCACACGAATAGAATTCTTACCAGAAGGCAGATCTCTGAGTCCATCAGCTTTAATCAACTTCTCCTCCTAAATGCATGGATATGCTTTCCAATAGGAAAAACATAAAGGAAAATAGTAGAAATCTCATTAAAGTTGTGACGCAAAATAATGAGCAACAGCCAACCCTCTAGACAGGTTTGGCTTAAGATCAAAGGCAGCTTCCTGTCATGTTCTCAGTCTCGGAGAATCAACAAACAGAAAAGTTTCTGTTTAAAGCCAAGATCTATAGAGTAAACATGAAGAATTGACAGACCCAGAAAAATATTTCTCTTTCCTGCAGTTTAGTACTGTAAGAGCCATTTCAGTAATTTTCTAGAACTTTGAAATTCACACTCCACCAATATTGAATAACTGCTTATTAGAGCCAAGTAGACTCCCATTTCCTCTGTTTTTAACTGTCCTGAAAGACAAGTAAATACACAGACGGTTGCTTATAAAGGTCTTAGGGCTTATCACTAGGCATCAAATAATGGTGATGGATGGTAGGAAAAATATAACGCCTTATTTTACCCATTTGAAAGCAATCTTTTACCTATGTCAGAGACCCTGTGTCCTAGCCCATCAGCTGCAACCCTTGCCCTTTGCAGCATTTGCAGGACAACAATCCTGATGTAAAGACATCCTCATTACAACTCATCCCCAAGTGTGTCCTCTTTTGTGTTAGCAATTTTATTACAAAATTGTTAGAAAACCCGAAAGGGGAAGACCAGAGCATTTCCCATGTAATTAACAAGATGGCTCCTGTCCGATCTTGAAGGGTAGGTGGAATCTGCAGAGGCATGCCTGATTATAGCCAATCCTTTGTGCAGTGATTCCCATGCTGAAGATATTTCCAACATTATGAGGTAAGAAGCTGTGTTTTGTATGCTATAACGATTATTTTTTTCTATCTCTTTTAAAGTAATGCCCAGTACATAAGCATAAAAAGGAGAAAATGTCATCTATCATATCACTAGGTTCATCATATTCCAAGGTTCTGCCTACTTTTTGCCCGCTCCCCAAGACTGTGCAGACGGATGCAAAAGGATGAAAACAGAGCATCCTGAGTGTGAATGTGCTTCTCCATATAATTCCCTGAAGTTTCATATCTATAGTAGCCATCTGAATTTAAGAAGCAAGCATACAAATAACTGATTATCGTTCAGATAGAACCATTATAACTATTATCCTCTCCTCAAAAATAAAGATGCAATTTTATGAACCCTATGAGTGCACTTTATTTAGTGGGATTTTTCTCTAGTAGTTGTGGTGAAAGATTATGCATGGTCCGGTATGACATGCTTTTTGTTTGACCATCGGTAAGTATTCTCTTTTCTTTTCTTTTTTTTTTTTTTTTTTTTTTTTTTGAGATGGAGTTTTGCTCTTGTTGCCTGTGCTGGAGGGCAGTGGCGTGATCTAGGCTCACTGCAACTTCCACCTCCCCGGTGCAAGCAGTTCTGTCTCAACCTTCCAAGTAGCTGGGATTACAGGCATGTGCCACCACGCTAGACTAATTTTTTATTTTTAGTAGAGATGGGGTTTTACCATGTTGGTCAGGCTGGTCTTGAACTCCTGAGCTCAGGTGATCTGTCCACCTCAGCCTCCCAAAGTGCTGGGATTACAGGCTGGGCCACTGCGCCTGGCCTGACCATCGGCAAGTATTTTCAAGATGGCTAGAGTCAGTGTTATTACATTAAACTGTGAACTCTTCTAGCAAGAACGTGACTTATGATAACTGTGATTATGATGACAATGGCATTTTGGCTAATCCAGATGAACTTCCAATCTCCAGAGTAAAATAAACACAGGTAGCTGAAGGTGACATTACATATAGCAAGAAACAGCTGAAAATCTGTAGATCTTAGTTTCTTAATTTGTAAAATGGGGAAGTTGAATTAGACAGTCTATGAGCTATTTCAAGCCATAGACTACCATCAAATTTCTATTTTTACCTGTAATTATTAGGTTTGGGTTTGAAAGCTAAAACATGAAACTGTTGATTTCCTCCTCAAGAATTGGTCTCAGAAGAACACAGTCTTCTAACACCAAGAGATAATCATTCCATAGATTTGGTTGGCAAAGTCATGAAAACAATGATGCTCTTCTGAGTAGGCTACTAAAAACATTTTTAGAAAACAACACAACAATAAACTTTATTATATGCCAAGTTTTTCTACACTTACCTACATATCAATTTAACTCTGAATTAAATTATATTACAAAGCCCTTTGGCTATGACACATGACTAATGAGAGTGTTTGGGGTTTATATAGGGTGCTCTCTATCAAGAACTATGATTCTACCACCAGAATCATCATACAGATACTGCAATCCCATAACAAGGTATAGTAACATTCTAGCATATTCCATCTCCTCCTTTTATCTATATAGCTAGACGAACTTTTTAATTTTCTAAGGGATGTGTAAATAAAAAGTTTTTGCTAATCATAGGTAAAATTTGGAGTCTCATTAAGATGGATAATCACTTAACAATGTAAATTGGGGGCAGAATTAGAAGTTTAAGCCATTTGACCTGATTTTGCAACTCTAGCTATTTTTGTTTCAAAAAATGAGAGCCATTGACCACTAACCACTTTCAAATGCTGAATTTGTTCTTATCATTTTCATTGACCTGGGCACCACTTTTATGTGCAAAAATGAAGAATATATGATTTCAAGTAAATTTAAAAAAAGAAAGACATCCATCCTCAAGAGCTTTCTTGAAGTGTGTTTATTCCTAATGTTTGACCTGCTTTGTACTATGGAACAGGTTTATCTGCCAAAGATTCCCAGCTGGAACTGGGACACCGGAGACAACATCATCTGCTTTGCTGAATTAAAGCTTGGATTTATCGCCCAAGGCTGTTTGGTGCCAGGCTTGTGTACCTTCCTAACATCTCTATTTGTGGAGCAAAACATAAAGGTAACCTTGTAAATTAATGTTGATTCTTGGCTCTGTCCCCATGTCCTACATATTAAGATCAGAAATAGGAAAAAAATTTGAGAAAAGCATCACGGCCCCAAGAAATGAGATATGACTTCTGCTTGAGCTGGGAAGGGATTAGAAGATCTGAATTTAAAAGTCCCAGGTACCACACTGACCTTGAAGAAATCATTTATTTTATTCCTGCCTAAGAATATTTATCTACAAAACAGAAAAAATATAACTCTGCTTCCTACCTACAGTCCAGGATGTTTTAAATCAAAGTACATTCATCAAAGTAGAAGCATTGAGTTATTGAAAGTGAAAATATAAATAAAGGTTATATTATTAATGAAGGATTCATATATTTCAATATAAATTAAATCCAAAATAATAATTGGTATAATAATTATATTCATCAAATAGAAATGATACAAATAGTAATTAAAATCTAATTTTTCCAGGTTGTTTTAGGGAGCATTCCATGCAGGAATAATAACAGTAACCACATGATGAGTGCCTACTGTCTTGTGTTTCCCTTCAATAATATGTTAAGTTAGTATCCCAGCAGTGAATTGGTGAAGCTAACTAACTTGATCATACAGTAAGTTAGTGAGCCGCAGAGCTAGAACTGTCTGGTCCACAGTGTTGTTACCACAATGCTGCATGCCTCTGGTGTTATTTCCACACAATGTCTCACATCAAGATTTTTGATATTTTTGTCTGAGACAAAGTAAGGGGCTAAAAGTGACTCTTGGGATAAATTTTTGTAGCACAAAAGGTGGTCTTCCAAATATCATTTCCATGAAATGCTCCAGGCAAGGTGTGCTAGCCCTTGGCTGGACCTGGGCTTCCTTTTCTAAAGTGCTTGCAGAGAATGACCTTACTTTCCATTTAATTCTGAGTCCCTGCTTGCCTTTCATACACGTGACTTCCCTCTTGACCTCTCTTTGCTCGCTCTTTCCTCTGTTCTCTTTTTTCTGTGTTCAGTACAAATGTTTGCATCTTTTTCTGTTTCTTCCCTGGTGCTATTTAACGAAAAGCAAAAGAAGTAAGAGGTGCGCTGGCCAGCTATATCCTAACTGCAACAAACGGAATGCTTCTGTAATTCCTTCTGTGAATGTAAAGAGATGTAATATACAGGTGAAAAGAAATGGCAGTCAGGGTGGAGGGAATGAGCCTTCATGCAGCTACAACACACAAGCTTTTACTTTCATGTAGTGGTCACTGTATGCAGCCTAGAAAATGGTTGATAAGGACACTGTCATTGTGTTGTATATTTAGAAAGTGGCAGAGAACTTCAATATTTGTTGTGATTATTGTGATTTCAATCTCCATGGCTGGAGAAAGTAAATGGAAATAAATGGAATGTGAACTCTATATGAAGACTTATTCTCCTTCATGAAACTATAGAAGATAGGCATGTAAAACCATCCTCTTGTATTTTTCTTATTTAAAGAGTTGTGGCCAGGTGTGGTGGCTCACACCTGTAATCCCAACACTTTGTGAGGCTAAGGTTGGTGGGTCACTCGAGCTCAGGAGTTTGAGACCAACCTTGCCAACGTAGTGAAACCCTGTCTCTAGTAAAAATATAAAAAAAAATTAGCCAGGCATGGTGGCATGAGCCTGTAGCCCCAGCAACTGGGGAGGCTGAGGCAGGGGAGTTGCTTGAACCCAGGAGGTGGGGGTTGCAGTGAGCTGAGATCACGCCACTCCACTCCAGCCTCGGCAACAGAGTGAGACTCTGTCTCAAAAAAACCAATAAATAAAATAAAAATAAGATCTAGAGTTGTAACCTCCCCACTGAGGATGATCACCTGTCATTATTTATACAAGATGGATTTTAGCTTACAGGAATTGAGAGATATTTATGGTCTCCATAATGTTTTTTGAGTGAAGTCTGAAACCTACTTTCAGGAATCCTCACTGAACAGCATCAGGCAAAATATGTGAAAGCTGCATTATTCTTTGGTGCTTTCAATTCTATAACAAACTATCGACTTTGGTTTAATGGCTGGGACTCCAGAGTTTTATGACTGATTTCTCTCAGAGTAGGCCCTTACTTTCCCTGACTGTCAATTTCTCTATCTATAAAATTAAAGTTATTAATCTCATAACTGGCTTTTTCCAAGTATTGAGTTAATATTTGTAAAATTTCTGAGAACTCAGATTAAAAGGCCTTGAGTCAATGCCATGTGTTTTAATTATATTGATCATATTGTGAGAAATTGTAGCTCAAAGAACATTTCCAGTTGGTCCTGGGTTCAGAACATGGCCTCAAACTTAAATTTACATTAGATCTGACCCAACTGGCTTACTTGAGCACCCAGATTCTTCTATCCAAAATCCTCCTGTTTTCCTTTCTGATCTTTTTAAATCTATCTCAGGAACTCTTCTCCATCCCCACGCTATCATTTTTTACCTTCTTTCAAACATTGAAACATTTAGATTAGAAGCACTAAGCCAATTTATTTAGTTATTGGAAATTAGTGGTATGAACCACCTAATAATCAGAGCCTGCCTCATGAGAGGACTTTAAGAAAGTGGGAAAAGGGAAAAGATTCATTCAGCTGAATCTTGTTGGTGGAAGCAGGCACTGGAATGCCTGAAATAGTCTGTCCTTTTTAGTAGGGCAGAATTGTTTGTCTATGTGTTTGTTTTTGTTTTGCTTTTTTTCCAAACTGCATCATGACCATCTGAAGATAATTTCTGAACCAGCCATAACTCTCCATAGCAACAGTGCTCCTAAACGTTTAGAAATTCAAGATTTTCATCTGAGATTCTGGGTTTTAAGAAGACTGTCTTGCCATATCAGAACAGTGTGGTGGTGATTCTCATGGCAGTAGGTGGAGAAGGATGAGGAGAGGGTCCTACACAAACGTCAGCCACGAGTTCCTAACAGCCTTTCTGTTGGGTTGGGTGCATTTAGCCATTTTGAGATATCTTTCTCCTTTCACATCTCCCATTTCTCTGGAAACCTACTGTTTGCCTTGATTTCTCCATTCTCTCTTCCATGCATCAGGATGGCCCTTCAAGTTCATTTGAACTTATGAAGGGTTCTGATGCTGGACAGAAGCTATGAATATTTTCTTCTTTGAGATATATGGTTAGTAGAAAACTAAAATATTTTAAACCAATCTTGAGTAGTCATATCCAGAGAGAGATAATTTAGATTCCACATTAACTTTCCCATCTGATTCTTACTAACTCAAAAGCTGAAATCAGGACTGGGCGATGGAGAATTCTCACTGCCAGCAAGGAAACTTGAACGCCATCTGCAAGAAAATAAGTAATGATGTGTCTGCCTCATCCTGAACTCTGGTGAAAATAGTTGAGATGGAGTTAGCTTTTCAGTTATTCCTTTAACATTTCTCTAGTTAAGCACTAAGATAAATCTCCTTTTTATGACTTACATGCAATGAAGACTCGTTTGTGCTTAGCAGAATATGCAATGTGAATTCTAACATTCTACATTCCTTGTCGTTTTGCTTCGTGTGGCATGATTATGTATTCCAGGTTATGCCTAAACAGACCTGGAAGAAACACTTCTTGAATAGCATGAAAAACAAAATTCTGACCCAACGTCTCTCTGATGACTTTGCTGGAATGAGCTTTCCTGAAGTTGCCCGGTAAGTGAAGTGAAATACTTCCCTCATTCTTCAGACAACAACATTCTTTCAACAATGTTCACTGAGGGCCCACTATAGGCCAGGCTTCATTAGAAACTGAAGATCTAAGAAGGGACAGCCCAGGGTCCCTGAAACTTAGAAGTTTACAGTTGGGATGGGGCAATTTCATCTCTGTCCCAGTTGGCGCAGTGGCTGTTGGTTACTTTAGATGGATTCACTTACAGGGGATCATTCCACATTGGGAGTTCTTTCCTCTAAGATGTTGGTTTCCTCCTAGGCACAGGGCACAGAGTGTTAGTTATTTTGTTGTCACTGACCGCTTGCTCTCCTTTTGACTCCTCATCTTCCTTCCCAGGCTCTGCTTTCTGAAGATGCACCTCCTGTTGATAGCCATCGAATACAAGTCCCTCTTTACGGATGGTTTCTGGTACCAATAAGTCTGCTCATCTCTTCAGTTGTTTTTTTTTTTTTTTCTGGAGAATCTTTGTGATTAAGAATTTTTCCAAAGATGCAGCTATAACTAAGCTTTTTCCCTTTGGTGGATTGGCTGAGAGGCAGCCTCTGGGGCTCTCTGGCTCCTCTGCTGTGCTGTCTCTGATGGTTCAGGTTAGGGTGGTGACCCTCTTGGGCAAACACTTCTCTTTTGTTCCTCGGACCCTGCCCCATCTCTCTCTCAGGAGCAGAGAGGAGAAGAAATGGTCACCTTCTCAAATCTGTTTCTCTTAATAATATTACCAGATCTTGACCATGAAATAATACCACAAAATTGAATTATTTGTGATAAAAATGTTCCCACAAACACTGGCCATGCAAAGTAAAGAACAATGCTGGGCATGGTGGCTCATGCCTGTAATGCCAGCACTTTGAGAGTTTGAGGCAGGTGGATCACTTAAGGCCAGGAGTTCGAGAGCAGCCTGGCCAACATGGTGAAACCCTGTCTCTACTAAAAATACAAAAATTAGCAGGACATGGTCGTGCACCTGGGCCTGTAATCCCAGCTACTTGGGAGGCTGACGCACGAGAATTGCTTGAACCTGGGAGGCAGTGAGGCTGCAGTGAGCTGAGTTCACACCACTGCACTTCAGCCTAGGTGACAGAGCAAGACTCTGTCTCCAAAAAATAATTTTAAAAAAAGTAAAGGACAAACTATGGCAAAATGGGAATCTGACCAGCCGACTGGACAAAGGCTTTTGTTGATAGAGTTGATAAAGGAGACCTATCATCACCAGACATCAGCATTTCCCAAAAACCCATAAGTGAATAAATATGAAAGTAAGAGAAGTTATCACATAATGCAAAATAAAATTCAGAGCAAATGAAATATACATAAACATAAACGGAAGAAAAGGTGGAAAAGAAAGACAAATAGATACTATAATATAGAGAAAAAGATCTGTAAAAAAAAAGAAAAGAGGTGGGGCTTAAATGGGATGAGGGCAAGAAAGACTGTGTGTTGGCTCATGTGTACTTTTTAGTGAAAAATTAACTTGTGCTAAATAGGAATTAACAGACTAGATTCTGATCCTGACTGATTTGCTGGCCCTGTGGCCGTGGATAAGGATTCATCATTTGTAGAATGAGGATATAGAGTTAAAGAATCTCTCACACACCTTCCTTTTCTAAAATTGACATTACCAGAAATTGTAAAATTATAGGAAAACATTCAAAATGCAATAATTTTCAATTATATCAGATGGGCTATAAAGGAATTATTATATGTGAAAAGTTGGGAAAGCATCAAAGACCTGTCTGAGTTGACAGGATATAGAAAGCATCTGGGTAGAAGACGTCAGTAAGTCATTAAGAAGAGAATAACAAGTAGTATTGTCTGGCTGCCTAAGTTCTGTTTAAAAATCCTTTTGTGCTCAAGAAAAATCTCACAATCAAAACCTCTGAATGTAAACATCTGCATAAATGAGCCTCCTACTAGAAACAGGTCATAGTAAAATGGGTAGACTTGGAATCATAAGCCAGGTAGTTCGGGTTTCAGACTGGCCCAAAATTTTATCAAGTTTTAGTAACAAGTTTGTCTTTCAATCACCTGGCTTATATGTCAGAATTATTTGCATAAGTTTATTTTGTTTTTGTTTTTGAGACGGAGTTTCACTCTTTTTGCCCAGGCTGGAGTGCAATGGCACAATTTCGGCTCACTGCAACCTCCACCTCCCAGGTTCAAGTAATTCTCCTGCCTCAGCCTCCCGAGTAGCTGAGATTACCGGTGTGTGTACCACGCCCGGTTAATTTTTGTATTTTTAGTAGAGACAGGATTTCACCATGTTGGTGCTCTCAAACTCCTGACCTCAGGTGATCCACCCACCTCGGCTTCCCAAAGTGCTGGGATTACAGGAGTAAGCTACTGTGCCCAGCCTGTTTGCATAAGTTTTAAAGACTTATAGATTCCAAAACCCTACTTTTGACTGCAGAACCAAATCTTCAAGGGTGAGCCTGAGAATTCTTTCTCAAGTCTCCGTGATATAATTGGTTTATTCACTGGAATCTGGAAACTACAACCACATGCCCTTAAGATCCTTTCCACCTTTAACATTCTAGATTTCTGTAAACTTTATTAAGATGACGGTTAGGACATCACAGACCAGAAACATGAATATTTATTTAGCAACTAATCTCACGTAGATTTAAGAGGCCCTGTTTACTACCTAACACACATGTACCTCAATGAAGGGGGGATCTATGGAAACAGAGATTTAACTTTGCCTTCTCACTGGGAAGTCTGGTGAATCAAAAGGATTAAGTTGTGATTTGGCAAATGTATTGATAAGAACATTCCCTTACATGATTGATACTTTGTGACCAACACTGCTATAGACCTGTTACATATGTTAACTCTTGAATAATCCTCACAACAGTGCTGTGAGATAGGTACTATTATTACTAGTCTCATTTTACAGAGGAGGAAGCTGAACCCCAGAAAGTTAAATGATTTTCCCAACCTCACTCAACACCCAAGTGGCAGAGCCAGGATCTGAACTCAGGTCCTCTGGCTCCAAGGCTGTGCTTCTGTAGCCACCCTGTAGTAAATTCACTGCTGCCATTATTGGTAGAAGGAAGACTGCATGTTTAAATAGTTGTACTTTAAGCAAATATATTGAAATTCTGGGGAAAAAGCCTATCTTTTCTCACTTTTTAATTCCTCTTCTAACTGGCAAGCTTGAAGAGATCCTACAACTTGCAAAATGCTTGGAGAATTATAAGAATTTTTCTTAGGGAATTATTTGTCACCTGCTAACAGATGAAGCTGGATCTGACCCCAGTCACTTACTGTAATGATTTTGTTCCAGGGACAAACATTCTCTGATAGAGCAACCAGCCAAATCATAAAGAGTGAATCAACTAATAACACCATGTTAGGAAAATCCTTAAGAGAGGCTCACCTCTTTTCTCAAATACAGTCAAATATATGTTTTATTGTGACAGTATCTTCATAGCTAGATATTTAATATGAGTTCAGAGAAACCTTTCTCCTTTAAAAAAAACGAAAGGAGCGGCCAGGCGCAGTGGCTCATGCCTGTAATCTCAGCAGTTTGGGAGGCCGAAGCAGGTGGATCACCTGAGGTCAGGGGTTTGAGATCAGCCTGTCGAACATGGTGAAACTCCGTCTCTACTAAAAATACAAAAAATTAGCTATGCATGGTGGTGCACACCTGCAATCCCAGCTACTCGGGAGGCTGAGGCAGGAGAATCATCTGAACCTGGAAGGCAGAGGTTGCAGTGAGCCAAGATTGTGCCATTGCACTCCAACCTGGGCAACAAGAGTGAAACTCCGTCTCAAAAAAAAAAAAAAAAAAAAAAAAAAAGTCTATGTAAGACACAAATAAGCATGCTAATTAGTGAGCATCAGCCAATAATATTTAAGGGGCCACAGTTGTATTTTCTTTTCCTTCCAAATTTAAAACCAATTATTTCACCCATTAATGTAAGTCAGTAAATACTCAGAAAAGGCCATCCATTGTCTGAGGTAGTAATCTACCTGAACACAGCTATACAGCCTGGGTCTATTCTTGGCATAAGGCTGAAGAACTTTGGCTGTGCAAGCTCATTTATTTTTGTGAGGGTTCTCTAACACTTGAAAGGTGTGAGTATCCCAGCAACAGAATAAGCTTTGCCAGAATTAAAACTTCACCTCATTTCGATGTGAATACAAGAGGAGGGATGATTTTTAAAGGAGGAAAGAAGAACTTCCGTTCTGCAAAAAATAAGTGAGGGGAATTATAGGGTTATAGGACCTCACCATAGACATCTGAATTGAAGGAAATAAAGGCAGGAGATCTTGATAAACAGGGAGAAATGTGGGTAATTTGAAAAGCCACAGCAGAGTACTGCATCAAAGAGTATCATGGACAGAAAATTATAATACAATATTCTCAAACACATAAACCACAAGAAAATAGAAAATCAAAAGGTTCAAGTAAGATAACAATAGAAATAATTCACATGCTGTCAAAAATCTGGCAATCAAAATAAGCAAAACTGAAGTCAAAAGAAATGCACAACCTCAAAAACTGCATAGGTGAATAGAAGAAACTTTTGAATCCAGCTGGTTAATTAAATGTTAACTTTAAATGGCAAGTGGCCTAAAGATGAGCACTACTAGTATGACGCTAAGCCTGGCAATTGTGTGGTCTCGGCATATTTGTCATTTGATAGCTTAAATCAGCAAGATGTTGTGCACCTGAGTTGGTCGGACCATCTCAGATGCATGACAGAATCCGGGAGAGGCTTTGCCGCAGGTCCACTGTGTGTTCAGCTCACTGATCAAGTTGTTCCCTGGCTCCCCTCTGCATAGTCAGCCCCAATCAAACAAAGAATTAAAAATGTCAAATTCACATTCTCCACTGTGTTTGGCAGTAAGAGGAGGTTGAATACGATTAAATTAGCAACTTAGAGAATCCATTGATCATAACAGAAAGAGGCACCAACTGTTGCCACTGAAATCAGAGGGAAACATTACCATGTGTTTATTTTTTGTTTCCAGTGGTCTGATACTAAATCCACCTCCACAAGTGAGGATATGTAAGAACACATTAGGGTTCTTTATTGCTGAAACTCCAAAGGACGTCAGAAGGTAATCTTTTTATTATTTTATGGGGGAAAAGCACTAAAGCAACTACAGCTTAATGGGAGGCCCACTGAGTCAGCACCATGCCTCCTTTGCGTTAAGACTCAGATAATTCATTCTTAGTTTTCTTTCATTGTCCAGAGCCTTGTTTTACTGTTCAGTCTGTCACGATGATGTGTTTATTCCTGAGCTAATTACAAACTGTGGCTGCAAAAGCAGAAGCCGGCAGCACATCACAGGTAATTGCACTTTATTTCTGGCTGTCCTTAGCCCAGCCTCTAGGGAGCTGCCTGAGGAAAGAGAAGAGGGTTCCATCTCTTAAAAGGCAATGTCCATTTGAACTTGGCCAGGAAGTGGCAGACATTTCCTCACTGACCACACGAGAGGTGAGAATCAGTGTTTTAGAGCTGGAAGAAACCTAACTAGTTATCTAATTCAGTTCCTTTAAAGGCAGGCAAATGCATTTTATGAGATCCAGTCGCTTTGTCCAAAGTCACATAGCCAGTTAGCAGCATCACCAAACTCAATTCCAGGCATGCTGACTTTCAGCCCATTGCTTTTTCATGATTTCACAGTTTTTCACAACTTCAGACTGAAAATTCAGCCTGTATGTGACCACTTGGTTGGCCACGAGCATGCTACCTCATGACCATACCTTGAGTACTCTGTTTCCTTAATGGATAGCAAGAAGTTTAAAGTTTACTCATCCTGACATGGTGCCGAGGGAATGTAATTCTCTCTATTTTCTCTAACTGAACTCAGCAGTTTACCAACACCCCTTTCCACCTAATGGCAGAAAAGGAAAAATTAATCTCAAGCATTCATAATCACTTAGTCCCTTCTGGTTTAAAATTTAGCCTCAGCCGGGCACAGTGGCTCACACCTGTAATCCCAGCATTTTGGGAGGCCAAGGGGGGTGGATCATGAGGTCAGGAATTCAAGACCAGCCTGGCCAACATGGTGAAACCTCATCTCTACTAAAAATACAAAAATTAGCTGGGCGTGGCAGCATGTGCCTGTGATCCCAGCTGCTTGGGAGGCTGAGGCAGAGAATTGCTTGAACCTGGAAGGCGGAGGTTGCAGTAAGCCAAGATCATACCACTGCACTCCAGCCTGGGCGACAGAGCGAAAAGAACAAAAAAACAAAAAAAAAAACTTAGCCTTGTCCAGGTACATTCAGACTCTATGAGTAAAACCCCAGTGTTTCAGAATTTAACCTTAGTCAATTCAAAATATGAGTTTTCTATCAGGTCTATTTTCATCCCTAAGGTTCTTGTTCTCTCCTTCTTCTCAGAATGCTATTTAAATGCAAGAGTAAGCTGGCTTAGCATGATGAGTGTTCTTGCAGTGAACCGCAAGTCTTCACTGATTTCTCCTGAGGTTCCTCATTAACTTTGGTCTGTAATTGTTACCTTCTGTCACCTCTGCATCAACAACCAATGAATCTGCTCCTCCTGGCTTTGCGTCAGGCTCTATCACTTGTTACTGAAATCCATTCTCCTAGACTTGAAGTCTGCAAAACTCTTTTCAGTAGTCCTTGTCTTTTCATTCCTTTTAAAAATTTTTTTCTGTTACTTTTAGTTCACATGTAATAATTGCATATATTTTTGAAATAGAGTGATATTTTGATATAGATATACAATGTATAATGATCAAATCAGGGTAATTAGCATATCCATCCATCACCTCAAACTTTTGTCATTTTTGTGTTGTGAACATTCAAAATCCTCCCTTTTAGTCTTTTGAAAATATACAATAAATTATATTTAATGATGAAGGACACTAGAAATTATTCCTCCTGTCCAGCTGTAACATTGCATTCTTTAACCAATCTCTCTGCATCTTCCCCTCCCTCTCCCCTTCTCATCCTTTAATAACCACAAGTCGAGTCTCTACTTCCATGAGCTCAATTGTTTTTTAGCTCCCATGTGTGGGTGAACATGCGGTGAACCTAATGTCCTCCAGTCTCATTCATGTTGCTGCTAATGACAGGATTTCATCCTTTTTAATGACTGCATAGTATTTCATTGTTTATACGTATCACATTTTCTTCATCTATTTATCTTTTGATGGACATTTAGGTTGCTTCCATAACTTAGCTATTGTGTATAGTCCTACAATAAACATGGAAGTGCAGATATCTTTTTGATACACTGATTATTTTTATAGATACACAGTAGTGGAATTGCTGGATCATATGGTAGATCCGCTTTTAGTTTTTTGATGAATTCCCATACAGCTTTCCATAGCAGCTATACTAATTCATGTTTCTACCAACAGCGTATGAGTTCCCTGTTCTCCACATCCTTGTCAGCATCTATTGTTTTGTTTTGTTTTTTGTCTTTTTCATAATAGTCATTGTAACTGGAGTAAAATGATAGCTCATTGTAGTTTTGATTTGCATTTCTCTGATAATTAATGATGTTAAACATACTTATATACCATGTGTATGTCTTTTGCAAAATGTTTATTCAGAGCTTTTTCCTATTTTACTCAGATTATATATTTTTTGCCATCGAGTTCCTTGTATATTCTGGATATTAGTCGCATGTCAGATGAATGGTTTGCAAATATTTTCTCCCATTCTACAGATGTCTCTTCCGTCTGTTGATTGTTTTCTTTGCTGTGCAGGTTTTGGTTTAATATAGCACCATTTGTCTATTTTTGGTTTTGTTCCCTGTGCTTTTGAAGTCTTAGCAATGAAATGTTTACCGAGTTTAAAATCTTGAACCACTATTTTCTTCTAGCAGTTTTGTAGTTTTGGGTGTTCCATTTAAGTCTTTAACCCATTTCGAGCTAATTTTTATATGGGGTGAAAGAAAGGGGCCTAGTTTCATTCTTCTGCATATGGATATCCAGTTTCCCCAGCACCATTACTGAAGAGGATCCATTCCACTTGGTGTGTTTGTGGCACCTTCATTGGCCTAACGTCATTTTAGTCTCTCTGCTGTTTGGGATTTTAAACTCTCCTCCTTTATATGCATTTGTGTGTCAGGACATGGGAACCTCAGTGGGTTTCTCTCCACATTTCTCCCCTCAGTGTGTTTCTCTCTCACATTACAGACACTGTCGTGTTTCTTCTTCTGCAGTCCTCTTGCATTGTTGCTAGACATGGTTTCAAGAGCACCCCACTGAGAATCCATATGAAAAGGGAAGCATCTCTCTCATTTTTCTCCTTGCACGTCAGACAAATATCACATTTTCCTGGCCTGGTCACCCCTTATCAACCTGAAGCACTGTATATATGTGTGGGGGAGGGGGGTGGAGAACTGGGTTCTTTCTCAGAGATCAGGCTGTGTCCTCTCTTTATAACATCTTTATTCAGATATATTTCAAATACCATGAAATAAATATATATCCATTTACAGTGTACAATTCAATGAGTTTCTTTATACAAATAGAGTTGTGTAGTCATCACTACAATCAATTTTAGAACATTTTCCTCACCTCAAAAAGAAACCCCATACCCAATAGAAGTCACTCCTCCTTCTCCTCAACCCACAGCCCTGGAAACCACTAGTCTACTTTCTGTCACTGTAGATTTACCTATTCTGGTCATTTCACACACACAAAAAAACAAAACAAAAAACAAAAAAGGATCCTATAGTTTGTGGCTTGTTGTGTCTGGCTCCTTTTATTCAGCCATGCTGTAGCATGTATCAATACCTCATTTCAGCTGGGCACAGTGGCTCATGCCTGTAATCCCAGCACTTTGGGAGGCTGAGGTGGGCCGATCACTTGAGGTTAGGAGTTTGAGACCAGCCTGGCCAACATGGTGAAACCCCGTCTGTACTAAAAATACAAAAATTAGCTGGGTGTGGTGGTGTGTGCCTGTAATCCCAGCTACTTGGGAGGCTGAGGCAGGAGAATCTCTTGAACCCAGGAGGTGCAGGTTGGCGGTGAGCCAAGATCAGGCCACTGCACTCCAGCCTGGGTGACAGAGCAAGACTGTCTCAAAACAAACAAACAAACAAACAAACAAACCCATCAAAAACCTCATTTCTTTTTCTTGCTGAATATTATTCTGTTGTATTTTTCTTGCTGAATAATATTCTGTCATATAGATCTATACCTCATTTTGTTATACATTTATCTATTGATGGACATTTGAGTGGTTTCCACCCTTTACATATTGTATATAATGCTGCTATGCACATTGGGGCACAAATATCTGTTCAAGTTCCTGCTTTCCATTTTTTTTATGTATACACCCAGAAGTAGAATTGCTAAATCAAATGCAAATTCTATGTTTCATTATTTGCAGAATCACCACACCATTGTCCACGGCAGCTACACCATTTTATATTCCCACCAGAAATGCAGAAAGGTTCCAGTTTTTCTACATTCTCACCTACGCTTACTTTTCATTTATAAAAATAATGGTCATCCTAATGGTTGTAAAGTGGTATCTCATTATGGTTTTGATCTAAATTTTCCTAAATGGCATTTTTTCATGAGGAGCTCATTGACCATTTACATATCTTCTTTGAAGAAATATCTACTTAGATCCTATTTTTAAATTTGATTATTGTCTTTCTACTATTGAGTTGTATAAGATCTTTATATATTCTAAATACATAGTCCCTTATCAGATGTATGATTGGCAAATATTTTCTCCCATTCTGTGGTTTTGCTTTTCATTTTTGTTACATATTTTGAATCACAAAATTGTTTAGTTTTGATGATGTTCAATGATATATTTTTTATTTTGTCACTTGTGCTTTTGTGCAATATCTAAGAAGGTTTTGGTCAATCTAAGGTCACCAAGATTTACTCCAAAACTTTCTTCTAAAAATTCTGTATTTTGGCTCTTACATTTAGATCTGTGATCTCTTTTTTTTTTTTTTTTCCTTTGGGACAGGGTCTCACTCCATCACCCAGGCTGCAGTGCAGTGGTACAGTCATGGCTCACTACAGCCTTGACCTCCTGGGTTCAGGAGATCCTCCTGCCTCAGCCTCCAAAGTAACTGGAACCACAGGTGCCCACAACTATGCCCAGCTAATTCCTGCAGTTTTTGTAAAGATAGGGTTTTATCATATTTCTCAGTCTGGTCTCGAGCTCCTAGGCTTAAGTGAGCCACCTGCCTCAGTCTCTGAAAGTGCTGAGATTACAGGCATGAGCCGATGTGCCCAGCCTCTATGATCTATTCTGAGCTATTTTTGTTTATGGTAGAAGAGGATCCAACTTAACTCTTTTCATTGTGGCTATCCAGTTGTCCCAAAATTCATTTATTCAAAAACTATTCTTGTCAAAAAACAACTGACTTTAAATATCTGGGTTTATTTCTGGGTCTCAATTGTATTCTATTAATCTATATGTGTAACCTTATGCAAGTACCACACTGTCTTGATTACTATAGTTTTGTAGTAAGTTTGACACTGGGAACAATAAGTCCTCCAACTTTGTTATTTTTTCAATATTATTTTGTTTAATCTGGATTTCTGCATTTCCATGTGGATCAGGATCAATATGTTAATTTCTGCAAGGAAACTAGCTGGGATTTTAACTGTGAGCCTATTGAATCTGTAGATAAATTTTGGAAATATCTTAATTATATTAAATTTTCTGATTTATTGATATAGTTTGGCTCTGTGTCCCCACCCAAATCTCATCTTGAATTGTAATCCCCATGAGTCAAGGGAGGAACCTGGTGAGAGGTCATTGATTATGGGGATGGTTTCCCCCACGTTGCTCTTGTGAGAGTGAGTTCTCACAAGTTCTGATGGTTTAAAGTGTGGCACTTCCCTTCTCTCTCTCTCTATCTCTCTCTCTCTCTCTCTGTCTCTCCTACCACCATTTGAAGAAGGTCCTTGCTTTCCTTTCGTCTTCTGCCATGATTGTTAGTTTCCTGAGACCTCCCCAGCCATGCAGAACTGTGAGTCAATTAAACCGTTTTTCTTCATAAAATAGTCTCAGGCAGTTCTTTATAGCAGTGTGAAAATTGATTAATACACGATGAACATATGATGTCTTCATATCTACTTAGATCCTCTTTAATTTCTTGGAACAGTGTTTTATAGTTTTCACATCATAGGTTTTGTACTACTTTTGTTAATTTGATTACTATTTTATTTTTATTGCTATTGTAAATAAAATTGTTTTTTAGCTTTATTTTTAGATGGTTCATTTGTAGTATATACAGGTACAATTGATTTTTGTATATTGGTCTTATATCATGCAACCTCACTGAATGTGTTTATTAGTTCTAACAGTTTTTTGATTGCCTCTTATTTCATTTTCTTGCCTAATTATTGTGGCAGAACCATCAGTACCTTCTTAAATAGAAGTAGTGACAGCTTGTATTTTTACTTTGTTCCTGACCACAGGGGGAAGGCATTCAATCTTTCACCATTAGTTATGATGTTGGCTGTGAATTTTTCATAGATGCTCTTTATTTGATTGTGGAAGTTCTGTTCTATTCCTATATTGTCAAGGTTTTTTCTCATGAATGGCTTTGATATTTGTCTTTTTTTTTTTGCTTTATTGAGATAATTATGTGGTTTTTATATTTTATTCTATTAATATGGTATATTGGATTAATTGATATCCAAATGTTAAACTCACCTTGTATTTCTGAGAGAAATCTCACTTGGTCATAGAATAGAATCTTTTTTATACATTGTTGGGTTTGATTTGCTGGCATTTTGTTGAGGAATTTTGAATCTATATTCAATACAAATTTTGGTCTTTAGGTTCCTTTCCTTGTATGTCTTTGTCTGCTTTTGCCATCATATTAAAACTCACCCCATAGAATGAATTGGAAATTCCCTCTCCTTTTATTTTTTGGAACGGTTTGTGAAGTATTAGTGTTAATTCTTCTTTAAGCATCTAATAGAATTTTACTTGTGAAGCAATCAGGGCCTAACTTAACATTTTTTGTTATTAATCAACCTCTTTACATGTTATAAGTTTTTCAGGTTTTCTACTTCTTCCTAAGACAGTTTTGGTAGTTTCATCTTTCTACCAATTTGTTCATTTAATCCACATTATCGAATTTATTGATTCATATACATCTAATCATATGAGTATACATCTGATCATATAAGTATACATGTTGTATACTTATGTGTACATATGATATGCATAAGTATTGCTTTATATTTCTTTTATTTTTTCAGACCAGTAGTAATAATCTGTCTTTCATTTTTTATTTTGGTAACATGAGTGTTCTTTCTTTTTTGCAGCTAAGCTTGCTACAATGTTTATCTATTTTGTTGATCTTTTCAAAAAGAACAACTTTCTTAATGGATTTTTTTCTAATTTTTTCTATTCTACAATTGATTTATTTTCATTGTAATTTTTATTATTTCCTCTTTCTTTTAGATTTGGGTTAACTTGCCTTCCTTTGTTCAGTATCACCTAAGGTGAAACATTAAGTGAAGTAACTGATTTCAGATTTCTCCTTTCTTTAAAAAAGGAAAAAAAACTAGGCTGCCAGGTGCGGTGGCTCACACCTATAATGCCAGCATTTTGGGAGGCTGAGGCTGGCGTATCACCTGAGATCAGGAGTTCGAGACCAGACTGGTCCACATGGCAAAACTCCATCTCTACTAAAAATACAAAAATCAGCCAGGTGTGGTGTCACATGCTTGTAGTCCCAGCTACTCGGGAGGCTGAGGCAGGAGAGTCACTTGGACCTGGGAGACAGAGGCTGCAGTGAGCCAAGATCATGCTACTGCATTCCAAACTGGTTGACAGAGCAAGACTTCTCTCAAAAAATAAACAAATAAATAAATAGGCATTTATATCTAAAAATTTCCCTCTAAGCACCTTTAGAAGCATGATGTATTTTTAATGTGTTATGTTTTTATTTTCATTAATTTAAAATACTTTATAATTTCCCTGTGTTTTCTGTTTTCTTTTTTTGTATGTTTTTGACCCATTGTTTAGAAATGTGTTGTTTTTACTTTCACATATTTGTGAATTTTCCTAATTTTCTCTTTTATTGTATTCTTATTTAATTCCATTGTAGTTGGAAAGCATACTTTGTATGACAAATTCTTATGATATTTTAAGACTTGCTCTATTGTCTAATACATGGTCTATCCTGGAGACTATTCAATGTATACTTGGGAAGATCATGTATTATTCTGTTGTTAGATGGAACGTTATATGGATGTCTGTTAAGTATAGTTGGTTTATAGGGTCGGTTAAGTATAGGTTGGTGTGTGTGTGTGTGTGTGTGATTTTTATTTCTTCATGTGGATTTGAATTACTGCCTAATGTGCTTGTATTTCAACCTCAAGGAATCCCGTTAGTATTTATTGTAGGGTTTGTCATATGTCAACAAGATCTAAGTTCTTGTTAATCTTAAAAATGTCTTAATTTATCATTTATTTTTGGAGGATAGTTTTGCTAACTATTAAATTCTTTGTTGGCAGTTGTTTCTCATTCAGCACTTTAAATATTTCATCCTACTTCTTTCTGGCCTCTATTGTTTCTGATTAGAAATAGCTTTCAATTTGATTGGTCATCCTTTGTACACGATGAGTCACTTCTGTCTTGCTGATTTGAAGACTCTCTGTCCTTGAGTCTCACATTTTTGATTATGACAGGTCTCCATGTGTCAATCTCTTTAAATTTATCCTACTAGGAGTTTATTAAGCTTTTCAGTTGTGTAGATTAATGTTTTTCAACCACTTTGAGAAGTTATTGGCCATTATTTCTCAAATATTCACTCTACTCCTTTCTTTACTCTTCTCCTGGATCTTTCATTAAATCCTTTGGTACACTTGATAATGTCCCAGCGGTCCCTTAGGCTGTCTTCATTTTTCTTAATTCCTTTTTTCTTCTGTCCCTCAAACTGTATAATCTTCATTCACCTATCTTTGAGTATGCTGATTCTTTTTTTTTTTTTTTTTTGCATGCTCAAGTCTGATCTTTAGTTCCTCTTGTAAAGTTTTTATTTTAGTTCTTGTACTTTGAACTCCAAGATTTCTACTTAAAAAAATTTGTAACTATCTAATGACATTCTCTATTTTGTGAGACATCATTCTCATATTCCTTTTGGTTATTTATATATAGGTTTTTAAAGCTCTTCAAATATATTTAAATTAGCTGATTTTAAAAGTCTTTGACTAGTAAGTACAATATCTGAGCTTCTCTCAAGGACGGTGTCTATTGAGAGCCTTTTTCCTGTGTATTTTTATCTTTCTTGTTTCTTTCCAAGTCTTATAACTTTTTGTTGAAAATTAGACATTACACAGGTTATAATGTGTTATTTATGGAAATCAGATTCTCCAGTAGACTTTCCCAAAGTCTATCTCTGTCATTTGTGGCCATTGAATTTTCTACTCTGTTAGTTTAGTGGTAAGCTTATAATTGGACAATGATTTTTGTTAAACACCTGGAACCAAGAAGTTTCTCAGTCTTTGTCAAAGGATTCTGGGTTTGTGTTGGGGCATGCCTTCAATATTCAGCTGTAAAGTTGACAACTCTGTTTAGCCTTCATTTTCTGCTTGTATGAAACCTCAAGGTCAGTTAGAGATGAGAGCTTTGGAACTTCTCAGGCCTTTCTGCTTATGCATACAGCTTTACACAGTTCTGGGCATCTTCATTGTCATTTAGATTTCCAGTAATATTCCAGACTTTTTCAAAGTCCCTTATAAGTAAGAAGACATTTTATTCTTCAGTTTTCCTTTTATGCTTTTATTTGATCTTCAATTTGCCCTGCTATCTGTTGCCTCAGGCACATGTGACGTTAATATATTTGATAACACTCCCTGGGGATAGGCTTGTAGCACTAGATAAATGCAAACGAGGTTGAAAAAGAAAAGCCATTCAAGTAGGGTTATGCAGGGAACCACCAGACAAGTCAAAATAATGACTCTTCTTTGGAAATAAGGCTTTTGAAGAACTGTATTTCTGCTGTACTCCCTCTAGTGCCAAGAATATGGAGTATTATGTTTTGAAAGCTATCGATGAGCTGTGGAGCTGGAGATGAAACTAGTGTAAATTAAAACGACACAAATCTTATATCTCTTACTGCTATCTATTTATTTCTCTTGACTAAATGTTTTCAAGGCTCCTGTTGGTTAGTTTCCAGAGTTCTGAAAAAAAAATAATTCTCACAAGTTTTGCCAGTTTATTCCATTTTTATGGAGGGGCGGCCTATCTCGTGTCCTTCCTCTACCTTTTATTTTATTTTTTTTCTGGTATCTTGTCTTCATTTTTTAAAGATAGTTTTCCTGGGTATAAAATTCTTGGTTGACAGTTTATTTCAGCACTTTTTTATGACATCTTATTGCCTTCTAACCTCCATTTTTTTCTGATAAGAAGTCAGCTGTTTCACATGTAAACCACATTGTTCTGGTGCTGGTTTCAAGATTTTTCGTGATGTAGGGCACAATTTAGTCCACAACAGTCACATTTTGAGGTTCTGGGTAGACATGTATTAATATTTGGGGAGACAGTCTCCAATTTATTAACCCCTCTAGTGAATAATTAACATCAGTTAATGTACTTTTCAACTATAAAACTTCTATTTGGTTCTTCTTAAAATTTGTATTTGTTTATGGATAATGTTTCTTTAGGGAGATATTGTCATCATGCTTTTATTTCTTTAATCAGAATTTCCTTCATTTCTTTCAAAATATTTAGAATATTGGCTCTTAATATTTTTTCTGCTAACTCTTACATGGACTCTCACACAGAAAGTTTCTTTTGCCTGCTTTCCCCACCCTGTGTATAGCTCATGCTTTCCTGTTAATTTTCATGTCTCATGCTTTCCTGTCACTTTGCATGTCTCATATTTTGTGTTGAAAATGGATATTGTAGATAATTATAGCAGCTCTGAAAACCAAGGCTTGTTGTTGTCACTGGTTGTTTAGTTAGTTGGTTAGTAACTTGCCTGAACTGTTTTATAAAATAAATTTCCCCTAAGTTTGAAGCCTTTGATGTTGCTCATTGGAGAGTGCAGCCTTGGACTACAGTGGTTAACAACCATTGGGCTTACAGTGGTTTTAGCAGGGCTCGTTTTAATGGTCTCTTTCCCTGATCTCTATGGTAAGCTCCCCGCTTCTGTTAGTATCACACCCAGTTCCTAGACTACACTAGCAGGCTGCCTATTATTGTTTTTTATTATGCCTGAGTTATCTATCGCTCCACAGTATTACACAATTAAATTTGGGCCCCTTTGTAAGAGTGGTTTCTAAGACCAGTCTTTGCAGTTTGTTCTGTCCCTAAGAGAACGGTTATTAACTGTATTTTTTCTGGTTCACTGTGGTAAATTCTGACTTATGGTTTATCTTGTTCTCATGGAGTTACTAGCCTCCAATTAATTGTTTACCACCAAAATCACTGTTGTCAAAAAGCACCCTTGGGCTTGAAATTCTTGATACTCTGTTCCAAGTAAAATCAATTCCTTTGGGCAGAGCTTCAGAGCTCTTTGCTCTTATGGCCTGCCTCTCCTCCTGGGCAAAATCTCTGAGCCATTGCTCCCGAGCTTGCAGGATGGTGGGTGGTGTTGGAAAAGAAGACCCCCTCTGTTGAAGTGACACACCTGTTTTATGAGTAGGACACTAGCACTGGTGGTAGCCTCTGGCTTTCTTTGTTTGCTTCTCCCACTGTGAAACCTCTGCCTTGGGGGTGAGCTGGAGTCAGGGAGATTAATGCTTCATTGTTTTCATCCTGTGATACCTAAACAGAGCCTCACCTATAAATGAGAGCTGTGAAGAGTAAGAGAGTCTCTATCCTCTAGGCTGCACTCACCTGAAACTTAGTTTCTGCAACACAGAGTGGGAAGGGGATGATAAATACTGAGGCCGTGTCCCTCATAGGGACATAGCACAGCATTTGACTGGGAGCTGGAGGGAGGGGGAGCCCTGCATTCTTGAGCACACCTGTCCAGAATGAAGCTTTTATCACACCCAACTGGGTTTGGAGGAAAGGAAGCAGTCTGTGGTTCAAGTGCCAAAGATTCTTTCTGCCCTTACTAAGATTTAGTATATTTTATTGAATACAAGTTTTCTTTGTTTTGTTTTGTTTTTTGTTTGTTTGTTGTTTGTTTTTTGTTTTTTTTGTTTTTGTTTTTGTTGTTGTTGAGAAGGAGTCTTGCTCTGTTCCACAGGCTGGAGTGGAATGGCTTGATCTTGGCTCATTGCAAGCTCTACCTCCCGGGTTAAAGTGATTCTCCTGCCTCAGCCTCCCGAGTAGCTGGGATTACAGGCGCCTGCCACCACACACAGCTAATTTTTGTATTTTTAGTACAGATGGGGTTTCACCAGGTTGGCCAGGCTGCTCTTGAACTCCTGACCTCAGGTGAGCTACCCGCCTCAGCCTCCCAAAGTGCTGGGATTACAGGCGTGAGCCACTGCACCCAGCCACAAGTTTTCTTCATTTGCTATATGTTCACAGAACAATTTCTAGAGATTTTCAATGTGTGTGTGTTTATGTTTTGATAATTTCACTAGTTAGGGCTGTTTCACTGAGGAGCCAGTTTATGAAGCTTCTGCTGCTGCTATTCCACACCCAAAACTAAAGGCTCTGTCTTAACATTATCTTCTGTGAATCTTTGTACTTCCCCTTGAAAGTCTAAGACAATTTCAAGGATGGCAAAAAAAACAACAACAACAACAAAAAAAAAAACACAACTGTTCGTATGTAATTTCCTGAAATCCCTGTTATCTACATCCTGAAATCCCTATTTCTACAGGGTAATTCAACTGAATGCTTGAATCTGAAGAATATTTTTTCTTACAATGTCTTCAAGACTTTATTTTGGGACTGGAAATTTAAACATGGACTCCTTACATTCAGTAAAAATGTGAATCTTTTCTGAAGCAATGGATGAGTCTGACTAAATAGGAAGAAAGTCCCATTAAAGGAAGGGCCCATAAAAAAGAACAAGATAATACACTAAAAAGTATAATCTCACTATACATGTCATCCTATTGTATGTAAATTTAGTATAGTTTCATGCAGTATATATAGGCCTTTAAACACAGTGTACAAACCAAACTTTCTGAAAAGAAATTACACATACAAGCACACACATGCATATGCTTCTGTCATTCTGCAAACAAAAATGTTTTATAAAGATAAATAATCATCCCTTTTTAGCTGACTTTTGTGACTTTACTATAAATATTTTAAAACAGGAAGTTGCTCTAGTATAAATGTTAAAATATTTCTGTATAAAAAGGAGGATTCTGCCTTTATGTTTGTAGACATGCCAAATTTTACCCACTTCTATGACATGTATTTTATGATATCTAGGGATAAGTTAATGAGACTTTCAATTTTCAATCTAGTTTCTTAGCTTCAATGTAGTCATCATACTCTTCAGAATCTTTCATTACTCTTAAAATAGAATAATTTCTTTTTCCTACCCTATACTGATCCCCAATCACCAGTATTACCAAGTCTATTCCACTCCAGCTGGAACTCTATTAATCTGGTACTGAGATTCTAAAGCAACAAGCAGCAAACGATCAACTGTTACTGACTTCAATTTGCCAGATGATGGCAGCAGAGTACCATGAAATGCTCACAGGTCAATGGCTTGGTGTGTCAATTTGAATCTGGAGATCCTGATTCTAACTAAAATGTGCCAAAAGAGAACATTATTTTAGAAAGAGGCTGCTTGACCACATAGTTTTAAATGTCATGATAACATATGGGCATTCTCTTAGAGAATTAACTTTCAAAAAGGGCTTAGGAACTTATCAATAAATGACAACATAGAAACCTTACACTGACTGAATTAGTACAATTATCAGGTTGAATATTTTATGGGTTTAGAGCCAGTTAAGAATATCCTCAGTCCACTCCCTTCAAACAGTTATCTCTTTAATGAGTTCATTAAATTTCCTTGGTCCCACTACTTTCTCCCCGCTACTATACTCAATGAGAACCCAGAAGACTTGAGTTGTGATCACAGCTATTCCACTGATTACTGTGGTTGGCGAAAAACATGTTAGCTTTTGGATTCTCAGTGTAATCATCTCCAAAGAGGGGAATTCTCAGTGTCTATGGCCCTTTTCAACCCTGGTGCTCTATAATTCTGAATCCCTCTTTTTTTGATTACTTCCATTTTTCCAAACTAGAACCACACTAGAGGTTCTCCAATTAAATTCATAATCAAATATTTTACAGAGGAAACATAGAGTGCTGGTTAAGAACATGAATTCTGGATTGGCCATTTACTAACTTTGTGACTTTAGGCAAATTATTGAAATTTTCAAGGTGCTTCAGAGTTTTTTGAAATGTTGACAATAACATTGCATATCTCAGAAGGTTAAATGAGAATATCAGTACATAAAGAATATATAAATTGGTTATATTAATATAAAAAGCATTAAGCCTAGTGGCTGGCCAATAGTAAGTTCTGCATATATGATAATTATTATGCCACCCATGGGAGCACAAACTCAAAATGAATCTTTTTATTTTTTTCTATCAATGAAATACAGATAAAATAAGAATTGAAAGAGAATTCCTAGTAGATTATACTTATTTTAACCCATTACATGATTTTTTTTTTAATTTGAGATGGAGTCTCTCTCTGTTGCCCAGGCTGGAGTGCAGTGGTGCGATCTCAGCTCACTGCAGTCTCCGCCTTCGAGGTTCAAGTGATTTTCCTGCCTCAGCCTCCTGAGTAGCTGGGACTACAGGTACCCGCCACCATGCCCAGCTAATTTTTTGTATTTTTAGTAGAGACAGGGTTTCACCATGTTAGCCAGGATGGTCTCAATCTCCTGACCTCTTGATCCACCCACCTCAGCCTCCCAAAATGCTGGGATTACAGGTGTGAGACACCGCGCCCGGCCCATCCCCTGACGATTTTTGGGTTCACAGCATAAACACCAGTAGGGCTAAGCCTTCAGAGTAGGAGGAATAATTGTCTTTCTGACCTTCTTCTTAATGGAATTAGATAAGTTTTTGGGCGTGAAGTTTCTCAGCCTCAACTCTACAGTTCACTACCTGCTATTCCTTCATTGCAGTTTCTAACACCTAGGATTTAAGAATAGTAGTATTCAACCAGGGCAAGGAGGGGTGCATAAGAATCTTTACATGTGATAGAGTAGAGGGAATGGGCAATATGAAAATAGCCCTTAGGAAAGTTGTGCCCAAATTCCCCTAATCCCCATCCCTTGAGAACTGTTTTAGAGTCTGCATTAAAATGCTAATATTCTGCAATACAGGCAAATCTAATGGAAAGCAGAATTCTGAAAAGGAAATTGGAAAGAGGGTGCAAAAACAGTTAGGGACAGGAAAAAAAATGACAAGAAATGGGTTGAGTAGGTGGTCCAAATATGGATTTATTTTACTTTACAGTTTTCTTTAGGTTTGGCCCTGGGTCACTTTTTTTTTTTTTTTTATAAACATTCCAGACTATTAATTGACCTTTTTAAGGAGGAATGACCCCAGCCAACGTTTCCTAGGGAGGAGAACTCTAAACACATAAGGTAGAGATTTACCTACCCTAATGAATCTACCAGCTCATCTTCCCAGCTTAGCTTATTTAACAGCAATGAAGAACAGTCAGAGGTCCCATGGTCTTAGGTTAGGTAGGAGAAAGAATAGAAGATGGTTCCTGCATACTTTCTTCTCTAAGAGTTCAGGACCACATGTCCACCAAATTTCAATAAAAAGAAAAGCAACTTGGTAACAAGTCTGTAAAGACCCTACACAGATATATTGCACTCCTATATTTGTGTCACTTGCAATTATTCTTCTAATGGTACAGTTGAGTGTGGCTTTCCATGATTTCCAATCGTTAGCATTAATTCTGCCCCAGTTGAGGCCTTCTTTCTCATCCTAGTGACTACAATAGCTTTCTACTTGGTCTCCCTGGCTCTGGTCTCCTTTCATGCCAATCCATGCCGTTTTTCATAGCTATAACAATTTTTATGACATTCTGATCATGAATGGATACGTAAATAAATAAGGAATAGATAGGCGACTGTTACCCCACTTCTGCAAGACTAAGGCATGAGCTTGCTCTGTTGCCCTGTTGCTTTTTCAGCTTCTAAAACTAGTGGTTTTTATCTAGAATATGTAATATCACTTTTTAGGAATGTCACAATGAGTGGTAAAGTACTACATTTTATAAATAATTGCAACAATTTAGCTATTTAGTAAATTGGAGAAGATTCGGGATAATCTGAATAATATAGGCATTATTTTCACTCATTTGAACAATGATAAAACTTCTTGAGGGAGATAGAAATAAGTGGAATTATTGCTATCCATATGGAAATCACATATGAGGCATTTCTTAAAATGCAGTCCTATCACGTATTCCAGAAAAAGAAAGATTTGCTTGTTGCTTTCAAGGGAATTGCTTTTTGAAAGAGAAAGGTAACCAAAATGTTGGTCATGTATTTAGAAGGACTTTCATTTTTTTCTAGTCATTTACAGGTCTCAGATCCCATGGTTTTTTTTTTTTTTTTTTTTTTTTTTTGGTATCCAGTGCTTTATCTAGAAATCTGTAAGGTATCCATAGGGAACTCATGGTAAGTCATGACAAGACATTGACAGTCTAGCTAAAGTGTTAGGAAAAATCCATTTCAACTTTCCTCGCCTAAAATAGATTTAAAATATATTGCACACTGTTAGCTATAGGTAGGTAGGTAGGTAGGTAGGTAGGTAGGTAGATAGATAGATAGATAGATAATAGATAGATAGAAAAAATATAAATAAAATGATCAAACAGAATGAGATCAGAGAAACTTCATTGCTTATCTACTGCCTTGAGGAAGGGACTTTGTCTTATTTTTTTCTTAAATTTTTTCCTCAAATATTTGAAGCAATATTGAAACTGGGGATAAACTGTTGCAACTTCTTCATCTGCCCTATCTTGCAACCTGGTAAATAAACAATTTTCAATTTCCTTTTTGAATGCCATTAGAATTATAGAATTTAGACCTGGAAGGAATCAGAAGAGATAACTTGGGCCAGCTTGTCCTTGACCTTCAGGTGGTCAACACCAATCAGAAACATCAGCAATCCCCATACAAGCTGTTCTGTCCACCCCACACACATGCACATTCTTCCATAATTATGAAAGCTTTCAAAATTATAAAAGTCATTAATGTGTTTTCAGATGAGGTTTTGAGAATGATTCAAGGAAAAATTCAAAGCTTTAGCATAGATTTTGAGAGTTTCACAGAAAGCACTCACCCCTCCCACTTATCCTTCCCCCAACCCTCATTTTTTAACAGCTGACAAATGTTATTGGCTGGAGAGTTAGGCTTTGAGAAAAGGAGAGACGTCCTAAAAGTTCTATAATTCCTAGGCTAGTTCGGGCATGTTGTCTTAGACATTCCATAACCCAGTTTCCATCACAACCAGCCAGGCTTTAGAGACTGACAGTTGGTAATACAGCTAGTCCTTACTCAGATTTTACTTCAGGTGTTCCCTTCCCGAGCCATTCCCCCCAGGGCAAAATGTAACCTTGAAATAAGGAAGCATCAGTCAAGTGAAGGCTTCTGAGGATTACAGGTAGGGTAAACTTAATTCCAAACCCATCTCTTAGCACACCTGGCTGATGCAATCACTGCCAATTTAAGTTGAGAAATCACATATCCAAAGGATGTCCTTCTTCTTCCAGAAGTGTGTTTTGACTTAGTTGATGTTTTTATGGATTAGAATGGTTCAGAAAATAATTACATCAAAAGAAAGAGGGATACCAAGACATTTTCATGGCTTTTTCTGTCTGCCACTGATCAAAATGAGGTGATAAGTGGGATTAAGGGCTTGTCCCACGTGAACTCCCCACTGTGGCTAGTCCAAGTACAGAAATAATGCTTATGTTGAGACAGTAGGAAAAGGTCATGTCTCCTTTCTCCACTTGGGTGGGCAGGGGAAGAGGAGTATCAGTGATGACTGCCCCTTGATGTGGTCCACCTCCTTAGGAACTTCTGCTCAGACAATCTCTCCATCTCTGATCACCAAGCAGTCAGGTTCTGGCAAGCGGATCACACAGGCTCTTTGAAAATTGAAGAGAAGCATTTAATTTGCAAAGCATTGTTTAGAATATGTTTTTTAAAAATCACAACAGCAAGTGCAAATTCTTATTGTGTGACAATGCCTACCTAGCCCAGAGGGTTGGAAATGATTCTTGGGTTGAATCTGGGTTCCAGGATAAGAACTGCATGATTGTATATCAACATATGGGTGCAGGAAGAAGTAATGGCTCACCTGTCACATTTTTCCATATTAAAGTGGCTTCATGGTGCTCATTGAATCTATTAATTTCAACATTCTTGCATGTATCCTTATAATCACCCTTCAAAGTCATGGTAGTATCCCCATACTGAAGGAGAGAAAATGATTTCCTTTTGTGTTATTTCCAGATTTGGAAATACACAAAGGTTTTGATATGCATTTACTGTAAGGTCAAGATTCTTCAAAAGTCAAAATTAATAATAAAGAAAGCCTCAAAGAAAACATAAAGCAAAAGGAGGTGATGTCCAAGCAGAATGAATTGCAAGCCTGGGCAGCATCTGCAGGAAGGAGACAGGATTTTTGTAGAGTGATGCTTTCTTAGCGTCCTAAGGTGCCTCTAGACATGCTGTAGCAAATGCACTTGGGTGAAATGGGAGGGGTGATGGATTAGAAAGGTGCAGCAGCTACTGAGTAGGTACTTAATTTAAACACACCATATGGAACTGAAATTCTCTCTCACTCCCTAATTCTGTAGAAGGAAAGCAAAGAGTTTGCTACAATTCATCCTCTTAGAACTAGGCTATAGCTGAGACTCCCCAGCCTTTCCCTAGTCAAGTGTCTATAAATGGCTCAGCCAAGGGGAATAGTCCAACAGTCCCTTGTGAAGAGATGTGCCAACTCACTGAGGTTTCTATCCTATTGCAGTGCCATCGGTAAAGAGAATGAAAAATTGTCTGAAGGGAATCTCCTCTCGTATATCAGGGCAGGATTCTCCTCCAAGGGTATCTGCAAGCACTTCGAGCATATCAAACTTCACCACCAGGTAAAAGCTGCAGAGAACCCTGGTCTCCTATAGTTTTTTTGAGAATCAGTGGGCCATATATATTGTATTTAAACCAGAATATTTGCTTTATAAACTCCTATACTGACCAATGGAATTGTTCCTCCCCAAAATGAGATCATCTCCACCTTGCCCATATCATTAAGCTAATCAAATACAACTCTTTCTTCCATTGCTCAAAACATCTGTACCCATAATAACCCAAAAGTTAGATACCCAACTTTCTTTCACACCACCTTTCAGGCACTTTAGAAATGTAAGTTAGAGCCAAATTTTAGCAGCTCCAAATAGCTTTTCTATTGTTAATCAATCCCCTATTTCCAATACATTCAAGATGTGATTGTCTTAGTTTTTGCATCTGCAAAATATGGGCAACAAATCCCTCCTCCCTGCCCTTTTCCTTGCAGCCTTTTAGTACACTAAAACCTCCACTAACCAGAAAGAAGAGTTGGAGGAGGGTGACCTGCTTAGTTGATTTTAATTAGAGGGGCAATTCAAAAGTTCTATCATTCGAAACTTTAATGAAAATAACTCTGTAATATCTTGACAACATTTCAGTTTATTAGGGATAATATACCAGGAAGATCTTTGATGATTAAAAACTGTGATTATCTAAGGGTAAATATATTATCAAAGAGTCGTTATACTCTGGCATTACATAATGTTACAAATATTTGGTAGGTTTTTTATAGTGATTACATGAGATTAGGTATTTAAAGCACTTTGCTGCTGCAGCCAGTATGGAAAACAATATGCAAGTTCTTCAAAAAATTAAGAATAAAACTACTATATGATCCAGCAATCCTACTTCTGGACATTTATTCAAAGAAAGCAAAATCAGTATTTCAAAGACAATTCTGTACTCCCATGTTCATTGCAGCACTATTCGCAATAGCCAAGATATAGAAACAACCTAAGTGTTATTCAGAAAATGAATGGAATAGGGCTGGGCATAGCAGCTCATGCCTATAATCCCAGTGCTTTAGGAGGCTGAGCTGGGAGGATTGCTTGAGCCCAGGAGTTCAAGACCAGCCTGGGGCAATATAGAAAGACCCCATCTCTGCAAAAATTAAAAAAAAAAAAATAAGCCAGACCTGGTGGCACACAACTGTAGTCCTAGCTACTTGGGCTATTGAGATGAGAAGATTGTTTGAGCTCGGGAGTTTGAGGTTACAGTGAGTTGTGTTCATACCACTGCTCTCCAGCCTGAGTGACAGAGCAAGAACCTGTCAAAAAAAAAAAAAAAAAAGAATGGTTAAAGGAAATGTCATACGCACACACAGAATATTATTCACTCCTAATAAAGAAGGAAATTCCTCCATTTGCAGCAACATGGATGAACCTAAAGCACATTATGCTAAGTGAAGTAAGCCAGACACAGAAAAAGAAATACTGCACGATATCGCTTATATGTGGACTCTAAAATAGCCAAACTCATAGGAACAGAGTGGAATGGTGATTTTCAGAAGTGGTGGGTGGGGGAAATGGGGAGCTGTTGGTCAAAGGGTACCAAGGAATCACTTTGCTTGATTCCCAGCTGCTCGTATGTCCTCATTAAATGCTGCTTATTATTGCAATGATCAATTCTCATAGCGAGGAAGGTATTTAGAATTGGGCTGAGAGTGTAATAAGTGCAGAGCCTTCCAATGATGTAGATTTTGCAATAAATCTTTTACTTGTACTTGGTTTTGATACAATTTACCTATTTCTTTTAGCACACACAGAGTCCTCTTCTGTTTACCTGAGGATTCTGGATTGTTGGGTCTGGTTAATGGAAATTTTCCTGTACCCTCCCAAAGGTGGGGTTGGATTCAAACATCTGAGCCACCAATTTTCCCTCCCTTTTATGCACTTTCTAAGAGCAATATAAAAGTCCGGGAATTACAGTTTGCGCCCTTCCTGCCTTCCAATCCCAAATTTTATAAAGTGGATGAGATAGCCTATGGGAAAGCACCGAGAACTAGTTGAAGGAAAGGTCTTGGGGGCATTTCAGGGACCCAAATTTTGCCTGGCTATTTCCAACAACAAAACAGTCACAGATGAGCACTGGAATCTGCAGATGCTTTTTCTCCAAAAATCCTTGGTAAATAGGCATTTATTGAGTAGCCTGTACGTGCTAAGTAGGCACCATGCTTGATGCTTTTGTAAATATAGAAATCATGTTTCAACTTCCATGCTGTCTAGATGGGTAAACAAGATGGATTCACATAAAATGAATCAGAGGCCAAAGAAAGAATAAGTGATAGTTTTTGACAGCACCGTAAAGTGACTATAGTTAATAACAATATATAGCATATTTCAAAATTACTGGAAGAGAAGATGTAAAATGCTCCCAATGCAAAGAAAGGGTTCACTCGTGAGGTGATGGGTATTCTAAATACCTTGACTTGATCATTACACATTCTACACACATATCAAAATATCACGTGTATCCCATAAATATGTACAAATATTATGCATCAGTACAAATATACAGAAAAGAGAGGTTAATTTTTCTTTCCTAAAAAGTACAAGGGAAAGAAGTTGGAAAACTTTCACAATAAAAAATTTTTGCACTTCAAAATAAACACATAATAAAAGCCAATCAGTTAATCAATCAGAAGCCAAATAAAGTGGTAGTCTTTCAAGTGCTACATTGATGGTTCTGGCAGAAGGTAGGGGAAGACGAGGTCAATGAGAGCTGGAAAGATTGTTCTAGAAAGCTTCCTGTTGGGGGTGGGATTTAGAAAGGTGGGAGACAGTGGGAATCTCAACTTCTGTGAATAGTGTAACATGGATAAAGCCTGGGGGGAATGTGGCATTTTCCATGCAGCAGCTAGCCAGCCTGACGAGAGGAGAGAATGCACAGTAGAGTGTCGTGGGAAAGTCTCAAATTTATCAAGAACACAGTCTTGGATTTTGGTATTGTGCATGCATGCATGTGTGTGTACACTATGTTTATGTTAATGCAAAGTTGTTATAAAAACATGATTCAAACTTGAAAATTGTTTGTGAAGACATAAAGACAACATATGTGATAACACAGAAAATGCTCCAATCATGTTTGTGCTTTTGTTTATTCTCTCCCACGTCTTCTCTGTGATGGTAAAGGGTTGGCGAGCCATAGATAATCAAACGCCACAGAAAATTCTCAAATGTAATTTTACCCGTTCAGTTTCACTGGCTTTTCTTTCTATTCTTTAGCACAGCTGTAAAAACAAAAATAATTTAACATATCAGAATTTTTCCCATTGGTTTTAATTCTCGTCTGTAATAAACAAGAAAATGGTTTAAAGCAGGCATCTAAAGGGAGAATGGATCCAGATAACCTGGTTCATCTGTAGACCCAGTCTGTCAGCCCTATTTCTGGTTGGGGATCCCTAAATATGCTTTTGACCCCAAGTAGAACAGAGATTGTGATAGTAACCCATGAAGATGATTGCTAAAGCTGATGATTAATTCCCTTGCACTTCTTAATTCAAAATCAAGGTAGGTTTGCATGAATTAAAGAGCTTTAAAGAAATAAACGAGAGCCATGCTTCAGAGTTTTTTAGATGGTGGTATATCCTTGAACAAATATGTTCCATTTGAGGGTGAGTCTCTGTGATATTTCATCAACAGAGTTGGTTAGTTCAGGTGACTTACGTACCGTGTTAATGGGTCAGTGGTAGAGTACTCCCACTTAGTACCGTAGAAAACAGTTTGTGTTTGTTTTGTGTTTATGTTGTAGGACAAAGGGAGTTCCAGCTAGCAAATTGGCAACATATGTCTAGAGGATCTATGTTTGCCATAACAACAATGAGTGGTAAAATAAACTGGATGGCTTAATAGAGACTAGTAGGCATTTTTGGAAAAAAAAAATGTAAAGTATGTGCTATGTGCTATTTGTGATCCATTTTTATGCATTAATAGTCTTATATTCACAAACCAAAAGCAACATATTATTATTTATAGTTTTGCTGACAATGAACTTGATATTTTTAAAGATGTAATCTTCAGGCCACCAGTGGGTTTTCCAGTAAGTTCAGAAACTACTATTTTCTATTCTTAGTACTTAAAGCACTACAGACAGCCCTAACTTATACAAAAGTTATTATCCAATATTTTATGGTATCCCTGATGTCTTTCTTTTCCCATAGAATAAGCAATGTTATAAATAGCAGTTATGTTGTCAGGCTAGCACACAAAAGACTGTTTAATAGATGGTAGTTAAATATATATTTGTTGAATGAATAAGTATACAAACATTAGCTCTATTTGCTTGAATTTTATGTCCTTAAATCAAGGGATCATATGATATAAGAGAAAGAAAGTATTTCCTGTTTCTTTTCAGGGAGATAAAGTTAGACCTGTGCAGTGTTTTATAGTAAGTGAAAATGAATCTCATTCATTTCTGGAGCTCCCTGGTCCTAGCTTCCAATTTCTTTACCTTGGCCATTCCACTTTGGGTGTTAGGACAGTTTTGCCCATTCTACCTATTACACAATTATTTACTATTCTCTGCTTCTTCTCTATCAAAACTCTCTTCTTTAGTAAAACTGATTTTAATTAGATATTAGAAAGAAAAGGTTTAGATACAACTGATTTGTATGATGTTGTGACTAATAACACCATAACCACAATAAATTATCCAGCTTTCTAAAAAGTAGGTGTGAATAATCTCAAGTGAGTAGTGAAAGATATTTAATCAGCGAAACAAGGCAGAAATTTCCAAGCATTGTATAACAGACCTGGGCCAGGAGAGGAAAACGTTTTTAATAGAAATGCTTGTTTTGTTTGGCCCTATCACACTTTCCCTGGAAATTCTACCTATTGGGTCTGCTTAAGTCAACTTATGGCCCATATTGAAATCTAAATACTTTTCCATATAACATCTCTTCTCACCATGTCTTAATGGTATCTATGAATGAGATCACATTTATAATATCAACTTCATCTCCATCCTCTTTATGTTCTTTTACAGATACCAGGGACCATAAATGCTATTTTTTTCTCTCTTTGCCAATGTCCAAGCCAGCCTTAGTTCTTTCAAGGATAAGTGGTTCACAAATATTAGCCATGAGCAATAGCACCTATGGCAGACATGAGCTCCAGATCGCCAACTTCTTAGCTTGTAAGCTTCAGTTTTCTCATCTGTAAAATGAGATGACATTAGAATGTAATTGAAATGTTGTGAGGATTGGTTGAGACAGGACTGATTCAATTCTTATGTAGTGCCTAATATACATAGTGAAAATACAGCAAGTGAAAAATGTTTCATGCTGTTGTTGTCATTGTATTTCCTGTCACCCTCTGCCGTCATGTCTCTGGTTCTTAGACTTCTACGTTTTTGCTACCACTTTCTTTCACATTTTAGTGGAGAGGTTACAGAGTTCAAGACCTTGCAAGATTTAATTCACTGTCTACAACCACCATCTATAGACCACCAGCCTGATAAGCATACCAGCAGGGTTTTCAGTGAAGATCTACGATGCAGTAGTTCCCATTGGTAAGGTCAATTTGCCATGTCCAAGTCTGCCTATAGCTTGCCATTCTCCCTCCAGGACATTCTTTTCCATGGCAATTCCAGCTCCTTCCTTGGCTATTTTCCAGTGCCTTCCAGTCATCCTATGGCAGTCTTTCATTTCCAACCAAACTGTAGCCTATCCAGAAGGACTGCCAGGATAGGCTTTGCCAAGCTGGAAGCTTGCTAGTAAGTAGTGCACAGGCCGTAAGGATGTAAGAGGTTCAATCCAACCGGGATAAGTTGTTTGTTTCTTTTCTCGCACATCTATTTCCAGCCCTACATAATTTATGCTCATGCATGACTCCTGAGACACCTGTCCCTATGACCTCTCATTTTCATGCCCCCTCTGCCATACATACCCTCTTGTCTCAGGAAAAGAAGCTGAGCCCTTCCTCCCTTTTTACTCTCAGTTCTGTACACTTTATCGAATTCTGTGTTCCAAACTATTCAGGCAAGAGAATCCCCATCTTTTAGCCTCAGTGATGTCTGAACTCCTACTGAGAGCCAGCCTCTGAGTCCACCTAGTGGGGGCAGAAGATCGGATACAAATCACCGTACATGGCTCTTTTCATGTCATAGCTGAGCTTTCTACAGAAACTGATCAGATGAGATTATCTGAGCAATTCCTTTTATCCCTTCTTATTTTATATTAAGCTTTTAAAACTACTTTCACTCCAGACAAGCATAGACTTTCCTATTTGAGTCTAATGTAGCCCATAACTAGTAAATCAAAAGCATTCTCTGGTTCTTTCATTCATATATGCCTATTGAGTGATGCCTTTACTGTAGCATTTCAAATCATGTTCTGGAAATCTACATTCACTTAACATTGTATGGCCAGTATTTCATCTTCCAGAGTTACCTTTCCCCAAGAGTCCAATTGGCACTTATGTTTCCCATTCTATGGTTTTCCACCTGAGATTTTAGAACCTTTAAAAAATGCTTTCTCTCATTTTAATTGATGGTATAATTTGGGACCACCAGAATCCCTAGCAGGGCTATGTGTCTGCAATGAAGTTTAATAAATACCTTCATCAGGTCTCAATAGCAAGACCAAAGAAGACAGCCGGACTAAATATATTCACATATAATTATAGGGATAATCTAGAGGTAGGATTGAAAATATATGTACACATATACATATAAAAACTATACTTTTAATCACAATGAGCCTGAGTTCCAAAGACAGATGAAAGAATTAGGGTGGCAGGGAATATAGGAATAAGAATTTTGAAAAGATGACTAGATATTTTCCTTCAGATCCTCTAAATACCTCTTTTCTAGTTCTTATTTTGTATTCATAGGTGAAAATCCCATTTTTGGGAAGCAATGTGCCACAATCCTAGCAAAGTACCATATATATATATACATAGAGAGAGAGAGAGAGAGCAATAATTCATCAAGTATGTATTGAATAATCTGATTCTTTAGATTAACAAACAAAATTTTATTGTTATTGCTTAAAAATAGCAGAAAAATACCTTCGGGCTTCTTAAAAGCATCAGAATTGTACCATAGAAAAGTCAGCATCTCTCTTCGTTACTGTCATCTCCCTCATCCTGCCTAGCTTCACAGACTATAATAAAGGAGAGACAAGGCATTTTGTAAATATCTTTGTGAGTCTGTGGACAGGTCTTTTAAAAAACTAAAAACAAATTCTCCTGGAATTACGGGTATGGAAATTGATTTGGCTGGGTGCTAAGATGAGGAAGTGGCCCTCAGATCATTGCGATAAAAATTACTATGGGATGACTGATCATTTACTGAGCGCATATATTTATTTGCATTAGTTAACTAGTATTTGCATGCTTTTATTCTTCATTTCATTTATAATCTCCTAAAAGGCAGGAATGAGACCTTGTCTGTTTAGGGTCATATATAAAAGACCAACTCTATAAGACAAGGTGAAGGTTATGCGAAGCTTAGTCACTGTTTCTAAGTAAAACTCTCTTCAAGGCCTTGAGACATGACTTGCATAGTTTCCAAGAAAAAAAAATGTGAAGTAGGCAAATCGCACTGATTTTCACTTTGTGTTATTTGCCCTCTGAGTAACACCTTATCATCATCTTTCTCAGGGGCTCACAGTCCCCAGGTATTTAAATGTCCTCATCAGCATCTATTATCTAAAACTTCATTTGCAAAAACAGAAGAATAAAATATTAACCCTTCTGGGGCAGCTTCCCTTTCATCATGGATCAGGGACTTCAGCTAAGGAACAAAGCCCTAACTAACAAATTTCAGGTAGCAACGTATAGGGGAGGTATAATTTTAGGCAACATCCAATAAGAGTCTTCTATGTACATCCAATACCACATCTCGAAGCCTATCGCATGCTATGCTATGTTAGCTTTTTGGCTTCAGAAAGAGAGATAAAGGGGGATGCCGCCCCGCCCTGTAACTATGGTCGGGGCTCCAGCAGTAAACTGTAGAGTGTCAGATCACAGCTCTGTGATGTTCATGCTCTGTGACCATGAGCAAGTCACTTACTGTCCTGTGGCTCAGATCCCCCATCCAGTAAAATAAATAATACAATCTCATAGAAATGATGAGAAGATTAAGTATAAGACTTTGAGAGAAGTTCCCAGCATTGAGTAGTAAGCATTCAATAAATGCTAGCAATTATCACTACACAAGAGTCAGGAGTTTCCCATAAAATAATTGAAGTCAAGGTCTGGAGAGTCACCGCAAAGCAGCTTTTTGCTAATATTAAAATTCTGCATTTGTGCTAACACCAATATTTTGAGTAGGTAAGACAGAGGACTTAGAGATGAATGTTATTTCAATTAACTTCTTGGGCTGGGCGCAATAGCTCATGCCTGTAATCCCAGCACTTTGGGAGGCCAAGGTGGGTGAATCACCTGAGGTCAGGAGTTTGAGACCAGCCTGGCCAACATGGTGAAACCCCGTCACACCTGTCATCCTAGCTACCCAGGAGGCTGAGGCAGGAAAATCGCTTGAACCTGGGAGGTGGAGGTTGTAGTGAGCCAAGATTGCACCATTGCACTCCAGCCTGGGCAACAAGAGCGAAACTCCATCTCAAAAAATAAACTAACCAACCAAACAAACAAAAAACCCCAACAATTTACATCTTGTGGGGGTGGCAAAGTGGCAGCAGAACTCACCTTTAGTAATAAGAGAGGTAGACCCTGTCTCATTCTCCCCAGGAAGCAATGTGGTCCTTGCCTACTAAGAATAATTACTTTCTTTCTTTCCTTCCCCTGGCCCCCACCCCCACCCCTTTCTTTAAAGATATGAGAATGTAAGAATTCTCCACCTATATTAGACCCATGCTTGGCTCCTAAGACCACACCAGTTTTGATAGTGAAAGTCAAAGACACAACCATAATTGTCCTCCTCAACTTAGCATCAAACATAATGGCTGTTTACCCAACACTATAAATTATTGGCTTACACAACACAATATATTATTGGCTTTTATACAATTATTTATATGTTTTAAAATAAACATCAAGAACAAGTGAGTGTGGAGTCTGTAACAATCCCCATTTAATTGGGAAAATCTTTCTTGCTAAGAGAGGGTTAAGAAAAGGCACTTTTAACAAATTCTTCTCCTTGAATGCCCTTTTCTCTCCCTGCTCTCTGTTCCACAGCTGGCTGAGGACTGCAAGCACAAGGCAGGCAGAACTTCAGGGTTGCTGGGCAGCTTTACAAGTTGGCAGCTGTCTTAAGCACATGCGCAACGATCAGGACAATAAAATATTGTTCATTGCTTCTACCCCACAACCAATTAGGTCAGCTGTAAATATTGGAATTGCTTGGTAAACATGCTGGAAGATTGTGCTGACTTGTTAATATAAGTGAAAATGTAATTAGATTTATAACACTTTTTTTCCAAGTCATAATTTACAACAACAACAACAGGAGAAAAAAAAATCTCTTGCAACCTGCTGAAATATCATTATTAAAATGCACATGAAAAGTCAATTATGCCAGAGGGAGGTATTTAAGAGAAGTGAGTTTCCATACCGTGGGATTACACCGTGGGGATTACATATTTCTTATTTATTTTTTTCCCTAGATCTTTTCTGCTGCCAAATGAAAAGGAACAGATATTTTACTTATTTCACTCTGAAATATTGCTGCAGATAGTGCTAAGAAGTAAACCAAATAATCTGACTCCCTGGAAACCTACTCAATTCTCTTCAAAGCCCCAGGAAAAGCCAAGTAGTCACCATTCTTTTTTATTTATAAGTCCATCTCGCTTTAAGCAATAGTCATGTTCCTTAAAACATGTGGAAATCATTTTTTTTTCCTAAATGCTATTCTGTTTTACACTCTAAATTAGTAGATTATTATATAGAATTCTGTGGGGGGCAGTCCTTATGTAAAGATAAGAAATAAGCCCTCATTTTCATTTTAAAATCTGGAGTTTCCCCTGCTCACAGGGTCATAGTGGGAACGCCACTCTACCCTCACTCAAGGATGGTACAGAGTGGCAGGACATTCATGTGATGTCCCAGGCACAGGTGCCACCACGTGCCCTCCCTGGGCAGGAGGTCTTGGTGGCATCATCCCTGAGCCGGGCTTCATCCCATGAGGAGTGTTTGGGGCTCTGTGGGTTAGGTGAGGACACAACCATTATTGTCCTCCTCAATTTAGCATCAAATATAAAGGCTGTTTACCCAACACTATAGATTATTAGCTTACCCAACACAATATATTATTGGCTTTCGTACAGTTATTTATACCTTTTAAAATAAACATCAAGAACAAATGAGTATGGAGTGTGTAACAGTCCCCATTTAATTGGGAAAACCTTTCTTGCCGAGAGAAGGTTAAGAAAAGGCACCTTTAACAGATTCTTCTCCTTGAACGTCCCTTTCCCTCCCTGCTCTCTGTTCCACCAGAGGGGTTCTGTTCCTTCCTTAGAACCCCTCTGTTCCTCCCAGAGGGGTTCTAAGCCCACTTCCAACCATAACGCAGCCAGGTTGTTGCCCTTCTGCTTCCTGGTTTCCTCCTAATGAATGTAGGTGGTATTATATCTCATCTACATTTAAGGTACCAGTGGGGAAAAAGCTAGTTAAAAAAAATCATAAGGCCATGTATAAATGTGAAAGAAGCTGCCATTTTCTGTCCGTCTCAAACTTCTAAAATGTTCTGTTTAGATAATGGAATAAATATTTTAATGCATTTTATTAGAATTGCTAGTGCATATATTGCAGATAAATTACTCTTTAGGGAAAGATTTTGGTGTTGATACATAAGAATCAACCAAAATAAATCACATGTATGTGTGTGTATATATACACACATATGTATGACTTATTTATACATACCAATACATACATACATTACATATATAATTACAGATATATAATATATATTACAGATATATAATAGTGTTTTATATATGTCATCATATATAATATATATACGTTACAGAGATATATATATACACACACACACATTACAGATATATTATATATATACTGGAAGATCTAGAATAGCTAAAAATAAGGAGTGGCAAAGTTTACAGACTTTGATTCAAAGTGGCCTTTTAATCCAGTGATAGGGCTTTGTAATTGAGAGCAATGCAAATGACCTTCCAAAATAAAAATGTCCAGTTTTTATTTACTTATTGCATGTAATAATTATGATTAATACCTTTATATTCACATTTTATTACAAGTAAAGAGCACATTAAAATTTCTAGTTCATAGAATAATATTTTTATGAAAAATATTTTCGTGCAGATTAGCTAGCTTTGCTTCAACTGAAATATTGTTTGATTTTATACTCAGTCAAGCCTGGTGCCTGGATTTTACACTGTTTAGGTATAAATATAAATATCCAGAGATCTTCCTTCTAAAAATCCCTGGTTTCAGCTGTTGCCCACAGCATAGGTATCTGCTGCCAGGACCATGGGCAACGTGCTTTCTTTTTTCTCACTTGACTTCTGTTTTATTCCTTTGAGAAATTCTTTAATGGATCAGCCTTGGAAACCAGTTTTAAGAGACTTAGAGATAGCTCAGAGGCAAAAGACAATTTGAAGGGATTTTTAGGGCCAGGTCAAGTATCTGCTTGGCTTGTGAGTTTAGTCTTCCAGGAACAGTTCCAGTATCTCCTGCCCACAGCCACCGAGGTCCCACTCAAACTAATCGATTTCCATCATGCATCCCCTAGGCCGACACAGGACAAGTTCTGAGCTGAGCAAAAATACAAAATCTATGAACCCACTGGCATAAGGCTTTGACTTCTCTATATAGATTCTATCTGTGTTTCTTTACAGCTAATCGGGACAGATTTGGGTGAATGTGTTAAAAAAGAAAACAGACAAGGAACCATCCTGGGTGGCTTTTACATTTTTCTGTTTTTCAAAGTCAAAGAGCTATGTCAGAGGACTCTCAGTCTTTAGGGAATCAGGAATAAGATCACAGAAGAAACATGTTTGTATAATTACACAAGCAGATCATCTCTGTCAACCCTGATTCTATCCCTCCTTCCAACAGTCTTTCAAGGTCTATCTTCCCATCTAGAACCATGTTCTTTCTTGGAGGTAGGGCAAGGTAGGCATTCCTAATGAGGTGCTCTGTCACCAGACATTCTTATCCCCACCTCCAGATCTGTGGCGCTGCCTCAAGTTCTCCTCCTCCTCCCCCTTCTTCCTCCTTTCCTCTCCTTCAGTTCACCTTGCAGCCACTACATTTGGTTCTGGCATTTTTTCAAGCCAAGAAATGAGAGTAGAGAAGAGATGAAACAGTACTTTCCAAGGTAGGTGTGTATGTAGGTATGGATATAAAAATGTCAGGGGATAAGAGGCTTCTTCAAACCCTTGTCTAATAATATACACCCTGGCTGGCCTGTTTCCACCCTGAGAATCACAGCACACACACAAGGCCAGATGTTGGTGATGGGAGCACTGAAGCAGAAAGGAGATGAGGAGACAAGAGAAGAAACGGAGAAGTAGGAAGAGCAACTGGATTCTGGAAAAATAATTTACTATACCAAATTAGAGAATGCAATTATAAAATCAACACTTTTGCCAAGCACCTGATTTCTCTCTAACTCTCTGTTACCTGCACTTAGAAACACACTCTAAAATAAGCAAAAATGAAGGGCAAAGCAGACGATCCACAGTGAACCCAGCCGGGGCTGCAGATTCCTCACATCTGGGCTAGCAGTTGGGGTAAGGATTCATAGAATCAAGTGAGGAAGATGTGAGAAGGGTTTCTCTCCTCAATTCAGTCAAGCCTCTTGCTTTCTCTATTTTATTCCTAAGGATTTCTTAAATCTCTAGTTTTTACTCTTTTTTTTTTTTTTTTTTTTTTTTGGGATGGAGTTTCACTCTTGTCGCCCAGGCTAGAGTGCAATGGCATGGTCTTGGCTCACTGCAACCTCTGCCTCCTGGGTTCAAGCGATTCTCGTGCCTCAGCCTCCCAAGTAGCTGAGATTACAGGCGTCCACCACCACACCCAGATGATTTTTGTATTTTTAGTAGAGATGGAGTTTCACCATGTTGGCCAGGCTGGTCTCAAACTTCTGATCTCAGGTGATCCTCCTGCCTCGGCCTCCCAAAGTGCTGGGATTACAGGCATGAGCCACCACACCTGGCCTAGTTTTTCCATTTTTAATTCTAATCCCAAATCAAGCTACTGTCTTCTCTTCCTAGACAAACACTGAAATATCCTCTGGTGTGGTCTTCCCATATCTACACTTGTCCCTTCTTCTCCATTTTTATATCACAGCTTGAGGGATGCATAAAAAATGAAAATGTGAAATACTGCTTCCCTGGAATGGTTTCTCCATGCCCTTGAGAATGAGATCAAAATCCTTAACAATGCCCGTTATCATATAGCTCCTATCTCTCAAAAGCCCTCTAAACTCGAACTATATTCTACCCTCTCACTTGTCCAAATATGCATTATACTTCTTATCTGCCTTGGTCCTGTGTGTATACACAGAATGTGCTTCTGTCTTCCCATCTTTGCCTAATAAATTCTCACTGCATTCCAAGAGTATCCCAAAACTCAACTCTAAATACCCCAGATTACCAAGATAAAAAGGACTTTGTATTTTATTAACATCCCAACAATATCTAGCTTCTCATTATAAAGAATGATCTCTTTTCAAACAAAAATATGTCTCTTATGTGGTATTTTAAAAAGCTGATTTAGCAATAAAAGTATTTAAAATAATGCCCAATTAGTTGCAAGTAAGAGAAACCAATTAAAAATAAAGACAAGAAAATTTCTGATAAGGAATTTCAGATCAGAAAAACTCTAAGGGAGAAAGTGATGTTGGCCTTCAGGTGAGACTGGAACCAGGAATGGGAAGTCTGTGTGCCCCACCCAAGGAGGCTGCTCTGTCAGCTGCACTCTACCACGGGTCCATGTGAGCTGTGGTGTAGACCTCACCCTCCATACAAAGGCTCTCTTTACCTCTGTAAAGCAGCAGATGGTTGTCCCTGTCACAAACTAGGTGACTAGCTTCTCAGTTTCCCAGTTTCTCATGACAAGAAGAGAGTATCCAACTGACTCAGTTCAAGTCAGCTTTCTGTGTTATATCAGGAAATGGAGACATTGGGAACAAACTTGACCATTGGGTAGGGGATGAAATAGTTCTCAAAGAAGTAAAGGAGTGCAGATATGGACTTGGAAGAGACTCCAAAGGATTTATTCCAAATAAGCACAAGAACAATAGTCATAGTAAATAAATACTTTTAAGCATTATCACATCAATTAGGACATATGTGTATATTTTATATATATAAAATATAGTTATACATACATATCTGCCCTAATTGATAGGATAATGCTGAAAAGTATTTACGTATTTTATATAAAATATATTTATATTGTATATGTATATAAATATATAATACATTTTAATACATTATATAATATATGTTTTATATATATTATATACGAACAATTTTATATATAGGAAAATTCAGACTGGCTTTCCTCTCAGGTGAAATTTACTTAGCAACTATGATAGCAAATCATCGGGACTTTGCTGAAGTCACTTTCTCAGATCTTCTGGAAGTCCTACATTGAGTGGGCACCATAAAAGATTGGTTTATGGCTTGGGTATTTCTTGCATTTTAATAAGGCTTGGAAATTTAGACGTTATTCACTGCAGCTGCCAATCAAGTACTTGTGCAATTCAGGCATATATGTATGTGTGTGTGTATACGCACATATATGAAATATATGATATATAAAAATATATTTTTAGGTTATATATATACCCATATATGCTGTAATTTTATATAAAATTACGTTTGCCATACCTACTAGGTACTCAGTGGTATAGCACACACTTGTGGTATAAATCTAACCTTGAGAAATGTATGTCTGGTATGCAAGAAAAATTAGCTATCAATTAATTGCAGAATCGATTGAATAAATTAATGCAGAGCATATTTCCATCTAATATTTGTTGAGTGCCTTTGAGATGCGTTGTGCTTTCATGAATTTATTCATGAGAAAGCTGTGTTGAGGGATGGGGCAGGTATTGTGCTAGAGATCAGAAAATTGGGGAAATTAATAAGGAAGGCTTCCTGCAGGAGGCAGGTCTTGAGCTGCATTTGAAATGCCGAATGCTTCAACAGCTGGCGTTCTGTGATCTGTAGGAATAAGAAAAAATTAGTACAAAGCAAAGCAAACCTGATTGGCTTTCCCTCAGGTGAAATTTACCTGGCAACTATAATAGTAAATCACTAGGACTTTGCTCAAGTCACTTTCTCAGATCTTCCGGAAGGCCTGCCTCGAGTGGGCACTGTAAAAGATTGGTTTATGGTTTGGGTATTTGTTACATTTTAATAAGGCTTGGAAACTTAGATGTTATTCACTCCAACCTCCAATCAAGTACTTGCGTAAAAGCAAGACAAACATAACAATAAATGCTAAGCACTCCAGCGTACAGCAACTCTGGCAGGATGTACTGCAGGCTTTATGAATGTATGAAAGTGAATATACAGAAGCTTGGGAAAAGGTCATTGGTATTTTTGGAGCAATAAATCAAGTGTGGAAAGATTTGCATTTTGGCTGTATAACATGCAGGACTGGATTAGAGGGAGAGAATACTTTGAAGTAATATTTCTCTGCTGACTTGTTTTATTAGCTTCTTTTAAACATGTTACATTATTGCTTATAGAATTTCATTTACTCGGATTGGCAGCTTGATAAATACGTCTATTGGCGATGATTTGGATTGCTCTGGGCATTAATATTATTAAAACCTGTCACAAGGAAATGTCTGAAAGATGACTTACTGTAAAGATTGCAGCATGAAATAAATCATCCAGTGGTATTTGTTACCATTTATGGCCTCTTGGAGCTGAGTCAATCCCTTTTTATGTTGCATTATTTTTCAAGTTTTTATAGCCTTACATTATATATTGCTGTCAGAAATGAACAGATGGGGTGTCGAACACAGGCTTTCTGAATAATTCCCACCCTCCAGTTATTGGTATGAAGGACAAGTGCAAAACTGCGTTCTCAAGCAAAAAGGAGAGAGAAAGAGGTGGGGAAGTTGCTGTTGAGGAAAGGGATCCCTTTGTCAGATGCTTTAGGCCAATCCCACCAGCTGGTTGGAATCCCTGACTGGCAGTCACCCTGTTTGGGTTTCAAGCAAGAGATGAGGTGGCTGTATCTGGCACCAGCAGCCAAAAACTGCAGTTTTCAAATGCATTTTTTTCCTGAGTGCCTCTTGCTGAGGCATCCACCTCCACATTTGGAGGTAAATGTGTCATATTACTTTTTTCCTAAAAAGCTGAGAAAAAAAAAACCTGGTAGAACAAAAAGAAAGATGCACAGAAAGAATTGAATATTCTTTGAGTGAGTGACTAATACTGCAAACATCCTGTTGCTGGGCTTGGGGATGGGGCATGAAGGATTCTGAATAATGTGGATTGTGTTGCAGGGCCCTGGGCATCAATATAAAAAAAAATAAAAGGAGCACCCTGGAGGTTCTCAGCATCTCACAGAGGAGGGAGGAACATGGTGCTCCAAGACTTCCTACACACTGAAGGGCAATGTGCCCTTAGGGGTCATTAGCTGCCCCCACTGACAAGACCGGGCAGCCACTAAACCTTTCGGAAGCCCTTCTACAAAGCTCTGAGGCTTTGCAACCATTGGAGGAGGAGAGAAAGTTAACTCACTAAAAGGCCAGCCAACTGTTTTTTTGTTTGTTTGTTTTTGTTTTTGAGACAGCATCTTGCTCTGTCATCTAGGCTGGAGTGCAGTGGCACCATCATAGCAGACTTGAGCAATCCTCCCACCTCAGCCTCTGGGGTAACTAGTACTACAGTCATGAGCCACCATGCCCAGCTAATTTTTAAAATTTTTGGTAGGGATATGGTCTCACTCTGTTGCCCACTCTGATTTCAAACTCCTGACCTCAAGTGATCCTCCCACCTTCACTTCCCAAAGCACTGGAGTTAACAGACGTGAACCATTTCATCTGGCCAAGCCAACCAACTTTTTAAGAGGAGGGGGAAACATGAAATTTTCCTCACCTAGTCTCCACACACACTATGACGTCCATTCTGAGTAGTTGTACAAAGTACTGGCATATTATAGAGGAACAGAAAATAGACACAAACCTGAGTGTCTGGAATTCAAATTCATTGCTCACCATCTTGAGAATTTGAGTGAGTCACTTAATTTCTCTTCATCATAAAATGTGGATAAAAATATTATTTCCTGCCTACCTCATGGTGTTGCTGGGAAAAGTCAAATCACACACACACACACACACACACACATTCAAGTTTACTGGCCCCTACATTTGTCAAAGATAGGTATTTGAGTCACCATGTTATAGCCAGATTCTTACCTTCTCTCCTATAAAGCTCTGCATCTTCACGAGTTTATCAATCTCTGTTACTCAGCTCCTCATCCCCAGATCCCTAAATGTTCAGCCCTTTCTCCACCATCTCTTAAAAGTGCTACCTTACTAGGAGCGATTTGCTGACAGTCATCTACAGCCTCTCCAAAAAGAGACCCATTCTCTCTTACCACACCTCTTGACTCCCTTGTCTCAATCATTTCTTCTTTTATGTCATTTCCGAAAGCACCTTTCATATGAGTTTCTATTTGTCTCATTCATGTGAGGATGTCATTTGGATAAGCCCATTTAAAAGTCCATATTTACCAATCACACCTGAAACCAGCAGGGCTGTAGAGGAATGTTTCTTTCCAGGCAAAGTTCACAGCGTTGCTCCTTTTCATTTGAGATCTCATTCTTGAGTAGCACAGAAAGTTTTCTGTCCTTAACCCAGAGAGAGAGTGTGTAAAAGGGTGAATTTCAGATAGTTGAGTTTATACAGGCAGTCAATTAGTTATGTATGCAGAGCTAGAATTTCTGTATTCCTGTGAGAGATACCTCTTGCCCCTTCTCTGCCTCTTTTTTCTCATTGCGTCTACAAAAGGACATTTGCATATACCCCATCGTCCTCACCAAATTGGCAGCACTGAGCCCCCATAGGCTGATACATAAGCATTTCACTTTTTTTTTTTTTTTGAGGTGGAGTTTTGCTCTTGTTGCCCAGGCTGGAGTACAGTGGCACGATCTTGGCTCACTGCAACCTACTCCTCCCAGGTTCAAGCGATTCTCCTGCCTTAGCCTCCTGAGTAGCTAGGATTACAGGCATGCGCCACCACACCCAGCTAATTTTATGTTTTTAGTAGAGATGGGGTTTCTCCATGTTGGTCAGGCTGGTCTCGAACTCCTGACCTCAGGTGATCCTCCCACCTTGGCCTCCCAAACTGCTGGGATTACAGGCATAAGCCACCAGGCCCACCCGCCACATTTAACTGTTAAATATTGCATCATTCTATGAAATATGCATTTCTCTTTTTTCTTTCTTCTCCTTCCCTTCCTTTTCTATCCATCTCTTTTTTGCCTTCCTTATCTTTTGCATTTTATTTACTTTTACAAAGATATATTGAATGAGTCATCAAAGTTCTTAGCATCTTCTGAATAAGCATCACGATGTCTGTGTTTCCACATAGTAATTTTCTTGTCTCATGAGACGTTAAAATTCACCAGGCTGAACAATCAGTGAATTACCTTTTCTTTCCTCTGGACATTTAGCATGAACCAGCCATCAATGTTCTCTCACCATGCTGAGAAAGTTGATGCTCACCAATTTCCTCTTCAGTTGGTGACCTATCATGCTTTAAAGAAGAGACATGTGGCACTAGGCTTGATGTCTGGCTCACTTAGTAACTGGCAGTCATATATTCTTTCCAGGCTAAATCCCCTATCTGTGAAATTAGAGAGAAAATGAGACATAATCATCTAAGCTTTGAACTTTATCATTTACTCCTGTTCCTGCTGTCATATCTAGAAACAACCTCAGGGTAACTAATTTCTCCTTGTTGTGCTTTGCCTTTTCTGGGAGGAAAGACTTCCACTGGCTTGGCAACATGGCTCATGCCTGTAATCCCAGCACTTGGGAAGGCAGAGGTGGGAGGATCACTTGAGCCCAGGAGTTCAAGACCAGCCTGGGCAACATGATGAAACCCTGTCTCTACAAAAAAAGAAAACCACAAAAATTAGCCAGGTGTGATGGCTCATGCCTGTAGTCCCAGCTACTTGGGAGGCTGATGTGGGAGGATCATTTGAGCCCAGGAGGTCGAGGCTGCAGTGAGCTGAGACGATGTCACTGCACTCCAGCCTGGATGGCAGAGCCAGACCCTGTCTCAAAAAAAAAAAAAAAAGACTTCTGCTGATTATAGTTGCCAAATATCTGTGTCCAATCAGTTGCAAAATACTACCTCATGCAGAGTTCATAAATCCTCTTCCTTCTCCTAGTTTAGCTTTCATTTTAAAAAGTTATCATAAACTCACTAAAACCATTAATTCATGTGTTAAACTATCTGAAAGGTAGGGATGCTTCTTCAGTGTGTTGGGTGTGGGGTTGGGAAGACTTGCAACTTCGACCCAGAGTGACCTGAGATAATGAAGTTTCGTAGTAATGGCTAATTACTGTTACCCACCTCTTTATTATTAATTCCACAATTCCGGCACATAAAATAACTTAATCACTTTCAGAATTTGCATGACTAATGGAGTGAGTTCTGATAGAATAAGGATAAGTTTCATAATTAGGTTTTGCTGGGAACTTGTGCAAACCAGTCTATTTATAATTTGGTCAGCTCCTGATTTTTAATGAGGACATTGAGAGGGACTGAAGCCTCTGGCAGCATTCACTTCATATTTTAATTACCCACAGTAATTCTGACAATTACACACATGTCATAAATCACATCATAATGACCCGTGAAGCAAGTGTATTTAATTACTGAAAGGGGAGTTTTCAGGTTAAATGCGTGGCAGGGTATGCCGTGATGTGAGCCACATTTGAAAACCAGTAGCCGGGCGCGGTGGCTCATGCCTGTAATCCCAGCACTTTGGGAGTCTGAGGTGGGTGGATCACCTGAGGTCAGGAGTTCCAGACCAGTCTGGCCAACATGGTGAAACCATGTCTCTACTAAAAGTACAAAAATTAGCCAGGTATGGTGGTGCACACCTGTACTCCCAGCTACTCTGGAGGCTGAGGCAGTAGAATCGCTTGAACCCAGGAGGTGGAGGTTGCAGTGAGCCAAGATTGAGCCACTGGACTTCAGCCTGGGTAACAGAGTGAGGCTTCATCTCAAAAAAATAAAAAATAAAAATAAAAACCAGGAAAAAAAAAAGAAAGAAAACCAAGCCTCCTGATTCTGTGGCCTAGGAGAAGCAGTCTTCGTGAATAAGGAAAGCTGTGGTTGAATTTCCAGTTTTAACTCTGGCTTGTAAAGATCTTTGAAGTCATCACTCCTGTCCTTACAATAACAAAAAAACTAAACAAACTGAAAATTAGAGACTTTTCTTGGCCCATCAGTGAAACTGAGGTTATAGGGCAAAATCCAGAAATGTGGAGAATCGCAGCTGAGATCTGCTCACTGGGGGAAGCACTGAAGCTGTAAACTAGTAGGAATATTTACATGATAACTGGGATAAATTACTAGAGGCTGAGTGTGGATAAGGTATAGAATTAGAAACTCCTGGGGGCACACTTTGGAGGGTTTTGCCTTCAGAAATCCTACCAGGTTCCAGGATTTTTCCAATGAAAGGCCTAGAAAAAGTCCCTCAGAGACTCTGGCAGGGTGAGAGAAAAAGTAACCATTGTGAAATAACAACCAGAGGCCAGATACGACGGCTCACGCCTATAATCCTAGCACTTTGGGAGGCCGAGGAGGGCAGATCCCCTGAGGTCAGGAGTTGAAGACCAGCCCGACCAACATGATGAAACCCCGTCTTTAGTAAAAATACAAAAATTAGCGGGGCATGTTGGTGGGTGCCCATAATTCCAGCTACTGGGGAGGCTGAGGCAGGAGAATAGCTTAAAGCCAGGAGAAGGAAGTTGCAGTGTGTGAGATCGCACCACTGCACTCCAGCCTGGGCAACAGAGCAAAACTTTGTCTCAAATTAAAAAAATAAAAAAAACTGAAGTCAGGAGTTCGAGACCAGCCTGGCCAACATGGCGAAACCACATCTCTACTAAAAATACAAAACTTAATTGGTCATGGTTGTGGGCGCCTGTAATCCCAGCTACTCTGGAGGCCGAGGCAGGAGAATCTCTTGAACCCAGGAGGTGGAGGTTGTGGTGAGCCAAGATTGTGCCATTGCATCCCAGCTTGGGAGACAGAGCAAGACTCTGTCTAAAAAAAAAGAAAAAGGAAAAAAGAAATACAATCAGAGCATTCTCCATTACAAGGACCTGCTCTCCAGGGAAAAAATACTTTCCCAGGGCTTTGCCTTAGCTGAGGGAATGGCATGTCTCCTACTCTACCCCTGTATCACCTGAAGAAGAAAGGAGAAACATGGGGAGTTAAGATCCATGCTGATGGTCACAGCTTCCAAAAACAGACCCACGAAAAATCGGAGACTTCATCATACAATCATATAATCTTCCCGTATCCCACACATTACCACCACACCAATAGGGCTTCAGTATCACAAAAGGGAATTATAGTTGAAAGAGGTGCAAGGTACAGATTATTCAAGAAGGAGTTCTTAGGAAAACCCAAAGACAACAAAGTAGACAAAAGCAATGACACTAGAGGAATTTAGAGCCTCTGAAAACTGCAGCTACAGCAAACAAACAGTGCAATTCCTAGCTAGATTAACATAAAACCTCACACTGAACACCTATTTACCTCAGTTCTTATTATCCAATATAACATATCCTATTGTAAAACAAAATTGCAAAGAATGCAAAAAGCCAAGAACAAAACAAAACTCTCTCTGAGATGTTCAATTTAAAACCACACCATTTATAAATTCGGAAAGGAGACTTTATTTCTTGTAAAAGGTTGCAGCCTGTAAGGTGGCCATCCCACAAGCCGGGAAGTGTGCCTCCAGAAAAAACGAGAAACAGGAATTTCAAAGGAGAAGGGGTTGAGGTAGGAGATTTATGTTGAACAGGTTGGCAAAACAAACGTATTCAACAGGTTACAGGAAGAGCTATGGATATGCATGCAACATAAGACCCATGTTTACCTTGGGGTGGAGACTTAATATTTTTTTAATGTCAGCTTTAGGGGTGCAAGTGGTTTTTTGGTTATATGGATGAATTGCATCGTGGTGAAGTCTGAAATTTTAGTGTACCTGTCACCAAAGCAGTATGCATTGTACCCAATATGTAGTTTTTTATCCCTCATCCTCCTCCCAATGTCCCCCTTCTGAGTCTTCAGTATCCCTTATACCACTCTGTATGCCTTTGCATACCCATAGCTTAGCTCCCACTTAGAAGTCAGAACATACAGTATTTGGTTTTCCATTACTGAGTTACTTCACTTAGAATAATGGACTCTACTTTCATCCAAGTTGTGACAAAATACATTATTTTGTTCTTTTTTATGGCTGTGTAGTATTCCATGGTGTATATATACCACGTTTTCTTTATCCACTCATCAGTTGATAAGCACATAGGTTGTTTCCATATCTTTACAATTGTGAATTATGCTGCAATAAACATATGTGTGCAGGGGTCTTTTTGACATAATTACTTATATTGCCTTTGGGTAGATACCCAGCAGTGGGATTGCTGAATTGAATGGTAGATCTGCTTGTGGTTCTCTAAGAAATCTCCACACTGTTTTCCATACAGATTGTACTAATTTACATTCCCACCAACCGTGTAGAAGCATTCCCTTTTCGCCACATCCACTGTTTTTTGACTTTTAATAATGGCTATTCTGGCTGGAGTAAAGGTGATATCTCATTGTGGTTTTAATTTGCATTTATCTGATGATTAGTTGAGCATTTTTCTGAAAACGTTGAGCATTTTTTCACATGTTTATTGGCCATTTGTATTTTTTTTTTTTTTTTTGGAGAAATGAGACATTTAAATGTATCACAACTAGGCCCTAAACATCAAAATGCCTTTTCAGGGCATGAAGGCATGTAAGAGTGTATCTTCTGGAAACTGGCCAGAACCAATCCATGGTTGATGGTCTTCTTATCTGTAGAAAGTGCTGAAATCAGTCTCTTGTCCAATAAAAGCTGTAGTTATGGCTGGTAGAGATTAGTTAGTCAGAATGTGGTGGTGAACTACAAATTGTTTTAATATTGCTCATCTTGAGGTCAGTGCTTGTTTAGCTGCTAGAGAAACAAACAAAAAGCTTTGTGGCAGTTAGAATGTCATTTATTTCTTAGGTGTAGGGTACATGACTTAACCCTTGCCTAGAATGGCCTTAAGTTCCATTTGTAATTTGGTATCTTATTGCCACAAAGTGTCTGTTCTGTCAGTCTTATAATCTCTATTTTAACATTAATACTAGTCAGTAGTTATGTTGAAACAATAGAAGGGACGGGGGTATCATGAGGCTCATCTAATCTCCTCTCCTGTCATGGCTGGGAACTCAGTTTCTAAAGATTTTTCTGGGTTGCCCTTGTCCAAGAGGGAGTCTGTTCAGTTGGTCGGGGAAAGGGGGATTTAGAATTTTATTTTTATTTTATAGAGGAGAAAAACCAAGTAACAGAAACAAATTAAGAGATGATACCAATTTGGAATTATCAGAATTTGAAATAAGTATGATTAATATGTTAAAGACTCTGATAGAAAACATAGACAACATGGAACAACGAATGGACAATGTAAGCAGAGAGGTAGAAATCCTAAGAAATAATCAAAGGAAATACTAGAAATCAAAACCACAGTAACAGAAATAGAAAATGCCTTGATTGGCTCACCAGTAGACTGGACAGTGTGAAAAGGAGAGTAGCTTTTCCTGCCACTCTTCCCTCCCCCACAGCACCACTCTGGCTGCACCGTGCTCTGAACTCCAGGCTTCTGCTAAGCTAGTGCCACCTTCATCTCCCTTCAGCCCCATCACGATTATCTTCCAGGACCTCATCAGCCACAATGAGATGTTCTCTGACATTTACAAGATCTGGGAGATCACAAATGGGCTGTGCCTGGAAGTGGAGCAGAAGATGGTCAGTAAGACAACAGGGAACACTGATGACTCACTCATTGGCAGAAATTCCTCCTCTGAAAGTACTGAGGGTGAAGTTACTGAAAGCACGATAATCACTAGTGTTGATATTGTTACAAACCATCACTTGCAGGAAAGCATCTTCACAAAAGAAGCCTACAAGAAGTATATCAAAGATTACATGAAATCAATCAACGAAAAACTTGAAGAACAGAGACCAGAAAGAGTGAAACCTTTTATAACAGGAATGAAGAACAAATCAAGCACATCTTTGCTAATTTTAAAAACTACTAGTTCCATTTTTTTTTCTTTTTGAGATAGGGTCTCGCTCTGTCACCCAGGCTGGAGTGCAGTGGCACAATCACAGCTCACTGCAATCTCTGCCTCCTTTGTTCAAGTAATTCTTCTGCCTCAGTCTCTTCAGTAGCTGGGATTACAGGCATGCACCACCATGCCCAGCTAATTATTGTATTTTTAGTAGAGACAGGGTTTCACCATGTTGGCCAGGCTGAACTCGAACTCCTGACCTCAAGTGATCCACCTGCCTTGGCCTTCCAAAGTGCTTGGATTACAGGCATAAGCCACATGCCCAGCAAAACTACCAGTTCTTTATTGGTGAAAACCTAAATCCACCTGGCATGGTTGCTCTGCTGAACTACCGTAAGGATGGTCAGTATGACCCCATATATGATTTTTTAAAGAATGGTTTAGAAATTAAAAGATGTTAAGAAATTTGGTAATTACTTTGGATCTATCACCTGTCATCATAACTGGCTGCCACTTGTCATCAACACAACACCAGAGATTAAGACAAATGAGACTGATGTCATCGTGAGCTTTTTAATTGTTTTGATTCTGACTTATTTGGTGTGGAGGCATCACTTTTAAGGAAAAAAAAACTTGTCATGTAGATTGTCTAAAAATGAAATGCATTTAAACTAAGAAAGAGAGGGAATAAGTACTCTTGAGGATACATCTTCAGAAAATTTCCAAACTGATATAAAAGGGCATAAAGAAGAATAAAAAATAAGAACAATATCAAAAGAAAGTGGGACAAATTTAAAATGTGAATATATGCATAACTGGAATATGAGGAGGAGAAAGAAAAATGGAGAAGAAGAAATGTTTGAAGTAATAGTAGCTGAGACCTTTCTAAAATTAATAATGCCAACCCACAGACCTGGAAAGCTTAGAAAACAGGTAGGATACATAACAAAATATATACAACTATGCATATCATATTCAAACTACTAAGAAAAAAAAGAGAAAATTACAAAAGAACCCAAATGAAAAGAAGTCATCTTGCCCATGGAGAAACACGGAAAATAATTATAGTTGTCTTTTTGTCAGAAACCATAAGTAAGAACAAAGTGAAGTGAATTAAAGTATTGAAAGAAAAAACCCCATCAACCTAAAATCCTATTTGCAGTAAAATTTTTCTTCAAAATTGAAGGAAACAGGCAGACTTCCTCAAACAAATTTTCTTCAAAATTGAAGGAAACAGGCAGACTTCCTCAAACAAAAACTGAGGCAGTTTATCACCAGCAGGCTTACCCTACAAGAAATGTCAAAAGATAGTAAGAAAGCCTTCAGGCAGAAGGAAAATTATATAGATCAGAAACTGAGATCTATATAAAGAATATTCAAGACAGAATAAATGAATTAAATTTTTTTATTTTTAATTGACTTAAAATATAACTGTTTAAGGTATTAATAGTAAAATTGTATGAGGTGACCAATATACCTAGATACTTGAAATGAATGACAGCAGCATCATAAGAGATGGAAAGGATGAGTTGGAAATACTCTGCAATAAGCTACATGCACTATACATTAGGCAGTGTAGTGTTTTTCAAAGAGAAACTTAAATCAGTTAAAAATATATATTGCAAATTTGAGGTCAACTCCTAATTTTAAAAAAATATATAAGTGTTGTGTTGTGCTACAAAAAGAGATAAAATGAAATCATATAAAATGCTCAATCAAAACCAGAGAAGACAGGAAAGAAAGAACAAATGTAACAAATTAGAAAACAATTACAAATGTGGTAGACATTAATCCAACCATATCAATAATTTTTTCAATATGAGTGGCATAAATACAATTAAAAGACAGCTATTGTTAGAGTTGATAAAGAAACAAGATTCAACATGTGCTATATGTAAGAAATCTACTTTTAATATAAATATTTGGACAGATTAAAAATAAAATAATGAAGAAAGATAAATCATGCTAACACTTACTACCTTTTTTCTTGATGTCTATTGTGTTTATTATTAGTATAGCCACTACAGTTCTCCTTTAATTACTATTTTCATGCCGTTATTTTCCATCCTTTTACTTTCAACCTATTTTTGCTTTGAATCTAAATTCTGTCTCTTGTAAATGAAATACATATTTTATGAATATTATTACAACCTCTGTATTTTTATTAGTGTAATCTATTTATACCTAAATTGATTATGAATAATGAAGCATTTAAGTCTGCCACTTGGTATTTTTTATATATGTCTCTTGTCTGTTTTTAATCTATTCCACCATTACTGCCTTATTTTATTGTTAAATAGATATTTTCTATTGTACCATTTTAATTCTCTTGTGATTTCTTTTAGAGTATTTTTATTTTATTAGTGGTTGCCTTGGAGATTACAATTAACACCTTATAGCAATATAGTTCATATTAATACCATCTTATTTTCACTAGTACGTAACTATTTTACTTCTATGTAGCTCCATTTCTTTGCCCAACTTTATGCTATGATTATCATACAAATTACATCTTTATAATATTATAGGTTCATCAACACAATCCTATAACTGCTTTGCAAACTTGTATTTTAAGTCAGACAAGATAATACAAAAGGATGGATGGATGGATGCTTGGAAGAATGCATGGATGGATGGGCGGATGCATAGAGAGATAATACTATCTTTCCTATTTACCTATGTAATTACTTTTACTGACACTCTGTTTCTTAATGTGGATGCAAGTTAATGTTTGTCATCCTTTCATTTCAGCCTAAAGGAATTGTAATACTCTTTAGTATCGTTTGTAATAAAAGTTTGCAAACAATTCTGGCCATTTTTCTTCATCTGAAAATGTCTCCATTTCTTCATCATTTTTGAATAATACTTTGTTGGATATAGAATTCTTAACTGATAAGCCTTTTTTTTTGAGAACTTTATATATGTTCTTCCACTGCCTTCTGGCTTTCATGGTTTCTGATGAGAAATTAGCTGTTAATCTTATTAAGGATCCCTTGTAGATGCTGAGTTGCTTTTTACTTGCTGCTTTCAAGATTCCTCTTCGCCCTTGGCTCTGAACAATTTGATTATGGTATATCCAGGTCTGAATCTCTTTGAGATTACTCTACTTAAACTTCCTTTAGCTGCTTAGATATGTAAGTTAATGTTTTCATTAAATATGTAAAATTTGTGTCCATTATCTAAGTACTCTTTCTTCTTCTTTCTCTCTCTCCCCCATTTCTGAAACTCCCATTTTGTGTATGTTGATACACTTTATGATGTCCCACAGTTTTCTGAAGCTTCTGTGTATATTTCTTCAATAGGTTTTTATTTCTATTTTTCTGACTGCATTATCTCCATTGACTTATATTCAAGCTCATTTATTCCTTCTTCTGCCAACTCAGATCTGCTGCTGAGCTCCTCCACTAAAATTTTCTTTTCAGTTATTGTACTTCTTAACTCCAGAATTTCCATTTGTTTTTTTCTTATAATCTATCTCCTCACTGATATTTTGTATTCAGTGCTATATTGTTCTCATACTTTTCTTTAGTTCTTTAAAAATGGTTTCAGTTAGTCCTTTAAATATATTTATAATGGCTCTTATAAAATCTTTGCCTAGAAAGTCTGGGCTTCCTTCCGGACAGTTTCTATTGGTGTTCCCACCCCCCACCCCCCACCAGGTATGGTCCATACTTACTGTGTCTTTGTGTCTCATAATTTTTTGTTGAAAGCCAGGCATTTTAAATAATATTATATGACAACTCTACAAACTATTTTGCTATGCTTTATTGTATATTGACACTTAAATCTCTACTCACTTAGCTTTATGATCAGCTAATGATTGCACTGAGATTTCCTTAAATGCCTTGAACTGATAAGTCTTCTTATATTTGCCAAGGGATTCTGTGTGCATGTTGAGGTAGTTCCTTTGACATTTTAGCAGTTTACATCTTTGCCTAAGCCTTCGTTTTTGGTTTGTGCAGTCTCAAGATCAGCCAGAAGAGATTAGGAATACCTCAGGTTTTTTTTCCCCTGGGTGTATTTACAACTCTGCACATGCACATGGTTTTATTTTTATTCAGTTTCCTACAGTGAATGTTTCAAAACCTTTTAATACCCTCTATAGAAGTCTGTTATTTTCTTTTGTTTTATTTGAGACAGAGTCTTGCTTTGTCACCCAGGACAGCGTGCAGTGGCATGATCTCAGCTCACTGCAACCTCTGCCTCCTGGGATCAAGCAATTCTCCTGACTCAGCCTCTCAAGTAGCTGTTATTACAGGTGTGCGCCACCATGCCTAGCTACTTTTTTTTTTTTTTTTTTTTTTTTTTTTTTTTTTTTTTTTTTGTAGAGATGAGGTTTCGCCATGTTGCCCAGGTTAGTCTTGAACTCCTGGCCTCTGGTGATCCACCTGCCTCAGCCTCCCAAAGTGCTGGGATTACAGGCATGAGCCACCACATCTGGCCCTCTCTATAGACTTCTAATTCTCCAGCTTTTTCTTTTGAAGATTTTTGTGGGTCTTTTTTTTTTTTGCAACATTGTTAACTATAACTCAGATATTTGCAATTTAAAAAAGTTACTGCTGATTATTTTTTTTAAATGCCTCAGGAAAAATTCCACTGAGAAAACTCCCAGGCCAAATAAAGATAAGCCCTGTGAGTGTGCACTTCCAGGGAGCTGCTAGAAAGCTCAAATAGTAACATATTCTGTGAATAAGGATATTTAACAGCTTCAGATCTATTATTTTCTCTCTGGTGGCTGCTAGACTGCTGGTTTTCAGAGCTACTGTTATTGTAAGGCTTCTGATCTTGATGGCTACTGTTGAACTAAAGATAGTGGAATGGGAATAGCACTTCTCAAAAATGCCATGAAGCTTATTGTTCTTCCCAAGATCTCACCATTTTTCTTAAACAAATACTCCTCATATTGTTTCAAGTCTCCAGTTTATTTCCAGAACTCTGAAGATGTTGATTTTGATAATTTTTTTGTCAATATTCTCATTGCTTGTGTAGAATAGTGAATATTCAAAGGCCCTAACTCTGCCATTCTGGAAGAATGTCCCTTGTAGTTACTTTTTATAGTTATTTTTCATCTTCCTATTAAACTTGTAATGGTCCCTTAACTTGGTTTAAGACCATCTCTTTGCAGCAACGCCTTCCTTCATCTCTAACTTGACACTTTTAATCTGCAAGCCAAAAATCCAAAAATGTTAGAAATATAGATAATTCATGAAAAAATTTTCGATTAAGAAATGCCACTGAGTATTTGTGATATCTTTGGTCTATGCAAATGCTATTTTAAAATGATGTCAGGCTGCTTTCTAGATTAGAAGTCTAAATCCACTTCACTACCTGTTTTTATATGGTTTGCCATACAAAAGCATTGTGTTTAATTTGCAATGAAAGTATACTGTGGTAAAAGACTACAATATATGTTGATATTATCAAACTTGGCACTTATCACAATATTCTCAATTCATGGTAAAGCCATGGTTAGAAAAATTATAAAATTTTAAAAGAACATCTTAGCACAGCAGAATTTGCAATCAAAGTTTGTTTCTGAGTGACTCACTTGTTAGCCAAGCAAGAGAAGTCATTTACTAATGGTGAATCAATTAAATTGTGTTTGATTGCAGCAGACGAAAAAATGTATCCAGACAAAATAAAACTGCCTAGTACTATTAACCTTTCAGCAAAAATCATTGCTGGAAGAATTGAAGACATCAGAAGCAATATCAATGTCACTTAAAAATGAGGAAAATAGTTGTGAGTGGTTTCTCTCAGCTTTTAATATGTTAACATATGTTACTGATACAGCTTAGTTATTATTTATTCAAGGAGTCAAGGCAGAGTTTGAAGTACCTAAATGGCCTCTGTGAATAGTCTGCATGGCACAACTACCTGTGAAAATATATTCAAAGAAGTTGAGAAAATATTAATTCAGTATAATCTGAAGCAGAATCTGCTAAGATGTATTACAGATGATACAAAAATACATGTGGACCAGAAACAGTCCTAGTTAGACAAATTTACAAAGTTCGTAAAATGTAAAATGCATAAAGACTATAGTCCTTATTGTGTTATCCATCAGAAAGTATTTTGTGAAGAATATATTAATTTATCATGAGTTATTGAACCAGAAGTGTCAATGGTGAATTTTATTAGCTCTCATGAACTTTGCCATTGTTAGTTCCATAAAGTTTTGTAAGAAATAAAATCTGAATATCCTGACTTACCCTACCATACATCAGTTTAAGAACTTAACAATAGTAAAGTTTTTTGTGATTTTTTTTTTGGAAACAGAATCTCACTCTGTCACCCAGACAGAGTGGGTGCAGTGGCACAATCTCAGCTCACTGCCCCCCAGTTCAAGTGAATCTTCTGCCTCAGACTTCCAAGTAACTGGGATTACAGGCACTGACCACCACGCCCAGCTAATTTTTATATTTTTAGTAGAGATGGGGTTTCACCATGTTGTCCAGGCTGGTCTCAAACACCTGGCCTTAAGTAATCTGCCCCCCTCAGCCTCCCAAAGTGCTGGGATTGCAAGCATGAGCCACTGTACCTGGCCTTTTGTGTTATTTTAAAAACCTGGATCAAGATTAAAATGTTTCTGAATAAGAAGAACTGTGCTGTCAACCACCATTTCCGAACACTAAATAACTTCAAAACTTATTATTCACTGCAGGTTTCATCATCTCTATTAACAAATTTAAACTTGAAAGTCAAAGCAGAGCTAACATGTGAAACTTATACTATCATAATTACAATGACAATTATCAATCTTTGAATCACAATTAATGTCATTCTTCTTTATATACTTCCCATGCTGTCAAAAGTTAAAATAAAAAATGAGATTACTATTTCCACACAAATTTTCTGTAGATATATTTTCTGATCTCAGTTTCAGCATTGTCATTTTAGACCTTGATGCAAGTGCTAAAAAAATTCTATATTTCAAAGTTTACTTAACAATGCAGCTGAGAAGTTTCTACCTAAACTTTCATTGCAAGTGATTAATCTGCAATATAACGACATGCTAAAAGGCAAATATCAAAAGAAGAATCTAATAAAATTCTATAAATGCCTTCTAAGCAATAAATATACTCAATTATTATAGAATCTTATGCTCTTGGAGCACTATTGGTATTTGATAGTACCTATCTGTGTGAAAAGACTTTTTCAAAGATAAAATATGTTAAATTTTGTTGTTGTTAACATTAACATATGAACATTTGCAATTAATTTTGATTATAGAGAATATTAACTATGAATGCCAATTTTTAAAAATCCCTTAAAAATTATTTTTTTCATTAGTAGACCTATAATTTAAGAAATTTAAATTACTAAACTATTATATTTTAAATATCATCAATGAATATTTATAAAAACTTATTTTCTTTCTTGTTATGTAAGTACCTACATGATATCGATTTAGCCTCTTGGCCTGAAGAGCTTAAAATATTATATCTAGCCCTTTGCAAAATAAAATTTGTCAACTCTGTTCCAGATAGTTAAGATGAACAGTATCACATCAGATGTCTGGAAACAATAGTCAAAGATTAGATTTATGATAATTTGATAAGAGCAATAATTTTCATTCCAAACTATTAATAAATGTTTTGAGTTTAGATTAATAGGTTGTTGGAAAATTGAGAAAAGTAGGGGTAAATAATACTTTTAAAGAGAAATTGACTCAATTATATAATCTCAATTTTCCATGGAAACAAAAAGTAATAGTACAGCAGATAAAGGAATCAAATAATAGAATGCGATGATCTTTAAGACATCTAAAATTTGGTGTGGTTACTGTTGGACTTTTACCCCTGGAACTCTGAGAAAGAAGGTCCGTTCCTTTGAGGTGATCAAATAGAAGAGGTTGGAGGAAGATTTCAGAGAACATGCAGTTTATTTTCTTTTTCACACAGTAAAAAGAGCTTAGACATGATTGGGAATCTATTTCAATGGAGCTTTTGATATGAAAAAGAAAGAGATTATAGGAAAACATTTCTTCTTGCAAAATAATCAAGAAACTGATCACCAGGAAGTGAGATATTATTTATATTTGTATTAAGATAGTTTCATACAGATGCCAATTTATTCTAGTCTATAAAAGCCAAGGTTGATTACCTAAAAAACTTTCACAGTACACAATTTTGCATCTTCCATTTACTCCACAAGATCAGTAAAGAGAGATGCATGTGCTTCTGCCTGAGTTATAACTAGTGGTGAACCATGGGGTGATTTTGTTCTTGCTATGGGACAATAGCAAAAAGAGTCTGAGTCAAAACTCACTTATCAGCATGCACAGTGGTTCCACTGTGCAGACATTTGATTATACATAAGACAGAATTTTATTGCCAAAAGCTGTGTGTGTGTGTGTTTGGTGGTGATTTTCAAATTGTAGAACAATTCCCATAAAATTTATAGAATCATTCTCTCTCTCTCCCTCTCTCTCTCCCTCTATTGTAGAAAAATTCCCATAAAATTTATAGAATCATTCTCTCTCTCTCTCTTGCTCTCTATCTTTTTCTCTCCCCCCATAAATGGCTGCAACTAAGTACAAAACATTTACAAGGAAATAAATGACTTCCAGTATTTCCCTCTGGAGCTTTAGAATAAGAAGTGGAACATCTAAATAGTTTCTTGATGCAACAGGTCTTAGCTTCAAGGAATCCAAATATGAATGTCACCAAGAGTCACACATCAGGAAAGCTGAGGACTTAATGACCTTTAGAAACTCCATTTCAAATTAGAGGTGAACAGAGCAGGGTGAATATCCTCCTTCTTACCCCTTTTCATTTTCATTCACCTTTAATTTAAAAAACTAAAGCACAGGAAACATCTAAGCATAAGTGCCCCTGCCTTATGGAGGCCATCTCACCCTGCACTTCTACGGCCCACTAAAAAATTCTGACGCTTACCTTTCATCCCTAGTCACAGACCTACACTAATCACATCTTCTTGTTAAAGAACACTGTCCATAACCTTTTCCCTCCCACAAGAGACTTCTAATTTTAACTTTTCATCTTTAATCAAGGTGTGCCTCCTTTTAAAAATAGCCATTGTGTAACGCACAGACAGGGAGGACTCCATGTCATGAGTGATCCCAAATGGCCTCCATCTCCATTATCTCCATTGCTTCTTGATAGGTCGCTGGTACTAAGTAAAATGTTGTAACACTCAGGATGCCTGTATTCACAGGCTTTCCTCCAGTGATGGCTTCCAGACGTGAGGAAATTTTTAAAGTTTGTGGTCCTCAACGCATCATTGGGTCCTTCCAATGTTTTCAAAAATCCATAATCACCAGCACACTATGTTGACTCCATTTCAACATTCAGCCACAGGGATTTCAGAGAAACTAAGCGATATGGATAAGAAGACTTCACAAATAACTTCCTATTTCTAGAGAAAAGACATTAAACTATTCATATACCCTGCAATTATTTTAATTTCCTCTGCAGCGTTTGATACCTGCCCCCTGTATCCCTCTCTCACATACATAAACACATGTGCACCTCACACCAGTAACATTTAGATGGGTGCTATTGTTTCCAGTCCCAATTCCTTTTGGGACTGTTAATAATGTTAATAATGTTAATAATTTTCCAGGCCAAGCCTCCCAACCCACTGCATAAGGAAAGCATTTATGTCATGTTGAACCCTGACCTGAACTCAATCCCATAAAACCTTGGGAAGTGGATCAATACAATGAAAAGGGAGGTAGTTTTCAGATATCTCATGCTCCGATTCCCCATCTCCATACCCCACCAAAAAGGAAAAAAGAAAAAAAAAACAGTCTTGTGTCTGAAATTTGCATTTGTTTCAGTAATGCATTTTAGCATTGAAAGTGTCAGAGTAACTGACTTCATTGTTCAGGTCCTTGTCCAATACACAAAGAAAACCTTATGCCAACAACTGTCTATGGGAGGGAAGTATTTTTTATTTAGATCAACTTCTACACTTACTATGCAAGTTGATATTTAGAAAGTGTTGGAGAGTGTGGGAAAGAGCACTTAAAACTACAACCTTATGCTGAAAAAAATTGGCTGAAGAAATTGCTATCATGAGGATTGAGACTTGCCCTGAGCTGAGGGCACAGACTCCGACTTTTATTAAAGGTACCTGCTGCTCTGGGTCATGTCTCATCTGTCCTAACATTGTAGAAAATTCCAAATGCAATTTCCATGAAATATAAAGGGATTTAAATGAGGGTTCATCTGCAGAATGGGTGAGAAAGAGGGAAATTGTCTTTTTATCTTTCTCTTTTCATCTGGTAACAATTTATACTCAGAGATGCCTATACAAATTCATAGAAAAAGCGCTGCGGAAAAGCTGTCAGTTTTTACTCATCAGAAATAAAGCAAAGCTTAACAGAGGGAAGTTCAAATATGGGCTCAGATGTGGATTTATCTAATAGAAACTCTATCCTAGTCTTGCCTCACCTGGGCTGGGGCCACTCTGATCTTGGGTCTAACTTCTAAGCTAGAAGATAGAAAAAAAAAATGCCTTCGTGGAGATTTTAGATTGTAAACATTGAAAACAGAGGCCATGAGTTTGACAGAGCCCATCTGTAAAGCAGCATTTAAAGGCAAACAGAACACTCTGCTCACAGCTGATCTTGTTTACCTTAGAACACAGTTTACATTCTCCTACGTAAACTGAAATAAGATTATACTGAATAGAATGATATCCTGAATTTTCATATACCTCCTTTTAAAAACACCATTTACAGATGTTTTTTAAATCATACCTATTATCTCTACTATTAAAGTTTATAATTTAATAATGACTTCATGAAGACTCTGTGTATGCAAAGAAGCAGGAGAGACCAGGAAGCAGAGAGAGAGGTTGAAGAATACAGAGCCTGTTTATCTTAAAACATTTCAGGGCTATTGGCCACCTAGCTGTCTTCTCTGTCTTCTCTTCCATTAAACATCAGCAGAACTCATCAATAAACACAGAGGTGTAGAAAGTTTTCTGCACAACGTGGAAGGCTTTCTAGGCATGATATTTCAAGTGTTTTATTCTTTCTTTCCTCCTCTTCCTCCCAGAGAGCTTTTCAAATTAGCACAAAGAAGTATCGCCATTTGGGCAACAGAGTGACCAGTTTTAGCCCTGAAAGTCTCCATGTCCTGGGAAACCCAAGCAAAGCAGAATGGCCGGTAGACAGTGTGTTTATTTTCCTCTTCCCAGATGGTTTCCTAAGGTTTTCCCAGATGGCAACCAAGGGGGCTTGGTGCTTTGGAAGTAACCAGGCTGCTGTCAACGTATGTCACATCCCATGAGATTTCATGGCAGGTCTTTTTAAAATTTTACCCGGTAAAGGAGTAACAGCAAGGATTAAGTGGCTAAGCTGGATGCAAGACACAGAGCCTGGTGCCTATTTCACTCCTCATGGAAAAGGAAGGAATCGCAGAGGCCTTTCTAACAGGGACGGTGAATTATGTCCTCATTTGCTTGGTCCTGAAAGTTTCTTGGCGCTCACAGGATCTCTTTTTTTTTTTTTTTTATTATACTTTAAGTTTTAGGGTACATGTGCACAATGTGCAGGTTAGTTACATATGTATACATGTGCCATGTTGGTGCGCTGCACCCACTAACTCGTCATCTAGCATTATGTATATCTCCCAATGCTATCCCTCCCCCCTCCCCCCTCCCCACCACAGTCCCCAGAGTATGATATTCCCCTTCCTGTGTCCATGTGATCTCATTGTTCAATTCCCACCTATGAGTGAGAATATGCGGTGTTTGGTTTTTTGTTCTTGCGATAGTTTACTGAGAATGATGGTTTCCAATTTCATCCATGTCCCTACAAAGGATATGAACTCATCATTTTTTATGGCTGCATAGTATTCCATGGTGTATATGTGCCACATTTTCTTAATCCAGTCTATCATTGTTGGACATTTGGGTTGGTTCCAAGTCTTTGCTATTGTGAATAATGCCGCAATAAACATACGTGTGCATGTGTCTTTATAGCAGCATGATTTATAGTCCTTTGGGTATATACCCAGTAATGGGATGGCTGGGTCAAATGGTATTTCTAGTTCTAGATCCCTGAGGAATCGCCACACTGACTTCCACAATGGTTGAACTAGTTTACAGTCCCACCAACAGTGTAAAAGTGTTCCTATTTCTCCACATCCTCTCCAGCACCTGTTGTTTCCTGACTTTTGAATGATTGCCATTCTAACTGGTGTGAGATGATATCTCATAGTGGTTTTGATTTGCATTTCTCTGATGGCCAGTGATGATGAGCATTTTTTCATGTGTTTTTTGGCTGCATAAATGTCTTCTTTTGAGAAGTGCCTGTTCATGTCCTTCGCCCACTTTTTGATGGGGTTGTTTGTTTTCTTCTTGTAAATTTGTTTGAGTTCACTGTAGATTCTGGATATTAGCCCTTTGTCAGATGAGTAGGTTGCGAAAATTTTCTCCCATGTTGTAGGTTGCCTATTCACTCTGATGGTAGTTTCTTTTGCTGTGCAGAAGCTCTTTAGTTTAATTAGATCCCATTTGTCAATTTTGTCTTTTGTTGCCATTGCTTTTGGTGTTTTGGACATGAAGTCCTTGCCCACGCCTGTGTCCTGAATGGTAATGCCTAGGTTTTCTTCTAGGGTTTTTATGGTTTTAGGTCTAACGTTTAAATCTTTAATCCATCTTGAATTGATTTTTGTATAAGGTGTAAGGAAGGGATCCAGTTTCAGCTTTCTACATATGGCTAGCCAGTTTTCCCAGCACCATTTATTAAATAGGGAATCCTTTCCCCATTGCTTGTTTTTCTCAGGTTTGTCAAAGATCAGATAGTTGTAGGTAAGCGGCATTATTTCTGAGGGCTCTGTTCTGTTCCATTGATCTATATTTCTGTTTTGGTACCAGTACCATGCTGTTTTGGTTACTGTAGCCTTGTAGTATAGTTTGAAGTCAGGTAGTGTGATGCCTCCAGCTTTGTTCTTTTGGCTTAGGATTGACTTGGCGATGCGGGCTCTCTTTTGGTTCCATATGAACTCTAAAGTAGTTTTTTCCAATTCTGTGAAGAAAGTCATTGGTAGCTTGATGGGGATGGCATTGAATCTGTAAATTGCCTTGGGCAGTATGGCCATTTTCACGATATTGATTCTTCCTACCCATGAGCAAGGAATGTTCTTCCATTTGTTTGTATCCTCTTTTATTTCCTTGAGCAGTGGTTTGTAGTTCTCCTTGAAGAGGTGCTTCACATCCCTTGTAAGTTGGATTCCTAGGTATTTTATTCTCTTTGAAGCAATTGTGAATGGGAGTTCACTCATGATTTGGCTCTCTGTTTGTCTGTTGTTGGTGTATAAGAATGCTTGTGATTTTTGTACATTGATTTTGTATCCTGAGACTTTGCTGAAGTTGCTTATCAGCTTAAGGAGATTTTGGGCTGAGACGATGGGGTTTTCTAGATAAACAATCATGTCGTCTGCAAACAGGGACAATTTGACTTCCTCTTTTCCTAATTGAATACCCTTTATTTCCTTCTCCTGCCTGATTGCCCTGGCCAGAACTTCCAACACTATGTTGAATAGGAGCGGTGAGAGAGGGCATCCCTGTCTTGTGCCAGTTTTCAAAGGGAATGCTTCCAGTTTTTGCCCATTCAGTATGATATTGGCTGTGGGTTTGTCATAGATAGCTCTTATTATTTTGAAATATGTCCCATCAATACCTAATTTATTGAGAGTTTTTAGCATGAAGGGTTGTTGAATTTTGTCAAAGGCTTTTTCTGCATCTATTGAGATAATCATGTGGTTTTTGTCTTTGGCTCTGTTTATATGCTGGATTACATTTATTGATTTGCATATGTTGAACCAGCCTTGCATCCCAGGGATGAAGCCCACTTGATCATGGTGGATAAGCTTTTTGATGTGCTGCTGGATTCGGTTTGCCAGTATTTTATTGAGGATTTTTGCATCAATGTTCATCAAGGATATTGGTCTAAAATTCTCTTTTTTGGTTGTGTCTCTGCCAGGCTTTGGTATCAGAATGATGCTGGCCTCATAAAATGAGTTAGGGAGGATTCCCTCTTTTTCTATTGATTGGAATAGTTTCAGAAGGAATGGTACCAGTTCCTCCTTGTACCTCTGGTAGAATTCGGCTGTGAATCCATCTGGTCCTGGACTCTTTTTGGTTGGTAAACTATTGATTATTGCCACAATTTCAGCTCCTGTTATTGGTCTATTCAGAGATTCAACTTCTTCCTGGTTTAGTCTTGGGAGAGTGTATGTGTCGAGGAATTTATCCATTTCTTCTAGATTTTCCAGTTTATTTGCGTAGAGGTGTTTGTAGTATTCTCTGATGGTAGTTTGTATTTCTGTGGGATTGGTGGTGATATCCCCTTTATCATTTTTTATTGCGTCTATTTGATTCTTCTCTCTTTTTTTCTTTATAGTCTTGCTAGCGGTCTATCAATTTTGTTGATCCTTTCAAAAAACCAGCTCCTGGATTCATTAATTTTTTGAAGGGTTTTTTGTGTCTCTATTTCCTTCAGTTCTGCTCTGATTTTAGTTATTTCTTGCCTTCTGCTAGCTTTTGAATGTGTTTGCTCTTGCTTTTCTAGTTCTTTTAATTGTGATGTTAGGGTGTCAATTTTGGATCTTTCCTGCTTTCTCTTGTGGGCATTTAGTGCTATAAATTTCCCTCTACACACTGCTTTGAATGCGTCCCAGAGATTCTGGTATGTTGTGTCTTTGTTCTCGTTGGTTTCAAAGAACATCTTTATTTCTGCCTTCATTTCGTTATGTACCCAGCAGTCATTCAGGAGCAGGTTGTTCAGTTTCCATGTAGTTGAGCGGCTTCGAGTGAGATTCTTAATCCTGAGTTCTAGTTTGATTGCACTGTGGTCTGAGAGATAGTTTGTTATAATTTCTGTTCTTTTACATTTGCTGAGGAGAGCTTTACTTCCAACTATGTGGTCAATTTTGGAATAGGTGTGGTGTGGTGCTGAAAAAAATGTATATTCTGTTGATTTGGGGTGGAGAGTTCTGTAGATGTCTATTAGGTCCGCTTGGTGCAGAGCTGAGTTCAATTCCTGGGTATCCTTGTTGACTTTCTGTCTCGTTGATCTGTCTAATGTTGACAGTGGGGTGTTAAAGTCTCCCATTATTAATGTGTGGGAGTCTAAGTCTCTTTGTAGGTCACTCAGGACTTGCTTTATGAATCTGGGTGCTCCTGTATTGGGTGCATAAATATTTAGGATAGTTAGCTCCTCTTGTTGAATTGATCCCTTTACCATTATGTAATGGCCTTCTTTGTCTCTTTTGATCTTTGTTGGTTTAAAGTCTGTTTTATCAGAGACTAGGATTGCAACCCCTGCCTTTTTTTGTTTTCCATTTGCTTGGTAGATCTTCCTCCATCCTTTTATTTTGAGCCTATGTGTGTCTCTGCACGTGAGATGGGTTTCCTGAATACAGCACACTGATGGGTCTTGACTCTTTATCCAACTTGCCAGTCTGTGTCTTTTAATTGGAGAATTTAGTCCATTTACATTCAAAGTTAATATTGTTATGTGTGAATTTGATCCTGTCATTATGATGTTAGCTGGTGATTTTGCTCGTTAGTTGATGCAGTTTCTTCCTAGTCTTGATGGTCTTTACATTTTGGCATGATTTTGCAGCGGCTGGTACCGGTTGTTCCTTTCCATATTTAGCGCTTCCTTCAGGAGCTCTTTTAGGGCAGGCCTGGTGGTGACAAAATCGGTCAGCATTTGCTTGTCTGTAAAGTATTTTATTTCTCCTTCACTTATGAAGCTTAGTTTGGCTGGATATGAAATTCTGGGTTGAAAATTCTTTTCTTTAAGAATGTTGAATATTGGCCCCCACTCTCTTCTGGCTTGTAGGGTTTCTGCCGAGAGATCCGCTGTTAGTCTGATGGGCTTCCCTTTGAGGGTAACCGAACCTTTCTGTCTGGCTGCCCTTAACATTTTTTCCTTCATTTCAACTTTGGTGAATCTGACAATTATGTGTCTTGGAGTTGCTCTTCTCGAGGAGTATCTTTGTGGCGTTCTCTGTATTTCCTGAATCTGAACGTTGGCCTGCCTTGCTAGATTGGGGAAGTTCTCCTGGATAATATCCTGCAGAGTGTTTTCCAACTTGGTTTCATTCTCCGCATCACTTTCAGGTACACCAATCAGACGTAGATTTGGTCTTTTCACATAGTCCCATATTTCTTGGAGGCTTTGCTCATTTCTTTTCATTCTTTTTTCTCTGGACTTCCCTTCTCGCTTCGTTTCATTCATTTCATCTTCCATTGCTGATACCCTTTCTTCCAGTTGATCGCATCGGCTCCTGAGGCTTCTGCATTCTTCACGTAGTTCTCGAGCCTTGGTTTTCAGCTCCATCAGCTCCTTTAAGCACTTCTCTGTATTGGTTATTCTAGTTATACATTCTTCTAAATTTTTTTCAAAGTTTTCAACTTCTTTGCCTTTGGTTTGAATGTCCTCCCGTAGCTCAGAGTAATTTGATCGTCTGAAGCCTTCTTCTCTCAGCTCGTCAAAATCATTCTCCATCCAGCTTTGTTCCGTTGCTGGTGAGGAACTGCGTTCCTTTGGAGGAGGAGAGGTGCTCTGCATTTTAGAGTTTCCTGTTTTTCTGTTCTGTTTTTTCCCCATCTTTGTGGTTTTATCTACTTTTGGTCTTTGATGATGGTGATGTACAGATGGGTTTTCGGTGTGGATGTCCTTTCTGTTTGTTAGTTTTCCTTCTAATAGACAGGACCCTCAGCTGCAGGTCTGTTGGAATACCCTGCCGTGTGAGGTGTCAGTGTGCCCCTGCTGGGGGGTGCCTCCCAGTTAGGCTGCTCGGGGGTCAGGGGTCAGGGACCCACTTGAGGAGGCAGTCTGCCCGTTCTCAGATCTCCAGCTGCGTGCTGGGAGAACCACTGCTCTCTTCAAAGCTGTCAGACAGGGACATTTAAGTCTGCAGAGGTTACTGCTGTCTTTTTGTTTGTCTGTGCCCTGCCCCCAGAGGTGGAGCCTACAGAGGCAGGCAGGCCTCCTTGAGCTGTGGTGGGCTCCACCCAGTTGGAGCTTCCCGGCTGCTTTGTTTACCTAAGCAAGCCTGGGCAATGGCGGGCGCCCCTCCCCCAGCCTCGCTGCCGCCTTGCAGTTTGATCTCAGACTGCTGTGCTAGCAATCAGCGAGATTCCGAGGGCGTAGGACCCTCCGAGCCAGGTGTGGGATATAGTCTCGTGGTGCGCCGTTTTTTAAGCCGGTCTGAAACGCGCAATATTCGGGTGGGAGTGACCCGAGTTTTCCAGGTGCGTCCGTCACCCCTTTCTTTGACTCGGAAAGGGAACTCCCTGACCCCTTGCGCTTCCCAGGTGAGGCAATGCCTCGCCCTGCTTCGGCTCACGCACGGTGCGCGCACCCACTGGCCTGCGCCCACTGTCTGGCACTCCCTAGTGAGATGAACCTGGTACCTCAGATGGAAATGCAGAAATCACCGTCTTCTGCGTGGCTCACGCTGGGAGCTGTAGACCGGAGCTGTTCCTATTCGGCCATCTTGGCTCCTCCCCAGGATCTCTTTTCAGCTTGCTTATACACAGGTTTCTGGGGAAATGAACTATATAAAATTATCAATTTTTTTAAACCTTAAATTTCCCTCCAAGTTAAAATAAAATGCCTCATAATGAATAAACAGCAATGAGATGAAATCCAGAAAAATTAAATCATAATGTGGCCATAAAGATTAGGCTCAGTTTTTAATATTTGACTACAATATGTGTATAGGTGTGGGAGGGGGTATGTGAGTAGGATCAGATGGGAAGCACTGATTATGTAACCTGCCCTTACATTCCCCAATTTTAGGTGATTTTTTCCCCCCATAACATACAGAAGTCATCAGAATTGACAATAAGTGAGTATTTCCAAGTCAGGTGTAAACTGAATAGCCTTGCTATTTATAAAGTCATTGGAGAGAGGGCAGATGTAGCCTTTGATATACAAAAATCTCAGAACCATCAAAGGCATCCTGGGACACAGGATTTTTTTCTTGATTTTTGGCTAGAACTTGACTATTATGTTCAAGAGACAGTCACAATGGAGTTTTCAAAAGATTGAACCAAGAAAGCCCCTCAAACTGCTGGACACACAAATGCTTTTCCCTCCTTCTATATATGTTAGAACTTCATGAAAGTTGTTATTTTTGTAAAACTCCAATCTTGCCCCAAAAATATATTGCTCTGCATCCAGGCCAGAAAACTCTCTTAAGAATTTACAAGCCATCTGTGGGGTTTTAAGGAAATTTCAAGTAGAATGGTCATAAGCCAGGATTTCCTAACACAGCCGAAAATGAGGTCTACAAAAGAGAAAAAAAAAAGGAATTGTAGAGGCTTTTTGAACTTTCTAATAAATATTGTGAACAGTGGAAGATCTCATTTTTTGGCAGATCACCTTCAAGAATCATCTGAGTCGAATCTGTAAGTTGGAGAAAATAATGATGACAAATTTACATTCTTGGAAACCATGCCTCCTGACCTAGCACAGTGAAACCTAGTCCACCTTCTTAATAGAAGTTTTCTTACATGGTTTGGTCTCTCTCTCATCAGGTGCCATGACTGGCAACCAAAGGCACAGGGTTTATTTATTTTTTTCCTTTAACTGATAGGATTTATACAGGATAAGTTGCTAGGAACATGGGAGAATAGAAGTTCTATTCAGAATGGTCGCAGAAAACAGAGCTGCCTTTCCCTGCTGGAACACGTTCAAGTGACACGTTCTGCTCACGAGGCAACACGTTCTGCTCATGAGACACAGTCTTCATGCATATCAAAGCAACCCAAAGAAAAGCAGTCATTAGAAAGGAATGCTGATGTGCGTGCTGCTCTACACAGCCACAAGTGGACAGGCTGCAAAAACTGTTCTTATCCAGCAGCTTCCAAAGCTGAAAGCTGGAGATGGGACCCTGAGAACATTTCAAGGTTCATTGCTTCCTGGATGCTCCCAGACAGAAATACAACACGCTGTTGCTTGGGCAGTAAGAAGCAAGACTTGTGACCAGGGAACCAACCCCACTATTATCCCAAACACATCCTGCTGAAGGCCACCCCACACAACTCCCACCACATTTCTTGCCAGTCTCTCCTACAAAGCCCCCTCCACCTTGGTCAGGCTTTGACAGGTCTTTTTTGACCTGAATGGTACCCCGTGGCTACCTTTTCCTGCTATAGCATAACCTTTATGTTCTATTCCTTGCTTCCATGTTCTAAGACTGCTAGTGCTGAACATTCCCATAGATGATTTATTAGTCTCTTTAGTAGAGTATGTTTCTATGAGGATCATGACATTTGCAAAGCATATGGCAGAACGGAGCTTTAGTTAAGGGATGGTGATGTAAATTGCATTTGGTTTTGCTTTGGCAAGGACACCAGATGGATGCCTTTATGATGAAGTGGGTTTCCTCTAGCATTTTTTAAATATCGGTCTCCAACAGGTGTTTCCTTTAAGGCATATCTGTTTTTCATAACATTAGAATGAAGAAAAATGTTGTCTGTGACAGCTTGTATACATATATCACACTTTTATTATGATAAAAATGTACAGTGATTGATTCCCTATTCTGAGTCATGTTAAAATGTGCTTGGGAGAAGATCATCTTAAATTTGCCAATAGGGCATTTAATTACCAGACCAAAGACTCTTCATTTATCATGAGGGTGGAGAGGGTGGAGAAGGAGGGGAAGTAGAGACAAGCTGAAGAAAGTGACCAGAAGGAAAGTAGTAGTAGCAGCTGTAGACTTGAGTGCTGAGGGCAGACAGCAGGGAACCACCTAAAAGGTAACATAGCTATTTCCAAATTGTTCTCAAAGAGTCCCTGAAAGACAGTCACTACCAACTTGGTCATGATATGTAAACACATGTTCTGAGGATCCTAGGGAGAGTGTCTAGGAAGCGACTCTTAGATAGAAAGAGGTTCTACGGATGAATTATATCATTCATCAATGCTCCAAATCCTGATGAAAATCAAGACCAGACTCAGGTATTAGCTGTGCTTGCTGGTGAGTCCCATTAACAAGCTTGGCATAAGGCTGCCATCAGGGTCCTGTCTGGTATGATTAAGAGAGCCTGTGGGGCTTTTGGAACTTGGTGTTGGAGCACATGGCTTATAGATATTTAAGTTGCCAAAAGACATGTTAATTTGAATGAACAGGGTAACCCATTTTGGTCAAGCTGACCTTGAAGCTTATATGTTACATTGTCTAGCTAGGCAAATGATTAGAATTCACTAAACCCACTAAGTTTAGAGGTAGTTCTTAAGTGCAAGAGGAGATTAAGGATTGCATCAAGACGTTGGCCACTCTTATTAGGAATTACCCTCTCTGACTTTCCAAACCTGTTTCTAGTATCCCGTTCCCCCTACCCTGGCTTCCCCTTCTAGGTCCTCTCTGTCCTATTACTTTAAGTTTGACACTTCAATCTAAGTTGGAGTAAGTTCTTTTGTCTGAAAAAAAAAAATTAGATGTAAGTTATCAATTTAGAAGCTAGCCTGCTTGAGGAAAGCAAAATTGCTTGTCATTATGTTGAGGTCTGAGTTTGGGGGCGAGGCATTGAATAATAAACTGTATTAATTCACAAGGAAACCCCCTAACCCTGCAGCATGAAGGGGAATAGATTGTATTTCTCCCAAGATGTAGAGTAAAATCGCATGGGAGAACATTGTTATCAGTCACATCTGAGATGAGCAGCACTGAATCTGTAATGTGACACACAGTACAGTATATTCCAAAAGGCGGTAGGGGACAATAACAGATACTTTTAAATAAATAAAATAAGTAAGTGTGTAAGTAAATAGTAAAAGCTTTTGTGGTCAGATAAGTTGTGAAACACTGGATTATACAGTTTTTGAAGGATTTCTATATTGCAGAAATCCTTTTATATGCTGTTGTCAGAACCTTTCACAGGCCAAAGTGCACTGTGACTATATTAGTTCGTTCTCACACTGCTAATACTTGAGACTGAGTAATTTATAAAGGAAAGAGGTTTGGTTGACTCAGTTTAGCATGGCTGGGGAGGCCTCAAGAAGCTTACCATCGTGGTGGAAGGGGAAGCAAAGAAGTCCTTCTTCACATGATGGCAGGAAGGAGAAGTGCACAGTGAATTGGGGGAAGCCCCTTATAAAACCATCAGATCTCCTGAGAACTCACTCACTATCACAAGACCAGCACGAGGGTAACCATCCCCATTATTCAATTACCTCCCACTGGGTCCCTCCCATGACACATGGGGATTATGGGAACTACCGTTCAAGATGAGATTTGGGTGGGGACACAGCCAGACCGTATCAGTGGCTGTCAAAGAGGGGCCATTCCTCTCAAACTTTGGTTACTCCTAGGATGTCTCCAGTTACTAATGTACCATGGAACATGTGTTTTGCAAAAGGAATTGGTGTTAGAATGAGATGGACTTATGCCCTGGTAACAGCTATGAAATCTCAGTGGCTGAGCACAAGAAAGGTTTATTTCTTGTTCACATTACATGTCCAGCACAGGCCAAGCAGGCCAGGGCACTCAGCTCAAGGTGCCCACTGGAGCAGCCAGGCTAGGAGAGACCCTGAGAACTTCACCTGAGAGCTTCTCATTGCCTGGCCCGTCTCTTCTCACATTTCATTGGACAGAGCTAGTCACATGGCCCCACCTACCTATCCCTACACTCAGGAAGGAAAGCAGAACTGGATATGGTGAGGTTGGTAACCTCAACTTCAACAGTCTATTCAAATGCCAGTTTTGCACTTTGTTAGCTCTTTGACTTTTATCCATAAAATAAGGGCGGGTAGTCTTTAAAGTTTCTGGCAGAGACAGAAATGCTCACTGAACATTTCAAGTTACTTCCCATGTTCCCCAGGCCTCTTAAAGTCAGCAGGAGCCATGTGACTAATTTTGGCCAATGAGATGTGAGGAGAAATGAAGCGAGTCACCCTGAGCCAAGGCAGTTAGAGACCTAGGCTTGGTTCTCCAGTTCCTTTCTCCTCTCCTGCCTGGTGACTGAGGAGGATGCATGTTCCAGATGTTGAGGCCATAAGATGGTAGAGCCTCTGTCCCCCAGGCTCCAGATGGCTGTGTGGAGGAGAGACACCTTTTCATCTGAGTAAAATATATAGTGTAGGTGACAAGAAGTAAGCTGTGTTGTGTTAGGCCCTGGGGATGTTGAGGTTGTTTCTGCAGTGTTAAGCCTAGATTTTTCCTGGCTGATATAGGTCTTTCTAATCCTCGATTTTCTGTAATTTGACAAGGGTTTTCTTATTCTCTCACAAGCAAATATGAATTCCTTAGGATGAAAGTGGGATTTTTCAAAAGAACATCCAACCCTGTCAGGGATTGAATACATTATGAAACAAGCTTGTGTCTAACTGCAGTGTGGGGTGACCATGGGGATGACATTGCCAAGACTTAGATCAAGATCAGAGCAAAGTCTAGGCAAATGCAGACCAGTGATGAAAGCTTTAAAGAATGCAAAAAGTATTTACTAAATCAGGATGTTTCAACAGGGACCCATTCAGAAAAATACATGGAAAGGAGACAGGAGGAAAATAGGCTAAGGAGAGAAATATCACCCATGATTGAATCTCTCACAGCTGTTTAAATTCTATATTCAGGTGCCCAAAACACTGCTCATGATATCTGCCAATGGATAACAGTATCATACAGTATCAAAATTAAAAGCAGAAATAACTATCTTCAAGGTACATATAATCTAAGGCAAAAAAAAAAAAAAAAAAAAAAATCCTGATGTGGCTTTTGCCCAAAATGCTTAGTGTGTCTTCAGCTATGATACAGTCTGGGCTCTTTGTGCTCTTCAGACCTAAGCCTTTATTCTAGAGTCTTACAGACCTGAGGTCATTCTACTTATGCTATTCTCCTCTTTGAGCTCAAGGCTCTGATGAGTTTTACATCTCGGCTTTGTTACAGAGGAGCTCCAAATAGTCTCAAACTAACTCTCCATTCTTCCTATTTAGGACTCTTCAACATGATGTAGAACAAGATTCTGACCAGCTTGATAGCAGTGGGATGTTTCACTGGTGCAAACCAACCTCTTTGGACAAGGTGACTCTGGTAGGTGATCTTGCATCATCAAATCTCAAATAAGATAAAGCATTTCTTAGGGTAAATGATGTTCTTGTTAGTCATAAGCACCTGTCACTTCTCTTTGTAAACTGTGAATTTGTCAAAAAAAGAAGAAAACCCCACATCTCTCACCAGCCATATGAATAATATGCAAAGTAACACATGAGGCATTTGACAAAGCCTACATGAGAAATATGCTGGAATTTCAAACAATTATATGTCTTCAACTATTTCCTCTCTCCTTTGACAGTTTAGCTGACTCAGTTATTCAGAATAATGTTCTCCTGAAGTTTTGCTGTTTTCCTAGTAAATCTAATTAATTTAAATGAACGAGGGAAACCTACTGTTTACAAGGACTCTGCAGTCTTTTTTTTTTTATGTAAATAAGCACTTTTCTAATGTATTGGTTTTGAAATTGGGATTTTTCTGTAGTGGTTTTTCTTAAAGCTGGCTCTACTTAGATTTAACACATTAGCCAAAAATATGCCTCCTAAACACTCCATACAACCGGGGTGAATCTTTGTAGATATTACAGTCACGTCCTTGTCTCTCTTCTCAAAGAGACAAACTAACTCAACTCACAGAAATGCCTGCAACTAAGATGGAAAAAGTCTTGTATCCTAACCCAGGGTCTGGCACCTGCTTTCTAGATGCCCACCTACTGTAATTTTCTGGAATTGGAAACTCAACTATAATCTTAGTGGTTTACCTTACAAGTAGTAGCTGATAAATTTAACTAATAAAAATGATTGCTTGCATGCTGTATGAACCCTATATATATTTTTTCATATATGACTAATTGATACTTATATATATTTTCTTGCTTTCCAAAAGTATTTTAGTTCACTTTTTTTGATAGATGCACAAATGCATACATACACATCTTTGTGGCTCAGCGCCAGTGTCCTGACAAAATATATTTCAACTTTTGTAAAAGCATGATCCATCATTTGATTAGAAACACGAAACTGTCAGAGCTGTCATACCAACTGGAAGACTATTAGGGTTGCTGAAACTCACCATTTTAGCAATTACGTCTTATTCTGAATTATACGAAATAAACATCCGTTGAGCAGGAAGCCAAACATATTTTCAGTGGGAGGCAAATCTTTAGAAAGGTCAGGAAGTTGGTTGCAGATTGAGACATTTGAGACCAAAGGATGGAAATAGCAGAAGTTTTATTAGATCATATTTATTAAGAATGCAGACAGGTTGCCATGATTGATATTTCCCCTATGATACCTTGATATGGAATATAGTTCAGAATACCAACCAGGTCTTTTGTTAAGTTTAGGATGCCTTCTAGCTTTAAAATTGCTAAGGAATTTGAAATGTGTGCCCCTAGGAAAGAAATATCTGGATTGCAAAATTCGGGGTATCTTTAAACTTGGTTTCATTTGCAAAAGGCTCAAGTAGAAATGATCAATTTAAGTTACTTTGAACAAATAGGACATCCTCTCCTTCCTCCAATAGTCACCATCTTTCTTAATCAGGAGACAGTTTTGTGCCACAGTTTCTTGGAGAAATTGCCTCTCTAGCTGTGCCCATTAATGCACTTGGCCATGTATCTTGCTTCTAATTGTTTAGTTCTACTCAGAAGAGCAATTGTTGGACTTTAGACATGTTACATTAAATACCGTTAGAGCCTTCATTATTCAAGTTAAAACTAATCCGATTAGCTAGAGACAATTATTTAATAGATTTGGTTAAGATTCATATCACTCTAGGAAGGCTCTCCAGACAAGTAGCTTTATTTCCCCTCGCAGGGAGATCTCTCTTGGAAGGAGGGTACAGTACAGTATTTCCCAGTGTATGCTAATTTGGTAAACTTTAATTGTTGAAATGTCAGATGTTACTTATTTATCCTGTTAGACTTCATCAATGCCTGTTTCGTAGAAGATTGCCATTTAACCCAGCAAAGGACTGGCATAAAGAAGAATGATATATCCATTTGAAGTATTCCGAGTCTTTGTGTGTCTAGGAATGCAGGGAATGCTCATGCTGAAAATTAAACTTACTCTGTACCAGCTTCTAAATGTCCTCCTTTGAAAATATAGAAATTCAATAACTTTTAGATTTGATTGATAGTTATTGAACAACTTTTAGTGAGTTAAGAAATAAACATTTTGAATATATTATGTCCTACAACAAAATTAACTCTTTGGTTTTTTTTTCCATTTTAAACACAAAGAAATTGAGAACCAGAGAGGTTAAGTAATTTGCTCAATCATATAGCTAACAATAGAACGAGAATACAAAATCATGTCTTCTGACTCCGAGTCCAGGGTTCTTTCTGTTACATCCCAATGCTGTTAAGAGGAGACATTAGCCATACTCTGAAAGAAACCACACATAGGCTTACAATAAGTTTCCCACAGGAATATCATTCTTTAAAAGTTACATTTATTGTTTTTATGAGTCTCTATGACTGTGGGAGAAACTTAAGTATATTCCATGCATATTCTTTTGTTTTCAACTTGGAGACACAAGGGCATTGTTAACAATTGGCAATGCTGATAGTAGTATGAGACATATTCAAATGTTTGAGATCAAATGAAATTTTTTTATTATACTTTAAGTTCTATGGTACATGTGCACAATGTGCAGGCTTGTTACATATGTACATATGTGCCATGTTGGTGTGCTGCACCCATTAACTTGTCATTTACATAAAGGAATATCTCCTAATGCTATCCCTCCCCCCTCCCCCCACCCCATGACATGGATGAAGCTGGAAACCATCATTCTGAGCAAACTATCGCAAGGACAGACAATCAAACACTGCATATTCTCACTCATAGGTGGGAACTGAACAATTAGAACACTTGGACACAGGATGGGGAAATGAAATTTTTATAATATTTCTTTTTCTTGTATGCACTTTGCGTGATGAATCTCCTTGATGCAGGAGTCTATAGAATCAGTTCAGTATATTCAATTGAACCATATGAAATTGCCATTGTTCAACCATTTTTGACCCATAAAAAGGTAAATTCATGTGGTTCAAACTAATGAATGAAAACCCACTTAATACTGCAATATGTTATACAGCTTGCTGTAATTTTCAGGACTCACTAGAAGACATAATTTAGCATTGAATCTAGAATGTCTTAGGCTTTCACTGAATTTTACTATGGCACATACAAGGCTAAAAATGTGAAATAAAAATCAAGAAATACTTTCTCCATTTGGTCTAATGATTTCACACCCTGAGGAATGATGCTAATCTGAGTTTTAGTTGATGCATTCCAAGCTAATAGAAAACTAGAAAGAAAGTGAAATAAAAAGAAATTCCACAAAAAAGTAAAAGGTGTAATTGCACCACTTGTGCGTGAGTTCTGTTTTTTATAAACATTTTGCAAAATTCTATTCACCTTATGAAAGTAGAGCTGTGGATGTACCTAGAAGAATTGGGAGGAGAAGAGGGGGCCTACTTGGAGGGATTCTCATCTTGCTTATGAAAATGACCAGACTGTGGCATCCTTATCCTTAGAAACGAACTGACAAGTCAAAATATAAGTTTCGGAACCATATTGTAGCATGTGTATTTGGAGATGCCCACTCAGCCCCGATGGGGCTTCGGAACTTTGTAATGCCCTTGAGAGCCAGCAACTATACCAGGAAGGAGCTGAAGGACATAGTGTTCGTTGGGTCTCTGGACTATCTACAGAGAGAATGGCGATTTCTCCGGAATTTTCCCCAGATATACATTCTGCCTGTAAGTATTATATAAGGAAAAGTTAATATTTATAAGGATTTCAATATTAATAGGATTAGAATTAATTATGATAATAATATTGCAGTTCTACAGTGCTTGCCAGATGCCAGAAACTGTTCTAAATATTTTACCTATATTAATTCACTTAATCTCAAAACCACCCTATGGGGTAGACATTAAATTTATTGAACTTTAAGCACTGGAAGAGTGAGTAACTTGACCAAGATTGTACAGCCAGTAAGTAACTAACAAAATTAAGATTTAAATCCAGATGTTGTGGCTCTTGAGTTAATGCTCGAATCACCATGTTTTACGGTCTTTGTACAAATAAGAGTTTCTCTGCATTTCTGAGTCAGATTATAATTTAATGGCTACACCTAAGCTAATACTGGCCAGCATTTGTGCTCTAGCTTTTTCATCTTTTCTGGAGACATTTTATATGGACCATATAATGCCACATGGTCCCTGATAGCTGTATGGAGAGGAGGGATTTTGCTTATGTGGTATTGCGGTTGCAACTATATTTTTCCTGAACTTGCATAGATCTATGTCCCACTCTATGCCACCATTTCACTGGTTGAGGAGTCCATTATGTACACTGTGAAATGCACCAAAGCATTTCATTTTCATGAGATACGCACCAAAGCATTTTCATAATGCTGGCAATATATTTGCAAGTAATGGCAAAAACCGTGGTTACTTTTGCACCAACCTAATGTAAGGAATATTTTTCAAATTTCAAAAATAATTATCTCAAGAAGCAAATTGCATTTGCTTTTTTAAAAAGCCACTGTAAGTCTCCCTGTACTACCGCTCCTGCTTAAGTCCATTGAAAGGAAGAAAATAAGAGCAAATCTGATCCAGCTAGTGTTAGGAACTACCACTATATTAGACTCCAACCTACCGGAAGACAGTACCAGATTGATCTCTGTTTTTCCACCAAAGAAAGAAGCGACTGCCACTTTGCTAGTTAACCCAGAGAGTATAAGTAGGGCCAGCTGTTTGTACTAGCAATATTATGAGGATGTACATTTTGCCTCTAGATCCATAACCTCTCTTTTCTCTGAATTTTTTTCCTCATGACTGTTACCCTGACCCTACTCTCTTCTTCCACCTGAGTCAGTGGCACGGACTTACGTTCCTCCCTCCCCACTCTCCTCTGTCTCATCCAAACTTGCTTTCAGGAAAGAATCTATGAAATTTATTCACACTAAAATATTAATGTTTGATAAGGTTAAATGTGTCAGATATGAGGTAACTAAGTTTTAAAATCAAGTCAGCAAAGGTTGGAGCTCAAAGCTCAAAAATTACATCACTCACAAAGAGCCACTACCATGAGCCATGATATAACATCCCTCCATCCGACAAGTGCCTCCTCTCTGTTTTCCTCTCATTAGGGATGTGCACTTTATTCTGGAGACCTCCATGCGGCCAACATAGAGCAATGCTCCATGTGTGTTGTCTTGTCCCCCCCACCCAAGCCATCAAGCAACCAGACTTTGGTAGACACAGAAGCCATCATGGCAACCCTCACCATCGGATCCTTGCAAATTGACTCCTCCTCTGACCCGTCAACCGCAGTGTCAGGTGAGAACAGCACCCCTGAAAAGAAGAAACTAGGATGTATGGAAAAAAGAGAGAGAATTAACTCCTCTTTGAAGTATTTTAATTATGGGGAGCAGGAGGGTGGGCCAGATGTCCTCTGAGGTCCCTTCCAATCCTGAGAATCCCATAGTAGAAATAGCCCAGAGTTCAGTGCTCTGGAATTCTAAGTCAAATGGATGACGGTGTGCATCTTCTAAATGGAATGCACTTAACACAGTTTTTTTTAATTTTTAAGGAAAAAATAACACAATTTTGAAGTGTTATCATTTTTGTTGTTATGATCAGTGAACATAGCATGTGGTATATTATTTTAATTAATGAGGTACTACTATAGTTATTATTATGAAATTCTCATTGGATCTTATAGATCTAATGCAATCAAGGTCAAATTGTTAGTTTTGTGGTTGAGAGAATGAACCATGATTCTCTTTTACTTTTTGAGATGATTTCAGTATATGAATTTTAGAAGACTAAGATCTTTTCTAACAGCTATAGACTAAAACTGTCATACTTCAACTTCAGACTAGAAGGAGATGGTGAGGGAGATGCAAGGGTCTTTCCAGGATGGGGATCATGTCTTTTTTCCCTTTGTGTTTCTCTCAGTGCCTATTGCAATTACTGTCATTCGGTTGATGTTTAACAAATACTTGTTGAATTGCAGCAAATGAGCTGTGACACCTGAGGAGCTTCCACACATTTCTCTATGCTCAAAATGTGCCTATGGTCAATTCCGATGACAGAATTGTGATTTTCCTTCTCCCTCAAAAAGGGAAAAAGCTTATACATTAGTCTATTTCTAAAAATTGACTACCATCCCCTCAATCTAATCTAAAAGTACTATTACTGAAGAATTTTCTGTATCTAAAACAGATTTCCAATTCTAGAAATAAAAGTAAGTCATGACTGGAATCCCCTGGATCAAGCTATGTTCCTTGGGGACAATTGATTCTCTGTATCAAGATCAGGCACTCAATCCTTGGGCCATGCAGCCTCTGACCACAGCTGTCCCACTTTGCATGGCACTTGAAGAGGTTAGCATTTAAGGCATTGCAAGGCTTTTCATGATAATGGCTGTCGATAACAATGTTCGTGATTGAAACTGGGAAACCAAAAATCTCTCTCTGACTCCTAGACACTGTTGCTATGCAAGAAAATATAAGGTTATTGGCACAAAGGAATAAAACAGTAATCTAATCTTTGGAGGGCAAACTGAGTCAGCTATTAGACAGACCTTCACTAAGCAACAAATCCTGACCCAGAGACTAGGGTTTCAGGGTGTTTTCCAAAGCAGAGCTAATAACAAGGCACTTCATGAATATCAAAGTGCCATGAACAGCCAGACTTAGGAGCCAGACTCAGCATGAGCCCTACCTCTGCTGAGCAAATCTGAAGATTCATAAAAGTGCTGTTTTGTTCTGCCATAGGAATCCTTAGCTTAGCAATTAGGGTCACTCCTTGGATTCACTCATCATTTGTGTGTGTGTGTGTGTGTGTGTGTGTGTGTGTGTGTGTGTGTGTGTGCATGTGCATGCTTGTAACTGTCCATAATTGGACAAAGAAGAAGTATTCATTTTAAAAGCAGTATAGGCAGGGCGCGGTGGCTCACGCCTGTAATCCCAGCACTTTGGGAGGCCGAGGCGGGGGGATCACAAGGTCAGGAGATTGAGATCATTTTGGTCAACACGGTGAAACCGTCTCTATTGAAAATACAAAAATTAGCTTGGTGTGGTGGCGCGTGCCTGTAATCCCAGCTACTCGGGAGGCTGAGGCATGAAAATCCCTTGAACTCAAGAGGCAGAAGCTGTAGTGAGCTGAGATCGTGCCACTGCACTCCAGTCTGGTGACAGAGCAAAAAAAAAACAAAACAAAACAAAAAAAAAAACAAAACTTATAAATCCATATACAAATGAAAATGCATGCACAATATAAGTCCAGGATAACTGACAACACCATAAGTCATTTAGTTGATGATCTAGGTGAATAGTTCTTCCTGTTATTACTATTATTGAAATTTCACCTTCTTTATGGACTAGACAAAACGTAAACCTATGATTATAATTTTAGTTTCCTTTATATCTAGTGATTTTCCTACTTTATTCATTCAATCAACAACAAAAAAATATTGATTTTTTTATGATATGTCGGGTACTCTGTTACAGGCAAGAAGTTTGCCCTTAAAGAAGGAGCTGACTGGTTTTGGGGGAATGAGGTTGAGGAAAGAAGGAAAAAAAATTGGAAAGGCAAAGAGAAAAGGAAGGAATGTCAAAAAAATTGGAAAGGCAAAGAGAAAAGGAAGGAATGCCAAAGTATTTGAATCATTATGAGTATGAGTGTGCTTACCTGAAAAGATGAAAAGAAAAGGTTAGAGAAGAATGTGCTAAGTTGGGTTTGTTTGAATGGGATCATACCCATTTGTGTGACGGGGAAATATAGATGCAGATAGGCTCTAAGGACACACCTAATGAAGGCATCAGGTCTGCTTATCTGGCACTGTCACATCAGTGAGGTCACATTTTTTTTTTTTTTTTTTGAGACGGAGTCTTACTCTGTCACCCAGGCTGGAGTGCGGTGGTGCGATCTTGGCTCCCAGGTTCATGCCATTCTTCTGGCTCAGCCTCCCAAGTAGCTGGGACTACAGGCACCCGCCACCATGCCTGGCTAATTTTTTGTATTTTTAGTAGAGACGGGGTTTCACCGTGTTAGCCAGGATAGTCTCGATCTCCTGACCTTGTGATCTGCCCGCCTCGGCCTCCCAAAGTGCTGGGATTACAGGCTTCAGCCACCGCGCCTGGCCATGAGGTCACATTTTAAGAACATTTTGAGGCAACCTGTGAATAGCAAAGGGCTATTACCCAGAATCTTCCCCAATTACTCTGGCATCATAAGTCTCTATCTGGAGTTTGTATTAGTATTATAGAAATCCCCAATCTTCACAGAAGCCTGTTTGGCTTTCTTAATCATTCTTCTCGTTCCATAATAATACTCCTCTTCCACCAAGCGTTAAGAGGTAGAACCAGGAATACACACCCCCAAGAACTGAAATTATAAAGGATCATGAGATTCTACCAGGAGGCAGAAAGCATCGTCCACAATCAGCACTAAAATAAGATTTGCTGCTAGGCAGTTTCCTATCCCTTTCACTAGGGGATAGAGTGGTTCTCAACCAGTGGCAATTTATCTCCTGAGGTCACCTTATGAAGGCTGGAGGCAGTTTTGATTTTCACCACTGTGGGAATGCTATCACCACTAGTGGGTAGAAGTCAAAGATGCTGCTAAACGTCTTTCAATACACAGGACGGCCTCACACAATTAGAAAATGTCAGCAGTACCAAGGTGGAGAAACTCCGCCCTAACCTATCTGGTGAGCCCTTTGAGGGATCAGTGGGCTTTTCCACATCTTTGTAGTAATGATAAACATAAATGTGAAGCCAAGCTAGGACCATCAAGGCTATTCACTGCAGAAATTCACCAATGGAAATTGGATGGGGCGGGGGGTTTTGGGGGAGCAGCAGAGTGAGGAATCTCTGAAGGATCAGTGAGAATGCCAGGCCTCCTGGACATCTCCATGGGAAATTTTAGGTTTTTCTGTAATACTCTAATTACTGCCCTGTCACATCACAAGGAGAACAGGTTGGCAAACCTAGGTACTGAACTAAATAATCTGTGGCATAATCTAAACATATAACAGTAATTAAGCCTGACAACTTAATATGCTACTGAAATTTAAATGTACAGAAGTAATCTACAATTAAGCAATCTTTTGTAATAGCACCCTGCCAGGCTGGAAGATTTCAGGTATAATACTGTGTACTATTAGGTAACAAAAATATTGACATTAGTAAAATGTACCCAGGCTATGATCTGACACATTCAAATTAACCATTGCTCGAAAAGGAGATGGAGTTAAGGTGGAAATTCAGATGCTGTCCTTCAGCCGGCATCAGAAGCAGATTTTCATACAGCTGCTTCAGCTGATGTGAATGTGTCTGTACCCAATTAGAACACTAGATTCTAAAAGTCAGAATATTTCAAGTCCTTTATTAGCAAAGAACTGGAATCAGAAAGTGGGGTTCAAAGGGGGATTTACCCATAGAGAGGTTTCCCCTTTGAAGAAAACTGATTTCAATATTTTATTGAAAATTCCAGTCAAACCTTGTATATTGTAATAGGGCTACAACTTAAGTAGGTACCCTGAAAAGGGTATGGGCTTTGAAGTTGGTGCTGATCAGGCTGTGAAGCCACCTCCATTATTTACAAGCCTTGTGATCTTGGGCATGGTATGTAAATCCTGGCTGCAGTTTTCTCATTCTCAAAGATGATCTCACTATGGGTAACTCACAGAGTACATGTAACAATTATATAATTCTTATCTCTTTACAGTGTCCATTGCTTACAGCAGCCAGAGATCTTTTACACATATTCATCGGATAATCTCATTTCCTTACTTTAAATTCTACAATGTTGACTCATGGCAATTAAAGGAAAATCTAGGATCTTGCAAGCCAGCAAGGAACTTGGATTCTCCCCTCCTTCACCCTTTTCACAGTGGCTATTTCCCACCATGGGTTCTTTATCGCAACCCTTCTGCCAGGATGACTTTTCCTTTTTCCTCAGATTCTGTCTCAATGTCAGAGAAGCCCCCCTTTGGGACCTTATCTAAAGTCATGTCTCCAAACTCAATGACTATCCTCTAAAGTTTGGGGTTTTCTCAAACTCACCAATATCTGAAAATATTTTGTATTTGCAACATGTGGTATGTAACTGGGGCGAGGACTGTACATAGTACTATCATGGAGTAGATATTTTAAAATATTTAAAAAGGAAGAATGGGAGGGAGGAGGAAAAGAGGAGGAAGGAAGAAAAGGGAAGAAGGAAGGAAAAAAGGAAGGAAGAAAGGAAAAAATGGAAAAAGAGAAAAGAATGAAGGAAAGGAAGAAGGGAAAAAGAAAGGAAGGGAGAAGAGGGAAAGGGAAGAGAGAAAAAGAACAGGAGGGGAAGAAGGGAAGGAAGGAAGGAAGAAAAGGTGGGAGGGAAGGGAAGGGAAGGGAAAAGAAGGGAGGGGAAAGGAAAGAAGGAAGGAAAGAAGGAAGGAAGGAAAGGGGAGAGGGAAGGGAAGGAAAGGGAAGGGAAAGGAAGGAAGGAACGAAGGAAGGAAAGGAAGGAAGGAAGGAAACAAAAGGAAGAAAGCAAGGAAAGGGGTGAGGGAAGGGAAGGAAAGGGAAGGGAAAGGAAAAGAAGAAAAGAAGGAAGGAAGGAAGAAAGGGAGGAAATGAGGAAGGGGAGAAAGAAAGGAAGGAAAGAGGAAAGGAAAGAAATTAGAAAGGAAAAAGGGAACGAAAGGAGGGAAGGGAATAGAAGAGAAGGGAGAAGAAAAGGAGGGAAAGAGGACACATGAAACAGATAAGGCATCTTAATCTGAGAATAAAATAGAACTTTAATTCCCCCAAGTCTTCCTGCATTATGGAAATCTCAGAGATATTTTTAAGGAAAAACAATTTAAGGTATTTAGATCCCATCAAGAGTAAGAATTATCAGTGAATTATGATCTCTAGCCATCTGTGTAAACCTTCCTCTTTAATAGCTGTGCGAATCCAGTTAGCCCTCTGAGCTTCCATTTCCTCACCAAAACCTGAAAAATTTTGTGAAATTCTGGAGGTCACTGATGGTTCTAGACATAAACCAAATATCTTGGGTTCTTCATGAGGAGCTTCAGTTTTTATCCTACATTCATTACTCAGAAATTTAGTAGAAATCAGAAATATATTCAGCTCTACTCTGCATTAACAAGAAGTGGCTCTTTTCCATCTCAGTAGTGAGGTGGAAAAGGTGTGAAATATTGTAGTACATAGCATTCCCTCTGGAAACAAACCTCTCTTTGGATTTCCCCTTTTCCTTCCTGGTCTCCACCTCAGTGGCTCCATTCCCTGTCATCTTCCCATTGTCTGTTTTTCAGGGGGCCTTAGCACAGAGCTCAACTGCATTCATTCCACTTTTCAGCCCTACCAATTACCCCACTTAGGGAACAAAGGACCTTCCAAAGATTTCACTCTCTTCTAAGCAGCAGGGAATCTTAATTACAAGTAGATCTTGAAGGTTTACAATATTTTTTTCCTCTTACATCCTCAGAAAACTTTAAGAAAGTAAACAACAGTTGTAAGCACAACTTACAATGCCATTATGGTGTGTTTTTCTTTTTCTTTTTCATGGCACCCTATTTTCCCATTTTCCCCACCAACTTCTTTTTTTTTTTAAGCTAGGATCTCGGTCTGTCACCCAAGTTGGAGTGCAGTAGCGTGATGGCGGCTCACCGTAAGCTCTGAACTCCTGGGCTCAAGCGACCCTCTCACCTCAGCCTCCTGGGTAGCTGGGATTTCAGCTCTGCACTGCTACACCCAGCTAATTTTTTTTTTTTTAATTTTTGTAGAGAACAGGTCTCTCTATGTTGCCCAGGATTGTCCTGAACTCCTAGACTCAAGCAGTCCTCACATGTCAGCCTCCCAAAGTGTTGAGATTATAGGTGTGAGCCACTGCACCCAGCCTTCTATTCCATTTCTTTCCTCTTACATTTTTAGTTTAAGTTGGAGACTAAACCTCTGATGTCATACTTCTTTTTGAAACTCACCACATGATAAAGCTGTATCAGGCCAGTGCTGTGCATGCCCTGTTTTGGGGTCGAGTCTCACAGAGGTTACTGCAGTGCCTTATCTCCGAAGACAGGAGGGAAATGTGTCTACAACCTGAGCACAGAGGTCAAGGGCTCTCTGAGTGACATCCCAGCTCAGGCTTTAAGAAACCCCACAGCCTTCCATATGGAGACAGGCAGGCAGCCAGTTCTGCAGAGACAACAGCAGTGCCTCAGCCCAGTGAGGAGCTCAAAGAGGCAGAGAATACCTGAAGCCAGCAGCCACTTGCAATGTGTCCTAAAGCACTCATGGGGACAGCACCACCCATATATTTGCGTTTCCAAAAAATACTACAGGCAAATTGATGTGGTTTGAGCTACTGCCTGACTGAATTGTTACCTAGCACAGCCACTCAGTGGAGAGTAAGCATATCTTAATTGTGACATCAATAAGCAACTACTGGGAGAGCTTTGCCTTTTTTGTAAGTCATTTGAAGTGCCATTGAGAAAGAATAGACATAGCCAGGCACGATGGCTCATAGCTGTAATCCCAGCACTTCAGGAAGCCAAGAAAGGAGGATTACTTGAGGCTGGGAGTTTGCGAGCAGCCTGGGCAACATAGCAAGACCCCATCTCTGCAAAGATAAAAATTAAAAAAAATAAATTAGCTGGGTATGGAGGCATGTGCCAGAAGTCCTAGCTACTCAGGAGGCTGAGGCAGCAGGATCACTTGAGCTCAGGAGTTGGAGACTGCAGTGAGCTCTGATGGCACCACTGTACTCCAGTCTCGGTGATGGAGCAAGACCCTGTTTCAAAAAAGGAAAAAAGAAAAGAAGAAAGACCCCCCCACCACACACACACACATACACACTCCCCTCCCCACATTTATCTAAAGGAGATGCTGAGGAGACCCACATAACAATTTTTTGTCTAAACATAGTAAAGGATTTGGGATTTACACATGAAAGTAACTTTGCTAAGATAAAGCACCAAGTTACATGATATTCTTCTACATTTTTGACAAGTTTTGTAAGGCATTGTGTTTGCATTTATCACCTCTTTTCTTCTTTGCAGAGGAGACTCCAGGTTACACAAATGGACATAATGAGAAATCAAACTGCCGAAAAGTCCCGATCCTTACTGAACTGAGTAAGTGGTGTTTCGAGGGCAAAATTCAATGGAGAAATTTTTGTGATATATAATTTATGTTCCAAGGATCTTTTTAGAATGCACAATCAAAGGACTCAGGAACCAGAATGGGGCTCAGAGCTTTAAGTGCTTGCCCGGATGTTACACTGGGCTTTGATCCAACTGGGGACATCGGTATATCTGGTGTCAGGGTTCAGAAATGACATCTGCCTTCTCCACTCTTTTAGTTACCAGCAGAGGGAGGGGGACCAGCAACTAGCTTAGTCTTATTCAGAGGGAGGGGCCATCAATATGAAGACTGCTAGAAAGAATCTCCCTGTACTGACTAGTCAAACCCATCACAGGACTTCGGGTCAGATGCCTTCCTTTCCAGCAGTGACACCAGGGCTGGGGCCAGGGTAAGGCAGGAGAGGCATGTGGGGTACAGACTTAGAGGAGGTGCTCACCCTTGGTGTCTCCAAATTTTGTGTCCCGTGTATTTCCCCCCCGTCACCTTAATCCAAGCCCTGAGTGATACTTTCCTAAAATAGGCAAAAAAAAAAAAAAAAAAAAAACAACTCTCGAAGAATTAACAGAATATGCTGTTATCTGTCACCAACACCTGTACAAAACTTCCCTAGGCACAAGGAGCTGTGGGAACAGAAGACAAGGGAGGGAAGGCAAGGAAGGGTGCCCAAGTGCCTTTGGTGGGGTGCATTGCTGGGGCACCAGGGGACACATTGGGTCTGTATTCAACTATACTGAGTATAGTCGAAGGGAAAAGGAGAAAATCCCAGGCAAGAGGAGAACGGTGCCACTAGCGCAGATTGAACCAATTCAGAGATGATCTCTAAAAACTGGTCCTGGCTGTGATTTGACCTGATTTTACTAACCAGAAAAATGCATAATGGGCATTTTATGAGCAAGATTACCAAAACCACTGGGATTTATCCCAAATTAGGTGAACATCTAGAAATCTTAGTCCTGCAAACAAAGCAGGGGAACTTAGAGAGGAATTAGTAGGTGTCACTGCCACGTGAGCTGGGAGTGACAGTGTAGCAGGTGAGAGGTGAGGCACTGCTTCATTGCTACCTAGCTTTCCTGGCCATTTTGTGGAGCAGAGGCTGTTGAAGTTCAGCTCTGAAGATCCTAGACCCCTGGATCCTAGTACCTGCCTGCCTATTTGGAACCACCTTGAAGCTGTCTGCTGCAGTTTTTAATTATATTTTACTTTTTTCCTCCCCTTTGAACCATCTCTAACTCCTGAGCTGTATACAGTTGGTTCTCTGTATCTGTGAGGCATTGGTTCCATAACTCACTCACTCTCCACTCCTCCCCTGGCTCTACTTCCTGCAGACACCAAAATCCATGATGCTCAAGTCCTTTCTATAAAATGGTGTAGTACTGTCAACCCCCAGTATCCATGGGTTTCCATTCAAGAATTCAATTAGTTGAATTCTTGAATGCAAAACATGTGGAAATGGAGGGCCAACTGTATACACCAAATGAATTAATTCAAAGAAGGGTGTAAGTTAGAGTGGTTGCGAAGAAATCAGCCAGTTTCTCACTGACCCAGAGGTGCATCTGATCACTCTCCAGGGACCTACAGGCTTTGTTTCTGGCACCAAGTAGCCCTTGTCAAGTTATCCTAACAACCTACCTGCCAGCTTGTCCAGGTTCTTGTTGTCTGTCTGGCTGGAAAGGGTCATGTTGACATGGGAGTTGCAGGTCTGATGTTCTGTACCACTTTGGTACAGAATGGATGGGGATCTGAAGGAAATGGCCAGGAAAGCTGAGGCCATTAGTTTAGGATGATACAGCAGAATTTGGACAAAGGCTCATGGGATATTTGTGTGTGTGTGTGTGCGTGCGTGAGCGCATGTGTGTGTGTGGAGGGCTCACAATGCAGGGAGAGAAATGTAGAAGTGCACAGGAGATGTGGATTGATATTAGTTATACCTTGCTCATCTTTTATGAAAATAAAGCTGTTCTCAGAAGAAAATGATTCATTAATATCACTTCATTCATTAACGTCACTTCCCCTAAACATACTGAGGAATAATTTAAGGCATTAGGGGATAATCCAGTCATAGTAAGCAATGGATTCTGAGTTGCTTGTCCATCAGATTTGTTTGGATTGGTCATTTCAAGAACTGTAATGTCAAGAACTGTGGAGAGTCTAAGGCTATCCTATTTGCAAACCAACAAGTGCACCTACCCCAGTCTCATGGATGCTGGCAGAAGATACAAGACTCCTGGATCAGAGACCAAAACAAAACAAAACAAAACCAATCAGTTTATTACTCAGAGTAATAACAGCAGCCAGAGTATCCTCGTTTTTGTGTTGGTTGCTCAAGCCCTGCTTTCCACCAGGTGACATGAAGAGGGCCAAGTGACACCTGTACCCACAGTGGATTGCTCTTTAGGATAGGAACCTGAGCTCAGGAAACCAGAGTCTTTTAAAACAGGCAGTAAGCATGCCTTCCCTTTGCTCCTGTGGGAGACACCATCTCTATCTTCCAATGCTGTTCTTAAGACAAACGTTCTTGAAAGAAGATTCTAGAAACAAACTTCGGGAGGCTGAGGCGGGTGGATCATTTGAAGTCAAGAGTTTGAGACCAGCCTGGCCAACATGGTGAAGCCCTGTCTCTACTAAAAATACAAAAATTAGCCGGACATGGTGGTACATGCCTGTAATTCCAGCTACTTGGGAGGCTGAGGCATGAGAATTGCTTGAACCCAGAAGGCAGAGGTTGCAGTGACTGCACCACTGGGCAGCCTGGGCGATGAAGTGAGGAAAAAAAAAAAAAGAAGAGTCTAGGAATAAAGGCAGCCTGTGCATCTCTTCTCACGGACCACAATGACCAGCGGTATTCACCTCAGAGGCTGCCTACAAGGGTCTGAGTTGGAGCCTGGGGCCAGTATAGACATGCTGATGGATAATTTGGCTATTGCTGTACTGGCCTCAGTTAGGATGATTCCCTAAGCCCTTGCCACACAGAGTGCCATCCATGAATCGGCAACCTCAGCAGCATCTGGGAGCTGGCTGGGCACGTAGACTCTCAGCCCTCACCCTAGATCCAGTGAATCAGAATCTGCATTGCAACCAAATCCCCAAATGATTCATATGTGCATTACATTTTGAAAGGCACTGGGCTTAAGTGACTCTAGGAACCCAAGTAAATACCAAGTCATCTATCTCATAGTATTTTGAGAAATAAAAGACTTTAACTGGGGTGACCATGTGTTCCTATTTGTTCCTATGATTCCAGGGCAATTTTTGAGCATGCTCCCTTTTGCTCCCCCAAAATATCCTGGTTTGAAAGATAAATTATACAAGGATGACAATCAGAACACTTCTTGAGAAACTGAGCCTGTGCTCCAGCAATGTCCCCTTGATGGTGAATGTACCCAATAGAACTATGTCTTTTGTGGGAAGGAAGATATTTGGATAGGAAAGAAAAAAAAATGTACTGAAAAAGGGGTAGATCCCACAGAGACCCCAAAGTAGACATCAGATCTTTTGATCAAGTGGTCGCCCCTTGACCTGCATGGATGGCACTTCTTATATTCTTAACCTGATCTGCTTGTCTTTCCTTTTTGCCTCTTGCCTTGCAGAAAATCCTTCCAACATTCACTTTATTGAACAGCTTGGTGGACTGGAAGGGTCCCTCCAAGAAACAAATCTGCATCTCAGCACTGCCTTTTCTACGGGCACTGTTTTTTCCGGCAGCTTCTTGGATTCTCTGCTGGCCACGGTAAGAAAAGCTAAGCCATGGAGCCCCCAAAACCAAGCCCTCTGCAGAGAAGTGAACAGGTGGTGTAAGGCTGAGTAGATGATAACACCTCACAGTTCTAAGTTCTCTTTGATTTTCAAAAACAAGCTTGTTCCCATATATTAATTTATCTTTTCTCATAACTACTTGGTGTGGGAAGCAACATTTTCACATTTTCAAGGTTAAAAACTTGAGGCCCTTGCAGCCAGAACCCCTGATGCCAGGAAGAGTGAGTGTGAGCCTCTCAGCTTCTAAGGCATCGCTGCAGACCAGGTCCCTTGGCATCAGAGCTCAGGAGATACCACTTTCCCTTCTCTCTGAAATCCTCCAAATAGCTCATGTGGAAATTGGCCATAAAGGGATCCCAGTTTCAAGGAAGAAGCTCTGGCCTTTGCTGGTGAGTTTTGCTCAGAGCTAAGTCAAATCTCCCTCCATGTTCCTCTTCTCATGGGGGGCATTCTTGACTACATGGTTATTCTTTAGTTTTCAGCACCTCTTTAGCCACCTGGCAGATCTTTTCCATCCATTAGGATTCCCCTGGGTGGAATTAATTCATTGTACAAATGCCCACTGAACACCTACTCTGCACAGGGCACTGTTGGGGTGCTGGGGAATCCGCAGTGTGAGAATGACAAAAGCCTCATCCACATGGGGCCTGCTGAGTGGAGGGGATTGACATGTGCATGATAAATAAGTAACACAGAGGGATGCCAGTTAAAGGGCTAAGGAGATGTGACATAGGAAATGTGAAATTTGGGGAAGGAATTGCAAGGTTCAATAACATTGCCTTCTCAGGGAAGGTGATGTTGAGAAGGCAGCATGTGACCCCAGCTCTGGGGGAGAGGAGAGAACACAGCATTCAGAAGCAGTGAGGTGGGAGTTGTTAGAAATAGATAATTGGTGCTGCGAAGAAAAGTCAGCATGGAGACAAAAGACCTCTCAGCAAGGCAATCTTTACTTTCTGCAGAAAGGGTGCTCAGTGGCAGATGGAACAATGGCAAGAGCACACTTGAACAAAGGAAAAGCAGACATATTTATCCCTTATGCATTTGGGTCATCCTTACTGCTGGGTCCTGCATCCATTGGCTGGAGCTGGAACTCACAGTCTTAAACTGATACCCAATTTGCTAATAACCTAAAACTTTCCTAAATAGGTAAGTGCAATAAAGAATGAAGAAGGAGAGGAGGTTGCTTACGAAAGGTTTAAGGAAGCAATAACATTTCCACATAAAGAAGGTGCATAAGCTATGAGCTAAGACTTGCCTGGATCTGTCCAGGCATGCCTGAGTAAGCCAAAGCAAATAACTGGGCAAAAGTGTAAGAACTAATAGTTGATAGGAGGCTTTAGAGTAAGGAGCTATTATTCCTAGTGTCTATTATTTTATTTTTAAACCAACATGAGCTTTGAAGAGGAACTTTTCTGCTTTCTACAGAGTACACCCCAGGGTGTTAAAGGAATTTCAAATTGACTGAAACTCATGAGATCAGTGTGTAGCCATTTGTGAATGACTTGCAAAAACTCTTCCAAAGGAAAGCCACATAACCCACTGCCTCCCACACTCCTCCTACCCGGGATTTTCAAGGGAAGAGCTGCAAAATGGCTGGATGTCAATATGCAGATGCTTAAATGCAGAAGAATCTGAGCACAGTTGATGAACTTGCTGCCTCCTGGAGGTCCACAGTGAGAGGCATCATGCCTGAATTTCAGGAATGCTTCAAGGCACAGTTTGCAAGTTTAAGGGAGCATGGCTGGGCATATCCACTCCCTTCCTGACATCAATGCCATTCGGCATGAAATTGTGTTGCCCTGGGCTCTGCCTCTTTAAGCCATGGTAGGGGGTCTCATACACCCCATCAAGCTCTTAGAGAGAGAATACCACTTCAGTGGTAGTTTAACATTAAACAAATTGGTAGAGTGCAAGGCTCCTAAAGAGTTAAGCAGCTCAGCCTTCACTGAGCTAGGGAGGTACTAGAGGAAGTCAAGTCAGGTTACTTTTCTGAGAAGGTGGCTCTGTCAGAGAAAGTGTTATATCACTGTCTGTCACTGATATGTCAATTAACTCGCCTGGAATTAATGACTGGAGTGTCAGGCAGGAGGTGACTCTCGATGAACTTGACCTGTCTGCAGATACATTTCAGATGGGTTTCAGGTCCCAGTTCTCTTCAGAGATCCTTAGATGTCAGGCAGCTTCATGCCTTAAATTAAAATTGAGACTTAATTAAACACCACTGGCTCACACAGGCAGGAATAGAGCCACAGATCTTATTTAGAGTTGATCAGAAGGGCAGGATGGACAGGGAAGGGCTGGAAGAGTAAGGACAACAACGAATGAACACACAACCACAAGCCAGTATGAGGAACACAGATTTGGTCATGAGCCTGATTCCTCCCACCACTCAGCACCTGATCATGACATTGGCCTTGGGTGGTCTAAAGAGTGCAGGTTCTTCCCAGGCTGCCTTCAGATATTGGGTCAATGGGCTTCACTTGGTCGAAGAGGAAGATTCTTGCTGGAAAACAAAATGTGCTATATAGAGAATAAAGGCCACATAGTGTGACCTAAAAGTGAGGTCATTGCATGAGATCACAACACACAGTGGATCATCAGCTTCGCCTTCAGAACTCTTGATAAGTATTTATTTTAGGACTGGCATTTGCTCAACTGAATTTGGGCAGGGACAGCAATGGAGCATCAGGGAAGAAAGCATCTTCTATGTCAAGGGTGCCGACTGAATCTTGAACCTCTAAATCTCTACCTAGCAGTTTTCTGCCCCAGCTCATGAATCTTTAATGTTGTACGCCACGGCAAAATGAACACACTGTAACACTATTTAATGATGAGCTGAACTGGGCCATTGGAAATAATTGTGAATGCTGGTAATTTTTGTTTTCCTTCTCTTGTTTCCCTTCTCCCTGCACCTGATTCTACTGGTTCTGTGTGCCCTTATCAGTGTGGGGGTGGCTTCCCATCACCAAAGAAAGACCCAAGGATCAAGACTGAGCCTCCAATCTCATTGTCTCCTTTATTCCGGGGACCATTTGATTTTGGGTGGACTCTGTATCTTACCACCTGGTCACATGGAAATACCCTCGGAGAGGAAGAGAACATTTACCACCTTCCAATAACAACATCTAGAGTCACTACAGCAGCTCCTGAATACGTTCTCAAACACTTCATTTATTCTCCGTATGTGCTGGAGCATCTCCTGGCTGAGGGTTGGTAGGAAGGCAATGACCTCGATCTCCCCATTAACTTAGAAAGGCAGTTGTGGGTCCTGGAGCTATGACCCCTACAGACCCCCAAGGCAGACAATGCTGATGACCACAGTTCTCGTCCCCCAGATCATACCTTTTCCTACATAGGTCTCTAGGCAATTTATTTAGATGAGTTTTCTTGTTGAGATAATATCAAGAATCATAGCTATTGATCTTAAGAAGAGTAACATCTCTCAAGCATTTACCCAGAGCCAAGGAATTCACTAAGTGCATTACCTCCATTACCTGGTTTAATTCTCCTGTCAAATACGGAAGCTTAGCTGGGTAAATAATCTGCCAAAGGCTGCATCATTTACCAGTAACAAGTTGGTTTTCAGATCCAAGTGTATGTGATCCTAGAGTCATTCCTCGCTGCCGCAATCAACTGCCCCTCCAGAAATCTATTTCTGTAATGATCAGTGTTCTTGCAACACAGGGATTTTCAAGTTTAGTTTAGAGGGCTCCTTCCCTGACAATGTTCTGTGCAGAAAGAAGATGTGCCCACCCTGCCTTGCCCACCCACATCTCTCCCCTCCATCAGAGCAATTCCACTTTCATCTGTGGTATATTAGAGGCGCCTGCATAAGATTCAATTGCACAAGAGACGTCTGTTGTTAAGAAGATTTTGGAACTCATTCCCTTGAAGTTAGGATGAAGGACCAACAGAGAGGCATAACATAAACAGAATCCTATTCTTCTCTATTCTGAGACAGTTTTCCAATTTCCAGCCAGAAGTCTGGTGCGGGAGGCAGGAGTCAGTCATTTTGCCCAATTTTGCATGTCCCTTTTATCCATAATATCCCTCCACAAAGACTGTCTTCTGGGTTTGACACTTCCAACCTGCAGCCCAGCTTAATGCACTGAGAGATCTGCGTCCCACTGCAACATAAGAGGTTACAGAGGTTACAATTAGACTCTAAACGTTGGGTTCCTTGATACCCACACTATACAGAAGGTCAAGGCTAAGAGCAGATGCATTCAGGACAGGCTCCCTGAATGTATCTGCTAATGCTTCAGCAGTTTCTGAAACAAGATGAGAACGCCAGCCATTACTTCAATCCCAGTGAACTATATTTTCAACTGGATATTAAGGGCCCTCTTCCTTCCCATGTATACTCAGACACCTCCATAGTGCTCTTCCACCTTTCTCTCTCCACCGCCACTAATAAACACCAAGAATAAATATGCGAATCCCAAGAAGGCAACAAAGCCCACAGTCATGTGCTGTGAACTTGTCACTGCTTAGAAATACTAAGGTTTTGTTTAAATTTTCAGGCAATTTTAAAAATTCTATCCCTTGTTAGACCTGTGCTGGTTTTTTCAATGTAGAATAATAGGTTTTTCCCTCCAAACCTTCTGATACAGTTGACATTAAAATGGCTTCAAGTGTTCCTGGTATACTACCCTAAACTCCTGACCCAGCTGAAGAAATATGCCTATAGGATATAATTCAGATTTGCCTTTAATCCTCTGTCAGTTCAATGCTGTAAACATTCAAATATGGTGGGGCAGCCAGGCCCATATGCACGGTTCCTATCTGGTTCTACAACAAAAGACTTTCAAAACTAGATTTGAACTTGGGGAGCACTTTCCCTTACTTCTAAGGAAATTCAAGCCCACACAAATTACATGACATTCTTAGGGTCACTTGGCTTGTTAGTTGCAGTTTTCCTACCCTATAATCTCACTCTGAGATTAGAAGTATTTCCCAAAGAATGTTTGATCTTAAGGTCTTTGAGAATTCTCAGAATGAAGAGCAGCATTTGGCTAGGATGTTAGCATCTATACCATTAGGTAATACTCTAGGTTATGACAGGAACCACAACATTCACGGTAGCTGAAAGTTAAAACATTATGGGCAGCAACATTTTCTAACATTGAAAGTCCAAGTTCCAGTAAATAAGATGATATTAGAAACATTGACCAAATTTGAAAGTCCAAAATATTTCAAGTGCCCTTCAACTTGCAGATTTTCTTGTGAAAGACAAGAGGGATGGAGAGAGAGAACAAGAGGGAGAGAGAGAACTAGAGGGAGGGAGGGAGGAAGGGAGGGAGGGAAGGACAAAGGGAGAGAGGAAAGAAGGATGGAAGGAAGGGAGGGAGGGAAGGAGGGAGGGACGGAGGGAGGGAAAGGGAAGGGAAGATAGAAAGAAAGAGATATTGAGAAAGGTCTGTGGCAGAGAACCCCAAATAGTAAGAATAGGAGATGAGCTCACAGAACATGGGTGACATGTAAATCCCATTATTTTTCTCAATATAGAATTATAATCCTTTTGATGCCAGAACTGAAGAAATGATATATTCAAAAGCTAAGCCTCTCTCAGTTAAGTATGTAAAGCACATGTTTTCCTAGAGCTATTGATACCAGGATAACCCTAGAATTTACACCTTTTCTTTAATCAGTGGAGAATTATTCTAATGGCATTATGTTTGATCACTCTACACTATGGCCACATGTTCTTAAACAGATTGTGGTTCAACCTGGATTTATGTCCTCCACTCTCCCGCTCCCCGCCCGGATATCGGGGACTTTATTCCATAAGCACCCTCCCAGGTAGTAGTGGGATGTAACAAAGAAGAAACATAAGGAGGAAGACATCACTCAGGAAATTCCTTTAGTCTGGGGACTAGGGCTAAGTCATCTTTTAACCTAAAAAATACTGTAAAAGTTATTTTTATTATCTTCTAATTCATATAGATTATATTATTTCTTGTCAACTTATCCCAATCACGCCTACATTTTACCAGCAATATTTATTTGTTAAAAATTACCTATCCATTGAAGTCAATATTCTTACAGCTTTCAAACACCTGCCTTGTTCAGTGCACCACTGAGGATATGAGTGTTATGCAGACACAGCCTATCTTCTGAAGGAGCACATCATCTTCAGGAAGTATTGCTCAGTCTGATCTGAGGACAACCAGTGTCAGAACCACTCAGGGTGCCCTTTAAATTCTGATTCCCATTCCTGTCCATATATTCTGATTCAGGAGATCTGGGATCCCAGAAATCTACACTCATTAATATCACTTCAGATGATCCAGATACATGAGAAGCAACGATAAAGAAAACAGAATTTAGCAATGTGTGCAGTATATTTTACTTAATCCTGCAAACAATGCTAAAAGGTAAGTATTGCCATGTCAACTTTAAAGTTTATAAAACTGTTGCTGAAAAAACAATCAGCCAGACACAGTGGCTCATGCCTGTAATCCCAGCACTTTGGGAGGCCAAGGTAGGTGGATCTCTTGAGGTCAGGAGTTTGAGATCAGCATGGCCAACATGGCAAAACCATGTTTCTACTAAAAATACTAAAAAATTACCCAGGTGTGGTGGTGCACACCTGTAATACCAGCTACTTGGGAGGCTGAGGCAGGAGAATTGCTCGAACCCAGGAGGCAGAGGTTGCAGTGAGCCGAGATTGTGCCACTGCACTCTAGCCTAGACAACAAACAGAGTGAGACCCTGTCTCAAAAAAAAAAGAAAAAAAAAAAAGAACAAAAAACAAACAAGCAAAAAAAACCAGGAATTGCCCAAAGGCACCCAGCTAGGATATGACAGTCCAAGATTCAAACTCAAGTGTGTTTCATACAAGCAACTAACTGTAAAAAACTGTAAAATATAGAAGAATGAAATTAAGTAAAACCCAGTGCCCATGGAATCCCAAAGAAAGAGAAATTTCATTCTGCTTAGAAAACCCAGGAAAGAGTCACAAAGCTGATGAACCAGAGTTTCAGAAGCAAAGGCATGAAGCAGTAAAAGAACCGCTTAAGCACCTGTAGACAGATTAGCGTGCCCCAGAGGGGACAGGTCATGGAGGAAACAAGCCTGGGAAGGGGGACTGCATCAGATCCTGAAGGTTTTGAAGGCCACGGTGGAGACAGAGGGCCTGGTTTCGTGTCAGGATACTAAAAGGTTGAGGAGGTGGAGGTCACGATCTGATTTGTGTTTCTGGGAATTGCTCTGGAAGCATTGTAAACAATGGGTTGCAGATGAGAAGAAAATCAAGGCAGAACAAGAAGTAAAGAGGTTCCTATGATAACCCAGATTTCAGAAGATGGATCCCTGAATTTGAAAGTAGAGAAAATAAATGGCAAATGAATAACAATTGAAGTTATTCCTGATATTTATTATAAAAACAAAATGATTGCATTTAGATAATATATAAAATAGAAATTCTCATTTTTAATAAAGCAAAAGTCTAATTTAGATAAAATGAAGGATGAAAAATTAAAAATATATATTCAATAAATTTGAGAAAACCTAGTGGGTAATATATTCCAATGACCTTTCCATGTATGTTAATGCCTGGTCCACAATGAATGTGGTAGCAATCCTGGAGAAAGAGACTTTATTAAAATGGCTGGGATTATTCAGACTCAAGCTCATTTCAAAATAAGAAGTTTGCCATATCTTCCTCTGGTTTCATTTGGATGTCAAAGATTCTGAAACCCTATCCATTTAATTATTAAACACCTATAATTTCTAAAGTATAATGAGAGCTACGGGAAATCCAAATACTAATAAGACCTATGTCAATATCTGTCCCTAAGTAGGTCACAAACAAAAGGATTATAAGTAAATTCACATCCACAAGGCTCAAGTATAGATGACAATAATATCATTAGTTCCCCACTGGAAAATCTACAGAACGTCTCAGTAAATATATGTATTTTTAAATATACATCGATGATGATTAGGGTATCTGTGGCCTGACATGTATACCCGCTCTGGTCATTTTGGGAAGAGGGGAATGCCTGGTGTCAGTATCATTATCCATTTTCTTCTTCATCCGAAGTGTAATCTCCAAGGAACAGGAACTGGGTCAGTATTGTTTTCTCTGCACTTGGCCTAACCTGGCACAGTACCCAAACTGCCATCCTTCAGCTGCATTAGATAATGATAATGAGAAACACTGTTCTACACCATCAGGTCCATGTTAAACAGCAATGCCCACTAAATCTCCAAGCCTTTACCCCTCCACAGTTCACATATTGGCTCTTCTGACTTTGCATGTGGCTTGTCCTTGTTTTCCAGGCCTTCTACAATTATCATGTCCTGGAATTGCTTCAGATGCTGGTGACAGGAGGAGTAAGTTCTCAGCTGGAACAACATTTAGATAAGGATAAAGTCTATGGTGTGGCAGATAGCTGCACGTCGCTCTTGTCTGGAAGAAACCGGTGTAAGCTGGGGCTTCTGTCCTTACACGAAACCATTTTATCAGACGTTAATGTGAGTCTACTCTTCTCAGAATTCAGTTTTTCACTTCTTTACCTCTCTGAGCTTCTGAAAATGGTCCAGGCTATTTGGGTTCATAGATGTCCCATAGCACAGAAATGATAACAATAAAAATAACAAAAAAAGAATACAAGTTTATATTATTCATAGAGTATTTTACAAATCACAGTGTGTTAATATGTTATATTTATTTTTATAATAATTATGGGAAGTAGATAAAGAAGTTGTTATTATCCCCATCTTCTAGATAAATAACCTGAATCTACAGGGAGCATCGGAGAGGCCTGGCAACTTTGTACCTTGACAAGAGTATTCATAATAATTATAACAGCTAATGTTTATTGAGTATTTTCTCTGTGCTTGTCTTTTTTAGTATTTTTTCCACTTAATCTTCCCATGGATTTATATGGTAGGCATTATTATTAATTCTATTTAACAGATCAAGAAACTGGAGCTCAGAGAAGCAAGGACTTGCCAGAGACCACACTGTCAATCAGTGTCAGAGCAGGGACCCAGCTACAGCAGTTTGACCCTGGGCCTGCCTACTCTCCCTATACTTAAAATGCTAAAGAAATCTGATAAGGTCAGCTGAAATCAGGCAGAAGACTTCTGTACGTGGGTCTAAGAATCTGGCTGCACTAGCCAGTGGAAAATGCTTGCATTTTCTTAGCCGAGGGTGCTGGTAAACAGTAGATTACAGCAAGGGATAAGATAATAATTCTGGAAAATTCTAACAGGGCATCCAGGCATTTGGGAATCAGAGTAGGGTCTAGCCAAGAAATGAGAAATCTACTTGTCATTGTGGTGCCTTCTGGTTTGGTTTTAATTGGCATTGCATTCAGTTATCCAGTGTTACTGCTAGGGGCAGGCTGTTCCAAGGAAACATCTTTTGTTGATTCAGAGGACATTAGCAAAACCCCCGGGTGGAACAGTATACCTGGTGCATGTCGATGTGTGCTGCCAAAAGGGGCAGGACCCATGTTCTGTGCATTAGCATTTCAGGTGTAAACCACATTCCAGAAGCTCCCTCTTTGTAGTCTGGTCCTTTGCATTTCCGTAGTCCCGGGTTGCTCACCTACAGGTGGACTTGTAAGTGTACATAAGCCCAGGAAACTGTTGCTAGAAACTTCCTGTTGGCATCAAAGAGGACGGTAGACTTGTCCCCACTCCTCTCCCTCCTCTCTCCATTTATGCCATGTCCTCCCTTTGTTCTTTATCCTGAGGAATTACAGAACTGTATGGATTGATCCCTTTTGATCTTGCTGAGCCCATTTGCTGCTGCAGGGGCTTGAAATTGTTGTCTATTCATAATGATCTTGTTGGCTATAGCCCGAGAATAAGGTCCAGATGAGTATTTGGGACTGTGATCTGTTTTACAGTAGGGTAAGATGACTCCTCAAGAGGTCATTTAACATCCCAACTCATTATATATCTCAAAAGCTGCATTTTCCAACCTGTGGCTCATTGTTAATTCATAGTAGTTACCAGAATGGCAATGGTAATAAGGACAAGCACAACAACATGTCACACCACACCCACCAGAAGCTCTTGAAAGAGCCAGAATGATAAAAACAATCACTGGGATTAGAGTTTCAGAACTAATCATACTCTTAATTACCTATCCACCTGGCAGTGCCACCACAAAGATATTAGGAAATGGCTTTCCAAGCTTCTACTACCAGGTAAAGCAAACGACACTCCAGTGAGTGCTTATAATTGCTTGATCAAAGTGCCCAGCAGACATATTTTTGTCTCTTCTCTCCCCAGCCAAGAAACACCTTTGGACAACTGTTCTGTGGCTCATTAGATCTTTTTGGAATCCTGTGTGTTGGCTTATACCGAATAATTGATGAAGAGGAGCTCAACCCAGAAAACAAAAGGGGAGTGTGCTAGATTGGAAAGCACCATCCACCCATTCAAGCATAAGAACCAAAGCTACTTTATTCAATGTGAAAGAGAATTCCAGAGCTCAGGGTCCACAGTTGCAAGGAAGGGTGCATGGGAAATAAAAAACTATGTAAGAATAAGGAGGGATTGGTATAAACAAGGGGGACCTGAATAATTAGGGTCCTATTAATATTGGCTATATAAGAAGAATGGAGTCTCTGTCCCCCAGTGAAAATGGAAACACAGAGCTAGATTTTAAATCAGCTCCATGTTTCAATTTTGTAACTTACTCCTCATCCATGTCTGTACAACTTTCTAAAGCTGAATTCCACTATCTACATTTGAAAGATGTACTTGTTTTCTGCTGGACTCATTGGGTAAATATTGATTGAGACCTACTTTGCTAGCCATGGTGCTTTTTACATATAAATCATGGGGGTGATATGTTCGGCTTTCAATTTAAAGAAAGACCACTCTGACAGCCCCGAGGAGGATAGAAATGCATGTGGAGGGGAAAGGGAAAGAGAGGTTACAGTCTAGAGACAACACAATTGTGTATGCCCAGACTAAGATCCTCACAGTGGGAATGGACAGGATTCAGAAGGGAAGAAGAAACAGAAAGGAATAGAGTGGAAATAGATGGATGGAAGCTGTTCCAGGAGAAAGGAGAAGGAAGCCAAATTACTCAAAGTCGAGTGGTCTTGAATAGAAAAATAACAGCAACAATTTTTTTGGCCCACAGGAGAAAAGGAGGAAAAGAAGAGATGCCAAGGCAGATCTAGCTCTAGGTGAGGGCTGTGTTTATGGGAATTTTTATTTTGCACTAGGATTTCTCAGTGCACAGTCATTGCTGAGAGAAAGATGGAAGAAATAGTATCAGGAGTTGAGAAAGGAGTCAATGTTTAGATTAGCTGCTGAGAGGAGTGGAAGAGGAGGCTTACTGTGGATTTGTGAAGCAATCCTGGACCATACAGTGAAAGAAGAAAGATTGGAAATCCCAATGCATTGAATAGTAGATGTACTCAGAGTTAAGGGAGTGAGAGAGAAAGTATGATGAGAAGTTGTAGTCAGCTGTGTGATTTATTGAAATGTAACATTTTAGAGGTGGAACAATGTTAGGAATTAAAACAGCTAGGACACGGCCAGGAAAGTGGTTTGGAAGTAAAGATCATTGGGTACTGGAAGTCATAGCAATACGTCTGAATGCTGGAGTTGTAAACCACATAGACACTGTAGGCATGTAAAAAGATGGCTGCACTAGAGTTTGAAAGAAAGAGCATGTCAAGTGCTAAAGGGCAAAATAAGCATCGAGGTCTACAGATGACTCTGATGGATGGGGAAGGAAGGTGCCATGGCTTTATAGTACCCACCACCAAGACAATGGGGGAGGAGTGATGTTCTGGAAACAGCTCTCTCTCTCCCTCTCTGCCTGAACTCCACCCCTCCCCCAAACACCTCTGTACAGCTCTTGCAACATGATAACTGGGAAAATATACAGCTTATATTAATACTTGATCTCAGGGGAAATATTGATTTTTTTTTAAAACAGAATATGTGATCTTGTTCAGCTGATGTTTTTAAAAATAGAATTGAGGCTACAGAGGACTCAGTGGGAAAGATAAAAGTGGATAGGTTATTCAGTGAAGGAAATTCAATGGTGCCTTGAGATCTATGCTAGGAAAGAGTTGATCATTTGAGGCACTAGTGAGGCAATGCAGGATGAAAGCCATACAAGGCTACCCTGCCTCAATGTTCCCACATAAGCACTGCTGCACTCATTACTTCAACTCACATTTTTGGGCATTTGCTATGTACCTGATGCTGTGTTAACGGTTCTGGATATTCTTTAGGGTTCATTAACATTCACTATTTGCTTGCCAGTCAGGGTTTCAAATGAAACTGTTTTTTTCTAATGCTTTTCTCCATTGGCCAGGCTACATTCTGTGGGAAAGTCGGTGGCATAAGCATTAGGTTAGAGTAGGTCTAAGTCAGGATGAAAATACCTGAAATATATGTCATCTTTCTGTTGACAAAGCTTGGCTACGTGGTCAATATTGTGCCAGCTGAATTCATGAGTATAGTGTCTTTTAAAATCAAATAGACCTGGAGTAAGGCCATTAGACATCAACCAATCCAAATCACCATCTTCCCCCTCTTCCCACTGGAACAAAAGATGAGTGCAGCAAGGCCCAGAGAAGGAGGACACCATGCCCAGAGTCAGAAGTGGTTGGGTTCAGAGGCAGGGATGAAAGCCAGCCCCCTCATTCCTACTCTAGAACCTCTCCTCTTGCACTGTGCTACAGGAGTAAGTACTAAATAGCTATTTACTATTAATCAGAAACCCATGAAGCAAAACAAAACAAAAACGTTTCCTCTTTGGGTCCAGCAAAATGACCTCTTTATTTGGGTCACTGCCTGTTGCCACACTGGCCAGCTGCAGAACCTCAGCATTTATCTTTGACTTGTCTTACAGGTTTGTGATCACCCGGCCAGCCAATGAGTTCAAGCTGCTGCCTTCAGATCTTGTGTTTTGTGCCATACCCTTCAGAACTGCTTGTTATAAAAGGAATGAAGAGTTCTCATTGCAAAAGTCATATGAAATTGTAAATAAAGCATCACAGACAACAGAGACACATTCAGACACAAATTGTCCTCCCACCATTGATTCAGTTACTGAGACATTGTATTCACCAGTCTATTCTTACCAGCCGAGAACTAACTCCCTCTCTTTTCCTAAGAAAATAGCATGGAATCAGAGTAGAACAAACAGTATTATATCATCTCAGATACCTTTAGGTGACAATGCAAAAGAAAATGAAAGGAAAACTTCAGATGAGGTTTATGATGAGGATCCCTTTGCATATTCAGAGCCACTATAGACCTGCCCATATTCTTCATGTGCTCTTAACTTGCTGCTTACAAATCATCTCCTGAGATGCTAACTTTGAACAAAGAAAATAAGAATGGAAGCATGCCATTTTTCTGCCCATTGCTTAGTGGTTCATGAAGGCCACACTGTTTCGGGTGAGACAAAAGTCTAATGCCACTGGATCTTGTGTGATAAATAAAGAAATATATGATCAATGCTTCTGTAAGGAAAGTTCATTGCTCCTGAGTAGAAAACATGTTAATTTGAGCTGCATTAAAGAAGTCCTCCAGTACTTGCTGGATTCCCCAGGTCAGGAAATACAGGTAATCAAGATAAAAATGAGAATTACTCAGACATAGGAAGGAGGAGACCCCCTTCAGTCAAGAATCTTACATTTTCTTTTATCCCAGAACAGGCAAATAGTAAACTAGTATATATTTCCCTCTTTCCCTCCCCATCGTATTTTTCGTTATTCCATTGTATTTTTATTTCATTTCTTTTTATAGGAGGTGAGAAGCACCAGATGAGGAGATGTGACTGGAATTGGAAAACAATTTGTCTATAAGACCTGGGCATATGCCTGGAACATAGTAGAGGTTTCATAAAAATGAATGTTAGAGTACCCTGGGATAGGGTGCCTGAGTGAAATAAGATAGATTAAAGTATGTAACCTTCCAAATTATCTAATTCAAGAACAGAGATATCATTGCATAAAAGGTCTGAAACATTTCGCTATTCCATATTCCAAAGCAAACCAATCCACTGCTCTATAAACCTTATCTTACAATTAAGTCATTTCACCTAGAGGTTACTGTTTACATTGTAAACAAAAGTTCAGCATATCTAGGATGTATCCACTCCCAATTGGTTGTCTTACAATGATGAACTTTGTAAACAAGCTCCTTGCATTATCAATACAACACAGGTAGAAGGGGGGTGGAGGGAGAAAGAAAATAATTAACGATTTCTCTTAAATTGTTTTACATAACATTTATTGTTATGTAAATTGTTTACATAACATTTATAATATCCTTGACATTTTTAACAATATCTTTGCTGGTTTGGTTTTATTGCTTCTGTTTTACAGGGCAAGAAACTATGTCACAAATAGTGTTGCCAGATCACATAAACATGCCCAGTTAAATATAAATTTCTGATAAAAGAATAAATAATATTTTTACTATAAGTATGTCCAAATTATTCCATTCAGCTAGTAAGTGATTGAATCAACATCCAAACCTGGTTTATTTCACTCCAGCACTTGTAGACATTATACTTTGAAATACACTAATAAAGAAAATAAAACAAACTAAAGAAACACAAAAATATCCATCCAGAGGAAATAAAATTTTGCATCAGTTAAGCTTTGGTTGTAAAGAAATCAACTCAATCTATGTGGAAAATAGAGTAATTGTAAGGAAATTTGTCAGGAACCAAGGAAATTTAAAAATTTTTTTTGAAGTCTCCCAAAGTCATTTTCATCCTTCCCCCTTTTCAGATAGACTTTGATTTTCCATATATATGGCAAGATATATCTTTCTGCAATTCCAAATTTATAGGTAGAGTTCTCTAGGCATATCAAAGCTTTAACTGACTGTCTCTAAATCCCAATCCTAATTTTTAAAAGTATTTGATGGGCTCAGCTTTGCCCACTCCATTCCAACTGTTAACGGCTGAGGGTCAGGGTGCCTCTGAATGAAGGACTGTGCTCAGGGAAGGGAGGAGGGTCCATGGCCTGGGATGAAGTGACACCAAAACTTATTGCAAAGACAGTATTAGTCCCTTTTCCCCATTCCCCTGGCCAGTCTGTACACATAGCAGGTTTAGTAGAGACAAAATGTTCCCGAGAAAGAAATTATGGATTGGCTCTATGGATATTCAAAATCCAGTATTTTAAGGAAATGAGTACTGGAAATCTGGCTAAGGAAATATCTGTTGCAACTACAGCCAGTGTGTGAGCATTCATATTGTCAGTATTGATAAATGAAGTTGGCAGAGTATCCCTAAATTTATGTGCCAAGTGATTCTATAGCTCCAGAACCCAACTCTTCACCTGTAAGTGACAACATTTTAATAATACAAATCATAAACACCAGGTTCTTTGGCAATATGGTGGATATTTAATCCATAATAATTGTTTGATTCTTGTTAATAGAAGAACTGATATGAAGACAAGGGAAAACATACAAGGAATTTAGTTCACAAACAATATGGGGACCAGAAGTTCTTAAGTTTTTTGACACTTTAATACTTTCAAAATTGGATGACAGCTACAGACTTCCTCCCCAGAAAAATTTACATATGCATATATTTCACAAAATTCCTCATGTAAGTGGGAAGAAGGACATGGATCACACTATAGTCTATTTATTATCTTTCAAAATCCCTGATACAGACTTTTTATAATCAGCAGAGTGGTCACCAGATAGAACATAGGAGAGGGGAGTCAAGAGACCTGAGTACATGCTTTGGATATCTCATTAAAGATTTTTTGTTTGTTTGTTTGTTTGTTTGTAATATTGGGCAAGGTCTTAAAACCTTCCTCATCTCATTTTACTGTTTGCAAAAGGATAAAGTTGAACTAGAAGATGCTGAGCATTACTTCCATCTTCGTTTATTGAACACATTTTTTTTTCACTTCGTACTATGTATCAGGCACTGTGCTAGATGCCAAGGATAGAGCAGTAACCAAGACAAAGTTGCTTTCTCCATGAAGCATACATTCTAGTTGAAGGAGGCAGAAAATAAGAAAGAAATCTAGCATTGTTAGAGCATAGTGAATAAACCAGAGGAAACGTTACATGAGATGAGACTGGAAAGATAGGCAGGACCTAATTAATAAAGACTCTATAGACAAAAAAGATTACATTTGATTCTAAGTGTGATGAGAAGCTCTTTAACAATTTTAAATACTGGAGTGAGTGATGTGATTTACTGCTGATCCATGAGCAACACAAGTTTGAACTGCATGGTATACAGCTATTCATCCTCTCTTGAGACAGCAAGACCAATCCCTTCTCTTCTTACTCCTCCTCAACCTACTCAACGTGAAGATGACACCTCCTCAACCTACTCAATGTGAAGATGACAAGGAAGAGAACTTTATGATGATCCACTCTCACTCAGTAGTAAATGTATTTTCTCTTCCTTATGATTTTCTTAATAATATTTTCTTTGCTTTAGCTACTTTATTTTAAGAATGCAGTATATAATAGATATAACATACAAAAATGTGTGTTAATCAACTGTTTATGTTATTGGTAAAGCTTCTAGTCCAGAGTAGGCTATTAGTAGTTAAGTTTGAAGGGAGTCAATATTTATATGTGAATTTTTGACTGTGTGGCAGGTTGGGGCTCCTAACCCCTGTATTGTTCAAGGGTCAACTGTATATTTTTCAAAGATTACTGTGGCACTTAGGGTTTCAGAAGTATAACTAACTGAATTCAAATGGATTTTCTTTCTGCTAGAAACACTCAGAAATGCTAGGTAAACTATAATAAATTTTAAATATATATATAGCAGTTCCTTTTTTTTTTTTTGAGATGGCATCTCACTCTGTCCACTGGAGTGGAGTGCAGTGTCATAATCTCGGCTCACTGCAACCTCTGCCTCCCAGTTTCAAGTGATTCTCCTGCCTCAGCCTCCTGAGTATCTGAGACTACAGGCACCTGCCACCACACCCAGCTAATTTTTGTATTTTTAATAGAGATGGTGTTTCACTATGTTGGCCAGGGTGGTCTCCTGACTTCAAGTGATCTGCCCACTTCAGCCTCCCAAAGTGCTGAAATTACATTGTAGGAATTACAGGCATGAGCCACCACACCTGGTCTATAGTAGTTATTTAAAAAGAAAGAAAACTCCCAGGCAGAAGTAGGAGGGAAGTCATAGCCAGAGAGGGTGTCTGTGAGAGACACAGGACTAATATGTAGGATTGTTTAGTCAGTGGCTGGGATTATGATGTCATGGGGGAGCCATAAGATGAGATGGGAACTGAGAACCAATATAACTTTAAGCTGGGAAGGACCAGCCCATCTGAGCAAGAAGCAATAGATAGCCTCCTTCCACTGGCCAAAAGAGGACCAAGAACATTTATCTTTGCTTAGGAATCTGGGTATGAAAAACACCTATCATGAGAAATTGAAGCCCCAAGCTCATATAATGTGCTGATGTAATATTCAAATTTATGCCATGTGTGGCAGAAATTTGAAACTGAAAATGTAATAAAGAAACATCCAGTTCCAAACGAGTAACACTCTTGAAATGACATGAAAAAACAAGAAAACATGACACTACCAAGGAAACAAAATAATTATCTAGGAACAGATCACAAATAAAAGGAAATATACAAAATGCTACAAAAGGAAATCAAAATGATAATCTTAAAGACATGCGGTAAAACACAAGACAATAAAGGTAGGCAATTTGATGAATCAGGAAAAATACCCATGATCTAAATGAGAAACTCAACAGAGATAAATACCATAAGAAAGAACCAAACAGAAATCTTAGTGCAGAAGAACTTAATGAATAAAATAAAAATGTCCAGAGCTTCTATGAAATACTAGACCAAATAACAGAAAGACTTTCTGAACTGGAAGACAGATCTTTTGAAATAATGCAGACAGATGTAAAAGAAAAAGAAAAAAGAACTTGAAAGAATGAAGAAAGTCTATAGGATTTATGGGGCACCAGTAAGCAAACAAATATTCATATTATATGAGTTCCAGAAAGAGAATAGACAGGAAAAGTCATAGGAAGCATACAAAATGAAATAATAGCTGAAAACTTGCCAAGCCTAGGGAGAGAGATGGACATCTGTTCCAGAAACAACAAAAATCCCCAATACCTTCAACTCAGACAGATCCTCTCTGAGGCATGTTATAGTCAAAGAATTCTAAAAATAGCAAGATAAAAATGTGAAGTCACATATAAAGGAATCTCCATTAGACTAATGCAGATTTCTCATCAGAAATCTTACAGGTCAAAAAAAATGGGATTATACAGTCAAAGTGCTGAAAGAAAATAAATCTGCCAACCAAGAACACTGTATCCAGCAAATCTATTCTTCAGAAATGAAGTAGTCTTTCCCAGACAGGCAAAGACTGAGGGAATTTATCACCACTGGACCAGTCTTACAAGAATCACTTAAGAGAGTCCTACATTTGGAAGTAAAAAGGCAATAACAATCATCATGAAAACACAAAAAAATTCTAAAACTCACCTGTAAAGCAGATACAAAAAGAAAAAAGGAATCAAATCTTATTGTGACAGAAAAACTACCAAACCACAATGATAAACAATAATAGAGGAGGAAATTTTAAAAGGATATACAAAACAACCAGCAAATAATAAAATGATAGGAGTAAGTCCTCCCCTATCAATAACTTTGATGTAAATTGATTTCCCAATTAAAAGACATAGACTGGCCAAATGGGTTGAAAAAATAAACAGGCATGACTATATGCTGCCTATGAGAACTCAATTCACCATATGGACACAAATAGACTGAAAGTGGAGTGATGAAAAAAGATATATCTTGGAATATCAAATGGGTACAAAAAGCAAGCAGGAGTAGCTACATTTATGTCAGATAAAACAGACTTTACATCAAAAACTGTAAAAAGAGACAAAGAAGAATATTATGTAACAATAAAGGGATCAATTCAGCAAGTGTATATAACAAATGAAAATATATAGGCATTAACACCAGAGCACCCAGGTATATAAAGCAAATATTATTATATCTAAAGAGTGAGAGATATTCCAGAACAATAATAGTTGGGGACTTCAACATCCCATTCTCAGCATTAGACAGATCATCTAAACAGAAAATGAACAAAGAAACACCAAATTTAAGGTGCACCATAGGCAAAATTGACCTAACACATTTATAGAAGTTTTCACCCAATAGCTGAAGAATACACATTCTATTTCTCAGCACATGGAATATTCTCCTAAATTAACTATACGTTATGACAAAAAACAAATCTCAAAAATTAAACAAAAATTAAAATCATACCACGTATTTTTTTTCTGACCACAATGGAAAAAAGCTAGAAATCATTAACAAGAATATTCAAAAATATACAAATACATAAAAATTCAACACCATAATTCTGAGTAACCAATGAATCAAGGAGGAAATTAAGAAGAAAATTTAAAATTTCTAGAAACAAATTGACATAGGAATACAACATACAAAAACCTATGGGACACAAAAAAGCAGTATTAAGAGACAGGTTTATAGTAATAAATAAATGCCTACATTGAAAAGTAGAAGTATTTCAAATAAACCACCTAAGAAGGCACTTCAAGGAACTAGAAAACAATAACAAACCAAACCCAAAATTAGAGAAGGAAAGAAGTAATAAAGATCACAGCAGAAATAAACAAAACTGAGACTATCACATCACATAAACAAAACATAAAATAAAACCACATCATCATCTCAATAGATGAAGAAAAGACTTTCAATAAAATTTAACATCCCTCATGTTAAAAACTCTCAACAAACTAGGTATAAAAGGAACATACCTCAAAATTACAAGAGCCATCTATGGCAAACACACAACCAACATCACATTGAATAGGCAAAAGCTGGAAGAATTCACCTTGAGAACTGAAATGAGACAAGGATGCCCTGTCTCACCACTCCTATTCAACATAATACTGGAAGTCCTAGCCAGAGCAATCAGGTAAGAGAAAGGAATAAAAGGCATGCAAATAGGAAGAGGGGAAGTCAAACTATCTTTCTTCACAGATGATATCATACTACAACTAGAAATACCCATAGTATTTGCCCAAAGGCTCCTAGAACTGAAAAACAACTTCATTAAAGTTTCAGGATACAACATCAACTTACAAAAATCAGTAGCATTTCTATACATCAATAATATTTAGGCTGAGAGCCAAATCAACAATGCAATTCCATTCACAACTGCCACAAAAAGATTAAATACCTAGGAATACAGCTAAGCAGGGAGGTAAAAGATCTCTACAGGGAGAATTACAAAACACTGCTGAAAGAAATCATAGATGACACTAACAAATAGAAAATCATTCCATGCTTACGGATAAGAATAATCAATATTCTTAAAATGGCTATACTGCCAAGGGCAATTTACAGACTCAATGCTATTTTTATTCAACTACCAACATCATTTTTTTCACAGATTTAGAAAAGACTATTCTAAAATTAATATGAAACCCAAAAAGAGCTTGAATAGCAAAGCAATCCTAAATAAAAAGAACAAAGTCAAAGGCATCACATACCTGACTTCATACTATTCCACAAGGCTACTGTAAACAAAAGAGCATGGTACTGGTACAAAAACAGACACATAGACAAATGAAAAATGATAGAAAGCCAAAAAATAAAGCTGCAAACCTACAACCATCTGAGCTGGAACAAAGATGACAATAACAAGCAATGGGGAAAAGACTCCCTATTCAATAAACGGTGCTAGAATAACTGGCTTGCCACATGCAGAAGATTGATAATGGACCCCTTACTTTTACCATATGCAAAAAAATCAATGCAAGACAGATTAAAGACTTAAATGTAAGACCTGAAACTATAAAAATCCTGGAAGTAAACCTAGGAAATACCATTCTAGACATAGGCTTTGGCAAAGATTTCACAACGAAATCCCCAAAAGCAATTGCAGCAAAAACAAAAATGGACAAGTTGGACCTAAGTAAACCAAAGAGCTTCTGCACAGCAAAAGAAATTATCAGCATAATAAACAGCCTACATAATAAGAGAAAACATTTGCAAACTATGTATTAGACAAAGGCCTAACATCTAGAATCCATAAGAAACTTAAATCAACAAGAAAAAAAAAGCCCATTTAAAAATGGGCAAAGAACATGAACAGACACTTCTCAAAGAAGGCATACAGGTGGACAACAAGCATATGAAAAAAATGCACAACATCACTAATCATTAGAGAAATGCAAATCAAAACCACAGTGAGATACCATCTCATACCACTCAGATGGCTATTATTAAAAAGTCAAAAAATAGCAGATGCTGGCAAGGTTGCAGAGTAATAGGAATGCTTATGCACTGTTGTGGGAATGTAAATTAGTTCAGGCACTAAGGAAATAAGTTTGGGTATTTCTCAAAGAACTTAAATGAGAACTACTATTCGACCAGCAATCCCATTACTGGCTATATGCCCAATGGAATATAAATCTTTCTACCAAAAAATCATAAACTCATATATTTATTGCAACACTATTTACAATAGTAAAGACACGGAATCAACGTAGATGCCCATCAATGGTGGGATGGATAAAGAAAATGTATATATGCACCATGGAATACTATGCAGCCATAAAAGAATAAACTCATGTATTTAGCAGCAACATGGATGCAGTTGATGGCCATTATCCTAAATGAATTAATTTAGGAACAGAACACCAAAGTACTGCGTGTTCTCACTTATAAGTGGGAGCTAAACATGGAGTACCCATGGGCACAGAGATGGGAACAATAGACACCACAGCCTGTTTGAGTGGGGAGGGTGGAAGGAGGATGAGGGTGGAAAAACTACATATTGGGTACTATGTTCACTATTGGGTAACAAAATCATTTGTACACCAAACCCCAGTGACATGCAAGTCACCTATATAGCAAATCTGCACATGTACCCCCTGCACTTAAAAGTGTAAAATAATAATAATTTTTTTAAATTTTTTTTTTGAAAAATCTTTAGCTATACTAAGAAAAAAAGAGAAAACTCAAATTAATAAAATCAGAAATGAAGAAAAATGTTACACCTGATACCAACAGAAATAGAAAGAATCACTAGAGGCTATTACCAACAACTACAGACCAAAACATTTGAAAATCTAGAGGAAATGGATAAATTCCCAGATACATACAACCTACCAAGATTGAACCAAGAAAATATAGAAAACTGAAACAGACCAATAATGAGTAATAAGGTTTAATCAGCAATAAAAAGTCTACAAAGGGGCCGGGTGCAGTGGCTCATGCCTGTGGTCCCAGCACATTGGGAGGCAGAGGCGGGCGGATCACGGGGTCAGGAGATCAAGACCATCCTAGCTAGCATAGTGAAACCCCGTCTCTACTAAAAATAAAAAAATTAGCCCGGCGTGGTGGCAGATGCCTGTAGTCCCAGCTACTTGGGAGGCTGAGGCAGGAGAATGGCGTGAATCTTGAGCCGGGATCACGCCACTGCACTCCAGCCTGGGCTACTGAGGGAGACTCCATCTCAAAAAAAAAAAAAAAAGTCCCCAAAGGAGAAAACCCAGGACCAATGGCTTCACTTCTGAATTCTACCAAACATTTTTTAAAAAGCTAATACTAATTCTTCTTAAATTATTCCAAAAAACTGAAGGGAGGCTAATTCTTCCAAATTCATTCTGCAAGGCCACTTTAACCCTGATACTAACACCAGATAAAGACACAACAACAACACTACAGGCCAATATTTCTGATGAACATAGATGCAAAAATTCTCAAAAAAAACCTAGCAGATTGAATTCCACAGCACGTCGAAAAGATTATACACGATAATCAAGTGAGATTTACCTCAGGGATGCAAAAATGGTTCAACATATGCAAATCAATAAATGTGATGTAACTCATCAACAGAATGAAGAACAAAAACAATATGATCGTTTCAATAGATGCAGGAAATATTTGATATAGTTCAGCATCCTTTCATGATAAAAACTCTCAATAAATTAGGTGTAGAAAGAATGTACCTGAACACAATAAAGGCCACATATTATAAACCCACAGCTAACATTATATTTAATGGGGAAAAGATCAAAGCTTTTCCTCTAAAAACTAGGACAAGACAAAGATGTTCACTCTCTCCATTCTAATTCAACATAGTACTAAAGGTCCTAGCCAGAGCAATTAGGCAAGAGAAATAAATAAAGAGCATCCAAACTGGAAAATAGGAAATACAATTGTTCCTGTTTGCAGATAACATAGTAATATATATAGAAAAACCTGAAGACTCCAGCAAAATACTCTTAGAACTGATAAACAAATTCAGTAAATTTACAGGACACAAAAACAACATTAACAATCAGTAGTGTTTTTACACACCAACAAACTAGTTGAAAAATAAATTTAAAAAAAATCCCATTTACAATAGCTAAAAAAAGAAAAACCTAGGAATAAGTTTAACCAAGGAGGTGAAAGGTGTCTACCAGGAAAACTATAATACACTGATAAAAGAAACTGAAGATGTAAGCAAATGGAAATCCCACGTTCATGACCTGGGAGAATTCATTTTGTTAAAATGATCATACTACCCAAAACAGTCTAGGGATTTAATGCACTCTCTATCAAAATACCAATGACATTTTTCACAGAAATAGCAAAAACAATTCTAAAATTTGTATGGAACCACAAAAGTTCTCAAATAGCCAAAGCAATCCTCAGCAAAAGGAGCGAAGCTGGAGGCATTATACTACCAGACCTCAAAATATACTACAAAGCTATGCATGATAAACAAAAGAGCATTGTATTGGTATAAAATGGATACATAGATTAGTGAAATGAAATATATAACCCAGAAATAAATGGATACATAGATCAGTGAAATGAAATACATAACCCAGAAATAAATACATGTATTTACAGCTTACTGATTCTTGACAATGGCACTAAGAACATTCATTAGGGAAAGGACAGTCTCTTCAACAAGTGATGCTGAGAAAACTGTATATCTATATGCATAAGAATGAAACAAGACTCCTATCTCTTACCTCATACAAAAATCAACTCAAAATGGGGTAACGACTTAAATGTAAGACCCAAAACTATAAAACAACTAAAATAACAAAGGATAAATTCTTCAGGACATTGGTATGAAAAATGATTGTATAAATAAGACCTCAAAGGCACAGGCAACAAAAGCAAAAATAAACAAATGAGATTATATCTAACTTAAAAGTGTCTGCACAGCAATGAAAACAATCAATACAGTGAAAAGATAACCTACCGAATGGGAGAAAATATTTGCAAACTATTTATTTGACATGAGATTCATATCCAGAATATATAAGAAACTCAAGAGAAAAAAAAGTCATCAGGTTAAAAATACAGCAAATAATCCAAATAGACATTTCTTAAAAGAAGACATGCAAATGGCTAACAAATATATGAAAAAATGCTCAACATCACTAATTATCAGGGAAATGTAAATCAAAACCACAATGAGATACCATCTCAACCCACTTAGAATGGCTACTATCAAAAAGACAATAAAAAACAACAACAAATGCTGGTGAGTGTGGGGAGAAAGGGACCTCTTATACGCTGTTTGTGGGAATATAAACTAGTATTCCTATTATGTAGAACAGTATGGAGATTCCTCAGAAAATTAGTACAAGAACCATATGATCCAGCAATCCCACTGCTGGTTATATATCCAAAGGAAAGGAAATCAGTATGTTGAAGAGATGGCTGCACTCCCATGTTGTTTGCAACACTGTTCACAAAAGTAAAGATATGGAATCAACCTAAGTGTCCATCAATAGATGAACAGGTAAAGAAAACGTGATAGATATCAACAATGAAGTACTCTTCAGCCATTTTTTAAAAAGAATAAAATCCTGTCATTTATGGCAACATGATTGAGCCTGGAGGACATTATTTTAAGTGAAATAAACCAGGAACAAAAAAATACCGCATGTTCTCACTCACATGCAGAAGCTTCACAAGTTGATTTTATGGAAGTAAAGAGTAGAATAGAGGTTACCAGAGGGTGAGAAAAGGAGGGGGTGGGAGTGGGGTAGAAAGGAATTGGTTAAGGATACAAAATGACAGCTAGATAGGAAGAATAAGTTATATTGCTCTATAGCACTGTAGGATGACTATAGTTAACAGTGCATTATTATATACTTTCAAATATGTATAAGAGAGGACTTTAAATGTTCCCAACACACACAAAAAATGATAAATATTTGAGATGATGGATGGGCTAATTACCCTAATTTAATCACTATACATTTTATGTATTGAAACATCACTATGTACACCATGAATTGTACAACAGGCAAGGTGGCTCACTCCTCTCATCCCAGCATTTTAAGGGAGGCTGAGGTGGGAGGATAGCTTGAGCTCAAGAGTTTGAGACTAGTCCAGGCAGCAAAGCAAGACCCTGTCTCTACAAAGCAAACAAACAAAAATTAGCCAACTGTGGTGGTGTGCACCTGCTGTGCACCTGGTGTGGTCCCAGCTACTTGGGAGGCTGAGGTGGGAGGACTGCTTGAGCCCACATCAAGGCTGCAGTGAGCTATGATTGCACCACTGCACTCCAGCCTGCACAACAGAGTGAGACCCTTTAAAAAAACCAAGCAAACAACAAACAGAAAATAACAAGTGTTGGCAAGGACATGGAGAAATTGGAACCCTTGTGCACTGTTAGTGGCAATGTAAAATGTTGTAGCCACTATGGAAAACAGTGTGGAAGTTCTTCAAAAAGTTAAAACTTGAATTACCATATAATCCAGTAGTCCCACTTCTGATTATCCAATAAAAAATGAAAACAGTATCTCAAAGGGATATTGCATATGCCCATGCTTATTGCAGCATTATTCACAATAGCTAAGAAGTGAAAGCAACTTAAATGTCCATCAGCAGATGAATGGATAAAGAAAATGTGGTATAGGCATACAATGAAATATTATTTAACCTTAATAAGAAAGAAAATACTGTATCCATGCTACGACATAGACAAACCTTGAGGATATTAAACTAAGTGAAAGAAACCAGCTACAAAAAGACAAATACTGCATGATTCCACTAATATATGGCATCAAAAGTCAAACTCTTAGAGAGTAGAATGGTGGTTGCAAGTGGCTGGGGGAGAGGGTAAAGGGGAGTTTGTTTAATGGGTATAGAGTTTTAGTTTTGCAAGATGAAAAAGTTCCCAAGATCTGTTGCACAACAGTGTGCATATAGTTAGTAATACTTTACTGTAAACTTAAAAATCGTTAAGGTGGTAAATTTTATGTTATGTGTTTCTGACCACAATAAAATAAATTGTTACATACATAAAAATTAGTAGAAAGAAGTGAATTTGTAACTTTATATGCATATGTAGGAATAGATGAAATCTTAAAAATTAATAAGCTAGTCGTTCAATTTATTATAGTAAATAAGAGAAAGAATGGTGGAGTAAACTGACATAAGTCTAAAGGAATTTTGCATCGGTCTTCATATTTCCCAACAAACTTGTCTGGAACAGGAAACCAGAACACAAATCAAGACTCTGCTTTACTCAGTAGCTAACCATTTGTTATTTTGAGAAATAGGGAAAACATCTTCCATCAAATGATTGTTTTGTTTAAGTAGCCTAAAGAAATACTGGAGCAACATTTGAACAGAACTGAAGAGTAGGGTAAGATGAAGAAGCTGGAGGCAATACATGAAAATCTCTTTAAGATGTGCTGTTCAAAATATGGTCCCCCAACCAGCAACATCTATGTTACCTGAAAGCAGGCCCCATCCCTGGCCTATTGAATCAGAATCTGGATTTTAACAAGATTGATAAATGATTTATACATTAAAGTTTGAAAAGTAATATTTTCAAGGGATATATACATGTGCATGTATTTATGCAATATATGTGTGTCATATAATACACATGCACACATACATATACTAATATATATACACATATATGCATACACATATAAATACAGACACACACACAGTGGTTTCTGAAAAAAAGATCTGGAGGTTTGGTTTCAATGAAAACTACCTCCATTATAGTAACATATACATGTGAATGTGTGTATGCAATATATATGTGTCATATAGTACACATACACACACATACACAAATATATATACACAAATATGCATATGCATATAGATATAGATACACACACACAGTAGTTTATGAAAAATTAAAAAGATCTGGAGGTTTGCTTTTAATGAAACGACCTCCACCAACATTCTGCTATTTGGCATGTTAACTTCTATTTAAGACATATACCAACACCTCCAATTAATTATAAAATTCTCAAGCTGCATACCTTCAAACCATAAAGGAGTTAAGGAAGGTTAAACTTCAATGAGGTTGATGTATATTTTCCTGGAGGAAAAACAACTTACAGCTCAAAACTTAGGAGTTGTGTCTTCCAGGCCAAAGAAACACAAGAGCCAGAGCTCTGAAAGTCATCTCAAGTCAGTTCCTTGATTTGCATGCACGGGGCGCTCTGAACAGTGAGAAGGAAAGGAGGCAGTGAGAAGAATGAAGGGCTGCTGGGGATGGGAGGGAGCCAGCGAGGAAAGGCCCTAACACTAATTAGGTTTGAAAGACTACAGGATGAGGCCAGCCACGGCATGCTGAGAAGAAAGGAACCTGAGCAGCTGATGCTAAGTTCAGACTAAACTAGCTGCAAGTCCCCTGGGGACGTCCCAAGGTAAACCTGATCGTCTCTGTCATTTACAATCATTATCAGGCAGGCTGCTTCTGTAATTTTACTGGGGAGCCAATTAACAGATCCCTGAAGCTAGCGGGGAAATGTCCAAGCCCTCCTCTTGTTTTCGAAAAGAAAAAATAAGGCAGCCCCTGTGCTGCTGTCTTCTGAGTGCTGCCTTTTCTAAAGGCAGGAAAGATGACTTCATACAATACAAATGCAGTGACTCCTCAGGTCAGGCGGATGGTGGGAGTCAGTCTTTTTTTCTGCCTTAATTTACTCTTTTCTCTAGCAACCTAAATTAGCCACCAGATAGCCCAGCAAGCCTTGCTTCCTCCTTTTCTGAGATACGGAAATGCTGACCAGCTCTTTTACTCTTCTTTGCCTTCAAGAAAATGTCTTTGCAGCATTTCATCTGGCAAGAAAATGGGAAAGGCCAGCTTATGTGCTAAGGAGGCAGTAAAGAAGGACCACTCTTCTATTTATTGCTCAACGACACGTATTTTCTCCTGCCCCCATCCTTTCTCTTGCCTTCTCGTCACAAACTTGGTAACTAGTTGTCTATATTCAGTACTTTATTTCAGCATCTCTGATTCACTACTCAAACCACCCAAGCTGGCTATAAATCTACTAAGAATGCTCTTCCTAAGATCACCAATGACATTTGTGTCACTCAGGATGCTAGAATATTTCGTGCTAGCCTGACTTGAAGCCTTAGCAGGACTCAGTACAGTTGATCCTCCTTCTCCAACCTGAAACACTGTCTTCCCTCGACTTCCATGATATAACAATCGTCTAGTTTTTCTTTCACTTCTCTGGCTGTGCATTCTCACATGACTTTTGATTCTCCTTTTCTACAACATAATTAAGTATTGGAATCACTCAAAGCTTGATCATGGACTGTCTTCTTTTTTCACTCTCAGGGATCCCTTAGTTAGGCAGACAAAAAAAAAATACTGGAGAGCATATAACTGAAATGAAAAAGACAGGAGCTACTTGCCTCTAGCCTTTGCTGTCATGCAAGAATGCAGGCTCGAAGTTGCTAGATTTTTTTTTAATTTTTAAGAGAAACTGGCAATTCTGATATTTATATGACATTATCCTTTCAAATTTTAGATTATGACTGTGAAAGAGTAGCTGTAGCAGACCAACCCTCACTCCAAGAAAAAAATTAAAACTAGATAAACATTTTTAAAATTATCTATTTGAAGTAATCAGAGAGCAACGAAGTCAGTAAGACCTTGAAAGGCTGCAATCCAAGTAAAAAGAAAAACTTTGAGGTAAGCTCACCATTTTCTGCCACTTTTTCCTTAGGGCATCTACCAGTTAGTACGTGGTACTGGACAAGAGATCAGGTTGAACTGTAAGGCTCTAGTTTTCAGCAGACTCATGGTCCTGGGAGAAAGAAAACAATTGGACAGGGGGCTATCAAGGTAGCCAGGTTTTGAGGGGACTCAGTTCAGGAGAAAAGAACTGGAAAGCAGGTCCTGTGCTGCTTTTCTCCTTGAGAAATTTATTTATTCCTAATATTTTCAGCATGAGAGGCTGAGCACCTAAGAAAAAAGCATTAGCTAAAAAGCTAGAAAGGTAAGCAGAGCTTTTGCCCTTCTCATAGTGCTAGAAAGATGAAAATTGGCATTCAAATCCTGGAAAGGGGAATAGACCCCCAAAACCATCTCTTGTTTCCACTGGGGTCCTCGAAAGGCCCCACTTTAGGATTACATCAAACTAGGAATGGAGCACTTCTCACAACATCTGAAATCCAGTTCAGTGTCTCCTGTTCCCTGACTATATGAAGGTGATCAATTCCTACTGTAACTGCCTATAAGAAAAAAAAAAAGATAAATTCTCTCTGCTAGAAGTTAACATTATTCAGAGCTTTTCTGTGCTCTTTATACACCGTATCAAGCACTCAAGAAAAATGGTTAGACTCAATATTATCTCTGCCTTTATTTACTCTTTAGGTAGGGCAGCAAACTTTGTTTTCTTCTTTTCTGAGTTACAAAAATGTTGACCATCTCTTATTCCTTTTTTACCCCTGCAAGAAATAAATAGGTAAGTAATTATCATGAATGGCAGCAACAGAGAAACTCAAAAAAAAAATAATAAACCAGAAACTGAGAAAAAAATAGATAATAGAGATGGCCCACAGGCAATCTAGATATCATACATAAGACATGGACTTTAAAGTCACTCTAATTACCACGTTCAAGACATTGGATGACAAGATGGAGAAATTTACCAGAAAATGATCATTTATCCCAAAACTATTTTAAAAATACAAGAAGTAAAATTATAAATGTAAAAGACATGTTTAACAGTTGTTTGGGTAAAAAAGGAGGTAAAATTAGAGAACTGGAAAAAATGTTAGCAGAATAAAATCAGAGTATAGCATAGAGAAAAAAAGAAAACATGCATAAATATGTGTAGGAGACATGGTGATAATGCCTAAAATGTAATTAGATCCCCAGAAAGACAGAAAAGATAGAGCAAGTGGGATAGAATTTTATGGAAATGCTAACCAAGAATTACTCTAAACTGAAGACATTGACCCACGCATTCAAGAATCTTTTTGTACCTCAAACATGAAAAAAAAAGAACTCCTAAACACATCATGGTAAAATTTCTTTGTATTAAACTAAAATAGAACATCTTAAAGACATCCAGACAAAAAAGACACATTATCCTCAATGAAGCTATGATAAAATTTATAGCTGACTTTTTAATTGAAACAATGAAAGTCATAGGTCAGTGGAATAAAACATTTTAAGGTTTGAAAAAGAAGAAAACTAACTGGCCAGCATCCTAGACCCAGTGAAAATATCCTTTATAAATAAAGGCAAAATACAAACATTACCAGAAATACAGAAAGTGAAATAATTCATCACCTTATACTATATCAGACTTACACTATAAGAAACACCAAAGGGAATTATTTCATCAAAAGAAGAGACCATAAATGGTAATATGGAGATACAGTACTGAATGGAAAGCAAAAAAAGTGGTAAATATATGGATAAATACAAATTAATACTGACAAAGGTAAATGATAATAATTATCTTGTAAGATTTAAAATTTAAAAAAAGCATAGGAGTTGCTAAATGGAGGTAAAGATATCTAAGGTTTATGCATTGCTGGAAAATGATTGAAACACTGGTGAAAATGCTAATTCATAGTAACTTTATTAAGTGAAAGATACTCATTATAATTTACTGGGTAAGCATTAAAAGAATAATAAAAAGAATACATAATGAACTATAAAAAACAAAATGGAAAAAACTGTGATTGGTCAAAAGAAGGCAAAAGACAAAAAGAAAAAAGAAAAAAGCTACTAATAATCAAGTAGCAAGATGGTAGGCTTTAAAAATAAAAATAAACTATTTACTTAAAAAATAAAAATTTTCAGATTGAATAAACAGAATAAACAATCCCAATGTATATAATGCCAATGAGACACAGCTTAAATATATTGAAAAAAAGGATAGAAAAGCTTATACCATAAAAATAACAGAAAGAAACTTGGCATAGCTACACTAAGCAAATAACACAAACTTGAAGGTAAGAAACATTAATAAAGATATTCAGGGACGTTTTGTAATAATAAATATGTTAATCCAATGAGAATGTTTAAAAATTCTAAATTATATTTACCTAATAATATGTTCTTAAAATATTTAAAACAAAAAATGACAGCAGAGACAGAAAAAATAAATACACAAGGTAAAACATTTTAACAAACATCTCCTGGTAACTGGTAGATTAAAGAGGAAAAAAATCAGTAAAGATATGTAAGATTTAAGTAGCAAAATAGAATAAATCAACCTAATGGAAAAATATAAAACATGATATGCAACAACTGCTGAATGAACATTTTCTCCAAGGGCACATGGGATGTTTACCATTTGATCATATTTGGATCATAAAGAACATCTCAATGAATTTCTAAGGACTGAAAATATTTAAAGTACATTTTCTGAGCACAGTAAAATTAAACTAAAAATCAATGTTTAAAAATCTAGAGAACCTCTCAAATGACTTGAAATCAAGCAATATACTTCCAAAAAATCCAAAAATGCAAGGAAAAAAGAAGAAATTAGAATACATTAGGAATTGAATTACAATGAAAATATATGCAAAATTTAAGAAATGTTGCTAAAGCTATACTTAGGAAATTTATCATTTTAAATAGCTGTATTCAAAAGAAAGATTAAAAACTAAGAATCTAAGTATCTTTCTCAATAAGTTATAAAAAGAAAAGGTATTCAAAACCAAAGAAACTGATAGTAAATAAATTATAAAGAACAGAATTTAATAAAATGAAAACAATACAACAAAGAAATTTTCAAAACCAAAAGTTGTATCTTTGGTAACATTGATCAAATTGGTTTACTCTATCACAACTGACTAAGAAAAACATAGCAAAGCCATAAATGATCAGTATTAGAACTTAGAAAGGAAACATTGTATAGATCTTACATATTAAGGAGATATGAACTAGTTTATATAATAAATTTGGCAACATGGATGAACTGGGAAAAATTCCCTGAAAAGTATAATTTATCAAAAATTATGTTTTCAGTATAAACAAAACATCTGGAGGTTTCTTGTATGAGTCAGAGTCCAGTAGGGAATGGAAATCTCACCACTAACTTAAAAACAGATTTAATAAAATAAATTATAAACTGATACCAAAAGATTAACTGTTAAGAGGGGTAAAGAGAAGTCTGAAAAATAGAAGAACAGCATATTTAGGAAGTAGCCATTACCTGTCTCCTAGGGCTGAGGAGAAGTACACAAGAACCCCCAAAGCTGAGCTGTGGGCATCATTGGGTGTGGCTGTGGCCCATTGGGTGCCAGAGAAGTTGTTAAGGTGCCAACGGGTGGAACTTGTGAGCAAAAACCACCTCCTTGAGTGCAGGTGAAAATCACTAGAAACAAACCTACTTGGGTGACGTGTGACTTTCTGGGAAGCCCCCCACTTGGGTGCCAACACAACTCACTGGGATGCCACCTGCTGAGGGGCTGATACAATTTCTAGGAAGCCACCCTCTGAGTTAAGTGAGAGTTAAATAGGTATTGCTAACCCCTACTGCATTCAAGCTTTTGAATGTGGCATTAGCTTCTGCAGCTCTCTCAGAGATGAGGGATTATTCCTGCTTTACTATCTTGGTAGGGAGGGGAAATTCCAGAGACTTTCACTTAGCACCTTTTACCATGATAGCACTCACACCCATGGGTCCAGAGTTCCATTGAGCAAATTCTGCCAATTCTCAAGTATGTCTGTTCCAACTACACACACAGTAACTACATGTGGGGGTGAGTCAACATGCCAGCTGGAGCCAATGAGGGAGGGATTCTGGCTATTACCTTATCATTATAAGCCTCCAGGTTGGCTAGGGGACCACAGTGGCATTCTGGGGCCTTAGGAACTAGAATCAAAGCAGGGGCAATGTCTAGTAATTTTTTAAAGGTCTGAGTATTTCCTTTTCCCCAGGGTACAATTGTTTTAATAAATAGCCTGTTCCTAACCAGAGTTAATGTTTGTTTAAAAAAGATGGTGACATAAGCCTACATATAAATGGAGACATTTAGAGATTTTTAAGGAATAATAACATTTAAAGGGATGTCCATGAAAGAGAGAACAAAAGAACATAAAAAGACTCCAGGCTTAGGAACCACACTTCGAGACTTGTGGTTTCATAGAATCTTTAATTTATTATGATTTTAATTCTGAGGAATAAAATCTTAGAAATAGTAAGAAAACATTCACGTTTCCATCATTTGTAAGTGATTGTTATCAGCATTTTGTCCTACTTCAATTTTGTAAATAAAAGAAGATATTACAGAAAAAATTTTAATTTTTTTTTTTTTTTTTTTTGAGAGGGAGTCTCGCTCTGTTAACCAGGCTGGAGTGCAGTGGCGCGATCTCGGCTCACTGCAACCTCCGCCTCCTGGGTTCAAGTGGTTCTCCTGCCTCAGCCTCCCGAGTAGCTGGGACTACAGGCGCGCACCACCATGCCCAGCTAATTTTTGTATTTTTAGTAGAGACGGGGTTTCACCATGTTGGCCAGGATGGTCTCGATCTCTTGACCTCGTGATCCGTCTGCCTCAGCCTCCCAAAGTGCTGAGATTACAGGCATGAGCCACAGTGCCCGCCCAAAATTTTAAATTTTATTGGATCCCGAACCTAATCCCAATCTGTCCTCCTAACAGATGTGTATAAAGGTAACCATTACCATGAATTTAGTATATTTCCTTCTAATTTATTTTTAACTTTTACATACGTATATATTTGTGAATTATGTATACTTTTCAGTGTTTTTAATGTGCAAATATGGAATTTTACTCTTTTTATTCAACATATTATAGATCTATTCATTTAGACATATATAAACTTAATCTATTTATCTACATTTTATCATCTTTTAAACATATTTAATACATTTAAAATAATATAAGTGATATGAATATTATGAAATACAAAATATAGTCAGCATCCTTGAGCCTCCCAACCAACCCAAGAATTAAAAAATTTTAATAACTTACATCTATTTCTGCGTACCTTTTATATGGTTTTATCACATTTAAATGTGTATCGGAAATGGTTTTTAAAATTAGTTTTGGTGGGTTTTAAACCCTATTGTATTGTTTTAACACTTACCTTTTTCTCTCAACATTATGTTTCTAAGACTAATTTGTGATGTTTTGATATTTCTCATTCATTTATGCCAGTAGCTGTATAGTATAACCATTTCTAATGTCAATAGACATTTAAATTTTTGTTTTGTTTTATTCATCATTATAAACTCTTCTGTACATTTTTACTGATGTGGTACACATGTGCAATAGTATCAAGAGAATATATATCCAGAAATACAAAAATGTAATTGCAGGATTGTAGAATATGTGAATGCCTATCATTACATGATTTTTTTCCTTAAATTTTCTTCCTCTCTGGCTGCTTTTAATATTTTCTATTCATCAATGGTTTTGAATAATTTTATTATGAAATGTCTTAATATAGCTTTTTTCCTGTTTCTTGTAATTGATGACTCATTGAGTTTCTCATATCTGTGAGTTTAGAGTTTTCTTCCAATTTAGAAAAATTTTAACCATTATTTCTTGAATTTTTTGTTCTCTACCTCCCTTCAGGGACTTTGATTATGTGTATAATTAAACCTGTTGAAGTTTCATAACTATGATATATCCCTTCATTTATTTCGCTCTAAATTTGTCTCAACATTTTTTGTAGTTTTTAGAGTACAAATCATGTACATATGTATCCCTATGTATTTCATAATTTTTGATGTAGTGGTAATGGGTACTTTTAACATTTGAATTACAGGTTTTCTGTTGCTAGAATATAGTACTATTGATTTTTGTATATTAATTTTGTATCGGTGATGTTGTCATACTCACTTATTAGTTATATTAACATTTTCCAGATTTCTTGGGTATTTTTACATCGATACTTATGTCATCTTTGAATGAAGTTTGTTTTACTTATTCCTCTCTAATGTTTACACCTTTTTTCTTTAAGGCACTGTCTGGGACATCCAATACAATATTGGAAAGCAAAAATGACTTTTATTTCTTTAATTTCAGTATTCTAAAGACATTGTCTTCAGAGTTTCATAGTTTCTTATGGGAAGTCTGTCTTTATTCCTCAGCATATGGAGTTTCTTTATTCTCTGGCTGTCTTTGTGACTTTCTCTTTATTTTTGATTTTCAGCAGTTTAACTACGATGTGACTAGGGGTGTGTGTGTGTGTGTCTGTGTGTGTGTGTGTGTGTTTACCCTACTTGTAGTTCTCTGAAATTCTTAAATTTATGGTCTATTGTCTTTCATTAAATTTGGAAAATTTCAGCCATTATCTCTTTAAATATTCCTTTTGGCTTATTTTTTGTTTTCCATTCAGTATCCAATTACACATATGCTACTTATCGAATATTATCCCTCAGATTTTGGATACTCTGTTCAGTTTTTGTTTGTTTGTATATTTTTTATTTAACTATTTTTCTCCTTGTATTTCAGATCAAATCATCTCTTTGGTCTCTTTTTAAATTCCCTTATTCTTTCCACTCATGTATCAAACTTTTGATAAACCAGTCATTGAGATTTTTTATCTTTCATATTGTGGTTTTTTTAATTCTAGCATTTTTATTTGACCTCTTTCTTTGGCTTTCCTTTTTCTATTGACATTTTCTATTTGTGTATAATGTTAATATTTTCCATGAGTTATTTTAACATATATACCATTGTTATTTTGACGTCCTCATCTGATAGTTCCAACATCTAGGCCACCTCTAATTGTTTTGACTGCTGTATCTCTTGATAATTACTTTTCTTTTGATTATTTTCTGTCTCACAAGTCTTGATTGAATGCCAGACATTGTATGTAGAACAGCAGACGCTGAGGCTTATGTGCTAACTTTGTGTTGAAAATTATCTTTGAAAATTTTGTGTTGAAAATTAGCACATATCTTTTTCTTCCAGGTAAAGAGTTTGGGGTTTAGTTAATAATTCAGTGTATTTGGGTTTTGTTGTTGAAATAGTTACTTTGAAAGCCCTATGGACCTCAAATTCCTCCAGCGGCAGCTATTGTAACTTTGTGGTCAATGTTGGGTGTGGGGTGTAAGTTTGTGGTAAATGTTGGGCATGGGGTGTTGAAGGCTTTTCTTCTACTTCAATTTTAGCTTTCTGTAGGTCTTGTTTCCCTCTACCACATAGAATATTTCTCTTTATGCTCTGTCTTTCCCCCAAGCAATGCTACTACTGGTTAACAGGTATACGATGTATGGAAGGAGCAGAGATTCTGGATTCTCCTGCTTCAGCCTCAGTTTTAGTCAGGCACTGCAAACTTGATGTCATGGTTAGGGTTTTCTCAGTATGACTGCCCCTTCCTTCTATGGCTGCCAAACTTTGCGAGCTACCTATAGGGAGATCTTGGGCAAGAGAGCACTTCCTGCCCCTCCCCAGTGGTCACCAGCCTTTGGTTTGTAGCAATGCAACATCCTTAAACAAAGCAGGATTTTCCCCTTCCCAATGGAAAAGAGTTCTTTCACTCTTCCCTCAATGCATTTCCCTTTGCCTCTCACTTATTACTCAGCACAAGGATTGTGCTTAAGGATATTTCCTACATCTCCCTTAGGAGCATACAGGTTTGACTTCTACTCTTATCTCAGCATCAGTTCACCTTTTCCTGGGACCCTGGACAGGAAGGTCTCTTAGCCCGTTACCTAGGGTCAGAAGGCTTTTTTCCCCTGCTCCTACCCTAGAACAATGAATCTTTGCTTAGGCCTTTTCTGCTTTCCCTCAAGCAGTTAAAGGTTTGTACTTTGCATGAGAGAAAGGGACTAGAGAATGCGGAGAGGTCTCATGCCTGTGCACCTCCAAGGAGTCTCTCTCAGATCTCCTGCTCTGTCCACAATCTTTTGAATGAGCACCTGATGAAGGACCATAAAAAATAATTTTGTAGGGCATGTGGACTCCTCTTGTGTCTGAGGTTCTCAGGAAATCTCAATGTTATTCTGCCCCTCAGAATTACAAAATGTGGATGTTTATTCTTACCTACTATTATGTGGGTCACTTCTTCCTTCTGTGCTCTGCAAAGATGAAAAGATCTGTGTGTCTTGTCTTTGCTGAGAGGGTCTTGTCAGATTTTGGAATTTATGGCACCAAGTTGCCTCACATACTCAGCTCTCCATTGGTTTCTTGAAAAGTGATTGTTTTGTATATTACCTGGGGGTGGTTTATGCATTGTTATTAGCTTGAGGTTGATTTTTGTTTATGCCTTTCTAAATTCTAAGAAGAACCCCTGTAGTCTTTTTTATAAACATCTCAAATTAAACATCATCTTTACAATAATTTTATAAAGACAATGTTTATGTGGATTTACTGGAGATTTAACATTTTATATTTGTATCGTATCATCTTCTTTATTATGGTAAGAATATTTAACATGAAATCTACCCTCCTAACAAATTTTAAATGAACAATACATTATTGTTAAACATAGGCACAATGTTTTACAGAAGATCTGTAGAACTTAATCATCTTGCATAACTGAAACTTTATGCCCAGTGAATAGCAAATCCCTATTTCCCTGTTCCCTCAGCTCCTGGCAACCACCATTCTACTTTACATCTACATATTTGAATATTTTATATGCTTTATAGAAATGGTATCAGCAGTATTTGTCTTCTGTGACTAGATTATTTCACATAGCATAATGTCCTCAGGGTTTATCTGTCTTGTCACATACGGCAGAATTTCCTTCTTTTTTAAGGCTGGGAAATATTCTACTGTATGTATATGCTGTATTTTTTTATCCATTTATTTGCCAATTGACATTTAAATTGTTTCCACATCTTGGCTATTGTGAATAATGCTGCAATAAACATGGGAGTGCAAATATCTCTTCAAGAACCTGTTTTCAGTTCTTTTGAAATTGAGGTAGTGAGATTGCTGGATCATATGGTACTTCTACTTTTGATTTTTTGAGATGGCGCCACACTGTTTTTCCAAAGCAGCTGCACTATTTTACATTCCCATGGACAGTATACAAGGATTTTAATTTCTCTACATCCTTACCAGCATTTGCTATCTCTGTTTTTTGAATTTTTGTTTTTATAATAGCCATCTTAACAGAGGTGAGATGACATATCATTTTGTTTTGATTTGCATTTCCCTGATGATTAGTGAGGTTGAGCATCTTTTCATGTAACTGTTGGCCATTTGCATGGCTTTTCTGAGGAAGAGTTTATTCAAATTATTTGCCCATTTTTAATTGGGTTATTTGTTTTTTTGTTATCAAATTGAAGGAGTTCCTTATATACATTAGATATTAACTCCTAATCAAATTTACGGTTTGCAAATATTTTCTGCCATTCAGTAGATTTTCTTTTCACTCTGTTTTTTGTTTCCTTTACTGTGCAGAAGTTTTAAGTTTGATTTAGCCCCATTTGTTTATTTTTGCTTCTGTTTCCTGTGCTTTTGGTGTCATATTCAAAAAGTCATTGCCAAATCTAATGCCATGAAGATTTTTCCCTATTTTTTTCTAAGAATTTTATAGTTTTAGGTTCTATGTTTAAGTTTTTAATTCATTTTGGGTTAATTTGTGTGTGATATAAAGTAAGGTCAAAATTTATTCTTTTGCATGTGGATATACAGTTTTCCTAACACCATTTATTAAAGAGACTATCCTTCCCCCAGCCCCCACCCCACCGCTATGTATTCTTGATATCCTTGTGAAAGATCAGTTGCCCATATATGCATGCATTTATTTTCAGGATTTTATACTATTCCATTGCTCTACATGTCTGTTTTTGTCCAAGCAACATACTGTTTTAATACTGTAGCTTTGTAATATGTTTTGAAATCAGGAAGTATGATGTCTCCAGCTGCATTATTTTTTTCAGGAATCTTTTTTCTACCTGGGTTTCTTTGTCATTTCCTGTACATTTTAGGATTTTTTTTCTGGTTTTGTAAAAAATGCCACTGGGCTTTTGACAGTGATTGCAGTGAATCTATAGATCATTTTGGATAGTAGGTCCACTTTAATATTAATTTTTCAAATCCATGAATCCAAGAACATGGGATTTATTTGTATCTTCTTAAATTTATTTCATCAACATTTTAAAATTTTTAGTGTATTAGACTTTCACCTCCTTAAGTTCATTGCTAAGTATTTTAGTCTTTGTGATAATATTAATATTATAAATGAGATTATTTTCTTAATTTCCTTTTCAGAAAATTTATTATTGGTTTATAGAAATACAAATGATTTTTTTTTCTTTTTGAGATGGAGTCTTGCTCTGTCACCAGGCTGGAGTGCAATGGCGCAATCTCGGCTCACTGCAACCTCTGCCTCCTGGTTTCAAGTGATTCTCATGCCTCAGCCTCCTGAATAGCTGGGATTGCAGTCACGTGCCAGAAGACCCAGCTAATTTTTGTGTTTTTAGTAGAGACAGGGTTTTACCATGTTGTCCAGGATGGACTCGATCTCCTGACCTCGTGATCCACCCACCTCGGCCTCCCAAAGTGCTGGGATTACAGGTGTGAGCCACCACACCTGGCCTTACAACTGATTTTTAAATGTTGAGTTTGTATCCTGCAACTTTACTGATTTCATTTATTAGTTTAACAAATTTTTTTGTCTCTGTGGAGTGTTTAGGGTTTTCTACATGTAAAAGCCTGTCATCTGCAAAGAGAGAGAATTTCTTCTTTCTAATTTGGATGATTTTCATTTATTTATTTTTATTATTATATTTTTGCTTATTGTTCTGACTTGGACTTTCAGTGCTATGTTGAGTAAAAGTGGTAAGAGTGGACATCCTTGCTTTGTTCTGAATCTTAGAGAAAAAGCTTTCAGTTTTTTAACCATTGAGTATAATGTCAATTTTAAACCTTTCATATGTACCCTTTCTAGTTTGAGGTAATTTCCTTCTATTTCTAGTTTGTCGAGAGGATGTTTTTTAAATCATAAAAGGGTGTTGAATTTTACCAAATACTTGTTCTTCATATATTGAGATGATCATGTGATTTTTATCTTTTGTTCCATTAATGTGGTGTATCACATTAATTGATGGGTGTATGTTGCACCTAGGGATAAATCCACTTTGTCATATTATATGACCATTGAGTGCTGTTGAATTCAGTTTACTAATATTTTATTCAGTATTTTTTGTGTCTATGTTCATCAGGAATATTGGCTTATGGTTTTCTTGTAGCATTTTTGTCTGGTTTTGGTATCAGGTGAATGATGGCCTCAAAAAATCAGCTTAGAAGTGTCTATTCTCTTCAATTCTTTGAAAGTAATTAAAAAGTACTGGTGTTAATTCTTCCTTAAATGTTTAGTAGAATTCACCAGTGAAGCTATGTGGTCCTGCACTTTTTTGGTTTTTTTGAAGATTTTGATTATGGATTTATTCCCCCGAGTAGTTATAGGTCTATTCAGAATTTCTACTTTTTCATAGTTCAGTTTTTGTAAGTTGTATATTTCTAAAAATGCATTCATTTCTTTTACTTTATCTGTACCACCTCATCTTGCATCTCAAAACATTTTCCTGTAATAATGTTTCTTCTTTCAGAATTGCTTAAGAAATTTTTGTAGCAATTTTCTGGTGATAAATTCTCTCAGTTTTTAGATCTGTGTAAATATATATCTCATCCTTATTACTGAAGTGAATCATTATGATTATAAAATTCCTTGTTGATAGTTGTTTTAAACAGCAAAGACCAATCACCTTAATAGTTTAACAATTCTCCTGAGTGGTCAATTGATTTTACACATGGATTTTACCTGCGCTTGGTGCTTGAACCTCCAAGCAAGGACATCAGTTGGCTCAGAGTCGGGTGATGAGAGTCCAATCAGCACAATGCTATCTAGAGTCACGATTAAAATCTGCTTTCACCTGATGATTATTCTATTGAAAAATGGAAATAGAATGAACAGATATTTGATTGCTATCAATACTTCTTGTGAGGTCACCCTCATTCTCGTAAAATACAAGCAGGCAACTACTTATCTCAGCTGAATAAATCTCTGAAATTGTGTTGTTCTGGACCATGAAATAGCCTTAAAATAAGTTTTACTTTGGCAATAAATCTACAAAATGCATACTCAATAAGCCCTGGGCTTTTTCCAAAGAAACATCCATGATCATTGTCTCCTGAAAACTCCTGCTTCGCCCACTTTCATGATATCTCACTTTTCTGATTTTCTTCCTTTCTCACTGGTCACTCCTTCCCAGACATATTTGGTAGATCCCATTATCTAACCTCTGGAGTTGGAATGTTCCATGGATCAGACCAAGGCTGACTCCTCTTCTCCATGTTTACTGTCTTACTTGGTGATATCATCCAAGTCCATAATTTTAAGTATCTTCTAAATGCAAATGACTCTAAAATTTATATTTCAGCTCTTACATTTCCCACTGAGTTCCATGTGTCTACTAATGTCAACATCAGCATCTTAATGTTGAGTGCATCTGAAATTCAATATGGTCAAGGAAAAACAATGAATTCCACCATTCCCTGGGCCCCAGGCTTCATCTTCTCTGTTACTCTGTGTCTTAGTTAACTCCACCCTCATGTACCCAATTTCTCAGGCCAAAGGAGAAAGGCCTTATCCTCTCCTTTCCTTATATCCATATCCAATCTATTAGCAAATCTGTCACTTCTATTTCTCAAACATATTCTGGTTCTGTAAACTCATTGTCTCTCTATTAAATTGCTATCTCTTAGTTTACTCAAGTTCTTCACAACTGGGCAATTTTCCTGGCCTCCTAACAGGTCTTGTTTTAAGTTTTAATTGAGTTTGTTTTAGGTAGGATTCTGTAAAAGACTCATTTGTCCCATTTGCTACTGTATTATTGACATTTAGAAGAGTGCTTTGTACATATTAGATGCTAAATAGATATTAGTTGAATGAATGAATAATAAATGTGGGGTTTCATACCAAAAGAGCGCTTTTCATGGTTTTACAAATTCTCACTTAATTCACCCATAAATTTATAAATTCTCTGTCAGAACATGTGTCCTGAAGTTTTATACCACTGAAAACATGAGCAGAAGCTGTTCAGGATAATAGCAGCTCATTATTTTGTTGCTATCAAAGATACTCCATCTGGGCATCTTCACTCATGGGGTTCCGATCCAAGACTCAAAGGAAATCTTACTAGCCTTCTGCCAAGAAATTAGTATTCCAAGAAGTCTAAAAAGAATTATTCTTTTGAAGATATTCTTCAGAATGTATGCCCTTTATTAATCCATGTGTTTAGAGCATATTATTAAAATTCCACAGTTAATAGAATCTCCTACTTTCTTAAGTCATTCCAACAATTCCCAAATATTCTCACTGTATGGCCATTTTATTATTGTCTTTTAATAATCCCAAACCCAAATAACCTCATCTAACCCCACTTGGAACACATAACCTTCCTATTGAGGTGATAAAAATCTGAGTACCAGAAATGGGTAAAATGGAAGATGAAGAAAAGAAGCTAGTTGTAATGTCAGAGAGGCCCAGGCTCCAGGTTTGGCTCTGTTGCTTTATGGGGCATGAATTTGAGGAAGTAACCTACTCTCTGCAAATCTCATTTTTCCTACCCGAGAAAAGCTGCCAATATGCCAATATGCAAGGTGCTTGTAAAGTGTAGGCATAATCTACCTGGCCTGGCACGTATGGGAAAAGTGCAGGCCCCATGCCTGGAGCTAGTTTTTTGTTTTTGTTTTCACAGAGTTTCACTCTTGTTGCCAAGGCCGGAGTGTGATAGCACAGCCTTAGCTCACTGCAACCTCCACCTCCTGGATTCAAATGATTCTCCGGCCTCACCCTCCAGAGTAGCTGGGATTACAGGTATGTGCCACCATGCCTGGCTAGTTTTTTTGTATTTTTAGTAGAGATGGGGTTTCATCATGTTGGCTAGGCTGGTCTTGAACTCCTGACCTCAGGTGATCTGCCTGCCTTGGCCTCCCAAAGTTCTGGGATTACAGGCAAGAGCCACTGTGCCCGGCCACTGGTAAGCTCTTGAAAACTCTTCTGGGTCATCCCTCCAAGGGCTCTCTTTTGGCCACTGTCAATCAGCTGTTACTGACTACTGTAACTAACACCAGTGGCAGGGCCTGCCTCTTCCCAAGATCCACACAACTTGGGGAAAGTAAGAAATGAGGAGTCCTGAGACAGTTGTCATAAGTCTCATTCATTAAATTAAATGTAGTTACTCAATCTGACTTACACAGTCATGTGGGAGATGATCAATAAACATTCCAGAATGAATTAACAAATGAAGATGGAGATTGTTCTTCATCAGTTACTTCCTAGATAAGTAGAGCCGCATGTTTCATTGTTTTGTTGTACTTGACAGTTCAGAAAACTTTTGCCTTAGCAGATGGTACAAAAATGAGTGCTGCCATGTTGAGGGACTCAGAAGCAAGGAGGGTGGGAGGGTGGGGGGAATTGTAAGTCAAGGGAGAGCAGAGATTTGATTCTGAAGAGCAAATGCTTACTGGGTCAAGGCCGTTTTTGCATAATTCTATTATCACCAAGAAGAAGAGAAATAATCATATTAGGTGTGTGCTATACTGCTCAACGTGGCTTGTCTTACCTTACTTTTTGAAGTCATACAGGTTTAAGTGCTTTGTGTGAGTGAGTTGTTCAGAGGCACCTGATCAATAAGGCATGTGCTGTCAGGGTAAAGCAGGGAAGTTTTTGATGTTGACAATGACATACATTCTTGTGCAGAGAGGAGTAATCCATTTGGTCACAGTAATAAAAAAGTTGTACGTATTGCTTTGGAGCACAGAGGCAGTGTCATCAGGGAAGGCTACTTCCAGGCAAGCTGGCCAGAGGACATCAGCATGCTGGTGGGTCAGCCCAGGACCAAGAGGAGCCCTTTATTGCACCTCCCTGTCCTCTGTATGGAAAAATGGGCATTTGCACAAGCAACTGCATAGTGTTAGTGAGATCACTGGCTCCCCTTCATCTTCTGATTACAGAGCCCAGGCATCTCATTAATTAGCATCGAGTTTCTGCCCAGCATTGCCTCTTCCTGAAGCCCAGTGCAGTTCACAGCAAGACCTGTGTCCATCCAGGCTCTGCTGGTTCCAGGTGGGGCTTGTGCAAAGCCTCCCCTACAGTGGACCAGAGGTGGCCAGGGAAACATTGGAGCTTCCGTCTTTCCAGCCCACAGCTCTTGTTCTCTTTCTTCAAATGAGGTATCTCATCTGTCAGTGGCCACCTGAAAACGGATCAGAGACAGTCTAAAGAAGAGAACATCAAATAAGGATGGTGTCAATCATTTTAAAGGTGTAAACACTCTCCATTGTTGAACAGTATTGGCTTCGTAACAAAATGTCCTCCTTTCTAATTCCTCTATTCTACCTCAGCCTCTATGAATGATGCCAGGCTTGGCACAAGATGCTAAAACTCTTGTTATAAAGAGGAAAAAAGCTATCTCACCTCAAGTAGCTCCCAGCTCATAGTGGAAAAGCAGTCTGCAAAAACAAGCACAATGCAAAGAGGAGGTAGCAATGCATAGTGCTTAAAAGTATGGGCTGTAGAAACAGGGACTTCTTTCCTCCAAATTCCACCTTTCCATCTATTCACTGGGTGTCTTTACCTACTTAGCCCTTCGGTACCTCCAGTTTTGTTACTTCATACATCTGTAATGAGGACAAAATAGGATCATACATGTGATCCTTAGCATGATTTGGGCATTTAGCCAGTTCTTAATAAATGTTAATACTTTAAATAATAATTACCATGGCGAAATCTCTGTACTGTGTTCTTCAGATGCACAAAGAAGGGAGGAGCCAATTCTAAATAAGATGGTAAAGAAAGCCTTCATGTAAGTGAATTCTGAAGGATGCTAATGGTTATGATTTTTATTGTTACAATTGTATTTTAAAGCAGTTACTGTGTCCTGGTCTCTGTGTTAAGTACTTACAGGTGGTGTCTTCTGTGTTCACAAAACAACCACAAAAATTAACTAAATTGCCCTTACTCCCATTTTATGGATGAACATAAGTGTGTATAGTCTGATTAAAAACAAATAATCTGTGAATGCACAGAGAAAATAATGAAATATTATTCAGCCTTAAAAAGAAGGAAATCCTACCATTTGCAACCACAAAAATGAACCTGGAGGTGATTATGCTAAGTGAAATAAGCGAGGCAAAGTATATGATCTCACTTAAATGTGAAATCTAAAAAAGTCATGGAAGCAAAGAGTAGGAGGGTGGTTATTAGGTGGTAGGAGGTGGGGGAAGTCAGGGCATGTTGGTCAAATGGTCTAAACTTTAAGTTGTAAGATGAACAAGTTCAAGGAATCTCACGTACAGCATGGTGGTGATGGACATGTTAATTAATTCAAGTGTAATAATTACTACACAATGGATACATATATAGAAGAATCACATTGTATGCCTCGTATATAAGCAATCTTTATTTGTCAATTAAATATTTAAAAAAACTAGTAATAAAGTTCAGAAGATAGAAGTAAGAGCTTCCAAATGTGCCCTTACAGAGAGAACACAGACTTGCCGTATATGTACAAAGCGAAAGCAAACTTTATTGTCAATTGTCACCTCTCTGGCCCCTGTGGGAAGGAAGGAGAGTCCCCTGGGGCTGATGCAGAATTTGCTTTCACCCCTGCAGGCAGGGCCCAACACATACTGATCCCAGAGGTTCAGAGTTTCAGCCAAGAGGGAACTGGGAGTCCATCTCTCCAGATGAGAAGAAAGAAGAACAGCACAGGCCAGAGTGTAGTCCTGTTATGTGTCTATGCGTGTTCAGAGAAGACCAGCATACTTATTTCAAGGGGCCAACAGAAGTCTCATCATGGCTCTTGTTAAGAGCAGCCAGGGCATTTGCCGGCCACTCACATTTAAGCAGATAATCCACAAGTCCTCCCAAAGCACAAGGCATTTGCAACGAAGCTACTGAACTATTACAACATTGCATTCTCTTGCTTAAATCGTAAGACTTACAGGCTTCAACTAGTTTAGGTGAGAGTTTGGTGAGCAAAGGGAAAGGTCCTTATTAAAAGCTAAACAGCTTAGAGCATCCAGATAACTCAAGAGATTTTTCTGGGGATCATTCCTGTGGGTATTCTTCACACAGGAAGAATATGAAAGGGCACACCCAAAGCAGTCTTAGGAGGGTGAGAACAGGTACAGAGTTGTGGAAAAGCATGGTGTGTATTCAGTGCTCATCAAGTTCTTCAGTATGATTAAGGCTTAGAGTGTTGGGGGAGGGTAGAAAAAGTTAAGGCCAAAGAATTGTGCCTAGGCCAGTATGGAGGACTTTGTACTTTATGCTAGTGAGCTCTGGCTTTGTTTTGTATGTTTTCAAACTATTTTCTAGTTGTTTAATGACTCTTGAATTCCCATTAGCACTTATAGCAGCCAGAGTAAAAATATGTAGCATAGGCAGCTACTGTAGCTTTCCATGCCCATGGCAGACATTACTAATTGATCATAGCACTCTACTCCCTGAGCCTGGAGGCAATTTAAGAAATTCTTCATTGGAGTCCTCTAGACAGCTATTAACAATTGATCAGAGTTTTCATGACTTAACACCTATCTTCCATCCCTGGCTCACGAGGAAGCCAAGTATGTATGTGACAGAAAAAGGCAGAGTCTTTCTGGCTGAGGCCCTGGTATGGTCAAGGAGGTGAAGTCAGTGGTGTACTAGAGCTGACTTCACATTTCTTCCAAAATCTAGTGATGCTGGTAGCTTGAAATTGGTCATCGTGGGAGTGTCTGTATTATAGAAACTAGCCAAATCTACAAATAAGGATTTTGTGGGAGGTTTTTCTTTTCACTTTTGGGGAGCTGGTTGTTAAACATTTGCCAGCACAATACTAAGCTAGGGGCTGGGGGCAGAAAAAGGATGTCTACGCTTCAAAGCCCAAATTGCCTTCTTTCCCCAGCCTTCCCTGCAAACACTTGAGCGAACCTCTCCTTTAAGGTGACAACCATGGTAGGAAGTGACCAGCCACAAAAACTTTTGATTGTGCTTTTGTTTAAGACCAGATTTGTACGTTAGAAAGGCAATCCTGGCTTTAATGTATTGGATAGACTGAAAGGGTGTAAAATCACAGATAATATCAGAGGCAAGAAAGCTAGAAGATAATCTAATTGTCCTTGTCCAAATAAAGGGTAATGAGTCTTGAACTAATTCAGGAGCAGAAGGAATAAAGTAGAGAGGACAAATATAATAGATGTTAGTGAAACAGAGATGATAGGACTTATTGGTTGATTGAGTGTCAAAGTGAAAATAAATAAAAACATTCAAGTTTCAAGTGATCTTGCTATTCACTATGACAGGGTACACAGGAGTAGCATATTTTGGTGGAAAATTGGTGGCTTAGGTTTAAAGCAAGTTGAGATGCCTGAGCAGTAGGTAGAGGAGGCTGAGGCTCTTAACCAAAATTCATTTTCAAAGTCAGAAGATGGTGGGAAATTGACAGCAGGTGATTAGAGGGAATCACTGGGGGAGAATATGAAGTGAAAAGACGTCCAAAGAAGAAACATGGAAACATGATGTTTAGAGGGCACACAAAGAAATGAGTCAGCAAAGGACAGAAGGATTGGCCAGTGGAGGAGGAGGAGAACTGGAAGACAAGCAAAGGGAGTTAGAGGATTGGATGGCCATGGATACAAAATGCCGGGTCGGGGTCAAGGAAGATGCAGTTCAACGAAGAGTAGGATTGGTGTAGCTGCAAGAAGATCGCGAGGGCCTTTTGCCAGAGCAGTTTCTGTGGAGCACAGGGAGAGAAGGAGCCAAACTGCAGTTTGTTTGAAGAAGGAAAACTGGGAGGTGGACAGATGGAAAACAAGTCAAGAAGCAAGAATTTGTAGGCTTGGATGGTAAGAAAAGAAAAGGAGGTGTAGGATCAGGGGAGGACTTTAAGATGGACAACATGCTTGATCATAATTTTATGATATGAAGAAGGAGCCAATCCAGATGGACTTGCCCATTTGGGAAGGAGAAAGGGAATCCCAGGTGCAACAGGGTCCTTGGGGTCATAGGAGCATTGTCAGTCAAGGGTACAGGTGGAGGGAATGGCCTTAAACAAGATAAATAACAGCTCTTCCTACAAGACCTGAAGGAGGGCGTGAAAATAAATGCAAATATGAACAGCTTTTCAATGGCTGGAGATTGAGGGTGTTTAAGCTGGATAATCTCAGTTGTCTCTTGAAGTATGAAAAAGTTTAAGTAGAGGGGTAGAAGTTTGAAATAAGCACTGTAGGGAATAGAACAGGGCATAACACTCTGCTTTAAACCTACGTTACATTTTAATGGTATAATGCCTATACATGATTTTATTGTACTGTTGTGTTTTGTCTATTTTGTATCTCCCTTAGTAGCTGTACTGTCACAGTCATAATAGCATGGCTCACACGGCATTACTAGTGCTTATTTGATCACCTGCTTTCCATATAGCAGTAACCCTAGATAGGGAAGGAAGTGTGTCTAGCCTAGCAAAGCACCTGAAATATAATGAATGATTAACAAGTGTTTGTTGAATGGATGAATGATTAAGGAATAGATGTCTAAATTAGTCCAGTCTTTCCAACTAAACTGTTAACTCCAGGGTGGGGATTGTGTCTTAAACTTGGTTGGATTGCTCAGCATGTTTGGTACAAAGGAACTACACAATAATGACACATTAAAATGAATCAAAGGTCGGGTGCAGTGGCTCACACCTGTAATCTCTGCATTTTGGGAGGCCAAGGAGGCAGGAGGATAGTTTGAGCTCAGGAGTTTGAGGCCAGCCTGAGCAACATGGCAAGACCCCACCTCTATAATTTTTTTTTCTTTAATTAGCTAGAAGTGGTGGTGCACATCTGTGGTCCCAGCTACTTGGGAGGCTGAAGTGGAAGGATGGCTTGAGCCTGGAAGTTTGAGGCAGCAGTGAGCCGTGATTGCACCATTGCACTCCAGCCTGGGCAATGGAGTGAGACCCTATCTCTAAATAAATAAATAAATAAATAAATAAAATTGAGCTACATAAGGACCAAAGTGTGAATGTGAGAAATCAAGAAGTGCCTTCCAAGGGAGGAGCTTGAGATGAGATGAAATGATGGGGAATGAAATTCAAAACTAGCTAAACCTTTAGAAGAAAATACAATCTTCTTCTTCCCAACAACTTCCTGTCATTATTATGTAACTTTTAGGTAAAGGATCCTTTGAAAATTCCAGTGCTTGGCATTTTCCATTTCTAAATGGAATGGTCCAATCATTACCAGAATCTCTCATCCAGCCTATTCTCTGGTTTCTTGGACCTTAATCCCCATGGTCTAGAGACCATGCTTTGTGGTTTTTCTAGTTCTAAAATCACACTCCCAACTGCCAGCCCTCTGTAACAATGAGAGAGAGAAACCCTTCAGGCAGTCAACAAGAAGCAGCTTCTCTCTGCTTTGCTCTGAAATGTCCCATAGCAAATGACAGTGGCAGGGAAATGTCTTAATAGAGCGTGTTGTTTAGCATAATTGATGTTCAGATGCAGCGTTGGTAGATACAAGCCCAGTTAATTGGTCTCTCAACCTACATTAGCTGTTGCATTGCAGCCAATTAGGCAGGGGCCAGAGGGCCCTCTGCTCAGTCATTAGAGCCCTGCACACTGAGGCGGGGAAGGGCAGCAGTTAGGGAGCAGAGCTGGCGTGAAGGGCTTTGATGAGGTGTGTGTGCAGCTGCACCACGGCCGGAGCCATCTGTCCATTTAGGAGTGTAAGACCCTCAACGACCAATCTTAAAGGTGACAAAAGGAAGGTGACATTCAGGAGAGGGAAATCTGGGTGCTCCCCAAGGGGTGAAGTGCTAGAGGAAAGTTTGAAGATCATAGATTTGAAGAACATTGTCCTACAGCAATATTTCTGATGAACGAAGAGCCCGTGTCTATTCTCTGAGCCTTGATGTTATGCGGAATGCCCTGGATATAAAAGGGAAGAACCAGGCCGGGGGTGGTGGCTCACGCCTGTAATCCCAGCACTTTGGGAAGCTGAGGCGGGTGGATCACCTGAGGTCAGGAGTTCAAGACCAGCCTGGCCAACATGGCGAAACCCCGTCTCTATTAAAAATACAAAAAAAAAAAAAAAATAGCCAGGCGTGGTGGTAGGCACCTGTAATCCCAGCTACTTGGGAGGCTGAGGCAGGAGAATTGCTTGAACTTGGGAGGCAGAGGTTGCAGTGAGTTGAGATCGTGCCATTGCACTCCAGTCTGGGTGACAGAGTGAGATCTGTGGACCAGTGGCACCACCATCATCTAGCAATGTCCTAGGTAGGCAGGCCTCAGGCTCACTCCTGACCTGATGAATAGGAGTCTACAGTTTAACAAGCTCTCCAGGTGTTTCATATGCTCATTAAAGTCTGAGAAGCAGTGCTCTAGGCCAAGGATCCGCAAACAACTTTCATTGGCACACAACCATATCCATTCTTTACCCATTCCTCATGGCTGTTTCCACACTTCCATAGCAGAGCAGATAATTTGCAACAAAGACCTAACAGCCCACAAGCCTAAAATAGTTACTCTCTGGCCCTGCTTTACAGAGAGAGTTTGCCAGCCCCTACTCTAGGCTGCACTGACCAGGATGGCAGAAATCTCTGTAAGGAACCCATGTGACAAACATTTCTGTTCATCCTCAGAAGACAGGCAAACCCCAGATATTTAATGTATTGTTTAAATATAGTCATAGGGGCTGGGCGTGGTGGCTCATGCTTCTAATCCTAGCACTTTGTGGGGCCGAGGTGGGTGGATCATTTAAAATCAGGAGTTTAAGACCAGCCTGGCCAACACAGTGAAATCCCGTCTCTACTAAAAATACAAAAATTAGCCAGAAATCACTTAAACCTGGGAGACGGAGGTTGCAGTGAGCCGAGATTGTGCCACTGCACTCCAGCCTGGGCAACAGAGAGAGACTCTGTCTCAAAAAATAAATAATTCATAGCTGTGTTGTGTCAGACCCCTATTAACCTCAATAGGGAAGGCACCAGGTTTGAGAGGCTCAAGAAGAGACTCAGAGACATGGGATTTTATTTGGGGTTTATATACAGGAGAAAGAGTCCAGTGGTGGCAGACTGGACAAGAGATCCACCTCCTACAGCCTGGGGACAGCAGGCTGGCCAGGAAAACCATGGCCACCTGCAAACATCATGCAGTTTCTATGGCATTTTTACTTCACACCCCCCACCCAAAGGCCTCTAGCTGGCAATCTTTATTTAACCCAAAACTGGGGACCTCAATCCCCTGCATGGCCTGTGTTCCACAGGACAGGCTCGGGGCTCGGATGTTTATCATAAATAAGGAACAAATCTCTGGATTGGCCACACCCACATTCCCTAGCTCAGAACACACATTCAGGTGCATCTGCCCTACAGGGTCATTCTAAGAGTCTGCTTAAATCATTGCTAGCAAGTGCATTTACCCTATGGGATCCTATGGACAGGTAAAGGAATATATGTTAGGTAATAAATAACCTCAATTTCTAGGGGTTTAGAAGTTCATAAAGACTTCAGCAAAAGTTGGCAAAAACTTTGAACTTCCTGCTACCATGAATGAGTCAAATGGTTTTCAGAATTCTTTCCTCCACATAGAGAGTAAAGGAAAAATGATAAACTGAAACTAGTAATAAAACAATCACCAGTTTTCTATATTGTATCCTTGAATGCATGTTTATTGTGACGAGCAGTATTTGCGTTTTTCCCAAATTTATCAAGAGGTGGCTTTGACTTTATTGCTGGAGTTTGGGGATAATTTTACTCCCAACGAAGTAGAGACCACTTTCTTCTCTCTTGTTTTTCAGCGTGTGAAATATTACAGAGACATGGACTCTTTGAATGTTTGAGGTAGGTGTGGTGGCACACACCTGTAGTCCTAGCTACTCTGGAGGCTGAGGCATGAGGATCCCTTGAACCCAAATTCTAGGCTGTAGTGTGCAAGGATTGTTCCTGTGAATAGTCACTGCACTCCAGTCTGGGCAACATGCAAGACCCCATCTTTAAAAAAAAATTGGCTTGGCTACTCTGCTTTATATGTAGCAAAAGAATTGTTGGAAATATGCCTTGCTTAGTGTATCTGCCCATAAAGAGAGCTAGACTCCACAATAACCAATGGTTAGGAAGAGGCCTACTAAACCAACATTTCTAAAATGGCTGAAATATTTTGATAGGAGATTCTGGCTTCGAGCTTCTAGAAGACATGCACTTATAAGAATATTAAAGAGACACCTCACTGTTTTTAAAACTCTTGGAGTTTTTCCAAGCTCTAGCTACCCAAGTCTGTCTCTGTCCCTCAGTCTGACACGCATGCCCGCATACACACACACACACACACACACACACACACACACACACCGCCAACAAAAGCCAGGCTGCAGCCTCAGACTCCAGACGCATGCATCAATCATAATTGCAGCACTGCCGGCAGTCATGTAACTGCTTAAAGACCTCAACAGCCTTCTGGCACTTAAAGGAAAAAAAAATCATCTAATTAATCACAGGTGAAACAGCTTGGACTGTCTCCAAAAGCCCCTGAATTTACTGCCAAGCTTTGATGCTAATTTTCTTTCTAAGTAACCCCCTAAAGAAATTTACAATTAGGTAATTAAAGTAATGAATAAAGAGATACTTAGGTGGAGGGAAATGAGGAGAGGGAAAAAGTCTATATTTCCATCCTGCAATAAACACCTCTGGGTATGCATCATTTGTGAACCCCAACTTAAAGGTCCCCAAGTGGCTTTCTCCTGAAGAATATTTTAAAAATCAATATTTGAAAGACCAAAATGAGGCACATAAATGAAGTTAGGAACAGGTCATTCGCTAGGGCCTGTTAGACAGGGAGGGAAAGCAGTCTTCTGCTGGATACTTAACTCTTGACTTAAAAAAATAATAATAATGTCATGGCTTATATCCTTTGGGAAGGTTGGTAGTGGTTTCTCTCTGTGAGCTGATTGGATAACATCACTGGGTTTGATTTAGAGATCTCATCTTCCACCTATTCCCCATGTCCCTGATGGGATGGACTCCAGATTTCTGGTTTTAATTGGTTTAAAAGCAATTGCTCCAGTCTTTTGTCCTTAAAATTGGAAATGTTCAGGGGAGGGCTTTGGGTTTTATTATTCCAGCCCTGATCCTTCTCTCAATCTCTGACACTTAATATTGGAACACTCCAGGAATGGGGAACTTTAGTTAATTGGTTACTTTAGATTACAGAATTAAACAAAAATGCTCATGTTTAAATAATTCATCAAACAAGTTTCTGCTAAACTCCTGAACACCTAGAGCTTCAACTCCTCCTGAAAAATCTTGGTAGCAACTATTTTTCTGACTTAACAAATACAGTGTAATAAGCATAATGCTTTTTTAAATAATTCAGAATCTTGAATTTTTGATTGAAAACCTCTTTGCTCTGATTTATGTGTACCCTTCGGGATCGTTTACAAGCTTCTGCAAGGAGAGATCAAAGCGGGTCCCCATGTTGTCTCTTTCCCACATCTAGCAGAGCATGAGTGCTCATTATTTATTACTGCTCGATGGTCTCGATGGTATTCCAGTTTATGCAAAGAGGGTGTAAGAGTTTTTACTAAATAAACACTGACTTAAAGTGTCATAGCCTGAAAATTTAGGTTTTTTTTTTTTCACTAAGTTACCATATGAACTTACATATTTAGTTTTGTACCCCTCCTGAAAAGAGAAGGGTGAAAATTGTAGATTTAGAATTTTGACTCGGAAGTGAGGTTGGCGATTTTATAGTCTGAAACTTCATTTCTGAGCTAAGGACATGGAGGCTTAGAGAGGTAAGATGATTTGGCAAAGACACACAGCCACCTAAGGGGTTGTGAAGATCATACACTCTGAAGCCATATGAATCTGCATATTGTAAAGCACTTCTGCTACTTACCAGCTGTGGACCTCGAGAGTAAAGCACTTCTGCTACTTACCAGCTGTGGACCTCGAGAAACTACATGCTTTATTCTGAGTTTCTTTTTCTGATCTGTACAATGAAAACAATAAGTATTCTGAAGATGAAATGAGCTAATATAAGAAAGATGCTTAGCATCATGCCTGGGACGTGATAAACAGTAAAAACCACTTAGCTCTTATTAGTTTTATTTATTCATTATTTATTTATTTGAAAGGATCTTGTATTAAATTATAATTTTATATTTATTTAAGAAATTTATTTTCATCATTCACAATCCCTTACATCATTTACAGTGATGTAAGTGAATTATTTTCATCATTCACAATCCATGGAAAGTAAGGTCTTAGTCAAAAGTGGTGCTTTGGCTGCTCACAGCCAGATGGGCATAGAAATTCAGGTTTGTGGGAGCTGGACCGGAGCTCAAGTGCTCTGCGTAAGAAAAAACTACACATTTTCAGCCGGGCATGGTGGCTCATGCCTGTAATCCCAGCACTTTGGGAGGCCGAGGCAAGTGGATTACTTGAGGCCAGGAGTTCACACCCAGTCTGGCCAATATGTTGAAACCCCGTCTCTACTAAAAATACAAAAATTAGCCGGGCGTGGTGGTGCACGCCTGTAGTCCCAGCTACTCAGCAGGCTGAGGTAGGAGAATTGCTTAAACCCACGAGGCGAAGGTTGCAGTGAGCTGAGATGGCGCCACTGCACTCCAGCCTGGGTGACAGAGTGAGTAAGACTGCCTCAAAAAGAAAAAAAAAAAAAAGCCAAAAAAAAAAAGGTACACATGTTAGAGGTCTCTAATTCAGTGCTTTTTCTTCTTCCCAACCAATGTAGAACAATATGAGATTTGAAACTTATTCCTAATGGAGGATTGAAAGATCCTGTCCCCAAATTTCAGAACAGGGATGAGCCCCCATAGAGAGGTGGAAGGTAGGGGCAGGGGTCATTTGAGGATGTGGGTGCCTCCCCACTCCTCCCGAATCAGCCAGATTTGAAGGCCACCATCCACGCTGCCTAATCTCTCTGCTCTGCTTCCCAGTCCTAAGAGCCTCAGGCTCTCTTCTGAGCCTTTATCTGAAAGGCTAGAGAAGTTGGAGAATCCTGCCAAGTAGGAATTAAAAATGACAAAACAGCTGATTAGATCTGAGGTGACAAGAATGAGAAATAAAAGCCATTAGAGCCCATTTGCAACATGCCCTCAGCGAGTCAAGTTTCAAGGTGTTCCTCTGAAGATTATTAATGGCGTGACAGTGTTTTCCAATGTTTTCCATGCAGAAATCTGATACGTGAAATAACACTGGTGTACACACGCTGCATTCTGGATGGTAAGAGGGGCCTGCCCTCATTTATTTAGTCTCACGGATTTGAAGAGACACCCTAATTCAACTGTCAGAGTGAGGGTCAGTGTGAGCACCCAGCACTTGAAGGAACAGATTTCCATGGTAAATAGTTTTCCTGTAAAGCAGGGGTCCGTCACCATGGCCCAGAGGCTAACCTGGCCAGTTGCCTAATTTTTGTACAGACAATGTGCAAAGAGTGTTTTGTATTTTAAAATGGTTGGTACAAAAATCAAAACAAAACTATGTGATGACCCTTGGAAACGTTGTGAAATGTATGCCGGTATTTATAAATTAAGTTTTATTGGAATATAGTGTCCCTCAAGTGTTTATATATTGTCTACAGCTGCTTTTGCACCGCAACAGCAGTGTCGAGTGGCTGCGACAGAGATGGTGGGCCTGGAAAGCTTTAATTATTTGCTATCTGGATCTTTACAGAAAAAGTTTGCCAACCCACCTTGTGTAGGATAGGTTGGCCATATTATTAACATTGCTTTTGCAAAAAGAAAAGTCGGCACAGCTTAGAAAAATACCAGAAGGGTTTCCTATAGCAGGCTATAGCCTCAGCTTACAATCACAGCACAGAAATCAATGTATCCACCACTGTCCAAGGACAAGCCACCTAATCCCAAAAGCAGCAAGTTCTAGATTTTGTAAGAAGTCACTGGACTTTAGGTCCTCCAGGCCCCTGGTGGTCATTCAGTTCTAAGAGAAGCCAACAGCTCCAAATGGCATTGTAAACATCTTATTCTTTCAGAAGTCATCTCAGGCTAGTAATCAGGAATCCTGTGTAGTTGGTTACCTTAAAAGTTACTTGCATTGGTAAGGGATAGGTGACAGCTCAGAGAAGATGTCAATCCTAATTATTTTCATCTCTACCCCTGCCTCAACATGCATCCCAATTTCATTTCTATGCCTAGACTTTTTTGCAAGATTTAATAAAAATGGAATTTTACTCCTTTCTACATTATTCCCCGCCTCCCCACAAAAAATAGCTGTGGCCCTCAACTAGTACTACCAATTGTGTCCAAGATGCTTGTTATCCTAGAGTGACTTATTGATTACAAAGTCACTTTCTGATGTTTATTATTATTATTTATAAATAGGAGCAATATGGTAATCTTGAGTTGAAGAAAATTGTTGCTGTTGTTTGGATGACACCAGGGATGAGGATTGACAGGGAAGAACCACACTCACCCTAGATGCCTCAGATGCCAGTCTCCATGAAGCCACTCATGAAAACTCTCCCTCCTCGACATGCTCAGAGGGCTTTAGGGGCCAGTGACCAGTGGCTTCTTATCCAGCAGGACAGATGCAGCCACATGTTCACAAACAATACAGAGGAGAAGGTAGTCCACGTCCAAGAGGAAGGACTCACAACAAATGGAGAGGCCTTACAGGGAAAGGGCACAGCACATGGCAACTTAACAAAAGAAGGAGAGTTGGAATTGAGTGGAGGAGATGGGTGGATTGTACCAGTCGGGGGGAAATTAATAAAGATTTTGAGACGAGAAAACTCTTAAACTCTGAGCCATTTAACATCTTCATTACAGTGATGACTTCGTCCAGTAGGGCTGCTATAACAAAATACTTTAGAATGGGTAATTTGTAAACAACAGAAATGTATTTCTGACAGTCTAAGAGGCTGGGAAGTCCAACATCAAGTTTCTGGCAGATTCAGTGTCTGGTGAAGACCCATTTGTCACAGTCAATGCTTTCCCACAACATCCTCATTGGGTAGAAGAAGCAAATTTGCCCCCTCAAGCTCTTGTAGAAGGCACCAATCCCATCTATCAAGCCGGACCCCTCAGAGCTAATCAACTCCTAAAGGCCCCACCTTTTAATACTATCACATTTGTGCTTAGGTTCAACATAGAAATTTGGAGGGACACATTTCATTCATTGCTATTCAAATCATAGCAAGTCAGCTGGTCACAAGGCCAGTCTCTTGACTTTTTAATTGAATGCTCTTTCAGAAAAGAGTAGACAAAGAACCTTTAACCAGTGTCTCAATTGCCAGAGGTAGGAAGTTTTGTAGTACATCGTTTTTCAAACATAAAATGCTACTTGGGTAGTCCTATCTTTGGTGAGGTGTAGGGAGAAAAAGTGATTCAAAATCCCAGCAGATTTTGAATTCTGCTTTTTTACAACATGAGATAAAGTTTGAGCACTCTCACCCCTTGACTAATGGGACCACAACAGCTTCAGTCTGGGGAGCTCCCCTGCAGGATAAATAATCTATATATTGAACTGTGGAATGCAGGTCAAGGGCTACCAAAAAGAATTCAGAACCAAGTGCAGGAGCAAATCATAGAAATGACGTTTCTTCTCCTTCAGTCTTTAATCGTTCTTTTCCATAGGTATTTGCGGTATTTTTTTCCTCTTTCATTCTTATCCATGAATAGCAAGGGTTTTTTCAATCAAATCTGGAAGAAAAACCTTATTTTGGATTGTGATCTCACAAAGGTATAGATGAGAAGGGAAGTATGGGGTTAATTTAAATGATTTCAAAGGGTCTTTTTTGTTTTCTCTAAATGTTTCTCTTTTAAGAATGCATCCCTGAGTTATAAGCAGGTAGTCATATCAAACTGGATAGGAATTGTGAGACACTCAAGTTAATGCTCTTGCAAAAAAGTAGGTCATAGGGAAACCTGATAGAAATTGTGTCTGAAAGTGGGAACTGTGACATAATACCCAATTCACAAATAATATCACAATCACTTCAGAGCATCATAAGAAAACAGATGTCCTATGAACAAGAGGCTCCATTTCAGCACTGCTCCCTGTGGCCTCCCTCTGGGGGTTGCCAATAATAGTTAAATTATCGAAGGTTGAAATTTTATGTGAACCAAGTCCCTTCCCAGGTGTCTGTACAGCTTTGCCTATGCCATCAAGTTCCTGTCCTTTGAGAAATGCAGAGGACTGTTATTGTCAGTGGGTTATGCCCAGTGCTTCAGGGTAAATTTCCTAATAATTGAGACCCCTGCCAGGCCTCCCACCTGGTCATCCAGCTAATAGAAGGGCAGCCTCACCAGAGACTTGGCAGTGAACACCTTGTTCTGCTCACTGCCTTCCAAATAGCTGGTATAAATCTTCCAAGAGGCATGAGACCACCTCCAGCCCAGAAAATACCAACAGGGAAATGAAGGTGAAAACAATTGCTCTATTTAGGCAGAAATGTATATTTCTATATATAGAAGCCAAGATATTCCTCTCCCATCATGCAGCCATGAATGCGTATGTGTTGTGTAGGGGAACTATTCTTTAGGGGGAAAACCCACTAATTGGCAGTATGCTATTATTATAATTAAAAGCCTCATTAACTAGAACAAAGTTTATTCCTGTAGAAACTCAGAAGAGGGCAAGGTGGCTGCAAGTTCCACCTAGAAGTGTCAGCAGCCCTGAACTCGCCTTCCTCCTGTCCTCTCCTCTGACAGTCACAGGAAGCCTGAAACCCTTTTGACACTCACCTCGGAGATGACAGATCCTCCCTGAAGACTCGACAGCGGCAAACAAATGCATTGTTCTCCTTGTCAACTCACTATTGAAAGGTGATCCACAGCGAGCTGCAATTGGCCTCATTTGTTAGTGTTAGCAAGTGCTAGGCTGAAAGCTCATTACCCTGAGAAAAGCAAAAGCCGAGAATAAGTTCCTGAAATCAGGCTGCAGAATCAGAGACCTGTCAGCGAGGCCTGAGTGGAGGAAGGAACCACCTCCACTGGGTGAAAGAGCCCGTCTTGTCCCTGCCTCAGTTGGCCCCATCCCCACCTCGAACATCTCCAGAAAATGGAATCACAGGGTATTGTGTATCGGGAATATCTATTTCAGTTTTCTTGTCCAGTTTTCTTTTTATCATTACACGTGGCCTCCCTATGGAGTGAGAGAGCCCACGGACTAGGACTCTTAGGGGCACTTTGAACTTGTGGCCCTCTGTGGCAGAAGTGATTGCTCCATCATCTGCGTCCCCATAAATCTCAAGCCCTTACCCATTTCAGCATTGCACATAGAACCGCATTGTGCAATGTGTATGGCTGCTGAGAACTTTATGAGTCAGGCTATCTTTCTGAAACTGTGACCTCCTTAAAGAAACGGTTTTTGTGCCAGGCGCGGTGGCTCATGTCTGTAATCCCAGCACTTTGGGAGGCTGAAGCAGGTGGATCACTTGAGGTCAGGAGTTCAAGACCAGCCTGGCCAACATGATGAAACCCCATCTCTACTAAAAATACAAAACTTAGCTGGGCATGGTGGTGCACGCCTGTAATCCCAAGTACTCGGGAGGCTAAGGCACGAGAATTGCTTGAACCCAGGAGGTAGAGACTGCAGTGACCTGAGATTGTGCCAGTGCACTCCAGCCTGGGCAACAGAGCAAGACTCTGTCTCAATAAAATTAAATAAAATTAAATTAAATTAAATTAAAAAGTCAGGGGTTTTGAAGACAGAGATGGGAGCATGGGATTTGGCCTGGGTTCAAAAGCTGGCTCTACTATATCCTCAAGGTCAACTGTCAAATCTTTCCAAGGTTCAATTTTCTACCCACACAATAAGGAAAGGAGTAGAGGGTGTTATGGGCTGAATTGTGTCCTGCACCTAAAATTCATATGTTGAAGTCATCACCTGCAGTGTCTCCGAATGCAACTTTATTTGGATATAGGGTCTTTAGAAACATCATTAAGGTTAAATGAGGTCATCAGGGTGGGCCTTATTCTGATATGACTGATGTCCTTACAAGAAGAGGGAATTAGGAACCAGACAAGCACAGAGGGAGGACTATGTGAAGATAAGGGGAGGGCCATCTGCAAGCCAAGGAGAGGGGCCTCAGAAGAAACCTCCCCTTTCAAGACCTTGGTCTTTAATTTGTAGCCTCCAGAATGGTAAGAAAATGAGTTTCTGTTGTTTAACCCACCCACACTGCAGAACTTTGTTATGGCATCTCTAGTCAGTGAATACAGGAAGGTGTGAGCTAGGACCCCTTCAGCCCTAACAATCCAGGCTTTTTGTTTATAACTTTGAGGATCACACACCCCTTTGAGAAGGTGCTGGAGGCTAGGGACCCTCTGGGAAAATGCGCATACACATAGAAGTTTGCAAACCATTCAAAACCTCAGTGATCTAACTATGGTTCTTAATGCCCTAAGGCCCCTGGAAACTTGATTGATGATTGAGAAGGAGAAAGGGAATAAAATTCCAGGTGATAATGAGATGTTTCTGAAGAGGTAGGCCCTTCATGGCCTGGTCAGGTGAAAGAATTAAAATCTGGGGGAATAAATAATGCAACTCTCACTTCAACTCATATTCCCTGAAAGGTACTTGAGTCCTTTATTCTAGGGGAGAAAAAATTTGATTCTCAGATTCCTCAGATTTTTTTTATTATTATTATCATCTTTGGAGACATCAGAAAGAAGAGCCCCTCAGGGCATTTTTCTTACTTTATCAGCTTTGCTTAAAAACACAAATAAACGAGCCAAACTTGATATGCTATGATATTCAGGGACATAAGGGACATTTTTCTTTTCTTCCCACATCTAAAGAATGAAAGCATTTGGCCATCTCACTTTATTTGGAGGAAAATGGTATGTGATGGGCAAGGAAATGACATGACTTAGATTATAGTTCTAAAAATGTTTAGCCTTTTCAAAGTCACAGCACTTTCAGAGAGAATTAAACACTCAGACTTTCACTAGAAAACTCTAAGTAAGACTTAACATGTTTCCTCTTATTTTTCCCACCCTGGTCACCCACTAATGATCTAAAACTTAACATCACCACCTGTACTGGACATTTCTGTAGTATTCTCCTTTTTCCATCTCCCCCTTCCCCATTTCTTATTATGTAAAATTAGCAGGTTGAAAAGATCTCTATGGCCCCTTTCAACTAAAACAAAATTCTATGATTTTATGATTCTCTGAATCCCAGTGCCGCGGTAGCTCTAATTTCAGGCTTGTCTTTAATTCTTTGCTTTGCTTCATGGAGCAGGAGAATAGCTTATGTTGCAAAATGCATCCCAGAGAGTAGCACCCCAGAGACCAAGAACAGGCCGAATGCAGGCATAGCTAACACAGCACTGCAGCCTGACAGGCTGGAGGAGGAGGGAGGGAGTCTTGTATGTTGACTGTGAAAAGCTTTGCTTGGCAATTTGGCTGTGCTGGTAATTTTGGGAGGGAGGGTGACAGGGAGTTAAGTGATGGTGAAGATTTCTGTTAAGAGAGCTGTTCCGGGAGTTTCTCCCTAATTTACCTCTATTGAAGAATTGGGAGAGCTGGCGGAGCCTAGGATAAACCTTGCAGGGAGCAATTCAGCTTCCTTACCTGCCTAATTTTGGGAGATAACCATGATGTCTGAGCACATTGCTTTTTTTTTTCTTTTTCTTTCTTTCTTTCTTTTCTTTTTCTTTCTTTCTCTTTGTTTCTTCCTTCCTTCCTTCCATCCTTCCCTCCCTCCCTTCTTTCTTTTCTTTTCTTTCTTTCTTTTCTTTTCTTTCATTTATTTATTTTTTTTCTTTCTTTTTTTCTTTTTACAATACTGGAAGAGAGCTTTCCATGAAATGCAAGGTCACTGACTCACCCTTAACCCTTCTGGTAACATGTCTTCTTAGGCAATCCTATCGGACAGAACCCAGGATAAGTCATGCATAATTTAAAGAAATTTCATAGAAATTAAAAGAGATAACATGAGTGAATGTGATTTAAAGGTTGTCATATGTGAATCCACAAGGCAGTGGGTAGCAGAAGAAGCATTAGCTCTGTAGACAGAACTGGCTAAGATCTGGCTTTGCGTTTAGCACCTAGTAAGACCTTGCAACCAATCCTCTTTATGTCTTACTTTGCCTAACTTTAAAGCAGTGTAAAAGTTGTTATTGTAATAACAATTACAGGGTGACTCAGGGGTGGTATTAGTAATAGGAGTAGTAGTAATAATAATGATTCCCCTTCAAAAGGAAAATGAACCACACTCTCCAGAAACTTCAGCTTTATCCTTGGCACTGATGGATTTTCTCCCTGAAGGCCTCTCTCCATGGAGTTAGCTGGGTCAAGAGTGTTCTGGTCACAATAGCTGCAAACAACATCTTCTAATTTCCAATACCGAACCCTGTTGCCACCTTTAAAATCGTTCATATGAAGAATCACCCACCCTGAGCCACCAAGGAGTGATTTACCTTTTTTTATGGCTCCAGAGGGCATCTAAGAGGTGATGAAAGAAACTGGACAAACTTCTCTGAGACTGCCACAAAAATAATCTCAACTCTCGCAGAAGTACAAATACTATATTTACAACTGTTACGGACATATAATCCATGTTATAAAGACACAGTAGATATCTCTGGGTGATGGGAGTTATGGATGATTTTTGGCATCTTCTCTATATTTTTCCTTATTTTTCACTTAAATGAGCATACATTTTTCTTTGGAAGGGACTGGCAATGATGTAAGGGCTAAGTATTTATCTTCCCTATTTAAGAAAATTAAGAAGACCCAAGAAGAAGCATGCACACACACACACACGCGCGCACATGGGAATGCATGCACGCACACAAATTGAGACACACACATCTGATTGAGGAAACTGGTTCCTTATGCCTAATTTCTTAACTTTCCTTCATGAGACAAAGGAAAACTGGAGCCTCAACTTTCCAGGCGGCTAATGGCCTTTTTAAAAATTCTGTGCTCTTCCAGTGACGTTATTTATTCTTTGGGTTAAGAAAAGAGAGACAAATAGAAAAAGAAAAAGTCCATAACAATGCCCACGCCTGCTTCAAGGGGCAACTGGACCCTCACTGTTAACAGAGGAGGTGCCTGCGCGTCCAATTCTCCCTGAAAGCCAGCCCTGTTTTCTGTGCCTCATGGCAGACACATGAGTGATTTATTGCTCCTAACGTCTCTGAGTTTGTAATAAAGTTTTCAGCAGCTCTTTTTAGCTGCTGCAACCTCTGCCCCTGCAAACACTCTCTCTTTCTCTTTTTCTCTCTCTCTTTCACACACACACACATTCTGACTTCACTTTGTTCTTTTTTCACATAATGTCAACTCATAAAGCTTTCATCAAGTCAACCAGGTGGAAAAATCCCTTTTGCTGAAAGAAGCCTTCATTCCGGTCTGGGTGGTGGAGGAGAGTCACTGGGCAGGAAGGGGATCAGCAGACAAGGTGGGGAAGAGAAGAAAGTGTGCTGCTGATGGGAAAAGTTTTATGTGTGACGAGGTGAGTGTGAGCTTCACAGGGGCGTGCCTCTTGATGAAAGGGCTTCTCTCCTCTGCTTTCCCTGGTTGCCAACATCCACAGAAGCTGACAAATCTGTCATTGCAGGAATGGGGGATGGAATTCATAATATACGTATTCAAAGAAGTAGAGCTTTGGATCTAATACCTAATGATGATAAGATGGCATAAGCAAAGTCAGGAATTCTTCCCTTGCAGCACAGACCAGCCTCTTGTGAGGAGGTTGGCTTCCCCTTCCTTCCTCCCAGGATCCTCGCACCCCCTGGTTTCCATCTTCAGCCCTGCTACATCCTGCCAAGGTCACCCCTACCACCAGCCCCATCCTGCTCCTTAGAGCCTTCTCAGCCCACTCATTTCATATTGGCTTGTAAGTACCCTAGAGCCATGTTGGAAGGAAAAGTGTTACTAGAAGAATAATATACTTGGAGAAGGAAAGACCCAGAGAGATCAAGACTACAAGGAAAGGTAGAGTAAGATGTGTGAGGTCCTTTGTTTTCTCAAGGGCCAGTGTCAATACATAGGAGTTTAAGATTTGGGGAAAGGTTGAGTATTGCCAGAGCCCAGATCTCCCAGTTTTCCTTGCAAGAGGTTAATTTGACAGATACTCCCTGAATTCCTGCAATCCTCATGAAAGCTCCATGGTACTTTATACATGGAGGGCTTCCAGTGCTCCTGTGAAGCATCTGAACATTAACTTCACCCTTCCAGAGATTGGATGGAGAAGACTCTAGTCTCTGAGCTCTGATTTTTCCCTCCCTTACTCATGGTACTTAGTAAGAGCAGAGAATACCCACTGCTATGTAGCAAATTAACTTTTTCCCCAAGTCAGAGCGTAAACAGAAAGCAAGATGCAGTGAAGTGAATGCACGCAAATACCAACAGACACAGCTTACATTAATGTGCTTGGAAATTCTATGTTCTCTCTTCCCTCTACTCGAGTCCAGTACCGCAGCGCGATTTCCAAACGCTGATGTATGTAGCCAAACAGCATTCTACTTTTGTTGGAATTTTCTCCTTTTCTTTGATTTCAGTAGTTTCATTATAATGTGTGGGGTTTTTTTTTTAGGCGGGGGGAGGGCGTTTTTATTTATTCTACTTGGGGTACATTGAGCTTCCTGATCTGTAAATTTATGTCTTTCGTCAAATTTGGCAAAGTTTTTTTTGTTGTTGTTTTTGAGAGAGACTCTCTCTCTGTCATTTAGGTTGGAGTGCACTGGCACCATCTCGTCTCACTGCAGCCTCTGCCTCCCAGGCTCAAACGATTCTTCTGCCTCAGCCTACCATTACAGGCATGAGCCACCACACCTGGCTAATTTTTTGTATTTTCAGTAGAGACGGGGTTTCACAGTGTTGGCCAGGCTGATCTCAAACTCCTCACCTCAGGTGATCCACTCGCCTTAGACTCCCAAAATGCTGGGATTACAGATGTGAGCCACTGTGCCCGAGCAAATTTGGCAAATTTTTAAATCATTCTTTCAATTTTATTTTCCTGCTCCATTCTCTCTCTCCTCTCCTTCTGATACTTCATTTTTGTTAGACCTTTTGATATTAGTTTTTTTCTTCATTTCAAGTTTTAATGAAAGCCTATATATAAGATTACTTCATTCCTGCATCTTCCCAATTGTTTCTGCCTTGTATTTGCCCATTTCTTTTCCTGCTTGGTGAGATTTGGCTTTCTGTTCAAGGATCTTTTTCCGGTCTTTGGCCACTTTTAGCTTAGTGATGAAATGTTGCTGGGGCGAATGACTACGTGTACAGTTGAGCCATCAGCCTTTTCACACTGCACCCTTTCAATGTCGACTACATATTTCTTCCTGTAAACCTGGACTATTTTGCCCATTTGCTGACCTTTATAGCGTCCTGGTACAACCTGAACTTTGTCATCCTTTCAGATGGGCATGGATCAAATGTTGCACTTCTGTCTCCTGTCTCAGCTCTTTGGAAAGAGGGGAAGACATAATCTTCCTGTGAATGTGAGAAGGTGCATTGAAATGCCTTTGGTGGTTCTTGCTTTGGTCAGAAGTCACAAAGGGATTGAACGTCGTTTTGGCTGCTCCCACTTTGGTGATGGCCACAAAAGGGAAGACAGCCACATGCTGTGTCGTTATGTGCTTTTATGAAAGATCTTGGTTTGGGGATTTTTTTTAACTTTGTTCTTCAGATTGTATATTTCCTACTGCTCAGTCTTCAAATTTACTGACACTTCTGTCATCTCCAATTTGTTCTTCAGCCTCTCCAGTGATTTTTTAAAATAAACGTTTTTATTTGGGAATAATTTTACATTAACAGAAAAGTTAGAAAAATAGTAGAGGCTTCCCCTGTGTGCTATCACCTTCCACCCAATTTCTCTCATTGTTAATATCTTTCATTACCATGGTACATTTGTCAAAACTAAGAAACTGACACTGATATGTTACTATTAACCAAACTCTAGACTCTGTTTGCATTTTAACATATTTTCCATTGGTGTCCTCTTTCTGTTCCACACCCAGTCTAGGGTACGATGAGACATTTGGCTGTCATGTCTCCCCAGTTTTCTCCGATCCATGATAGTTTTTTGTTGTTTTTTGTTTTTAATGACCTTGACAGTCTTGAGGAGTACTGGCCAGTTAGCCCACAGAATGCCCCAATCTAGGTTTGTCTAGTGTTTTCTTATGACCAAAATGGGCTTTAGGGTTTTGGGCAAGAATACAACAGAGAAGAAATATCCTCCTTGCTGGATCATGGCTGAGAGTACATGATATCTACACGACACCACTGGTGGTTAACCTTCGCCACATCAGTTGATGTCCTGTTTGCCAGGTTTCTCCACCTTAAAGTTACTACTTTTTGCTTTCCCTATTTTATTATATCCTTTCAAAGAGAATGACTAAATCTAGCCCACCCTTGGGGACATAAGGAGGAGTAAGCTCCACCTCTTGAAGGAGAGATTTTCTACATGTAGTGTTTGGAATTCTTATGTAAGTATGGTTTGCCTCTTCTCCCCTGTGCATTTTTTAATTCAATCATCTATTTATATCAGTACGAACTCATGGATATTTATTTTGAATTTTAAGTAATAACTCAATACTACTTTATTTGTTTTGTTGCTTTAATTGTTACTGCTTTGACCAGTAGGTGCTCTTTCAGCGGGCTCCTGTGTTCCTTTGAAAATCTTCATCCGCGTGTGTGTGTGTGTGTGTGTGTGTGTGTGCGCGCGCGCGCGCGCGCACGCTTCCTTACTTTCTGGGGTATACAAAATGCTCCAGGCCCACATTATATTTTATCTGTCCTAGCACTAGAATCAGCCACTTCTCCAAAGAGCCCTGGGTTTATGTTTATTTATTCATTCATTTTGGAAGAATTATATTTCCAAACCAAGATCTGAGTGCTCTGTGTACTTATTGCTCTCCAGTTGATTTTTTTTTAATTTCAGGTGTTTATTTTTTAATTTTAGAATCTCAGTTGTTTCTTTATATAGTTTATATTTCTCTGCTGAGATTTCCTATTTATTTATTTATTACAAGCATATTTTCCCTTACATCCCTGAGCATAGTTGTTTTAAAACCCTGTTCTGCTAGTTCCACCATTTGGTAATACTAAGGTTGGTCTCTATTGATTGCTCTTTTTCCTCTTTTGAGTATGGGCCATGTTTCCCTATCTTCACATTTAGTAATTTCACATTTAGCAATTTTGGATTCTATCCTGAACATTGTAAATGATATGTCACAGAGATTGTAGAACTTTTATATTTTATATTCCTTGAAAGAGTCTTGATTTTTTGTTGATGTTGTTTGTTTGTTTTGATCCTAGCAGGCTGTTAACTTGACAGGACTCAAACTCCAAACTCTGTTTCTCTATAGTAAAAAGCAGCTGATATCTCTGTTCAGTTTTTTTAGATTTAGATGCTTGAAGTTTGCCCTGCACTTATGTAGTTCAGTGATGAAACAGATATTTGGGTCATTTTTGCACAGAATTTAAATGTCTTCTCTCTAAAATATACTCCCTTACTTTCCAGTTGCTGTGGTCGTTCCTCTGGTTCTTCAGTCAGCAAAACTACAAGTTTCCACCAGAGTTTTAGCCACTCCACAGGAGGCTAAACTAAAGCCTACACCTAGTCAAAGAGCCACAAAATCATAAAATCAGGAAATTCTCCCAATGCCATTCCCCTCTGCCAAATGTTGCCCTGCACTCTAGTTTCTATGTTTGAGGTCATTCTTAAGTGCTTTTAGGTTACTTTTTTTTCTGGTATTAATTATGTCCAGAATCAGTAGTTGTTATTTGTGAAAGATTTGGCCCAATTGGACCTACTCTGCTATTACTGGAAGCAAAACCTTGCTACTGCTTTTTAATACTAGGATCAATGTCCACTGACCCTGTTATTATTACACTTTGGTTGTCTACAAACAGTTTTAAAACTTTAAAAAGAAAATTCTACAATCTATGTGTTCAATAAAACACAAAATTTTATCAAAAACTTACCTTCAACATTTATAAATTTCACAGGAAACACATTGTACCTATGGCCTGGAACTCTCCACTCCCCTCAGGAGAATACAGTCCAATCAAAGAAATAACTTGGCCACAACATATAAATAGCAGCATGCAGCAGCGTAAATAAATACCAACTAAGTGATGTGATAATCAATACTGGGCAGGAAGAGGTCTGACTGGGCTCATTTAGATCATGAAGTCTTCCTAGACAGGGCACGTATTGAGATGATATTGAAGAACAAATACTTAAATAAATGGATAAGAAATGACATTTTCTATGAGGAGAATAAAAATATGAACAAAAGGCATAATCTGATTTAGGGACAACAAGTAGCTCAATTAGGCTGAAACAGAGAGTTCAAGTAAGGAAGTAACGTGATACAATGTTAGAACAGATGATAGAAGATCAAGACTCCAAAGCAAAGGTACTTGGATTCTATTATCTTATGAGGGATAGAACTAAGATCCATTATATACAGATTATGCAACTGAAGAGCTCAGGACAAGATGTAATAGAATGTAACCTGCAGTTTATGTTGGCTGTGTGCTGATGTAACAACTCTAAACTATCAGCAGTAGCCCACATCCTTTTGGTTGAGGGTGGAGTCTCTACTTGAAGTGAGTAGACTTCATGTCAAGTATCTGTGGAAGAGCTGGGTTTTAGGAAGGAATCTGGAACCAGCCTGAAATTACCCAAGGAGAAAAATACCTTTCCTTGGTCCTTACTCTCTTAAGTCTCTACTTTTCTTATGTTTCTGGGAGGTGATGGAAAGATGATCCCTACCACAAAGAACAGGTTGGAATTGAAGCAAGGAGATGCTCTGATTATAAGCTCCATGAGATCAAAGACTCACTAATTCATGTTAACTCAACATCCAGGGGCCTGCAGCATCTAGCAACCAGTGAACACTAAGATTGGTCAGATGAATGCAGATGAATGAGGTAGAACTTACAAGTGGATTGCATGCTACTCTTCACACTTACTTCCCCTACCCCTCTCTTTTTTTGTGGGGGTGTCATTTAAAAGTGTTTTAGCCTATGAGTTTAGACTTGTGTTTAATTAAAAGTGAACAATGGTTGTGGGAGTACAAATTAGTAATAAATCCTGAGGAAAGGGTAAATAAATCTCCAGAGACACAAATTTGAACCTTAGGGAAGTTCTTCCCCACATAAAATATTATTCTGTAATGTAAAATATGGAGTCTCTGGGTTTGCTTCCATTATGAAGGTGGAAAATAACCCAAGGGGTAATTCAAACTATTTTTAAAATTTGGTTATTACACTAGCCCTGTAAATGCAGTATTATTTTCATATTAAATACGAGAAGCATGAGGTCCAGAGAAGTTAAATATCTTACCCAAATAAATACAGCTTAGTAGGTAACAAAGCCAGCAATTAAAACCAGATACCTTTAAATGAGACATCAATTAGCACTAAGGACTTAGGTTAATAAGCTGGTTGTGGTGTCATGTTCATGATACAGTTTACAAATGAAGAGAAATCCATTTATGGAGTAATGATGGGAGGAATAGGCTCATGATATAGCCCCACGATGGGGCAGGCTTGGGGTTAAAGATGAGATTAATAGCATCACATCTTTCTCCTCTTGACACTGCCCATAATCAACAGTCAGAGAATAGAATATGACTAAACCAGTGAAATTCAGACCAACTTTTCCTTGATCATCTTGATTATCAGAGCTTACCATAGGCAAAATTAAGACTGTAAAGAGACCTTCAGCTGTCATGGTTAAAAAAAAAAAAAAAATTACTACATCTTCCTGTTTGGAAATTCTACATTCCCTACTACTCCTTTCTCCATAGTCCTCCCCAAGTGCCCCAAATTAAAATTAAGGCTAAAACTCAGTCCAGAAAATCACAGACAACCCAGAAATCATCTCTACTTGATTTATTTCACTAAAATAGATCAATTGAGGGAGGAAGCTGCTGAATTTAGTCCTAGTTCTCTTTCATTTAATTACGGATTCAACAAAATTTATTGAAGACTTGACTATATCCCACATATTTTTATAGGCATGCAGGACATAGATATTAGTAAGACACACTTCTTACCCTCAAGGAGCTCATAGTACAATTACATAATCTAAAACCAAAGTGACTTTACTGTCTTTAGGCTTAATTTGCTCACCTATAAAACAAATAGAACAACTCTCAGCCTTTTTCTGAGATGCTGAATATTCCCGTAGGTGTTAATGCAGCTTGTGCTGCATTGCAGTGTGAAAAGTAATCTATGAGAAAATTATTTTTACCTTTATACACTGCTTCATTTAACAGCCAAGAAGCAAAATCTAAACCATGTGGACGAATTAGGCAATTTTCTACCAAATGCTCTGAATTCCTATGAGACCACTAGCAGAGTCATATAAAATCACCTCGTCTTCTCAAGGATTGAGGAAGTAGAGAAAAAGAAGGGGTATTGTTTTGCAGATTCAGTAAGGATTACCTTATTTAGGATTATATTTGTCTCTAAGTAACAGGGATTTAGAAAAGGGTCATCTAAATTAGGTAGAGATTTATTTCTCTGTCACATAAGAGAATTTGGAGATAGATAACTCCAAGATTTATATAGTTACAACGTTGTCAGGATGAAATCAAGTTTCTTCCTACTTTTGGCTGCACCAAATTCAAGGTCTATCGTCTTTGTTCATTTGGTTCAAGACAATTGCCATAATTGCAGCCGTCACATTCTTTTCCAATAGCAAGATGTGTAAAGAAATGTGAATAAGCACGCTCCCTTCTACATTACCAATCCATTTGCATCCCATTGGTCAAAACTGAGAAACATAGCCATGCTTCACTGCAAGGGAGGCCAAGAAATTTAGTCTTTAGCCAGAGGACAACATGCCTACCTAAAAGTACAACCTCCTCCTTCGAGAGAAAAATGGAACAAATATTTGTAAGGCAACTTAGCAGTCTCTATCACAGGAAGCATCAGAAATACATTGTTAAATATTCATTGACAACTCCTGTAGGTCTACTTTCTTCTTTGAGAGCTGCCACCTACTACTGTTTAGGATAACCTTAATTCTTAGCCAGTGGTTTTCAAACCTTAGCATGCATCAGAATCACCCGGAGGACTTGTTAAAACACACATTGCTGAGCCGCAGCTCTAGAGTTTCTTGTTCAGTAGGTCTGAGGTGGGGCCAGATAATTTGCATTTTAGTAAGTTTCCAGGTGATGGTGATGCTGCTGGTCTGGAAACAGCACCTGAGAATTACTGCTCTAAGCAAATTGACAAGACAGGAACAAAAGGAAAAAGGAAGAAAGCAAACGATCATGAGTATTAATGAAGAAATGGGCGGTAGAGAATAGACTTGATGGAAATAATAATAATATCAAGCCATGAGATGGAAACACTTTAAGTCAGGACCTCTAACCCACCTACTAGGCCTCAGAAGAGTTCTTCTAGAGTTCCAGTACATTCCAGCTCATAACATAACCCAGATGCTGTTGCTCAACAGATCCTGGGTGTGACTGTGACCTGACCTGCTTGACGTGCCTTTTTGGAATCATCAGAGGCCACACTTTATTGCTCCACTTTGCTGAAATCGGATTTCTTCCTTACTTCTGGCATATCATCTATCGTCCCATTGGAATTGCTGGCCTATGACCTGCCTGGGATATTTAGCTCAGTTTTCCCTTGGGAGCGTAGAATGCTGACAAAAATGTATCCATAATCAGCTTCCTCTCTCCCACAGTCTCATGAAATCAGTCACCTTAGAACTCCTGCTTTCCTTATCATCTCTCCAGAGCCCCCTAATCATGACATCTTCCGTATGAGGGGCTGCCAGCAATGATAAGTCAGAAAATTCTAACCATTGATCAAGAAAGACAACAACATTGTCTAGCTGGGTGGAGCATCTTACTTTATCACTGGGGGCTTGTTTCACCATTTGTTTCACATATGTTCTTCCCCCCTGAAACATAATTGTACTTATGGCTATGTGCATATGATTTTGATCTTACTCTTAGTACATGCTATTGGCCTACTCTAGTTATTTGTGTATATCCCCTCTCCTCCAGCTCATATGAGCATCTGAGGCAACCAGCTCAGTGCCTGACACCTAGGCCGTCAATAAGTACTAGATGGTTGATGCTGGTCTTGGGGTTTTTCCACACACATGGTTTGTCAACAGAGCCTTGAGAGTCTCTGCTGGCAGCCATGCCACAAGCTCCAGGCCTTACCTCCACCTGCAAGCACCAGCAGCCACAGGATGTAGCCACTATCTCATTGCTCCTTCCGTCATCTGAAATTAGATAGTGCTCTAAACACTGGACATACTACTTTTGGAAGAGTGCCAGACCCTAATGCAGGCCTTTGGCAGGAACAAACACAGATAAAAGGGGTAGAATATAAATTCCTAAAGATTTTCTTTCCAGGAGAAATAGCAGGTCCCTGAACTATACCAAAGGAATCCCAAAGGCAGTAGCAATCGTAGGGATTGATCCTGACCTAACGGGTCAGTGAGCGCTCAGAGTGAAGCAGACTTACCCTGCTGCCCTGTGTGTGTATGGCAGATAGGGCATAGAATTTGACTCAACACTTTCATTCCCTCTCTGACTCATTTTGCTATTAATTGTCACCTTCTTCACAAGACTGCCCCATCAAAGATCCTGTGGAAATTATTTACCGAGAGATTTCTCAGGGAACTGAGAAGAATCAAGAAAATATCAAGGCTCTAACAGCCTTGCTTCTTCCTTCTTTTTCCTGTTATTCCTTTTGGCATTAGAAACCTAAAGCTCAGCCAGAAAGCACAAACAAATGAGGTTTTAAAGTCATGCATACCTCAGGTGCCAGGCTGTCTATGGAAAATGAAATTGATCTGTTTTAAAGACTTGATTGGGCTTAGAAAGATAGTTCCCTGAGCTCCGTTCATCTGCCTTAATCAGCTGCATTTTTTTTTCAGTCTCATTTCACTTTTCTTGCCACACGGATAAAGTGAGTGGGAACAATAAAAAAGGGAGGGAGTGAAGAAGGGATAGAAGGAATTAAAGGGCTCCGGAGTGAATAGGTAATTTGACTCACTATTTACATTGCTGGTGGAGATATTTAGACAGTTGGCCTACTGATGACCCTTCAAATTAAGATTTTAGAGAAATTTTTAAAATCAAATAAACTTTGGAGTAGTGAAGACTATTTTGTAGATTCTAAACTAATCCAGGTGTTCAGACTAGGAAGGGATTGGGCAGGGGTCATTACTGGGGAGGGAGTTGAAAAGATAGTTCTTCTTTTTCCTTTTTAAAGCCCGTTGTTATAAACTATCAAAAATTTATGGCTATCTGTTATGTGAAAAATCATATACTGGACAATTAAAATATAGTTGGGGGAAAATAGAGTATAGAGCACATAGAAAAATGTTATATTCTTGTATGTTCAAATGGTAAACACATATATAATATGTTGGAGAGGAAGACATTACTATGGAGTGTGATGTTCAAAAAATATTTCATGTATCAAGTAAGATTCTACAGGGTCTTGGGTGGTAAATAAACTTCACATAGACAGAGGGGAGGTAGTTATTTTTCTAGAAAAAGGAAAAGGCATGAGATTAGATAAAAGGAGAGAGAGGGCACTAGAGATTACTGTGTTAATAGCTGCTTAGCAAAGTAAAGAGCAGAATCCCATGGGGAATTTGGGGGTAAGATGGTAATGTTCAGTGAAGATTTATAAAATCTCCCTTCTACATACTGACCAAAAGAATGAAAAATAAGCAAAACAGAGAAAAATACTTTCTCACTAATTATTATGATTAATGATCCTGGAGAATAATCTTACTTTTTGTCACAAACACTGACAAATACATGTAAGATACAATTTGGTCCAAACGGAAATGAGTCATCAAAGGCTGACAACCCACACCCATTTTCCAAGAAATCTATGCAGTGCTGTGGGAAGATGAAAAGAAATTCTATCTAATAATTTTCACAAGAATCTAATCCCCAATTTATTAAGATGAAGACGGGATATATGAACAGGCTATAGGCAAAAAAGCAAACACCTTACCCTGATTTTCTTTCTGCACTGAGGTCAAACATGCCTTATAAACCCAACTTTTGGAACAGAAGGTTAGATAGTCACGCCACATTTTGTTTTGTCTAACATGACTTTCTAATGGTGGCATAGGCTGCCTCTGCAAGAAAGACAAACCCTTCCTAATATGTAGAAACATGATTTGAGGTAGAAACACCCCTAGTATAGGTGTTTCCACTTTGATATGAAGTCTGAATTTGCACACTAAGTTCCTTAGCTGCCCATGGCTAGAGCTCCTCACCCAGTGACTACTGAACAACCGAATTAATCATTCCAACCCCCCATCCAAGTCTCCAGATAAAATATAAAGGGAGGAATAGAATAGTGTGTAAGCAAACTAAAAATAGAAAAAGGAAGAATCTACTTCAGTCATGCAAATATAAAGCCCAGAAAGAGCTTCTGTCATTAAAAGGTAATGAACAGGAAAACAAATGAAACAAGCAAGCAAACACAGAAGCTATGTGAAAATTCTGCATGACAAATGTATACACAAAGCATGAAAATCAATATAAATGATAAGTTTTAGATGAAATTCATCCTCTGGAATGAGATTTAGTTAGAAAATATGAGGAAAATGTAGACAACATCATGCTTTTAAAGAAATTAAAGAAAATGGACTTTATGAAACAAATTGAGTAAGTGAAATAATTAGTAGATTTAGTTTTTAAAAGAGTTGCTAGAAATTAATAAACAATTTATTATGATAATGCTGTTGCATTTAAGTGACATGAAATTTAGCAAAGATCAGAATTAACAATACAATAATAGAATCAGGGACACAAATTGAGATTTTAGAGAAAATTTTAAAACCAAATAAAGTTTGCAGTATGAAGACTATTTTGTAGATTCTAAATGAATTCAGGTTTTAAGACTAGTAAGGGGTTGGGCAGGGGTCATTATTGGGGAATGAGCAGGCTTACAGAAGAGGCATCTAGACTGTAGGGAAAAGTCGCAAAACACTAAAAGTAGTAATATGTATGGAGAATAGGCAGAAAACAAGCATATGAGGCCAGGTGCGGTGGCTCACGCCTATAATCCCAATAATTTGGGAGGCCAAGCTGGACAGACCACTTGAGGCCAGGAGTTTGAGACCAGCCTGGACAGCATGGTGAAACCCTGTCTCTACCAAAAATACAAAAATTAGCTGTGTGTGGTGATGTGCACCTGTAACTCCAGCTACTTGGGAGGCTGAGGCACAAGAATTATTTGAACCCAGGAGGTGGAGGGTGCAGTTAGCCAAGATCACACCACTGCCCTCCAGCCTGGGTGACAGAGAGAGAACCTGTCTCAAAAAAAAAAAAATAAATAAGCATGCATATGATCAATAAATGGGCTTTAACGAGAAAATAGAGCAAATAGGACAGAAACAGTACACAAAGACATCAGAGAAGAAAATATTCCTAAAGTTAATGAAGATTTCAAACTGCTGGCTGAAAGAATTTACCATAAATATCAAAATTACCAACAACAATTAAATATATATTCTAATAAATCTTGTGAATTTCAACATTTAAAAAATATGCTACAGGCAGGGTGGCAAAAGTAACTTAGAAAGGAAAATAGTCAGGTTGACTTCAAAACAAATATTCAAAAACAAAGTATTCCAGAAGGAAATGGCAAAGTATCTGTAGAGTTTTGAAGGGGAGGGGAAATGAAATATGAAATTTTGTATATCCAGCCAAATTCTATTTATATGTTTTGACAATAGAAAAGCAAACTCAAAAGTTGATGCATAGCATTCTCCGAAAAACCTACTTGAGGATAAAGTCTAACCAACTAAGAAATTAATCAAAATAAGTCAAATAATGAAGAATTATTTGAAAAATGTAATTTTGAACATTTAATCTATATAAACACAGTGTTGGACCCAAGTAGTTTTGTTAATTATGTTGAAGGAAAATATTATAAATATCAAATTATTCAAAGACAAAGTATGTTACATAGCAAATGCTGACTGACATATAATGTAGTAATAATTTTGCTAGGAAAGTGAATATAACAATAATACCCAGATATTAAAGTCTAAGTCACCTGGTTTCTTCATCTTTAATAGACAAAAATTAATATTATTTACCTTTTCAATTGTATTAAGTTATAATTATGTTTTAGCAATTAGTTAAACACATCAAATATTCACAACCAGATGAAAATGTTCAGTTCTCAAAAAACTGACCCAGCAAGGAACATAAACATAGCAAAAGATACACAAGTGAGTGCAGACCACGTGGCAACATAAAAAAATTTTAAAAGAAAAATAAATAAGTAAAATGTGAAACAATATAAAAAAGGAGAAAGCATAAAAGCAGAAAATAAAATAACAATATAAAACCAAAAATATCAATTACATTTATGTTTATAGAAGTAATTGATAACTTACCTATTCAAAGAAAAATATTAGAATGAAGATATAACTTCAGGCTACAAAAAACATAGCTATAAAGAAGGTATTTATTAAGACTGAAACAAAAATGATAAGCAAATACATAACAGATAAATGAAAAGTAAAATAAAGCCACATACAACTGAAACAGAAGAAACTAGATTTTCAATAACTATGTCTTGCAATGTTGAATTCCAAATTAAAGAATTAAATGGGACAAAAAGAGTCCTATTTTATTGATGAAGACGTAATGCCCAATGAACATATAACTCTCCTTCACTCTATGTGCCAAATAAAATTAAATTAAACTATATAAAATAAAAATGTGTTTAAAATGAAGTGAAAATTTTACTGAAACACACCAGATATAGGAAACTTAAACACTGTCCAAATTCAAATATAAGATACACTTAATATACTAAACAGATTATACCTGTTCTGAATGATATAACAAGTAAAGTTATGATATATACTGTATCATTTCAAACTCTATGTATCTAAATCTCATAGGTGATAAATAAAAAGGTTTCTACTGTTTATGTGCAAAATTTACATTTTTAAAAAATGTTGATTATACAAACTGTGAAGGAAATTTAAGTAAATTTCAAAGACAGCAACACTTTTTTTTATCACAATGCAACTAAATGAGAAATAAGTAACAGATGTACAAATAATTGACAAACTTAAATATTTTAAACTCTAAAAACCTCCAATCAATGAGAATGTCAAAATCATAATTAAAATATTAAATAACAATGAAGAAAATACTCATAATCAAACTTACTGAATGCAAACAAAATTGTTTCCAGTGGGCGATTCATAGCCTTAAACAACCTTATTACCAAACACGAATTGGTAAAAATAATTAGTATTTAATTCAAAAGATTTGAAAAATAAGTAAACAAATCTAAGAAAACATATGAAAAAAATTCACACTTATAAAAACTAAACTCAATAAATTAGTGCTTCATAAATTCCAAAGAATAAAACAGATAAATCCACTAGTTTTCAAGAAATTAAAAAAAAAAGAAAATATACAATACTAGAAGTGATAAAGGGGGTATATTCACAGATTTAATAACAATTAGATAACTTAAAAAACAAAAATTTTATTTGATAGTATACAAGTAAAATTTTTTAAAAAAGGATAACAAGTATTTTATGGAAAAATTAAAGTTACTCAAATTTTCTCAACAAAGGTAAGAACATTTAAATTGATTAATAACCACTGGGAAGAAAAATTAAGGATACTTCAAACAGGCCGGGCACTGTGTCTCACACCTGTAATCCCAGCACTTTGGGAGGCTGAGGCAGGTAGATCTCTGGAGGTCAGGAGTTTGAGATCAATCTGGCCAACATGGGGAAGCCCCATCTCTACTAAAGTGCAAAATTTAGCTGGGCATGGTGGCAGGCGCCTGTAATCCCATCTACTCAGGAGGCTGAGGAAGGAGAATCGCTTGAACCCTGGAGGCAGAGGTTTTAGTGAGCCAAGGTCACACCACTGCACTCCAGCCTGGACAACAGAGCAAGACTCCCTCTCAAAAAAAAAAAAAAAAAAAAGGAAAAATACTTCAAACAAAAATAAGCGTCCTTCAACCAAAATAAAAATAACAAACAAACAAAGGACAGAACTCAAATGGCTCCAAACAGAATTAATAGGGACTCAGGAGTTTTTTAATGAAATATCTAATTCTGAAAAAACGAGGGTTCTTCCTAACGTCTTCCTGAGGCTGTAACCCTGGAAACAGTCTGGACTCATGGCCAGCTAAATCAGAAATAAATTTTAAAACCTTTATTTTTCTAGGCAGAATCAGGAGCCTGGAGAAGGTGGACAGTTAAATAAAACATCAGTTCACACTTATTAAAAGCAGGAGAGGCAAAGTTCCTTGCCAAATTGGCTTGAAGCAATTGTGTGGCAGGTATGCTTTTAATGAAGATCATTTCTCCACCTTCCTGTTTTAATTTGATTTCTCTGGCAGAGTTGGGCTTCCTTGGCTTGGAGGAAATGTGCTTAACTGCCACCATCTCAACCCTCAACCATGAACCAGACAGAACTGAATTCTTTCACCACGTGGGCAGCTTGGCGTTTGACTTCCACATAACAGTGTGGCCTCCACCAAAGTCCTGGAGAGTCTACAGGAGGAAAGGAGAGGCTGCCACATTTGGCTGGGACTGGTCACGTGATGTGAGTGGCAGAGGCTTTGTCCACTTTAAGCTAAATTATAAACTGTATTTTCTTCCCAAATGTGTGACCCCTAGCTAGCTGGCCTTTGTAAACATCTCCATGCCACTGTACAAGTGCTTCTCAAGCTAGAAGCATGGCTGGGCCTACAGACTCTGCTCAGTTCTAGAGCAGGCTGGGGCTGCATTCTTATCTCACCTCTGGGGCTCTCCACATTTAACCACGCTTTTTCTATAGATTGCATAAAAATGTCATGGCCATTTCATGGTTTTCCAAATAGGTTCAAAATTATATCAGAAGGTGGAATGTCCCGCAAGGCCTGAATCCAGGTAGTCAAGAGTTTGCTAAGCATGTCTGCCTTCGTTTCCCATGGCAGCTGTAGCAAATCAAAATGAATGTCATAGTTTAAACCAACACATTTTTTTTTCATCTTCCACTTTATGAGATTAGAAGTCCAAAATGGTCTTACAGGCTAAAATTAAGATGTTGGAAGAGCTGCATTTCTTCTGGAAGTTCTAGAGGAGAATCTGTGTACCTCCCCTTTCCAGCTTCTAAAAGCCACTGCTGTGCCCTGGGTCATGGTCCCTTCTTTCATTGCTAAACCACATCACTGCAATCTCTGCTTCCACTTTGCATCACCTCTTCTGACTTTGGCCCTCTTGCCTCCCTCTTACAGGGACACTTGTGACTATTTTGGGTCCATCCAAATAGTGTAGGATAATCTTCTCTTCTCTAGATGGTTAACTTAATCACATCTGCAAAATCTCTTTTGCTATGTAACATAATGTGTCCACAGGTAACAGGAGATAGGACCTGGACATTATTGGGGAGCATTTTTCTGTCTACTACAGTGCCCTCTATGAAATCCCATGGTACCTGCCTACAAGGACACATACCCTGGCAATATAATTCAACCAGGCAAGAGCTGCTACACCGTGATGTGTGAGTAAGATCCAGTGAAAAAACAAGAGGTGCAACAAGTGTTAGGAGATTAAAGAAGAGAGAGCACATCTTGTTAGGGAGTGGTCCAAGGAGCCATCATGGAAGGAGGGGCCAAGGAATTGAACTAGATCTTAAAGGATGAAGGAGAAGTTTGCTTCTCTGTATCCCAAAGGGAGCTTTGATGGGCAGTGGTTGGTTAAGGATATAAAATGGCAGCACTTTCATCACTTTCCTTTTAGAGGCATCTTCAGACATACAAATACCAAATAAATGGCTTTTTAGAGAGAAAGAAGTCAGAGAATTTAGCTTTGGAGTGGGCCCTCACAGTTCTAACTACACCCACCTCCCTGTCCCGTCAATGCCGGAGAATCTGTCTTTTCTTTTGAGATGGAGCCTGGCTCTGTCGCCCATGCCAGAGTGCAGTGGCACAATCTCGGCTCACTGAAACCTCCGCCTCCTGGATTCAAGCAATTCTCCTGCCTCAGCCTCCTGAGTAGCTGGGATTACAGGTGCCTGCCACCACACCCAGCTAATTTTTGTAGTTTAGTAGAGATAGCATTTCACCATGTTGGCCAGGCTGGTCTTGAACTCCTGACCTCAGATGATCCACCTGCCTTGGTCTCCCAAAGTGCTGGGATTACAGGCGTGAGCCACCATGCCTGGCCGAGAATCTGTCTTTATCACTCAGAATGAGCTGGGGTTAACTGGGTCAGGGATATGTCCAAATGCAGCCTCTGTTTTTATTTGGAAAAAGCCTCTGCCAATTCCTCTATTCAATGAGGAGGGAATGTGTCCTCATTTCCTAAGTTGGAACTCGGAATCTCTCGCTCATGGAGAGAAGCAAACAGAAGCCAAACAGAAAGAATGTAAAGTGTCATTGGAACACACATAGATTCTTGGTTGGAAAGGCCTTCAGAAAGCATCTAGTCTCTGTTCGGCTCTTGCTATCCTGTGTATTTTTTAATTGTTACTTTCAGTTTAATTTGAGCCACTTGAACTCTGCCATTCTTTCAAGAAATATATTGAGCCAGGCACACTCTTATTCACAAGTGGAAGATATAGACAGGAGGAATGTGTTCCTTTCACTGATAAATGCAGCAAATTGAGCAGATATCATAGCAAGCTGGCCCCAACACAGTCTCCCTGCATTGTGACTACACTACAACTCCTAATTTCTAGTCAACTCCCTTCTAGGTCATCATCTGACACATTAATTTCACCTCTTGTAACATTCTGTCTCTCCAGACTGTTGATCAACACCTACCTTCATTCACTCTTCAACCTCAGCTCACCTCTTGTGAGTAGCTAAAGAAGAAGCACAAGGTGCACCTGGACCACAGCCTTCTTGCTTTCAAGGACTAGCATGTCATGAAACCAGGGGTGATGCTGCTAGGCTAGACATTGTATTTACAGAAGAGAAAAAAAATCAAGCATGGTCTCTTCCCTCGAGGAGCTTATAGGCCAGTTTAAGAAACAAATATTAAACAAGCAATCATGCAAAGGAACATATAGTAACCCCATATTCTGATAAACATTACAGATAAAGCTTTTCTATATAATCCAGAACAATGAGCAGAGGCAAGGTTTACATTGGGCTATCAGGAGTGGCTGCATTGGTAGCTGAGAAGTGAATGTTGGATAGGACTTGGACAAAAATCAGTTGGGAGGGAGGGGAGCTTTCCTGGAACAGCACATGCAAAGATCCTGGAGCTGGAAAGAGCTTAGGTATTTGAATACCTGAACGATGGGCAGTGTCACCCCATCACTCATCTGTCAGTCCTCTCATGTTTTCCTTCTAGGAGGGAGTTCGCTTATGTTCTGCATGCCCATGTGAAATATCTGTTTGCTACGGAGTTGTAAATAAACAGACTGATTGTATAAATGTGTAATTGTTCATGTCCTATAATCTGCTTTCCTATAATCAGGTCATAAACTCCTGGTGAACTTGCCTGCAGAGTTGAAAGATTCTTACCCTTTAGCATAAAATACAGACAACCACCATCTGTCCTAACCCAGATTAGGACTTCAGTCACACTCCATTAGAGAATCTGATGCCAACCCTCACTTAGATGAAGCCTTTTTATCACTCTGCCTCTAGATATTTTTCTTTATTCTTTGAAGATTGGGGACTAGGGAACAGAACTTCCAAGGCCCCAGGCACAGAGCTTGTGAGGAGAGCTGGTTCAGGGGCAGAGATAGCCAAGGCCAGGACAGGTAAGTCTCCAGAAGAGGATGTGGAGGAAACGGAAAAACAAAACTATACCAATGATGTATAAATCCCTTTACATTTTTGTTAATTCCTCAACAATATATATAGACATTCTGATCCTTGTTTCACAGATTGAAGAACCTACCAGTGAGAGTAAATAGGTAACTTGTTTAAGCTCACAGTTACTAAATGCTGTGCTTTTGAACCCAGGCCAGTTTCCAAAGCTCTTGTTCCTTCCCTTATATTAAATACTATGACTCCCATCCGCACCAGCTCATCAAGCCAAAATGAGACTCGTTTCTGCTCTCTGGAAATTCTTCTATGCAAGGGTTATCTTTTTTAGGTGGGGAGAGTATATCATGATAGATGCTTCTAACTTTTGATAAGTTTAGGTGTCAGGGACATGTCAGGTCCACAGGTCCAGGAAGAATTGTCCAAGCTAAGGTGAGGTCCAGCCAGTGAATCACCAAAGTGGAATCTAACACCTTGAAGGCAGGGGGGTCAAGTTCTCTGGCAGAAGATCAAGTTCCCTGGCTGAGCAGGCAGGCTCGATTTTCATCAGGAATCAAAATCCCGTTAGAATATCAACACACAGTGGTGATCAGAGAGGATATAACTCTGTGCTCAACCTTTAAGGCCAGGTTCCCCAGGAGGACACTAGCACTTTACCTGCAGGCACTTCCGCGGCCTCCACTCTGGTGGAGGAGATGCTCCCAGGACACCACTACACCTGGCTCTCACTGGCTCCAGAGAAAGGGATGCATTCTGTCTGACAGCTGGGGAGGGCTGGGCAGGCAACAACTCCAGCTGGGACTAAAGTGTGTATTTGGAATTGGACATGTCCCTTTTGTTTCATCATGAGTAGTGTTCTATTTTCCCCATCCAGGTAGAACAACTTGGAATTTTCGGGGACACTTCCTTCAGCAAAAGGAAGTGGTACAGGCAACAAGGGACACCTGTTCAGGTATGTAAGAACAGGACAAACTGAAAGTATTAAGTTGGTGCAAATGTAATTTTGGTGGTTTTTGTCATTACTTTCAATGGCAAAAGCTGCAATTACATTTGCAGCAACCTAATAGCATGCAGCAGGACCAGGGGTGGCACTGCAGAAATGCAGTCTAAAGTATTCTCAAGTATCTTCAACATGTAAAGCCCATTTCACGTGACTTCTCTTTTTCCTTCAAATTTGAGGCATAAGTGACTTTCTTTCAAGGCTCTTTGTTTATTCTGTAGAACTTTCTATGATGTGAAAATTTTCCATGTCTGTGCTGATGATTATGGTGGCTCCTGGCCACTTGTGGCTGCTGAACACTTGAAATGTGACTTGTGTGAATGAGGAAATGCATTTTTAATCTTACTTCATCTTAATTAATTTAAATGTAAATGCAAATAGCCACGTATGGCTAGTGGCCACCATTCTGCGCAGCACAGTTCTAGATACTCAAGCCGCATCAGCACAGCAGTTGTAATTTATTCAGCTTTGTATTCCCAGTGTGATCACAGTATCTGGCACATGTTTTGCCCTAAATAAACATTTTCTATCTTGATTGAATGAAGAGAGGTAAGAAGGAATCATTAAATTTAAATGATCTTACTGTGCTAAAATGGAAAGAGGACAACAATTTCTTGCTTAAATTTTGTCTCTACCTTTTACTAGTTGCATACATTTTAGTAGGCTATAATTTAAAATGATATAATAATAATAATAGTTGGTAACATGTATGAAGTGCTCAGTGAGCGAAATCTTCCATGAACATCAATTGGTTTGATTCTTTCAATAAGCCCATTCTTCAGTTGAAAAAACTAAGACTAATGAGAGGTTAAGTCAAATTTTAAACTGAAGATCATGACCCATTACTAGGTGGAAAATTAATTAAGTTGGCTCTATCCAACCTATATATATGCAACATATGTAAATACAAATACATATACATATACAGTATTTATACATATACATATATACTATATATGTATATGTATAGATAACATATATATGCAACATATATGAATAACATATGCAACATATATAAATACATATACATACACAGTATATATGTATATGTATTTATATACGTTGCATATATATATAGGATATGTATATGAAGTTAATATGGTTTGGCTGTGTCTCCACCCAAATCTCAACTTGAATTGTATCTTCCAGAATTCCCATGTGTTGTGGGAGGGACCCAGGGGGAGGTAATTGAATCATGGGGGCTGGTCTTTCCCATGCTATTTTTGTGATAGTGAGTAAGTCACATGAGATCTGATGGGTTTATCAGGGGTTTTGCTTCTCTCTCATTCTCTTTTGCCACCACCGTGTAAGAAGTGCCTTTCACCCTCCACCATAACTGTGAGACCTTCCCCAGCCACGTGGAACTGTAAGTCCAGTTAAACCTCTTTCTTTGGTAAATTGCCCAGTCTCAAGTATGTCTTTATTGGCAGTGTGAAAATGGACTAATATGGCAGTATACCTATATACACATATATATGTATGTATATATATGACATGTTTGTATGCACATTCAAAAGTGTCTGAAAGCCACTAGATTAACTAACTTTACAAGGCTATTCAACTACCTAATGGTGAGTTTAGATTTGTACCCAGCCATCTGACTCTAAGAGTTATACCTTAACTGTTATAGTCTACAGCTGCCTATGATTTTGTAAGACATGCATTTAAATTTTAAACAACTGACTTATACATATATCTTAAGAACCTCACTCATCCATAAGCTATGGGATATGCTTGTGCATGCATGCACTCTCTCTCTCTCTCTCTCTCTCTCTCTCTCTCTCATTATCTCTCTCTCTCTCTCTGAGTAATGTCTAATATCTTTTAGATCCAGTCTATTGTCTCTGGCTGCAGACCAAGGAAAATCAATCCTAATTTAAATATCTCTAAATCAACCTAAAGGATTCCACTTTGGCATAGATTCCTAGTGCTCATAGATATGCATATCTTCCCTTTTCATACTGGGAACACTGCTAGGCTACTTTTCCCATTTGCCTTAAAGTTAGGTGGGGTCATTTATTTGGTTCTGGCCTTTGAGGCATAGGTAGAAATGTGATACACCATTGCCAGGACCAGCCTTCCAAATTCCCCACATAGGGCTCCAGGGTCTCTCCTTGTGCTCATCAACAGGCTGGATGGATAGAATAAAGTGGAAAATTCTGGAGCTCAGAAGGGTGGCAGAGTCAAGAAACATTCCTGTTCAGTGCTACAAAGAAGTCTTGTCCCTCAATGACTATGTGGGTCCCAGGTCTCTACCTTTCCCCCTACCATGCTTTGGATTGTAATGTAAGAAACAGTCTTTGCTTGTATTATGCCAACTCTGATTTATTAATTTTATTACAGTAGTTATCCCATCCTAATATATCACATTAGTTGGTGAAATGCACAAAATAAAACAAATCTGAGATGTGTCTGTCTACTCCCATCGCATCTCCACTGTCAGTCACACTCAGACAAGGAAGACCACAGTCCAGTTGCATTCGCTCCTGGGGTCAGGAATGGGTAAGAGGTCTGTGTATTGTAGCTTGTCCTTATTGTTTAGGCCATCAGAGGAGAAGGACAATGGGTATTCAATCATCTTCATAACATGACTTTCAATTTATACAGTGCTTTGTAATTTCAAAAAGTGCTTTTTCAATACATTATTTTATCTGGCTAAATTGAATAGGAATAAGTATACCCATTCTACTGATGAAGAAGCTGAAACTTAAATATAGTAAGATTTACCTGACACCTCAGATACACATGAAGGGCAAGATTATGATTTATGTCTGCAGATTCTAAATCCAGTGACTTACTGAGGAGAAGGTGAAGAAGCGTGAGGCATCCAGAAGCCTGAGTTGAGGTTAGTCTACATGAAGCAAGTTCACGCTCCTATCTACTTGCAAGAAGAAAGCTATAAATCATATGTGGCATTCTAAACTTTCCAAAGTATTCTCATAACTGCTGTCTTATTTGATCCTCATAATAACCCTGTGAAGTAAGCAAGGATGACATTATTATCCCCATTTTACAGATAAGGAAACTGAAGTCCAAAAAGATGAAGTGATTTTTCCCTAAGTACATAACATGTTAGTGAGAGGATTAAGAGTTGAACCTAGGTCTCCTGACTCCCACATCCAACGGTTGTTGGTGGATTGTGGTTCTTCTCCATTCCTGATCTCAGAGAACACTTTGCCTAGAATGACAGTTTCTCACCAGCCAAGGCTTTATTTTCTGGGACTCAATATCTTTTCATGAATTGGACATTTTTCTCACTTTACTTCTAATGCATTTTAGCTCAGGGAAAATCAATGATTTTAAAGAAGATGGAAAGTTTCCTTAAGCTACTAGCTGCTTTTTTTCTTATTCTTTCTTGATTTTCATTATCCAGGACCGAGATACATTCCTGTTCAGTCCTACAGTATTTGATATTAACCAGGTGGTGTTGCAGTGGGGAGTCGCCATTGCTCTGGCAGGGTACAAGATAGGATGGATCAGGGAAGGGAGGGTACAGGGTATCACAGACGCTTGGATAAGGGATCACAGGCTCTGAAACAGCTGACAAGAAAGTAAAGATAAAACAACAACAACAGCAACAAACAGACTGAAGGTGGCCACCACTGTCAGGCACAAGTGTGCTCCATTGCCCCTGGCAGCTGAGAAGCCTGAAGATAATTTTGGGGAGAGAAGATCATAAATCATTTCAGTGATTTGGCTCAAGAAGGAACAGGAACTCCCCCCTACAAGGAATAATGGCAGGAGGCAGGGCAAAGGAAATACAGGCAGAGATGATGTAGGGGCTGAATGGTGGCCCCCAGAACCTATGAATATCATGGCATCTTATATGGCACAAGATGTGATTAAGTACAGGGACTTGAAAGGAGGTGCTTTTTTCCTGTGTTATTTGGGTGGGCCCTAAATGCAATCACATGTATCCTGTTCAGAGAGAGGCAGAGGCAGTTTTGAGAAAGATGTACAGAGGAGAAGGTGATGTGAAGATGCAGCAGAGAGAGACATAGCAAGACAAGGAATGTCAGCAGCCACCAGAAGTTGGAAGAGGCAAGAAATGGGTTCTCCTCTAGAGCCTCTGGAGGAAGAATGGCCCTTCTGACTCCTTGACCTCAAACTTTTGGCCCCCAGAACTGTGAGAGAATGAATTTCTGTTATTTTATGCCACCAACGTTGTAGTTATTTGTACGGTACCTCTAGAAAACTAAGACTGATGGGTTACAAGAACCAAAAGTCTGCAGAGAGGCAAACCCAGAGAATTTAACTCTTGCCGTGTGTGTTCAGAATATGGAGGTAACAAAAGCATCTGACATGCAAGACCACAAACACATCTGACTTATGTTGGTTGGCTTGGAACATAATTCCAAATTGAGTTCTACTTTGAAATTACAATGGAAAGCAGCATGTGAGAATTCCAGGCTCCTTTGGAAGTTGAGACAACAAACAAGGCAATGAGTACCCACCATGACTTTGTAGGTTTTACACGTAATATGATTATGATCTCTATACCCCCCAACAAAAAACACACATGCATGCCCCTTGATCTCTCCTTCCACACCCAGGAGAGAAGTCTGGGAATTTGGAAGAAGTCAGATTAGCGAAAAAGAAATTGGACACGTAATCCATAGTGTGTAGGAAGGGCTTGCAGATAATTGCTCTTTTAGCATAATAAGGTCAAATTTATATTAATAGGAAGAAAAATGTTTCCTTATGCAGATACAAGGCACAATGAAGTTTTTCTGAGTAAAAATCTCATTCTTGAAGGATGAGATGTGACTACATTTTTTCTTTAGCTATTTGAGGGAAAAGTGAAACGATCTTCTGTGTGCCACCCACCCCCACCCTTACCTGACAGGGACACCGACATTCATATTCCCCTTCTTGGAGCAACAAAAATGGGCAGAAGAAAAAAGACATTGGATTCACAACAAGCACCAGAGACAGGGCAATTTTCACATCAAATATTGGGATTTAATGGTTTCTGAAGGAGGGGTGGTATGTCAAAAAGTGGGAGTGGGCAGAGAGGACTTCGGGGGGCAGGCAAGATTTAACAGACAAATGCAGTCTCCTTAAGAAAGGAGGGAGCATTTTCTTGGAACACCCTCTGAAAACTCGTGGATGTCCACATGGGACCCCTGATGATCTGCACAGGGAAATCCTGATGTTTCCTACACAGAAGGGAACACAGTTCACTAGACCCTCAACTTCTGGGTCAATTCCTGGTAGACTCTGCAATCTGAACCACAGCCCCTGAGTGAAAAAATTGCCTGAGGCTTCTTAGGTCACATGTGATGTGTGTGTGTGTGTGTGTGTGTGTGTGTGTGTGTGTGTCTCTGTGTGTGTGTGTATGCATGCATGTTCCCTTTGCAGAAATTATGGCCAAGGCAGCACCTGAAATAGGGAGGGTATTAACTCCTCCACAGTTGATTAATTGAGGAACTAGGTGGGCGGAGAGGAGGAGTATGTACCCACAGTAGATGATCCAGTTGATGCTTCCAACTTCTTCACTCAGAAAATAACACAAAAGGGCAGTTACACAGATAATATAAAAATTGAAGTATTCATTAAACACCACCACATTTTCCCATGCCCTTTAGGAGGTATAGTGGAAAAGGAACAAGCACTGTAATCAAATCAAATCCCAGCTCCAATACTTAGCTGTGTATCTTTAGGCAAGTGATTTAATCTCTGTGAGTCCCATTTTCCTTTCTCTAAGAGAGGCCAGTGTCTATTTCCGACAGTTGAAGAACTAAATGAATGATGTATGCAATTTATTTAAATATAGACACAGAGTCAAAATTAAATCCCCTTGAAAGCAATATTGGTTTCAATATTCTGCAGAATCCAACTGATATCTGAGATGACCTTCTTTAAACAGGGAACTCAGAATTGACTGTTCTTTTTAATCAACAGCAATTACTTCTTTCAAAACTCTTGCTCTTGATGCAAATCTTAACTTACCCATTCACCTCCTAAACTGGAACTCATGGAATATATGTTTTTCTAACTGCCAGGAAATCCTAAACTTAAAGTTGGACTTTCTGTCCTTCCATTTGATGTCGCCATTAACATTTTACATTTGCAGAAACCTACTAAGTATTTATAGCCATTTGCTGTTATTACTGGGGGTAGGCACCAGGCAGTCAAGACCTCCTGTTTGGGAACTATCAGAAAGTCAGAAAGGGAAAGTGGGAAACTCGGAGCCCAGCATTTGTTGCTCTTTTTTCCCCTCCCTCCTTTCCTCCTTTCCCCTCCCTCCAAGCTTTCTGGCAGCCAAGGGAACAGGCAGAGCTAACAAACCACAGTGGACCTCCGACCTCAGCTCTCTTCCCACAACACTAAAAACACAACAAAATTGCCAGCCTTTGTGTGCTGTCCCTTTCCATTTCATTAGGTCAGTGAAAAGCAGAACCAGCAAAAAGCAATTTTTTCTTTTAATTTTAATATTGTCAATTGTAATAAACTCAACTAAGTTCCACTAACAAACTGTTTTCTGCTTGTTCAGGGAAATTAAGTTGTAGTCTTCAAATCCTGCTCTAACTAGATGTTTGGTTTTGGAGTAAGGTTACAGCATCTCATGACACTAATGAATTCTGCTGGCTCCTAAGGATCTGGGGCCGATGCTGAGCTTGTGCGGCTATTTGATTCATTTAACACTCGTGACTCGCTTAATACAATGTGTAAACAAAAGAAGAAATACCTTCTGAGGCACTGGAAGTACTTCATCACATCTGACAAGGTAGTCATAGCAAGTGTGTTGACTCTTTCCTTCCTTAGCCTCTCAGTTAGATTTGCACATATATGCAGCTGAACCTTAAGAGTTATTGGAACAGTTGAGATAAATACAACTTTATTATGTTGAGGCTAAGGATTGAGGGATTCTGGGCAACTGAGTGTTAGGTGAAGGCAGGCAGACTCCAAAGGAGGGGTTTCTTGTTTCTCAGGGGTCCCCCACTGTGTTAGTCCATTCTTGCATTGCTATAAAGAAATAACTGAGATTAGGTGATTTATAAAGAAAAGAGGTTTAATTGGCTCATGGCTCTACAGGCTACACAGGAAGCATAGCAGCTTGTGCTTCTAGGGAGACCTCAGGAAGCTTCCAATCAAGGCAGAAGGTAAAAAGGGGGAGCAACTGTCTCACATGATGACAGCAGGAGCAGGAGAGAGAGAGAGCAAGGGGCAAGGGGCTACACACTTTTAAATGACCAGATTTCACAAGAACCCACTCGCTATTGTGAGAACAGTACCAAGAGGATGATACTAAACCATTCATGAGAAATCCACCTCTGATATGGTTTGGCTGTGTCCTCACCCAAATCTCATCTTGAATTATAGTTCCCATAATCCCCACATGTCATGGGAGGGACCCAATGGGAGGTAATTGAATCATGGGGGTGGTTACCTCCATGCTGTTCTGGTGATAGTCGGTGAATTCTCATGAGATCTGATGGTTTTATAAGGGGCTTTCCCCCACCTTTGCTCTCATTCTTCTCCTTCCTGGTGTCATGTGAAGAAGGACGAGTTTGCTTCCCCTTCTGCCATAATTGTGAGTTTCCTGAGACCTCCTCAGTCCTGTGAAACTGTGAGTCAATTAAGCCTCTTTCCTTTATAAATTACCCAGTCTCAGGTGTGAGAGGAAAATAAACCTTGGGGCCCCAAAATCACTAAACTAAAGGGAAAAGTCAGGCTGGGAACTGCTTAGGGCCAACCTGCCTCCCATTCAATTCAAAGTCATCCCTCTGCTCATTGACATAGATGCATATCTGATTGCCTCATTTGGAGAGGCTAATCAGAAACTCAAAAGAATGCAACCATTTGTCTCTTATCTACCTGTGACACGGAAGCCCCCTCCCCACTTCAAGTCTTCCCACCTTTGCTTCAAGTTGTCCTGCCTTTCCAGGCTGAACCAATGTACTTTTTACATATATTAAATGATGTCTCATGTCTCCCTAAAATGTATAAAGCTAAGCTGTGCCCCAACCACCTTGGGCATATGTCTTCAGGACTTCCTGAGGCTGTGTCATGGGTGAATTTCCTCAACCTTGGCAAAATAACTTTCTACATTAACTGAGACCTGTCTCAAATTTTTGGCGTTCACACAGGTACGTCTTTATTAGCAGCATGAAAACAGACTAATACAACCTCCACGATCCAATCACCTCACCAGGCCCCACTTCTAACAATGGGGATAACAACTCCACATGAGATTTGGGCAGGGACACAGATCCAAACCATATCAGCCAATTTCTTCCCAGGAGGTCCTGATCCAAAAGTGTTCTCCAGACCTGGGGCCTTCTTGGACCAGCAGCCCTTAGTTGGTGTCCTGGTTGTGCCTGGGTCAGAGTGACAGCAGAAACACAGTCATTGCTCTCCATATTGGTCTTTTCCAGGCTGGGAGAAACAGGCAAGTGCTGAGGAATCTGAACTCAAACCACAAAGCCATAAGCTTAGTGGAATAGCTCGGATCTGAGAAAGAATAGTGGGAACACATTGGCTGGTAGGACTTTGCAGTTGTTCTCTGAAGTGAATTTCTGCCTCACACTTCCAGGTTAGAGAGCTTGAAAAGTGTCATCTGAGACAGAGATGCTGACACATGCCTTCATTCTGCTGCCGGTGAAGATGAGGATTCGCTTTCTGCTTGTTTCTGCATTCTTGCTCTCACTATTTCCAGTTCCATTCCAAGCCTCTCCCAGCCACTGCACCCCCATGCTCCTTCTGCTGAAGGATTTTTAAAAGCTATCCTCTCGGCCAGAGCTTCCAGTGTTCTTCTCTTGAATAGCTCCTGTACATCTGGGCTTCAGGGGTTTCCTCCACAACCCTCTTTCTTCTGCCCAAGTCTGAGCACAGTGCCATTCCCTCAGCAATTCCTTAATACCCTCCATTGTCTGCTTCCTTGTCAGTATTCCCCCAACTCCAGTCTGAATTTCATGTGGTGGAGGCCATGTCTCCTGTGTCCACTACTGCATCCTTGGTATCTTGCCAGCTTTACGGCATATACTTATTACATATTTGCAATCTGAGTGGATAACAGAGAAGTTGTGTGTCTATAAGCAGGCACATGTTTGAGGCCACTGGTGGGAGTTAGAAAGGAAGAGAAAGAACTTCCACTCAAACTATGGAAGCTTTCATTCGCTGAGCACTAGCCATCTCTCCCTTATCAGTAAGCACTTGAACATGTGAGATATAAAACCTGAAGCAGCTCTCTGGTTGTTTTAACTGCCCATAAAAAATAAGACTCAGATCAGTATTCCTCCAGCCTCTATAAGTTCTTAAGTACTCAGGTGTTCCCGCTGCATCTTTCTCGGTTCAGTGTATCCCTTATAACACGCCATCACAGCCCCCTTCTATGCTTGAGTTGTTTCCTGTGCCCAGTTAGCTTGATTCACTCATGAGGTTCAGCTCTTGAGTCTGGGACCTGGACTCTATTCTTTGGCGTGGGCTGAACATGCAAGATTTTCCCTTCATCAGGCTAATGAAGTAAGAGTCTTATGTCATCATTAGTGCTGGTGTTAATCCAAGCAGAACTAATATTGGTGTTGTTCCAAGTAGAATTAACCAAGCCCAGCCCCCAACAAGCCAGATGTTAGTCAGGCATTTCTTACCGATGTTAATGAATAATTCCCTTGGGTTCCACAAACAGCTGAGTCCACCAAATGAACGTCAGGGACCCAGAAGCAAACTGCCTGCCTAATAGAGATTTATCCTGGGAGGCTACTGAGGGCTTGGAACTTCTGAGCTGAAAGCAAGAGAGTTCCTTTCTCTGGACTGCAGATGACTCCACTGCTCTTAGCTCTCCAAAGAGCTGGCCACGTGGGGTCAGCTAACAGGCCGAAGGGGGTTCCTAAAGATTGTTTCTTTGCAGATCCCTCTCTTCCTCTGTGCCTATCTCAATAACTGGGGTATATGTTTGTGTGTTTATTTCCTCCACTGGACAATGAGGGCAAGGACTGTCTTTTCCGCTCTGTGTCTCTGGCAGCTGATAGAGAGATCATTCCACTGTTGTCTGGAAATAACTGATGATAGAATGTCTTCCTGAAGAGGTTTGCTTCATCTTCCAGTTCCACATGGCTTTTCTCTCCCTCTCGATCTAGTAAAATGTATGAGCGCTAGACCTGTCATTTGTACTTGATCACTGCTCTCATAGAAATGTGATAATATGAATAGAAACCATTTATAGCAAGGGCCAGACACTGTGCTAATAAATTTGCGTACAGTTTTCAACAACCCTTGAAAGCAGTATATTGAGACTTTTAAATGCATGACCAAGGATTGGGGATGGATGGGGAAGCAGTTTAAGTAATTTGCTTAAGATGGTAGGACTAGCCCAGAGAAGCTCCAGAATGGGAATCAGAGACAAGCTGATGAAAGTCTGTCCAATCAGGTCGTCTGTTCAGCAGGAAGTCACCCCCATAACCCACCAGGAAAAAAAAAAAGGTCAAATGTCTGTAGTATTTCCCACCTAAGCCAATGGGGGGAAGTTCTACTATTTCTTCCCATAGTAGAAGAATTTGTAAATAAAAGCTTAAAATATTTTGAGAAAAACAGAATAGGAGAAACAAGAGGATAAAAGGAAGCCATTATGAGTAATTTTTAGGTTTGCTAAAATAATGAAGACAATATACTGAAGAGACTATCAGAAAGCAATGTACAGATGTTTGATTATTACCATGGTCTACCACTGATTTCCATGTACCCTACCCCTCCCCACCATACTAGAATGTTTTCAGGCTCTCTCATTCTTCTCAGATACAGTGAAAGATGCATAGAAATGTCTTTTAATTAGTAGCAAAGATAATATGGATACCAAAAGGATTTCCTTCCTGTGGCTGCTCCATCCAGGTGTTCAGAATCTTGTCTATGATTACTCAGTCAATAGCTCCCTCCTCCTGGGCCCCTCTCTTCTCCAAGTTCCCACCACAGACCTGGAGAAGAACTGGAACTTGGAGTTCTGCACTGGAAAATGTGAGACTTTATCAACCAAACCCCCACCCACGACACCATCACCAATGCTGGAGCCTTCCTCCACCCTTGATGATAACATCGCATGAGAATGCAGCAGAACCTTCCGACCTCACTCTGCCCATGCCCCTCATCAAGCCTCAGCCCCTACCTTGCTATGAACACAATAATGTGTCCTAAAGCCAAGTTCAGTTTGTCTCCAATTCCTTTTCCTCTCTTAAAGCAGCACTGGAAAAATGTCTATGTCTACTCTTTCTATCATCTATTTCACTTTATGCCCTTTTTCTCTTCCCAACCAGAAATTTCCTCTTTTTGTAAATATCTTTGTTAACAGTGACTAAAACTTTCAGCTACTACTCAAATCAAAATAGAAGAAAAGAATACAGGAGTAAGCCCATTTTTACTAGGCTTTTCTTAAAGGACCTTTGTGGCTGGGAGAGTTACTACATATAGATTCTTTCCCCGGGTCAATGCCCAGTCCATTTGTGCAAACCTGTTTTCTGCGTGCCAGACAATGACAATAATAATAGAATAATATTGAAAGCCCAACCCTATGCTCCAAGCGATATGCTGGGCTGGGCACTTTCTATACAATATCTGTAATGTAATGACCCTCTAGAGAAAAAATTATCATCTCCGTGTCACCAGTGAAGAAACTGATGTCCATCAATATTAATTGACCTGACTTAAAGTTACTTAGTTGGAGATGAGCTCACTTCTTTTCATTTTGTTTATGAAACAACTGTTTATACCAGAGAGGCAGGGGCATGCTAGTGTGCCTGGAATGGTTAGCCACAGCTTCTGCACAGAATCCCTGAGGGTAAGCTTTCTCCTGGGAGAAGCAAGACTTCCAAGCCCCGGCAGGGTCACTGAGGGATGTGTCAGCCCTGCTCTCCATGACCTCAAGTATAACATGATCAGATGTGTTCTGGCAGAGAAAATGTCATATTTAGAAAGCTTCCATTGTGTATTTTGGTTTTTATACTTACCAACACATCACTTGATCCTCTGCTCTTCCAATCCTTGAACTTCTAGTTTCCAATTGAGATATAGTCCATAATACTATAGTATATGACACTTTATCATGATAAATGAAAGCTCAAGTTATACTTTCAAAGTAATGATTTCCCAGTTAGGCATAGGAAACTAAAAACATTGTTGAAACTCCTGAAAGGAAACTGAGTTCCTTTGAAATTCGTGGATGCTTTGAGTATGAGATGTTCCATCATTTTTGTAATATAACTTACATATGTTATCATATTTTAACTTCACAATTCAAAGGTGTAATTATAATTATCCTTATTTTATTGATAAGACACTGAGAGGTGAAAGGCTAAAAATAATGGGGACAACAGTGGAACCTGGTACCACCTCACAGCAAGGCCAATACAGGTTGGGTGTCTCTAATGTGAAAAACTAAAATCTAAAATGCTCCAAAAGTTGAAACTTTTTGATCACTAACGTAACACCCCAAGTGGAAAATTCCACACAGAAGTACTTAACACAAATTTTGTTGTATGCACAAAATTATTTAAAATATTGTATAAAACTACCTTCAGGCTATGTGTGTAAGGTATATAATGAAACATAAATACGTTTTGTGTTTAGACTTGGCCCCCAGGCCCAAGACACTTTATTATGTATATACAAATATTACAACATCTAAAAACATTCCAAATATAAAACACTTCTGGACCCAAAAATTCAAAATAAGGGTACTCAACCTGTATATGGGGGTAGCTCAGGAGTTCTAAATTCCAACTTCTCCCAAGAGGATTCTTTGACTGTCATATTTGTTCCACTTAGCTTGATAGTTGACATCAATTTATTGGCCAGCCAACTGTTGGTCTAACGCCTATTTGTTTTGTTTTGTTTTATTTTGTTTTTGTTTTTGTTTTTTTGAGATGATGTCTCACACTGTCGCCCAGGCTGGAGTGCAATGGTGCTATCCCAGCTCACTGCAACCTCCGCTTCCCGGGTTCAAGTGATTCTCCTGCCTCAGCTTCCTGAGTAGCTGGGATTACAGGCATGTGCCACCATGCCTGGCTAATTTTTTGTATTTTTAGTACAGACAGCGTTTCACTATGTTGGCCAGGCTTGTCTCAAACTTCTGACCTTGTGATCCGCCAGCCTCAGCCTCCCAAAGTGCTGGGATTACAGGCATGAGACACCGTGCCCAGCCTAATGCCTGTTAATCTAAACACTGAAATTTGATGTCTCTGGCTAATCTGTTTATGCAAATTAGGAGCATGTGGCCCCATTCTAAATGAGAAAAGCTGTTATTATGATACAGTTGTAAATGTTAGACCCTTATCCTGTTCTAAGCCCTCCCATTAAGACTAAATCTAACCCTAACTTAAAATGGTCTACCTTCCAGAATATTATGCCTCGTACTACCATGCCATCTATATATTCTCAGGTGTTACTAGAGATTTTATAACCTCATGATCCCCCAGGCTCAAGGCCCAGAGCTGGTAACACATAGGGAGTTTTTGGCAAAAGCAAGGCTAATGATTAGGTTCCCCATACACGTCTTTCCAGGGAAAGAGAAAGACTCAGGGAGAGGAAGAATAGCTGATGGTTCGGCTGGAGGTTGATGCTGGGCCCACTTGAGCTGTAGGCTTTTTCCTCTCCATGATTCATGAACATGGGCCTGGGCTTTGCTGCCTTGCCAAAGCATATCATCAGTGTGTGGGACCCACACAACCTAAGGGTCCCACACATGACATCATCGGTGTGTGGAACCCTCAGGGAGAAGGTAGGAAGGTGTCAGCAGGGCCAGGATAGAAAAAGAGAACAAACCAAGGACTAGAGGTTTTCTATGTTATTAATTTAAAGCAAATGATGCATTCTGGCTGTTGGGTTCTAAAACAGATGTCTGTGGAAGTATAAGGTCATTCAAGAGCACAGAGTTATAAATGAAGGTTATAAATATGCATTGGTGTAATCTCTTAGTTATATCCTTTATTCTCCATCCTGCATCTTATTCTAGGTCACAGTGATGACAGAGTGCAAGAAATTTGTGCTACAGAATTGTCTATCCCCTATGCATCTCGATGCCTTTCTCCACTCTACCCAACACTCATACACATTCATAGACCTACCATGACAGTTTAATCAATAAGATTAGGTAAATTACATGTCCTTGTTATCCAATACTTGATGTGTATGAGTAACAGAAGTACCCATTATATTTATGAAGTTCCAATTTCAGGCAATGTTCCAGTGGTGAAAATAACCATTTAAAGTTTCTCCACATATATGCACAACACACGTTCCCAAACACTCAAGTGTATTTTCCATTTGCATCTTTTCTCAGCAAAAACCCAAACATTCATCTCAATAAAATGATTACCACGTGCTGAATTTAATTTCAAAGCTCCAGAGACCCATAGCCTACCCAGATATGTGAGAGCCGCAACACACTGCACACTCCTACTCACACCACCACTTCTACCACCCACCTCTGTCCGGCAAATCGTTGCACTCAAATGCCCTCACTTCCCTCTCTTTCCACTGCAGACTGTCAACTCACCAGCCTCGTCTGATCTCTGCCCTCCTTTTCCTCCAAATTAAATTTCAACTTTTTGTAAACCTCTCTGAAAATGACAAGCCAGTGCCAGAGCTGTCTTTTAATACACAAAAGCATAAATAATGCCATCCATCAGGACTGTCACTCAGAAAGATAGATTGCTAGTTGTCCAGACCCCTGAATGACACCAAAGCCAAAGTTAGAAAGTGTCTCCTTTCTTTTCTTTAGTCTCTCTCTCTCTTTCACACACATGCTCACTCACTCTCTCTCTTTTTTATTTGCTGGACTGCTTGATTCTGATTAATGGTCCTGTCAGGGTGGGATTCCACTTGCTCGGATAATGAGTCAAGAATGTATTCCCTGTCACAGGCGCAGCAGATGTCAGGGGCAGAAGGGCTCAGGGATGCCAGAAACAATATACAGTTTCTTCCTAGTCCCCTGACAGGCCAATATGCTGCGCAAGGTCTAATTTATGTAGACAAAATGCAGGCGGGGCTGTGGCAACTGGAAAACTGCCCCAGAAAACTCCAGCTACAGTGCAGCTTGCAAGCGGGGTCTGTGGGCTGGGGCAGCCAGCAGCAGACTGGTAATGAACATCAGCGGCAGACTCAATAGTGCTGCCTCCAAAGGCCTAGACACACCGAGAGGCCCAGGACCTCTTTGACTTCATTAAACTGTACTTTATATCATTATGGGAAGAAATCAAACAGGGCAGAGGGCTTCTGTTTCCTTTAATGGCTTGATTAGGTTATTCACTGCTGGGCTCAGCCATTATCATACTGGGGCTGCTGAAAGCTGCTGAGAATTGTCAGCCTACACAGTTGCTCCAGCCAGACGGACGCCCTCTTTGCTTTGACTGGACTAATTTGATCTCAGAAGTTTGTGTATGGACAGGGACTGTCAGAATTCCCCGTCATTCCACCAGCGCTCCAGGAAACAGAGCTGTTCCTTGGCCAAAACATAGATGCTCGGTCTCAGCCCAAAGGTGGACATGCTCGTGTATAGTCAACCTATTCACATAGATCTTGCACATATGCACGTATTTCTTTTTTGAGAAAAATCTCTCAGGCTGTTTTGGGAGTTACGACATTAAAGCAATCTATATTTCCCTTAGGAATTAAAATGGGACCACATTCCCTTGACAACTCAAGCAGTTAAATGCTAAGGACACACTGGAATCAGATAAATCAAAATCAGGCAGTGGGGACTGTCAAATCATTCAGACTGGGAAGATAAAATTCCTGTGTTTACCAGCTTGCATTTTAATCTTAACCATGTCATAAGAATCTTCCACTAAAGGAAAAAAAAACTTCAAAGAGATGCTAAAACTCATTTTAAAAGGCTCTCTGCTCGCCTTCTACACCTCATTTCTGTGAGTACAGTGGAATTATTGGGATAAGGTCTCTGGCTTCAGGTCTTAGGTTGTGGGTCCCATTAAAAGGTGGCAAGCAGCATGATTGAGCTTCAAAGCCTAGTCAAAATGTTATAGGCTTAGTTGACTTCTCTTTCTTATAGTTTTTTTCCTATTTTATTAACATGATTTTCTCCTTTGCTATTTTTTTAAATTTAAAAAGATGTTGCCATATGTGAGCCAATGTGATATGGTGGAAAGAATATGGACTCTAGAGATGGGCAGGTTGGTATCTGAGTGAGGCTCTGCCTGGCACTAGGGTTGAGGCTTTGGGCAAATGCTTACCCTCTGAGCCTCATTTCTTTTAACTGTAAAATGTGGCTAACACCATCTACCAGGTAGCATCTGAGGTCATGCTTACACAATGCAAAGTTATGTGTTAGGCCTTGTTTGAGCATTTTCTAAAAGCCAGCTGGCAAAAATATGGTAGCAATTATTATTATGTATTTTGTCCCACTGCCTAACATTGGATGATGCAGAAACTATGCCGCTGTGATTACATAGAAACAGAAATTAAGATGTCTCAGACATTAGATGTCCCTGTAGTCATTACCCACTTAATCGAGTTCACATACAACAATCTTGAGCATATGTGTACCAGTCTCATCCTTACCTGGACCTCTCAAAGCCCATCTCAGTGGCAAGCACATTCCCCAACTTCTGCCTCTTAGTCTACCCATTTAACCCCGTTCCTTACAAATCCTGAGTGTTTATTGGGTCTTGCATCCACACACATTTCTCCACTAAGTAGCCACTTGAGATTTTCACAAGTGGTAGCAATGGGAAAAGAAAACAAACAACCTCCTCAAGTAGTTTGCCTCCTCAAAGGTGAAAAAATTACTGTTTAATGATAAAAATAAGTTGCAAAGAGTATGTGTAATAAAATCCAACTTACATTAAATATGTGTGTTTTTAAAATTCATGTATTTAATGTTTAGAAAGATACATAACAGATTTAGCAGAGATACCGCTGAGTGGTTACCTCCAAGGGGTTGGATTTTTTATCATAATGATGTGTTACTTTTATATTAAAAACCAATTTTTAAATAAAATAAAGAAAAAGAAGTGGAGAGGCCAACTTAAGCAACCTACTTCCTGAACTACCCCCGACTTAAAACACTGACCTTTCTAATGATCTAGAATTTACTGGAGAATCGTCAAGCCAAAGCAAATTTCGCAATATAAATGAGCCCCACTTTCTGAAAATTCAGTGGGCAAAAACCCAAACATCAGAAGAAACTGCAGCACAGAACCTGGCTCAGCTATGGCAATAAAGGAAGGTCAGATGGTGGGAAACAGGGTTGACAGTGGGCAAAGGCAGTCATTGGCCCACAGTGCTGAGTGCTAAGGAGAGGTCACAAAACAGAGGAGAGTGTGGGGTGTTTTGCAATTATAAGAAGATTTTCGTGTTACAAGTGATTCATTGGTAATCCCCTGAAATTTGTTTAGACATTTGTATATGAAACCAAAGGGTTGGAGCAGGGCAGGAACATTAACATTTGCAAGTTTTAGGGGCCATCTGACCAAATGGTGAACAATTGGATAGGGAGGTTAGGCGGCGAATGCTCACTTCCTCCAAAATAATAAGCCAAGAAAAGCAATCTATACACAACTTGTGGGAAACAACTTATTGTGTAAAATGAGCTACATTTGCACCAACTTGACCTTAGAGCATGCCTGTTTTGATTTGTCTGAATGGAGGTCATTCATCACAGACTACAAAATCCCATAGCTGAGACACTAAGCAAGGTCACCCAAAAGATGCCAGGGTGAGCACATTGGAATAAATACTGAGAAGAACAGTGTAATGGAAAATTAATTTTAAATCCTAGTTACTGAACTGTTTCCAAAGGCCTGGCTGTTCCAGGTTGTGGAGAAGTGTGGTGTGGAAAACGGCCCTGCCTGATTTTATGCCCCTGTCTAGAGTAGGTTGAACGCTCTGGCCTTGCTAATGTTGCTGGAATTGTATCATCATTGGAAACAGTGACTTCATTGGCTGCGAAGGGTTAAGAACTGCAGAGATGAAGGGTGTTCCTGTTAGTAAGCCATTTTCTTGTGGGTATTCCCTGAAATGTTCCTATAGAGTCCTAATGAAGGAAAGAACCAGAAACAAGAGCTGGTTTCACTTCTGGCCTCACACCTATCTGGGATTTCCTGCCTCTGTTCCTCTTTAGCACTTAGGTTTTCCCACTTGCCTGAGGTCGACTTTCCCTATCATCTTAGTCAATCACGCATCCTGCCTTCCAGGCCAGATCTGATGCATCCTTCTCTGACTTTCTTGTTGTAAGTTGCCTTAAATCTTTTTTGGGAGGCAGGTTCCTGGATGTGAAATATAAAGTCATGTCAGGAGCCTTTCCTTGCTATCCCTGCTCTCCCTGGGGATACTATGTCTAGGGACATGTGGTGCAGGGGAAAGTTGAATGATTGGCCTTACTCCTGCTCCAGTCAAAGATGCACAGGTCCTGTTTAGCAGGTGCCTAAGTCCTCGGCAAGGCTGCTCTCCACTGATGATACTGGTGTTCGGTGGGGGAGGTCGGGGTTGTGAACCCAAACCTGGAAGTTACTGTCATAATTACCTCCCCATACCAAAAACACATGGGGCCCTGATGACAGTTGAAGCAGGTTTTTGTTGGAGAGACTAGTGATCACCCCAGTGCATGTATCTTCTCCTAGGAGAAGCCTCTCTAGTCAAAGTCATTCCCTCCCACATACTACTCACTATATTGCTTTCCCTGTATTTTTGTTTTTGTTTTTGTCTCATTAAGCTTGTCTTAAAATTTGGGTTCCCTCAAAAGCAGAATCTGAGGCAAGGACTTGGGTGTAGAAAGTGTTTTTGGCAGGTGATCCCAGGAAGCAGAAGTGAGGGAGGAAGGGGAAAAAGAGGAAAAGCAAGTATTCACATGGATATCACAGTCCCTGCTGTAGGCAAAGGGGCTTGGCTCCATTCAGCCTCCTGAGAAGACGAGAAGAGCTCAGAACACAGTCCAGCACCGTTCACCTAAAAGATTAGGAGACTGGAGCATCTATACGCCAATTTCCAGCTATCCCTGCTAGTGGAGAGTTTCTCTGGGAAGCATATTCACTCCTCACTGCTGGCCTGCTACTGGCCAAAGGGCTCCTGGGCCAAAGGGACTGACAAGGGCACCAGAGGTGTCTCTACAACACTAACTGTGGAATTCCTTATTTATAAGATGTTCACTTGTTTAATGTCTCTCTCACCCCCACTTGAGAGCAGAGATTCTTCCTGGAGAGGAGAGTCTTCCATCTGCACAACCTTCTGGGAATCATAAGAAATATTAGTAAGAATCAGAAAATGGCACCACTCCTAACCCACCTAGGTGGTCACTGCCCTCAGGTCCAGGACTCAGCAGGTGGAGCTCAGGTTAAATGTAGTTCCCCACTGAGCCCCTCAGCTGGGTGCTCCTGTGCAAGGGAAAACCCCTGCAGCCATAAGGAAAGCCTTGAACATTCCTTCTGTCTGGTTTGATGGAGTATCCCCTACACCTAGAATAAGAACTGCCACTAGTGCATGCTCAACTGATTTTGTTGGATTAAAGAGCTCAAGTCACCTTGGTCAATCCCTTTATGTGAATCGTAAGCTCCATAACCTTTTGCATCCTTTGAACACCAGAAGTAGTTCTCTCTTCTGGACTTGAGTAGCCACGTGGAAAGGAGCACTGCTTTATAATCTCATGTCTGCTGCCTCTCTGCTAGGGCTCAGGAGGAGGATGAGGTCTGCCCATGAATGGCTTATGCATCCATAAGCTTCCACTTCGACTGCAGTTGTTTCTTGCGTAAAAAATCTGAATGTAAATATGTTTCAAATATACCCAATCTCTCTCTCTCTCTCTCTCACACACACACACACACACACGCACTCCCATCTTTATTCTCTTTGAGTTCTATTTTAGAAATCTATGTCCATTCCACATTTACCTAACTTTCATAATATAATTTACCATACGTTACAGCAATTTTGACTATTATTTAAAAACTTTTTTGTTTTTCTGACACAGGGTCTTACTGCGTTGCCCATGCTGGAGTGCAGTGATGCAATCATAACTCACTGTGTCTCCATTTCCTGGGCTCAAGCAATCCTCCCACCTCAGCCTTCCAAGTAAATGGGACAACAGGCATGCGCCACCACACCCAACTAGTTTTCTTTCCTTCCTTTCTTTCTTCCTTTATTTCTTTCTTTCTTCCTTCCTTCCTTCCTTCCTTCCTTCCTTCCTTCCTTTCTTTCTTTCTTTCTCTTTCTTTCTCTCTCTCTCTTTCTTTCCTTCCTTCTTTCTCTTTTTTTCTTTTTTTCTTAGAGACAGGGTCTCACTATGTTTTGCAGGCTGGTCTTGAACTCCTGCCCTCAAGCAATCCTACTGCCTTGACCTCCCAAAGTGCTGGGATTACAGGCATGGACCACTGTGCCCAGCTAATTTTTTTGTTTTTTATTTTTGTAAAGATGGAGTCTTGCTATATTGACCAGGCTTATTATAACTTTTAATCCCCTCTGTAATTTACCTCTACATAGCTCCTGGGGTGATTGCATCACTTTCCAGCTTACAGCTCTTCCTAGCTTCCTATTACCCATGGGTAGGATCAAGACTGTACTTCTCAACATAGTGCACTAGGACTTCCAAGATCCTACTTCAATCCACCCTCCCTGTATTACCTTGTACCCTCACTATATAGAATCCTATAAAATTCAATCCAATGGAATTATATATGTTGGTTTTTCCTAAGGGTCTAACATTTTCCCCTGCTTAAAATGTCTTTCCTCTTCACTATGAACTTGTGCTCATTCTTTGAGGTCCGGCACAAATATTACCTCCTTTGTAAAGACTTCCATTGCCTAGTCCTCACCTTAGCTGTGGCGGAATGAAGTTTATCCCCTCCTGTATTTCCATAAAACTTCAAAAGCAGCACCTACCACACCATGTTGTAGTTGTCTAGCTATAAGACAGTCTACCTGGACAGACTCTATGTCCCATTGAGGTAGGAGGTGGCTCCTGACTCAGGAGGTGGAATTCAACTCTGGAGGTGTAGCTTGGACACCAGACCTAATTGAGGACTAGCTAAAACAGGGACAGGGTGAAAGCACCTCCCCATAGACATGCCCACCAATGTGCCATGTCAGTTTACCATTGCCATGGCAACACCTGAAAGTTAATACCCTTTATCTAGAAATTTCTGCATAATCCAACCCTTAATTTGCATATAACTAAAACTGGGTATGAATATGACTACAGAACTGCCTCTGAGCTGCTATTCTGGGCTCAGTGCCTATGGCTTAGCCCTGCTTTACAAGGAGCAGTACCTCTGCTGCTGCTGTGCATGGTCGCTTTAATAAAAGTTGCTGTCTAACACCACCACTCACGCTTGAATTCTTTCCTGGGTGAAGCCAAGAACCGTCTTGGACTAAGTTCCAATTTGGGGGCTCACCTGCCTGCATTACCATGAAGGCCTTACTCAACCGCAGTACCCCAGCCTCTGTCATCAAGTCTAAAATAAGAAAGATTCTCAATAAATGTTGAAGAAAATGATGGATGCATGAATGAGAATAACATACTCCAGGCACTGCATTTTCCCCCATGATCCCCACAAGCTGGCCAAGTCCTCCATTAGGCATCATTTCCCAAACTGACAAGATAAATTCAACTAATTCTCGGATACCACTGCCTTCTTCTCTATGCCTCTGAACAAGGCTCTCATCAAGTTCAGGATTGGCTTCAGTCTAGGAAAATAAATAGGCCTCTCCATAGACACAATACAGCCAGCTAATTTATATGAGGAGGCGACTTCAGGCCCCCTGCTTCTTGGACTAAGCAGAGAGAACAAGATGAGGAGCTCCAACATGAGTTATGGCCTCATTCAGCCCGGGATCTCTCTAGCATCAGGGCCTTCTGCTCTTTTGACAGAAGTTTATGTTCTAAGTCATTAAGGTTTTCTGCCAAAACACAACGTGTTTCTCTTTAAAGGCCCTTGTTCCCACTCAGAAGTTTCTTAATCAGAAACAGTGACCAGCTGTTAAACTCAAAATAAAGGAAATAAAATTAAATATCCCAATTGCTTTTTGCTGGTTTGGGCTTTAGTTTCATTTTATTATTTTCTTTACAAGCCTTAGGCTTATAAGGGAACTCCCCAGTGCCCACCTTCTCATTCTGTTGTGGAAGGAGAGAGGTGTGATGCCCAACATGATGTTTGAGTTATAGTTTCTCTAAGCCATTTGCAAATATTGATGAATTTGGGATGTTAAGCGCCAGTGTTTCAAACTAGCATGTCTGGACTGTGGTTGAGAGACTGCTATGGGCTCCTAGCTGCATAGGTGCTGGGCATTTTCAGAGCCAAAGAGACAATGGCTCAGGAGGGAAGAAGAGGATTCTGCCAGCTTAGACTTTTTTGAATGGATTCCAGCTGCCCTTCCTATTCAAGAAAGGCCATTGTAGCAGTCTGTCTCTTTGATCCAACCATGGAAACACCTGGTATAAAGCCATTCAGGTACATCTTAAAGAAAAGTCCAGAAAAGAGAGTGAAAAGTACAAAGAGAAGGAAATGATAAGAACTAGAAGAACTGGGTAGAGAGACTTAGAATCATTGAGTTAGAACTAGAAATCATTTGGTTCATTATATAGATTGTACAAATCAGAAGAGTGGGACCCAGAGAGATTTTGACTCACAAAGGGGGCAAAAAATTGTTCAGTGCCCTCTTCCCCCTACTGGATGAGAGAAAGCATGAGGGAACAGGCAGGGCAAAGCCTAAAACTTGGCACATTTCCTGGCACAAAGTCGACAATAAACACCTGGTAAAATAACGTTAAATAAGAGTTCACACAGGGAATAATATAACTCCATATTTTCTCTGCCCCTCAGGCAACTTCACACAAAAAAGTTTGGATGTCTTAATATTTTTAACTTTATTTTGAAATAATTCCAAATTTACAAAAGGTGTGAGAATAGTACAAAAAGTCTCCATATGCCCTTTACCCAGATTCATCAATTTGTAGTTGTTTGCCACATTTCTGCTCTATATCTGCCCATATGCACACACACGTATTCTTCCTGAACCATTTGTGAGTAGGTTTTTCTATGTTTGTTTCCCCTTATTCTTTCAATGTGTATTCACTAAGAACAAGGACATTCTTTCATAGTTATCAAATCCAGGAATTTTAACATTCACACAATACTTTTATCTAATCAATTTTCAACTTTCACCAATTGTCTTAATGATGTCCTTTATGGCATCTTCCCCATAGAGCAAGGGTCCCCAATCCCTGGGCCATGGCCTGTTAGAAAACAGGCTGCACAGCAGGAGGTGAGCGGCTGACCAGTGAGCGTTACCACCTGAGCTCCACCTCCTGTCAGATCAGTGGCAGCATCAGATTCTCACAGAAGCATGAACCCTGTTGTGAACTGCACATGCAAGGGATCTAGGCTGTGTATTCCTTATGAGAATCTAATGCCTGATGATCTGAGGTAGAACAGTTTCATTCCAAAACCATCAACTCCCTTCCATGGAAAAATTGTCTTCCACGAAACCAGTCCCCGGTGCCAAAAAGTTTGGGGACCACTGTCATAAAGGACACAATATAGGATCACATCTTTGCACTTAATCATCACGTCTCATTAGTTTACCTTGATCTGCACAGTTCTCAGCCTGTCTTTGTCTTTTCTGAAATTGACATTATTGAAGAGTGCAGGCCATTTCTCTCACAGAAAGACCCTAATTTTGGATTTGCCTGATGGTTCCACAGTACTAGATTCAGATAGTGCCCTTTTGGCTGAATCACAACATGAGCGGTGCTGTGTTTTTCTCAGGGTATAGGAGACACAACTACAAAAAGCCCTAGCATACTCCTTAATTAGCCTACTCCTAGCCTACTCCTTAACCAGACACAACTATGAAAATTCCTAGCCTACTCCTCAATTGCTGACGTAGACTGAATAATCACAGTATTAGCATATAATCCAAACATTCTGGAGGCAAACATTCTGGAGGCACATCTGGATGCACGCTGAGTTTGTTTGCCTCTTATCCATGATGCTAATTGTGATCAGTGGCTTCTCTGCTGTACAGTTACTATTTTCCTATTGTAATTAATAAGCAATTTGCAAGGAATGTTTTGAGGCCACGTCAATGGCCTGTTCTTCATCAACCCCCACAACGAACTAAGCAACCAGTGAACTTTTTGTCTTTTATCCATTGGGTTGTAGAATTGTCTCACACTGAGCATTCCTTTGTCCTTTTGGCGTGCTCTCTGTTTTTTTAATTTTTTTTTTGAGATTTTCTTGCTTTTTGACAATACCAGATGTTGCAGGCTCCTTTGTGTTTCCCTGCCCTATCCATGACATCAGCCTTTCTCCAAGGATTCCTGATTCCTCTAAGTGGAAAATAGTATTTAGGAACCAATATCAAGTGACTTATTTTGCCATTGGGATACCACCGTTTTAAGGGGCGATTGACAGATAGAATTGGTGAATATACGTTTTTAACTTATCTGCTTATATTGATACCAATACAAACCAACTCTTCAGTGATGTTTCTTGTCTTTCTCTATTTTATATTTTTATATACTTACTTCACAGTGAGAATCCTGGCTCATGAAACAAACAAAAAGAATATTTATTTATTTCCTCAATCCTACAAGACTCAAAAGCAAAATAGTTTTAAAATGGTTGCATCCATACCATTACAAAAAAATGACTAAGAAAAGTTCAAGATATGTTTGTATCCTTTTCTTCAGAGGAAGACATATATAGTCAAGGCACTGTGTTGAAAAGTTACTTGGAATAATTTGTATTCCTCTCTTTGGTGTGATTATATCATTTCATTGAAACATAGTTATGTCTATTTATTTCTGTTTCCAAGTAGTTTTAAGGCTTTCTCCCCATCCACATTTAATGTTTAAATTTATAGAAAAATAACATGATTTCACAAATCAAAACTATATGGAAAGGTATATCCAAAGAAGTGTTCCTCCTCGTCCTATCCAACCACTGTTTTCCCTCTACTTGCAGTTCTGGTAGATTACCAATTCCATTAGTCTCTGATTTATACTTTCTGAATATCCTTTCTCCCAAACAAACAGGAAAAGTATAAGTTACTTCCAAAAAAAGTTTTAAAAAAAACCAGATATTTTTAATTTCCTTATTTCCCTCATTATCCCAAAGCAGCAATCTATGCATTATTTTGAACTTTCTTTCTTCATTTAACATATCTTGAAATTCATGTCATAATAAATCATAGACATCTTCTTTTTTTTTTTTTTTTTTTTTGAGACAGAGTTTCGCTCTTGTTGCCCAGGCTGGAGTACAATGGCGCGATTTCGGCTCACTGCAACCTCTGCCTCCCAGGTTCAAGTGATTCTCCTGCCTCAGCCTCCCGAGTAGATGGGATTACAGGCATGTGCTACTACGACTGGCTAATTTTGTATTTTTAGTAGAGACAGGGTTTCTCCATGTTGGTCAGGCTGGTCTCGAACTCCCGACCTGAAGTGAGGCCTCAGCCTCCCAAAGTGCAGGGATTACAGGCGCAAGCCACCACACCCGGCCAGAAGTCTTCTTAATTCTTCTTTTTCTTAGTCTTCCATCATATGGATATACCAGTTTATTCAATCAATTTCCTGTGTTTGAGCATTTATGTAATTTCTAATATTGTGCAATTATGAATAATGCTGCCATAAATAAGCTTGTGGTGGTGTATTCTTACGTTATTGGAGCTGTATCTTCAGGACAAATTGTCAGGTCGAAGGGCAAGTGCATATGTAGTTTTGTTAGATAATTCTATACGGGTAACACTCTTTGCATTCTCAAAAGCAATCTGTGTGTATTTCCCCACAGTCTTGCCAACAGAGTCCATCAGTGTACTTCACTATACTTTTGTAAGTGAAGTTGAGTATATTTTCATATGTTTAATCTGTGTGCGGGGTCGGGGGGTGTATGTGTGTATATTGTGTTCTTTTTTAATTGTTAGTTTTTGGTCATATGGAATAGTTCTTTAGTGGTGATTTCTGAGATTTCGATGCACACATCACCCAAGCAGTGTACACTGTACCCAATGTATAGTCTTTTATTCCTCACCCCACTCCCAACAGTTCCACCAAAGAGTCCCCAAAGTCCATTATATCATTCTTATGATTTTGCATCCTCATAATTTAGCTCCTACTTATAAGTGAAAACATAGGATATTTGGTTTCTATTCCTGAGTTACTTCACTTAAAATAATGGTCTCCAACTCCATCCAAGTTGCTGCAAATGCCATTGTTTGGTTTCTTTTTATGGCTGAGTAGTAGTCCATAACGTATATATACCACATTTTCTTTATCCACTCATTGGTTGATGGGCATTTAGATTGATTCCCTATTTTTGCAATTGCAAATTGTGCTTCCATAAACATGTGTGTGCAAATGTCTTTTTCATATAACTTCTTTTCCTTAGGGTAGATACCCAGTAGTGGGATTGCTGGATGGAATGGTAATTCTACTTTTAGTTCTTTAAAGAATCTCTATACTGTTTCCCATAGTGGTTGTACTAGTTTACATTCCCACCAACAGTGTAAAAGTGTTCCCTTTTCACCACAACTATGCCAACATCAATTGTTTTTTATTTTTAAATTATGGCCATTTTGGTAGGAGTAAGGTGATATGGCAATGTGGTTTAAATTTGCATTTCTCCGATAGTGATGTTGAGCATTTTTCATATATTTTTTGGCCATTTGTATGTCTTCTTTTGATAATTGTCTATTCAATTTGTTTGTTCACCTTTTGATGGGGTTGTTTTTTCTTGCTAATTAGTTTGAGTTCCTTGTAGAATCTGGATGTCAATCCTTTGTCGGATGCAGTTTGTGAATATTCTCTCCTACTCTGTGGGTTGTCTATTTACTCTGCTGATTATTTCTTTTGCTACACAGAAGCTTTTTAGTTTAATTAGGTCACATTTATTTATTTGTTTATTTTTGTTGCATTTGCTTTTGGGTTCTTGGTCATGAACACTTTGCCTAAGCCAATGTCTAGAAGAGTTTTTCCAATCTTATCTTCCACAGGTTTTCAGTTTGGGGTCTTAGATTTAAGTCTTTGATTCATCTTGAGTGTTTTTTTTTTTTTTAATAAGGTAAGAGATGAGGACCTAGTTTCATTCTTCTACATGAGGCTTGCAAATTATCCCAGCACCATTTGTTGAATAGGGTGTTCTTTCTTCACTTTAGGGTTTTTGTAGGTTGTCAAAGAACAGTTGGCTATAAGTATTTGGCTTTATTTCTGGGTTCTTTATTCTATCCCATTGGTTTACATGCCTATTTTTATATCAGTACCATGCCATTTTGGTAACTATCGCCTTGTAGTACAGCTTGAAGTCAAGTAATGTGATGCCTCCAGATTTGTCCTTTTTGCTTAGTCTTGCTTTGTGTATGTGGGTTCTTTTTTGGTTCCATATGAAATTTAGGATGGCTTTCTCTAGTTCTATGAAGAATAATAATGGTATTTTGTGTGTATTTTATTCATATGCCTTGCTTTTTTTTCTATATAACTTTGGTCTTTTTTTTCAATTTTAAGAGTTCCTTGTTTATTAGTCCATTATTTGTTGTATATGTTCCAAATATTTTCTGCCAATTCACTTATTTTTGACTTTGCTCACATTGTTTTCTGCCATGTATTGTTTTAATGTAGGCAATTTTATTAAACTTTTTTTGCATCTTGATTTTGAATTACAGTATAAAGCCTTTCCCTAAAACCAGGTAAAAGAAAAATTGACCCATTAAAAATACCTATATAATTAAACGTTTACATTTATGTTTCTAAAATGGATTCATTTTATCTTTGTCTAAATGGCTATTCAGTTATCCTAACATCAATTATAGAAAAGTTCATATTAGTTCTAATGATTTGATATGCCACCTTTATCATATTCTAAATTTCCAGATGTACTCAGATTTGTTTTTTTTTTACTTTCTTTTGCATTCTACTTTTCTTTTTGCTTTTTTCTTTTCCATGCTAGTTCTACAATATATTAATTACACAGATTTTATAGTATCTTTCAACATCTGGAGTCATCCTCTGAGATCTTCCTTCTATTGTTTTGCTAAATATCGTGGCATGCTTTTTTTCCATAAAACTTTAGTATTAACCTCTCTAGCTCCAGAATAACAATGGCAATGTTTTAATTAGGAGAACTACTATCTTGATGATATTGAACTATTTTATCCAAAAACAATGAATATCTTTTCATATGCTTAATTTTTTAAAGTGTGAATTCAGTATGTGTGTACATTTTTTCCTTTTTTTAAAACTATTTCATGTTAAAATTAAACCATACTAAACAAATGTAACACTCAAAGAATTATAAGACAAATAGTCTTGTATCCAAGTCAAGAAATGGAACTTGGTCAGCCACACCAAAAACCCCTCTATGAGCTCCATTCCAATCACAGCTCCCTCCCTCATTCCAAAAGTAGCCAGTACCTTGAAATCCACAGTAATCAGCTCTTTGCCTTTCTTTATATTCAAACACTATGTGTCCATTCTTTGATGCTAAAGTTTAATCTTGCCAATGAAAACAATTTTTTTATGTCCATTAAATCTCACTTAGTCTACAGACTTCTTCTCCATCCTTTTGTTTTCTATATAGTTATCTATTGAAGACCCTGGGCCTATTAGACCTGTAGAGTTTTTAAAGTTTGAATTTTGCAAACTCAGGATGCAGTTCGTTATGTTTCTTCTGGAAATTTGTATTCCCTATAAATTGGGAATACAAATTTAAATTGGACCAAAAGGATTGATCAGACTCTTGTTCGGTCCTTTTGGCAAGCTTATAGTGCTGTTGTTGCATTATTTCATCAGGGAACACAGAATATTAGGCATTCACTCTTTTTTGATATTAATAATTATTGTTGCTAAATGCCTCCAGTCTCTTTCTTTTCAATATCTCCCTAATTATTTTGCGTGTCTGAAACTCACTGATATACCACAGATATCTATATTCCTTTGGAAAATAGAAAGCCTGGATTTTTACATGCAGTTTTCACATCCTTTGTATGAATCAGAAGTCAGTTCTGCACCCTCCCCTTCATACTTACTCCCTTCTCCTCCTATCCACACATAATAACAAGGAGGTGCCTTTTACTATCTTGGTAGTAGGAAATAAGCACTGTGTATAAGAGCTCTTGGGAGGGGAAAGTGTATTATAGCCAACGTCCCCAAAGAGCACCATCCTTTCCTAATAAGTTCTAAAGGTTAAAGAACCTTACGTGTCTGGAGTAGATAAATAGTTTGTGTTTGTTTACATTTATTAACATGTATTAAAAGACACAGGAATGCTTAGCCCTGAGGGAAAAGTCATCCCTAGGTGTATTTATTGCTCCAAAGGGCATGGTAGTGCTGAAGAATTCCTTTCATATAAGCTACTGCGAAACCTTCCTTGACCCAGAGAGAAACTTATCCAGAGGTGAGTTCTCTAAGGATGGTTGGCTGGTTAATGGGGCAAGCAGGGCTGAAACCCAAGTCCGCGACTGCCTAGCTCATCCTGCTGCAGAGGAGCACAGCCTCTACTTTGATCCCTCCCTCCCTTCCCTCCTCTCTCACCAAGAGTAGAAAACCAGGCTACACTAGGTCTCATAGTCGCTAGAAAATGCTCTTAGATCAGCATATTAAACAGGTGCTTTGTTTACTCATTAGTTATTTTTATTAAGTGCCTACTATGTGCCAGGCAACTGCTTGGTATGGCTATCCAGTGATGAACAAAACAGATGAGGTTTTCCCCTCATGGAGTTTACTATAGTCCACAGAGGAAGATGAGCAATAAGTCAAGAGGCAGCTACATAAACACAATTACAGATGATGCTAAATGCCATATAGAAAAAAGAAAAAGAGAGAGAGAGCGAGTGAGAGAGAGAGTGATATGGATAAAACAAATACAGGAGTGGGGTTCTTTAGAATGGATGATGAAAGAAGGCCTCTCTGAGGGGTGGCTGTTTATACTGAGATTGGAAGATGCAGTGGTTCAAGGGCAAAAGCAGGCTCCTTACGCTACCCAATGTCACTTCTTTCTTTCCTAAATAAACTTTCGTTAAATACTTTCTTATGTGCAAATCACTGTGCTAGCTGCTAAGAACATACCAAGTTGAAATGATGTGCCTTTGTCCTAAGCAAAGTTTGTTGACTGGTGGAGGAAATACATAAATACAGAGATAACAAAAGAGAATAAACATAAAGCAAAGAGGGAGAGGAATGAGTTCTGTCTGAGGCTGGAGATGACTGCTCTCAAGTTACTAGATTAATGCTGCAGAGGCAGAGATGTTTAAAATTCAATTCCAGTAACATCATTGGTGTTGGCGCTCAGAGAGTGATACCCCAAAGAATGGAGCTTGGTCATGCTGAGCACTTTTGAATTAAAGAAACTGGAAGGCTTAAGAAGATACCTCTGAATCAAGGACTTTCTCACCTTCTCCAGCTCCTACCCAACCACCTCCAAAGCACAGGAAGGGGTTCTCTCTGGAAGTTCTTTTATCCAACTGAGAAAAACTTGTTTGCAGTTATCTTGAAACCCCCTCCCTATAAATTTCATCAAACAACCAGGAAAAATTAACCACTGAAGAAGAAAAGAGACTAAAAATCATCAGCAACCATGCCCAGACTGACTTTTTATCTATTCTTCCGAAGGCAGCTCCAAGAGATTCCCTGGGAGGCTTTATCTACATAATAAGACAACCCTTTTCACATTGAAGTTCCACCTCTCACCTTCCCATAACTTGTCATTACTGCTCCCAGAGCTCAGAGGAACTTTGCCTCAAACTGTTGTCTGCTCTTTGGGCCCATTCAATTCTCCTAAAAGTCACTTACTATCTTCAAGAGTGCCTACATTCCCCCATATCCCTCTCCCATACATAGAACAGCATAGAAGATTCTGAGTTTCGGCCTGGTGCAGTGGCTCAAGCCTGTAATCCCAGCACTTTGGGAGGCCAAGGTGGGTGGATCACTGGAGATCAGGAGTTCCAGACCAGCCTGGCCAATGTGGTGAAACCCCTCTCTACTAAAAATATAAAAATTAGCTGGGCGTGGTGGTGCACATCTGTAATCCCAGCTACTCAGGAGGCTGAGGCAGGAGAATCACTTGAACCTGGGAGGTGGAAAATGCAATGAGTCAAGATTGCACCACTGCACTCCAGCCTGGGTGACAGAGCTAGACTCTGTCTCAAAAAAAAAAAAAAAAAAAAAAAGATTCTGAGTCTCTTTGATCTGTGGAGTATTCACTCACTTGTGATTTTCCCCTGTGCATGTTAATAAATGTGTATGCCTTTTCTTCCGTTAATCTATTTTTATCTTATTTTAGCAAATCTCTAGCAGGTAGAAGGAAGCTTTTCTTTCACTCCATATCGGTAAGCAAACAACAACAAAACAAAACAAAAACCATTAAGCTCTAGGATCAGCAAATGGTCCCATCAGAAATCTCATCTCAGCAGTATAATTGGTAACAGAAGATCCAAATGCTATACCTTTGTTCACTTTAGATAGAATAAGAGGCATTCATTCCATCATCAAAGAAACAGCAGGTGGGATGGAGATATGGTGAAGAGTTTTCTGGTCTAACAAGCCAGTTCTCATGCTGCGAATAAAATCTGGTGTGTGCTAGTCTACAGTCTTTCTTTTCTTATCCATCTTTGGGTTCAGAATGATTTGGAAAACATCTTACTGCATATTCAAAAGAACTGAAGTTACCTAAAAACAGCAAGAATGGACCCTAGCAATGTGCATATCCCCCGCTGTGCAGCATGAAGTTGCCAATAGAGAAAGAGAGAGAGAGGTTCCACCTACATAGGCTTACCTCCTCACTGTAAGACATACCTCCTTTGGATGTGGCCTGACAGTCCTTACCCACCTTCATCTTCTTCCCTATGGCCTCACCAAGTAGCCCAGGTTTGTTCATTGGTCATGGGGAGTATGAACGCATTCTCTTGTCTTCTACTCCATGGGCTGTTGAACCTACACCTCTGGGAAAGACGGAGCTGACCTTGCCAAAATCCACAAACCATCCAGAATTGCTTGGACCCTTTTAATTACTAGATTCACTGCCCAGGGTATTCCTGGTAGAACTGCAGAAGCAGCATGGGTCAAAAAAAGAAGTTTTTCTCCTTCCTTCCTCCCCACCTATGTCTACCTTTCTTGGTTACTAGAAAGACAGAGTGGATGAAGAATAAAAAGCAAAATGAATAATTCAGTGTTGAAGGGGGACAGAATTTTATTTACCAAGGCCTGTGCTCAGTGTTTGCTATTTACAATTTCCTGTAATTTTCAAAACAAATGAAGTTGACATTTTATTTTTATTTCATAGATGAAGAAATGGAGGCTGAAAGGGTTCAAGTGAATGCCTAGATTTGAATGGTCTCAGGTCTTCTAAATAAATAGTATATGCTCTTTTAATGGAACCAGGCCGTCTGCAGGCAACACACTCAGGATGGTCTCCTGTAGTCATTGTTCTTTTGAAATCATAACACTAACTTAGGAGGTTCATTGAAAGCACATTGTCTTGTCCAGGTGCCATTAGATCCACTGTGAGATTCCCTGAAGTTCTGAACTTAAGGCCAGAACTCATCTTCACTGCCAAAAGATGTATCTGAGACTGATGAAAAAATTAGGTTTGACTCACCCCAGTCCAGGCTCCTAGGAAACCATGCCTGTGTGTATGAGGCTGAGTGAGCACTTTAGTCAAGCACATGACTAATGTGAGCTGGAATAGCATATTGTCAAGATCAACCACATCCCAGCTTGTGTGCAAATCAGAAATGCCAGAGAATTTTTCCATAGTCTTCCATAATGTTCATTATAAAAGAGTCCCCAGATGGCAGATGGCTATTAGTTCACCATGACCTATATAAATGTCAAACGTAAAACTATTGCCCCAGCAAAAATCTCAAAATAAATAACAACAGGAGGGATGAGATTCTGTTGTCATCAGTATTTACAGTTGATGCATTTAGGCTCTTCTGTTCTCAAGCCAGCACAGAAATGCTTTCATCCCACTAGGGAATTCAATTAACAAGAGCAATACAGGAAGAGGAGTCCCACAGAAATAACTCATACAGATGAAGAATGGCTACCCTTACAAGGCTGGGAAGCAGGGGGTGGCTTTGGGGTATTGCTTAGCCCACATTTTAAAGGTTTATCTCCAGATCTTTACCCTCTTGACCAGATTTACTAAGCCAAAAGAAAGGTCGGCTTGTCTAGTTTCACACCTGGACAACCTAAAACAGGAGCATTCTTTACCATCAAAGGGAAACCCCAGATCTCAAGAAAGAGAATAAGTTATTTTTGTATAGGGCTTAGAGAATCAACTTGTACCTTATTTGAAATTCACAGGGTCTCTGCCTGACAACTGTCAGCCCTACAGAGAACTGCTTTCCACCATGATATGTGTGTGTATATGTCTGGTGTGTATACATAAAATTTTTATACACACACACACACATATATATACTCAAAAAGATATGTGTATATATCTTTTTTAACATATCAATGTTTCTAACACAACACAGTTTAAATCTGGTTCTCCAGATGAACAACTGGAAAAAGCTTCAGTCAATCTGTTCAGTGAACTAAAATCAGCTTACATTGTCATGTTGACTTTATGGTATAATGATTATGTTTGGAATTTTCTCCTACATTTCTAAAGATCTATTGATTCTAGGAGCTGAGAAGCAAAGGAGGAAAAAATTACCCCTAGAGCTTGGGCAAAGGATTCACCATGAAGCAATTGAGTAAGTGGTATGATCTGCAAGTTCAAAGAGAGGGTGACCATCTAATTTACCTTCCAGACTGGGAAATTCTGAGAGTAGAAGGCGGTGCTATTAATAATTTCACCAAGGCAACAGGCATAAACCAGTGGTATCCAGGCCAAACATAGACATCAGGTCACCTTACTCAAAGATGATTTATAGACACCACCAAAAGAGCTTATTTAAACAGTGCATGTGTCTGTGGAACAAAAGGTTTCATTATGAGAAATAACCAAAGCAGGAAGGCAGCAGTGTGTAATAGAAAGAACTTTGTAATTTGACAGCACTTTGTTTTAAAACCGGCTCTCTTTCCAAACTAGCTATGTGACCTTAAGCCTCTACTTTCTCACTGGAAAAGTGAGAATAAAATACCTTGAAAAGCTATTGTCAGAATTAAATGAGATAAAACATGTGAAGTGTCAGACACATTGCCTGGGAAGAAAAGGCACGTCGGAATTTTTCTTTCCCATTCTCAGGAACATGCAGATGCCCCAGCTCACATCTGTGATATGACATTACTCCTTGGTTTTAAATAAACAACTACTACAAATGCACTTGAAAATTTATTTGCAACCAAGCTTTTGCTAACAATGGACAGTTGGCTCTACTAAAAATACAAAAACTAGGAGGGCGTGGTGGTGCGTGCCTGCAATCTCAGCTAGTCTGGGGAGGTTGAGGCAGGAGAATCGCTTGAACCAGGGAGGTGGAGGTTGCAGTGAGCCAAGATCATGCTATTGCACTCCAGCCTGGGCAACAGCAGTGAAACACAATCTCAAAAACATAAAAAAGAAAATAGAAAAAAATAAAGGAGTATTTGATCCTAGTGTTGTTTTTGTTTTCACCTTTGAGAAGACAAGTGATTATACAAATCACACCTCAGCTATGGTGTCAAGCCAAGGTTTGCCCTGGAAGTATAGTTCTCCATTCCTAAAGAAATCTCCCAGTTTAGGAAAAGTGTCCAGTGTGTAAATCATAGACCATGAGTCTCATCATACATCTATTAATACAAGATAATTTCTGGTATGCTGAAACTGGCCGGTGTCCTACATATACTTTTCATATGCTGTAAAATTTAAAGGTTTTGTAGCAAAAAGTCAATTTATACTATTTCATTTAACTTCAAGAAAGCTCCCCAAGTGGCCCATGGGTCCCAAACAAGAGATGGCCCATCTTTCATTCCATGTGATGCTTCTTCTGCCTCCTGTTCTCCCAACTCAGGGTACTCACTGGTGGATACTTTATTTGTAACACTCTTATAAAAGCAAAGTTGCAATTATTCCATTGGAGTCACATTCCAAAATTTCACTCTCACTATGGAAAAACTTAGAGAAAAATTTAGCCCTGAGGATCTTATTACTAAAATTGAACTCACATTCTAAAGTACCACTAATACTCTGAAGTGGGTTTTGAAGTTGGAATGCATTTATCTACTGTTCAATAGGTGTTTGTAAAGCACTCATTACATACCAGCATCATAGTAACAAGCTGAAACAACTCAGGGTTGGCATTCAGGAAGCTCAACGTCTTAGGGGAGAAAGGAGCAACTAGATACTATACACCAAGTACATATTTTAATGGAGTTAAGAACAAGTTAAATTGAAGCATAAAGAAGCATCTAGACAGACCTGGGGAAAAAGAAAAGAAGGAGAGGCATTTGAGCTGGGATTTAAAGGTGGAGTTTGCAAGCGGTTCAAGATCTAGGAAGATGGAACAGCCCACAGAAAGGCTGGGAAGAGGGGCCTGGGCTTCGTATGTCACAAGCACAAGGGCAGCATATGATGTGCAGAGGCTAGGAAAGCCCATAGGATGGACATGTGCAGAGGACTTGGTCATGAGGGACGCTCTCCACTTTGTAAAGGTGTGCAGAGGTTTATCTCACATGCCCTCAAGTCTTCAACCTATGCTTTGGATCTGCTCCACAACTCCATCAGAAAACCCTGTCTGCTGTATGCTGAGAGTCTGTCCTCCATTTGACTCATCCTGGTCAGGCCAACATCTCTCTCCTGCTGGTCGGGAACAACCTGTCCTAAATGATTTCGTGTGTCTGTTAAATTTTGTTTAATTTATTCTTAACTGTTCCTTCTATGTCTACCATGGCTAGAATGCAAGCTCTGTGAAGGAGTTGCTTAGGTATATCTCAATTCACTGGTTTATTCCCAGTTCCTTGAACAGTGCTCACGCAGACTTGGCACTCAGTAAACACATACAAAGCATGATTGAATGAAGTCCATCAGGGAAGAAGGGGAAGGCCAAAGAGAAAGCCTTCTGTGCCTCCTTCTATGGTCTTTGCTTGTCTTAAACATCAGGGTTCCTTATAAGTTTTCAATGCAAATCAGATTCCACTGCTTAAACAAACAAGCATAGAAGGAAACAATTATGATGGCCTCTAAGAATTCTAAGCACCGTGATGTGACCCGACTTGACGTTGAGGAGATCCTAAGGTGCAGATGAGACAGAGGCCCTAAGGCTAGAAGGAGGGAAGGCAGGTAAGGAGGGTCCTCCTGGGCTACAGGAGAGGAGCTGAGAGCCTGCATTCAAGGGGAAGCAGGGAGAACTTAGGAATGGATGAGATAAGTGAGAGGGATTTTTAGAAGGAAGAATCCTTAGGTTTGGATGTGGAGCAGGTCAAGAGAAGAAGGACTCTAAGAACTCCCCTCAGTTTCTGGCTTAGACAAATTGCACAGAAGGTGACAGCATCAGGTGACACAGTGAAGATGAACGGGGCAGTCTGGAGCTTGTGTGAAGGCCTTAGGGGACACCTGGGTGACAATGCCCGTGTAGGCATTTGAATATAGATGGTCCCTGAATTACAATGGTTTGACTTACTTTTTTTTACTTTATGATGATGGGAAAGTGATATGTATTCAGTAGCCACCATACTTCAAATTTTGAATTTTAGTCTTTTCCATGGCTAGTAATATCTAGTATGATACTCTTTCAAGACACTGGGTCAAGTCATCAACACAAAGCCTGTCTATAATAAAGGATTGAATAGCTCATGTAACTTATTGAATACTGTGCTGAAAGTGCTTTGATCATGTTTAAGGTAAGTCCCACTAAGCTATGATGTTCAGTAGGTTAGGTATATTAAATTCATTTTCAACTTATTATATTTTCAACTTACAATGACTTTATGGGGACATAGCCCAGTCATAAGTCAAGGAGCATCTGTACAAGGCCCTAGAGCTCAAGAGAGATACAGAAGTCATCGGCATTTGGGAGGTGGGTGGAAGCATGACCTAGAGTGACGTTATTCAAGGAAAGTGTGTAGAGTGGAAAAAAAAGAGCACAAAAAGCACTCATTGAGAGGCACATGCATCCAGCCATCAGGTGCTTAGAACCTGATGAGCCTTGGTTTTTATTCTGGCACCACAATACGGTGTCCAATACACTGTATCCAATGTAGTGAACTCTTCAGAGCCTCAGCTTTCTCATCCACCAAATAGTGGGAAAGATAATTCCCACTATTGAGATAGTTCCCATTTGAATGATACAAATCCAATTAGGAGACAGTGTAAAGGACTTAGAACATACGAAGCATTTAATAAATATGAGCTGTGGGCATTACTATCTGTTTTAATTATATCAGGTAAAATAATGCCAAGTAAATTAACACTTAATAGGAAGAACAGAGTCACCAACCTAAGGAAGAAAAGCATTTCAGAAAAAGAGTGAGTGGTCAACAGTGTGAAATACTGCTGACAAAACAAGCAACATTTCAGAAATGCTACTCAAGTCTGGCAGGTGATTTTTTTGATGACTCTGCTAAAAGCAGAGCAGAGGGAGTGGTGAGTACAGAAGCCAGATGGACTTGGATAGGATAAGAACTCAAGAAAATAAGTTTTAAATCAATCGCAACCTCTCTCTAGCTCTGTGATCTTGGAACAATTACTTAGCCTCACTGTGAGCTGTGGTTTAAATATTTGTCCCTTCCAAAACTCATGTTGAAATGGAATCCCCAATATGGCAGTATTGAGAGGTGGATAGTTTATGAGGTGATTGTGTCAGGAAGCCTCTGATATTATGACTGTATTAATCCATTCATGGGTTAATGGATTAATGCATTAATTAGTCGGTTATCATGGGAGTGGAACTGGTGGTTTTATAAGAGGAAGAGAGACCTGAACTTGCACACTCAGCCCTCTCACCATGTGATGCCCCGTGCCACCTTGGGACTTTGTAGAGAGTCCTCACCAACAAGAAGGCTCTTGCCAGATGTGCCCCTCCACCTTGGACTTCTTAGCCTCCAGAACTGTAAGAATTAAATTCCTTTTCTTTATAAGTTACCCAGTTTTACATAGTCTGTTCTAAGCAACAGAAAACTGAATAAGACATTGTGTCTCAATGACCTCATTATAAAGTGGAAATAATAAAATGCTTATGACAGTATCTGGCCAATGATAGGTGATATTCCATTGCTTCTTCTCTTTGTTCCAACAGCAAAAAGGAAAAACAAATGGAAAAAGAACCAGCCATTGTATCTGATGCTGCTTCAAACATTTCATCACCGAAGTACATTGATAGTTTAAAAAATAGCTACGCGGGAAGAGAACATCAGATGATGAGAATAAAATTTGCATAAGGTATCCAAATAATTATGTAAAACTTAAATCACTCTAGCCAGTCAATGTTTTATTTTTCTCTTTTCTTAGATCAGGTTTCCTTACCCAATGGTTACTCTCACCATAATTAAATGTAATTACACAATGACTGGACAAACCCCCAAAATGTATTTTCTTTACATTGGCCATCAGTGAAACTGACTAACATGCTCACAGCCCTAATTCAATTTTAACTCCCTTTGACTTCAAAGGACCCTGTTTTGAGTTTGGCAGTAAATTGCTATGTTGCCCTGATGAGGAAGTATTTATAAGGTTTCTGGGCCCTGCTATTAAATGACCAGTCTGCTATTTTTCTTGCTCAAATGACTTCATTTTCTTAGAGCCAAAAAAGGCTCAGCAGCCTCCTTTTCCTTCTTAGGCATCCTACTCCTGGGAGCTGAAAGAAAAGGAGTGAGAAGCTACATTCCCCCAAGCCCAGAGCAGAATCTCAGTGTATTCATTTCCTGCCCAGCCTCCCTTTGGGGAGAGGAAAGCCTTTTGTTCCTCTGCTGGTGAGGACAGAGTTAACATGACCCAGAAGAGACACAATGAAGTCTTTCCCCTCTTCTTATTCTGGCATGCCTACTCTTCACTTCAATGTCTATTTGCACAATCATAAATTCTGAACTCAGGAGGATAATCCCAGCCAAAGTCTACATGTGCCGGATACCATAATGTAAACTGCATATGTTGCAAGAAGCTGTTAAATGGAACCAGTGAATGAAATCATGGCCAGCTCAATATTTGGGTCTCTGGATTTCCTCTCCTCTGTAAACCAAGGCCTCTCCTCTCAATTCTAACTTTCTGACATGCCTATAAACAAAGGTATTTTTGGCTACCAGATCCCCTTGAGATATTCAGGAATAGCCTCAATTCCAGAGCTGTTCAGGCTTTGCTCAAGGGTATCAAGGGCCAGCCCTGCAGCTCCTTTCCCTCCGTATAGTCAGCAGACAATGATGTGCACAGAGTACCCAAAAAAGCTTCACTTCTATTCTTCACGGGCCCATCCCCACTGCCTTCCACTGGAAAGTTGACCCAGCAGACTGGTTCAGCAGGGATGAATCCAGTCCACAAAATTAGGTTAGTAGTAGTTTGAGCTTCCATCCAGCTAGGGAGATAGAAACTTATTTGAGCCATTTTAGCTCTCCTGCCTCCCACCTCCCTGGGGTGGCACCCAAGTTTGAGGTGATTAAGGGTTTTATTTCATTTCTGTTGCTATAAAGGAATACCGGAGGCTGGGCAATTTATAAAGAAAAGAGGTTTATTTGGCTTACGGTTCTGCAGGCTGTATGAGAAGCATGGCACCAGCATTTGCTTCTGGTGTGGGACTCAGGCTGTTTCCACTCATGGCAGAAGGGGAAGGGGAGCTGGCATGTGCAGAGATCACATGACGGGAAAGGAAACCAGAAAGAGTGGGTGGAGAGGTGCTAGGCTCTTTTTAAAACCAGCTCTTGAGGGAACTGATAGAGTGAGAACTGACACGTTATCTTGAGGATGGCACCAAGACATTCATGAGGGCTCTGCCCCCATGACCTAAACACCTCCTATTACGCCCCACCTCCAACATTGCAGATCACATTTCAACAGGAGGTTTGGGGAAATCAAATATACAAACTATAGCATTAAGCAATGCCCAGGTGTGAGAGGCAGACTTCTGGCCCTTGATGTCCTCTACACAGAACAGCATCCACTGAAGCACACATCTCCCTCCCTGGTCCCTGGCTATTGGTCTATGCAAGGTTATGCTAAGGCATCCGTTCATCTTCATATGGCCCCTTCTGCTCCAGCCCCATTCTCTTAACTTTATTTAAGCTATGATGTTTGGGGTTCCTTCTGCTATTTTCAAGCCCCTCTTCTGGGTTCTAAGAATTTCTGTAAAAATCACCTTTCTGAACTTGTCTTGTTTCCCCAGGCCTCTGCCTAGGAAGCAGGGCCCAGGCACTCTGTGATCTGCTAGCTTCTATATTCTTGTTACTTCCCCCTGAGAGCCCAGAATCCAACTCTGAAGCTATTGCGAAACGCCACTCTGTAGTTCAGTAAGAGTTTCACTCAAAGAAGGAAAGATTACACTCCCGGAGGCTAAAGGTAAACCTCTCATAGAGCTAGGAGTCTATGATTCTATAATTCACTGTCCTCAGGAATCATATTTCCTCCCACTTTCTCTTTTGCAACACATGGTCTAAAACTGATTCATTGGTATATTTTTACATATATATTTATAACATATATGCACATACAAAACATATATAACTATATATATACATATATCTCTATATATTTTTATATATAGATGTGAATCTCTTCAGGCAGAAAGAACTGAGATATGTCTAATGATCTGGGTACAGGATTTGAATTTTCATTATTTAGGGACAGGCAACCTTGAAAACTTGCACCCATTGGACATTCCACATAAAAAGGATAAAATGGAAATATAATCATAATGATAATTTTAAATATTTCATTCAATATGAAATATAGATCTTCATGTATGAATATTTTATCTGAGAAATGGGTAATCTCAGGTCAGGCAGCCAGTACACATGCACATACATTCAGGGAGAGGGAAGTAGAAAGACTTCTGGGTTCTCAATATGGGGGCTCCATAGGAACAAATACCAGAGTGAAATTCTGTAGTGTGAGAAAACTCACAAAGCTCCTCTAGGGCTTCTCCATGCACATTTATCCCCGACCTAACACCAACAGTCCAGAGCTCATATACAAGCTATATCTATATGTCCCATTAGCACAGTAGCATAAAAATTTAAAATCACCATCATCCTCTCTCCTCTCAGCACTGCCCACTCAGTTCATTCTCCTTTGGTCAAGTGATTAAGTGGTTATAAGATTAGGATCTCAGTATAACAGGTATAGGAGAATTAAAGAAAGACAAATTCATTGCAAAAATAAAATAAAATTTTACATATAGAGAGAGAGAGAACAGAAAAATATAAAAAGAAAATTCATTTATCATCTCACAACTCAGAAATCCAGAAATATCTACTCCTAATATTATAAAGTGTGTTCTTCCAGTTGTGTGTGTGCATTTATTCATTTTCAAATATACTTAACAAGATTGGAATAAAACAGTTTGGCCTTTTGTGCTTTGCATACTTAGCATTTTGTCACATGTACTTTGCACAAGAAATGAATTTTAATGTATGCTTGGCATATTGTACCTTTATGAAAAATTTTAAACATTCAGGTTACTTGCAATGTTTGACTATTATAAATAGTACTATAATAATACTCTAATGATCATCTTTGTGCACAGATTTAATAGCCTTCATTTGAGAAATATCTAAACAAAAAAGATTAAATTCTTTTAAGTAGTTTGATATATGTTGCCAAATTACCCTCTAAAAACAATTTATCAATATTCTATCATCCAGCCCCCTTACGAACACCGGTTTTATTGTCTTTGACCTTTAAATAAATTAAAATAAATATATCTATATATTTGCATATATCTAATTTTTTTTTTATAGATATCTTCAGGCAGAGTTAACTGAGATATGGCTAATGCTCTGAGTGTAGGGTTTTCATTTCATTGTTTAGAGACAGGCAACCTTGAAATGTTTCACCCATTGAACATTTTACAAAAAAAAGGAAAATATAATCATAATGATAGTTTTAAATATTTCATTCAGTATGAAATATAGATCTTAATGTATTAACATTTTATCAATAGGTTTAAATTTATTTGATTATTAGTTATGTGTAGTAGGCTATACATACCTCCAAAAGTATCAGGTCTTAATCCCTGAAATATGCAAATGTTACCTTATTTGAAAAATTGATTTTTGCAGATGTGATTAAATTAAGGATCTTGAGATTAGGGATTATCCTGGATTATCTGGGTGGGTCTGACATGCAATCACAAATATTCTTAAAAGAGAAAGGAAGCAGAAAATTAGACACACTGAATAGAAAGCAGAGATTGAAGTGATATGAACACAAGCTACGGAATGCCTGTGGTCACTAGAAGCTGCAAAAGGGATTGTTCTCTAGATCCTGCAGGGGAAACATGGCCTTGTTGTTGACCCAGTGAAACTACTTTCAAACTTCTGAACTATAGAACTATAAGAAAATATGGGCTTGTTGTTTTAAGCTACCAAGTTTGTGAAATTTGTTACAGCATCTATAGCAAACTAGTACAGGTTTAACTTATCTTCACATATGTATTGACTACTGTATTTCTTCCTGTGTTTAAAATGTCTATTCATTATATTTCTTGCTCATTTTTCTATTATGAAATTTGTTTTTTCTTCTTGATTTTTCAAATACATTGATAGCTTTGTATTTATACATTTATAGCTCTATCTTGGTGGTGCAAATAATCCCCAAATACACAATAATAAATCTTTTAAGTTTGCTTACAGTTTTTGGATGAATATGGGTTTTGAGTTTTTTATGTTTTAAAATCTTTCAATGTGTTCATCTATAATTTCTTACTTTACTTTTATGTGATGTCAGATGGATACCTACCTACATTTTCTTATAGGTCATTAGTAATTTCATATTTTATGGTTATCTTTTTCTTTCATCTAGAATTTCCTTTGGTGGGTGATATGAGGCAGGTATCTAGCTGTTTTCTTTAATAGTTATCCAATTGTTACAGAACAACTTATTCAATAATCATCTCTGTTCATTGATTTAAAGTACTATCTTTATCCTTTGATTAATTACAAACTATGGTCTATTTCAGAATCTTTTTATTCTATTCTATTGTCATCCACACTTAATTATAGTGGTTTTATAAAAATCCTTTAAAGTCTAGAAATACATGTCTCCATATGTATTGTTCTTTTTTTAAATGTTTCAAAAACTTTCCAGATGAACTTTATGATTCCTTTGTAAAGTTAAAGAAATCATTTTAGAATTTGTATTGGAATTGCATTAAACTTATCAACTGATTTCCAAACCTAAGTCATTGGGATGCACTTACACATTTAAAATGTTGGCATTTTTAAACAGGAACATAGGGTGGCTGAATGCTAGTAGGGAGGTAGACTCAGACGTAGACAGGGAAAGTTGTTCTAAATACTAGATTTAATCAGGCATGTCTAGGTATGATTTTCGTTTATTGCTCTTAGTAGTCTATGAACTCTCTCAAAAAACTTCTAGCATTTCTGTTGGCTTTACTCTTCTGGGCAATCCTTGCTATGAATATTTTGGATTTCCTAAGTCAGGCTTTTTCACAGTTCTCTTACTACTTCCATTTATTTTTTTCCTTTGAGTTCTGGGAGAATTTCTAGGATTTTCCTTCATTTTCACTGATTCAGTTGATCAGCAGTCTCCATTTAGTCATTCACTGCTACCTTGTGGTTTTAAAGTCTATACTTGCATTTTAAAAGTCTATACTTGCATTTTAAAAGTCTATACTTGCATTTTTTTTTCATTTGGTCTTTTATGATTTCATATTGTTACCTCCCTATGACATTTAAAAAATTCACAAATGAAATACCTGCTTGAGTACTGTAGAACATATACATTAGAAATGTTCAGCAATTTCCCAATTTTTTTTTTTTTGAGACAGTCTTGCTCTGTTGCCCAGGCTGGAGTGCAGTGGCACCATCTCAGCTCACTGCAACCTCCACTTCCCTGGTTCAAAAGATTCTCCTGCCTCAGCTTCCCGAGTAGTTGGGATTACAGGTGCCCACCATCACACCTGGCTAATTTTTGTATTTTTGTATTTTGTATTTTTGTATTTTTAGTAGAGGCAGGGTTTCGCCATGTTGGCCATGGATGGTCTCAAACTCCTGACCTCAGGTGATCGGCCTGCCTCAGCATCCCAAAGTGCTGGGATCACAGGTGTGAGTCATCATGCCTGGCCCATTTGTGCATTTTTTAAAATGACTTGTATATGCTTGTTAAGAGCTGAAAATAATAAAGTATTAAGAACTGACATGGTTTCTCTCATAGATTTTGTGAGTCCCTACAAGAAAAAAAAACTCATTTAAGTTTCAAGAAGAAAAGAGAAAGGTACAGATTTACACTGGTTTTATACTTTACCAATGCAGAAATTCTTCAGCATTAGGAGTATATGGACATGCCAGGCTGGAAGGTAGTAAGTTCGGAGTGACTTGGTATTTTCACTGATGAACTTCTCTTAGGTGAGGTGAGACAGTCAGAAATTGTTAGGGACCATTCTCCATATTCTGTTGTCTATGCCGGATTATGAATTGTCATCAGCCAATTGCTTGGTGCAGTCTCTAGAACCAGACTGGTACCACGGACAAACCAATGGGACACAGATGTCTTCTCAGGCCATCCCACGGTATGTCCAAACAAAAAGCTCCACTGCTCAGAGCCTTGGATGGGTTGGGGGATTGAAAAGATTTGATTGAGTCTCTTTGGTTCACTTATCTAGCAAACTTCTCTTTCATACACAGGAAAATGCATAGGTTGTTGGCCAGATAAGGTAGATTTTGACCTACGTTTTATTAAAATGTTCCCCAAGTTTCTGGAACTTGCCTTGCACCCTTCACTAGTTTCCAATGCAAAATAAACCCCATCATTACCAACAGGTAATTTTTGTGGGACTCTAGAGGCAAGAAGTTACTGGCATATGTTTAAGTTCCCATCTTTCTTGAAAGTTTGGAAACACATTTTAGAAATTGGAAATCACTATACAACCTATTTCTGTCAATGTTGACACCATTCTAACTGTCATCTAGGTTTTAAATTGGTAATGTTACTTTTGACTACTTTTCCCTCCCAGTCTTAAAGCAGTTCCCAAGTTTTTGAAACTCTACTTGCAGTTCCATCTTTCCTTTTGCTTCTACTGTAACTAACATAAACTAAGTCCCTCCTATTGTGGAACCTCATGTTCCAAGTTATCCCCAGCTCTGCTCTTCACTCCAATCTATCCTACACACCCGTCTTAGTCCATTTTGTGCTGTTGTAATGAATACTACAGACTGAGTAGTTTATAATGAATGCCATTATATGAATGGGGATAGGGATGTGTATGGCTTGTGGTTCTGAAGGCTGGGAAACCCAAGATCAAAGGGCCACATCTGGTGAGGATCTTCTTGCAATATCATAGCAGAAGGCATCACTTGGGTGAGAAAGAGCAACAAGGGGCCAAATTCACTTTTATAACAAATCCAGTCTCATGACAATGAACCCACTCCCAAGATAACAACACTAACCTACTAATGAGGGCAGAGCCTTCATAGCCTAATCACCTCTTAAAGGCCCCTCTCAACACAGTTGCATTGGGGATTAAGTTTCCAGCTCATGAACTTTGAGATACCCCTTCAAATCACAGCAATGTCCCTGAAGTTACTATTCTCAAAACATCTCAAGCCACCAGTGGCTTCCACTGTCAACTGAATGCAATTCAAGTGTTTTCAGGTTTCCCACTATTTGGTTTCTTCATAAATAGAAAAATCTTATTTCAATCACTCCTTGACACAAATTATTCTCACCTTTAAGTACGGTACCTGGGATAAGCAATGCTTGATTTCAATTCCAAGTATGGTCCATCCTCTGTAGCCTACTTAGAATTCCCCTTTGGGCCCCTGTGTCAGACTGTCAGCACCAGGAATATATAGTCACGTCCTATGTATCTTCATAAATCCTCAGCACCTAGCACAGTACCTGGGCCATAGTATTAAACAGATACTTATTGAGTCATACTGACTTCCATCTTTTGTATCTTTTCTAGTCCCACATGATACCATAATCTTTGACACCTGTGATAAATACTCAAGGCTTATACATTGATCCAAGTTCTTGCTTTTTATAATTATTTTTTAAGTTTTTCTTTGGAACATAATGTAGGTCAATATTTCATAAATGTTTTATTGATGATGAAAATAAAGAATATTCTCTGTAGGACACAAAAATCAATATATGCACATTTACACATATAGCCATATTAATTACGTTATTCAGGACTTACATAACTAGTTTAATTTTTTTCTATTTGATTTATAAAAGGTGTAGATATGTGTGCTACAGTCTTCTACTACCATTGTAATTCTGTCAATTCCTCCATTTTCTAAAATTCTTTCAGCTATTCCAATGAAATCTGTGTCTATCAACTTTCAAACAGATAAGCAGAATAACTATAAATTGTAGACAAGGGATTTATTGTGGCCATTAAACAGTATATAATTGTGGGAGGAACTAGGGAGGAGGGCATGTCTGATAAGGGGATTTGGAGGAACAGAGAAGTCATTAACAAGCTACTTTGAGAAACCTAGTGCATCCATCATTAGAGTGAAGCCATGGAGAGGAGAAATACATGGAAGAAATCTACAGATCCACAGCCAAGTGTCTAGGTATGCACCAGCTGGAAAGAAGAATTAAATATAGAGTCTAAACATTCAAAGACAAGGGGAACTCTCTGACCCCTCTAAGTCTGTTACCACAACTAACCACCATAACCTTCCGCCTCCCAAATCTCATGCAGGTATTCCTTTATTCATCACCAAATTGGAAGAGGATTCCAGGAAAGGTTAACCAACTTGATGATAATAAAATCCAGCACAGCTCAGTCTTTGTCAATGTGCCATCCACACACACATTTTAAAACTATGTTTAACTTTTAAATAAAGATAATACAAAAATCATGCTCCACGTAGTATGATGCAAATAGCCCTCACACAACCTAAAGTAACCGTCTTCCCAGAAAGAGGACACCAAGGTCCCCAAAGGCCCATGTCATTTTGTCTATTTGGGGCCAATATTTGTAAAATACAAGGTTAAGAATATGTAAGGAGGTAAATGGTATTAGCACATCTTATGTTAATTGGTATGGAAATCGAAGAGTGAAAAATAGAAATAAAACTATATATCTATGAACTATATATATCTAATGATGAATATCTCTATATAAATACATATTGATATAAATAGTTATGTATATACAGATATATAGCTATACATACATCTATAGTTATATATCAAAATAGATACATAGATATATAACTGTATTTATGTACTTATAGATATATATCAAAATTCACCTCTGAGAAAAAAAGATCTTCTCTATTATGTTATTATTGCTAGTGTTTATAACTTCTGTCTTTCTCTATCTATTCTATATTCCCTTCCCTTCAGTTTGTCATGATTCCCTAGCTGGACTGAAATCCTTATTTCTGGGGCATCTGTACACTACCAGCCCTATTTATCTTAACTATTTGCCACCATGTTATCTGTCAGTATGAAGTGTTGGTATTTTTGAAAAATCTTATTTTAATACCTTAATCAGTATTTTAGTAAGAATTATTTTAGTAAGCGACTACACAAGGAGCCTTAAGCCAACTACCAGTTTGAGTTAGAATTTATATTAACTGATATGTAAACAGATATATACCCCCACAAAAAGCATTTATTTAATGGTCACTATCTTCCAAGAATTTAAGCTGGGTTTGGGAAACACCAAAATATTCCCCAAGGAGCTCAGATTTAGTAGGAAGCATGTGCAGTATAAAGTTGTGATTTCAGTAGAGTGGAATCTATTATAATCTGTGGAAGCTGAAATAATTGGCTTTGCTGGAATACTGAATGGAAACATAACAAAGGAACAGGCATTTTCCTAGGTCTTGAAGAATGAGGAGAGTCCCAAAGGGAAATGTTAGGGAAAAGCAATCAAGGACAAACAGCACCATATGCACAGGCAAAAACAGTAAATATCAAGTGGAAAAATCATGTCTGATGATATAAAAGAAAACGTATACCAAGCAATAGTTAAGAGACAGAAGCAAGTATAGAAATGGAGGGGTGGGATATTAATGTTATCATCATTAAAATGGGGAGTCAAGAGAACTAGCCTTTACAGAATATCATATGAACGTTTAAGTATGATGTTTGAAGTTGCAGGTGGAGACAAAAGTGGAAACTTAGAATTCTTATTTAACTATATTAGGAGGAAGTGGGAGAAGGCAGGGTATGTATGAGCTATGCCAATCTCCAGAAAGGTAGGGAGACTGCGGACTGCTATAACAATGACAAAGAAAATAAAGATGTGACGTGTAGATATTTGGCAATAACAAAAAAGAAAAAAGACATAGTTAAAGTTTGGTTGACCAAAAATGTATTAGGCAAACCATGACACTTTGGGGAGTAAAAGCAGATGTTATTAAAAATTATCAGGGAAAAAAATAAACAGGCATAAATCTGTGCTGAATTGGGCAAACTGAGAAGTTTGGGTGTTGCCTTAGTCCATTTTACGCTGCTATAACAAAATACCACTGATTGGGTAATTTATAATAAACAGAAATGTTTTGACTCACAGATCTACATGTGGGAAGTCCAAGACCAAAGTGCTGGCATCTGGTGAGGGCCTTCTTACTGCTTCATATGGCAGAAGGCGGAAGGACAAGAGAGAGCTGGAGCGAGCAAAAAGGCACGAAACTCATTCCTTTATAATGGTATTAATTCGACCAATGACAGCAGAGCTGTCATGGTCTAATCACCTCTCAAACATCCCACCTCTTAATACTGTTACAATGGCAATTAAATTTCAACATGCGTTTTAGAGGGGACAAGCATTCAAACCATACCAGTCACATACAGGAAAGGGAGCAGTTGAGCTTTTCTCTATCATTTCAATTTTCTATGTGCATACTTCTGATTGGGGAAAAAAAATAATCCTCTTTGCTTTGCCTTTTTTTTCTTCTTTGAAACAGGATCTCACTGTGTTACCCAGGCTGGAGTGCAATGGCATGATCACGGCTCACTTCCATCTCTGCTTTCTGGGCTCAAGCGATCCTCCCACTTCAGCCTCCCGGGTAGCTAGAACTATAGGCAGGCACCACCACACCTGGCTAATTTTTGTGTTTTTTTGCAGACATGAAGTGTTTTTACCTTTTTACTTTTTGATATGCACAAATGATGGAGGTCTCTTGTCTGTCTACCCAATGTGGTTGTTAATTCTTGGAGAGCAAAAGTCATGTTACTCATCTTTCTATACTGGTGGAGCTAAAGATAGAAACTGCCATATTTGTTGAATTAGCAAATATATTATAACTTTTCCTTCTGAGTTCCTTATTTGGCTTTCACATTCTATTGTATATCTTTTTTTAAAAAATAGTCAAAAATACCTAATGGGTATAGATCCTAGCAATAGAAAAGAAACATTTCATACAACAATTATAAAGATTATGTGAAAGGAACTCTGCTTTCTAATTGTCCAAAACAGGAAGACATAAGTTTTTTCATTTGATCTTCACAGGAACTTTACTTTGAGAGATTGTATTATATTCATCTTGCAGATGAAGGAAATGAAATTCAGAGAAGTTGAGCAACTTGTTAGGCATCACACAGATTTTTAGTGGAAGAGGTAAATCCAGATCCTAAGAATTTTAGTTGCCATCCTTGCTTTCAGCCACTAACACCCACTGCCTTTCTAATAAATCATTTTTCCTCTTCACTGAAGAGTACTGGCAAGATTTGGATTACTAAAGGCAGACAACAATTTCTGCATGCTTCCTTCATATTCTCCTCCTGCACTGGGCTCCTTATTCTACACTGCCAGTTTCCTATGACTGAAATTTGAAAGCATGTAACTGTTAATCTAGGAGTGATTAAAGAGTTTCATTTCTCGGAAGATTCAGTACTCATCATCAGCTATGATGAATGAGCCCCTAACATCCCCTGATCCCATTATATTGTGATTAATTGTGCCAGTTTAAGTCAATAATTCATTTGTTAAAAATAGGCCTGCAAAGTATCATTTGTCTCATGGGAGATATCAGAATAAAAAAAATTCATTTGATACTTCTCATTAAATTAGTGTTGGAAGTTATATTGAAGAGCCCTGTTCATCAAATACTTATTGCAGGCTTATTTGATAAGAAGTTGTATTTCTCTAAAATTATGTCTGCTAACTGTCATAACGGTCTTCATTTTCCCTGTGTTAATAAAAGAATAAAAAGTCTAAATACGTGCATGACTGGAGAAAAGGGTGGGACTTGAAACTGGGATTAGACTAATTCCTAAATATGTGCTTTTTAGAAAATAGATATAAATAATGTTCTTGGTTTTATGGCATTACAATGTCTTTCTAAAAAAATAAGAGAAATATTGAATAGGGTGTCTTCTTCCTGGACTCAGATACTGTTCCTGGAGATGCTGTGCTGAGCTCCTATGAGACAGAGCTTCTCCACTGTCTCTTATATATAAATTATTATAAATGTCATATTCAGTCTCCTTGGGCCATGAAGGTATTTTCAGCGGTGATTCTAAAAGAAGATAGAAGTAAAGAACAGCTCGACTGCAAATGGTAATGGTCATTATCACATGAGTTACAGGATTCATATCTTAATATTTCCAAAGCAACATCATAGTCACCTTGGAGTGACTCCCAAAATGCTCCGAAACATTTAGATATGAAAGAGGAGATAGTGATTCATGAAATGCTAGATGCCTTTGAGAAAGGGTTGTTTCCTTGCAATTTGGTGTGGTTGGAGCAAAGGAGAACTGAACTGGGGTGATTCTCTCACAACTGGTCAGGGTAATGGGGGTATGAGGCCAGGTGCTGGGCACATATTGAAAACTTAGTATTTGATGAAGGAAAAGATCAAGAGAGAAAAAAGCTGATGGCAGAGAAGGAGGCAAGATATAGGTGGGAGAAAGGAAAAAAGAAATCAAAGGACAGAGAAAACTGCTGGCCATAGCAAGAGATTGAACTTCACAGCAGTGGGTTCTAATGACTAATTCTAAGACCAGCTACCTAATCACAACATGTGAAGAGTTTTAAACATTCAGAATCGTAAGCCCTGCACCCACCTTCCTCCCCAAATTCTTATTAGACTTGATAGGACACCCAAGAGAGTATTTTTAAAAATGTTCCTAAGGTCACACTGGTATACAGTGTCTCTGCAAGAGACACTGCAGAGTCTCCTTGTCTAAAAGAGACAAGGAGACTATTTAGATGACTGAAACAGTGCTCAGAGCTGCCTGGGTAAGAGGTGCTAGTGTCTGGTGCTAACATATGACCCAAGCCTCTTAGGATGATAGATAAAGAAATCATTGTGCAAAGGATAAAATGTTGTACAAATATAAGGGATTACATATACATAGGTCATGCAAAAGAAAAATGCAATTTTATAAAATAAATTATTGAGGGAGTGATAAACAAATCTTGGTTAATGGATACAAATATAGAGTTGGAATGAATAAGATCTAGTGTTCTGTAGCTCAATGTGGTGACTATAGCTGACAGTAATATATTGTGTATTTCAAAATATAAGAGTAGAATTGGAATGTTCCTAACACAAAGAAATGATCAATGTTTAATGATAACCCAGCGACCCTGATTTAATCATTACATATTGTATGTTTGTGTTGAAATAGCCCATTACCCCATAAATATGTGCAACTTCTATATATCCATGAAAATTAAAAATAAAAAAATTAGAAGAATAAATTGTGGAAACCCTTTTTCATGATAGAGGAGATGCTAAGTTCCCCTTCGGCTCTCTGGACAGTTCTCTGGTTTTGCAAAAGTAATAGCAGCATCATTATGAAGCCAAATCAAACCCCCCCAAAAATGTTGGTGATATTTTCTCTGATGATTCAGAAGAGAACAAAGATCCTGAAAGAGAGAACAAAAGAGGAAATTAGAGACATTTTTAGAATGATGGTGAATGTAGCCCCTAATACTGGCAGTAAGCCATAGGTGGCCAAAGAACCATGTTATTTTCTGATAACTTTCCTATGGCAAGAAGGCTGAAAGCATGGTTTCAGGCTATATGTTACTTTGTGCTGTACTGTAGTACATTTTACTTTCATGGTACTTCATTTTACCTCCAGATATCCCTAAGTCTGTTGCACACGACATGGTTTGGCTCTGTGTCCCCATCCAAATCTCATCTAGAATTGTAATCCCCATGTGTCAAGGGAGGGACCCTGTGGGAGGTGACTGGATCAAGGGGGTGGTTTCCTCCATGCTGTTCTCATGATAGTGAGGGAGTTCTCATGAAATCTGATGGTTTTAAAAGTGGCAGTTTCCCCTGTGTGCTCTTTCTCTCCTGCCTCCTTATGAAGAAGTTTCCTGCTTCTTCTTCTCCTTCCACCATGATTGTAAGTTTCCTGAGGTCTCCCCAGCCATGTGGAACCGTGAGTTGATTAAACCTCTTTTATTTATAAGTTACCCAATCTCAGGTAGTATCTTTATAGCAGTGTGAAAATGGACTAATATACACATAATAACACTGATTAATAAAGAAGGAAGGATAAGCCCTTCCAGGGAGAAGGTACTATGGGGAAGGGACCACAGCTGCAGGAATTTAAAGAGAAAGTAGGGACCACTGACTGACTTTGGAGCAGGAACTTGGTGTAAAAGGTGACAGGACAAATCAAGTCCATACTACTTCCTTTCTATTCCTAGACAATTTTGGGTTCTTTAAAAATATTTGGATAGTAGGCCGGGCATGGTGGTTCACATCTATAATTCTAGCACTTTGAGAGGCTGAAGCAGGAAGATCACTGGAGGCCAGAAATTCAAGACCAGCCTGAGCAACATAGCAAGACCCCATCTCCACATTAAAAAAAATTACATGGGTCTGGAAGCATGTTCCTATAGTATCAGCTATTCAGAAGGCTGAAGTGGGAGGATCGCCTCAGCCAAAGAGTTTGAGGCTGCAGTGAGCTGTGATTGTGCCGTTGCACTCCAGCCTGGGTGACAGAGTAAGACCCTGTCTTAAAAAAAAAAAAAAAAAAAAAAAAAAAGAGGGGGCTGGAATTCTCACAGCCAACCCCTAGTTAGGCTTCTGTTACCTTCAGTGAAGGGATTTATACAAGAAAAGCATTTCACTTCTTTTACTCTAAATTCTTTCCAAGTGTTGGCAGCAATAAGATAAAGATCTCATCTAAGGAACCCTGAGTCTGTCTTTCCTATGCTTCATTTCTTTCTGATGCATTTCAGCAGCCGTCTCTTCTTTCCTTATAATTGGCTTAAAATCTCTTCTTGATTCAAAGAAGGCAAGTTAGAAAAAAAAAGTGATACATTTATCCAATATTTCCCTTTAAAGACTACCATTTATAGTTATCTGAATCACATTTCATTCGCTTTTAAATGTTTGACAGAGATGAGGAACACTGCCAGTATTTGCACTCTCCTTCTCCAATTTAGGCCCCAGGCATAGATCCATTAATGCATGAATTAACAATGCTATTGGCACTACTCGCCATGGAAAAAGATGCTATAATTCTTAATGCACCTTAGAAATGCCATTGACCCAACTTATTGTTAATATTTCTTGAGACAAGTCTTATCTCCAGTTTTACTGTTTCCCTTGTATAGTAATCAAATCTGGGTAAAACCTAACCTCAGACATCTCTAAATAAGCAAAAGGATTTTTAAATGTTGAAGCTAGAAGGAACTTCAAAAATCATTTAGGGGAAGCTCTTTTATTTTTGAGATGTGGAATCAGAAGCTCATAAATATGAAGTGATTTGACTAAGGTTGTATATTTCTTGATGCCATGTCTAAGATCAGAATACACTAATACTATTCATTCATCAGTCAATATATGTTAAGGAAATTCCATGTGCCAAGCACTTTTTGAACATTGATTTGAGAAACAAAAATGTAAAGATATAGTCCTCTGACTCAAGCTGCTTATAGATCTGAGACAAATATATAAATGATTACATTTTCTTAAATATAGTTTTCAATAGTATACATTTCAGTAATTTAATCTGCCAGGGGATTGATGGGGAGGAGGGCAGAGAGGAGAACATTGTAGCACTTGGATCTCAGTAGTCATGCCTCCTGACCCCTAAATCACATTAAAGATGGTGTGTTTTTGATAGCAACAGTAGTTGGTGGCTTACTCGCACTCTAAACTTTTTTGGGGTGCTTATGTTAGCAACTTGTAAACAAATACTTCTATTTTAAGTATAATACCACACACTAGAGGACCATCCTAATGGTTCCTTTGGTGACTCCATGACTCACTGCAAAGGCAGAAAGGGAGTTGGAAATTATTGCATTTAAGGCCATGAAGTTGTCTGTTTGACCACAGTCCCAGAGCAAAGAGCTCAAAGAATGCATGGGTCAATGAAGTCCTGAGTTCATGAATTTCTGTAGTTTGCTAAAGATGGAATGGGAGGATCAGATATTAGAGAACTATGTTTTTTTTCAGGCCATGCAGGTCAATACTACACTGAAAACACCATAGAGTTACTAAAGAATATATAAGAATATATATATGTATATATATATATATATATATATATATATATATATATATATATGTATCTTCACATCAGGGAGGGAAATTAGAAACCCAGCCATGCCCCCTACAGAGCAAGTCTGAAAATCTAGGTGCTTACCTCTCTCTCTGAATCCTAGATTCCTCTGGCGCATAATTGGCACCGCAATGGTTCTGCGGTGCCTGGCAGATGTTTCACACCTCCTAAATCAGACTACCTGGGATTTGCCCAAGCAGGCACACTCATCCTGCACAATGGCCTCATTGTGTGGAAAGAACCTGCCGGTGTTACTGACGGAAGGCTCTGAATGCATATTGCCTCCTTCTCTACCCCCACCAAGAAACCATAGTGCAGCAAACTTCAAGCCAAAAATATAATACTGCCCAGGAGAGGTTACAGGACAGCGCTTTAGAATGGAAAGGCAAGCTGCATTTGTCAGGAGTGTAGCTATGCAAATGCATTAGCCCAAAGGCATGGGAAGGTCACCATGGTATGTGGTCATTCACCCACTGAGGAGACAAGTACCTTGATAGTGGCTGTCTGGTTGACTTCTGGGGGCATTCAGCCAAATAGCCTAGCTTCTTGCTCCTATGCTAGAGAAGAGATGGTCCAAGGTTTCTAGATGTTTCTTGAGCTTATAAATCATATTATCCCAGAGGTCATTTCCAACAAATATCATGTGCAAAGGAATGTTCAGATTATTGCCATGTTTAGAGGAAGAAATAGGTATGGGGATGAAGTGATTCAGTTTTGTCTTCTCCTAAAAACAACCATTTCATGAATAGTGAAGATCTGTAGAAGCAACAGTAAATGCATGTCATCGAGTGTTTATTTTCTTATATGTAAAACCAGCTATGCACTGCCCTTTTAAAATCAGGGATAGATGAGTCTACAATTATACTTTCAGAATCGTTAAAGGTTAACTTTGCACATTTCATGAGGATGCTTTTTAGGAGATCTGAAACTCTCGATTGTGACACCTGTCAGTCTATCTCTTGGACTAAGGAATGTTTCCTCATAGAATTACGTCTATTTTCAGTGTGGAAAAGTCCACACATCTGAAAGTATTTGAAGGGTTTCTGCATGGCCATGGCCTTAGACTAAGATACATGGTGTGCTGCTTTCTTTCCTTTGATATCATCTCGCCCTACACTGTCATTTTACAAACAAGAAACTAAAGCTGCGAGGTGTGGCCTGACTTCAAAGGTGACAGAGGCAGAGCTAAAACTGTAATCCAGCCCTCCAGTCCAAAGCTTTTCATCTATGACAGTGATTCATTTCGGGTCATGATTGGATCAACAGCCATTCCACATTCCACAGCATTAGCAGAAAATTTCACAAAGAGGGAAATGAACAATACAGAACAAATGATAATAGTATTCCACCAATAGCTTCATTTAGAACAAATGTATTGTAGTCTTGCAGAACTTCCATAGGATCAGCCTATGACATAGGCAGGACAAGGAGTGGGGAAGTCAGGTTATGTGTGCACACGTGTGTGTGCACATGCCAGGATGTGCTGGGGGAAGAGGGGCAGAATTGGAGGTGGGCCAAAATCATAAGAGAAGCCTTCCACATAGATTCTGCTTTTCTTAGCTTCCCATGGAGCCTAATATGAAGAAAGAAGGCTCGTGTCTTTGCTGTGTGTTTACCTTCCAGTGGGCTATTTTACTGCTTTCCTGTTTTTCTCCTGCTCTATTTATTCAGGTTGGGTCCATGCTTGGGAGATGAGGGTGGGAGGAAATTCAGAGCCATGTGGTAGGGCCTCAGTGACTCCTGTGAGATTTCCATGGCTGGGTTAGACACCTTCCTGTTTGCCAAGTTTCCCACCAAGACCATTGAGTAAGGAGTTAACTACAGATCCATACATGTCCCGCAATGGTCATCCTCCAGTGCCTGTTAGCTATGAGCTGAGGGGAGCATAGTCCCTTTAACAAGGATGGTACAAGAAGAAAAACACTTAAAAACCTAGCCTGGAAAGAATGCTAAAATTGGTCTTTTAATATGTCTTGACCACTGTTGGGGCAAAAAAGTTTTCTATTAATACATGAACCTGCATTTATGTTTTCCACTTATGGACTCGATGTCTCTAGCTCTCCACGACACTGTAGTGCCTTGGTTTTACGGCATCTGTGAGAAGAACTAGGGGACCTTCTTATAAGCCATGGAATATGGAAGGGAAGTAATAAGTAACTTTCATGAATTGAGTACTTTTCATGTGGCAAGCTCTGTTCTTAATACCTTATGTGCGTTACTTTGTTTTATTCTCAAGGAAACTGTATGAGATCTTAACTCCTTTGAGGCTCAGAGTCAATGTTTGATCCATGTTTATTTATCTGTGTGCTCTGTGCCAATATAATGCCATCCTTCCAGCTTGAGTGACACAGCTAGAAAGTGTGCTTGAGGAGAGAGTCCAGTGTCACCGTGTCCTAGAAATGAGACCTCTAACAAGTCACCTTGATCTCTATCTACATCAGTTCCTCAGCAAATAATGAGGATAATAGCAATGACCAGTACCCTACTTCATGAGATGGCTTTGAGAATCAAATGAAATACTTTAAATAAAATGTTCAGTGAATCATAAAATATTATGCAAATATTAATCACTAGTATAATGGAATTTTGGCTTCTGTTTTAATTTATGTGAAGACACAAGAAACTTATGAACTATGTATAAGTTAAGCATTTGCAAGTCTACAGAATAGAATCAAAAACTAACTCAGTCCTGATCACAGTGCAAATACAATAGATTCCATGTCTGGGTAATCTAACGTCCTTTTTATGTTTAACTCTTTTAAACTGTTTCTTATCATCCTGAATAAATTTATAAAAAATATAAACGCTGACCAGGCACAATTGGCTCATGCCTGTAATCCCAGCACTTTGGGAGGCTGAGGCAGGAGGATCACTTAAAGTCAAGTATTTGAGATCAGCCTGGGTAACATAGCAAGACCCTGTCTCTACCAAAAAAAAATTTTTTTTAAATTAGCCAAGCATGGTGGCATATGCCTGTAGTCCCAGCTACTCGAGAGGCTGAGGGAGGAGGGTCGCTTGAGGCCAGGAGGTCAAGGCTGCAGTGAACTATAATCATGCCACTGCACTCCAGCCTGGGTGACACAGCAAGACCCTGTCTCTAAAAACAAAACAAAAAACCCCGCAAAGTTGTAATCTACCTAAACACATAATTTTAAAAGTCATGTAGCACTCTATTTTTAATCATATAATGGGGAAATTCAAGGAAAGGGTTGCAATATGTCGATACTCAAGCATGACTTCCCTGGGAGGCAGCAGTACCCAAATACCTTGTCCTCTGTGTGCAGCCACCAGGAATGTACCAGCCACAAATGAACACTGATGCTGATATATTTATTGTGATTTAAAATAACACAGTCGCATCTCTGTTAGTGATATATTTTCTAAAATAATGAACAACTCTTGGAGAAGTGCCATATGATGCCATCCTTCCAGCTTGAGTGACACAGCAAGAATGTGTGATTGAGCAGAGAGTCCAGTGTCACCACGTCCTAGAGATGAGATCTCTAGCAAGTCACTTTGATATCTATTTATATCCATTCCTCAGCATCTGTGTGCTTTGTACCAATATAATGCCATCCTATTTTCTGTCAATTTACAGAATTGATGCTTTACTGAAAAGTTCAGGGAGTATTCAGACAGTGCAAAAATGTTTTTGAATTTACACACAATATAGATTTAGGCTTAGATTATTCCAAATAGGTCTTTCACCCAACTGTATGTCCAGTGAAACATTTGAAAATTACATGTGAAATGGGATAACTTTTTGATGTATGCAACTGACCAGTGTATTGCAAGACGTCTGCTCCCCTTGGCCCCACCTACTAAATGCCAATTACAATGATGGGTGAAATCCCACCTCCCCTAGGAGTGGCAGCTCTTCTCCATCTTGTCCCACATTGAGAACCACTGCTTTATCAGCTTTCTTGTGCTTCAGTTCTCACCCTTCTGTCTGAGCTCACCTTCTCTCCCCAGTATCCAGGATCTCTCTCTCCTTTTTTCTTTTTTATTCTTTATCTCTTATAATTCGGCATTTCAACGTAACAAAACTTATATTTCTCTCTTAACTTCTTTATGCTAGCCTGGCACACTTGGTCCTCTGAATTATTTTGCTTCCAACTCAGCCTGGGTTGAATCCTGAAGGAGTCAGCAAGGCTTAGAAAAATTTCTTGGAACCAGAAACTCATGTGGAAGTCATTTAGTTTAACCCTCCTTTTCTACATGATCAAACTGAAGCTTAAATATATGCAGTGACTTGCCTGGGGTCCCACAACAAGTAAGTGGTAGTTTCAAAACAGGAACCTGAGTGTCTTCCACTATCCTTATACCTAGCTCTCTCTTGCTCAATAAGCCAATAAACCAAGCAACAAACCCTTATTAATGTCAAATGTAAGGCACTTTGTTAGGAATGCCTTACACTTCCTGAATTTAAGTACAATTGGAAAGATAAGAAATGGCAATAAAACAATGATTCCATTTAACAAAGTGTATGTCTTGTATTCCAGTTTTGCACAAGACTTTGTGCTACATGTTTCAGGAGATACAATGAATGGCAGCAGCTTCAGCCTACTCTTCCTCTAGAGCACATGGTCTGGTAATGAGATAAGACCTTATTATAATGCAAGGTAGAACCAAACACAGCCGACACTTGAGCAACATGAGTTTGAACTGTGCAAGTTCACTTATACAGAGATTTCTTTCTACCTCTGCCCTGCCCCCAGATGACAAGACCAACCCCTCTGCTTCATCCTCCTCCTCAGCCTACTCAATGTGAAGACTATGAGGATTTTTGTGTATGGTATGAGATAGGGGTTCAGTTTCATTCTTTTGTATATAGGTATCTAGTTTTCTTAATAACATTTGTTGAAGAGACTATCCTCTCCCCATTATGTATTTTTTGGCATCTTTGGATGCATGGGTTTATTTCTGGGTTGTCTATTCTGTTCCAATGGTATATACATCTGTCTTTATGCAAATACCGTACTTTTTATTATGTCTTTGTAATATAATTTGAAGTCAGGAAGTGTGATGGCTTCAGCTTTGTTCTTCTTTTTCAAGATTGGTTATTCAGGGTCCTTTTGATTCCATAGGAATTTAAGAATATTTTTTCTATTTCTATAAAAAGTGCCTTTGGGATTTTGATAGAGATTGTGTTGAATATGTAGATCATTTTGGGTAGTATGGACATTTTTACAATATTAATTCCTCCAATCCAGGTACATAGGATTTGTATCTTCTCATTTATTTGTATCTTTTAAAATTTCCTTCATGAATGCTTTGTAAGCTTCAGTATATAAGTCCTTTACTTCTTTGGTTAAGTTAATTTCTAAGTATTTTATTTTTTTTGTTGTTGCTAATGTAAATGGGACTGTTTTCCTGTGGAGAAAAGAGAACCCTTATACACTGCTGGTGAGAATGTAAATTAGTAAAACCATTATGGAAAATGGTATGAAGGTTCTCCAAAAACTTAAAAATAGAACTAACATGATCCAGCAATCCTAGTTCTTGGTATCTAAAGCAATCGAAATCAGGATTGTAAAGAGTTCTCTGCACTACCATGTTCATTACAGGATTATTCACAAAGCTAAGCTATGGAAATGGCCTAAATGTTTTTCAACAGATGAATGGATAAAGAAAATGTGGTGTGTGTGTGTGTGTGTGTGCACGCGCGTGTGTGTGTATAACAGAATACTATTAAAAAAGAAGGAAATCCTGCTGTTAGCCACAACATGATGAAGCTGGAAGACATTATGCTAGGTGAAACAAACAAGACACAGAAACAGAAATCCTGCATGATCTCATTTATATGTGAAATTGAAAATAGTCAAATTTATAGAAGCAGATAGTAGGATAGTGGTTTCCAGGGCCTGGTCAAGGAAGAAATAGGGTGCTACTGGCCAAAAGATACAAAGATTCAGTTATGAAATACGAATAATTTCTAGAGGCCTTATGTACAGCATGGTCATGTTAATTAACAAAACTGTATTGTATACTAGTAATTTGGTGAGAGGACACATCTTAAATCTTCTCACTACACACACACACACACACACATGCACATAAACAATTGCAACTATGCAGAGGTAATGGATATGTTTAATTAGCTTGATTGTGGTGATAATTTAATAACGTATACTAAAACATCAAGTTGCACATCTTAAATGTATACATTTTTATATGTCGATGATTTCTTAATAAAGCTGTTTAAAAATGAGACAACCAGGTGGACAGCTCCATGGAAGCAAGACAGAACTCCCTCGGGAAGTGGAACTTGAACACTGCCTGAGTACACAGTTGGGAAGATGATCAATTTTGATGTCGGAGTCGCTCGGACTTTAGCAAGGAAAGGGAAGGCTGTGAGCCAGATGCTGGGGTCACTGAGGAAAGCAAGAAAGTGTTAGAAACAGTGCTATATGGAGTCCAACACCAGCAAAGCTCTTGGATAATAATCACAAAACAGTGGTCGAGAGAAGTACTGGAGAGAACGGAAAAGCCGATCCCACTTTCGTTCAGTTAAGGGACAGGAATAAGAGAAAGATACATTGAGAAGATTACAAGAGAAATGGTGTCTTCAGAGAAAAGGCAACGGTCACCTAATGGTAGAAGCAGAGGTACAAATAATTTTTTGATAAGATCTGTGCAGGTTTTTAAAATATAGAGTCTCAAGGAATAGGTCGTACAGGTTCAAGTTAGACAAACGTAAGACAAGAGGTTAAGATTCTCTGGATACGGATGAAAATAAGGGCCTAGGTGCAGGGAGAGTGGTATCCGAGATTTAAGACTTTGATTTTAATGACCAGGGCTTGGGAAGAAGAGGATGGAGGAGGGACTTCTGAGCAACTAACAAAAGAGGAATGTAAATGAGGCAGAAATCAATGAATGTAGGAAGTGTTGGGTTTACATGATGACCACTGTGGGGAGCTCCAGCCCATTCCTCCCTTAGGAGCACAGGTTCCGGAGCTCAGCAGAGGAGTTCAAATTTTCAATCTCTTCACTAGTTATGGGACAAGCCACTTAAATGTGTTGTAGGATTAGCCACTTAATCTTTCCGTCAAATGGAAGTCATAAGATGGGGATAATTACAGTTGCGAGAATTAAGTGAGCTATTACATATCACGTGTTTTTGCGTCATCAGCCCAGAGGTTGTGTAGTTACACCAGGCAACAGTACCAAGACCGTGAGTGCAGCTGAGCAATGGTGCTCAGGGCTTGAGGCTTAGTATGACAAGATAAACTGTTAGCAGGTGTTGACTCTTCCTTTAGGACAATGTGCTCTTTGGGGATTGTCTTTTTCTCCAGCACTGCCACGCGACCCATATAGTAAAAACAAGGTGAAGGTGCCTCCAATTGTCTTTTCCAGGAAGAACCAATTGACACGAAGTCCGGGACCAGGAGCCCTGGCCTCCCTCGGACTTTGAATGAAATCTGCTCCTTCTCTGAGGTGTGCATCTCCTCCCTTGTCTCTTCTCGCAGTAGAGTGGTGGGATGCTGGGATTGTGGTGAGGATCTGGGCAACAAAGCCAGGGGCACACACCAGCCCGCTTCAGACCTGGCCTTGGGGCTTGGGAGGGCTCATGGCTCACTCGTGGTCCAAGACCGCCATGGGCGCACAGGCCTGGAGCGCAGTAGGCTATGAAGACAGTGCGATGACACCAAAGGGACCGCCCACTTTAGCGGGAGACAGGAGGAGAGAAGGAAACTCCTCCACTCTCAGTTTCCATTCCTGGAACATGTCTCTGGACACACAATCTCTCAGCTTTTGCAGGGCTGTCTCCACACATATTGCTTTGGGATAAGAATACGGGCTGCCGGGCACCACCACCAAGGGCTGGACAAGCATCAGGAAGTTTCCTCGAAGTATCTACTTGCAGTGGTGCCCTTGTGCGGGTCCTGGGCCTCCTCATTATCATTTTATTGCATTTCTCCTCTTTGCACCCTGAGGACTTTTTCTAGAATAAACATAAAACCAATTACTTTAGAAATAAAATGTGTTTTTCGTTAAAACCCCATTCTGGCTCCTCCAGTCCCAACAAGGCATTTCCTGATTGAACTAATTGGCTTTCAAGTTATCAATGATACTGTTTCTTTACAAGGAGCTAAACGTATAGGACATCCCTGTGTCCAACTAAAAGCCCTCCTACCACCCATATGAAATGAAACTTTCCTTTGGGAAGCTTTAAGGAAAATGCAAGTATAAGAGGGAAAGTTGTTCAGAACTTGAAGAGAAAGCCTCTCATCCTCCGTGTGGACCACATTCCTTCCACTTACCCTCATCCAAACTGTCATCCTCCCCACTAAGGTGTCCTCCCTCATCCTATCAGCCAAGGGAAATACACATCTAAGACTAAGAAAAACATGATCTCTTAGCCTGCCCAAGTTGAAGGCACCCAGAATTTGTCCCAAGAGCAAACTTCTAGAATTCTCAACAGAGAAAACCCAAGCAGAGATCTTCCAGAGCAAGCCATTCTCCATCACACCCCTGTCCAGCAAGAAGAGAGCCATGGTTAACACAAGCACCTACTGCACCACAGTTCTCAATTCTGGCTGCACATTACACTCACACACGAGGAACTTTGACAACTTCTGATGCAAGGGTCCCATGCCAGAGACTCGGATTTAAGTGGCGTAGTGTGAAACCAAGTCACCAGTACCTCTGAAATATCTTCAGAAGCTCTGGGTGCAGTGGCTCACACCTGTAATCCCAACACTTTGGGAGGCAGAGGCAGAAGGACTGCTGGAGCCCAAAAGTTCGAGACCAGCCTGGGCAAAAATAGTGAGACCATGTTTCTATGAATTTTTTCTTTTTAATTAACTGGGCATGGTAGCATGTGCCTATAGTTCCAGCTACTCCAGAAGCTGAAGTGGGAGAATCACTTGAGCCAGGAAGGTCAAAGTTGCAGTGAGCCATAATTGCACCACTGCACTCCAGCCTGGGCAACAGAGTGGTGAGACTCTGTCTCAAAAAAAAAAAAAAAAAAAAAAAAGAAAATTCAGATGTGCAGCCTGATTTGAGAATCTCTGTGGTAGCATGGTGCTGTCCAATACAGTAGCTAATAGCCATATAGCCATTCATGGCTCCTTAAAGTTAAATCAGCTAAAATGAAATAAAGTTAAAAATTCAGTTCCCAAGTTGTACTGGCCACATTCAAGGGCTCAATTACTACAGGTGACCAGTGCCTACTATGTTGAGGAATGGTGGATATAGAACATTTCCATCATCACAGAAAGTTCTACTGGATGGAGATGTTCTAGAACGTCAAAATGTCAGAGTCAAAACTCAGTTTTTCTACTAACCGAGGAAGATTGTTCTTTCCAAGTCCACTTGTCTCATCTTCTCCCTGAGCTACAGACCTCACAGCAGAATTCAGTCGTCTAGGACTCCTTGGCTCCCAAGAGCAATGCCAGTATTAAACTACACGATGACAGGGGCTTTCATTCATCACTGCAATAGGAAAGATGACATTCAGTGATTCCCTGATTTGCCCTAAATCTCACAGCAAGGAGCAGAGTCATGATTTTAAACCAGGCTTGTTTCTATCAAAACACAAGCTCACTTATTCAGCCCAACCACTCCTTCACTGGGACTCCTGGCCACATCAGAGCTTTCTCCTCCAAGAGTAAAGGCCCTGAGATGTGCTCTGCTGACCACAGGGTTTCCATGTCAGCCACTCCTCTTACCTACCGCATTCTGACCCCTTAACTGCTACCATCTTCAATGTCAGCTACTGAAAAAAAAAAAAAAAAACTGCATGGATGCATTTCAGTAAACTTGCCTTGTGGTGGCCAAGAAACAAAGGGAAGTTCCATCCTCTGCTTGGCTGGTAAGACTTGCTCGCAGGGGCACTTCCTATCAAAACATTGCCTGGACCTTAGGAGTAAGGTGCCTTAGAGGAATGCAAAGAAAGGAATCAGCTCGTGCAGTGGACAGGAGCTCAGGAAGCTTCTAAGACATGAGTTTCCAAGGGAAAGGCCACAGGTTTGGGGCTCCTGTGATGTCCTGTTGCCTGAAGAAAATTAGCTTATTTTGTATCATTTTAGTACCTGAGAGAAAACACGTGGCCTCCATTTGACTGCCATTGGCTTGATTTAAACTTAAAATTGTATGCAAGTATGAGCAAGTTTCTCTTTCCTGCTCTGGTGTGTGTGTGTGTGTGTGTGTGTGTGTGTGTGCGTGCACATGCTAGCAGGAGGGAAAGGATTGAGGAAGGAGGAAATGGGAACTAAGAATATTCCTAAACACAATGAATGTTTACATTTTAATTATTTTCAATTATGTTTTCATAAGCCATCAAAAATGGTACAAGAAGATGTTTAAGGGGTAAATTTGGAGTACATTCATCCCAGTCTAGAACATAAATAACTCATATCATGATGCCACTGGCTATCAAGTGTAGACTTTCCCCAATATCTTCCATGTTGTCTTATGTACCTTCTTTTTTAAAATTTATTTTTTGTACAGATGGGGTATTGCTAAGTAGTCCAGACCTGTCTTGAATTCCTGGCCTCAAGCAATCCTCCCTCCTGGACCTCCCAAAGCACTTGGATTATAGACCTAAGCTAACATGTCTGGCTTTATTTACCTTCTTAAATGTATTCATAGTCACCCAGTGTCACTACTCTTGTTTTGTTTTGTCACCCTTTCCTGTCTAGTGAGTTGCTGCAACTATGAATCCCAGGCCAGTGGCCTGAAGACAAAGCAAATGGCTTTGAGCCGCTGGATCCTGGACAGGCCAGGGCTTCCTCTATAAACACACAGAAATCTAACTGCACCCCAGTACATCATCTCACAAACAATGCAGAATGGTTTTCTGTTTTAATGTCAAAATTATAATTAATATTACTATCTAATAATCTGGGACTTTCTCTCCAAATAATGCTATTATCCAGTCCATGTTTTTGTAGTGGCGATTTTATTCTCATGGACTAATATGGCCACAACCATGATATAAATAGATAAAGGCACTTGGTTAATTTCCTCAGTTCTGCAAAAATCCAGGACACCAGCAAGAACAATTTTTTGATGGAGAAACACTGACTGTATCCACTTAGGCCACAAGCCAGGGTCTTTTAAAAACTATGAATCAGAACCTAAAGCTCAAGTTGGAGACTCCTCTTGCTAATGGTGTGATCACTTGGCTCCTCTTGGTCATGACCCCTTTGATCATGACTGTCAGCCAATGAGGAAGCTAGATGCAGACTTTCTTTTGACTGAGGCCCTGGAGAAGCCAGGAAGTAGTGATGAGGCCCACTCTGCACGGGGATCTGCTTGCAAATCCAGCTCCCCATTTTGGGGGTGAAATGAGAAGCAACAGCTCACTCCTTTCCGCTCCCTAATGGCTTTATACCTGCTTTGTCTTGATTGCTGCTGCCTCAGACTGCTCCTTAATCCCGTAAAACAAAAGACTCTACTACCTGTTGAAAGGCATGAACATGCCCAGAGTCCACTGCCATTTCCAACCCAATGGGGTGCATGGGGTGCCACTCAGATTGTGCGTGCAACTGGTCAAACATTGAGCTGTTTCTTGTCCCTTACCTGTAAGGATGGGGCTAGCTTGGGCCAGAACTACATGAAGCATTTGGCTGAGTTTATTTGGGCTTGATTTCTGATTACCACGCCAGTTGCCCAGGGGACAGGCAAATCACACACAGGTGATCTGATCTGATTTTTAAGAAGTGGTCTGATTAGTTCACTTGTATTAACAACCCAATCAGATCGACTAGGTGGCAATGCATTGATTTTATGGCCCCGCCTGAATCAATCTGAATAAAACCATTTAGTGGCACATATAAACACAGCTGAATGTAGACAAGTGGGATGAAATCTTTCCTTTAAGCTCTTGAGGAATAGAAAATAAAACTACTTAGATAGTGTCTCTACCGAGGAGATTATGTATATAAGGCTAACGCGACCCTGGTTTCCTTGGTTTCTATTATATCCTAACTCCCTAAACAGAATTCAACTTCTTTTCCGAGTTTCATTCCACAGACATCCCTTCTTTGCATACATTAAGCTCCCAAATATGTGATTGTGATAGGTAAGGACAGAGGACAAAAGGCACACATGTAAACTGTCAAAGAGTTTATTTCCACAGGGATTATGAAATCCCTGGCCTCTGACCCAGGGCTCAAAGACAGATTGATTATTTTCTGAAATAAAATTGATCCAACAGAATATATGCAAAACAGGGATTCTAAAAGATTCTTGGCCATCACCATTTGACTAACAACTTACTCCTGCGCCTTATTAACAGTCACACTCCTTTCTAGTTGGACAAAAGAGTGATGTTTCAGGGCTTTTCTTTTGACTGCCCCCTGTGGAATGGCCAGGTCTCTGCTTCATGACTCTTCATGCTCCTTAGACATCACTCAAATCAAAAGGCCAGTTGATTACAGTTCTGGAATTAGAGTGCAGCACATATTCCTAATGACTCTTCTTTCCTGTTGGCTGTGCCCTCCCTACGACTCAGTTTTCTCATCTGTAAAATGAGATGGTTGACGTGAGTCATCTCTAAGATCCCTTCCAGCACTTGCATTGTAAGATTTTATTTTATTTTATTTTATTTATTTATTTATTTGAGATGGAGTCTTGCTCTGTCACCCAGACCGGGGTGCAGTGGCGCAATCTCGGCTCACTGCAGCCTCCACCTCCTGGGTTCAAGTGATTATCCTGCCTCAGCTTCCCAAGTAGCTGGGACCACAGGCACATGCCATCACGCCCGGCTAATTTTTGTAGTTTTAGTAGAGATGGGTTTTACCATGTTGGCCAGGCTGGCCTCAAACTCCTGACCGCAGTGATCCACCCAGCTCGGCCTCCCAAACTGCTGGGATTACAGGCGTGAGCCAGCGAGCCTGGCCCCACTGTGTGATTTTAATAATACATTATGCTGTTATTTGCACAGACATTTCTATCCTGCACAGCAATTTTGTATCTATAACCTGCAATGCTCCTATTCTGCTGTCCTAGGAAAACAGACCCTTCAATTTCTTCAGAAATATTGGCATGTCGGATTAGATCCCCAAGGGGCCCTCAGACTTAATATGGTAATATGCTAAGTTCCTAGGGCTGCCATCATGCTGACCATTGGATTTGCAGCTGATTCTGGATTCCTTAGGCACGATAATGCCTTGTTTGTTGAGAGTTAATGCCACCTGCCAGTGTTTGATGTGGCAAGGACTGTGGCATGAGGCAATGAGCTCTAACCATCTTGTGTTGAAAGACAGAAATTTTCTTCCTTATAACTCAGCTTTTATCAAGACTTTAAAATGCAGCCAAGGCATTAAAGAGAGAGAAAAAAAAACTTTGGAAGGTTTTTATACTTTTTGTAAAAAAAAAAAAAAAAAATTCTTTCATTTTTTTTAACCACTACCAAAATCTCCTCCAAACACACAGACCCTACAGTATCCCTATTAAATTATATAGAGCGAGTCCAGCCCTTGACTGTCAGTGGGGCCCATCAGTCCTAATTTATCGCCCCAGGAAACACAGTACAATTATGGTAATAAATAATAATAGGATTCAGTACATGACAACATGAATGATGGAGCCTCTCAGAATTCATTTACATTGCTTTGTGTTGCAATCATCATGCCTCTAATGTAATGCCAAGCAAATGAGCCCCTTTGAATATTGTGCAATCTATTGCAAGTCAACTGGCACAAAACTCACTCAATAAATCATGTTCAAACACATGCCTGTAATGACAGGTAAATCAACAATGAAGTAATTGCATTTAATGTATTGAAATACTGGACCAAAAAAAAAGTGACCTCAAAGTGACTTTTTGTAAAAGGTATGATACAGTTACAACAAAGAGTGAGATCCTTCCTGAGAGGCACGCCTTGCTTAGATGCACATGCCAGAACCGATGATGATGCTGTTCCCCAAGCAGTTCTTGATTTACCTCTTTTCTCTGCAGTAATCATGGGATCAGGATGCCAGAGGCTTCAAGCGTTCACTACCTTGAATGTAATAGTCACAGGTAGAATGGAAGTCAGCCTCAAGTACAGCCAGCTCTTTTGTGCCTGAGCCAACACCAAGCTCTAAGTTTTGTAGCCAACTCTAAAGGCAACCTGATGAGGAAGAGAGAGAAAGGGTCAGGAGTCAGAAGGGCTGCATCCTTGCCCCAGCTCTGGTATTCACTAAATCACTGCATGACTCTGGCCAAGTCACACTACCTCCCGGTCCTTTGTCTGTGAAATAAAGTTGTTGGACTGTCGTGGCCAAAATTCATTGCAATTCTAACATTCAATGAAGCTCTGATTCTGATTAGAGGCCTTCACTTTTAAGCAGGCAGAAAAGAGTTCCCTGCTCTTCCTGGAGCCGTGTTGTTCCTGAGTGTTGAAGGTACTGGTTTAAACCGGCATGCATCTCTCTTCATCACTGCTGTTGGCCAGGCCAAGTGTATGTGCTTCTAATTTCTGTGAATCCTGGGTCTGCCCCTTTCTGGGCAAGCAGACAAGTCTGAAAATAGGGCCCCAGGGGCTGTGTGGATAAATAACAGACAACATTGAAATGACAACCTTCCCTTCCTTCCCCATCGCATCCACCCCAGCTCCCCTCTTCCCAGGGACAACGTCAAGAAGAGATGAAGCAGAGCCTCTGCAAAGCCAAAGGCCACTTAAGGAACTTTCCTGCTCTTGTGAAAAACTCATTCTTGGCTAAAGGGCTCCCCAGACCTCCCCACTAACCCGCCTTCCTCTCTCTGCTCAATCATCAGTCCCTGACTGTTATCAAAGTAGCTCCCACGAACCCCATAATCTTGGAGATGTGGAGACATGAAAAAGTAGGGAAAAAAGAGCACTAAATTTAGAGTGAGAAGATCTGGCTTTAAGTACTGGGTCCATAGTTTATTCGACATGTGACCTTGTGCAAGTCCCTTAACCTCTCTGTGCTTCCATTGCTTCATCTGTAAAGTGATAATAATACTCACTGTGTCTCCAATGAGGCTGTTATGAGGACAGGATGATATAGATGAAAAGGCTTTGCTAGTTGTAAAGCACAATACAGAAGTCTCATTTTTGTCATAATTTGGGAGAAAAGAACACTCTGACACGAGTTTACTGTGTTCTGCACTCAAACAGTGCTTCTTATCATAAAAGCAATCACCTTGTTTATTTGTCTGGATATGTTTATTGTCTAACTCTCCTGAGAGTCTGAAGGAACTTGGAGAGTTTGTTCATATTGTTCATATGTTACTAGCACCTAGGACAATGTTAATAAGCATGTATTGAATATATGAATGAATGAATGAATGACAGCTTTTCTTTCCTTTAGGAAATTACAACAAAACACTGAACTTCATGGTATTTTTCAAAAATATATTTGATGCGAACCTGCCCCAACCTGTAAACACAGCCTCCTGCTTCATTTACTTTTGGTGTTGAAATGGAGCTGTTTAGAGGGAGATGGCTTTGTGAGCAATGACCCCTACTGGAAGGGTAGCAATTGGAAAGTCTTTCAAGCCCACTAAAATGCCTTCTGAGGCCAAAACTGGGCCATAGTTTCCCAGGCAACAACAGTCTAGAAAATGACAGCTCACTTCAAAGCAGGAAGGGATCTGGGAAGCTGGAAAAACCCACAGACATTTCCATATTAGAGAGATGTAGGAAGTCATGGTTAATATAACCACTGAAAACCCTTAAGTGAGAGCTAACAGGTTTCTATTCCTAGTGTCGTCAGTCCATAGACCCCATCCACCCTCTTTAGGATGTCATTCTGTCACCGAACCACGAAGGCTTACTCATAGATTACCTGTGTTCCTTTGTGAAGCAGGCCCCGCTCTCCTGATAGCTCCCATATGATACACCCTGATTAGCAAGGCAGCATCAGGCAGAACAAAAGCTCCATTAACCAGGGCTGGTGGGCGGGAAGGCAAAACCAGGGGCCCTGAGAGGGGAGAGAATGAAACAGAAAAACTCTAATTTTAGAAAATTGTTACCAGTTGCAGGATGATGAGAATGTTCCCTAAAGATGGGAACATCAGGAATAGAGGGACCCGGCTTTTCTACCTGATCTGTTGGCTCTCTGATGGGAAATGCTGGCCATGTAGCTCTTGGGTTTTCTCAGCACTGCTGGATTCAGATTGCTCCTGGAAGCAAGACAGGTGTTGGACAGCAAATTACTACCAAGTAACAAGTTGCTACTTGGTAGTTACAACTCAAAGGCCACACCCTCCACCCTTGGGATTCAAAGGTCCCCTTCAGAAAACAGCCAAGTGCAAGCCACCTCTAGGGTTAAGGAGGAGGAAGATGGCACCCTATGTCACAAGGCAGCCTCAGGCTGAAGGTACAGGTTTTCTGATAAGTCCTTTTCAACAAAACACGGTATTGAAGCCAATGAATTGTAGTCTGACCAGTCAGTATGAATGATGAATGGGTACCCCAAAACTCCCACAATTCAAAGGACTGCCCTATCTCCCCAATTCAGCTTCCCCCAAGTCCCTTTTCTTTACTGTCGTTTCTACCATCAGCTCCCTTCCATCCCCGTCATCTCATTCCTCTCAGGAACTCAGGGACAGGACATAAGCTCCTGCCTTTCGCCATTTGATTCAGCAGCTCCCAAGAGCCAATGAGCTGCAGCCCTGCCTGGGAAATGGTTCTGCTCAGGCAGCTTGATTAATGACTGAGGGTCAGCAGATGTCACCTCTTCCACTGAATCCCCAGGGTGCGTGCACAGCCCAGCTGGAAACGGGACACCAGAGGGCTCTGAGTGAACACAAGAGCCAAGGGCAAATCCACATGATGCCCAACAGGCAGGCCTTGCACTGGCTTTCTCCATCTTCCTCTTAGAGTGGATGCTTGATGCTCATTCTTTAAAAGGACCTCTCTTCTTGGAGAATACCTAAATGAAACATGCAAACTGGTGAGGAGAAATTATGATCTATGATAATCTGGATGCCCCAGGACCTCAGGCAGGTACCTGAGGAATCTTAGTACCTGAGAGGAATGCCTATAGGTTTTAATGGGAATTTTCCATAGATGAGCATTCAATTTTGTTCTTGTTGTTGTTGTTTTGTATAAATACCCCTTTCTTACTTACAGGAAGCAATCATATATTCTGCTAAAATTGACTGAGATTATACTTTATATTTTTTAGCCAATCTCAAGAATTTCAGGCTGGGCACAGTGGTTCATACCAGTAGTCCCAACACTTTGGGAGGCCAAGGGGGGAGGATCTTTTGAGGTCAGGAGTTTGAGACCAGCCTGGCCAACATGATGAAACCCCATCTCTACTAAAATACAAAAATTAGCCAGGCATGGTGGCATGCGCCTGTAATTTCAGCTACTTGGGAGGCTGAGTCACGAGAATTGCTTGGACCCAGAAGATGGAGGTTGCAGTGAGCAGAGATCATGCCACTGCACTGCAGTCTGGGTGACAGAGCGAGATTCTGTCTCAAAAAAAAAAAAAAAAAAAAAAGAATTTCAGCCCAGGTACCAAGAGCAGACTGCGTATGCAGTTTAGAACCAGCAACAGAGGGAACTGCAGTGGTGAAGGGAAGCTCCAACGGGGACTTCGGTCCAGAATTCAAAGTGCCTTTGCTGTCTCTGAAATACAAATACTTAGGATATACCTTTTCTTTCTAATAAATGTTTTAGAAATTTTTACCTGAAACTGAATTTTAGGATTCCAGGGTATCCATTATAAATTATTCTCATACTTGTATTAGGACACTTTTTCTGGGCTGTTTATTACTGCTGAGAACAATCTTTCCATACAAAAATCCCTTAGAACCTGAGAGCTTAAGCTCAACCGCCTGAGTGGGAGACTGGGCATATCTCCTCTCCCCTCATGTTTCTTCCAGGCTCAGGCAGAAAACAACCACGTTTCAAACTCAGAAATAGTAAATTAGTCGAAGGGACCTTATGGATCACAGAATCCAAATCATCATCTTCCACATGAAACAACTAAGGCCTAGAGAGGTTAATGGTTGATTTAGGGAGGTACAAATAGATGTGCCAGGACTGAGGTTGGAAGCAGGGTTCATGTTCATTCCAAAATAAAACATTTTTCCTGGTAGTTGACAAATGAAAAGTTATAGGCCAAGATGAGTGAAAGCACACAAACTCGCTAACTCAACTAGTCAGAAAAAGGGCTGAGCTGAATGCCAGGAAATATTACCCTAAATGCGTTCTACCGAAGTAGTCATTTTTGAGATGCTGCAACCAAAAGAGTTATCAAATTATAAGAGAGAAATATCACTGTAAATAAACCTGTTTAACTTAGCATAATCCAACATTTTCTAAAGTTCTTTAATCGAGATTCTCAAAGATCGCTCTTTCTCTTTCTCTCTCGCTCCTCCCTACCCACAGCTGCTTTGCATAAAATGTATTAACATACTATATAAAATTGGCGTTCTTCCACAGTGCACACTTCAAGAAATGTTGGTAAAGGGGAAGGAACTCTGCAAGGAATAAAGAGGATTATCCTCTGGTCACAGAATTTAATTACGCTACTAATCACCTGCGAACCTTCAGCCAGTCATGTAATTCCTCTGGGTCTCCGTTTCCTAATCCCTTAAATGCTGGTGGTTAGGAGTGTGATGGTGGACAAGATAAACCCTGCAGTCCTTCCAGTTCAAAATTTCTACGATGACCTGACATTCAGCCTTCCCAGCAAGGCTAGGAGATTGTGCTAATCAGAAAAGCCAAAGGTTTGCCCTATGCGGACAGCTTAGGCAAGGCACTTTTGTTTGATATACTCTTCTGTTCCAGCTTGAGGTAAGGAAAGGAAGAAGACTTTAAAACACAGGATTCTCCAGTAGATAACAGTCAGTTCCTCAGGGGCACTAGTTTGAGCCTGGCTGTTACCAAGGTAAAACCATTTTCTTGTAAACTTATTAAGTCTGCTAAGCATTCAAATGAACCTGTTTTTTTTTTTTTTTTGAATCTTTTTTCTCATGAAGAAGTCAACAAAACATCCAGCCCTTTGATTAAACCTCCTCCCCAACTTCCCAATGCTGAAATAACCCATCCATGCATCGCCCAGGGGAGATGTCGCCTGGCTTCATAGGAAGCTCAGAAACAGCCTCTCCTCTCAAATCACATAAATCCCTGAAACTTTCCATCTTCTTTTTACAATAATTATTAACATTTCTTTTTTCTTTCCTTTTTCTTTCAGGTTCTACTTTGTGCTGCAGGCCAACAGCCCGGGTAAGCATCTGGGTCCCCAGCAAGTGCTCTGTGCTTTTTTTAAAAACACGCACACATGTTCTGCCTCTTATTTCCTGAGCAGTCCCAACACCTGGAGTGGTCAGAATCCAAAAAAGTCAGGCCAGGAAATTGAGTTCTTCTTGACTCCTGGCTGGGACATTTAGCCAGGGACATTATGAATGTGTTTTGTAACTAACTCTCTACAAGAGAAGACCAGGTCCCTGCCAAGGAATTCACGAGACCCTGGAGTTCGCAAAGAGGGAAGAGAAGAGAAACCTCACTGATCCATCCGACAAGGTGCTGGACAATTTGTGATTTCATCTCAAATGTTCCCTTATCTCCTACCAAGCAAAAGAAAACTAAATATCACTCTCCCTCCTAAAGGCACATATACATAAAAGAAGAACTTTTTTAAAAGAAAGAGGAGAAGAAAAAAAAACCTGGAAGCATTTTTGAAGGCAAAAGGCTGTTTATTGCTGCCAAAGTGCTGATTTTTTTTTTCTGCCTCTGGCAACTGTATGAGAATTGGAGACTTCAGCAGAGAAGAAATCCATTCACTTGTCATCGCATAAAACCTCTGTGTTCCACAGAGGAAATGGCAAAATTTCACCCTTAACTGGATTTGTAAATTCTTACAGGGGGCTGGGAGAGGGGGTGGAGGAGAGGTCAGGCTGTTCTACATCCTGGGGCGTTCGGTAACCTCACTGTGCCATGTGAGGGAACGGCTTGTCCACCACAGCAGCCTTACGTCAGCAGGAGACAAAGGTAGAGGCTGAAGAGTCAGAATGGGGTGGGCGCCAGTCCCCAGCCCAGGCCACAAAAGAGCAATTCCAGCCCACGCCACTACAGAGGGTTCCATCTAAACGTATTTTAAATGACTCAAGCACTGGGGATGTTTTCTTTTCCCTGGATTATATCTCACAGCCTTTTTAATAATGATTGTTTGAAACAATTGCTTGTTATTAAGCTTAGCACTGCCACATTCGGTCATTGTGCTAAGCCCAGTATTCATTTCCTCTTTCCCTTTCCTGCGTGTGATTTTTCTTACTATCCATCTACTACCTGTCCTGCTGGATTTACCCCCATTCACAGAAACAAAGTAAAAACAGCAGGAGAGAGCCAAAGGTCATCTAGTCCATCCAGCCATTCTTATCAGGTCAGCTATCCCATTCTGACCCTCTAGGTGTGATGTTTCCATCTCTTTTGTCAAATTCTCTTCGTTCTGCTGTTTTCCATTTTGATATAAAAGTCAAAGTGTGGTGATGGCAATATTCCTAAGCGTCCCTGTATCAAATTTTCCTGACTTTCAAAGTGCTGAGGTCAAGATCCAGAAAACTCGAAACCAGAGGAAATCAGGTTGCTAGGATGCCGGAACCGTTACGATGCTCTCAGCCTTAATTAGGTGTAAGTAACATCTTGTCAGTGTTCTGCCACATATGCTAAAGCTGCCGGGGCAATTTTACTGAGTCTGACAGCTGAAATCAGAAACAAGAGAGTCAACATGTCAATGATGCGGCTGGACATGATGGATATATTAAGAGGAGTCTGGAAAATTCTGGACTTCATTACATCGACTCCACTTCTCAAAAGTTCCTGTCAAAAGAATCTCCGCCTCATCAGAAAAGCTCCTCTGGGATCTGATTATACCCAATTACAGGGCCTCCCACAGCCACCTGGACACAGGGGTACTTCTGCCCAAACTCATTGGAGAAGTGATTGAGGGAAGATGAGAACAAGGAAATTGCTGATTTTGGTATAATTTCTACAAATAGATCTATTGAGATTTAAAAGGTGCAATAACTTGACATTTTTGGTAAGTTAAAAACTGCTTAAAAATTGGTTTGCTGGTTGTTTCTTTTTCCATCTTGGCCCCAGGCTATTTTCAAAATGAAAAGAATGGGATCAAGTCCTGAAAACTGAGGTGGAGTTGAAGGCAATAATAAAATTTTAAAGATGACAAAGAGGAAAGTGATAATCTCCTGAAAGTGTTAGAGGCACACTTGACTTTGGATGGCAAGTTTCTCAGAAGGAAAGAATGAGGGCAAGAAAAAGGAACTTCCTCTGCTAAGGGGCTGGCGCATTAGCAGGTTGGCCTGAACATGGCTCTTTCTTGTCCAGTCCTTGGGGTGCTGTCCTCTGGAAGGCATCTGCAGCCAAGACCCCAAGAACTGGCACAGCGTGAACTGCCATTGACATGTCATTTTAAGGATGGGAGAATGCTTGCTACCCCAGCCAGGGAGAGAGATGTAGTAACCAGGGGCAGAGCCGGTCATGCTGATATGGCATCATGTTCCTGGAAGATTCCATACCTGTCGATCATTAAATAAGAGGGCTGAGCCCAGGCTAAAAATACAGTATCACGAGTGACTTGCAAAGGGACTCACGAATAACTTTTTGCCTCCCCCATTCCCTTTAAAAGTAAGAATTGTCAATCAAAAGTGTGTGTTTACATTGCTGAACGACGAGGTTTTAAACCTCAGACTTGCTGCAAAGACTCATGTCTACGTAGTGCCGAGAGTGGAAGGCTCACAAAGGGGGAGAGTCTCCATGGATTTCAACAGAAGGGAACGCCTAGCTTTATAATGGGCCTTTCTATATCACCGTTTTGGCTAGGGGTCCATATGAATTTGTTGTGATATTAGGCAGAGGCTCTGTGGCCTGGCAATGTTGACACTGCTTCAGAAGTTTAAACAAATGTTGCGTGAGTTTTGAAGCAATGAATAAACGTCAATGAAATGGTTTGGAAACAACAGTGGGAAGGGGAAAGTAGTTGGACATTACCTAGTAAGGAAATCATCTTGCCTTCCTATTTTTTCCCCCCACAAGAAAAAAGCAGAAAGATTCCACACCCTTTACTCTGTTAACAAGTAATGGATCACTTTTCTTTCTTTTCCTTTTCTCAGTAGTGTGAATGCTAATTGTTTCCCCCTCTGTCTTATGCTGGTTTGGATTGAAAACCTCTTTCCCAAATCACTCTGCAGGCAATGAATCATCAGCCCTGGTGGCTAATGGCTCTTTTGTGAACCCAGCAGGTGTGTAACAGGCTTCCTCTAAGTGGCCTGTCCTGTGTCTCTTGCCTCTTAGACTCCCAAGAAAGGAGTCAGGGACACATGAGAGCTCAGAGGGTCTCAGTCCTGATCCCATACCAAAGAATCTTTTTCCACTAAAGAAAACACGAGGCTCTGTGGCCACGAGGACCTACATTTCGTTTTCTCAGTGATTAATGCTGCAGACGAAAATTAGGTCGATTACAATCTCCAGCACTCGCCTGGTATGTCCACCCCCATATCACTTGGCCAAGTGTAATAATTTCACTCAAAACAACATGATTTTTCTTATTTTTCAAGAAATATCTATTGAGTTCATAATGCATAATGTGGCCCATGATAGGTTCTGGGAAATATGAAAACTAATATAATAGCTAATATTGATGGGATATTTACTTTGTCCCCAGCAGTATTCTAATTTCCTGATATAAAATAACCCACTTGATGCATAGATCAAGAAATTAGTACTATTATGATATGATCGTCTTCATTTAATAGATGAGGAAATGGAGGCATAAGTTAAAGAACTGGAAGAGCTAGGATTCATATTCATGCAGGGTGATTCCAGAGCCACAACGCTCTACAACCCTGCCTGCCAACAGCAAGACATGATCCCAGACCTCAAGGACATCACAGTCTATTGGTTGGACATTATCTAGTCATATAATTGAGTAATTGGACATCTAAATATAAGTGAATCATACTGTGAAACACCAAGGCATAAAACCTCATCAGACACTTGCTGAAGCCTCATCTTAATCAAATCAGACCTATGTTGGTCAGTCTACGAAATGCTCTGTTCCTGCAATACGCACCACCTCCTCAGAAAAGCTGACTTTGGCTGTTCCTTCTTCAGGAATTGGCAGGGTCTGGATGACAGACATGAACTTCCACCCTGGCCACAAAGAACAAGACCAGGAAGGATACCTGTATTCATTGCCTAGGTTTGCCATAACAAAGTACCACAAAGTTGGTGGCTGAGAAAAACAGAAATATGTTGTTCCACAGTTGTGGAGGCTAGAAGTCCAAAATCAAGGTGTTGGCAAGGCCTTGCTCCCTTGTAAATCTGTAGAGTGAGGATCCCTTCTTCCAGCTTCTGGTAGCCCCAGATGTTCATTGGTTTATGGAAGCATAATTCAGTCTCTGCCTCTATCCTTACAGGGCATTCTCCCTGTGTATCTTCCTATTGTCTTCCCTCTATGTATGTCTGTCTCTGTAACCAAATTTTTCATGTTTGTAAAGGCATTACCCATATTGGATTACAGCCCACACTTACAACCTCATTTTAACTTGATTACCTTTGTTAAGACACTATTTCCAAATCTGGTCACATTCTGAGGCACAGGGGCATTAGAATTTCAACACATCTCTTTTGGGCAAACACAGTTCAACCCCTAACAATACTCTAGCCAAATGTGAACTGAGAAACTCCACAGCCTCAGAGCTGTCCTGGCCCAAGAACTCTGCCCAATAAGAGTGTGCCATATTGACTGGTAACTGATCCACCCCATTAGATTCTGCCTTGAGAGTTTTGGATTCTAGCTGGAGTTTAACAGACAAGTCCATGGGGGTGGTGATGTCACTGGAGCTACTTCTGATAGACTTTGAAGACACCCCCATCACTAAAATGTCTCCAAAGCCTGAAAAGAAGAGTCAAGTACAGGTTCTCTACCAGGCCAAGGCAGCTGCTGAGGCCCCTTCCTGGGCTTCCTTGCTTGTTTTTACTAAATATATCAACTAAACAAACTAGACAACAGTATTTTTTGGTCTTTTTATGCAAATGAATAACACTCCTGCCTAACCAATTCTGACTTTTTTCATCCTGTCAAAACTACACTTAAAATTCATATACTATGGAAAACCATTCAAAGTTCATCATCTTTATCTTTGGTCACTAATCATTCCAACATCTCCTTATCACATATGTACACATATATTTCATATACATGTGTGCACAGTGTATATGATTAACAATACACACACGTATGTACATACATTATAGGTATTCACACACATATATATGCATATGATGATATCTGCTTCCACATTCCAAACAAGATTTGTAATCATTGCATTTATGAATATATGTCTGCACAGAAATGATCATAACTTTCTTGAGATGTTCCTTTGGTATAAAAAATAATTATGATGATAATAATAGTAGCTGTTACCCAGTGTTTAATACACCAGACATTTTGCTAAGGATTTTACATATATTATCTAATTTGGTCTTCACAAGAATCTGGAGAGGTAGGAATTATTATCCCCCTTTTACAGATGGGCAAACTGAGGCTTAGAGACTTCAAGTGATCTGTCCAGCATGACATAGCTAGAGTGTAAAATATATGGGATTTGAGCCCATGTGGCCTACTGTAGAACGATGCTGTTAATCACTTCATACTGCCTGTGACTTAACCAATGTGGCGTCATAGACACCTACAACTAAAGAGGACTCAGCAAGTCATTAGATCCTGAAGCTCCATTTTATTTATGAGAATTCTGAGCCACCAGTAAACTGTGGGCCCCAGTGGCTCAGTGGTTGGCAAAGCTGGAAATGAAATCTGATCATCTACCTCCAAAGCTGATGCTTTTGTACTTCAACTGTGGCCTTTCTGGGCTTGTATCCAGTAGAAATGTCTTCAAATTTTTTTCCCCATGGATGACTTCCCTCCTTTGTTTCCTGTACTGATACAGGATTTCTCCTATTTTTAGAGCATGTTGATCATTTCAATTAGAACCAGAGAAGAGATGTCGTGCTAGAGTCTCTGTCTTTCCAGAAAGTTTGACCAAGATTTATTTAAAACTTGAAACAAAAATTATGATGCTTCATAAAGGGTTCAGCAGGAGCTCACCTGAAAATCTAATTAAGCAGAACACACATGCCTCAAGCATTGGTAGTAATAAAGGGTTTCCTGGGCTTTCTCTGTATTGCTATCCCCTGCTCAAATGCAGCATTCAGCTTCAAGTGGGGGCTCAGCAGATAGTTTTGACTGACAAAAGCAATTAAAAACATAATATAAGTTCCCAGCAAACCTTGCTATTATTGTGAAGGTGTCTCACATATGTAAGGAAGTTTTAACAATCCTTTTGATTAGTCATTCATGTAAGTATTTGAATAAACATTTCAAATCAAGTCAAAATAATCACAGAGGATAATAGCACTTATGGTGTTGCTTAGATAAATTGTGATCACAGTATGTCTTTTTTTCTTTTCTTTTCATTTTTTTGGAACTGAGTAAATCCATGTAACCTCCTTTGCCTACTTTTCAGTTTCAAAATGCAAAGTAACTTGATGTTTTTCCTCTTGGTAATGATGCTCTCTAGTTGGCTCTAAGAGGAAGGCTGAATGCAACTCTTTTAACATATGTGGCTTCACAAAGAGAAGATGGAATTTCTGCAACAACCATTTTCCAAGAATTTCCTTATCACTAACAGCAAACCCATGAGAAGAGGGTAAAAGGAGAGTAGAAATGTAGGTGTGTCAGTAGAGGAGTCACCAGATGCTGCCTTTGCTCTCAATCCCAGTTATGCCTGCCTTCTCTGGAATACTTTTATTGGTAATTATCATCAATGTCCTCATACTTAGCAGATGGTCTCTTACAATTAACCCATTTGACCCCCGCCAGAAGTATTGGACACCACTGCTAACCCTGCCCTCTCTAAACCCCCTTCTTTGCCCTCTCCCAGTCTTTCCTCCTTCCTCCCTGCCTGCCCCTGTCTGCCTTTTCTATCTATATTCCTTCCTCCACCATGCCTTAAGCCCTGATAAACCTCAGGCCTGCCCTCGTGTGTCTATTTTTCTCATTCCATTCTCACCCTAGAAGAGGGCATCAGCGCCTAGATATTCCACAAAAAAGGCTAACAACAAGCCCAATGTTCCTCTCACCAGTCTAAGATTCTTGCTCCCACAGGCCTTCGAAGGTGTGGACTTCCCCATTCCAGGCAGGCTTTCATGCCACCATCATAATGGTCTTTCTGTGCTGAAAACCCGAGGCCATCAATCTACTTCTTAAGATGAGTCAAGTGTCTCCATCACCTTAAGAAGAGAACTGAAAGTCCTTGGCATGTGATACAAGGACTTCCATACTCTAGCCTTTGCTCATACCCCTAGCACCTTCTCTCGCCGTCACCACACCACACCTTTACCCACCCTCCCATGTACAGGTCTACCTGCAGCTTCTCGTCTCCATGACCTTCACGTGCTCTTCAATATGTTTGATTCATACCTCCCTTTCTAGACACACCAGCTTGCTAACTTCTACTGATCTTTCAAGGATGCAGTTCAAACAACCTCTAAGAAACCTTCTCTGACCACTCCCACCCCAGCTGAACTCAGGGGTCTCTGAGCATAGCTCTGCTTGTTCTTCTGTGCTTCCTATGAGACACCATGGCTACACATGACTAGGTACACAGTGTTAAATTAAACTTAACCTAAAACTGCCTCCTTACATGTTATCAGTTTGGCCCAAAAGTTTCTCCATATGTAGTAAACTATAATCTAACTGGATGTGTAAACAGACCATAACCTACTCTTACACCAATCACTGAGTTTCAGCCAATTGAAGGCAGCCAACTGTTCAAACCATGTTTAAATAAGGGAAACACCAAGCTGTAACCTATCTGAAACCACCTTGGCAAAATGTATGACAGTGAGAGAAATCTGACATAGCTGACTTCGTCTTGCTTCTAACCTCAAAATCTGTTTAGGTACATTCTTGAGCATAGGCCATGTTAACTATGGGATAAATTTAGTTAGAGTTAATGTTAAATCAAAGATGATAACAGTATTTTCTGAAACTAACCCCCTCCTTGTTCAGGGACCAAACCACATTTGTAAAACTAATAAATTAGCCACAAGGTCAGAATTATTGTTCAAGAGTCATGTAGCTGGAGGTCACAAGATATGTGACCTCCCCAATTGTGCCTAGAAATAACATCACTCTTATAAAACCCAAGATTGTTGTTTAAAGTATTTTTCAGACCCTTCATTCTGATAGACCAGCTGGCACCAACAAGATTACTAACCCATACCAAGAAATTGACATAAATGGTCTTTTCATCCCCACCCGGGGAACTAACTCTGCACAACAAGACAGCTTCAACCCCCTATGATTCCATCCCCAACCCAACCAGTCAACATTCTCCATTCCCCACTCCCCTGCCGACCAAATTATCCTTGAAAAACCCTACCCTCTGAATTCTTGGGGAGACAGATTTGAGAATTATCTACTGTCCTTCCACTTGGCTGACCCTCCAATTACTAAGTGCTTTCTTTGCTGCAAAACATGCTGTTCTTGGTGCATTGGCTTTTCTGGGAAGTAGGCAAGAATAAGCTGGTTGGTCAATTGCAAATCCAGCTGTTTTGTACCTCACTTCTGCTTTCTGTGTGTCATTTTCCTTTTTCTGTCCATAAATAATCTTCAACCACAGAGCAGCACCAGAGTCTCTTGGAACCTATCCTGGTTTGGGAGGCTGCCTGACTTATGAATCATTCTTTGCTCAATTAAGCTCTGTTTAGACAACTTCAATTTGTCTAAAGTTTTCCTCTTAATAACATTTTACTTATTTCTGTGCCTCCCCCTACTATGCCACCAACACACACTTGCCACAGGAAATATTCCACAGCAGATATTTATAAGTATTGGTGCATTAGTCCATTCTCATGCTGCTATGAATAAATACCCCAAACTGGGTATTTCTGAAGAAAAGAAGTTTAATTGACTCACAGTTCCACATGGCTGGGGAGGCCTCAGGAAACTTACAATCATGGTGGAAGGCACCTCTTCCCAGGGTGGTGGGAGAAAGAATGAGTGCAAGCAGGGGAAATGCCAGATGCTTATAAAACCATCAGATCTTGTGAGACTCATTCACTATCACAAGAACAGCATGGGGGAAACCACCCCCATGATTTAATTACCTCCATCTGGTCTTGCCTTTGACACATGGGGATTATTACAATTCAAGGTGAGATTTGGGTGGGAATACAGAGCCACACCACATCAACTGGATAAATAAATGATGGTCATAGTCACACCATAAATTGTGAAGTAGGAATTCAAATGCAAGTAAGTCCAAATTCATGATTTTTTTTCATTACAATATATGGATCCCAACAAAAATGGGGATGCCATGTCCACCAAGAGAGTGACTTTGGCAGATAGTTCCATAAATAATAACAAGAGACTCCGTTTTCTACTGTTAATTTTATTGATATTTTCTGTGCATAATTATAACAATGCAATCCTGTTGGTCTACTCACAAATAACAAATTCTTTCAACATACAAACAAAATGTTTAAAATAATTTATTTTCCCTCTGTGTGCCACTGGTTAGAACCAGTATAGTATAAAATCCCTTTTGAGAGAATTTCCCCCTGCATTCTTCATCCCAATGGGTTTGTGAAGGTTGAGACGTGTTGAAGTAAGTGTGACTGTGGACTCGGGCAAATGGTTCTAAGACTTTCTTCTACCTACTTCCTCATTTTATTTCCATTTCTCTGGTAAAAGATGTTGAAAGTTCAAAGAACTCCAGTATTGGTAAGATGAGGAAGAAATAGTCCAGACTAGAACCCTGTTTTAGGCACAAGCATCTCAAATCACCCAGGCTGGGGAAGTTCATGAGATTTCAGACTGAAAACTCCACAGCTTCCTTTGGAAGAACTTCACAGTGTTCCATCTACAAAGAAGTGCCATCCCTACTTAGGGATCAAGAGGTTTCCATAGAGGATGTGCTTTGTTCTCCAAGAAACATCTTCAGAAGGCAGTCATGGGTGGTCCAACTGCCTTATATGCTTGCTGGGAACCATCGTGTTTTCCAGTCAACTGACTCTCAGGTTAAATGGGGAAAATGGTGATTTTTTTTTTTTTAACGGAGTCTCCTTCTGTCACCCAGGCTGGAACGCAGTGACACGATCTCAGCTCACTGCAACCTCCGCCTCCCGGGTTCAGGCGATTCTCCTCCCTCAGCCTCCTGAGTAGCTGGGATTACAGGCATGTGCCACCACGGCCAGCTAACTTTTGTATTTTTAGTAGAGACGGGGTTTCACCATATTGGCCAGGCTCGTCTCGAACTCCTGACCTCAGGTGATGCACTCCCCTTTGCCTCGCAAAGTGCTGGGATTACAGGCGTAAGCCACTGCACCTGGCTGAAAATGGTGATTTTTAAGCTAAACTACTTTTCTTGGAAGTTGCTTCTGAATTTTTAGGGCCATAGGAAATAAAAGCACAAACACTGAATGTTATGACAAATCAGTGGAATTAAGTAAGCATTGTTGATTTCGCATGTTTAAATGCTAGTCAAGAATAGGTCGGTATAATATTTATAAATTTTGAATCCTAGAATACTTCCCTTATAGATGAATGGCTTTTCTTTACCTGCTTTTGGGTAGATGTATCGTATCTTATTTAAGCCCAAGTTACATCTTTTTTAGCGAAGGACAAAACATTTTGGAGTGATCTGGTTCTCATTTGCAGCATCAACAAGTACCAAAATAATAACAGGTGTAATTGAAAGTGTTTTGGCAGCCATTTCTCTCATCTTCTTCTCTCTCCTTTTTCTCTCTCTTTTCCTCTTTCCTACTACCCAACAAGCCAGGATAATATCATATTAAAGAAAAAAGATACAGATGACTAGGAAATCCTTTATATGAACTAAGAAATAAAGATATGTTTTGAGTTTGGAATTAGAATCAAACATGAAGGAAAAATGAAAAAAATATGTACTTGGTGCTTACAATATACCAGAACCTTTAATAAGAATTTGGTTTACATATTCTTATTTAATCTTCAAATTAACCCTGTGGGGTAGGTGATATTTTTCTACAGATAGGAAAAATGAAGCTAACATGATTATTGCCTAATATTATACAGTTAGTAAAAGGGAAAAACCTAGATTTTTAACCCAGCTCCAATGTCCAAAGTCTAAACAACTACATCTTTCTCCCTCTTGAGATAAAAATCATGTTTTAGGCTGGGTGTGGTGGCTCACGCCTGTAATCCCAGCACTTTGGGAGGCTGAAGTGGACAAATTACCTGAGGTCAGGAGTTCAAGACCAGCCTGGCCAACATGGAGAAACCCCGCCTCTACTAACAATATAAAAATTAGCTGGGCATGGTGGCACATGCCTGTAATCCCAGCTACTCAGGAGGCTGAGGCAGGAGAATTGCTTGAACCCGGGATGTGGAGGTTGCAGTGAGCTGAGATCGTGCCACTGCACTTCAGCTTGGGTGACAGAGCAAGACTCTGTCTCAAATAATAATAATAATAATATTTTTAATAGCAATTATCAAAAAATAAATGTTTTGATAAATATGGTTAAGTTGGAGGAAAGCCCTAACATATAAGACTGGAGATTTATCTACAGGACAGTCAGGATTGAAGGGGACTTTCCAGAGCTATGTTTATTCAGAACTAAAGTACTAACTGAACTTTGAGTTACTCCTTTATAAATTGTGACACACCTGCCTGGAGTTCACTCCATCTATCATTGGGCTAGGAATCCAGGAAGGTAGGAACCAAGAATAGAGGATAAACTTTTGCAGGTTAACCCTTCCTTTTTAATATCGTTTTCTAAACAAGTGGAATGGCCAATGACAGCCACTTACCAGCAACCTAATAGGATTCAGAATTGTAATGGGTACCAGTTCATACTAGCAGTAAAATCAGCTGAAGGAAAAAACTAATCATTGTGTGATATAAATAGGCTAGGCTGTTAACCCAAGCATTAGCAGGCTCCTTCCAGACAGCAGAGGGCACTGAACAGCAAGAGGAGAAGCCAGAGGAGGGAAACTGCATTCACAGGCTGCACTCAGTAGTTCTGACATTTGCGACTGCTCTTCTAGTTATGTATATTGCCCTTAAAAAGAAGGAATAGGCCGGGCGAAGTGGCTCACGCCTGTAATCCCAGCACTTTGGGAGGCTGAGGTGGGCAGATCATGAGGTCAGGAGTTCGAGACCAGCATGGGCAACTAAAAATACAAAATTAGCCAGGTGTGGTGGTGGGTGCCTGTAATCCCAGCTACTCGGGAGGCTGAGGCAGGAGAATCACTTGTATCTGGAAGATGGAGGCTGCAGTGAGCCAAGATCATGCCACTGCACTCCAGCCTGGGCAACAGAGCAAGACTCCATCAAAAAAAAAAAAAAAAAAAAGAAGGAATATCACAAAGTTTAATTCTCAATATCCCCTACACAACACAGAACACTTGAAATATGAAACAAAAAAATATATTAAGGTTTGACATAATTAAATACATAGCCACTTGTTCTGAGCAATACATTTTATTCCCTGTGAGAACCACTGTTTAAAAATGAGAGAGAGAAAAATTCTGAAGACACTTTTATGGCCCAGTTATTTGCACAGCCAACCACCCTCAGTCCAATCCCGAAATTTTATCGTGGATCTGTTTACTGTGTAGGAAAAAAAAGAAGATAGCACCTGTGCTAAAATTTAGAAGGTAGGACCAGTTGATAAGAAAGAAAATTGCATCATAGTTTTTTAGGCTGTTCTATTAAATTTCTCAGGCAAAAAATTTGCTCTGAGACTGGCTATGATTCAGTTCAGCTATTTCCTGATACACTTCTGGGTTTAGTTTATGTAATAACATTCCATTTCCATGGCATGTCTTTTGTTAAGGACCTCAGAGCACTTTAAAATGCATCATGTCCTTCATCCTCCCAACATCCCCGTGAAGTGGGTTGTAGGCAGCAGGTGGTTTCATCTGTCTTTCACAGATGAGACCCTCAAGGCCCCAGCTCAAGGCCTCTGCCACTGGCCTGCACAGCCTCTCATTTCGGTTTTTTTTTTTTTTTTTTTTTTCGAGATAGAGTCTTGCTCTGTCACCCAGGCTGGAGCATGGAGGGCAGTGGCAGCACAATCTGGGCTCACTGCAAGTTCCGCCTCCCAGGTTCACGCCATTAGCCTGCCTCAGCTTCCCAAGTAGTTGGGACTACAGGCACCCACCACCGCGCCTGGCTAATTTTTTGTATTTTCAGTAGAGACGGGGTTTCACCATGTTAGCCAGGATGGTCTCGATCTCCTGACCTTGTGATCCACCCGCCTCAGCCTCCCAAAGTACCGGGATTACAGGCGTGAGCCACTGGGCCAGGTCGCTTCTTCATTTCTTAAACCTATATCTCCTCCATATAAGTCTAAACATTAAATCTTCAGGGATCTCCTTCTTCCCAGAGGGTAACATTGATGAAAGTCAGATACACAGGAGACTAAGTTTCCATTCATTCAGAAACACGTATTGAACACCAAGTGTATTCCAGACACTGTTCTAGGAACAGGGCATACAAAACAGGAAAAAAGAATCCATGTTCTTTTGGAGCTAACATTCTCATGGGGAGGTATACAATCTACATAATCAGTCAGTTAATTATATGGTATGTCAGAAGGCGATAAGTTCTCTGGAAAAAAAAAATTAAAGCAAAGTCAGGGGAAATGAGGAGTGACTTTTAGGAATTGGTGGTCTCACCAACCAGGTGACATTTGAGCAAAGGTTTAAAGCAATGAGCCAGGGTGCTGCCTGGGTCCCAACCTTCCAGTCAGGGGAGGAGCTTGTGTGAAGCCCTGAGGAGGGGGCTTGCCTGGAGAGTCTGAGAAAAGGGAGGCGGTCTGTGTGGCTGGAGTGGAACGAGGACCCAAGGCCAGAGAGGAGCCGGGGCAGAGGAGCAGGTTTTGGAGGCTGCCATGACATGATGGCCACTTCTTACCCCAGGCCAGGTGACATACAGACATAAGGGAGGGTCTGAGCAGAGAGCTGTCACCTTCTACTTCTATGCAGAAGCCTAGAAGAATGTGGACGCTTTATTTGAGATGTTTGTTTTTCAGAACAAGAGGATTTTGTTTTGATTTTCCACATAGAAAATTCTGGTAAAATATTAAATACATCTTTTTTTCCTTCAAATTATGCAAATGTACTAGTTTCCTGGGGCTGCCTTCACTAAGCACCATAAACTGGGCGTTTTACAACCACAATTAAACACTGGAGGCTAAGACTTCAAAGTGCAGGTGTTGGCAAGACCATGAACCCTCCGAGCCCTTCCTTGGCTCTTCCTAGCTTCTGGTGGTGTGCAGACAATCAGTGGCCTTGCGTGGCTGGAAGCTAAGTCAGTCTCCGCCTCTGTCGCCATGTGGCCTCTCCCTGAGTGTTTCTCTTCTCTTATAAACACACCAATTATATTCGATTAGGAGCCCAACCTACTCCAGCACAACCTCATCTTAATGTAACTACAGGCACACCTTGTCTTATTACGCTTCACTTTCTTGCCCTTCGCAGAAATTGCATTTTTTACAAATTGAAGGTTGGTGGCAACCCCGCAACAAGGAAGTCTATTGGTGCCATTTTTCCAGCAGCATGGGCTCACTTCATGTGTTTGTGTCCCATTTTGGTAATTCTCCCAATATTTCACCCCGTGTTATTACTATTATTTTGTATGTCTTGGCAGTCTGTGGTCCGTGATCTTTGATGTTACTATTGTAATTGTTTCAGGGCATCATGAACCACACCCAAATAAGACAGTGAACTTAATAAATATTGTATGTGTTCTAAAAGTATATAAACTGCACCATGGACCGTTAGTTTCTCCATTTCTCTCCCTCTCCTGGGGTTTTCCTATTGCCTGAGACACAACATATTAAAATTTGGCCAATTACTAACCCTACAATGGCTTGTAAGTGTTCAGGTGAAAGGAAGAATCACACGTCTCTTGCTTTAAATGAAAAGCTGGAAATGATTAAGCTTAGTGAGGAAGGCAGGTCAAAAGCTGAGACAAGCTGCAAGCTAGGACTCTTGCACCGAACAGCCAAGTTATGAATGCAAAGGAAAAGTTCTTGAAGGAAATAAAAAGTACTACTCCATTGAACACACAAATGATAAGACAGTGAAACAGCCTCATTGCTGACATGGAGAAGGCTTTAGTGGTCTAGACAGAAGATCAAACCAGCCACAGTACTCCCTTAAGCCAAAACCTAATCCAGAGCAAGGCCCTAACTCTCTTCAATTACGTGAAGACTGAGAGAGGTTAGGAAGCTGCAGAAGAAAAGCTGGAAGCTAGCAGAGCTTGGTTCATGAGGTTTAAAGAAAAAAGCCAGTTCTGTAAAATAAAAGTGCAAAGTGAAGTAGTAAGTGCTGATGTAGAAGCTGCAGCAAGTCATCCAGAAGATCTAGTGAAGATCTTTAATGAAGGTGGCTACACTAAACAACACATTTTTAATGTAGATGAAAGAGCCTTCTATTGGAAGAAGATACCTTCTAGGACATTCACAGCTAAAGAGGAGCAGTCAATGTCTGGTTTCAAGTTTCAAAGGGCAGCCTGACTCTCTTGTTAGGAGCAAATGCAGCTGGGGACTTTAAGTTGAAGCCAATGCTTATTTCCCATTATGAAAACCCTAGGGCCCTTAAAAATTATGCTAAATCTACTCTGCCTGTGCTCCAGTAATGGAACGACAAAGCCTGGATGACAGCACATCTGCTTATCACATGTTTTACTGAATATTTTAAGCCCACTGTTGAGAGCTACTTCTCAAAAAAAAAATTCTTTTCAAAATTACTGCCCATTAACAATGCAGCTGGTAACCTAAGAGCTCTGGTAAAGATGTACAAAGGGATGAATGCTGTTTTCCTGCCTGCTAACAAAGAATCCATTCAACAGCCCCTAGATCAAGGAGTAATTTTGACTTTCGAGTCTTATTATTTAATAAATATATTTTGTAAGTCTATAGGTGCCCTAGGAATTGATTCCTCTGATGGGCCTGGGCAAAGTGAATTGAAAATTTTGTGGAAAGGATTCACAATTCCAGATGCCATTAAGAACACTCATGGCGCAGGACAAAGGGAAGTGAAGCCGGAACTGCAGCCACTTTTTCTGCCCGTGGAAAGACCGTCTTATGCTCCACCTCTCACCCCAGCTCCTGCAACACAAATGCCCAGCACACCAGGGTTTGTGAGATACAATCCATACAGTCATCTCACCTACAACAACTACAGGCTTGAAGGGAACCCAGGCACCGACAGCCAGGTCACAGCATCCTCTGCTATTACCATACCAAAACCCCCAAAGCCACCAGATAAGCCGCTGATGCCCTACATGAGGTACAGGCAGAAAGGTCCAGGACCAAGTAAAGGCTTCCAACCCTGACTTAAAGTTGTGGGAGATTGGCAAGATTATTGGTGGCATGTGGTGAGATCTCACTGGTGAAGAAAAGCAAGAATATTTAAATGAATACGAAGCAGAAAAGATAGAATACGATGAATCTATGAAGGCCTATCATAAATCCCCCATATACCTTGCTTACATAAATGCAAAAAGTCGTGCAGAAGCTGCTTTAGAGGAAGAAAGTTGACAGAGACAGTCTTGCGTGGAGAAAGGAGAACCGTACATGAACATTTAGCCTCCTGAAGATCCAGATGATTATGACGATGGCTTTTCAATGAAGCATACAGCCACCGCCCATTTCCAGAGAAACCACTGCCTCATCAGTGAAATCCTTAGTGAGAGTGTGGTGCCAGACGTTCGGTCAGTTGTCACAACAGCTAGAATGTGGATCATCAAATGACAGGTCCAGTCCTTAATTATTCATCAGCGAAAACTAGAAGCTGAACTTCTTCAAATAGAGGAAATGACACCAGGAGAAGAGGAGGAAATACTTGGAAAGCACAGATTCATTTAATGATGAACTTAAAAGGTTGTGTGGTCTGAAAGTAGAAGTGGATATGAAGAAAATTGCAGGTGAGATTGCACAGGCAGAGGAACAGGCCCGCAAAAGGCAGGAGAAAAGGGAGAAGGAGGCAGCAGAGCAAGCTGAGCACAGAGCAGCATTGTTCCTAAGGAAAAGCAAGCAGGCAGCAAAGGCGAGGAGAAGAAAGATGACAAGAACATTCCAATGGAGACGGAGGAGGCACACTTTGAAGAAATGACAGAGAGCCAACAGAACAGTGAAGAAGGCACATCTACTCCTGAGGACAAGGAGAGTGGGCAGGAGTGGGTAGACAGTATGGCAGAGGAAGGAACCAGTGATAGTAACATTGGATCGGACAGCAACAGCACAATAGTGCAGGAGCCACCAAAAGATCCCATACCAGAAGATGAGAAAAAAAGAGTAAATCTTGCCTTGTTTTATGTGTTGTAAATAGTTTTTTAAATGAAAAAATGTTTTGGATTAAAAAAAAAAAGAACATTCATGATTAATGGGAGGAGGTCAAAATATTCTCATTAACAGGAGTCTGGAAGAAGTTGATTCCAGTCCTCATGGATGACATTGAGAGGTTCAAGGCTTCAACGGAAGAAGTCACTACCGATGTGGTGGAAACAGCAAGAGAACTAGAAGTGGAGCCTAATTCAGTGAGACATGATGGAATTGTTGCAATCTCATGATAAAACTTGAACAGATGATTAATTTATGGATGAGCAAAGAAAGCGGTTTCTTGAGATGAGATCTACTCCTGGTAAAGATGCTACGAACATTATTGAAAAGACAAACAATTCAGAATATTATATACACTTAGTTGATAAAACAGCAGCAGCGTTTGAGAAAATTGACTCCAATTTATAAGGAAGTTATACTGTGGGTTAAATGCTATCAAACAGTATGACATACTACAGAGAAATCTTTCCGGAAAATGAGAGTCAATTGGTGTGGCAAGCTTCATTGTTGTTTTATTTTAAGAAACTTAAAAATTGTAAGAAATTGTCACAGCCACCCCAACCTTCAGCAACCACCACCCTAAACAATTTGTGTGACTCAATTTATTGCAACATTTGCTTTATTATGGTGGTCTGGAACTGAAGCCACAGTATCTCTGAGGTATGCCTGTAATTCCACCTGCAATGAGCCTATTTCCAAATAAAGTAACCTCTGAGGTACTGAGGATTAGAATTTTAACATATCTTTGGCAGGAGGGAGGAAACAATTCAACTCATAACACTACGTCTCCTGACAATTTCAACTTTGGCCCCTGGGTTGAACATCTGCCTCCTGAGGATCAGGGTAGTCAGCAAACATCCAGAGTGTAGATTAGCTGTGGCACTAGGAATCTCGGCAAAAGATTTGGGATGGTACCCAGCACCTGCTCTCAAAAGCTCATCCCTCCATGATGCGCTGGGGAGGAGACTCTTTCCCAAGACCCAGCTGGGTATGCAATGCTACAAACGTCTCTGCTGCATTTCTTTTCTGGGTTGGTACTTTTTCTAAGAGAGAGAGAGAGAGAGAGAGAGTGCATGTAAAACAGAGAGAGAGAGAAAGGAGAGAGAGAGAATCAGTGTGCCTTTGTGTTTGTATATGTGACTGCGTGTGGATGTATGCGTGCCTCGGCCTGTGTGCCTCTGTGTGTGACTCTATGGGTGTGACAGTATGCAACTGTGTCATAACACTGTGTATTTACATCTGTGAGTACATGTGTCTGTGAGTGTGTGATAGAATCTGTGACTATGGATACAGGTTTGTGCAGGCACGTGTATGTCTGTCAGTATTTATACACGTTTATAGTACAGGCACAGAATCTGTTGAAACGCTCAATGCTATATTGAGCAAATTGAAGAAGGAACAGGTATGGATTGTCTGGGACTGTCAGCCCCAAAGAGAAGCTTCATCTCTCCAGAATCCATTGGTGTTCACACTCACTTCTCATTAGGAGAGAGCAACCCCAATGGCCTTGCCCTTACCCAGAAGCTGAAAAGACAACAGCAGAACTTCTGCAAAAGGCCAGATCTTCTAAACTCACGGCCAGCACAATCATTTGGAACAATCTGGTAGCAGGAAAAATAAGTCATAGATAAGTTAGGCAGATGCCTCCAACTAACCAAGATAATCCAGAAACTCCCTCATTAAATCTGGCTCATAGGAAAGTGAAAGAGAAGAATGACCGTCCTACATTCATCAAAATGCACATGAAACAAAAAGATAATGTATGAGAAGGTGCTTGAAAAAGGTGAAAGTACTACACAGAAGCAGAATATTGTTTGAAAGCTGAACACCCAATCTTTATTGAGATGGCCTGTAGAGGGGAAGAAGCAGGGTGCTCCGCTGAGGCTACTCTGGAAAAGAGGATGACATCCTGGGACGTCACCCTGTAGCACCAGCCAGAGTGTGGAGGCAAGGTGGCCTGGGTGGCCTGGGCCAGCACCCCTAGCCTTCTCACCAGTTTTGTAGAGACCTCCTCCTATCAGCTCTTAGCCATAGAGTAAGAGCCACAGCGTGCTCTACAGCTTTGCTCTAAACATTTTCAACCCATGGAGCCAATAGGGAGGTCATGGTCATGATGAACGAAGGACAAGGTTGTCAACTACAGAAGAATGGTAACAACATTTTGATAGACTACATAGCAAGCATTGGTCACAAAACTCATTTGATCCTCACATCAACTTACAAGGTAGAATGACTGTCATTCCCCTTTTACAGATGAGAAAACAGACACACAGAGCAATCGGGTAACTAACTCAGGGTCCACAGCTGGTAAGTAGCAAGGAAAGCACTTCCACAGAGATTAGTTATATTGTAAGTCTTCCTTAGTTTTCTTGAAGCATAGACCAGGTTACCATCCTTCTTTCCTGGCAGCTATTAGATAGATAATGCTAACTAAGTCTTTGTTCTAAAAAAAAGTTCAACTTTACATCATACCTGTGCATTTGAGTAGCGTTAGACACAAGACTAAGTCATCCCACATCTCCGAACCACCAATATCGAAGCCGTGGAATTTAAAGACAAGCAATGCCCTTTGAGGCACCCAGGATAGGGAATTCCATAGGCATTTTTTTTCCTTATCATCAGTTTAATGATGTACCATGAATCATTGAACCTTTCTGGCCTACCTTTCCCTATCTGAGATTTGGGGAGTTTTGAATAGGCTAAGCTCTAGTATTCTGCTGTACCCTAGGAAGGTGTGTCATGAAAAACAATCAAGACTCTGCCGGGAGAGACCTAGGATTTGCACAGATCTTTGTAAACAAAAAAGCATTAGACAGTCATCAGGCATTATGATTGTTTTATGATTATAAAGCCTAGGCAGGAAGCACTTACAAATGTTAACAGGAGCGGCATCAAAGCCCTGGCCATGTAACTCTTATAGGAGTCTTTAGTCAAACAGAACTCTATTTTTGGAGGGAAGTAAACGAACAGCCCCGGTTTTCCAGCTCCTAGGCCCTGACCCAGTGCATCCCAAATATTGCTGGCATCACAGAGGACCAGGCAGGGCTCTCCTTAGTATTGTTTCCCATGACAGTTTAAGATCTGATCTTCAGATTGGCTGAGTGGAGCCTGGCCCTCTCTTTCTCCTCCTTCCTGCCTCTCTCACCACCTCCCACCCCATCGGCCCCATCAGTTCAGGCTGCATTTTTCCGGTCTAGCCCCATGAGCCCATGATCACAAAATTGTGGCAATACAGACAGACTTGAGGATTCCAGCATTGCCAGGGAGGGGAAAACAAGGGTCTTGTGTGCATCCTCCCCAAACTGGCATTCCTTTCAATATTAGGAACTCTGCTAAAAAAATAAATAAGTGCAAGAAGCAGCCCTGTCCAAAAGAGGGAGATTGATGAGCCTGGTGCCTGCAGAGGCTCTCGTCCTCCTTTCAGGGATTCATCAAGATTCCCCGCGCTGGGTCCTGGAGCACCCAGAGCTGAGCCCTGGCTTGGAGGCGCTGTAGCCCTTCCCAGACTCGTTTCCCCTCTTCCCTCCCGTCCCTGCCTGTTCCTCCCTCCTAGGGCCCTTAGCTCCTCCTAGATGTTGTTTACAAGGAGCTCCCCAGCTCTCTAAATTAAGCCCCGTAAGGTCTGCCACTCTTGGAGGCCATGTGTTGAGCCCCATGAGCCGAGTTGTGGCATTTATTAGCGCAAGAGGAAAAGTGCTTGTCTCATCAGAGAGCAGCTGGAGGCAGTGAGCTTTTCAAAGGCATGTAACTGACCTCTAGCGCAGCTGCAGGATGCCTGAGGATTGCAGACTCAGAGGATTCTCATCCTCTCTCTCTCTCTCTCTCTCCCTCTTCCTCTCTTTCTCCCTCTCTCTCTTTCTCCCCCTCTCTCTTTCTCCCTCTCTCACCCTCCTCCTCCTGCCAGCCTCCACCCTCCACCCACTCCTTTCAGTAGAGTCCTGACCTTGCAGGCCTGAATCCCCCCGATCCATCTCCCTACATTGTGTCTCTCCGGTGAACTCATGCTGGGAGATTAATTGCTGCTATCACCCCTAATCCATCACACTTCCCAAAGATTGTTTTGACATCTAGTTAATTTTTGGCTGATGATTTATCAAATTCTTATTACTGTGCTCTGAAGGGGCTCATTTATTGTGTTGATTCATGGTAATGATAAAAGGGAAGCATTTTGAATTTTAACTACATTTCCCTCATGCTTCTTCTACCCAGTGTAGTAAAAAAAGAAAAGGGGAGGGGGAGGGGACTGTAGCCAGGAAACTCTTAAACAATTCAGAATGTGGAAGGAAAGGGAGAGGGGAGAAAATTCTTCCATTATGTGCGCAAAAGCCAAAATGCTGTAAAAGGTTACACACACATACACACACACACACACACACACGAAGTATTTTTAGCATCTGGGTCTGAACTACGTTTGGAAAGCTCATACCCCTAAGGCTCTTAAACATTGATTGCCCTGTAATATTACCTAAATGTCTACTACCACTTTATTCAAATAGAACTTAATGGTAAATGACTTCAGTCATGTACCAGTGGAGATGTAAAATGACTGTCTCTGCCAGGCCAGATGGCAGTCCTACCTTTTAAAAGTGCAAAGAGACTTTCCTTCACTGCTTCGGCCACTCTCCAGACCTTCCAAATTTCTCATTTGCCACTCAGCTTTTTAAAATAAACCAGATGGTGAGGACCCCAAGGCCAACGTTAGTTACTCTTTTTGCAAAGACTGAAGGAAGTTAATATCTCAAGGATTGAGCTCAGAAGAGACTTGGGAGCCCCAGGGAAAAGGCACTGTCCCATAATCACAGGGTTGGCTGTAGGGGATACAGTTAACCCAGGCAGAAGGGCGAGGGAACACCCTGCACCACCAGGGACAGACTCTAGACCATGCGTGTCCACAAAGAATCCTGATGAAAAGGAGAGAACGTGAGAGAATAAAAGACTATCATAAGTCTTTTCATCAGGAATCTCCAACAGGAAGCTTCCAGCAAAAATATTCCTTATACGAGCTTTCATATTCCATATATGACTATATGAGCTTCCATATATAGACAAACTTTCTAGAGATAGAACAGACCCATATTTGGTTGTCCTTAGCACAAGAATGTATCAGGAAAGTGTCCATCCCATCTCTCCACACTCCTCTTGATACCTGCCCCAGGTTTCACACCCCCACCCACTTCCCACTTGCCCTTCCACTACCCAGCCTTCCCTTTTTCTTTCCATCTCACAAGGTGAGTGCATCACTGGAGAAAGTCAGGATTACCCCCAAATCTTTCTTGCATCAATAGGTGGTAAAGACCTGTGCAGGGGAGTGCAGGAGTTTCACAGGTGCCATGACTTTGTGTTTAAGATCATGTGGAGGGAAGAAAGTATCAGGTACCTCCCCTGCACCTTTAGGAATAAATAGTGAAGCTTTCTCTCTTTTCCATTTTTTGAAAAATTATATAAATTATCTGTCTCTTAAACATAGTGAAATTCATATATAAAATAATCAAGGCCTAGAAATATATATAGTTATATATCCTATACACACACACACACACACACACACACACACACACACATATATATATACACACGCTGGGGGGAAGAAATAATTGAAATTATTTTAGTTTTAACATAGCTATCAATTTTGTCAGATTTTAGTTTATATTTTGCCAATTTAGATATTGTTTTCTAAATATGTTCTATTTTGCCTCTGTTTACTAAAATATTGACTCAATTGCTTAAACATTTATTTTAACATTTAAAAATATCTAGGGTACCTATAGTTCTGGCTTGTTTAATTTTATATTGCACATTTTTGCATCTTTATTTATCTTTTTTTTTTCTTTCTGAGACGGAGTTTTGCTCTTGTTGCCCAGGCTAGAATGCAATGGCATGATCTCGGCTCACTGCAAGATCTGCCTCCCAGGTTCAAGTGATTCTCCTGCCTCAGCCTCCCAAGTAGCTGGGATTACAGACATTCACCGCCATGCCTGGCTAATTTTATATTTTTAGTGGAGACGGTGTTTCTCCATGTTGGTCAGGCTGGTCTTGAACTCCTGACCTCAGGTGACCCACCCACCTCGGCCTCCCAAAGTGTTGGGATTACAAGCATGAGCCACTGTGCCGGGACACATCTTTATTTATCTTGATCAATCTTGCTAGAGATTTGCCCACTTTGTTGACCTCTTCCAGTCTGAGTAAGGGCACCATCATTCAACTAGCTACGCAGGCTAAAGTCCTGAGCACCATACTGGCTGCATCTCATGCCTTACATCCAATCTATCTACAAATCATTTAGGGTGTATCTGGCATCTGGTGACTCCTTAGCACCTCCCTCTTGAGCACCCTGGGCCATCCCTCCCCAGCCTATGTGCCATGCTCCTCCTGTTTCCTCCATCCCCAGCCAAGAGCACTGACCACCCATCCTCCCTCTCCCCAACCCCAGCCTCCCTTTATTATGTCTGAGGTGAAGCAGGTCCCAACTGGGCACCATTATCTCCACTTCTGCTCTTTCCCTAGGGCAGTTCATCTGACCAGTTATCTCCTCTGTGCTCCCCACTGTCATCCCCCAACTCACTCCCCCCACCACAGAACCTTCTCTCATCAACATCAAAGCAAAGTCAAGTTTAATGCAGCCTACAAAGAAAAATACCCCTTGGTTCTTGTAGCTTCCACCCTCCCTGACTCTACCCCATTCACAGCCAACATTCTCAGAAGAGGCATCTAACTCCTTGTCTCCACTGCCTCATCTCCATCTCACTCCTTAATGCACCTTGGGCATGATTGCACCCCATTACTCCATCTAACTAGCTCTTGCCCAAATCCCAATGCCTCCTTACTGCTGTACTTCTCAAGCTTGATTTTCCTGACTCTTGGCAGCATCTGACACCACTGACCCCACGCTTTTTCCTGAAATGCACCACCCCTCAACCTGTCCCCTCTCTCCAGCAGCCAAGGATGGTATCTTTTAGTGTTTTATTGCTCCCACCTCATGTTAGCTCTTGGGTATCTTCTCCCTTGGATTCTATGACTCTGCTCATGGCTTTCTCTTATCTCTCCGACTTCTAAGTAGTCTCCTTTTTCTCAGTCCATACCTTCTATAACATCCCTTAAATGTGATTTTTCCCAGTGTTCTGGGCTCAGCCCCCTTCTTTGCAAAATCTCCCTTGGGTGGTCCTGTCCTGGCTCCAATAGTCATCTATAGGTTGCTATCTTGCAGATATAGATGTTGTGTTTAAACTTATAAGTTAATATTCTTTCTATGAATTGAGGAAAATGTTATTAATTCAAGTCATCTTTTATATGTTTTCATAAAAGTATAATATTTTCTTCATGAGTTCCCGCCTATTTTCTGTCTGATTTTTTTTCCCAGAAATTAAATGTAATTACTATTCACATATGTTCTTTTCTTTTCTTTTGAGACAGAATCTCATTCTATCACCCAGGTTGAAGTGCAGTGGCACAATCTCTGCTCACTGCAAGCTCCTCAACCCAGGTACAAGTGATTGTTGTGCCTCAGCCTCCTGAGTAGCTGGGACTACAGGCGGGTGCCACTACTCCTGGCTAATTTTTGTCTTTTTAGTAGAGACAAGGTTTCACCATGTTGGTCAGGCTGGTCTCAAACTCCTGACCTCAAGTGATCTTCCCACTGTGGCCTCCCAGAGTGCTGGGATTACAAGTGTGAGCTACCACGCCCAGCCTATTCACATATTTTCTAATAGGTTGTTTTTAATGTAGATGGAAGCTACAAATGTTTGTATATTTATTCTGTAACTAGCCACCTTATTAAGCACTCTTCAATGATAATAGATTGGCAAATTCTTCTTGTACATTTTCCAGGTTATTAAGAATATAATCTGTAAGTCACAGCAACTGTTTTCTTCCCCTTTCCAATATTTAAGCCTTATATCTTCTTGTGCTATTTCTGGGACTTTCAACATACCATTGAATGATGATGCTGGTAACCAGTATGTTTAATTTTTCCTGGATTTTAATGGGACTGTCTCTAGTGTTTCATTATTTAAATATAATTATGGCTTTTTATTTAATATGCATATAATTCATGGCATGAAAGTATCTTTATACTTCATGTTTAGTAAGAATTTTGTTTGTAATTAATCAGGAATGGAAATTATACAAATTCTTTTGGAGCATCTATCGAGATAATATTATAATTTTACTTGGCTATCTGTACTGGTGAATTTTATTTAAAACAGATTAATGTTAAAGCATCTTTGCATCTCTGGAACAATCCTTTCTTGGTCATGTATAATCATTCTTAATATTGTGTTAGATATAATGTGGTAATATTTTATTAAAAATTTTTCACTTATACTCAAAAGTGAGATTGACCTATAGCTTTTATATCTAAAGTATTAATTGTCATGTTTTAGGTGTAATATTTTGACAGCTAGTCAGTTGGGAAGATTTCCATCTTTTCCTATGCTCTGGACTGGATTAAACAGCATAGGAAGTATTGTCTCCTTAAATATTCCCCCATAAAATAGTTTTGGAAAATAATTACTTTATTGATTTTTCACATGCATTCATACTTATGGTTTACTTGCTAAATAGTCCATAATCATATATAGTATTTGCCTTTTAATTCTGCACAAAAGTGGTTTCTCTTTTTTCTTCTAATGGCCAACTGTTTGGATTGCTTATGTATATACTTTTATTTGTATTTTTAAAATTTTATTTTTGCATCATGATCAGTGGGGCCTGTAAAATTTCTAGTCTTTGAATTTATTGGAGATTTCTCTTTTTACCCAGAGTAAGATTAATTTTCATAAACATAGCATGGATGTTCCAAAAGAAGATATATTTCTATTTAGAAAGTACATGCTTCTGTATATATTAAGAGATATGATATATGTTTTATTAGATCTGATGTCATTATTTACCCAAACATTGTTGAAATTACATGCTGGATTGTAAATAACACTCCTCCTAGTCCTTGGCACAACTATATGCTTTTTCCTATTTTTTAAAATAGGAAGTTCATTTTCATTGTATTCTGCAAGGCAGAAATTAGACATCCATAATCACAACTCCATTTTATCCAGGAGTTCCAGAGAAATCTTCCTAAAATGCAAATATCATAATAAAACATTTTGTCTAAAACTTTTAAAATATTTCATTTCCACTTCTTAGTGCCTATTTCTTCCCCACTTGTCCTTGGGTCAAGGTGCAGACTCCTTTAAATGACCCCAGGTTCTGGATCCTGCTTGCCTCTCTCTCACCTCCTTTCTTGTCTCTCCTCATATTTTTTTATTTTTATTTTATTTTATCTTAATTTTTTGAGACAAGATCTGGTTCTGTCGCCCAAACTGGAGTGCAATGGCATGATCAAGGCTCACTGCAACCTCAACCTCCAGGGCTCAAGCCATTCTCCCACCTCAGCCTCCCAGGTAGCTGGGACCACAGGGGTGCACCATCATGCCTGGATAATTTGTGCAGTTTTTTTGTAGAGATCGGGTTTCACCATGTTGTCCAGGCTGGTCTCAACTGGTGAACTCAAGCAATCCACCCACCTCGGCCACCCAAAGGGCTGGAACAGGCGTTAGCCACCGTGCCCGGCTGCTCCTCCTCATATATAACTTAATTCATTAGTCATAGAATAAATAACTCTTGTAGTTCCACATTTCTTTCTTCTTGTTTTAGGGTTTTTGTACCTGCTACTCAGAACCCAGAACATATTACCTACCTTCTGTTTTGGCCTAGTTAGATCTTACTTGTCCTCTAGGACTTAGTTTAAATGTCCGTTCCCATTTCCGGACTGTGAGATGAAGCTTCTGGAAGCTCCCTCTGATTTCAGCTCGTCCTTTTTGCTGTCTTTAGCGTACATCTCATTGTGCTATGATTGCCTCCCTTCCTAATTAGGCTATAAGCTCCTGTGCCCAGAGATTGGGTGACCTATTTAGTGCCTAGGGTAGTGCCTCTCATAAAATCAGTGTTCTACAGAATCACGTCCAGGATCAGGCTGCTAAATTAGTTCCAGCCCCACCATTTGTGAGTCCGCTGCGCTTTTTACCAGACACTGGACAGAACTGAGCTTTCAGGTTGAACAGCTTGTGAAAATAATGATTACAACTGACATCTTTGAGTACTGACTACTTTTCAGGTATTGAACAGAGGTATTATTATTCAGGGACAGCTTCATGGGTGTGTGACCAGTGAAGTTTCACAAGGACACCATGTTCAGTAGGGGTCTCATTTTCAGAGCCTGGTCACCATCTTGAAATTTGTGTCCCATAGGTAAAATCTGATGGGACAATGAAGTGTATGTTGGCAGCTGTTTGGAGTGTCATCTCATGTGTGATCCCACGTCTGTCTGCACCCCACCCATACATGTCTCCAGGATGGGTTCTCACTTGCCTGCTCCCCAAACCCTGCCCAGTAAGTGCTGTCATTCCCTGCTCCTGGTGGCAGCCTGGGCACAGCAAGGGTTAGCATCAGGCACTTACACCCTGCATGCCAATCATAGGGTGGGGCCCTGGGCACCTGGGAGGGTCTGCATTACCCTGAAAATGTCTCTGTTGTCCTAGGGAGCATGACATTAAGTGGCAAAGAGAAAACACTACGAGAGGTTGACAGAGAGACAATAAAAGAAAGGAAAAAGCTTTCCTGCCTTTTCTTCTTACACAGGAGCCCCATGGATTATGTAGCCAGCCCTGCTGTTATCATTCTTATTTCAAAGATGAGGAAACCAGAGCCACACTGCTAGTCTTATATGGTGACTCTGTGAAAATGAGAAAGACATCCCCTGTAGGCAGACCAATTATGAAAGCACACTTCTTTTTATCTGGCTTCACCAACAGAATGCTGGATTTCAGACCATTCTTGCCAGTTTAGCCAGATTCCTTTATGTAGGGCACAAAACACACAATCATCCTCATTAACCCTGAAGGAAATAAAGGGATAAAACCTACTCAGGCAACAGAGCTCCTAGATAGTGCATTGATATCCAAACCTATGCTTTCTGGCTTCAGAATCTGTGCTCTAAACTATAATACAAGTGTTTTCAAGTTTGCCTGGATATATATGTATGAGTTATCTTTTGAAATACGAATTTCCAGTCTCTACCTAATACCATGGAAATCAGACTGTCTTAGGGAAATGTCTGGGAAGCAAGTTATATTTTTTAACAAGTGCTACAGGTGATGCTTATTATTTTAGAAGCTATGGAAACATTGTTATACTACACAGATTTTACAGGATCTGAGTATTTAATTTGCAAAGGACACAACCAGAAAGTACATAACAGATCCAGACAGGCAGAAATGTGAAAAATAAAAATCTCAGCCAGTGGCAAAGTATTATGGTCCAAGGAAGAATATGTCTTGGTTTTGTTGTTGCTCTTAAAATGTGTGCTATTGGCCAGGCACAGTGTCTCATGCCTGTAATCCCAACACTTTAAGAGGCCAAAGTGGGTGGATCACGAAGTCAGGAGTTCGAGACCAGCCTGGCCAACACAGTGAAACCGCATCTCTACTAAAAATACAAAAAATTAGCTGGGCATGGTGGTGGGCACCTGTAATTCCAGCTACTTGGGAGGCTGAGGCAGGAGAATCACTTGAACTCAGGAGGCGGAGGTTGCAGTGAGATGAGATCATGCCATTGCACCCCAGCCCATGCAACAGTGTAAGACTTCGTCTCAAAAAATAAAATAAAATAAAATAAAATAAAATAAAATAAAATAAAATGTGGGCTATATTTACTTTATTTTTTACAAAATCCCATATCTTTAACACAATAATTTTCCTCTACATTGAAAGGTAATTAGAAAAGGATGACAGAACTTCCCCTTCTGTTCCATAATGAAGTATTTGTATGAAATTGGTCTTATCACCATAAAATCCTACAAAACTGAACAAATATGTGAAACAACCCTCTTCAGACAAGATAGTACAGGTAGTAGGGGACTGTGAACCCTGAGAGAAGGGAAATACTTGAGATGAACCATGCAATCATCCAGGTATCCTGTCCTGAGGCTTTTATGAAGCCCTAGTCCAGGGAGAGAAAACCTAAATAGAATAAGCAGAGTGAAGAGCTAAGAAGACCAAGACTGGAGTTCAGAGAGGTTGTGGAAGCTTACATTTATTAGGAAGAATACCAACAAACTGCACAAAGAGCTCCAGAAATCCACATGAGGAAACCAGGGAGTCTTTGGCTGACATTAAATTACACATGTGTAGTGTGAGTATCTACAAGGCTAGACAAAGACAACTCTCTGGAAAATGTAACCTGAACAACTAAAGCTCACAAAGAGTGGGGAAGTGTTTGAGTTATAATCAACCTGAATAAAAGAGTTTTCATTGAACACTCAGCATATTCAGTAAAGATGCCAGAAGGCCATGACTTAGAGGTAGAGTTACATTAGTCTTAGTATAAAGGCAATTTTAGACCTGCCTTTAAAAAAAATCTTATAATAAATCCTCAAAAGCATTAGAATAATTCACAAGTAAATTAAGTGCCTGTTAGAACAAAACTCAACACTAATTAAAAGAAGAAAACAAAATTCAGGCATTCAACAATGCAAGAATTAAAATGTCCAACACTCATTCAAAATTACTAGGCATACAAAGAAGAAAACAACACTTTTTAAAATCAATTACAAAATAATACAAATCAACAGATTACTCTGTTTACTACGTTCAAGCATTTAAATGAAAATATGACTTTAATGAGGAATAAAATGGCAACTGTAAAAATTAATAAAGTGGAAATGCTAAGTCAAAAATACAAAATCTGAAATTAAAAATTCACTGGAATTAATATCAGATTACGCATAGCAGAATAAAATAAAAGTAAGTTTGAAGGCATAGCAATAATGATGATCAAAACTGAAGCATTTAGAGAAAAAATGCTGGGGAAAAAACTTATTAAAACCTTAGTTGTTCTTGAAACAATATCCAGTAGTCAACATATAAGTAATGGAGTTCCAGAGAAGACAGTAGAAGCAAGCAAAATAAACTTCTTAAATAAATAATGGTTATATTTTTTAAATATTCCATGAAAAATAGAAATTAATGGATCAAAGGTAATCCAGAGACCCTTAGGAGAATAAACACAAAGAAAACAATTCATTATTTTAAAATGTTTTGAAGCCACAAAATACTTGCAAACTGAATCCAGCAGCACATCAAAAAGCAAATCCACCGTGATCAAGTAGGCTTTATCCTTTGGAGACAAGGTTGATTCAACATATGCAAATTAATAAATGTGATTCATCACATAAACGCAACTAAAGACCAAAAACACATAGTTATCTCAATAGATGCAGAAAATACTTTCAATAAAATTAACATCCTCTCACGTTAAAAACTCTCAATAAACTAGGAATTGAAGGAACATACCTCAAAATAATAAGAGCAATCTATGACAAACCCACACACAACATCATACTGAATGGGCAAAAGCTGGGAGCATTTCCCTTGAAAATCATCACAAGACAAGGAAACCCTCTGTCATCACTCCTATTCAACATTGTATTGGAAGGCCTGGCCAGGACAATCAGGAAAGAGGAAGAAATAAAGGGCATCTAAATAGGAAGAAAGAAAGTCAGACTATCCCTGTTTGCAGATGACATGATTCTATATCTAGAAAACTCCATAACCTTGGCCCTAAATCTTCTTCGGCTGATAAACAACTTCAGCAGGGTTTACAGACACAAAATCAACATACAAAAATTATTAGCATTCCTATACACCAACAACAGCCAAGCCAAGGGTCAAATCAGGAACACAATCCATTCACAATTGCCACTAACAGAATAAAATACCTAGGAATACAGCTTACAAAGGAGGTGAAAGATCTCTACAATGAGAATTACAAAACACTGCTCAAAGAATACTACCCAAAGCAATGTACAGATTCAGTGTTATTCCTATCAAATTACCAAAGAGATTCTTCACAGAAATGAAAAACACTAGTTAGAAATTCATATGGAACCAAAAAAGAACCCAAATAGCCAAGGCAAAAAGAATAAAGCTAGAAGCAACACATTACCTGACTTCAAACTATACTACAGGGCTACAATAACCCAAACAGCATGACACTGCTACAAAAGCAGACACATAGACCAACAGAACAGAATAGAAAGCCCAGAAAGAAGCCTGCACATCTACAACCATCTGACTGTCAACAAAGCTGACAAAGACAAGCAATGGGGGGAGGACTTCCTATCCAATAAATAGTGCTGGGATAACAGGCTAGCAATATGTAGAAGATTGAAACTGGACCTCTTCCTTATATCATATACAAAAATCAACTCAAGATGGATTAAATATTTAAATGTAAAGCCCAAAACTATAAAAACCCTGGATGACAACCTAGGCAATACCTACCTAGACATAGGAACAGGCAAAGATTTCATGATGAAGATGCCAAAACAAACACGATGAAAGCAAAAATTGACAAATGAGATCTAAATAAACTTAAGAGCTTCTGCACAGCAAAAGAGACTATCAACAGAGTAAACAGACAACCTACAGAATGGGAGAAAATATTTGCAAACTGCATCTGACAAAAGTCTAATATCCAGAATCTACAAGGAACTTAAACAAATGTACAAGAAAAAAACAAACAACCCAATTAAAATGTGGTCAAAGTGTAACCAGTGGAGGGCCTTGACTATGAGTCATCCAGGTTCTTGGCATTTTAAACAAAGAATTGGACAAAATACACAAACAAAGAAACAAAAGAATTAAGCAAAAAAAGTATAGATTTATTGAAACAAAACTATACTCCACAGAATGGGAGTGGGCTTGAGCAAGTGGCTCAGGAGCCCAGATTACAGAATTTTCTGGGGTTCAAACACTCTCTAGAGGTTTCCCATTGGTTACTTGGTTACATCCTATGTAAATAAAGGAGTGGCCCGTGACCAGTCTGACTGGCTCTAGGAGGGGACCAATCATTGGCTGAAGCAGAGTTACAAAGTTACATATGAAGACTCGGCCCACAACCACTCTGATTGGGGTTTTCCTTTTGATTCAGTTCTAGGAAGTCAGTGAGAACCAGCTTTAGGTTCCCCGCATCCAGACCCTATTCTTTTGCCTCAAAAGAACATGAACAGACGCTTTTCAAAAGAAGAGATATATGTAGCCAAAATCATATGAAAAAAAAGCTCAACGTCACTGATAACTAGATAAATGCAAATCAAAACCACAGAAGTAAAAAAATAACAGATGCTGGCGAGGTTGTGGAGAAAAGGGAATGCTTATATTCTATTGGTAGGAATGTAAATCAGTTCAACAATTGTGGAAAGCAGTGTGGTGATTCCTTAAAGAGCTAAAAATGGAAACATCATTCAACCCAGCAATCCCATTACTGGGTATATATCCAAAGAAATATAAATTGTTCTATCATAAGGACACACGCACGCATATGCTCATTGCAGCACTATTCACAATAGCAAAGACATGGAATCAACCTAAATGCCAATCAATGGCAGATTGGATAAAGAAAATGTGGTACGTATACATCATGGAATATTATGCAGCCATAAAAAGAATGGAGATCATGTCCTTTGCAGGAACATGGATGGAGCTCGAGGCCATTATCCTTAGCAAACTACTGCATGAATAGAAAACCAAATACCACATGTTCTCACTTATAAGTGGTAGCTAAATGATGAGAACACATGAACACAAAGAGAGAGACAACAGGCACTAGGTCTTACTTGAGGGTAAATGGCAGGAGGAGGGAGAGGGCACGAAAAAAAATAACTATTGGGTACTAGCCTTAGTACCTGGTGATGCAATAATCTATACAATGAACTCCTGTAACATGAGTTTACCTATATATCAAAGCTGTACATGTACCCCTGAACCTAAAAGTTTAAAAAATGAAAAAAGTTTTTTAAAAATGCTGAGAAGGATACTTTTTAAGAGAAAAAAATTTAAAATAGCCAGATAAATAAGAGACACAAAGATGAGAATACCCACTGATTTATGAAAATTAATGTAAACCAGAATACAACTAAATGTTATATAAGTGCAAACAAAAACAAAACAAACAAAAATTGTGAACCTAAAAAAATAAACTTCAAACATGAAGGTTAAAATTTTCAAACAAAAACTGAGGTGATTCCTCATAAGCAGAATTCTACTACAAAATAATATTTAAAGGGAATTATTTACACTGAAGGAAAATAATCCCAAGTAGAAATTCAGATTGACATAAAAGAATAAAATTTGCCAGAAATGGTAATTATATGTATAAATATGAAAGACATATTATTTATGTTTCAAAGGTAATTTAAAATAACAAAAATAACTATATTGTGAAATTAATAGTACATGAAGAGGTAAAATATACGACAAAAATGGAACAAAGGACAGGAAGGAGTAATATGGCGATATACCATTTTTTTGGTAATAACTTTATTGAGGTGTAATTCACACAGCATACAACTCACCCATTTAAAGAATACAATTCAATGGTTTTTAATATATTCAGAGTTGTGCAACTCTCACCACAATCAATTTTAAATATTGTCTTCAATTCAATAAGAAATCCTATACCTTTTAGCTGTCACCCTTCTACTCTTCCCATCTCCATACCCAGGCCTAAGCAACCATGAACCTATTTTCTATCTGTATAGAATTTCCTATTGCAGACTTTCATATGAGTGGAATCATATGGTATGTGGTCTTTTGTGCCTGGCTTTTTTCACTTAGCATAATGTTTTCAAGATTCATTTATGATGTAGCATGTTGTATTAGTCAGGGTTCTCTAGAGGGACAGAACTAATAGGATAAATGTAGATATAAAAGGGAGTTTATTAAGGAGTAATGACTCACATGATCACAAGGTGAGGTCCCACTACAGGTCATCTGCAAGCTGAGGAGCAAGGAAGCCAGTCTGAGTCCCAAAGCTGAAGAACTTGGAGTCCAGCACAGTAGAAAGATGTAGCCTGGGAGACTAAGCCAGTCGAGTCTTTCCACATTCTTCTGCCTGCTTTTATTCTGGCCACGCTGGCAGCTGACTAGAAGGTGCCCACCCAGATAGAGGGTGGGTTTGCCTCCCTCAGTCCACTGACTCAAATGTTAATCTTCTTTGGCAACACCCCCACAGACACACCCAGGAACAATACTTTGCTTCCTTCATTCCAATCAAGTTGACACTCAGTATTAACCATCACACATGTATAAGTACTTAATTTATTTTTATTGCCAAATAATATTCCATTACGTGGATCTACATTTTATTTGTCCATTCATCAGTTGATGGAAATTTGACTTGATTACACTTTCTGGCTATTATGAATAATGCTGCTATGAACATTTGTGTACAAGATTTTGTGCAAACATGTTTGCCACTGTCATGCCTACATAAGAGTGTAATTAATAAGTCATATGGTAATTCTATGTTTAGCCTTTTGAGAAACTATCAGACTGCTTTTCAAAGAAGTTGCACCACTTTTACTTTCCTGCTGGGAATGTATGAAGATTCCAATGAGTGTATTCCCTCATAAAAATCTTGTTGTCTGTCTTTCTGATTGCAGCCATCCTAGTGGGTTTGAATTGGTATGTCACTGTGGTTTTAATCTGCATTTTCTAATGGCTTATGATGTTGACTATCTTTTAATGTGCTTATTGGCCATTTGTATATTGTCTTTGAGAAAAAGTGTATTCAGATCATTTGCTCATCTGTATATTGGGTAACTTGTCTTTTGATTACTGAGTTATAGGGGTTTGTTTGGAAGTATACTTTTTTCATGTCTTTGCATTGTACAAAAAAAATGGTATAAGATTACAGGAATACCTCAGAGATTGAAGGTTTGGTTCCAGACTACCACAATAAAGCAAATATTGCAATAAAGCAAGTCATACAATTTTTTTTTGTTTCCCAAGGCATGTAAAAGTTATTTTTACACTATACAATAGTCTATTAAGTGTGCAATAGCATTATGTCTAAAAATAGCAAACATACCTTAATTTTAAAAATACTTTATTGATTAAAACATGCTAATAATCATTTGAGCTTTCTGGCAGTTGTAATCTTTCTGCTAGTGGAATGAATTGTAATCTTTTTGCTTTGATGTTGGTGGCTGCTAACTAATCTCAATGGTAGTCACTGAAGGTTGGGGTGACTATGACAATTTCTTAAAATTCTTAAGTTTCTTAAAATAAGACAACAATTACATTTGCCACACCAATTGATTCTTCTTTTCCTGAAAGATTTCTCTGTAGCATGTGATTCTGTTTGATAGTATTTTACCCACAGTAGAACTTCTTTCAAAATTGGAGTCAATCATTTCAAACTCTGACACAGCTTTATCAACTAAGTCTGTGTAATATTCTAAGTTACTTGTCATTTCAACAATGTTCAAAGCATCTTCACCAGGAGTAAACGCCATCTCAAGGAAACACTTTCTTTGTTCATCCATAGGAAGTAACTCCTCATCCAAGTTTTGTCATGAGATTGCAGCAATTCAGTCATGTGTGATGGAATTAGGCTGCGCTTCTAGTTCTTTTGCTATTTCTACTACATTTGCAGTTACTTCCTCCATTACAGTCTTGAACTCCTCAAAGTCATGCAAGAAGGTTGGAATCAACCTCTTCCAAACAACCGTTAATGAGGATACTTTGCCCTCCTCCCATGAATCATGAATGTTCTAAAAGGCATCTAGAATGGTGAATCTTTTCCAGAAGCTTTTCCATTTGCTTTGCCCAAATCCATCAGAGGAATCACTATCTATGCAGCTATAGCCTTACAAAGTGTATTTCTTCAATAATAAGACATAGAAGTCAAAATCACTCCTTGGGCTACAGAATGGATGTTCTGTTAGCAGGCATAAAAGCAACGTTCATCTCTTTGTACAGAGGTCTTGGGTGACCAGGTGCATTGTCAACGAGCAGTAATATTTTGAAAGGAACATTTTTCTTTCTGTAGGTCTCAACAGTGAACTTAAAGCGTTCACTAAACCATGCTGTAAACAGGTATTCTCTCATCTAGGTTTTGTCTTTCCATTTCTAGAACACAGGCAGAGTAGATTAGCATAATTCTTAGGAGCCCTAGGATTTTTGGAATGGTAAATGATCATTGGCTTCAACTTAAAGTCACCAGCTGCATTAGCCCTTAACAAGAGTGTCAGCCTGTCCTTTGAAGCTTTGAAGGCACTGACTTTTCCTCTCTAGCTGTGAACATCATTCCTCTTCCAATAGAAGGCTGTTTCATCTACACTGAAAATCTGTTGTTTAGTGAGGAAACCTTCATCATTTATCTTAGTGAGATCTTCTGGATAACTCACTACGGCTTCTACATCAGCACTTGTTGCTTCACCTTGCACTTTTATGTTATGGAGTTGACTTCTTATCTTAAATATCATGAACCAACCTCTGGTAGCTTCCAGTTTTTCTTCTGAAGCTTCCTTGCCTCTCTCAGCCTTGGTAGAGTTGAAGAAAGTTAGGGCCTTTCTTTGGATTAGGCTTTGCCTTAAGGACATGTTGTGGCTGGTTTGGTCTTCTATCCAGACCACTGTAACCTTCTCTATAGGAGCAATAAGGCTGTTTCATTGTCTTATTATTTGTATTTTCACTGAAGTCACACTTTTAATATTTTTATCTTATTAAATTTATTATACTTATTTATTAGCTAAAAATGTAAGTTGCAAACTTCAAGGAAAACAAAAAAGTAAAAAGAAATATAATTGACATACTAAGAAAGGTGATAGAATAAAATTATACAAAATGCTCAATTACAACCAGAGGAGGCAGAAAAAGAAAAAAGGAAAATCAAAGAACAAATATATAGAAAATAGTTATAAACATAGTAGACATTAATACAACTGTACCAATATTCACTTTAAATGTGAATAATCTAAACACACCAATTAAAAGACAGAGATTATTAGAGTGGATTAAGAAAACCATAATCGTCTTTAAACTGTCCATAAGAAACCCATTTTAAATATAAAGACTAAGGTGAGTCAAAAATAAATGTGTGGATAAAGATATACAATACTGTAGTGGTTGATATTATGTGTCAACTTGGAGGATAATTTTTAAAAAGATTGACAAACTTTGAGTAAGCAGAGTACCTTCAACAAGGTGGGTGGGCCTCAACCAATCAGTTGAAGGCCTGAATAGAGGAAAAAATTGACCTCCTCAAGCAAGAGGGAATTCTTCAAAAGAATACCTTCACACCTCATACCATCAGCATTCCTGGGCCTCCAGTGTGCCAGCCTTCATACTGGAACTGTACCATTGGCTCTCCTGGGTCCCCAGCCTGCTGGCCTACACTGCAGATTATCTACTTGCTAACCTCCATAACCATACGAGCCAATTTCTTCCAATAAATACACTCACATACTCTCCCTATTGGTTCTGTTTCTCTGGAGAATCCTGACTAATATAAATTTTGGTACTAAGTATGCTTCTAGAGAAACAGAACTTTAAGGATAAATTTACTGAATTTTGAAGGGATTTCTGAAATCTGTTCCTTAACTTTATTAAATTTAAAAACACTAATGACTATTTCTAGTAGTAAAGAAAGCACTGATAGTCCGTGGCATGCTCTGGCAATAGAGATATACTCTAAATATCATCAATAGATACTCCTAATCAAACACTTTTAAGAAGCAAGAGGACCCAAGTGACTATGTATATAATACTTTCAAACATTTTTGTCAAACTAATAAGTATAGTAAGATTGACTGGTTACTCCTAATGTTGCTGGACAAAGTAGGGAAAGAAAAAGATGAGATCGGTGATTCAAATTCCCAGCTCAAGTGACATATAAATGACCTGATAGCTTCCATGTCTGACCTGAAGGAGGCCCTTATCTGCTGTAGCCTTAGGGCTGAGATTGATGAAAGTCAATCCCAGAGTCTTATTTTATGAGTGACTGATTTACAAAGCAAATTGAATTCCCAGCCTTGTAGGGTGTCAACTGTTAAAGCACAATCTGGATATGGATCAGTGTCTTTGCCTTCCTCTGTACACAGTTGCACTGCCAAAACAACCATCCATGGACTTACAGATTCCTTAACCACCATCATGGTATTTTACTCAGCATTGTTTTTGAACAAGGAATTCACTTTAGAGCAAACAAAGTATAGCAATTGGCCCACGTTCATGGAATTCCCTGGTCTTACCATGTTTCCCACTCTCCTGAAGGAGCTGGCTTGATAGAATGACAGAATGTCTTTTTAAAGATTCAGTAACAGCACCAGCAGGGCTATGGCAAGATTCTCCAGAAGGCTGTATATGCTCTAAATCAATGTTCAATATATGATGCTGTTACTCCCATAGCCACAATTCATAGGTCTAGGTACCAAGAGATGGAAATGGAGGTAACATCATTCACCATTACCCCCAGTGACCCACCAGCAAAATTTTTGTTTTCTATCCCCATGACATTATACTCTGTAAGTCTAGAGGTCTGAATCTTAAAGGAAAGAATGCTTCTGCCAAGAGACAACAATAATTCCATTGAACTGAAAGATAAGACTGCCACCTGGCTATTTGGGATTCATCATGACTCTGAGTCAACAAAGAATAGAGTTATTGTGGTGGGTGGAGTGATGGATTCTGACTACGAGGGGAAACTGGACTGTTACTCTGTAAGAGAAGTAAGGAAAAGTTTATCTGAAACACAGGAGATCCCCTGCAGTGTCTCTTAGTATCACTGTGCCCTGTGTCTAAAAACAATGAAAAACTTCAACAACTCAGTTCAAGTAGGACTGCTATGGTCCATACCCTTCAGGAATAAAGGTTTTAGTCAGTCCTTCGGGTAAAGAACCATGATCAACAGAGACACTTGCTGAAGGCAAGCGAATACGTAACTGGTAGTAGAAGAAGGTAATTATGAATACCAGCTATGACCATGTGACAAATTTCAGAAATGATAACTGTAATTGTCGTGAGTATTTTCTCCTAATTTTGTTATGAATATGTTTGTGCATGTGTGTGTATCAAATATCTGTTTTCCTTACTTTCTTAGCCCCTTTTCATATTATATGAAATGCATTTATAGCACCGGATTTAAATTACATGAGATCAAGGAGAATAGTATACATCATCTAAGGACGTTCCATCCTCTTCTGAAAAAAGGGGTAGTATGTTTTTGGTTGTACCATGTTAGGTGGAAATATGACCTTAGCATTGTTTTCATTCAGGCATTAAGTATAGTTTATGGGTGCTATTATGGACTGAATGTGTGTTCTCCTCCAAAATGTACATGTTGAAGCCCTAACTCCCAATGTAATGGCATTTGGAGGTGCAGCCTTTGTGAGTTGTGTCTTGGATGTTGAATCCCTTCATAGTACATTTGGATTGCTATAACAAGATACCATAAATTGGGTAGCTTATAAACAACAGAAATTTATTTCCCACAGTACTGGAGGCTGGGAAGTCCAAGATCAAGGTGCGGGTAGATTTGGTGACTGGTAAGGGTCCTCTTCCTGGTGTATCAATGGACAGCCATCTTCTCACTGTGTCCTTACGTGAGGGAAAGGATGAGAGATCTCTCCAGGATCTCTTTTATAGGGGCACTAATCTGATTCATGAGGGCTTCACCCTCACAACCTAATCACCTCGCCAAAGACCCATCTCTTAGTATCATTACCTTGGGGGCTGGAAATTCATTATATAAATCGAGGAGGGATATAAATATTCAGTCCAGTGCCACCCCTCAGAATGGAATTAGTTTCCTGATCTGAAGAAGAGGAAATACCAGAGCTCTTTCTTTCTCTCTCTTCCATATGAAGACATTGTGAAAATGTGGCAATCTGCAAGCCAGGAAGAATACCCTCACCAAAAACTGAATCTACCAGCACCTTGATCTTGCAATTCCCAGTCTTTAGAATTGTAAGAAACAAATGTCTGTTGTTTAAGCCACCCAATCTATGGTATTCTGAGCTGACTAGACAGGTGCTAAGTTGATAAGAGGTGATCTTATGATGATTGATAAATTTTGTATGTCAATTTGGAGGGTGTTTTTGGATAAGATTAACACTTAAATCAGTGAACTTTGAATAAGCAGAACACTCTCCTTAATGTACATGGGCCTCATCTAATCAGTTGAAAGTCTAAATGGAATAAAAAGACCAGCCTCCTCAGTCAATAGAAACCTTCCCACCAGACTTCCTTTGGACTAGAACTGCACCATTGGCTCTCCCTGGATCTTAAGACTACCAGTTCACACTGCAGATTTTGTACTAACCAGCCTTCATAATGAGCAAGAGAACTCATTCTAATACATCTGTTTCCTTGTATATGTATGTGCCATTGGTTCTGTTTCTCTGAAAAATTCTGAATAATGCTAACACATATTAAGACTAATCAAAAGAAAGTTGGAGTAGCTATATTAATTTCAGACAAAGCAGACTGCATAATAAGGAAAGTTATTGGGAATAAAGGGGAATGTTTTATAATGTTACAGAAGTCAATTTTCCAAAAAGATTTAACAATCCTACATGTTATACTATCTAGCATTTAGATATACCTGTACCTAACAGCAGAGTCAAAATACATGAGAGAAAAAGAAATAATATAATTGAAAAGAGAAATGGGGAAAATCCACTATTATAGTTGGAGACTTCAACATTCCCATTTCAGTAATTGATAGATCAAACAGACAGAAAATCAGTAAGAATATAGTTGGCCTAAACAGTACTATCAATCAACTTGATCTAATTGGCATTTATGGAATGTTCCATCCAACAAGAGCAGAATATACATTCTTCTCAAGTTTACATGGAACATTCGCAACCCCACTCCCTGCTACAAAACAAACAAACAAACAAACAAACAAAAAACACATTCTGGGCCATAAAACACACCTTAACAAATTTATAGGAAGATAATACTATAAAAGTAGGCTCCCACACCAAGTGGAATTGAAGTAAAAATCAATAACAAAAAGATAATTGGAAAGTCCCAAAATATTTGGAAATTAAACAACATACTTTTAAATAACATGTGTGCCAAAGAAAAAAAAAACCTTGAAAATTTAAAATATTATCAGTTAAATTAAAATAAATGTGCAATTTATCAAAATTTATGGGATGCAGCAAAAGCAGTGGATAGGAGGAAATTATTAGCATTAAGTGCAGATATTAGTAAAGAAGAAATATCTAAAATTAATCATCTAAGCTTCTACCTTAGAAAACTAGAGAAAGAAAAGCAATTTAAGCCTGAAGTAAAAGGAAGAAAAGAAATAATAAAATTAGAGCAGATTAATAAAATTAAAAACAGAAAAACAAGAGAGAAAAAATCCTCCCCAAAATCCAAAGCTGATTCATTCAAAAAAATTAATAAAAGTGATGAACTTATAGCCAGGCTAATCAAGAACAAAGGAGAGATGACATTTATTATCAATGTGAGAAATGAAAAAGGGATAATCACTACTGAGCCCAAAGACATGAGAAAAACAATAAAGGAATACGATTAACATTTCTATGCCTACAAATTTGATAACTTAGATAAATGGGACAAATTTCTTGAAAGACATAAACTACCAAAACTCACACAAGCATAAATAGATAGTCAGCAAAGGTCTATATCTATTGAAGAAATTGAATCATAATTAATAAACGTACAAAAAAGAAAGACTCATGTCCTGACAATTACACTAGTGAATTTTACCAAATATTTAAGTAAGAGATGATAGTTTTCTACAGCCCAGAAAATAGAAGCATATGAAAAAAATTCCTGACTCAGACCAATATTCTCCATGAACATAAATGCAAAATGCACAGCAAAACACTAGTAAATTGAGTCCAAAAAGGAATAAAAATAACTACACACCACAACCAAGTGGAATTTATTCCAGCTATGCAAGGCTAGTTCTACATTTGAAAATTAATCAGTATAATCCACCACATCAAAAGGCTAAGGAAGAAAAACCATATAATTATATTAATGGATGCAGATAAAAGGGATTTGGCAAAACCCAGTATCTATTCATGACAAAAACTCAGAAACTAGAGATGGAGGATAGCTGCCTTACCTTGTTAATAAACATCTACGAAAAACCCCAATTAGTATACTTACTGGTGTGTTAGATCAGAAAAAAGGCAAGAAAGTTACTCTCACCACACTTCTTTTCACCATCATACTGGCGTCCCATCTAATGCAATAAGACAAGAAAAGAAAAAGTATACAGATTGGAAAGAAAAATAAATAAAACTGTCTGTTTATAGATGGAATGATAGTCTATGTGGATAATCCCAAAGAATTGGCAAAAATAACCATCTGGGAACTAGTAAGTGAGTACAGCAAGGTGTAGGATACAAGGTTAAAACACAAAAGTCAATTGCTTGCCTATATAGCAGCATTAACCTATTGGAATTTGAAATTTAAAGGCAATACCATTTGCAATAACACCAAAAAAAAAAAAAAAAAAAAATACTTAGGGCCGGGCGCGGTAGCTCACGCCTGTAAACCCAGCACTTTGGGAGGCCGAGGTGGGCAGATCACGAGGTCAGTAGATAGAGACCATCCTGGCTAACATGGTGAAACCCCATCTCTACTAAAAATACAAAAAAAAAAAAAAAAAAAAAAAAAAATTAGCCGGGCGTGGTGGTGGGCGCCTGTAGTCCCAGCTACTCCAGAGGCTGAAGCAGGAGAATGGCGTGAACTGGAGAGGCGGAGCTTGACGTGAGCCGAGATCATGCCACTGCACTCCAGCCTGGGCAACAAAGCTAGACTCCTTCTCAAAAAAAAACAGAAAACTTAGGTATAAATCTCACAAGATATGTACAAGGATACATATGGGATCTATATGCAGAAAACTACAAACTCTGATGAATAAAATATAAGATCTGTATAAATGAAATAATATTTTATGTTTATGAATTAGAAAGCTCAAAATGGTTAACATTTCAATGATCTCCAACTTGATCTATAAATCAGTGCAATCCAAATCAAAATTCCAGCTATTTTTTAGATATTGACAAACTGTATCTAAAGTTATATGGAAGAGCAAAACACCTAGAATTTTCAATACAATACTGAAGGACAAAATTGGTGGACATGATCTACATGACTTCAAGACATACTATAAAACTACAGTAACCAAGACAATGTGATATTAGTGTGTTAATTGACAAATAGATAGATGGTACAGAAAAGAATGTACAGAAGTAGAAATGCACAAATATAGTCAACTGATCTTAGACAAAAATTCAATAGAAAAAAAAGATAGTCTGTTCAACAAATGATATTGGAACAATTGGGCATCCATAATTTAAAAAAAAAACTCTGAACACAGACCCTACTCTTTCACAAATATTGATTCAAAATGAATTATAGATTTCAATGTAAAATGAAAAGCTATAAAACTTTAGAGAAAAACATATGAGAAAAATCCGTGGATTCAGTGATAAATTTTTAGATACAACAGTAAAAACACAATCCATAAAAGAAAAATTGTTAGGGTGGGCTTTATTAAAATTAAAAATTTATCTGTGAAAGTCACAATTAACACAACACACAAGCCACGGACTAGGGGGAAGATATTTGCAAAACACAGTAAGATAAAGTCTTTGTATCCAAAATATGTAGAAAACACTTAAAACTCAGAAATATGAAAAAAAATTTAAAATGGATAAAAGACCTGAGCAAACCACTCACCAAAGATGATAAACATATGGAAATTAAACACATGAAAAGTCGCTCAGCATCACTTGTCATCAGGGAATTCTAAATGGAAACAGCAATGTGATACCACTGTACACCTATTAGATTGGCTAAAATTCAGAAACTGAGGACAACAAATACAGATTTCTTACAATTTCTTACAAAACTAAACATACTTTTATCATAAATCTAGCAATCATGTGTCTAGATATTTACCTAACTGATGTGAAAATGTGTCCAAACAAAAATCTGCACATGAAGATTTGTAGCCATTTTATGCACAATTGCCACAAAAACTGTGATGCATCACTCCTAATCATGAAAAAACACCAGACAAACTCAAATTGAGAGAAGGTCTGCAAAACATCTGATCAGTAATCCTCAAAACTGTCAAGGCCATAAAAACCAAGAAAAGTCTGAGAAACTGTTACTGCCAAGAAGGGCTTAAGGATACATGACTAACAAATGCAATGTGGTACTCTGGGTGAGAAACTGGAACAGAAATTAGACATTAGGCAAAAACTAGGGAAATCTGAATAAAATATGGACTTGGTTCATTAATTGTAACAAATGCACCATACTAATGTACTATGTTAATAATAGGTAAAACAGGATGACAGATATATAGGAAATTCATGCATTATCTAACTTTCGGTAAATCTAAAGCTGTTCAAAAATGTAGCAGTTTGAGCCTGGCACAACGGTTCATGCCTATAATCTCGGCACTTTGGGAGGCCGAGGTGGGAGGATTGCTTAAGTCCAAGAGTCCAAGAGTCCAAGATCAGCCTGGGAAACATGCAAAACATGGTCTCTACAAAAAACACAAGAATTTAGCTGGGCATGGTGGCATGAATCTGTAGTCCCAGCTACTCTGGAGGCTGAGGTAGGAAGATGATTGAACCCAGGAGACTGAGGATACAGTGAGCCATGATTGTGCCACTGCACTCCAGCCTGGGTGACAGAGTGAGACCCTGTCTCAAAAATAAAATAAAATAAAATTTGGAAATGTATTTTAAAAACACACAAGTTATAAAAACTAAACATACAGTGTGCAGTCACAGCAGTGCACAGAGGGAAATTTGTAGCTTTAAGTGCGTATAGTATGTTGCTAAGAGTTTAAAGTCAATGTACTTAGAAAAAGAAGAGCTAATTTTAAACTCAAAGTAAGTAAAAGAGAAAAAGAAATAATGAAGACAAGAGTTCATGGATAAATAGTAGGGAAAAATCAATGAAGCCAAAGATTGTTTCTTTGAAAGAGCAGGAAAATGTATAAAACTTTAACTACACTAACCAAAAAATAAAAGAAACAAATTCCTAATGCAGGAAATGAAAGATATCCTTTTAATAGATAATAAAGGAATATATGAAGAATTTTATGAAAGCATGCCAGTATAGATAGCAGTAGATGAATAAATTATAGAAAATTTCAAATTACCAAGCTGATTCAGGAAGAAATGGAAATTTGAAGTAGTGGCATGTCTATTAAAGAAATCAAGCTAATAAAAAACCATCAATAGATGAACAAATTACTAGAAAATTTCAAATTACCAAGCTGATTCAGGAAGAAATGAAAATTTGAAGTAGTGGCATGTCTATTAAAGAAATCAACCTAATAACAAAAAACCATCTTTAAAAAAAGACCTCCGTGTCCAGATTTTTTCATTGGCCAATTCTACCAAATATGTTTTAGAGAAAAAAATAACAGAAAGTTTATATAATCTCTTCCAGAAAATGAAATAGTAGGAAACAGTTTCCAACTTATTTTAGCATTATCCTGATACTAAAGTCAGATAAAGAAAAATAAAAGAACACTACAGACTAAATTTTCTTATGAAAATAAACAAAAATTTTTGACAAAATATCGGTAAGCCTAATCCAGCAATACATAAGTAATTGAGGTTTTTGTCATTTAAAAGTGATGGAGAAAACCACAATTATTTTTGCACCAAACTAATAATATGACCATGTAGTTTCATCTTAGGAATGCAACATGGTTTTAATATTTGAAAATCAGTGTAATTCACCCAAAGTCAGTGTAATTTATTTAAAAAATTAAGAAGAAAATTATGAAATCATCTTGATAAACACAGAACAAGTATTTGGCAAAATTCAACACATTCATGAAAAAAAAAGCTCTAAAGAAAGTAGAAACTGAAGAAGACTTTCTCAATCCAATAAAAGGCATCTATACAATTTACGACTAAGGTCATATTAAATGTTGATCACCCCTTGGCCAAGAGAAAATTATCAAATATGACAATTCTCTCCATTAAAAATGAAAAATGCAAAGAGGCCAACTTTGAAAATATTGATCAGTTTGCCACCATTAAAACCAGAAAAGAAAAATTATAATAAATTCTGGTTTGGGTATCAAAATAATGTCTTAACAGAAAATAATATGGTGAGTTTTAAAATATCCATGTTTCAATTTTTCAGTATTTTAATTACTTTCATGTTCTGGAAAAAAACCTTTTAAAGATACACTAAAACAGATTCCGTTCCTTCTAACCCTTTATGGGGGTTCTTTTTCTGGCTCTAGTTGTTTTTTTTTTTTTTTTTTTTTTTTTTTTTGAGATGGAGTCTTGCTCTATTGCCCAGGCTGGAGTACAATGGGGTGATCTCGGCTCACTGAAATCTCCACCTCCCAGGTTCAAGTGATTCTCCTGCCTCAGCCTCCTGGGTAGCTGGGATTACAGGTGCACGCCACCACACCCAGCTAATTTTTGTATTTTTGGTAGAGACAAGGTTTCACCATGTTGGTCAGGCTGTTCTCCAACTCCTGACCTTGTGATCCACCTGCCTTGGCCTCTCAAAGTGCTGGGATTCCAGCTGTGAGCCACATACATGGCCAGTTCTTTTTTAGGTTGTTTCCTCACATGCACTGCTGATCAGTCCTCTTTTATATACTCGAAGAGATTCCTCCGTAGGTGTCCAGAATTCTCTCTCTGCGTGGCTCTCTCCGCCATACTCTGCCTGGCAAACTCTGGCTACCTTGGCTCCCAGCTCTGTCTTTAACCCACTGATCCCTGTCTGGGTTCCACCTCTGCTGCATTCAGAGAGGTGGGTTCTTCAGAGAAACAGAACCAATAGGAGATACAGATAGATAGATATGTATATAGATAGATATGTGTGTGTGTGTGTGTATATATATATGTATGTATAAAATATACATGAGATATAATTATATGGACATATATGAGATATAAAAGATACATTATATATAATAGAAATTTTGTGTATTTATTTATTTTTGTGAAGATTTATTATTTATTATGAAGAATCAACTCATGCAGTTAAGGTGGCTGAAAGCTCCCATGCCTGAAAGCTAGGTCTGCAAGCTGGGGAGCTAGGAAAGCCTCTGGTGTAATTCTAGCCTGAGTCTAAAGGCCCAAGAACCAGGGAAGCTGAGATAGTAAATTTCAGTGCAAGGGCAAGAGGAAACTGATGCCCCAGCTTAAGCAGGTAGGCAGGAAAGTGCTGAATCTTCACTTCCTCCACTTTTTGATCTATTCAGACCTTCAGTGGATTGAATAATGCCTGCTCACACTGGAGAGAGCAATCTACTTTACCAAATTCATCAATTCACATGTTAATCTAATCCTGAACACCCTCAAAGATACACAAGGAAATAATGTTTAATCTGGGCACCCTGTGATCCAGGCAAGTTTACATATCATGTACATGAACCACTATACCCTCCCTGCTCCACAGCCTGGAAATGTGCTCCAGGGTGTCATCAGGGTAATCATAGGACTCAACTAAATCATCTCCTCCCTTCTCTGGGGATCACCACCCTCCCTTGCTTGATGCATAACACCTTGAGACCTGTGCTTGCATACATTAATATTTTATCAAGATTCTCAGTTGTTTCAGGTGAGAGAGTAAACCCAGTCCTTGTTACTCCAGCTTGGACAGAAGCAAAGCCTCCAAAGTCTACTTTTGATATAATCACATTTGGCCATATTTTGCTTCATAATGTGTGCATTTTAACTAAGGGATGTATTCTTATATAAGAGATTTCATTTTTCACACTCAGTCCACCAGGAATTTATTTCTATGCATGATGTGAAGTAGATTTCTAAGTTTGTGAGTAGGTTTTGTGTCAAATAGAACTTGACAACACTCTAGTTTTGCCTCTATAATTGCCATGGGTCTCTGGGAGCTTCCTTTCTTTGATTCTGTGTTCCTATTGGTAAAAAGGGCACAATAACACCCACCTTATGGTATAATTATTTAAATAAATGATATAGATCACTTCCTGTGTACAGTGCCAGGTATAAAGTAGATGCTCAAAAATGCTGGTTTCTTTTTTGAGCTCATCCCAACACTAGGAGTTATTTTCTGTAACTTGTCTATGGTGTGATAATCTGCTAATGTTTGGCTTCTTAATAAACCATGTGGTCCATCTGTTTTGCTTTCTGAGATATTCCCGGAACAAAGAGTGGGGCCAGCCCATAGTAGGCTCTGTGTAAATATTTGTTGAGTTGCCGAATGAGTGCCTCCTCTTCCCATCTCACAGCATTCATCTCTGCCAGCTAATGTATGCCTTGATGATTAATGATTATCAAGAACAGCTGCCGTGGTTTGAATGTGTCCCCTCCAAAATTCAGAGGTTGCCAATGTGATTGTATTAAGAGGTGGGAGGCCTTTAAGAGGTGATTAGGCCATGCCGGCTCCTCCCTCGTGAATGAAAAGAAGGCTCTTACAAAAGAAGCTTCATTCAGTGTTTGGCTCTCTTGTCCTCCTGCTTTCTGCCATATAAGGTTATACAGCATTTCTCACTTCCAGAGGATGTAGCAACAAGGCATCATCTCAGAAGCAGACAGCAGCCCTCGCCAGACATGGAATCTGCTGGCACCTTGATCTTGGACTTCCCAGCCTCCAGGACTGTGAGAAATAAATTTTTTTTTTTTATAAATTGCCCTTTATCAAGTATTTTGTTACAGCAGCAAAAACAGGCAAAGACAACAGCCTAAGGTATAAGGTTGATATAATTTTATGCACAATTTTTGAAGGAATAAACAAAGGCCAAATTTATTTTTTTTAATTGTTCAAAATTTGTAACAGTGAAAATACCTTACGCCCTAGTAACTACTACCCCACAGGAACCATCAGGGATATTTGAACTAAATATCAATTGGACACATAGTCCTCCCCAGTTCTAGCACCCAGTAGAGTAGGAAGCCGAATTACCTTGCCAAGGTCTTGCTGTAGGCTGAGAAGAAGTAGGTGTGGTTTTCAGGGAAAGAGTCATGTGTTCATTGTGGCTGGAGAGTGAGTGGGGGGCAATGGGAATGCATGGAGGAAATATGAGTGGCTAAAACGTTTTCCTTCCTTCTACAGTGCACAATCTATGAATGTGTCTGAGCCCTTGCTGCCACATCTAAACAAGTCAACTCCAAATAAGGAGTAACTTAGAAATAATGGAGAACACAGAAATGAAGCCTGAAAAATGATAAATGTTTCTTCCTAGGTTAAATATCAGCTAATATCAGCTAAGAAGCAACAATGAAATCCTGCCTATCTCTCCAACACTGGCACAGAGAAAGAAACTTACCAAAAAAAAAAAAAAAAAAAAAAAGGTGGGGGAGAGAGAAAGGAAAAACTAACATCCACAAAGCTCTGTGGGTTTGGATTGGCTGTAGCAAGAATCATTAATTTTCCCTAGGAATGGTCAAGAGTGTCATTAGGACCCATTAAACATCACCTGACAGGGAATGGGGAGTACCAGGAGGAGGATGCACTCTCTCCCTCCCTCCACGATTGCATAATCAGTGCAGATGACTCCAACTTGCTCCCAGAATCTTCTCCCCCAATTAGCACCAGCCTGGAGCCTCTCACATTCCATCTTTTACCTCTTCTTTCTCTTTTTTTTTTTTTTTTTTTTTGAGACAGAGTTTCGCTCTTTTCTTGATTCTTTCCTACGGGAATAGAAACCTATCCTCACAGTGGAAGGAGCCCTATATTTTCCAGGACAGCCGCTTTGGAATCCGAAAGGCTGCAGAGGCAAAAGAGGCATTGAAGAGCCTTTTTATTCATGTATTTTGTCAACAAATTATTTTGGACTTGGATGTTAGGGTTGCCTCACACATGATTCCTGCCCTCTCTCTCTTCTTTTATTCTCTTCCCTCTAAGTCCCTCTTACCCACCCACCCCTGCCTGCCTCACTGACAGATCCCCTCTCTCCCTCAGCCTTCTCCCATCTCCCCATCTTATTTTCTGTCCCTTTAGATGAGGTCACCCTGATTGGATGAAGGACACGGGGCTCAGAAGAGGTCAGACATTAGCACTGCTATAACTGCAGTGCTACCGAAACTGGGCAGACCCATCCATCACCAGCTCCACTACTCCATTAGGCCTCCCATGAAATATGCCCTGCTCTGAATCGCACAGCCATACATCTCCCGGTCTAGACACCTTCCTGTTGTGTGAAGATCAATGCCGCTCGGTCATGCATCATGTGTCATGCAGTAGCCCTCACTCTAATAACCGTGTCTATTCTCTAGTCTGCAGTATAAATTATGGCACTGGGAAAGTACTATATTATTCAGCAACCTTGGTCACTAATGGATTATTGGGTTTATTGGTTGATAATGTGAGCTCCCTTTCCTCCTTCTATCTTTCTTTTTTCTTTTTCTCATTTTTGGCTGAATCTCACTCTTATTTTATTTATTTCTCTCTATTTTTATTTTATTTGGTTCAAGTTTGAGTGATGGCTGCTTTAGGCTTCTGTCAACATACTCCTGCATCAAACCCCTAAAAGGATGATGCTCTAAAATAAGCCCAATTAGGAAGACTTCTCCGTGATCCCCTATTAGATAATGGACTGAGTCCAGTGAAGGTTGTTTGGCCTTCAATTTCCCTGGGTTTTGGTTGAGGTGCTTTTTTTTTTTTCTTTGAGGCAGAGTTTCACTTTTGTTGCCCAGGCTGGAGTGCAACGGTGCAATTTTGGCTCACTGTAACCTCTGCCTCCCGGGTTCAAGTGATTCTCTTGCCTCAGCCTCCCGAGTAGCTGGGATTACAGGCATGAGCCACCACGTCTAGCTAATTTTGTATTTTTAGTAGAGATGGGGTTTCTCCATATTGGTCAATCTGGTCTTGAACTCCCGATCTCAGGAGATCCGCCCTCCTCAGCCTCCAAAATTGCTGGGATTACAGGCGTGAGCCACCGCACCCAGCCTAAGGTGCCTTTTAATTGAAGGGCACTTTTAGGGAACCAAATGCAGTTTGGGCCCCCAGCAACCTCTAGCATCCCATGGGGCTCAGTCTTATGAAACCCCTTTCTGCATTCCTTCTCTCCACTTGTCTTTCTATCCTTTGAGGACTTATATTCAGTGCTGCTGGACGCTGATAATTGTGATTGCAACACTGGCTCTCAGTTTTTCCTCTCTGTAAAATGGGTGAGAGAGGGAGAGCGCACATCAACAGAAAGAAGGAAAAATTAAATTATAGTAAAGAACTTGGAATGTAAAAGTTGAACTTTTGGGGCATGTTAACTCTAGGAAAAGTTGGATTATCTGACATTCTGAAACCACTGAAATTTTATATTAAAAATTACAAACTTAATTAGCCAGGCATGGTGGTGCATGCCTGTAGTCCCAGCTACTCAGGAGGCTGGGGGAGGAGAATTGCTTGAGCCCAGGAGTTCAAGGTTGCAGTGAGTTATGACTGAGCCACTGCACTCCAGTCTGGGTGACAGAGCTAGACCCTGTCTCAAACGAAAAGGAAAAAAAGACAAACTTTTATGCAGAAATAAGACTTTAATACTAGAACTGTGCAAAGATAGGCTAGGCTTCCATGAGAAAGAACTCTTTGTCACCAGAATACAAGCCAAGGATGGCCATTTGGAAATGGAGCAAAACTCAAACAACTGAGGAAAACTTAGGCAAGATGCCATTTCAAGTCTTGTCCAATCTTTAGGTTCCATATTTTATCATATATATGACAAATAGCACTATTTTGTTTAAGGAAAAATTATTTTAAATACTAATAAGAATCAGGGGGGATTAGATCAACCATCAAGGTTAGGAACCCTCATTTTTGCAGCCTGCTACTTCCTATCTGGGCAAGAGCAAAACCAGCACAGTCGATGCCCCTTCTGGGCACTTTCTCTCCTTATGTTTTTCTTGGTTTTGCTTATGAACATAGCGGCAGTGCAGAGTTAAGTCTCAGGTGTCCCTGAACAGAGAAGAAACAAAGGGAGCCGATTCTAAGCTCTCCATCTGATCCTCAAAACTTGGAAAATCGACTCATTTATTTCCCAAATTCACCTGAAACCTACTTGCAAAACTGTATCAGTCAGGGTTCTCTAGAGGGACGGACACAACAGGATAGATGTGTCTATAAAGGGGATTTTATTGAGGAGTATCAACTCACATGATCACAAGGTGAAGTCCCACAATAGGCTGTCTGCAAGCTGAGGAGCAAGGAAGCCAGTCCGAGTCCCAAAACCTCAAAAGTAGAGAAGCCGACAGTGCAGCCTTCAGACTGAGGCCAAAGGCCTGAGAGTCCCTGGCAAACCACTGATCTAAGTCCAAGAGTCCAAAACTGAAGAACTTGGAGTCCAATGTTCAATGGCAGGAAGCATCCAGCACTGGAGAAAGATGAAGGATGAAAGACTCAGCCAGTCTAGCCCTTCCACATTCTTCTGCCTGCTTTTATTCTAGCTGAGCTGACAGCTGATTGAGGGTGGGTCTGCCTCTCCTAGTCCATTGACTCAAATGGTAATCTCCTTTGGCAACACCCTCACAGACACACCCAGGAACTATATTTTGCATCCTTCAATCCAATCAAGTTGACAGTCAATATTAACCATCACAAAAACCATTCTCTGACTCCATGGTTTCCTCCAGACCCCCGAGTCCTCATACACTGGGGTTGGAGGAGCCCTGCACAGGAGAGCCAGATGGAGCCCTGCTACTGCTTCTGGGCCTTAGGGTCTGAGTGTGTTTGATGTTTATATTTTTGGCCCTTTTAAATAAAATTAATATACTTTATTTTTTTAGAGCACTTCTAAGTTTATAGAAAATTTGAGCAAAAGTGCAGAGAATTCCCTTGTTCCCCCCCACCCCCCGCCACCTGCCTCCTCCACAGTTTCTGTTATTAATGTCTAACATTAGTGTAGTACATTCATTACAATTGATGAGCCAATATTGATATATTATTATCAAGTAAAGTGAGTAGTTGCTATTAGATTTCACTCTGCATGTGCCTTCTATGGGTTTTGACAAATGTGTAATAACATGTATCCAGTTATAGCATCCTACGGAATAGCTTCACTGGCCTAAAAATCCTCTGTGGTCTGTCTATTCATTCCTTTCCATCCACAGAACCCTGGCAACCACTGAGCTTTTTACTGTCTTTATAGCAGACAGCATATATATATATTTTTTTCTTTTTCAGAATGTCACTTTTTTTCTCCAGAATGTCATTTTCCGGCATGTCATATCCTTGGATCCTTGCATGTCATCACACAGCATGTAGCCTTTTCAGACAGGCTTCTTTCATCTAGTAAAATGCATTTAAGTTTCCATGTCTTTTCGTGGCTTGATAGCTCATTTCTTTTTAACATTGAATAATATTCCATTGTCTGGATGTACCACAGTTTGTCCATTCACCTACTGAAACACCTTAGTTGCTTCCAAGTTTTGGCAATGATAAACAAAGCTACTATAAACATCATGTGCAGGTTTTTGCATGGACATAAATTTTCATTTCATCTGGGTAAATACCAAGAAGCATGATTGCTGGATCGTATGGTAAGAGTATGTTTAGTTTTTTAAGAAACTGCCAAACAATCTTCCGAGGTGTCTGTACCATTTTGCATTCTCACCAGCAATGAATGAGAGTTCCTGTAGCTCCACATCCTTACCAGTATTTGGTGTTGTCAGTTTTTGGATTTTAGCCATTCTAATAGGCGTGTAGTGGTATCTCATTGTGGTCTTAATTTGCAGTTCCCTATTATGCCTGATGCTGAGCATTTTTTCCTATGCATACTTGCCATTGTTGTTGCTCATTTTATTATCATTTTCCAGGTTGCTACCCACTTTGTAACCAGGCCCTAAGACTTCCAATATCTCTAGAGAGCTAGTAAATGAAGCTACCCTGGGCAAAGGTGGTCATTCCAAGGGAGGATGTTGGTAGACGTGGGGAAAGAAGAGGAAAAGTAAGATGTGTGAGATGAATAAAATGGCCAGGACGATTTTTAATGCTTTTTCCTTTTGCTTTTTAGTGCCATGACAATCCTGCTAGGTAGATGTTGCTATCACTATTTTATAAATAAGCAAGAGAAACTTCGAGTTAAGTAGTTTACCTAAATTATATAATACGTAAGTATGAGAGCTGGGTTTCAGACTCTTGCTTGTCTTATTCTAAAGTCCGTCCACTTTCCACTCTGATATGAGCTTTTTCAGGAGTAAGAGGCCCAAGAAAGGAACACACTCTCATCCCTGGCTTCCTTCTTCCCGACTTCTTTCAGGGTCCCAGAGGTGAAAGAGCCAAAAGGAGAAGGAGGCAGATATCTGGAGCAGAGCCTGGACCACACAGGGGATAAGAGATTCTGTGCTGGAATGGGGAGAGGGAAGGCAAGAAATCTTGTAACCAGAGCTCGTACAAGCTACAAACAATCTTGCCGCTTCTCTGTTGCATGGCTGTACAATGAACCCCAAGATCTTAGCCTGAAAGGCTCTGTGCTGAGATGAGGGGGTAAACCAAGAAAGAGCCTGGCTTTGCCCCAAGCTCCCTCCCAGGAAAAGTTGATGCTCAGATGGAATCTATACCAGCCTTCATGGCCCAGGATATAGGCACATTCTCTCTCCTCCCGCCTCTTATCAGCCCTGAAGTCCCTGGTGAAAAAATATCCCATTGCCTAAGGAAGCATCAGTGAATGCTGTCTTCCCATCTGCATACAGAGAGTCTGGAAGTACCTTTGGAGGGCTTCTGGGAACAGGAAGCCAGCCTGCTGGACTGGTTCAGGAACAGACCACAGCAAGGAATGACGCTGACTCCTCATGGACCAGCTCCCCGCTTGCTCTGCTGCCTCACTGAGCCTGGCACTCATCTGCTGGTTGTTTGAACATGACAATCATCTGTCTCCCTAATTAGAAGATGTCAGATTTCTCCAATCTGTACTTGGGATTTCCTGAGGAATCACAGAGATGCCCACCTAGAGGAAGCACCTCAGTATCTGAGGAGGGCAAAAGAGGCTCCAAGGCCCCATGTTCCAGTGACCTCCCCCCATGCATTCCAGAAGTTTGGCCATATAGCCCTTTGGCCCTTCTGTGCCTCAGTTTCCCCTCCTCTAAAAGACAAGAAAGTGGTGCTCCCTAATTCCCTCCCCACCCTTCCACCAGAATCAAATGTGTCACACTGCTTGCACTTCTCCGAGGTGACAAACAATTTCAGTGGAAACTGCTTCCTATAGGGGAGCAATTTCTGTTTACATATGTGGTGCCCACCCCCTGCAGAAATGCTGGCTGCCCGTGGCCTGGCTGCATTATCAGGAGAATGTCACAAGCCACGGCTTCCATCCTCTGCCAAGGGAACAGATTTGCTGCCTGCTTTGAGGACAAATCCTTTAGCAGAGGTAAGCCCTGGCATGGGTCCTCTGAGGGAAAAAGAAAAGTGAGAGAGAGATAAAAAAGCTGCCCCTAAGTCAAGGCCTGAGCAATTAAAGTAAAAACAACTTGGCTTTGGAGTGATGGGCCAATATGACGGCTCAACATTCTCTTTAATCTCTGCCCCAGAAGGAGGCACACGAATGGACTCATGTTCTAGTAGAAGCAGAAATAGGAAAGAACTTGTGATCAAATGTCCCTGGTCCACTGAAGCCACAAAATGAACTAAGCATCTAGGCATGAAATGGGTTTGCTGGTGAAGGTGTAGTCAAAACCAGGACAAAACTGAGACAGCAAGTAGACACAGAGCCTTTCAGGCTAAGATCTTGGGGTTCATTGTACAGAGATGCGATAGAAAAGTGGCAAGATTGCTTGGTAGCTTGTACAAGCTCTGGCTACAAGATTTCTTGCCTTCCCACTCCCCATTCCAGCACAGAATCTCTTGTCCCTAGTGTGTTCCAAGCTCTGCCCCGGATAACTGCCCCCTTTGCCTTCCGGCCCTTTCATCTCTGGGACCCTGAAAGAAATCGAGAAGGAAGGCAGGGCTGAGAGGGTGTTCCTTTCTCTGGCCTCTTACTCCTGGAAAAGCGCATGTCAGAGCGGAAAGTGGATGGACTTTAGAATAAGACAAGCAAGAGTCTGAAACCCAACGCTCGTACTTACACATTATGTAATTTAGGCAAGCTACTTAACTCAAACTTTCTATTGCTTATTTATAAAATAGTGATAGCAACATCTACCTAGCAGGATTGTCATGGCACTAAAAAGGAAAAGGAAAAAGCATTAAAAAATGTCCTGGCCATTTTAGGCATCTCACACATCTTACTTTTCCTCTTTTTTCCCCACTTCTACCAACATCCTCCCTTGGGATAACCACCTTTGCTCAGGGCAGTTTCATTTGCTAGCTCTCTGGATATACTTGAAGTCTTGGGGCCTGGTTACATGCTCATTCCACCTGTCTTCAAGCTAGCCAGAGCTGTTATTTTCCCTCAGAACCTCTCTGGATGACTAAGAGGAGAAAGGGGTGTGGCTATCAGGGGTCTGCAAACCCAGTTTGAAAATTCCTGGGCAGCTTATATCTCCAGGAGCCAGACAGCAGCTAGGATCTGGGCAGCTGGCTGATAGGAGCTGTTGGCTGCCCCTCCCTCTAAGACACAGCCTTGGCCCCACCTCTGATATGCCAATCAGATAGGAGCCCCGTTACAAGGCACAGTTCAGCTGACTTTTATGTCCCATCAAATTCAAGTTCATTTGTCTTCCCCCTTTACCACCCTATCCCCCAACCTCACCCTCAGGTGTGTCAATAAACACACACACACACACACACACACACACACACACCCCGACCTTAGAAGAAGACGGGTGAAGTTTTAGGAAATCAAGGGCTTGGCCAGAGAATGGGAGTTTACAAATATGTTTTATATGACTTGAGAATGAGCTAGCCTCACTTAATTAGGGGCATACCAAATTTCCTCAGCAGGGAGCTAGACCTGGGAAGAATGTGAAGGAACACTGGGAGACTGAAATGAGGGCATAAAGTCCTACTGGAAGGTGCATGATTTTTAGTATATTTCCAAAAGAAGGAAGCAAATTCATCTACAAAATGAGCCACTTACCTTCAACCTGACAGGCTGTACTATCACCTTGATGGTGTGGTCCATCCAGCTCCACTTTAGCCCACAACATGGCATGCATGATACGTAAGAGATATTGACTACAATGTTGGAAACGGAAGAAAAATCACTCACCTCTGCTCCCTTGGCCCCCTTCTAGAGCATGTTTTCCAGACTCTGCACACATTTTCAGTTTATGTCTACATCAGAAAGCCTGGGCAAAATTATTCTCTGTGCACACCAGGTTCAAAACACTGATTCCAAATGTTCCTGGCTTAGTTCTGGGTCAGAACATTTTATGGTCAATTGGGCTTCTTTCTCCTTACAAATTCCCACACCTAAAACTGTCCCAGTGGTATTTCTGCCATGTAGACTCAGTCTCAAGTAAAATGAATCGGGTCCCTGGATAGATGAAAATAGCACTGGGTTAAGTTACTCCAATACCCTCAAAAGTAAATAAATAAATATAATTAAATAATATTTGGGAGATCCTAAGACTAGAATTTTTTTTACAAAACTGTTCCATACATAAGCAGAATATGCATGTAAAGAAAATGTGGGAGAGGAATCTATTCCAGAAATCTATGCATGATAATAAAGGCAGGTATTGAAGGAAAAAAATCTATTCTGGCAACCTGAGGTTACAAAATGAACCAGGAATCTAAACTGGAAATGCAATCACCTCTGAGTGGTGTATGTTTTACAAGCAAATACTTATTCTTGTCATCCATTCCTGTCCCTCAAATTGAGGCATACTTGTATTCTGGAAAGCTGGAATCCCGGAAGCTTTGAAACAAGGCTGACTTGGACTCTAATCCCAAATCTCATAGGTACTACTTGTGCTCCCTTGGGCAAAAACCTTGAAGATTTCCAGTTTCCACAATTGGGCAACAAGGATACTAACATCTAAGATTAGGCTATAATTGCTTAATACAAGGAAACTGTTATGATGATAATAACAGTAATAACATTGTAACATCATCATCATCATTAATAGCACCATTGTTAATTATAAGACAGTTATTCAAATAAAATAAAGGTCACAATTGAGGTTTTAAGGAAGTGAAGGAGAAGATAGAATCTGTTCCACAATTTTACACTTTCCTCAGGTCACTCTGATCTCTTGAAAATAAATTTCGTGATTGGAGAAAAGAGCACCTCATAATGAATGTTAATAAACAGGACTGCAACTTCAAAATCCACACAAATTAGACCAAAAAATGCAAAAAGACATGGAAGTACAGAGGATCTCCCTTAGTCAATGCTGCCAAAAATGCTATTATGTATTCACCCAACTGGAGTTCCTTCTAACAAACTGCCACTGAGCATATGGCTACCTTGGGCATTTTTTCATTATCCCAGAGTGTGTCTGCAGTCCCATGTCGGTAAACTCCATCTGTATCTCTGTCAATGGAAGAAATTTCCATCAGGAAATATCAGCAGGCATCAGGGAAAGACCTTTCCAATTTACTGAGATCGAAGGAAGTAACTGCAGGGTTCCCCTCTCTCGCCTCCCTTTTTCTCCAACTCCAGCCAAAAAATGTCTTGTTTTCTTTCCCAAAGATTATCCCATCGCCCACCCCTGCCTGCTCAGGGGGAGTCTCTGGATGGTCCTTGGGCACATGGTGCTGCACGTGATGTACTAGTTGTATTCTGGGTCACCCAACCCCTTCAACTCACCACTTAATAGGAATAAAGAGAAGAGCAGGCGAAAATGGACCTCCCACTTCTCTCAGATGCTGCACCAAGAGAATGCAAAGAGAAACAGCTCTGGGTGCTTTGTTGCTGTTGCTCTAGTTATTTTAATCTCTTCATGCTGCACAGCACCCATCAGGGACCAAGTTGCAGGCAGGTTTTAACATCAAAGGCAGTGATGAATGTAATGTACCCTTCTGGGCAGGGCAGGAGCCCTTGCTGGGCAGTGGGTTGGGTTGGGGGAAAGGAGGGTGCAGGGGTGAGGCAGGTAAGTGAGGGAAGCATGCACCAGTGATTAAATGTGGGAGCAAGAGCATTAAAAAATGTCAGTCCCAGGCTCCCTTCTGTGTATCTCACAGCCTGACCATTACATCTCAGTTGCATATTGAATGTGACCCTTACATTCACAATGCTTCCCCGATATTTTTCACTGTAGACTTAGACAACCATCGTGTCAATGTACTAGTTTAAAAGTTTAATATTGACTATGCTGCTTTTAGAAAATAGACTCAGGGTCAGAACAGCCCCGTTTCTCTGTTCTCTTCCCTCTCTATACCCCAAATAAGAGCAGATCAATGGCAGAGATGAAATAGATTGCATATTGACATTCCTGGGGATAATTTCTCCATATACAAATATGTCAATTTATCTCATGTATTTATTTTTTAATTTACTTACATGTAGATTTATATGAAGGATATACTTAAGCCTCCAATTACCCATGTCAACATTATAGCTCTCCATCGCCCTGAGAGGAATGCACTGGGAAAAACCCTCACTATTTTGAAAATCCCATTAATAACACAGGCCCCATCTGGGTGTTATTTGCAATGAGAGTCTCATTGAAAAAAGAACCTCCAACCAATTATCTTTGGACTTTATAGAACTTTGGACTTCCTAGAACCTATGAAGTTCATAAAAACTAATTGTAATTCTTCCTGAGTCCAAAACAATGGAAAGAAATACTTGGAGTAGGATTTTACAAGTTTATCTACTTAAAACAAAACAAAACAAAAAAAAAATGGAGCACTGGGAAAATGTTAGCCAATTACAGTATGCATTTGTGTATTCACATCCATAAATATCCACCAGCAGAGGACGTCACAGGTCTAGGCCTCTGCCATGAATGTCTAAGTTCCTACCACGCATCTCAGGCCCATACACTGGAGAGAAGGGGAGGGGGAAACCAAGCCAAGCCCAGCAACGGAAGACACAGCACACTCTCATACCAGCCTTCATAGACCCCTTTCTTACAGTACATCAGAAGTCACTAGCAAAACTAAAATTCTTTCTCAACAAGATATGCTATATTCTCACCTTCAGTTGGATATTCAGAGCGACAACTAGAATAACAATTCACCATTGCCCTGGCCCAAAGCACATCCAATCTTCTTCCCCCAACTCCCATATCATTTTGGCAAAGTATCATAAAACTGCTACCAAAGCCGAATCTATTTCTATAGCTAGCTATCCATCTACATAACTTCATTGCCTACAAAATAGTAAATATAAATGCTTTTGCATTTTTATTTGTTCTAAACCTACCCTCTTTTTTTTTGTTTGTTTGTTTGTTTTGTTTGAGACAGAGTCTCGCTCTGTCGCCCAGGCTGGAGTCTCACTCTGTCGCCCAGGCTGCAGTGCAGTGGCGCAATCTTGGCTCACTGCAAGCTCTGCCTCCCAGGTTCACGCCATTCTCCTGCCTCAGCCTCCCAAGTAGCTGGGACTACAGACGCTCGCCACCACACCCATTTTGTATTCTACTAAAAATACGGGGTTTCACAGTGTTAGCCAGGATGGTCTCGATCTCCTGACCTCGTGATCCACCTGCCTCGGCCTCCCAAAGTGCTGGGATTACAGGCATGAGCCAATGCGCCCGGCCAATCCTACCCTCTTTTTAAGGTCCAGCTCTCTCATTTTGGAAATAACTTCTTCCTCTGAACAAGCGCAGTGCTCACTGTTTATATCTCTAATTATTCTTATCTCTTTCCATCTCATGATATATTCACTTATATTCATGTCTCATTTCTCAAAGGGAAAATATTCCATTTCTTGAGTATAAAATCCATAGCTGTTCCTTCTCTGTACTTCCACAACACCTACTTTTCTTTAACATTTAGAAGGCCCCCAATAAATGTTGTTTGTATCAGTGAACAAATAAATAACTTTTAATTATGCTAAATAAATGCAAGGTATCATTTATAATATAGAAAAAATGCATGTTCTATCCATGCAGGTGGATGTAAAATGACAATGTGACTCTAAAAAAGAGAAAAAACTTGGCCTGGGCATGCATGGAAAAACAAATATAAGGGGCTCAACAGGAACAAACTGCAAAATTCCAAGCTCTCTTCTATCTGCAGCTGTCCCTTCTCTTGAAATTACTTCTTGCCACAGTGATATAGGACTCGCGCTGCTCATTGGGATACACAATCCATCTTCAGGAGCCCATAGTCACAGGAAGAAGAGAAGAGGAAAAAAATTCCTAAGCACATTTCACCCATTGGTTTTGATCCTCAGCCAAGGCCGTCCACCTGCAAAAATTCCCCAACTATCACATTTCTACTGCTCTGGCTGATAACGAAGATAATTGTTTCATCCACTTTGTCAAAGCTGAAATGAAAAGAGGGCAAAGCAAAATGATGCCATCATAAATCACCAGGCTGAGACAGCAAAAGAGGGACAAGATAGCAACTTCATTAAGGGTTATGTATTGTGCCATTAAGTTGGCAGGGGGGTCACCTTTTGTGTCACACCCGGCCTCTGTGATGCATTGCCAGCTCTTCTTTCCAATAAAATTAAACGGAGATGTAAAACTGATTAGGGCCATGTTTGCTTCAGCCTGTGGCAAAGGGAATGGTACAGGGAATAATTGATATAAGATTGCAACTGATGCATAATGACAGCAATTTCTCTTCCTGGTCATTTCATTGCTGACCTTGCCCATTAAAATAAGCTCAGCTGCCTTGGAGAAAGAGACACTTCATTTCCCATCACCCTGTGGCCCCATGGCATCTCCCATTTCCCCCGATCACCAGCCTTCACCAAAACAACATAGCTAGAAATGCTGCAAGCTAGAGATTTGGAGAACCAGCTGGTTCGCATGGATATGTATTGCAGATCCTTCATGCCACTGATAGCATCTGTCTGAACTCCTTGACTCCCCAAATGGTGGCTTCAGACAATTCCATGCTTCACTAGTTTTTAAATCCTGCCATGCTGAACATCAGGTTATTGGCCCGTTTGGTCTGAGCCTCAGACTCACCACATGAGGACCTGTCTGTGTATTCTGTCATTGCTGAGGTATGGAAGCTACTGTAAGCATAGAAATGACTGACTTTATCCTCACAATAACAAATCATGTCTTCTAATGCTTTATGAACTCAACAATTTAGACAGTCTCCATCCAAAGCGTACCCATTGTTCAATCAACAAATATTCATTAGAGGTCTATTAGGTACCAAGCACTGTGCTAAACATTGACAATAGACAGTTATGTCCCTGCCTTCATGGGGCTCACAGTTGAGTGGCATTTTCCACTGGAATAATATGGATGGCTCATGTGTGTTGAATGTTTATTATGTGCAAAGCACTATTCTATGCAATTTACATACATTAACTCATGTAATGTTCATAGTACCAATAAAGTATTATTATTATCCCCATTTTACAGATGAGAAAACAGAGAAGGAAGAGGCTAAGTACCCTGCCCTGGAAAATGGGGAGTAAGGAGAAGAACCAGTATTTCTTTTCTTTTCTTTTTTTTTTTTTTTTTCGAGATGCAGTCTTGCTCTGTCACCAAGGCTGGAATGCAGTGGTACAATCTCGGCTCACTGCAACCTCTGCTTCCTGGATTCAAGCCATTCTCCAGCCTCAGCCTCCCAAGTAGCTGGAATTACAGGTGACCAAAACCACACCCGGCTAATTTTTGTATTTTTTTGTAGAGACAGGGTTTCACCATGTTGGCCAAGCTGGTCTCAAAATCCTGACCTCAGGTGATCTGCCTGCCTCGATATCCCAAAATGCTAGGATTACAGGCATGAGCCACTGTGTTGGGCCAAGAACCATTATTTCAGATGCCACGAACTGAAGCCAGGAACTAAACCTGAAGAAAAATATTTTATTAATGTTTTTTTGTTTTTCTCTTAATTCATTCCCCAGCCTGGTCAAGTCACTGATATATTTTATCCAGCCTTCAAGAAGAAAGAGTATGTATTCATCAAAGGGAATTCATGCTAGAATCCTGTGCTTTCCTATGGGTCGGGACTGCCAACAACAACAACAACAACAAAAGTCATGTATATTCCAGTTAATAAACATTTCATTTCATATAATATAAAATCATATACTGTTTTCTTTCTCTTTATTTCACTTGCTGTCTGAGATTGGTGTTTCCATGGTATATCCAGATAAATGAGCAAAGCTTATGGGTTCATCTCGCAAATGTCTAATTTCAGTGTTGAAATTAGACCCCATGATGTTGGGGGTCAAGATCATGGCAAACAGCAGTGAAAAAAATCTGGCCAACAAGGCATCCAGAAACAACTCCTGTCACCCGTATTCTCAACCTAGCTGAAGGGACGTGGACTATATGACTCCATGATTCTCTTGCCTTTGTCGGGAATCCCAGCAGTTAAACACACAGATAAATATTAAATATGACCTAGTCGTCACAGTGACCTCTGTGGCAGTGAAGGGAGATCTATTACTTCAGCCTCTCTAACAGAAGCTTGCAACCTTGATCTGTTTGTCCGCCTGTCTGTCCAGCTGCCTGTCTCTGTCCCACCACTTTCTAGGCTGTGATTGGGTCCAGGGATTACAGCAGCTCTGGGTGGGAAGCTTGTAATGACAAGTAACAGATGCTCTGCCAAAAAAGTGATCATACCAGAAATGGACTAAGTTAAACCAGACTACATCCACCCACCCCATCTCACCATGACCCCACACCTCAGGAAGGAGGAACGCCTTAGAAGGCTTTGTATAAACGAAGACAGGGCTGTGCACACTTCCCACTCGATGACTCATGCACCATGGAATTAGAGGCCCCAACCATGCACCCATAAACAGCAAATGGAAAACAAACACACTGAGCACGCCCACAAGTGTCGTTTCCTTCCTCCTCCCCACCTCACCTACGCACTCCCACCATCCAGGCCCCAGGCCTCTGTGCTGCAAAGTCCAACCGGGGGGACTCTGTGAATGCTGGGATGATAAACGCAAGCTGGCTGCAAGAAGGAGACCCCCAGGATGAGGGATGCCACTGGATCTGAGATTGCCCTGGGACTCAGGATTTTTCCCACACAGGGAGATCATCAGAGAGAAACCTCCTCTTTGCGTCAACTACAATCACAGACAACTTTTTCAGTATATGACACATAGACATGGTATGCTTGCAGCCATAATGACATATAATCCCTAAAACATTTTTATGAGGTGAGTGGTATTAGCCTCACTTTACAGGAAATGAATGAAACCTAGGCTCAGAGATAGGCTGGAGGCCACACAGCACTGAGGGATGATCTGCCTCCAGAAGAAAAGAATTTCCACTACTCCATGGGAGAAAAGGCAAATTTGTCTGAGTGCAGACTCACATCATATCAGCCTCTCTGACCCACTCAGGACTGCTTCCCAGTCAATGGTCAAGGAAACAGGCAGGAGCCTCCACCTCCTACATCTACCCCACGCCTGCCTTAAATATTCTCAGGAAGCCAAGAATTCACTTCCCTTCCCTCCACCCAGGCAGGCAGGGCCTACATTGGGCTGGAATGTGAAGGTAGCCAGGGAAACAGAGCCCATGGCTAGACGTTATCAAGGCCCTGCGGCCTGCACGACTCCTTAAGAGAAACAGGATGGGTGGAAGATGTTCATTATTCAGATCCTCATTAACAAAATTATACTTACCTTGAACCTGCTCCTGCAGAAAACAGACTGGGATGGAGTCCATTGCCTCACCTTTCCCCAAGCAATGATGCTCAAATGGAGGTGGCAGGCCTCCTCTCTGTCTCATTCCCCATCTCTCTATTCCAATCCCGCTCTTACTATGTGAATAAAAGATGGCCTCATCTAAAAAGAAAGAAAAGAACAAGCTTAGGGAAGAAAATATCTAAAATAAAAGGATTCATCCCAGCAAGAATACCTGGAAGCCTCATGGCTAGCAATGCTTTAAAGAAAAACAAACTTTTATTATTCAGTTAACAAATGAAAGCTTTAAGTCTTAGCAATGTACTGGCCAGGAGGGAATGTGAAGATGAAGAAGATACTTTGCTTGTCCTTAAAGAGTCCTACTGGGTGTTTCTCAGTGCCTTCCAGGGACAGTTGCTGCACACTCATCACACACTGACACGCGCCCTCTGCCTTGACTGTTAGAACTGGAGCCAGAAACACAAATATGTGGATTCTGGAACTGGAGTCAGAAAAAAATGTGGAATACAGAATTCTCACAAGGCCCCTTTTGGTGTTATTCTCTAAGCCAACATGGCACCAAATTCCTGGAAACTGCTCCAGAGTACCTTCTCCTACACCCTTACTTAATTTGCCAAAACCCTGTGGCACATCAGAATCTGCCATGGGGTTTTGCAGAGGCTGAGTAGTGGGCTGAACCCCCCATTGCACTCTGACCAGATAGTACAGCCCCTTCTCCATCTATCAGTCAGACTCAGAAAGCCATAATGTTGAATTTGGAGGAACGGTTTTCCCCTGGTAAAATAGAAACCACTTTTGAAAACCACTGAAGAGGTTATCTGAGCTATTTTCCAGCTCTGATATTTAGTGACATAGGATTGTTTTCTGTGATTAAAAGTCCACTTGTGTAGGGTCAGTGCTCACCGACAGATTTTCCCAAAACTCTCCTTACCTCCTGCAGGAGATTGTCATCATTGAAGGAAAATAGCAGAGCCAAGCCCCTCAGTTGCCCGGACCCATGTAACTGACAATGGCTGACTCATTCAACAAATATTTACTGAGAACTGCAGCATGACAGCAGTGTGCCAGCTGTTGACTTCGTGAGAATTGAGAATCGGCTCCATGGAAACTCCCCACAGCCCGGGGCTTAACAGCACTTCAGGTCAGGTTGACCTTGTCTCCAGCCTGGTCTCATTGTCTGTGCAACCACTGAAGGTTGCTCACTCATTCTGAGCCTCAGTCTCCTTGTCGGTAAGAATAATGTTGTGAAGATCCATGACAGTCTTACTGAGTGGTGTAGTGAGTGTGAAAACACATAGCACATACTAAATGCTCAAAAAAAAGTCATGATGACTACTGTCATAAAGTTCAGTTGCTTACTATCTCTCCCCAGAACTATCTCAACTCTCTATAAACTGGTATCTCTGACTTCCGTTATCACCCTTCCCCTTCATCTTCTGATTGGACCAGAGGGATGGCTCTTCATTCTTACTCACGCTTGAAGGCCAAATTCAAATGTCATCCCTTCTGCTAAGGCATTCTTAATTCTAAGACGCAAAATTAAACTTTGAGATTCCCAGTGCATACTTCTGTTTTTTCCGTTATAGCATTTGATACATTGTATACATTCATTTATGCAGCAAATATTTATTGAGTGTCTGCCAGGTGCCAAGCCTTGCTCTAATCCCCAGGGGATACATCAGAGACACCCAGACAATTGCTTGTTTGTGTCTCAGTCTCTGATCTCCCGGTCCCCACAGGGTGAGAAAGAAGGAAGCGGCATTCCTCGGCTTAGCTACATGTCTCAACCAATGTGTTCAACGCGAGTTTTCTCAAATGGGCAAGCGAATCTGATAGCTATACCTGTGGTCACTGGATCTGCAAGAGTGGATGTACAAAAGCTGCCTTCCTACTGTGGTTTGAGAATCCACAGGCGGCTGGAAAAACCTTGAGTTGCTTCTCACAACCCATGGATTGCGTCATCCCAGCCTTCAGCTCCACACCCTGCATCTGCGGCTAGGAACTAAGGCAGGAGAGAAAATCAGGGAAGAGAAAAGAAGGCATGGTAGAGGTTAACACAAGTTTTAAACTTTAAAATTTGATGAACGGCTAGGGGCCTATGGAGACCTACAGGAATCCTAAGTTAACATCAGGTGCACACACCTGGGGCCTTGTGTTTGGTTCAGCCACTTGGATCATGCCCGTGGACAAGCCCCTGGGAGAGACTGCAGCTCCAGATTCTTCCAAGAAGACATTAGCAAGGATTTATATTTCTGCTCCAGCCCCCCTCACCTTCTAGCATTTGGAAAAGACGTCATAGGAGCCAGCCTGGCCACAGGGGAACAGCAGCAAAAGTGGGGGACAAACAGAACAAAGAGAGGTCAGCTGATGTGCAACAGCCCTCTCCCCAGAGGATTCCTCCTCTCACACTCCAATGTCATTTAAGGCAGAGCCAGGGAACAAAAGAATAACCGGGAATGAACTAAGTGGCTAAAATATTCCAATCCCCAAATCCCATTATCAGCTTGTTGCATTGCTGGGACACCTGTGGTTAAAGGCAGAGAAGCTGATGCAGCATCTACAGGAACCGTGAGGCCAGCACAGGTCATGAGTCAAAAGCTTGAGGTGTGTGTTTGTGCGTGCGTGCGTGTGTGTGTGTGTGTGTGTTCTCATGTAGAGACACACAGTCAGGGAAGATGTTTCAGGTCTACTGTTTCCATTGTCCTTCTTCAGCTAAATAACAACTGATAGTAAGTTGGGGGTTGGCAAGAAAAAGGAAAAGGAATGAATAAAATATTGCCATGGGTGGCTTGAAGCAAAGCAAATCCAAGACCCCCCAAAGCAGCTCAGCTGCTCTCAGAGTTTTCTTAGAAAGGCTACCACCAAGAGTGGCATTCCAGCACCCTTCTGCTTGACGGTAATAATGGGCACAGAGAGCTCTATCTCCATTGCTTCCAAGGTGCAAGCGCTGCTCAGAAAAGATTTTTACCAAATCCTTCACGTTTCAGATAACATCTGTAATCTGATGTTACTTTTCACCTAGCTTTGTGCGTGATAGAGAGCAAGTACTTGGCACGGACTCATTGAATATGTGAATGAATGAATGAATGAGTGAGTGAGTGAATGAGATCAGGGGAAAGCTGTTTCCATCAGAAAACATTAAGGCTGAGTATGGAGGGGAGAAAGGGAGGTCAAAAGGATAAGAGGCGCTGGAGCCAGTGAGTTCTTAATCAAATAAATGGCATGGTATGGGTATGGCCCCTTTGTCATTTGCAAGTCACGAGGGGAGCTACAGATATATAAGACATCAGCCTGTCCTCAGGGAGCATATGATCCACAGCCAAGGGCCAACGTGTGCACAAATGATGGTGAACAAAAACAACAATGGTCACAAAAATCAGCACAGGGAAAGTGCCAGCAACAGAAGCCCCAGTAAGAAACAGTGCAGGACAAAATGTAGGTGTCAACAGCAAGGTCTTCTAAATTGCAAGGGCACTTTTATTTTGGACTCTGGCAGCAGGGCACAGAGGCTCCAGGAAGTGCAGCACCCAAATATCCTTTCAGGTGGCAGGAGGACAGCTGGAACCCCTGGCTCCACAAGGTACCTTTCCGTCCCCCATTTGCTTTCCAGTCCTGCCGACTCAAAGAGTCGGGCGCTAATCGCGGAGGGATTTTTGTAATGTCTTTATATAGATGAGTTAATGTAAAGGCTTTCCAACATAAGCATGTTTTTCTGTTCCTTCTCTCTGACCTTGGCATTTTCTTTCTCCGTTCCAGGCTCAGCGCTGTCCTGTGGCCAGGTTTGCCTCTCATTTGTCAATGTTATTATTGAATTTTCAAATGCCAGTAGTACACATAAATCAATGGCTTTCTTCTCCCTACTGGCATATCCCTGCCACATGTGGTCATTCATTTTTTTAATAAGTCCTCCTCTCTTTTCACCCATTTATAAAAATGCATCTTGTTCCCCAACCACCGTCCATCACTCGGTGAGCCCAGCTATTTGTTGCCCCTGAGTGCTTATTCATCAACGTTTTCAAAAGCAAAATCACTCTTCGCCTCCTGCTCTTATTGTGCCATCAATCTTGACTGGAGGATCAATAAACTTCGCTTCTGCAATTTCCCCTCCACCCCTTTGGAGCTGACTCTCTCCAAAGTGCAGTCTTTTTATTTACATTTTTAACTGATCATCAGCAGAAGGGGGACGGCGGTGTCAGGGAAGCGAAGGGCTTTCATTTGCTCCCGAGGCAGCAATAACCATCCATGCATCGGTCATTTAACACGGTAACCCAGTGAAATTGATACTCGACTCTTCCCTGCCCAGGGTCCACCCGCGTAAATCATAACCAGAGGAAACAAAAGCCCTGCCTGAGCAGTGTGTCTTGCCGGCAGGCAGGCAAGGAACGAGGCTGAGTGACTCACTCTCTCCAAGTCTGGTTGGAGGAGAGGCACATGGTTTCCAGGAATTTCTTTGCATTGTTTTATATGTTTTAAGGGAAAATTAAAATAAAAGGATCTGAAGTCTTGAGAAAGGAAAAGAAGGCTGAATTTAAAATGGGCAGACATATAAGGCCAGGTTGGCAAAGGGGCCTTGAATTGACTGGCTCATTAAATCTCCTCGAGGCTTGTAGACACATCGAGTTCACAGGGCTCTTGCCTGCTGTTAATGCTTGCAGAGAGATGGGCAATCTCCAAATTGCAAAGCTCCACGAGGCAAGTGAGTCGCCTATGAAGTCAGAGGGATTTTTGTTTAACCCGCCCTAAGAGCATTTCCTCAAGTCTGAACTAAAACACAAGTAAGATAATATGGATTTGACACCCCAACATCCACTGAGGATTAAAGCATGTTGTCTTTCTTGGTTTGGTTTTTCCATTACTATTTAAATTTTGAACTGCTTTAGGGCTTCCAGGTAGTGAGGTTGGCTAACCTAGTCAGGAAGCTTGCCAGCTGATCACTAAGTACTGTAAAGTGTTAATGGTACCCTCTCTCCCACCACTAGTGTTCTCAGCTTAATGAAGAATGATACAGATGAAGGGAAGCTGGGGAAAAGAACTCACCCCTTTTGCATACCTACCCTGCTCCAGCTGCTCTGCATCTGCCACTGTGCAGATTGTTACAGCAACTCACCAGGTAAGTTCTGTGTCCATGATTCAAGGCTGGGTAAATTGCCATACAGAGATTAAGCTATGGGCCCAAGCTATAAATTTTGAATACAGCTCTCTGATTCCAAAGTCTTTTCATTACCCAATACTATCTCAAGTCCTCAGGAGTCATCTGACTCACACCAGGGAAGTCCCCAAAGGAGTTCTATGGAGACTGCCTGTAACTGATCTAAGAGGACAGCCTCCTTTTCGACCCCCAGAGCCATCAAATTCCTGTCATAGGTTTTGGTGACAAAGGAAATTCAGGGTTCAAGAGTTAAAGCAGCCTCAGGAGTCTGGCATCCAAGACCTAGTAGGGCTGGAGGAAAGCAATGCATTGCATGATGGATGATCTATTCCAAAGTGGAGGTGGGGTGGCCACTGCTCTTGAGGAAGTCGCTTCCCTTTCCTGAGCCTCAGTTTTCTCACCTCTAAAATTAAGGAGTTGGACTCCACGATGCCTAAGGTCTCTCATAGATGTGAAATTGCTATAATCCCTTCAGTGTTTCCATTAGCATTTTCGGCAAAGGTACGTAGCTTGGAATACACAGAGCTGACCTGAGTATGGCATCTTTAGATATGAAGCCCTCACTGTCTTCAACTCTGTGGGGCCCAAGAGTGCCAAGATCAGAGAGAGTTTGCAGTGGCACTTTACAAATACATGCTGACTTCCCTCTTTAATCTCTTCAGTTATAATATGGGAGCAATCAGATTTGATGAAGACACTGCTTTGGGGGCTTTAGATATTTGGATTCATATTTTTGAATTTTAAGGAGAAGTAAAGTTTTGAAATAAAAATATAAGATGGGCCGGGCACGGTGGCTCACGCCTGCAATCCCAGCACTTTGGGAGGCCAAGGCGAGCAAATCACAAGGTCAGGAATTTGAGACCAGGCTGGCCAACATGGTGAAACCCCATCTCTACTGAAAATACAAAAAAATTAGCTGGGCGTGGTGGCAGACGCCTATAATCCCAGCTACTGGGGAGGCTGAGGCAGGAGAATTGCTTGAACTCAGGAGGCAGAGGTTGCAGTGAGCCAAGATGCACCACTGCACTCCAGCCCAGGTGACAGTGCAAGACTCCATCTGAAAAAATATATATATCCACATATATATATCATATATATCCACATATATATGAGATATATATCATATATATCCACATATATATGAGATATATATCATATATATCCACATATATATGAGATATATATGATATATATCCACATATATATGAGATATATATCATATATATCCACATATATATGAGATATATATCATATATATCCACATATATATGAGATATATATCATATATATCCACATATATATGTGATATATATCATATATATCCACATATATATGTGATATATATCATATATATCACATATATATGATATATATCATATATATCACATATATATGATATATATCATATATATCCACATATATATGATATATATCATATATATCCACATATATATGACATATATATCATATATATCCACATATATGACATATATATCATATATATCCACATATATATGACATATATCATATATATCCACATATATGACATATATCATATATATCCACATATATGACATATATCATATATATCCACATATGTATGACATATATATCATATATATCCACATATGTATGACATATATATCATATATATCCACATGTGTATGACATATATATCATATATATCCACATGTGTATGATATATATCATATATATCCACATGTGTATGATATATCTCATATATATCCACATGTGTATGATATATCTCATATATATCCACATGTGTATGATATATATCATATATATCCACATGTGTATGATATATATCATATATATCCACGTGTATGATATATATCATATATATCCACGTGTATGATATATATCATATATATACACGTGTATGATATATATCATATATATACACGTGTATGATATATCTATCATATATATCCACATATATGAGATATATCTATCATATATATCCACATATATGAGATATATCTATCATATATATCCACATATATGAGATATATCTATCATATATATCCACATATATGAGATATATCATATATATCCACATATATGAGATATATCATATATATCCACATATATGAGATATATCATATATATCCACATATATGAGATATATCATATATATCCACATATATGAGATATATCATATATATCCACATATATGAGATATATCATATATATCCACATATGAGATATATCATATATATCCACATATATGAGATATATCATATATATCCACGTATATATGAGCTATATCATATATATCCACGTATATATGAGCTATATCATATATATCCACGTATATATGAGCTATATCATATATATCCACGTATATATGAGCTATATCATATATATCCACGTATATATGAGCTATATCATATATATCCACGTATATATGATATATATCATATATATCCACGTATATATGAGCTATATCATATATATCCACGTATATATGAGCTATATCATATATATCCACGTATATATGAGCTATATCATATATATCCACGTATATATGAGCTATATCATATATATCCACGTATATATGAGCTATATCATATATATCCACATATATGAGCTATATCATATATATCCACATATATATGAGATATATCATATATATCCACATATATATGAGATATATCATATATATCCACACGTATGAGATATATCATATATCCACACATATATGATATAGATATATATATCCACACGTATATGAGATATATCATATATATCCACACGTATATGAGATATATCATATATATCCACACGTATATGAGATATATATCATATATATCCACACGTATATGATATATATATCATATATATCCACACGTATATGATATATATATCATATATATCCACACGTATATGATATATATATCATATATATCCACACGTATATGATATATATATCATATATATCCACACGTATATGATATATATATCATATATATCCACACGTATATGATATATATATCATATATATCCACACGTATATGATATATATATCATATATATCCACACGTATATGATATATATATCATATATATCCACACGTATATGATATATATCATATATATCCACACGTATATGATATATATCATATATATCCACACGTATATGATATATATCATATATATCCACACGTATATGATATATATCATATATATCCACACGTATATGATATATATCATATATATCCACATGTATATGATATATATCATATATCCACATGTATATGATATATATCATATATCCACATGTATATGATATATATCATATATCCACATGTATATGATATATATCATATATCCACATGTATATGATATATATCATATATCCACATGTATATGATATATATATCTCATATATCCACATATATATGATATATATATCTCATATATCCACATATATATGATATATATATCTCATATATCCACATATATATGATATATATATCTCATATATCCACACATATATGATATATATATCTCATATATCCACACATATATGATATATATCTCATATATCCACACATATATGATATATATATCATATATCCACACATATATGATATATATATCATATATATCCACACATATATGATATATATATCATATATATCCACACATATATGATATATATCATATATATCCACACATATATGATATATATATCATATATATCCACATATATGATATATATATCATATATATCCACATATATGATATATATATCATATATATCCACATATATATGATATATATATCCACATATATATGATATATATATCATATATATCCACATATATATGTAAAAAGTTGACAACACTATGTTAGGCCCCAAAGATTTTATTTATCATACATGATATATATGATATATATGATATACATGTGGATATATATGATATATATGAGATATACATGTGGATATATATGATATATATATCATATATATGTGGATATATATGATATATATATCATATATATGCGGATATATATATCATATATATGTGGATATATATATCATATATATCCACATATATATGATATATATCATATATATCCACATATATATGATATATATCATATATATCCACATATATATGATATATATCATATATATCCGCATATATATGATATATATATCCGCATATATATGATATATATATCATATATATCCACATATATATGATATATATATCATATATATCCACATGTATATCTCATATATATCATATATATCCACATGTATATCATATATATCATATATATCATGTATGATAAATAAAATCTTTGGGGCCTAACATAGTGTTGTCAACTTTTTACTAGGCTACATGAGGGCAATAATAACTGATGACCTACTGTCACCATTTTATCACAATGAAAGAACATTTTAACTCCCCAACGTTAAAAAAGGAGGCAATCACTAGAGACAAGTACCAGTCCACAGACTATCATTTAACAACTGGGCTAATCCCACTTACTTATCAAACTAAAAATGGTATGTTGTCCCAAGGAGCGAGACTGTGTAGTGAGGACCATGCTGATGATAATCTCATGTCTGAGTTGCATGCTTAGTGCACAGCTCATTAATTAATACACACACATTACCTTGTTTTTATTATTAAGTACATAAATCTCTGTCCCTTCAGGGAGACTATACGTACCTTAAGTACTGGGGCCATGTCTTCCCTTGGGTTTTTCATCACCAAGTAGAATTAATCTTGTTATTGGGTTGGACCTCTCTGAGATTAGAGGATGAGCTCATTTATGTGGCTAAACTGAGCAGATGGTAAGAGTGGGCTGAAGTGAAATGGAAAGGTTCCTGGAGGTCATGTCAGTTGAACCTATGAGATATACAAGCAGCCAGGTCCAGAGCTCTGGGCACAGCCCCTGGGCAGCTTGTCCAGCCACTTCCTAGTCCCCCTGGAGCCCACAGCTATCACTCGTCTAGACAGGGCTGCTGGGGGAATCACGGAACCGAGAGATAATAGAGATTCTGGCCAGGGAAATCTAGAAACACCACTGCCTGTGCCTTGCTTACCTTGTGAGAGTGGTGTAAGGAGAAACAGGACCCTCAATCAATTACCGTCGGCTCCAAAATGGCTGACTTTAGCGAACACAGCAGAAGATGCTGGCTCATCAGCTCTGTGTTCTAAGTTAATCCCAGGAAAGCACTAGAAAATACACTACTTTGCCTGAACAGCAGCCAAGCTGTCAATCTTAGGGCTGCTTCAGTCCTGGGCACCAGGCTTATGTAACTTCAACTGTTTTGCTAATAGACCAGAAATAAACAATGAGTGACTGGTCATTTTTAAAAGCCAGCTCTCCTGCAAGGGAAAGAGAGAGGAAGCCAAGGGGCTGAGGGAGGAAGTGCCTGCCAAGGTAATAAATACAAACCAAAATCTCCAACATTTTGTGGTTTGACACTTAATTGATTAACTAATTTGAGGCAACAAGATTTAGTGTTCCTGCAGATTAGTGTCGAAGGGGTAATTATAGCAAAAGCTCCCATCTCCAAAGACCGTGGCTGCTGCAGCTCCTCACGGGCCAACGCTGCATTAAAGCCCACATATTATGACCCAGAGACACAAAAGGTTTTTTGGAACACGTCCCTTTTCAGCTCTGCGTGCTGGGCTTGCTCTGGAAAGGTCATTTGGTGCCTTATCAGCATAGACAAAATCCCCTGCCTATAATGTATGTGTTTATTCTCAAATTAAATATATTAATGTATTATTTGTTCTTAAAATGTCATGGAATAGATAGTGAGCTTAGCCGTCCTGGCAGACCTTTGAAGCTTAAAGAGTAATGTAATAATAGTACATTAATCCATAGGCCGTTCAGTCATCTCCCTGTGGAGGCCCCAGCCTCTGATACATGCTCCAAAATGCTGGATTTTCTGCACATGTTCTTAAAAGTCTATTTCTTTAACAACAGCTGGCATGATAGAGCAGGTTTTACTGAAGCTAAGAAAAGGCAGGTACCTCTATTATTTAGGTGGAATAATCTTACCATGAACTTGAAAACAGGCAGTGATATATGTGCTCCAGGGTAAAAAAAAAAAAATTAGGGAAATTGGAAAGGGAGCCTAGAAGCAATAGAACTTTCTTTCTTTGCCAATCCCCTTTGGCCAAGTTTTCATAGGAAGCATGACTGAATGTGCTGTGTGATCCCAGCTTAGGGGCCTGGAGATCAGATTGGCCCAAGAGGTAGTAAATGCAACTGCAGTCAACACGAGCACACACAGGGCTTAGGTAGGGCCTTGGCTTGGTGTGCCAGTCCCTCGATGTTGGGAGACACAGACATGAAGGAAAGTGGAGGCAGAAGATTTTAAACCCACACTTCCTTGCATCTGCTCCAGCAAAAAATAAACAGGTCTGCTTAGGTGTTATTGAAGTAATTCTACTTCTGTCCTTGGACCACTCCATTATTCTTAGTTCTGGTTTTGTAGCCCCAATTCGATTGGACCTTGAACTGGATTCTAGTTGCATCTCCACTTCCTGCCTCATCCCAACCTGATATCTGTTGATGTGTCCACTTCCAGCTCTGACCTTGGGATCCAAGCCTATGTTTCATGAGTGTTCCAGGTTGAATGCTGGGCTACACCTTCACCCCTCTGGGTTTACTGTTGGGCTTCTCCATACCAAGTAGCTAAAAGTCTTAGGTAGGGTCCTCTGGAAGCTGACTCTAAGAGGTGCATGATTAATCAGAAAGCTATCTACCCCTAAGGAGGCAAGGAAAGCAGGATTGAACAGAGGGGAAGCTGATCTGAAATTAAGGCTTCAAACCAGTCCTGGAGCTTTGGATCTTGGAAGGCCCTTGAGAATTGTCCTAAACTAGGGAAAAGGGTCAGGTCTTTCTATCCCTGCACTTGTCAATCATTGGCCATCCCTCTGGGGAAGGTGCAACTTGGACGAAGCAGTTCCCTGGGCAGCGCAATTCCCAGCAACTATCCATCTGTCAGCAGCCAATGTTCCCAAGAGCCAATGTTCCCAGGAGTCAATGTTCCCAGCAGCTGGGGGAGAAGCATTGGCCCAGAAGAGGGGCTCTGCCCAGAAGAAACGTCACGGTATGCACTACTTGTAGCGCTCTCTCCTGTTGGATGCCTCCAGACTACCCTTCAGCCTTTTCCTGAGAAATTAACCAGCTTTCTATTCTAACCAACAGTTCTGTCCCTCTGCTGCCCTCTGGTGGCTACTGATACAACTACCCCCAACCAGTAAAGCCCCTTTGACCCCATGTGCCAAAGTGTGGGTCCATATTGCGCAATGTGCAGTGAGAATTGTTGACCACCAAGCTCTCCTTACAAGTCAGTGGGCACCAGCAAGATGCCGAGATGTCACTGACACTGAAGAGAGCCTTCTCTCCACGTTTTTCTTTCACTCTGTCAGCAAATGGAATTATATGCCCCTAGACCTTCATTTCTTTAAGTCTTGAAGGCTTTGGGGTCTTTAGGAGGTTCCTGATTAAGATAGATTACTCTTGGGATGGTGGCAACATTATTTCTTATTAAATAGTTTCCTGGTAGGATTCGTTGAGAGCACAACTTTCAGGGAATAGAATGTGAGATATGGGAATAGAGAGGAATCAGTTACAGATGTTCACTACTTGTGCATAGCCAGAGCTGCCCGATGTTGATCGGATGGCATTGCCTGCTTTGCAAACTATGGGGAATATCTGTTTTTCAGGAAGCAAAATTAGGTATGATGTAAAGGGAGAAAGGATCAGAGTTACTGGATCTGTCTTCAATCCCCAGTTCTGCCACTTACTGAGTATGTAGTATTGCAATTAACACTACACAATCACTTATCCAGGGATCAGTTTCTGCATCTGCAAAATGTGATAATACCTACTCAACAAGTTGTTTGCAGGAGATTAAATTTGGTGCACATGTCAAATCACATTGCAAAGTGCTGTGTTATTCAATAACTACCAGAGCAATCAGAGACCAATTTTAAGACATTTTATGGTGAACCCCAAAATGTACTTCCTCAAAACACAAGGACCAAAGTGACTACTATTTTTTATTATGGAGTCTGGCTCTGTTGCCCAGGCTGGAGTGCAGTGGCGTGATCTCGGCTCACTGCAACCTCCACCTCCCAGGTTCAGTCGATTCTCCTGCCTCATCCTCCTGAGTAGCTGGGACTACAGGTGTGTGCCACCATGCCCAGCTAGTTTTTTGCATTTTTAGTAGAGATGGGGTTTCACCATGTTAGCCAGAATGATCTCGATCTCCTGTCCTCATGATCCACCTGCCTCGGCCTTCCAAAGTGCTGGGATTACAGGCATAAGCCACCGCGCCCGGTCCTGAGTACTGTTAATACAAACCTCAACCTGACATACCAAGTCTTCTGCAGATTCAGGTAAGTCCATCCAGAGAGGGAAAGGATTTCCCATAACAATCACTAAAAAACATGAATAACAGGCAGCTGTGAAGATAATTTAAGTGGAAAGATGCAAATGTTACTATGAACCTTGCTATACCTTTGTATATTCTCAAAGTTACTTACTGATGTGGAGGCAGGAGGAAATCTTTGGGGAATGGTGCACTCTTCCACCAGGCTTCAGGTAAAGCTGGGATGTGTGTCAGTTGGAACGGGGGCTGTGTGCTCACCCTAGAAAAGTCCACTGTCCTCAGCAAGTGCTTCCCAACTCGTGGGCAAACTGCAGTTTTGTTTTGTTTTGTTTTTTAGTGTAGAAGATATCTCCATGACAGAACTGAATCATCAGACTGTTGAGATGTATTGAGAAAGTGTTTTCAATCAATAATGGACTTGAAACAGGTGAAGTTAGGGATGAAGTTATGTCCTTGGACTGGGTGTCTGGAAGTAAAATCATCACTGACAGTTCACAAGGATGCACCAAAGCCCACCAGGTTACAGTGACATCACACCTCTCTAACACAGAATGGGATAGCAAGAGAAGGCTGTGTCCTCCCATACATAATCTTTATAAGAAATGTTGTAAATTAATTTTTAAAACTAACCCTCAAGTGTATATATGTACATATATCCACACATACCTATGTACAATATACAACCCCACATATGTCACATATATGCCCGATACTCAACTGACAACAACAAATATTAAGAATGCGAACAAGAATCAGAAAGAAGTAGGATGTCTGAAAATCTAAAATACATTATAACAAAATCGAGCTTCCAATGTGCTTATCTGATGCCTCACTCCAAATAGATGTCATTTTAAAAGTTAGAAGGAAAAGAAAATTTAAAACTGTCAGAAAAGTAACTGAAACTGAAAGACACTGAAAGAATAATGAAAACTGAAAGAAACTGAAAAATAATGCGTGTGTATAAGCGTGCATGCACATGTGTATGAAACAGTCATGGGAACTCAAAAGAAGCCATTTACAGTCAGGCCAAACACCTACAAGAGGTCCTGAAAACATCCTAACATCACCATGCGGTAAAACAACTGTCCCATTCATGATGTTGAGGCAGTAGGAAGCACTTGACATATGTTTGGTGCAGGGTACTTTGTTTAGGCAGAAATGAAAGTGAATAATTTAGTTCAAAATTATATTCATTGATAATGCTTTTTTTAAGTTTGTATACAGAAGAGAGTAAAACTTCAGGTGTCATAAAAATCTACAAGTGTAGAGTATGTCATTTTCCCAAAGCTGGTGTGTGTGTGTGTGTGTGTGTGTGTGTGTGTATGTGTGTGTGTGTCAGAGAGAGAGAGAGAGAGAAACCTCCAAGAGCACTACTTTTACCAAAGAGATGAAGAAATATCTTATGACTAGAACTGAAATGCACATTTTTGTAGGTAAGTGAAAGCAAGAGTAAATGCTGGTGCTACATCTGCTCCAGGGTCCACTCTGTTACCATCAGCGTTCTTAGAAAATCCCCAAATATAAGCAGTCACATGGAAATGACACTGTTTGTCAAGAGACAGGAAGCCATTTTCATTGAATCCACAGACATCAGTGGATCAGATTCTTCCGCAAACCATCTTCTGGATCTCAGTTTGTTTATATTTATTTATTTATTTATTTATTCAGCCAATAGGAAGATATGGGGGCAAATGTCAAATATTTAAATATTTTGACACTGACCATGGTGAGAGCTACATTTTTCATAGATTATTTCCTTTCTGAAGCAGCCAGCACAAGGACCCCAGGAAACAGCAGAGCTTTTGTCTCCATAGCAGTGACCAGACCTGCTTGTCTCAAAAGGGTATGGAAGGTATTAGTCCATATTCCTCACTTCTCTGCATCCACAGCCACTGGGGGGACTGAACTGAACTCCAGAGGAGCTGGGCCAACTAGAAAGTGGGGCCTATTAAAACACAGAGAATAGGGCTGCATTAGAGGGAAACTATTATCGTCTTTTTCCCTTTTGCAGATTTTGCTGAACCTAGGCCTTGTATAATAATAGAGACTCCAGAATAATCTAAACCAAGGGCCATCCCCCAAGTCACTTTGCCAGCCAGGCTTGAAGAAGAGCTGTCCAGAAACAGCCAGGATTTCAACCCTGTAGCTGGCAGCAGGCACATCTACGTGATGGCCGAGGGATAGGAGAGGAGTCTTTTCCCACATAACCCTTGTTCGTGGAACCATAAAGGTCACAGAAAAAAATACCAGGCTGAGATCCTTTCCTTCTGTTTCTGTAATGGTGTTAGCAACGACTCTTTCTTACTCAATCGCACTCCCAAAGGATTTTCAATAAACTTTTTATGTGCCATAACTGTTACATTAAATAAAGCTGAAAGTATTGAGTAAACCGACTGTAAATCACTTTAGATGCCTTGGAATTACATTAAGTGTGAGAATTATAGATCTTTTGCTGCTTGCAGAAACAGAGAAACGACAGAGCCAGGGATTTTTGTGCTGCCAGCCTTTTGAAGATTTTTAAAATTATTTCTTTATGCTCCATGACAGCCATCTCTTGTAAATGACTTGTTCAGGGGCAAATGAGGGGCAGGGAGGGGAAGGAAGAGCAGTTGGGTTGGGGCTAGAAGGGAAAAGATGCCTGGCAAAGGGGAACACAGGAATAGCCTGGGATTTCTCTCCCTTTCAGACTCTGTTACTACGGGCTTGAACTTTTCGTTTTAAAAAACATTTTCAGGTTTGTACATTTTTAATGAAATGATGATGGATGTGGGCCAAACAGTGTTTTGCGGGGTGCGTGTGCATGTCCATGAACGTGTGCTTTTCCCTGGCTTCCGAAGCCTATCCCATTCCATTCTCTCCAGCTGTTATTTTTGTGAAGTTAAATCCCTTGCTTTTATGGTATTCCTGTTCAGTCATCTTCCCAAGGCCTTACAGGGTCAGGTCTGTGTTTTAAAGGGAATTGTCAGACTGCTGGAAATGGAGGAAGTTTGGAGGGAATGTTGATAAAAACGGAAATCTCTCAGACTGATGCTCCACAGTCCCTCCTTTGATGTCCAAGCAGGTTTGATTTTGTTTGGGGAAACAATTTAAGGCTGCTTTCCAACTGTCTGCATGGTTTTTCTCATCGTCCAGTCCCAGCAACAAAATAATAATCCGGGGCTGGTGACATCAAGGACTAATGCCACAGGAATCAAAGTGATGTCGGGAACTTACAGCCGGCTTCCCTTCAAGAAGAGCAGAGGCTAAAAGGAATCGACGTCATGCCAGACATGGGCGTGGCTGATGAATAATTCACAGAATTTCATAGAAAGGTCAGAGGCAGGGTTGTGGGGGGAGAAGAAGTCTCAATTTATGTGCCCCAATCTAACACTGGGAAGCATCAGAAGCCAGAGGATACCAGAACACTAAGCTAACCTGTGACCAATTAATTTATCTTATGTCAACTGCTAAAGACCATATTACTATGTTGTAATCTGTTATTTTTTTAAAAAATCAAAAAGTAAAAAGCTTTGCTTCAGCCAGTCCATGGATATGTAAGTACTGGGGACTAGTATGTCACTCCTGTGACCTGGGCTCATAATTGGAGCTGGGGAGACCAGATAACCTCACTGCAAATAGCAGAAAGCAGTCAAAGAGGCAGTGAAACACAGAGAGGATTTGATAGTATAAGTCATAATGCTGCAGGAACTTGGAGAGGGATATCGATCAGAGGGAGCAGAAGTATTCATGGAATAGGAGCTACCCAAGCCTGTGCTTATTGGATGGACTCTTCTATAGCTTTTGGAGAAGTTTCAGAGGAAAGAAAGCAGCAGTGAGAAGTGAATGGCTGCAGGATGTTGAGGGATACAGAGGGGAAGGAGAAGGGAGCCACTGAAGCCAGCAAGGTGGGGTGGGGTGCAGGGATGCCTTGAACACCAGGCAGATCCTGTAGGCCCAAGGAAATAGAGTTTTCTCTAACAAGAAAAAGCAAAGAAATCAATGTTTATGTGAATTTCTACCAACATTCTGGCCACTGGCCATGGCACCAGTTATAGCAGCCTTGGCCAAGAATTGCATCTAAGCCAACAAGAGGCTAAGGTTGAAATGGAAAGGGCTCTTGCTGGAAAAGCCTGTGAGAGAGACCAGACCACAACACTGGGGAGGCAACAGAGGAAGAGGAGTAGGAGAGAAGGTGATGCTGCCTGTTCCCCAGCCCTTACCTCCCCTGGGAGGCCATGCAGTGACATCAAGTTAGACCATGGAGTGTCGCTTGCCCCAAAGCACTGGCCTGGGAACCCCAAGATCTAGGGTTTAGCTTTGACGCTGACACTGATTGGTTATATGACACGGAGCAAATTACTGTGCTGATCTAGGGGCCTCCACTAGAGGTTGGACGATCTGGGAAGTCATTTTCAACTTGAACTGTTCCAATTGCTGCAGCCACTTCGCCTTGCTCTGTTCCTAAATAACAGGCCAGAGAGAAGAGAGCAGAGCCCACTTCTTTGGCAGTGGGACCAAAGGCCACGATGAGATCTACTATCCAAATCCATCCATATCGAGTCAGAGAAAGTGCTTCTTCATTGAGATTTCTCCACTGCCTACTAACTGAGCCTTTGTTTAAGCTGCCCCAGAGCCTTGATATCCACTTTGTAAAATGATGAAGCAATTAATAAATGGAAGTGCCTGCAGTTACGAGGGCTGGTTATCTCCTGGGGGTCGCCCTTATCCACTATGACCAGTTTATTCATCACCAGTGGCAGTGCAGGTGGGTTCACAGATCTCAGTCACCCTGTAATTTAGCTTGAGGAGCCAGAAAGCCCACGTCCCAGGTTCTCCCTGACTGTCCCCAGAGGCCACTCTCAAAATAACATCCATGTGCACTGCAAGGTTCATGGTGACATCAAGACTATAAGAAAGTGTAAATACATGTGTTAAATTTTTAGTGAACCAACAAATGAATGAATGAATAAGAGCAAATTCAGGATGGATCCTTAAACAGAGTGGATTCTGAATAAGACAGCCAGCACTATTCCATACCCAACACCTCTGCTTACTATACAGATATGGAGACAAAATATGTGAAAACTCAACAAATATTTATTGGGGCCTACTCTGAGCCAGAAACTGTCTGGGCTGGAGGATAAAACAGTGAGTAAAAATGGGGAAAGTACTGGCTCCATGGCGTCACATCCCAGAGGGGTGACAGCAACTGAATCAGTTTAACACACAAATGCAACCATTTCAGAGAGTGAGGAAGACAAGCCCTAATTTGGGGGATGGGAGTGGTAACAGGAAGGCAGGACAATGTAGGACAGGCAGCCAGGGAACTCCCCATGAAGGAGGTCACATCTGAGTTGAGGTCTTAATGGGGATCAGATACTCTACCTCCCAATTCTATCAATATTTAGGTCCAAATCTTCTTTTCCAGAAAGTCACTCCAAACACTTGCTTTCCAGTCTGGGCAACAAAGTAAAACTGATTCTACAAAATGTTTTAAAAATTAGTCAGGCATAGTGGCACATGCCTATAGTACCAGCTACTCCAGAGGCTGAGGTGGGAGGATCACTTGAGCCCAGGACATCAGCGCTGCCATCAACTATGATTGCACCGCTGCATTCCAGCCTAGGCAACAGAGAAAGACCCTGTCTCTTAAAAAAAAAAAAAAAAAAATGCTTAGTGCAGTTATTTCTGTATATGGATGATGGATGACGCATTTAACATTAGAATCTCAACTCAAATAAATGATGTACAGTAATTATGAGAAACAAAAACAAAATACTATTTCCAGGAGAAGCACATCTCTGGGCATCCGCACATGCCCACGTGAGCAGGTCACATTCCAAACTCTTCAGCACCCCTGGAGAAACAGGACCAAAAGCCCCGTCCCCTGCAGAAGTCCTGTGCAAACCACCATGCCTCCCAGAGTCACATTCTGATGAGGAAATCATTAGCAGAAAACGCTCCCAACGGGAACCCCTTCTGTTTTGCTGATCTTGTAAATCATCTGAATTCAACGTGTCACAGGCATGTCTTACAATACACAAGATAATGCCCAGATTTTGTAGTGCAAAAGCATATTAACCTTTGTGGACTCTAGCAGGGTTCCGACAAAGAATGTCTGGTAAAAACTGCAGGGCTCATAGTAATTGCTTGCCATGCCGGTAAACGATCCAGAGCTGTGTGAAGATAAGAAGAAACTGCTGAAGGCAAGTCACCTGGGTTTTATTATGCTCGCCCTAAAAAATAATTAGCATCGCCTATGAAATCATACTGTGAGGAGTTTGTGGGGCTTTTTTTCCAAGAAGGAAATTATAACCTACCTAGCTTTTCTTTGTACAAGGAGATTTAGGGGCTGTGTGTGTGTGCGTTTCCCCGACAGGCAAAGATAAATGGAAAAGTTGATGTTAAAAAAAATACCATGTCAGAAGCAACGAGGAGTGATCATTGTAAACACAGCTGTTACCCCCACTCTGTCCAAGCCAGGACAAAGCCACACCCAGGAAGCTGACCCCCAAATCCTCTATGCTGCTGTGTGAAGGTGGCATCTTTGAGAAATATAACTTTTGTTTAGTTAATAAAATGTACGTTTATGCCCTAGTATATGCATATTCCATCCCCTTTTGACCGGGAAAAAAAAACCAATGAAAAATGTTTTCTAACTCTTCAGCGCCCACTTCCAAAATAAAGTGGGCCAGATGCTGAGACCTCACATTGCTTGGTGGCCTTGGCTTGCCCAAGGGGACTGGAAATTGTACCCAATCTTACATAAGAGAGGAAGTTCTACCCGAAGCCTGAGCAAACCTCAAGACCAGAGGAGGCCACCAGAGCTTCTGCAAGAGGCCCGAGAGTCCCACAGGAGTCCTCAGCACTGCACACCTCAGTCCCCCTGAACTGTCCAAGGCCACCAGGCAACCCGAGGCCTCAGCATCTGGCCAGGTTCATTTTGGGAGTGGGCATTGGAGAGTTAGAAAATATTTTTCATTAGTTTTTTTCCCAGTCAAAGGGGGATGAAATATGCATATTCTAGGGCGTAAACACACCTTGTATTAACTAAATGGAAGTAAAACACCACCTTCACAGAAACATGTTCATTTTCAGCACATAGACTAGATTGTCCTAGCAGTTCAGCAGGTTTTGAATCATGAGTTTGATGAGTAAAAGTCATGTTCAGATTGTTTATTCCCTGAAACTCCTGGACACTCAAATCTCCAGAGGAGAGGGTGGCTGCTTAGCACAGAAAGTGTCTGAACCTCATTGCTTTTTGCAAAGAAGGAAAGGAGCTGAGCTTTGGTTCCAGCACAGTAAGAGTGTGAGGCAGGAGAGGGCTGTCTCCTCCCTTGAGGTGGCCACGAGTTGCCTCTCTGTGGAAAGAGCTCACCCTCCAAACCAGGAGAATGGAGCAGTGTCTCATCTGCCAGGGCAGAGTTGGTCCACCTTAGGTAGTCCCTGTATTAGTCCGTTTTCATGCTGCTGATAAAGACATACCTGAGACTGGGCAATTTACAAAAGAAAGAGGTTTATTGGACTTACAGTTCCACATGGCTGGGGAGGCCTCACAATCATGATGGAAGGCAAGGAGGAACAAGTCACATCTTATGTGGATGGCAGCAGGCAAAGAGAGAGCTTGTGCAGAGAAACTCCATTTTTAAGACCATCAGATCTCATGAGACTCATTCATTATCACAAGAACAGTGCAGGAAAGACCGGCCCCCATAATTCAATCACCTCCTACCAGGTTTCTCCCGTGACACGTGGGAATCAGGGGAGTTACAGGATGAGATTTGGGTGGGGGCACAGCCAAACCGTATCAGTCCCTAACACCTCTTGGCCTCAGATCCTCATGCGCTAAGTGAGAAGGCCGGGCTACATGGCATCGTGGTGTCTCACTTTGGTGAAGAGTGAGGACTTTGCAGTGACCCTCACCTACCTCCTCTGACTGTTTTTTTCGAGCACGTTAGGAGATTGTATGATCTGCCTGAGCTGCCATAACAGAGCACCACAGACTGGTGGCTTCAACAGCAGAAGCTGATTTTCTCCCAGTTCTGCAGGTTAGAAGTCCAAGATCAAGGTGCTGGCCAATTTGCCTCCTGGTGAGGACCCTCTTCCTGGCTCTTAGAAGGCCACCTTCTCATTGTGTCGTCACATGGCCTTTCTTCTGAGTTCATGAAGAGAGAGCAAAAGATCTTTCCCTCTTTCTCTTCTTATAAGGCCACCAGTACCATCAGAATGGGGCCCCACCCTTCTGACCTCATTGAACCGTTAGTACTTCCTGAAAGCCCCATCTCCGAATACAGCCCCTCAAGGGGTTAGTGTTTCAATGTCTGAATTTGTGGAGAGGGACACTATTCAGTCCATTGCAAACATAAATGTTATCATTTCTATTTCCCAGATAAGGCAAAGTTCAGAATAGCTCACTGACTGGAGATCAGCCAGCAAGAGGATGGCAGAGGAGGGCCTGAGAACCAGGGTTCCTGGCTCCAAACCCAGTGCCCGGCTGTCTACACCACAGTGCTTTGTTTGAGCTCAACAACTGCAGGATTCTGAGCGGCCTGGGATGATCACTCTCTGCCCAGACTGTTTTTTGGGTCAGCACAAAGCAGCCCCAGGTCTTCTCCATTATAGCCCAGACCAGCAAGGGGAAGAGGGCAGCTCCATGTTCCTTCCAGCCTCTCCCCTGCTTGCCTCTTCTGTGTTGATGACTTCAGCTCTGAAAATTCCCTTTATGGCTTCAGACATCCCTGCATTACCCTGTGAGAGGCATTTCTGCATGGCCGGGGCTGATAATTTATTTACTTTTGCTAAGTGTTCCTTTACAGGGAAGGGGAGGAGGGTGGGGTGAAAGGAAGACCGGTCGCTGTCTTTGAAAAGCCAACTCATAAATGTTCAGGTACGTTCCTTTTTCTGTCGGCTAAGCAGCTTTCCCAGCCAAAAAAACAATCACACTGCTAGCATCTCCCAAGTCTTGAGAGAGCAGACGTATTTTATCTCTCCTTGGTGACGGCTCTGAGCAGCTAATGCTTTTGCATTTTAAGCTTGAATAGATTTTGGTCTCAGGCAGCTATACTTTGTTGCTCCTCCTGTAAAGGTCTTTGTGGCCCTGGAAAATAAAAGAAACATCCTTCAAGGAAGTTGAAGCCTTCCTCTGCCTCAAGGCACTTCCCTGGATGTGGCAGAGACTATTCTTTGACTATCTAGAAGCCCTAATCTTTTCCTTTGCCCTCTCATATCTCCCCTTGTAGACAGGGGTGGCCCATGTCCCAGCTCTGACCAATGAGACGGAAGGGGATATCTGATGGGGAATTCTAGGAAAGGCAGGGTTTTCCTAATAGAGACTTTTGAGGAGAATGCCTGTTGCCCTGATCCATACTAATTTGGATGGATCAGGGTGACAGGCTTTTGAATATGGTTGAGATGCTTGACACCACAGCACCAATTTTGCAGCCATGAGGCAACAAACACAAACAAACAGCCAATATTCTCAAGAGGGCAGAGTTGAAAGATGGAAAGAGGCTAGATTTTTAATGACAAATTTAAGCTGTTGAATTAACTGTGAGGTAGCTGCCTTTAGAATTTTTTGCTATGTAAACAATTTAGGTTTTTATATCATAAAATCACTATTTAATAGGGTTCATGTTACTTGAGGCCAAAAGCACTCCAAACTGATACACTAGATCACAGGATTGGTACTGTTGCCAAAGAGAGTTCACCTCAACTTTTAAAAAATACTCTTAGGATTGATTCTTTTCATGATGAATCCAGTGCTGGCAAGTACCAGAAAGCAAAGCAGACCCCTGGTCACCCTTGCAAGACAAACCAGCAGAGCTCCTCCTCTCTGGAGCATCTTGTGACATCAGCTATAAAACTCTTGCATGGAATTGTATTATACCTTGGGATGATACCATACACTTACCTTGATGAATATTTTGAGGAAACTGTCTATGGCCTTCATCACCACATCCATTGTAGGGTTGTTGCTGAGGACATTGTATTACAATGTCTACCGTGTGAGGATCCTGGCATATATTTTTCTGGTTTTAGTAATAAGTCACTCATTACCAGGCTGAAGAATATGTTTCACTGGGCCTTGAGTCATCAGAAAATTGTCCCCACTCTCCTGTTGGGATATAGCTGATACCCTGGGTGAGGAAATTTCACCTAAATTGTTTTTTTTTTTTTTTGAGAGCCACCCTTTGCTGACTGAGTGTATATGAATTCCCTTCTTTCATAGCTGGACTGAGGATCTTCAACTCCTTTTATCCCAGACGTGACTGTCAGGGAGGGGCGATGGTGGTGATTGGAATCAAAGTGGCACCATGCCAACAAGGACTGATAGCGATTGCCCAAGTCTCTGTTTTGGGGAGCAGACAGGGGCCTGCCTCTCAGTGATAGGACACATGGAGATTCTCATTGTTCTCAGGTGATGTCTGGGTGATGAGAAGCTGATCAGATTCTGGACGGATGGACATCAGAACACCTTTACTCTGAGCCTGGGTCTAGTAACTCCTCTTATGTGATCTGACAGCAGAGAAATAATTTACAGGTGGCTGATTTGAATAGCAGTAATGCTTCATGTGTCATCAGTACAATTTCTTTGTTGTTTGCATTGGGTTCACCATGGAGACAAGGAAGAAGCTGAGAGTCTCTGGGCTCTGGAACTTCAAGAATCCAATCATGTGACAGATAAGGAACCTGAAGCCCAAAACACAGGAGTACGTAGGGAGCCTGCAGTTGGCACAGAGCACTGGCCAGAGCCAGTGTTGCTGACTCTCAGTCCAGTGCTCTTCCACCATGAGGTCTCACCAGAAACAAATTCATGAAGTAAATCCTGTGTCTACTCACTTCTTGATAATGCCAGAGGCTTTAGGCAGTGAAGGGCACATTCCCCCCTACGGAATGAAAGGTCTTCCTCTTCTGAGTCTTCAATACTCCCTGATGTCCTCATTTTCAGCAATCCTGACTCTTGTTAAGATGGTCTCAAAATCCCTTCGTTAATCTTAACAACACTTCTCTGCTGCCCCCGTCTTGTTCCATTGTTTTCTTGGTGCACTATGTAAAGGTCATGGAGATTGATAAAAGTCACAAGATACCATATCTGAAGGATGACATTCCTGGGTAGGGATAGGAAGGTTAACATGATAGCAGAAGAGAGAGGTTTTGCAAATATGACAAGGACCCTGTGTTTTCAGAACAAATAAATGTTGCTGGAAGTAGCTTACTCAGAGACAATTTTTTCATGTGATCAGTAATTCTCATGGTAATTATCATAATAAGAGCAATATGTTTCCCTATGTCTCCTTTATTAATATGAATAAAAGGAACTCAGGAAGTGATGCAAATCAGGCCTCAGACTCTTTGTTAGAGACCTGGCCCATGTGGTCCCTGTCCTGCAATTCAAAGTCTCTTTCTGTTGAATCCTGTCTCAAAGAATGTTACCAACATTCTCCCGTTTACACAAGCCTAAAGCCAGGGAGTCATTATTTGTCTCCAATTTCCTTCATTTCTTCAACCAAGCCATTCTACCTCCTAAATCGTTCTTAAGTACTCCCCTTCCTTTTCTTCCCAATGTCGTCAGTCTGTTTCAGATGTACTAACTCCCCTCCTGAGCTATTGCAGGTGTTTTCTGCTGGCCTCCCTGCTTCTGGGGGTATCCTTCTTTCCTTCTCATGTAATGTCTCTGCTTGAAAAGCCGTTGGTGTCTTCCCATCGACTGTGAAACCAGGGTTTCCCAAACTTCTCCACTGAGGCACCTTGAAAACAGAAGAGCGTACAGGGTCCTGTAGACAGAGTGGCACCCCATGTTGAGAGGGATGACACAAGTTGCAAACTGCTGTTTTAAAACGGCACTTAAGGTTGGGCGAAGTGGCTTATGCCTATAATCCCAACATTTTGGGAGACTGAGGCGGGCAGATCACTTGAGGTTAGGAGTTCAAAACCAGTCTGACCAACATGGTGAAACCTCGTTTCTAATAAAAAATAAAAATAAAAATAAAATGAAATGGTACTTAAAATCTGTCTTTCTTTCCAGATGGCATGTGTTTGGATCTGGTAGAAGGCATGAACATGAAGACACTATATTACATATTGTTATGAGGGAGGTTTTAGGACTGACATCATGGAAAGTGTAATAAATAAACATTGTTGGGTGAATAAGTGAAATAAAGATACAGCTACAACGTATTTTCCCAACTAAAGATACACAAAAAAGAAAGAAGTTGAAATCAGCACAATGGACTCAATGTAAGAGAAGACCCTCTGTGCAAGGCCAGGCAACATTGGCACAGGCTGCCTTGTCAACATGGACTGATAGAGAAATGTATTATTGGTCATGTAGTTTTATGCTGCAGACTCTAAGCTGAGTTAGAAACACATTTCCACATGGTAGAGTAGGACTTAAATACTCCTTAACTTTCTCTGCCAGATTTCAGAATGCAAACACTGTGCCAATAAGCATAGCAGGGGGCCATCCCCAAACACCACAGATGATACCTGCAGATCCACACCTTTATTTTTCTCTGCTAACTCTCCTTTCCCTCATCCTTTTACAGACCACAACTTGCAGCTCACAACACAACAGGAAGCTTAAAGATGCTTTGCTTGCTAAAGTGGAAGGCTGAAAGGAGCAGAACCAGAAGAGTGCTGGAGAGATGGATGTGGGTGGCGTTTGTTTTATGTACTTACAAAAGAAGAGCTGCAAGTAGCATATGAATCTCCGGTTCAATTAGAGAAACTTGTAGAGAAGAAAAAGAACTTCCTCAAGAAACTGACCACCACCCTGGAGTGGTTAAGAATTGACCACTCAACAACACTGGATTATAGCAAATAAATTTTCACGTTAGATTGTTAAAAAAAAATAGTGAACCCTTACACAGCATTTGTTATGTGTCATGAGTTTTTCTGAGTTTTTCATATAATAGCACAGTTAATCTGTATCAAATCTTTGAGTTAGGTACTGTATATGATCTCTATTTTATAAATGCAGTAACGGTAACCCAGAGTTTGTTTGTTTTAATGGCATGGCCAAGATCACGCAGTAAGTGACAGAGTTAAGGTTTAAACCCAAAACATATGTCTCCAGAATCCCTCCTCTAGTAGGGATTCCCTCCTAGAGGCGGGATTCTGGAGGCAAATGCACCTCCAGAACTAGTAGGTTTAAACCCAAACCATATGGCTCCAGAATCCCTCCTCTTAACTAGTAGGCAAATGCACCTCTGAAAATGAGGAGCCTAGACAGAGGTCAAGTACCCTCCATCCACCATGTCTGCTGGTAAGCAATGAACCCAAATGGATTCTACTCTCCTTTAGCTAATGATTCAAGTAAAAATAAAGAACTAAATAATCAGCCAATGCAAAGACAGTGGAACATGAGTGAAAAGAAGCAGTATTTGGAATATGAAAATGGAGAACATATTGTTAGCAAAACAACAGAGGTTTGACCTAGGTCCTGCTGCCCGTAGCACAGAATACCAATCACTGAGATGACTATTTCCAGGGAAGAAGTTTTTAATCGGGTGCTGCAGCTGAGGAGAATGAGAGATCACTCTCAAATCCATTTCTTTGACCAACTAAAACTGGAATTTGTATATCAGGGAAGAAATGTAACTGTGTATGGGAAAACAGAAATTAGGAAGGGGTAAGGAGTTGGTAAACAGGAATCATGATGAGTAAGGGGTCTGTCATGCCATTGACTGTACACATGATCTGGTGAGTTTCAGTCCCTGGATACCACCTGGGAGGACTGAGCATGAGTTTCCTGAGGAATGAACTCAGATAAGGCAAAAGTAAGTTTCAAGCTTTAAGAACATGAGGGTCATTTTCTATGTTAATCCAAAAGAACAGTAAACATCAGTTCTATGGGACAGTTGGGCCAGTTTCAATATGACTAAAAATGATTTTTCACAAGACTAAGTAAATTTAAAACTTAGAAGACATTAGCATGATAATCTGAGAGCTATGTAAAACAGAAAAGGAAAAATAAAGATATGGGTGCAAAAGAGAAAAGATAAAATAAAGATAGAAAAATTAAATGATAAAAATAGAGGGAAAAATGTAAAGAAGTAAAACCCATTTCAGATGCACAATAGAGCCAGTGATGAGCAGAATGAGCATTGCAGAAAATGGAATCAATGAAACTGAGAAGAAACTAGAGACATACATCCTCAATACAGAGAGAAAAGAGAAAGAGGAGAGAGAAACTGACAACTAAGGAAGAAAGAGAACAGAGATCCAGCCTGAATTGATCTGGGGGAAAAGAAGAAAACCTGAATAACAGGAATAGAAGCAACAACCAAAGTAAAGTGGATCTTTAAATCAGCATCTTCATAGGAGAAGAGCTCATTGACTTCTGAAGAGAAGAGTCCCACAGATACATTGAATTTCAAGAAGAAAAAATCCAATAGGAATCCAGGGGGGACAATAGGTTGACTTCAGACTTTTCCTTCCAGTTATGAAGTAAAAAGTAAAGGAGTTGTATTTACACAATTTAGAGGAAAGCAGTCTGTAGATCAAGAATTCTATATTCAATTAAGCTGTTACAAAATGGGAAAAGAAATGCCCCTGCTCAGAGAATATGTATCAGTTATAAAGTTTGAGAAATCTAACTTGAAAACTAAACTGAGAGATGACTCCAAACAAAGCACTTCTGAATAGAAAACTCATAGACTGAGAGACTTAGAGATAAATCTTAAAGTCAATTATATAGTATAAAAATAACTTGCAAATTTGGATTCAAATGTTAACTGAAAATGCAACAACTATTATTGATGTAGATTTATATACTGATAATCAATTTACAAATATGGGAAAGTGGAAAGAGGATGAGGGACATAAAGCACTAAATTTCTTTTTATACTAGAAAGAGTCCAAAGATATTTTTAACTTTGATAATTAGAGAGCTACAAGCTTAAGTGTTAATGGATTAAATTAAAAACAATCAATATCAGAGATTGTGTTAAGAAAATAACAGTATACAGAATGTGAAAAAATAATGTACACGCAAAAGTTTGTGTGACCACAGAATTCACAGAGAGCCACATAAAGAGAAAGTAGGCCATTTTACAGAATTATTTGCCCAGAGAATTTTGCGAACAGTGAAGTGTGGAATCTTCTATCTGTAGCAATCTATTTCAAAGGCTGTCCTATGAAAACTCCCCAAATTAACTTCTTAAGAATTAGATTACAGGGGCATGCTGTTTCCCATTCAACTGGACAGTTTGACTCCCTTGAGGAAAGTTCTACTTCTCACTGTACAAGTTTGCCCCACCCCCAAGAAGTCAAGGTCTTCTCTGTGCTCTCTGGGCACCACAGGAACGACCCTTTTCTGCTGTTTCCCTGCTTTCTGCTGGGTGAGTTTCCCACCAAAATACAAGCAGCTACACTAGTGAGAATGCTACCCTCTTGTGAAGCAGATCACAACTAAGGAATCTTATTATTGAATAAACCCCCACCTTTCCCCTCTCCCCAATCTAATTTTAGGCTCTAAAAACAGTTTAAAGAAATTTGTGAAAAAGAGGAGGTAAACACCACCATCTGACTTCTCTCAAGCACACCTCTCACTCTGCTATTCTGGAACCAAGATCTATAGCAAATCTATTGGGTATCAGAAAGTGATTTTACCTTCCACCGAGACAGGCTTCCAAATTACTAAGAAAAAAGAAAAAACAAAAACAAAAACAAAAAAACCCTAAAACACAGTTTACATAACAAAAGAGAACAAACAGAGAAACTAGAAAAGCTGCACAAAGCAAAAAGCATAGAACTACATAATAGAGGTCAGGCACAGTGGCTCACGCCTGTAATCCCAGCACTTTGGGAGGCCAAGCTAGGCGGATCACTTAAGGTCAGGAGTTCGAGACCAGCTTGTCAGAAGCCTGTCTCTACTAAAAATACAAAATTAGCTGGGTGAGATGACATGCATCTGTAATCCCAGCTACTCGGGACGCTGAGGCAGGAGAATCACTTGAACCCGGGAGTAGGAGGTTGTAGTGAGCCGAGATCGTGTCATTGCACTCCAGCCTGGGCAACAGAGTGAAACCCTGTGTCAAAAAAATGAAAAATAATAATAATAGAATAAGAAAAAATATCATCTAAAAATGAAAAGCAAAACAACACAAACCCAAAGAACATAAAACTAGATAATACAATGAGGAAAAGCTGTGATTATAAAAATGAAAAGAAGTTATCTGTTTTAAAGGAAAAGACTCTCAAATTTGTTTGAGTGACAAAACCTACATACTTTTGCATCACTCATTGAGTTCTTTGAGATCGCAAAGAAAATGCTTTTAACAAAGCAGTTCTCTTCAGTGATAGAGGGTCTATTTCAAAGACATACAGGAATGTGATGTTGCCTCATCTGCTACAGAGTTACTCCGGATGCTAATGATTCCAGATTTCAGGAAAAAACAGGCCAGTAACCTTGTATCATCTGGGACAGAAATCTGAGATCTAGAGATCTAATTTACAATACATAATGAATTAATGAACAGTCAGGAAATTTTGTTTCCAAACGAAAAAGCAAACTATGCAAATTAAAGCAACAACATCAACAAAATCCGTTAGAAATATCAGCAGAAATGAATGGAAATCCAATACTGATGTGAGCTGTTAAGACATTACCATGTATATATCATCCCATGATGAATAAAGAAGATAAGATATAAATAAGCACAAAAAGAATTTTAATAGAAACATCTCTAAGTATCATACCAATTTTATTGACGAAATGATTCTGAAGTTCATCTGAACAAAAAGAAACAATTTAAAATTTCTGCAAAATTCTGCCAGGCATGGTGGCTGACATCTGTAATCCTAGCACTTTTGAAGACCAAGGCAGGTGGATCACTCGAGCTCAGGAGTTGCCCAGCCTGGGCAACATAGCAAGATTCCGTCTCTACAAAAAATATAAAAATTAGCTGGACACAGTGGTGCGCACCTGCGGTGCTGAAGCAGGAAAGGTCCCCTTGTCTTCCCCGCAGGGCGTGTGATGGGGGTGTGGCTCACTTCTCCAGTGCCCGCTGCTCAAACCTCTAGGGGAGCATACAGACAGGCAGGCTGTGGGGCTCCAACCCCATGGCAGTGTCTAGGGGTGAATGTTTACAGCTGAAGCCCCAGTGGACGTGTGTTACAGGGTACTCTTTCAGTTTAGCCGTCCATAGGTGGCTTGCGTTAGCTCAGACCTTTGCCTTATAGCAAGGACAGAAGGTTTTCTGTATCCCTGGGTTCTTGCCTTGGTGCACCGGAGGAATCGGATCACCTGTGGGCTTGGAGAATGAGTGCAAGGTTTTATTGAGTGGAGGTAGCTCTCAGCAGATGGGGGAACTAGAAGGGAGATAGTTTTCCCCTGAAGTCCGGCGGCTCAACGGCCTGGGCTCTCCTCCGACTGCCCCAGCCAAACTCCATGTCGTTCCGCTGTGTTAATGGCCTGCTGGTGTGCCTGTTGATGTGTTCTTCCACCGGCGTGCTCCTCCCGATGTCCTCTCAATGTCCAGGTTCTTGTGTCTTCTTCCACTGATCTACTTCTCACGACGTCCAGCCGCTTGTATGTCTGCCTGCTGGAATCTCGGGGGTTTTTATAGGCACAGGATGGGGGCGTGGCAGGCCAGGGTGGTTTTGGGAAATGCAACATTTGGGTACGAAAACAAAAATGCCTGCCCTCGCCTAGGTCCGTGGGCACGGGCCTGGGGATGGAGCCCTAGCCAGGGACCCACCCTTCTCCTCCCAGCACTTCCCTGCCCCACTTCCATATCAATGCCAGATACTCAGGAGACTGAGGCAGGAGGATGGCTTGAGCCTGGGAAGTGGAGGTTGCAGTGAGCTGAGATCACGCCATTGCACTCCAGCCAGGGTGATGAGAGTGAAACCCTAGCTCAAAAAACAAAAACATTCTACAAAATTCTGAAAGAGTAATGAGAAGAAATAAATATTAAAATAAATCCTAAAGCTGCAGTTATTGAAAGTGTGTGGAATTGGTGGATGAATCAAAGAAAGATTAATGAAATACAAGAAACTGCACTGAAAATACCATATATGTAATACTTTTTAAATTTATTTACTATCAAATATATCCACTTTGTGTAACAATAAAATTTATTTGATATTTAATAAAAACATGTAAGTAGATATATTAATGAGACAAGCACACTAGTAGTATATTTTAATATTTAATGAATTTAATATAATTTAATAAAATATAATAAAGGAAGCAATCACCAATGCAACAAATGATAATGAAGAAAAATACCTAAGGCTGTGGAGGAAAATATCAATTTAAATTCCCACTTCACATTAAATGCCCGACACATAATAAGGGCACAATACATATTTGTTAAAAGAAGAAATGAATAAATGAGTGAATAATATATTAAGTTCTAGATGGATTAAATACTTGGCAAACCATAAAGCACTAGAAGAAATTACAAACATATATTGTATCAATCTCTAACTGGGAAAAGCCTTCCTAAACGTAGAAATGATGGATGAGAAAACAAAAGAAACATTCACTAACACTGATTCTATGGTAATTTAAATCTCTCTCTATCAAAAACCACCAAACTAGGAAAATAATTGCCACACAAATATGGCAAACAATGGATCAACATCTTTTATTTCTAAGAGGCTCTTGCAAATCCAAAAGACAGAGACAAATACTCCAGTGGAACTCAGGCAAGAACTTGAGATGATTCTCAGAAGTAGGAAGACAAATGAACAATAAATGTATGAAGATAAGTTCAACTTCATTTGTTATTTAAGACATGAAAAATTAAACAAAAACACAAGAATAATTCAATGTTTAAACATTCTGTCAAGAACCCTCATCTCCAAAAAATGTACATATACATAAAATTTGGCACACCATTGTAGGGTCTTAGACCTGTACATGTCATGCCAACAACCAGGGGAACCTAGATTCAGAATTTCTATAACTTCATGCTAACCGATGGATAGCGGAGATGCAGAAAGATGGACATTATATATACTGCTAGTAGAAATATATATTTATACATTTTTGAAAAGCTTTTGGTAATATGTATTAAAGGCCTCAAAAAAATCTATAATTTATTCTTGATATAAATACTTTTTAAGAAAGTCTCTTAAAATCTGTTAAGAGCACAGTGATATATATGCAAAGATGTTCATTATAGCATTATTTATATTAACAAAAAATGTTAGTTACTTAAATTCCCAAAATAAGGAAGAGTTTAAATAAATTATGTTACATATTTAAGACAGGTTATTCCACCATAATAATGTTTTTCAAGAATATTTGACATGGGGAAATACAAAGGATGTATTATGTTGACACAAAAGTAATTGCAGTTTTTGCCATTGCAAGTAATGGCAAAAACTGGAATTACTTTTGCACCAAACTGATAATATGTAAAAGGAAAATGACATATATTTTGCATAAGAATAACTGCATTAAATACACATACATGGGAAAAACTACGAAGAAATATACCAAAATGTTAATTATTTTGATATGAAGAAAAATGTGTTTTCCTTATTCTTTTCTTTTTTTTTTTTTAAACAGAATTTCTCTCTTTCGCCCAGGCTGGAGTGAAGTGGCGTGATCTTGGCTTGCTGCAACCTCTGTCCCCCAGGTTCAAGCAATTTTCCTGCCTCAGCCTCCCAAGTAGCTGGGATTATAGGCGCGTGCCACCATGCCTGGCTAATTTTTGTATTTTTAGTAGAGACAGCGTTTCACCATGTTGGCCAGGCTGGTTTCTAACTCCTAACCTCAGGTGATCTACCCTCCTTGACCCCCCAAAGTGCTAGGATTACAGGCGTGAGCCACCATGCCCAGCCATTCCTTATTCTTTTCTAAAATGAAAATACATTTTACATTTGACACACAAAAAAAAATATGAAAAATAGAAAGGACTATGGAAACATGGTTTCGGTAAGAAAATTCAGAACCAGACTATGAAATAAAGAGCCATGGCTTCAGCAGACGTCAGTGAAAGTGAACCAGCCCTCCAAGTCCTTCCTGGAGAGAATGTTTCGCAAAGGATGTTCGGCGCTCCGTGCCCCTGAGAGACAGTGCCACATCAGGCGCTCGGGAGTGACCTTCTACTTATATCCAGGGGCAAGAATGTCTGCCTATTTACTTTGAGATAATCTAATATATACTTCTTCTGTTTCTTTGTTTTTTCTTTGGCGAATTGCATATTTGTGGGGAAAGACATTCCTGTCTAGGTTTTCTTGGATTCAGATCTGAGACAGTAAACACAAAGCATTCAGTAAATCAAGAAACGTTTTTTGAGGTCTCTACCAAAGACAGTACTAGTCACTTGGGAAAAAAGACACATATTTGCCCTCAGGGGGTTAAAATATTGTGGGAAGCCAAACCAAGCTAGAATCCTTGGTGACATAAAATATGGTGATTAAACACTCAGGCTTTCGAATAACCTGCTCAGTGATTGGAGTCTCCGTTTTATCAATGTCTGCTTTGTGATTTGGGGCAATTTGCTTAAGTTCTCTGAAGCTCAGTCTCCTTAGAGGTAATATAAGGTATAATAGTGCTTACTTCATAGGGATGTAGGTACAGCTGAGATAATGTGCATTGAGATAATGTCCAAGTGTTCATTTTGTCTTCTTGATCCTATCTGATCGCCCTAATTTCAAACTAGTGTGTCCAATTAGGTACCTGAAACACATCACCCTTTTGGTGTCGAGTTCTTGTAATTGATTTATGTTTTGTGTAGGGTAATTAACGTTTATTGAGCATCTGCTTTTTACCATGCACTGTGTTAGAACTTTAGAGCTGTTGTGTGGATAAAACTTATCATTGCCAATAGACCATGTGTACTACTGGTATACTCATAGCAATTATAGTTGTTGTTGTCATGAGCAACTCAAAAATTTCAATGGCTTAACAAGTACATCTGTATTTTTCATTCACATTACAATCCAAGAGTTTAAGAATTCAGTAGAAATTATTCTATGTGGTGATTTGAGGATCCTCCTGTGTATGAGGCCATTCTTGCATTGCTATAAAGAAATACCTGAGGCTGGGTAATTTATAAAGAAAATAGGTTTAACTGGGCACGATTCTGCAGGCTTTACAGGAAGCATGGTGCTGGCATCTGCTTGGCTTCTGGTGAAGCCCCAGGGAGCTTTCAATCATGGCTGAAGGTGAAAGGGGAAGCCGGCACCTCACATGGCCAGAGCAGGAGCAAGAGAGAGAATGAAGGGCATGGGCCACATTCTTAACCAGATTTCACGAGAACTCACTAATGCAAGGACAACACCAAACCATGAGGGATCCTCCCCATGACCCAGTCACCTGCCACCAGGTCCCACTTCCAACACTGGGGATTACAATTCAACATGAGACTTCACAGGGACATATATTCAAACTATATCACCATGACACCCATTTTGTGGTTCCATCATCTTATAGGGCCTCCCTAAGTCCTCGGCTGAGACCTCTCTGCATTCAGCCAACCAACAGGCAAAGGAAAAAAAAAAAAGGAGGACAAGGAGTGCCTCACCTCCAGGCCTGAAGGAAGTGGTGTACCTCATTTTCATGGACATTCTGGAAAGAATGGGAGAAAGACAATTTAGCCTCCCTGCATCCCTGCAAAAGAGCTTCCTGTTCCACAAGACATTATAACTGAATCAGGATGAAAATAATAATTGGATGTAGTTTCACTCTGTCACCCAGGCTGGGGTGCAGTGGTGCGATCTGGGCTCACTGCAACCTTTGCCTCCCAGGTTCAAACAATTCTCCTGCCTCAGCCTCCTGAGTAGCTGGGACTATAGGCGTGTGCCACCACCCCCGGCTAATTTTTGCATTTTTTAGTAGAGACGGGGTTTCACCATATTGGACAGGCTGGTCTCAATCTCCTGACCTCATGATCCGCCCACCTTGGCCTCCCAAAGTGCTGGGATTACAGGTGTAAGCCATAGCGCCTGGCCTAGAATTCTTTATATGCTTTACCTTAACTGGGGGCTCATGAACAAATTTTACCAAAAATAAAGATTCACCCTTTTTGCATGTCTGAATCACAGTGTGGAAATTTTAACCCTCTGCACTGCACTATATCTCTAGAGCCTCAAAATGAACCTGTGAGGTATGTATTATTAGACACATGAGGACACTGGGTATCAAAAGTTTGGGAGAAAATTATATGGGTAATATTGGGCATGACCAGTACCAAACCCAAGAGAGTCTATCAACTGTCCATGTTTTTTCCAACTATTCCAAACTATTCTCAATTATTAAAAGTAATTTAAAAAATTAGGCTATTAATCAATGGTTCCCATTTGGTTTGCAAAAGCATCACCTTTATCATTTGAGTATATTAATTAGACTTTAGGAAGAAAGTTCCGCAATCTTTTTACCCAAATCCTGAAGCCTGATCCCTGACTCTCAGGCCCAAGACCCTGTAAAGCATCTACTGGTATCATCAATTTACCCACGGGCTGGGAGAGAGGGAAAGGCTCACATTGCTAACAATCTGAAGAATGAACTTCTAGGAAGATGAGGCCTCTGACCTAGGATTTCAAGAGAAGAGGAGCAGATGACAGATTAGAAGAACAAGCAGCTGGTATAGCTTTGGAGAGTGCTCATGACATAAAATGTACACCCATAAGCCACAAAATTGTAAGGCTGTCAAGATGTTAATTAGCTATGTTTATTTTAGTGAATATTATGTCCAAAAAAAGTTTATTGTTCAATCAGGACTGGGAAATGCTGGTTTTTTTTTTTTTTTTTTTTTTTTTTTTTAAGTGTGCAATTTTTGTAACATCTTTTATTTGTATACAATTATAAATTACAAACTTGTTTTATTAGGTTTTTTTAAAATTTATTTTTCGTCAACTTAGTCCCTTTTATTTACCAGCAGTTTGCTCTGACAGAATAAATTACAAACTATTGTTTTGTTTAATCCTTTTAACCATCATGTCAGGCACACAGGTTGGAGAATATTAGCTCCCATTTTATGGACAGAGTGGAAACACTGTACCCATATTTAGTGTAAGACAGAGCTGGGATATAAGCCTTGGGCTTCCATAGTCACAACTGCTTTTTTGCATAACTTTGTAATACATCATTTTAAAGTAATCTGATTTCACAATGTTTTACAGTATACGAGTAACATCTATAGCATCTCTTCTTGGCAGGTTACCTCTGGAGAGAACCAATCTAATTACCTCATACGCTGGCACTTTTTTTTTTTTTTTTTTTGAGACAGAGTTTTGCTTTTGTTGCCCAAGGTGGAGTGCAATGGTGTGATCTCGGCTCACTGCAACCTCCGCCTCCCTGGGTTCAAGCAATTCTCTTGCCTCAGCCTCCCAAGTAGCTGGGATTACAGGCATGCACCACCACATCTGGCCAATTCTGTATTTTCAGTAGGGACAGAATTTCTCCGTGTTGGTCAGGCCGGTCTCGAACTCCTGACCTCAGGTGATCCGCCTGCCTCAGCCTCCCGAAGTGTTGAGATTACAGGCGTGAGCCACCATGCCCAGCCTAAGCTGGCATGTTTTAAGGCAGTTACATCTCTAACTTGATTTACCAGCTATGCTTGAGGGTCCAAGGAGCCAAAATTGCAGCCAAACTGATCTTAAAGGACCAGGGAATAGAATGGTCAAGCATGTTTCCAAGTTTAACCTAGGCCTGGCACATCCTTGCCAATTGCTCAGATGGCAAGTGAGGGGCAACTAAGTGAAGAGAATAGCAGGAAGACCCACTTGGGGTGGACACTGATGAAAAACACAAGCAGTATCAGACTCACTGTTTTCAGGATTAAAATCCCCAGATGCCCTGTTATTGGTCTATGTCACTACCAGTAGGACAAAAGGCAATGCTTCTGAAGACTAGAATATGCAAGGAAAAAATTAAGGTGCCTGCCTGCCTGGGGCCTACCGAGCCAAACAGTGCTAATTTCATCCATGCCAAACAAAATTGTTCATTCCTTGCTGATTTGGGTTTTAAGGAAGCGTGCTGATCATCAGAGAAACCAGGCAATTCTATTCTGAAGCCCAGGGGAAGAAATGGTGGGGATTTCTGAGTTACAGATGGTGCAGGGGTTAACACTATCTGCCACTATGAAGGGAAAAATCTATCACACCCAGCTAATTCTTGTATTTTTGGTAGAGATGGAGACAGAGTTTCACCATGTGGGCCAGGCTGGTCTCGAACTCCTGACCTCAGGTGATCCACAAGCCTGGGCCTCCCTAAGTGCTGGGATTACAGGCGTGAGCAACTGCGCCCAGCCCTTGTGTACCTTATGTGAGGAAGTCCTGCTCAATCAGGATCGGTCACGCAGGCCCTGATCTTGCTACTCTGGTTCCATGTCCTATGGAAATGCTGGTTTAAACAAAATAAAACAGATTTCCAATACTGTAGCTTGTTAATAAATTGTGTACCCTGATAATATTCAAGAGGTAAATAACACAGTATTTTTCAAAACTATTTGGCTACTGAACCATTTTATCTACAGATCATCTCTTGGGGCTCATATACCACATATGCCCCCATGGTCTCCAGGCCGTGCTGTGATCCCAGCTTTTGCAGATGAGAGAGAGAAAAACTCAGAGATGTTTGCCCTGGTTGTGCCAGCAACCCAGACATGATGAAGCTCTCAGCTATAACCCTTAGAAAACACAAGCCAAGAAAACCTAGGTAAATACTTCAACATTTTCACATGAATCATAATACAGTACGGTTTTCACACTGATTAGGTCTGTACAAATTCAGAACTTGAAATGCTTTGAGTAGTGTATACTCAGCATTTCTTCCAAGCAACTTGCTGCTACTTCGGTGGGAAAACTAGTCACAATAATTCAGCTAATTAGTCACTAAGCTAATTACTCTGCGCATTTTTTAAAACCTGCTTATTTTTCTCTCTTTTGTTAGAGAGAAAAAAATAGTGTACAGTTAGTTACAGAGCATTGTTGCATCTGTTTTAATCAGGAGGTAAAGTGACTTGAAAGTCTTATGATATAATGATGTAATTTCTAAGCTATAAATTTTTACTATCAAGTCAAAAACGGTCATTTTGAACCTACATAGTTTGTTAGCTCTTGAGTTACAACTTCTATCCTATGGCAACTTATACCCTCTATGAATGCCAAATTTTTATATCCTAGGGTTGAATCTTACACATATAATTTGTCTTATGGATTCTATTCTATTTTCTCATTTACAAAACACACTACCACCTCCCCTCAACAGGGTCTAAAGTTAAAAACACACATGCAATGGTTTCCTCTAAAGAAGGGAGGCCTGCAATGAATGGGAGAATTTCAATTGCTTTCTTGGTTTTCCTCACACAAGACTTGAGAGGTATGCAGAGATGGTTTTTTAATATTCATCAAAGGCCTTGGAACCACGATCCCCATTCCACAATGTCTAGAAGATTTACGGAACTGGAAGTTCTCTGCTCAAGTTTCCTGGAAGCCTCTGTTCTATGTGATCAGGAGAGAAGGAAGTGTAAATTCTGTATATTCCTTTGATTATTAAGTGATGTGGGTGCAGTCTGGCAAATTGCATGCTAGTAGCATTCGCCTCTTTTTTTAAGACTGAGGCTAGAAAATCTTAAATTGAACTTCCAGGCCATGAGGTGGCAAAAGAACATTTGCAAGTGATTTGTAAATAACACTCTGATGAAGAAAAGTTTCTAAAGAGATTCAGTTCAATCTAACAAGTGTGTCTTTGTGCTCAAGTCTTTCTCAGGAGCTGTACTAGGGGCTGTAGGGGCTGCAAAAAGTGAAGGCGAGGATGAGACATTGGCTTTGTAGTTGCAGCACTTAGAATCTAGTGGAGGGAACAGGACTTAGCATGAGGAATAATTGGAGCTTAGCACAAATGCTCAGGAGTGTGGAGTAGACCAGTGCTCAGTGAAGGAGGAGGGGGTCCACGCACACGGGGTCTGGGGAGGTTGATGGTGGGCAGAGCTTGGCAGAAAGGAGAGGTGAGGGCATCTCCCAGTGAGCACAGACTCACAGACAAGAAAGGGCACGATGTAACCCTCCCCTACCATTGATTGCTTCTGGAACTCTATCACTAATGCCCACTGTAGGCACAAATCTCACAAAACACCATGTCAACACTCACTCATGCAGCTCATACTTTATCTGCAAAGGTTGACATGAAGGACTGTATTCTCCAGGCTCCTAAGAAAAGACACCTGTGGGTCCCCTGTAGAACACAGGGGAATGAGACGTCAGGCAGCCCAGTGGTCTCCACTTGTACTCATCTCTATAGTGTTGTTTTACCTGTATCACAGCACCTTAGGGAGGGGGCTCCAGGAACAGGAAAGCTAGCAAAGACTGTCTCCTATCCCAGGCACCTCCCTCCCATCTGATGACATGCAGAAGATCCCCCCTTCCTTGAAGGGCCAACCAGCCTCTGCTTACCACGTTTGAGAATTAATTTTGTGACTGAGTGAATAAACCAAGGAACAAACGAAGAGACACAAAACTGTTCTTTTCTCTGCTGAGAGCGTAGGACTTGGCAGTCCTTTTGTTAGAGAGGGAAGCTTCATCCCACGTGATTTCGCTAAGCCTTCGCCCCAAGATACTTCCTCTCCTGCCTCCAACACACAAAACCCCTTTTTCCTAGGGGAGCCAAACCAAAGAACCCCACATATTCTGAAGCCCCAGATGTGGTTTCACAGCCACACCAAACAAGGAGCCTTTGGAAGGGGTGGCCCTGAGAAACCAGACCAGGCTCTTCTCGAAGCATATTTGCCTCCTTTGGTCTCCAGAGATTGATTTCCACTTTGAAAGGAGTCATTATAAAACCCTTGGGATGGTCAAAAGGGGTTCTGACCTCCACTGGGTATGGGGACAACAGTGGGTGGGGTGGCCACAGAAAGGACGTAATATAGCTCCCTGGGGAGTGCTCACCCCCTCTCCATCCCCTTTCCCCCTCTGGCTTCTCTTCCCTCCTGTCTCCTCTCCCTCCCTCTTCTTTCTTCTTCTCTCTCCCCTCCCCCCACTTGCCTATCCCCCCCAGCCTCTCTCTCTCTCTCTCTCTCTCTCTCTCTATTTCTCTCTCTCCCTCCCTCTCTCTCTCTCAGGCCTGCCATGCAGCAGCAGGGGTCACTGTGCACCAGCGGGAGGAGCCCAGCTCACAGCTCCATGCAGGACCAGCATCAGGATGAACTCCTGGCCCTGGCCCTGCCTGCAGACAGGAGGCCAAGGCCAGGCCATCATGCTGGTGCTGTCTGTCTCCCTATGCCTCCAGAAGTAATTACCTGTGCAGAAAAGGGACTGCAAAAATAATCCTGTAGACATCATGCGAGGACAGGTAAGACAGAGCACTCTGCAACCTAAGCACGCATCTGATCATAGAGGTAAACGAACCAGAGATAAATAAAACTCATCCTCAACCACTCACGAAGTACCCTCTGACCCCTGCTGTGGCATCTTAACCCACACCATGTCCTGAACATCCTTTCTCGAATGTTTGCTCTTGACCCAGTCAGCTCTTTGTAAGGCAAGGATTCCCTTTGATGAGGGTTCCAGCCCCCAAGGTCATGCACCACAAGGCTGGGAGGGTCCTCAGAGACCAGCACCCGCCCAGTAGTTTTAGTCCTGGATTCATGAGGGCTCCCAAGCCCTGGGTCTCAGAAGCTTCTGAGGTGGGAGAGATAGAACCCTGGGAGTGGGCCAGGTCTCTGCCAGAGATTGATTCAAGTGAATTTGGGTTTCCCAATATTTCATTTTTTAAGCCTCCTTCTGTTCATGCAAAACAAAACAAGCAAAAATTGAAAAACACTGTCCTAGCTCTACAATTTCCCATGTGGATAGAAGTTTCAGGAAGTTCAGCACCCTTCCCATTATCACACAGCCTGTGTTGGCCACCTGGTCCGTCAAGGTGGAGGGGAGCAGGGCAGGTGGAGTGAACTCAGGAGAGGAAAATCAAACAGAATGGCAGCCCAGGAGCCCCAGAGGGGCAGAGAGCCAGGTTAGAGGCATACACATGGGTGCTTCTGGGCTCCCTTGAAGCAGGCCACCCTTGGCCCCCAACCTGGCCCACACTCTCTCCGCACCTCCGTCAGTCCTCCTGCCCACATCATGAGTGCCTGCCGTTATATTTGCCATCCACTGGGTGTCCTGCAAGCAGTGACTGTAGACACGGTGCAGAGATGTTCGTGGTGGGTTCTAAGTGATACAGGCTTCTGCCTGAGCAGGATCTCAGCTGCTGGAAGCCCCAGTAAGACTAATGGGCAAGGTAAATTATTTTCTCTTCTGCTGAAGCACAATTTTCTATCCATTTCCTCCTTTTGACGTGTACAGTAGGATAAAAAGAGAGGAGGAGGAAGGCAAGGGGGGAGAAGGGAATGGAAAACACTTAGACTTTCAATGGAGGCTCATTTTGGTAAAGTAACCCAGCGTCCCCATGGACCTAGAGAATTAAATGCTGTCACTCAGATCTGAAAGCAGAGTCATCCAGTTTGCAGACACCTGTCATAATTAAACTAATGGCTCTGAAAATGTGCCTTGATATTAAATCTATCTTCCACTGAGGAGCAGAGCTGATTAAAACCACCATTTGACAGTTAATGATGAACCTCTCACTGACTGGGCTCTGTGACTGGAACCGACCAGTTGGGGCTGTCCTCTGCCGCTGCTTCTATCAGAGACCCGCCCCTTCCTTCTCCCTCCACCCAAAGGCAGCACAATCCCCAGGCCCTTCCTTCCCTCTCTTCTAGAAACTGGGGTTCCTCTCTATACTCTGACCTCACACCACCCCTTCTCCGTTAGTGGGAAAACAGGGATTCTCAGTGGAGAGGTTGTCTTTTCAGTGAACACTGAGTTATTGTGTGGCCTTCAGGAGGCATTGCTGTGCAAATTGTCTGTAGGAGTAGCAGAGGCCCTGCCCTGACTTCTGGTACCTTCTCCAGAAAACTGAACTTCCAACCTTATCTATAGGAGAAGCTAAACTCTGCCCTGTCATAGAGTCGGAGACTCAGAAGTTACAAGGTTGCAGGGTTGATTATCTTTCCCTCTAATCAGGTGTTGGGGCCTATGGTCAGACAAAGTCGTTTACAAGTAGAACTGTCTTTTGAGAAAGTGACATATTCCAAACAGATTATTTGGAAATGTAACGATGCTGCCTATTTATACACAGCTACTCTCTCTCACCAGTGAGAGACCTTTGATACCAGATTCCTCAAAGGGAGACGCTAGGAGAAAACAGTTCCAGGCCCTTCTGTCCTCTGGTCTTCAGTTTCTCTTACAAAAATGAGAACCTATGAAATTTCCTCAGACGGCTTTTCTGCAGGCCACAGTCCAGAATTTTGTCCCAAAAGGAGGCTGTAACACTTCTTAACGAAGTGTTGTTCATATTTCAGATTATTTATCATCACCAGAGACACTGAGTTTATAACCTTCCTCCTCTCAACACAGGGTGGAGATTCTCAAGAACAACTGGTTGACCTCAGTATTTCCTCTCTTCTGGTACTCCAGAGCTTAATGGCCAAATAGAAATCCACAATATATCTTCCTGCTTTATCCTGGCATGACATTCAAGATCCTTTCAGAAGCAATTCATGCTCTGTGCCCTATCTTTGGCTCTTCCACACTCCCATTAAAACCCACATTTGCCTTCCCTGCAAAGGGCTTCCCTGCCTGGGGCCCTGCAAGTGCTTGCTATACCTCTGGGTCCACCAAGATCCAGAGGGTGGCTGGAGACATAAGGAAGAAGAGAGCTCCATCCTCTCCAGGCCTCTCTGTTCAAAACTGGAGCAACCCTCAAGCAGCAACTCCTAATTAATCCATCAGCAAACGATGATCTAAGTAATTACACTGAGTTGTGAGTCCCCCCAATTATCTGCACATTGTACATAAGTCTCTGTTGATGGTTTGCTTAATTGTTTGATTGACTGATTTATAGTGTTTTATTTTTTTCAGAACACTATTTTTTTTTTTTTTTTTGTAGACGGAGTCTCACTGTGTCACCCAAGCTGGAGTGCAGTGGCGCAATCTCAGCTCGCTGCCACCTCCACCTCCCGTGTTCAAGTGATTCTTCTGCCTCAGCCTCCTGAGTAGCTGGGACTATAGGCGTGAGCCACCACGCTCAGCTAATTTTTGTGTTTTTAGTAGAGACAGGGTTTCACCATGTTGCCCAGGCTGGTCTTGAACTCCTGACCTTGTGATTCGTCTGCCTCGGCCTCCCAAAGTGTTGGGATAACAGGCGTGAGCCACAGCACCTGGGCCAGAGCACTCTTAAACATTTCCTTGGATTCTTACACCAACCCTGTGAGATAAATATTTCCCTATTTTATAAATGAAGAAGTGACTAGGTAAGGTGGCATCTACAAACCCACAGGACCAGTGAGTGGAAGATCAGGGACTGGAACTCACGTTGTCTGACTCCCTATGGAGGGCTACTGTCAGGTCCCTGAGGCCCCAAATGAGCTTGGGCTGGGTACCAAGTTTTTTATTAGGAATTTACGGTATTAAAAAATTGTATGACCAGTTACTGATCTCCAAAAGATAGAGCAGATTTCTCACAATCTTTCCACCACAGATCCATATTCTGGAGATTTTTTTTTTCCAACTTCTTTCTATATGAATTTCCTTGTTGGACTTTTTAAAATTCCCATTTTCCTCCATCCGCTACAGGCAGAGTTTGGGGGTATTGTTAAGAGTTTTATTTTCTCTTCCTTACCTGCCGCTTCATCACTATTTTCTGCTTCTATTAAAATTCATGATTGATTGAGGTAAATGCCTGTTAAATTGATCATTCAAATTATGTGTGTGTGTGTGTGTGTGAGAGAGAGAGAGAGAGAGAGAGAGAGAAGGAGAGAGAGAGAGAAAGAGAGAGAGCTGTAAAAGGCAGGCAAAGAACATGAAATCTACAAAGTGGAAGATACAGAGGGGGAGCAGAGATTCCGAAAGAAAGAAAATGAGGCTAAAGAGAGAAAATCAGGGAGAGAGGAGAGACTGGATGACAGAAGGAAAGACAAAGACTGGTAAGAAGAAAGCTCTGCGTTCCTCTGGCTTCCCCCAGACACCCTGAGGTCAGATGCCTTCCTTGCACAACATCCACACGTGCACACGTATGCGCACGCACACACACACACCCCCGAGGCTGTCACATTTTAGAACACCATTAGGAAAGTGACACCCAGTTGAAGGAGTCCCCTGTCCAGTCACCCAGGCCAACACTCCTGTCTGACCCCTCCCCTCCAAAGGCTGATCCTCCAGTGTTGAGTGACAGAGGTTCCCTCTCCCTGATCAAAGTGGAGCCTCTAATTGTGCTGAGCAGCGATGCCAAGGATGCCCGGGCAGCCTCATGTCTCTCGCTATCATTAGCTTTCTTACCAGGCTCTGAAGCCTTCCACTGCCACAACAGTAATTACCAAGAGATTAGGCAGGCATTAAGCACTCCTTAATTTGACACATTGCAATGATCTCCATTCAGCCTTTCTGCTCGAATAACTCTCAACAAATATTTCAGAGGCTACCAAAATAAACAGAAGCACTGTGTTTGCACAGCTGAGGCCTCCTTCCTCCTTCTCTAAATGCCATCAATTCCAGGTAGGAGGCGAGGTGGGGGGCAGTGAGAGGATGGGTGGGTAGGGTGCAAGGGGAGGGTGGTGGAAGAGGGTGGCACCACCTGCTGGGCCCTAATATAGCCTGAAAAACCCAAGTCCATACAGCGGGAAACAATCAGTAAAGCACTAACATATGGCCTGCTACGACTGATGGCGATTTAATAGGGCCCATTTTTTAAGCAAGTCGTTATACGAGAACCTAATAAAAAGACATCAGTATTTATATAAAAACCACCGCTTTAGGAAAAAATAATAATTACAGTGAAGGGAGTTATGTTGTTGTTGCCGGAATTTTTTTAGTGGGTTATTAGCTCAGACATTATTCATTAGGTAATGCAATGGGAAAACCACTGTTAATATGGCAATAAATCCCAATGGGATCATCTCATGGAAGATAGGATCATTTGGCAATTACAATGCACTGGAAGTTCAATATTCCCTTTCATGCATTCGTTTCTTTTTCCTACTCCCTACCCAAACATTTATGCACACACCCCTTCCTCAACTAACCTAAATTGGGAGTCACTGGAAGGGCAGAGGAGGCTGGTTCAGCATCCAAGAGTCTCCACGTCCCTCTGAGGCAAGACGCAGGACAGATAAAATGATATCCATGCAAAGTAGAGAGGAACTTGCAAAGAAAAGAGTAAACCTCAGTATTGCCAGAAATCCGGTTATGGATATAAATGTTTATGAGAGGGATGTGGGCTGATTAACAGTGTTATTAGATGAGAAAAGAAGTTCAAGAGCCACTAATAAAATAATCAAGATTTTTTCATCATAGATAGATGAGAAAGGCGAGAGTCAGAAACTGGGATCAAAGTGATTTTAACTGGGCATTTCCCACCCCTGAGAGACATGTCTGCCACCCACATAGCCCTCAACAACAGCAGCCCTGCTCTTGGTAAGGTCAGGGATCTCTGGTCAGCAAGTGGGTCCAGGAGGCCATCGTGGACATATGGAGTTCTTGTCTTCCGTGCCAGGAGTTTGGCTGCTAACAAAAGAGAATTGTGACTCTGGGTGGTCTGGGTTCTTTTTTCCCCCTTGGATGGACATCAGCATTAAAATTCTTTATAGATGACAAGGAAAGGCCATAGGGTAGATAAGACGAGAGACTCCCATTTATATGGGGCATCTGGCTCTTATGTATGCCTCTTCCCCAGGGCTCTTCAACCAGGGACGATGGTTACTCAACATTCGAATACTGCTTGAATATAAAGAGTAATACCTTAGATAATGAGACAGCCAAGTGAAAAGGGCTCCCTTGCAGAACCTCTGACCGGCCTGTGCACTGGGAGGAATGTGCACTGGGGTGGAGTCTGTGGCAGTTTAAGCCATTTGCAGAGGAGAGGAGCCTGGCCTCTCCTGCTCTGGGGTGGTACCTGGGATTCAATCTGTGAGGCAAGAAGCCAGCTAACAGGACTCTAGCTTTGCTGAGAGTCCCTGTTTCCCTTTTTTTCCTGTTCAACCTATCCTTCTCACCCATCAAAGTGTCTGCAAGCCTAATCTTTCATGGTCGTGTGACAAGGACCCCATTTTTAGCTGAACTAAGGAGAAAGTTCTACAAGAAGAAGGAATCAGCAAACTATGGCTCATGGGCCAAATTCAGCTCATAGCCTGTTTTCAAATTAAGTTTTAACAGAACACAGCCACACTCACTAGTTTACATATTGTCTATGACTGCTTTCTTACAATAATATGATAGAGTTTAGTAGTCACAATAGAGATCGTATGGCTCCAAAGCCTAAGATATTTGCTAACTGGCCCTTTACAGAAAAAGTTTGCTGACAGATGGATGAATGAGTAAGTGAATGAATAAATGAAAAGATGAACAATCTAGAATGAGATTCTACATTGAATGGGTTTATAATTGTGGGAATGATTTTACTCAATAGTGCCAGTGGCCTCTATAAACGTTTCTAAAGGGACATATCATATCATAGGGACCTGCTCTCGGTTCTGTCCATTTTAGTACTTTTTCAATGACTTTGGACAAGACATAGATGGAAAGTTTATTGGATTTTTAAATGATGGAAACACTAATATGGATAATAAGTATATTGGATGAGAGATCCAATATTCAAAATAAACTTGACAGGCTGGAACAAGGGACTAAGCCCAACCAAGTGAAATATAAGGGATAAATGCAAAATCTTATGGTTGGGTCCAAAATGTCAACCTCTCAAATGCAGAACTGGGTGAGAGTCGGGAGAGAAAAACATGCCTCAACAGCAGCATTCATGAAATGACTTTTGGGGTTTGATAGACATGTCAACACCATGGTGGATAAGGCTATCCCCAAAATAAACTTTATTCTCACGCTAAGATGTTTTTATACAGAACAGGTAAGATAAATTTTACTTGCGTTCTCACTGGTAATATCTCCTCTGAGTACTCAGGCCATACTAAAAGTCTTTATTCCTATAGCAACAACAATAATATATTAAGTTAGTGAAAATTGTGGAGTGTTTACTTTAAGCATGATGGCATATTTAATTTGCATTATCTCTTTAAATTTTACATATTTTGGCTTCAAAATTTGAAGTGGGGGCTGTTATGTCCCCATTTTATAGTGGAGGAAAATTGTAGAAGTAAGGTCTCATAACTAGTATGCATGAGGCCAGGAATTAAACCTACACTATGCAGCTCCAGGTCCCTAATGCTCAGGTGCTCCTAACTACTAGGGTGCCCAGGTGCTTCATATTCCCCTACTCTGAGGTTGCCTTTCCGGGTAGTCATTGGAAAACCGAAGTGCCTCCAAAGGTGAGTTACCAAAGTGGTAAAGAAAAATTAAAAACCTTTTGTAGGCAAAAGAAGGTTGAAAGAGGTGAGACACTTAGGGTGCAGGAGGGTTGGGTTGTCCTTCAGCTGAGTGCAAACGCAGTACTGAGCTAACTGCAGCCCCTCTCCCTAAGCCAAATCACACCGACCTGTGCCTTCCAGCTCCTCACACTCATCCACACACAGCCATTGCTAGTGTGACTGGTCAGTGCAGCAGGCTAGACTAGCTGCTTTCTAAAAACCCCATCTAATTCTCTGTAGGTTATAGCATAAGTGTTTATTTCTCCCATAGGTCACTGGAGAGGTGGTGGAGGCCCTTCCACTCAAAGCCCTTCAGAGGCCCAGCATCCTTCTATCTGGAAGCTCCACTTTTCTCTTCAGAACCAGCACTTCTAGGGCCTTGGAGCTTTCTGCATTCAATATAGAAAAAGAAAGATTGGCTTACACAGGGAAGGTTTTCAGAGGGTAGGCCTGCAAGTGGGTTCATCACTTCCTCTCATGTCCTATTGGCATGTTCATAACCAGTAGGGAACCTGTTACCAAGGTGGTAAAGAAAAATTATAAACAAACAACAACAAAAAAAAAAAAACAGTGGACCAGCTGTGTCTCCCCAAGGAAGAGGAGAATATGGGTGCTGCTGAGTGCTAGACTTTCTTCCTACAATTAGAGGTCTGGGATATTGACTGGCCACAATCAATCGGCCATCAACCAGTGCCAGTACTATCCCTCAATTCCTAATGGTGGATACATATTGTGTGCAAGACACTCTCTTGAGATCCCCAGAGGTAAAATGACCAGTGAGTTACTGTCTTCATTTTCAGTGAAGTAGCAAAGATATGCAAAAACATTTAACTACAATATTCAGCAGGGTGAGTTAAATGCTCTAGGAGGATGAATTAAATGCTAATATTCAACAAGGTGAATTAAATGCTCTGGCATTGGAGCACAAAAGGCAGAGTTTATTCTAATGAGAGAAATCAGAAAAGGTTTCAGGGCAGAGTCTTTGCTAATGACTAGGAATTTAACAGGCAAAAATGCAAAGAGAAGAGCTTGTCAAGGAGAGAAAATAGCAGGGAAAAAAATGCACAAAGCCATGGAAGTGCTTGGTGTGTTCAGGGCCGAGCAACTGGTTTAATGTGACTTCATCACAGGGTATCTGAGTCATGTGGTGGATCACAGGCTGAACCATGCTGAATCAAGAATGCCACGGTGAACTTTGGCTCTACTATTAATGCATTGGAGAATGAAGGAGAGGGGACATAATCCAATTCTGACATTATATGAAGGGCAGATGAAGGTCAGCTGAAAGTTTGAAAGGCAGCAAGACTCATTCTGGTGGATGGAATCATTCTGGTGGATGGTGGTGATGGTCTAGCCTAAGGCATTGACCAGTGAACATCAGTCTTTGCCGTTGCCTAGCCCACTCAACAGTTTTCCAAAATGCACTCCAAACATTTGCAGTCAGTGGCACCCTTCACTTACCATTGATTTGGAAGGCAATGTGTCAATATAGCCACACATTCACAACAGCATTTAAGCCCCAGTTAGCTAACTTTGACCATGGTGATGCATAATGCATTCATAGTCAGCATCTCCTAGGCCCTCACCTAGGAATAATTTAACCTCAAAATCTGCTTCTCTGCCACTTTCATTCATTAGCTCTGGTCCCACTCATTGCTTCTCTATTGTTCCAGTGGGGCTTCCACTCCGTGGCCAAGGATAGAGGTGTCAGCAGCTCCTTTCAAAATCACTTGGGTTGTGAGGATTCTCCATGCTCCTCTTCTGTCTTAAGACTACAACTATCTAGGGATTTTCTACCCTCCTCAGACCTCAAAGGCACAAGTGTTCAAAAAAGAGTCACCATGAATTTCCAGCCAAGCAGCTGGACTCCAGCCCTCATTCTATATAGAGGATCTGGTGTACTTGTGCAGCCTGACACATGGGTCTCACTTTAGTCTCCCTGTAGACCTCCCAAACTACATTCTTATTCTGTCCCTGACCCAAGAGTCTTTCCTAGATTCCCAGGGCTTGGCAGAGGCCTTAAGTGACCTGGGCATGGCCCTACTCTGCCTTTGCTTTAGAGGATTGGCCTACAGGAAGGGGTACAGATGATGTGTATCCCCATGAGCTACCCCACTCCCTCCTGCAGGCTCTGCCTCCCTGTACTCTTCACAAACAGGATGGGTGAGCAGGTTGCACCAACCTCCTACAGCCAAGGAATTTAGAAGCGAGAGAGAATGGAGAGAGTGTGGGAACAGTTTGAATGGGCCTGATGGGGAGTGTCAGTGCTGCATGGGAAGATGGAAGGGCTGGCATTCCAAAGATTTCTCTGTTGAGAGAGTTAGAAAACTGTGATCCAGGGGCAAGTCAAGGGAAAAATAGCCAGGCATGGAGACACCTGTAACCTCAGCACTTTGGGAGGCCAAGGCAGGAGGATCACTTGAGGCCAGGAGTTCAAGACCAGCCTTGCAACATAGTGAGACCTCATCTCTACAAAAAAATTTTTAAAAATTAGTGAGATATGGTGGTTTGTGCTTGTAGTCCTAGCTACTTGGAAGGCTGAGATGGGAGGATTGCTTGAGTGCAGAAATTGGAGGGTACAGTGAGCTATGACTGTGCCACCGCACTCCAGCCTGGGTGAGAGAGTGAAAATCTGTCAAAGAAAGAAAGAAAAAAAAAGAAGAGCAAAGAAGAGAAGAGCAGAGAAGAGAAAGGAAAGGAAAAGAGAAGGGAAAGGGAGGGGATGGGAGGGGATAGAGGGGAGTGGAGGGAAGGGGAGGAGTACTTTTGAGAACAGAGAGGTCACAATACGAAAGAGGTATTTAGCTCTTTGGAAATGAATTCTATTGTTCAGGGAAATGATAAGGGAAGGAAGATCAGACCAGACCCACTATGCAGCAGGACACAAGACAAGGCTAGAGAAAGAACAAGGAATTCAGGCATGCGCAGGTCCCAGCTCTGTGTTTTTGAGGATATTACTTAAATTCTCAAATATTTAGTTTTCCCATCTGTAAAATGGGGAGAGACGTGGAGGTAAAGAGGATATCTTCTTTGAGGAGCTGTTAACAGGATAAGGGATGAAGAATGCTAAATGCCAGGCCAGCATCTTTAGTATATGTATGCGGCTACAGAGAATCAATCTTGGAACAAGGAGAAGCTATAGGAAGGCAGATTTCAGCCCCATAGAAGGGAGGCCTTTCCAACTACTGCAGCTCCTGAACAATAAAATGGGATATTTCTTCAGATAGTGAGTTCCACGTCACTGAAGGTAACCAAAGAAATGCTGGGTAGGCACATTCAGAGGATGTTGCTATAAGAATTTCTGCACTGAATAAAAAATTGGGGCAGATGAATCCCGAAATCCCTTCCTTCCTGGAGATTTCTGTGAATCTTGACTTAGCACTTGCTCAGTAAGAGTGTAGGAGCCCAAACCCACTCAGACAGAAAAACTGCCATTATTGGTGCCTGGGAGCTGAGATCTGAGTAACAAGGACCAAAATGACAGGGGCCAAGGTCTCCCATTGTTCAGTTCTGTGTCCACTCCTTGCTCACATTCAATTCCATCTCTGACGGTTCTTTTTTACAGGGGATGAGAGGGAGGGCAGATCACTCAGGGTTTATTTTGCCAGGCTCCGTAAGTGGAAAAGTCTTGATATAAGCAAGCCCCGTGGGCTGCCAGAAAAGCCTCTGCCCTTAAATAGTAATGAGATCTATCGGTCTCCTTAACAAATGCATCTTCCCTGAGTGCTAAGTAAACCGTCTCCATTTACAGTGTCAATATCAACGTGGGGCCTTCCCTGCCTCTCAAGCAGCTTGAACAGATTGCAATTGGTTGCCATTCCTGATTCCTGTGCTCAGTAAGAGCTGTCAATGGGCATGTCAATAAGATACCGGGACTATTGATCAGCATAGGCATTTAGGGGTCACTGGTCGATGAGAACTCTTGCCAAGAGATGTAGAAAATGATAGCTTTCAGATAAAGGCAGCAAAGCGAGTTTCCCGAAGGAGAAATAATATAGCTTAATTTCCCTTGTCCTGCTGCTTGTCAATTTCCCTTGGTTTTCTTGAGGCGGGAGGAGCCAGAGAGGAGAGACAGGGAGGGAGGGAGAGAAAGCAAGTGAGCAACTCAAGTGTTTGACTGAAAACATTCAGAGAATGAAAAATCAACATCCACGATAAACCACAGTGTCCCTTAGGCCACTGTCTGCATCTAAAGAGAAAGACCAAAAGAGACAATGTTTCTGAAAGAGGTGGGCTCAGACGGTGAAGGTGAGGATAATGAGTCTTCTCCAGAAATTTCTATAGAATTCCCCAAATCAGCTGGATAACTCTTTGCTGGCTTCAAGCGTTCAGCCAAAGGGATCCAGTTCTTCACCCACAAGTCGTTTGGTGTCTCAGGCTGATCTTCATTTCGAGTGGAGGGGGAAGTTAGGTCCCCTTTGAAAGAATGCAACTTATAATAGTTAATCACAAAACAAAATGCGTGTTACGGGCTGAATTCACACAGAAGCCCCTGTAACCTCAGAATGTGACTGATTTTGGAAATAGGACCTTTACAGTCCCACTAACAGTGTAAAAGTGTTCCTATTTCTCCACATCCTCTCCAGCACCTGTTGTTTCCTGACTTTTTAATGATCGCCATTCTAACTGATGTGAGATGGTATCTCATTGTGGTTTTGAGTTCAATCATTGTGGAAGTCAGTGTGGTGATTCCTCAGGGATCTAGAACTAGAAATACCATTTGACCCAGCCATCCCATTACTGGGTATATACCCAAAGGATTATAAATCATGCTGCTATAAAGACACATGCACACGTATGTTTATTGCGGCACTATTCACAATAGCAAAGACTTGGAACCAACCCAAATGTCCAACAATGATAGACTGGATTAAGAAAATGTGGCACATATACACCATGGAATACTATGCATCCATAAAAAATGATGAGTTCATGTCCTTTGTAGGGACATGGATGAAGCTGGAAACCATCATTCTCAGCAAATTATCGCAAGGACAAAAAAACCAAACACGGCATGTTCTCACTCATAGATGGGAATTGAACAATGAGAATACGTGGACACAGGAAGGGGAACATCACACACCGGGGCCTGTTGTGGGGTGGGGGGAGGGGGGAAGGATAGCGTTAGGAGATATACCTAATGTTAAATGACGAGTTAATGGGTGCAGCACAACAGCATGGCACATGTATACCTATGTAACAAACCTGCACATTGTGCACATGTACCCTAAAACTTAAAGTATAATTTTAAAAAAAGAAGAAGAAAATAGGACCTTTAAAATAAAAGTTAAAATGAGGCCATTAACATGGGCTGTGATCCATTCTGACCAGTATCCTTTAAGAGGAAATTTGGATATGCAAGGAGACACCAGGGATGTGTGTGCAGAGAACACACCATGTGGGGACTGGTGTGGTTTGGCTGCATCCCCACCCAAATTTCATCTTGAGTTGTAGCTCCCATAGTTCCCGCATGTTGTGGGAGGGAACCATCGTGAGAGTGATTTCCCCCATACTATTCTCGTGGTAGTGAATAAGTCTCACAAGATCTGATGGTTTTATAAGGGGAAACCCCTTTCCCTTGGTTCTCATTCTCTGTTGCCACCACCGTGTAAGAAGTGCCTTTCACCTTCCACCATGATTGTGAGGTCTCCCCAGCCACGTGGAACTGTGAGTCCATGAAACCTCTTTTTCTTTATAATTACCCAGTCTCGGGTATATTGTTATCAGCACCGTGAAAACAGACTAATACAGGGACACAGCAAGAAGATGACCACAGGCAAGCCAAGGAGAAAGGGTTCAGAAGAAATCAAATCCACTGACACCTTGATCTTGGAATTCTAGCCTCCAGAACTTTGGGAAAATAAATTTCTCTTGGTGAAACCACCTGTCTGTGATATTATTTTATGGCAGCCCTAGCAAACTATCTCAATGTGTTAAAGCAGTATTCTATGTGAGGCTGGGAGAGATGGCAGAGAGATTAATTATTATTTTTGTCCATTCTGTGACCCAGAGTTTTTAGTATTTTCACATTATTAAAGCATTGTTCATTCTATCAGTTTCAACCTTGAACTGACTTAATTCAAATTAAATTACTGCATTTACATATAATTGATTTTCATGGAAATGTCCAGTGTTGATCAGCACGAAACTTTCTAACCGTTCTTTGGTTTACCTAGTTCTAGGCATGATAGATAATTCTAGATACCGAATATTATTCTTTCAAGTAATGAAATAGTCAACAAAATGACAAAAATCAGTTTAGTGGCTACTTATCCATGATCAAAGTCCTTATAAAGCCTTTCAACTTTTTAAATGGGAGATACCTGCACACAAAGAATAACTAACATGCCACACTTTGGCTTCCATCATTGTCCATCCTTTCCTTCCTGAATGGAGCTCTTTTGTGACCTCATATACTACTTCCGGGAGAATTGTTTCAGCCCCTTAATTCAAAGCCACATCTCCACTGCCTCTGAGACACTGAAATTTATCTCAAGTCCTGGCAGTCAGACCTTGTACTTTAATTACACCCTGAAAGTTGCTTAAAGCGATAATTCAGCATCTATGTCTGAAACTTTAAGAGATGTTACAGGAACAACAAGATGGAGATGCATTTCAATGAGGTTGAGCAGCATCACGTCTCATTCCCTCATGACTCTGTGTGTCAAAGGTCATTCATTCATCATTTCAAAAGATATTTATTGCCAGGTGAGAGATGGTGATGGCTTAAAAGTAAGGTAGAGGAAGAGCCAGTTGAATACATGCTTGATTCTGACTAATGACACTAAAATAACAGCCAACAAAAGGCAAAACAATTCAGCAGATCCACCAAGAGCTGGTGAAGAGGTCACAGCTCACAACAAATAGCAATGAAATTTTGGAAGCAATTAGTAAACAGGTAAATGACAATAGAAATAGCAGACAAGAAAAAGCTAAACTACATTGGCAGCAAGGGGAGAGCCTCAAGAACCAGCCACTTCACAGCATAGTCCCAGAAGGCTCAGGAATTGGAGGTACCAAATGCCTCTGCAGCAAGGGTGCAGAGCAGGGCTATCCATACAATGACTGGTTAAAAGTCTTTAAAAGAAGGAGTCAGGCTCACAGACGCCCTCTTCTACCCATGTAGCCAGGTGGCCCTCTTTGCTCCAGTAGGAGTCTAAAGGATTACTCCATAGCAGTGGTTTTCAAAGTGGGGACCTGAGACCAGCAGGGTTAGTATTACCTGGGAACTGGCTAGAAAGGTACATTTTCAGGCCTCACCCCAGACCTGCTGAATCGGACACTCTAAAATGTGGCTCACCAATCTGTGTTTCAATAAGCCCTCTCTAGATGATTCTGATGCAAGCTAAAGTCTGGGAACTACTGCTCTAAGTAGAGATTGAGCCAGACACGGTCTGACACCGAGGACAACAGCAGTTGCTGAAAATATAATGAACCAATTATTAAAGAGAGGGGAAATTGACACACAGAACATTAAGCCCTCCAGTGCACATCTTCTCAGCTCCCAAAATGTTCACGGCTGTTGTGATTTCTATGGTTATGGTTTGTTCTAATTTGTCTTGAGGTGTCTCTCTCTTAAGAGTGGCCATAAGCCAAGATAGCCACTCTGCAGGAGACTGCTGACGGAGGGGAAAGTTAGGTTTATGTGTGTATCAGGTAAGACACAATAAGGAGGTGAAACTAAAATGCATGAAACAGAAGAAATGTATTATTCACAGGTCAGAGAGACTTGGTGCCCAAGGCAGGCCAATGTGAAGTCTGGAGACAGCAGGGAGATCACCCACTGAGCAAGTCAGTGAGCCTGTCAGGGCCACCTTCATCAAAGCCCATGGGTATTACCCTTCAGGCTTCCCTAAGGGGGCTGTGAATTGGCTAGTTTATGGAAAACACTCCAGAGGGGAAAAACTTATTTACATGATCTGGTATTGACCATTAGGTTTTATTGTGATCAGCAGCTGAGGGGTGTGTTGGGTTTGGGGTCAATGAGATGAAGAACAAGAGGGTTATATCCCAAACAACACATAGGGAGGGGAAGCTTTAACTAGGCCAAAGGTGGCAGGGTAGAAATGGGTTTCAGATAATGTATGTCAGCCTAGAAATGGGTGCAGAGGCAGCAACTACATTAAACACATTTATGACAGCAGCTAACCTGACATACCTGATGCAGGATACTTAAGGATTCTCCCCTGGGAAACTGATGGGCCTAAGAGAAAATATCTGTGGTTAGTGACATTAAGGGAGGGGAGGGGATCCCCACATGAAATGGCTGGGTCCTAGCCCAATCAGCCTACAAGCAAAGCCCCAAACCAAGAGGCCTCCTTCTGGGAAACAAAGCTTCCAAGCAACCCCGCCTTCATTACAAACTGACATGCAATGATTACTAGACCTGTGGGGAACCCCTAACACATGAAAGAAAAAGACCAAAACAAAAACAAGCAAGCAAAACAGAAACAAGAAACTTGTTATAAATGAAGGCAATGCAGACAAGAGGAGAAAATTTGAAAAGAAAATTTAAACTCTGATTAATCATTTCAAAAGGATAAAAGAAGATGTGCCTTCATGAAACAGGATCAGGGAACTCTTCAAAAATGAGGATGTTGAAATCAGTCCTCAGATCTTGACCATACAGCAAACCAGCTCAGGCTGTTGGTTCCTCCCTTCAATATCAACCTGAGAAATGAAAAACCCAGTGGTTCTCATTACTTCACATGCATGGGAATTACTTGGAAGGCTTGTTAAGCTAAGTTGGCTGGGTCTCACCCTCCATCAGCAGGAGAATATCAGGAAAGTGCGAAAGTGTTGTTGGGGTGAGGAGTGAGGAAAATAGGGGTTGACCAAGCAACTATTTTGGGTATTTACTCTCCGCCCAGGAATTCCTTGTTCTGAGAATTTAAAGCAAAACCCTGGTCAGAGAAAGTACCTAGTAAGAGTGGGGGCAATTTTGAGTGACCAGCAATAATTCTGTAGGGTTTAACTGTCTTTACCACCTGGAGTTCATCATCTGCCATCTCTTTAAACCCAGTGAGTAAAACACAGTCTACATGACATCAGTTCTTCCCCAAAGGGAAATATCCCCAAAGGAACTTGAGCCTACATGCCAGAATAACCACTCAAGGAGTACAACCACTCAAAAGAAAGGCAACTAAATAAAAAATGTCGACCATCTAAAGCCAAATGATTAGAGTAAGCAGATCAATAATTTAAATAGGCTTACCAAATAAAGATATAAGGGATGATATAAGCATTGTGAAACAAGATCAAGAAATCATAAAGAAAGAACCAAGTGGAAATATTATAGATGATAATGGAAATAAAGAATCAAATATTCAGCAATTTACATGATGGATAGAGCAAAAAAAAAAAAAAAAGAAAAGAAAAAGAATTAAGGAGTTGTAAAATGTAACAGAAGAGCTTTTCCTGAAAGGAGCAGGAGATGGAAAACAATTTTTTAAAGTAAGAAACTTGTCTAAAAGAAGGGTCAATAACAGTAAATAAGAATGAGGGGATAACACAGGAAGAAAATAAATAAATAAATTTTTGAATTCTCTCTTTTTTTTCTTTTTTTTTTTTTTGAGATGGAGTTTTGCTCTGTCACCCAGGCTGGAGTGCAATGGCATGATCTCGGCTCACTGCAACCTCCGCGTCCCGGGTACAAGCGATTCTCCTGCCTCAGCCTCCCAAGTAGCTGGGACTACAGGTGTGTGCAACCACATCCAGGTAATTTTGTATTTTTAGTAGAGATGGGATTTCACCATGTTGGCCAGGCTGGTCTTGAACTCCTGACCTTGTGATCTGCCTGCCTTGGCCTCCAAAGTGCTGGGATTATAGGCATGAGCCACCGCGCCCAGCTAGAAAATACATTTTTGAAGCAATAATAAAGATGTGAACCAAATTTAGTGTTCTCAACATGTCAAGCCTTACCGACAATGCAAAGCAATAGAAACTCAAAGCAATAGAAACTGCTGGTGAGATATAACCTGGTTCAACCTGGCAGAAATACTTTGGCATTAAACATGCCAAACTAAAGTTAAATATGCACATAATCTACATTCTAGCAATTCCACCACTAGGCATTTACCTTAGAAAAATTCTCAAACATATGCACCAAAAGATATGTAAAAGAATGCTTATGGCAGCACTATCCTTCACAGGAAAAATCCAGGAACTAAATATCAATAGACAGTGCTATGAATAAATAAATTGTGGTATAATCATACACTCGCATATACAGCAATGAAAATAAATGAATTATAGATTTAATTATTGACATGGATAGACCTCAAACACATAGTGCTCTAAATACACAGATATTTAAAAAAAAAGACTATTCCATTCATATCAAGGTCAAAATCAAACAAAACTAAATAATATATTGTTGAGGAATACCTATTAGATGGTAAAAAACTAAAACTAAAAAACAAAATTCAAGACAATGCTCATTTGCAGGAGAAGAGCGAGTGGGATGTGACAGGGCAATGCACCCAGGGTGCTTCTGAGTAGTTGGTGACATTCTATTTTGCGATCCTGGCAGTGGGTCTCTGGGAGATTTTTTTAAAAATTGTATTCAAACTGTGCGTGCATGTTTTTCATAAACTCATACCTATGTATACTATATTTTATAATAAAAAATTAAAAATAATAAAGATACATTTTCTAAAATTAAAGAAAGATGAAAGACATTGAATTGAAAGCAGAAGAGGTGGAAGTGTTCAGCAGAGCAAGTGGGAAATATGAAATAAGATGTGATAAATCCTAATATAATAGGCACTACTATAAGTGTAAATGGGTTAAACTCACCAGTCTAAATATTAAGTTTCAGACTGGGTTTTAAAAGAGATCTAGCAACATAATGTCTACAAGAAATATACTTAGAACCAAAAGAATGGAAAGGTTAAAAATGTAAAAATTGAAAAAAAAACTCCAAAAATATAAACCCCCCCCAAAAAAGTGGGTTAACACTGTTAATACCAGAAGAAGTTGAATTTAATATTGAAACAGAAAATCCTAAGGGCTTAAGTAAAATATCATTTGCTAACCATTTTGAACATTAACACTCCTAACAATACAGTCTCAAAATATTGACCTAAGCAACAACTGACATAAATTAGAGAGAGAAAAAGGTAAATCAAAAATACCAATTGAAGATTTCAACAAACCCTTCCCAGAAACAAATAGATCAAGGAGACAAAATAAATGAGGGGAAATGTAAAAGATCTGAACAACAAAACAGTGTTTCAGCACTTACAGAACTCTGCAAGTGCTCCCAAAACATTTGTAAATCTGAATTGTATATTGGGTCATAAAAGAAACCTCATCAATTTTATAAAATCAGTCTTATATCAACTAAGCTTTTAAACCATCATGCAGTAAAATTTGATATCAATGACCAAGCAATCTTTCTTAAAACTTTCAAATGCTTGGAAATGAAGTAGTATATTACTAAATAATTATTGAGTTAAAAATTGATATAATAAATAAAATAACTAGAGCTAAATAATAAGAAAATTATGTCAAATTTATTATACAAAACTAATAGTTTTGGGAAGGAAATTTATAAATTTGAATACATTTATTAGGAAACAAGAAGGATCAAAAACAAATAAGCCAAGGATTAAAAACTAATTAGAAATAAGGAGTGGATTAAATCCAAAGAAAAACAAGAAAGAAAGTAATAAAAGTAAGTGTATTAGTCATGGTCTAGTCAGGAGAAACAGAAAACCAAGTAGTTTGAACAAGAGATGTTTACTAAAAGTAATTATTAGCTTTTTGCAAGGAATTACCTATTGTGGTGGGGATAAGGAGACCTCTAAACAATGCTCCAGGTCTGAGGGAGAGTACCCGAGGAAGCAACAGAAATGCAAGGGGCTCCTCCACAAGGCTAGGATTCAGACCTCCTTAGAGTGGGGAGATAGCAGTCCACTAGACGCCAGAGTTCTCTGGGTTTCCCTAGACCAGAGCTTGTCTCAATCTGGCAGGCCAGGGTTGTCAGGCACAGAATCACGAGTCCAGATTGTAAAGCAGGAAATTCCTCATGAGGGAGCAAGAAAACTGAGGCTGGCTGGCAGGAAACTGGCCACTGAGATAACAACAAAACATGCAAAGATGCTGCCCGTGAGCATGCTGCTAAACCAACCTATAGTTTGCATATGACTTGCTGAGGCATCTAAAATACTTGGTACCCATCAACCATAGGTTGAATAAAGAAAGTGGGGTACATATACATGATGGAATACCATGCAGCCATAAAAGAGAATGAAATCATGTCCTTTGAGGCTACATGGAAGTAGCTGGAGAACACTATCCTAAGTGAATTAATCTGGTAACAACAACAACAACAACAACATCAACAACAAAAACCAGATACAAATGTTCTCACTCATAAGTGGGAGCTAAACCCTGGGTACACACAGACATAAAGATGGAAACAACAGTCAGTGGGGACTCGAAATGGAGGGAAGGAGAGTGGATGGCAAGGGCTGAAAAACTTCCTCTTGGGTACTATGTTCACTGTCTGGGTGACAGGATCAGTAGAGGCTCAAACCTCAGCACCACACTATATACCCTTGAAACAAACATGCACATGTACTCCCTGAATCTAAAACTAAAATTAATATTTTAAAAAGAATTTTAAAGAAATACTAAATGAATTTTAAAAATAAAATACTTTCTACTTTCTTGCCCAAGATCTAGTCAGCATACTGCCATCAGTGAACGTTTTGTGGAATGCCAAGATAATCAAGAACTCTGCAGACTATCTGTGGCAGAGAGCAGGAGAATTGACACAGCTCTGAGGCCACACTGTGAAGATATACTATTGGCACTGCTGGGTAAAAGCAAACTGTGACTAGTGGTCCCTTCAAAGTGGTATGGAGAAAAAAATAGCATGAGCCACATCAATTACTACATATCAAATGCCAGCAGTTTTGCTGATTTGCTCCAGTAAAGACACAACAGAGCCAACAGCTGCATTTGGGCCACCTGAACCAGTTTATGACAGTCCACATTCTCCAAAACCCATCCAACTGCTGCATGGGCCAAACAGGTGAATTAAACAGGAATGCAATAGGTACCACCACTCCTGTTTCTTTCAGTGCCTGGATGATGGTATAAATCTCTGAAATTTCCCCTAAAGATGCAATATTGCCTCTAATTTATTACCTTGGTATGGAGGAGAAGTTCCAAGGGTTTTTTATTTAGCCCTTCCAACCATGATGGCCCTCATCCGATGGGTCCAAGAGCCAACATGAGGATACTTCCAGTTTCTGAGTACAATCAGTCCTCACCATCCATGGGTTCTGCATCCATGTATTCAACCAACCACAGACCAAAAATATTCAGAAAAAAAAATTGTGCTGAACATAAACAGACTTTTCCTCTTGTCATTATTTACTAGACATACAGTATAGCAACTATTTACATAGATTTTGCATAGTATTAGGTATTATAAGTAATCTAGAGATGGTTTAAAGTATATGGGAGGATGTGTATAGGTTATTTGCAAATGCTACATCAGTTTATATCAGGGACTTGAGCTTCCATGGATTTTGGTATCCCCAAGTGGTCCTGGAAAAAATCCTTCATAGATACTGAACAATGACTATATATATATATATATATATATATATATATAGTCATATACATATTACAGTTATACATTTAACACCTGGGGAAATAACCCACCAGTTGGGTCTATAGATGAACTAGGCCCACTGTGAGTCAAGCTTTAGCTAAAGCTCCATCTATTACCTGATTACCATGACCCCACTTTGACTGGTGGGTTACAGTCACATTTTGGGTGCCCAAGAATTAGTTTCCATTTATAGCCAGTGTCTAATAACCTCTAAAAGTTTGTGTAATGCCTTTTTCCCAATGCATAGTCACTCTAGCCAATGGCCCTAGGTCCTTTTGGATTAGGCTTGGAAGAAGATTTACAGCACCTACCTGTGAAAATGCAGCAAGGTTCTTCTCAAGTGTGCCCTTCACTCAAGAGGCCCTGGGTCTGTGCATTGACTTAGGTCTGGAAACTGGTGATTTGAGTCAAGTTTTTGGCCAAAATTTTCTGCTATATAGATTAAAAAATATTTTAGGTGGCTGCCCATCAGTTTCATTCTGCAGAACATCTCGATCAATTAGCTATCACCCAAGATCTCAGATGTGAAATTCAGACCTTGTTAAATAGATTTTGAATACAACCCACTAGACTGTGGGGAAGTTTGCTGGGTTGCCCTGAGCCAGAAGTGGGTCCAGAGTTATTGGGCAAATTGGTGGTCAGGGATGTGCAGGAGAGAAGTAGCAAGCAGGAAAACTCACACCAGAGTGCCAGTGGCCACACATGGTAGACAAGACTCTTCTCACTGGAATGTTCCAAATAGTGTCCTGGAAGCTACCCGTGGGGGCTGCTGCTGAACTCATCACATGGAAGGAAGGAAAAAAGAGTATCTATACAACTCATGGGTAAAGTGCCTACAGAAGTCCCACCAAAACTTGCTGGGGGTGAGCTTCACTGAGTGTCCTGTACAACAGCTGAGTGACACAGAAGCCAGCGGGAAGAAACTTACCATGAAACCAGGACAGAAGCCCCTTCCTCCTGCAGTGTCTCTTTGGCACTCTCCACTGACAAAGCTTGCCATTGTGTCAGCTGGCAAGGAGGAAATGCTCCAGTATCACAAGCAGGCCATCCAAGGGGGCTTTGTACAGGTGTTCAAGTTTGAACTTGAACTGCCAGATAAGGAAAGTAAGTAAGTAATAAAGAAAGAGAGAAAATTAACAAACCAAAAGATGATTGTTTGAAAAGATTAAATGTTATAGAAATCTTAGACAAGATTAAGACAGAGAGAGAGAAGACATGAAAGGGAATATTCAGAGAACAACAAAGATATTTTATACATTTAAAATATAATTGCAGAAATTTAAAAAATTAACCAAAGTGTTGGAACAAGACTTGAGAAAACTTCCCAGAAAGTAGAACCAAAAAGCAACAATATAGAAAATGGCTGGAGGGGTTTAAGTTATTTCTAGCCCTGTGTGGGTTCCAGAAATTGTTCTGCCTGCTCTATTGGGGCTGTTCTCCCTGCATTGAATTGTTTTATTCCTCACATGTGTAGGCCAGTAGTAAGCCAGACATCCCCTTGACATCATTCTGTGAATTCTATTTGTTCCTATACTCTGCTGGATTCCCAGTTTACTAGATGCCATTTCTTCTATTTCCTTGTTTTTGGTCAGTTGCATCTTCTTGTGGCCTTCTGTGGAATTGGATTTTTTATTTGTTCATTTGGGGGTTGTTGTTTATTTGTTTTTTAGAATGTGAATGTCTCAGAGTTGATAGTTGTGTTGGGTATTTAATTTCATAATTGTTAAGACATTTTGCTATTGCTATTTCCTACTTTCTGACTTCCAAATCTTTGTGTATAACCTCTCTAGCTTGGGAGTTTCTCTTCATTCCAAGTGTCCTAACATTTTACCATATTAGATATAATGGAGCACTTGGTGGAAACTTACGCTCTGGAATGGCACATGCTTCCTTCTTGGGAACTTCTCTTGTATTATTTCTTTAATGATGTCTCTCTCTTCATTTTCTATTTTCTCTTCCTGAACTTCTTACAGAAGGTGGCAATCCTGGTGAGATGTCAAAAGTGAGGAAGTATAGGAAGGAGTGGAAAGTGCATTTCAGGTGGGGAAATAGCATAATTAAAGGCTCAGAGGCCAGAACAGTGAGAGATTGGGTTTAGCTACAGCTGAAGCTCCATGGAATACAGTAGTAAAAATTAAGATACAGAAGTAGCTTAAAAATGGGAGGTTGAGACAGGAGAATCACTTAAACCCAAGAAGTGGAGATTGCAGTGAGCCGAGATCATGCCATTGCAGTCCAGTGAGACTCTGTCTCCAAAAAAAAAAAAAAAAGTAACATTACAGAGGGACTTAAATGACAAATCAAAGAACTGAAACGTTAATCTGAGGACAATGAGGAATTGTTAAACACTTTCAGTAGGAGAGGGTAGCAGATGCTGTTGGTGCCTCACAGGAAGCCCCTTTACAAGGCCAGTACACCCTTCCCTGAGGCGATGTAGATAATGACTGCCGATGGCTTACACCGGACTCTCCTGCAGAGGACTTACTGTGCTTCTGGAAGGGAAGGCTTGTGAACAGTGATGGATTGAAAGAAGTAATAAATAGGCTGTCTTCCTGCCTCTGGATGGAACAACCTCTTCGGTGCCATTAATGCGCCAGAGCTCCCTATGCAATTAGGCTGAGGCTAGACTCTTCCTGCAGCCACATCTGTGCCTACCTTCTTCCCCTATGATTGCCTGCTTCCCTCATTCCCTGAGAGGCTTCTCCTGAGAGCACTTCCTCAGTAAATCACTTATACAAGAATCGCTGTCTCCACTTCTGCCTCTAGGAAACCCAACCTGAGGCAGAGACATGGCACAATGAAAGCCACATAAGGAAATGACCCTAATAGTGGTATTGAGAACTGATTAAAGCAAGGAGACTTTGGGGTAAGGGAAGACAGAGGAGAGAAGTGGTAAGAAGCAGAAAAAATGAAGGGGAGAAGGCTGATAAGGTATCATCTCTGGATAGACTCCCCAGTTTTGGTATAACATGGCAGATGATGGAAAGGGAGGATGAAATAGGATGACACAGTGTCAAGTCTGGGTGGCTAGGAAGATGGCATGCATACAGACAGACATCAGGTAACCAGAGAATAATCACATTAGTAGAAAGTGTTCCTATGTAGAACTTTCACACAAGACCTAATATTTGCATGATACTTTGCAATTTACAGAGCTCTGAAATACATCATCTCCTTTTTTTTTTTTTTTTTGAGACAGAGTCTGGCTCCATCACCCAGGCTGGAGTGCAATGGTGCTATCTCGGCTCACTGCAATCTCCACCTCCTGGGTTCAAGCAATTCTCCTGCCTCAGCTTCCCGAGTAGCTGGGATTACAGTCACCCGCCATCATGCCCTACTAGTTCTTCTATTTTTGTAGAGATGGGGTTTCACCATGTTGACCAGACTGGTCTTGAACTCCTGACCTCAGGTGATCCACCCACTTGAGCCTCCCAAAGTGCTGGGATTACAGGCATGAGCCACCATGCCCAGCCATCATCTCCTTTTTAAAAAATGTCTATGTGAGGTGGTATGGTAGGTGTTCCCAATTCTTTCCTCCTTCCTTTTTTCTTGTGACCTCGGAGTGCTTTCCATTAGAGTACAGGGAGAATTCATTCTCATGCCCGTCGACTTTGGGTTTAGCCATGTGACTTATTTTGTTCAATGCAATGTAAAGAAACATGACACGAGCAGAGGCACCTCTATGTGTGTTTGTGATTTGTCTTGGCTCTCCTGCTTTCTCCATCCACCTTCAGAGGAACATGCTCCATGTAGCTGCTGATCCAAGGAGAGTGAGAAGACGTGTAGAACAGACTTAAATCCAACTCACAGCCTGGAACTACATGTGGCTGATCATATCTAAGCCCAGTAGAACCACAAGTACATGTAAATGATAAATAAATGCCTCTAAGTGTAAGCTACTGTTAGGGGAATGTTTATCATGCAGCACCATTGCAACAATGATACACTTAGGTAAACAGGCATTTTTAAGCTGAAGCAACTGAGATACAGAGAGCTTAAAAATTTTCCCAGGTTCACAGCTCAAAGAAGAGAGTTGAGTATGTTCTTCTCTACCTACTCAACAGAAAGACTCTGTAAAAGTTGACACATTTCACAGCTTAGAAGCCCAAATTATTCAAAAGAATAATTTTTAAATGCTTAAAAAAATAAAGTACTGAGTTTGCTAATAATCTAAGAAATGCATGTTTTCATATATGCTGCCTATTAAGTCTGTTCATATCATATCAGCAAACATGTCGTCTTGGAGAGGTTCCTAGTTTTTCCTGTGAAATGTTTTTCAACGCCTGAGTGAATCAAAATGAATGTAAATGAGGTTTATTAAGTCAACCCCACATGGTGCTGTATTGTCAGCATTTGTAGGGCTGTGACAGGTTAGTTATTGCAGTTTGAAGGAAATGTCACCAACACAGCAGTCTGCAGAATTAACTTAAAATATATATGTATAAAATTTCTCAGGATTTTCCACCCTTTCAAGAATCGTCTCCTTAGAAGGTGAAAGGGCATGAAGAGAAGATGAGGTTTGCTCATTCTTTTCCATCAAGAATCACTTTCTTGCTACATGACACCTGAGGCCAAGGGTCAGGGACTGCAGGTAACCACGCAGGATTCTGAGAGCTGCTGTTAATGGACTGTGGAGAGGAAGTAAAATGAGGGTGATTGGAGTTGACAAGGAGTGACCGGGGCCAGTGGCAGCAGCACCAAGTGCTCTCCGCACCCTGGATGAGCATCAGACTGTTTTGGGGGCAAAGTTGGACAAGAAGCAAGAGGAAAAGAAAGACAAGTGAGGCTCAGGGTGCTGAGCTGCGGAACAATGAATGTGATTAACTTCAAGGACGGGAGTCCAGAAGTAATGATGTCATTCCTTCACTAACATGTCTTGTGCTCGCCTAGGGTGGTCCTCAGGAACAGGCTGGATGGGTGGTCAGGCTGTTAGGTGACTTGGTTGGAGAAGAGTCAGGAGGGCTCTCCCTCTCAAAATCGTCATGTCCAATCAATGCATTTGAGTTCTGGGGGACTATTCTTTCAGGTCCAGGAGGCTTCTCATTTATAAGAGGTTACCTCTTGAATGTAATAACTCCTTGAGAAGGGTTAACATGTTGAGCCTTTATTCATGAGCATTAGTGGGAAAAAACATATCTTTTCAATAGACCCTGAGGCCCTCATAGCAGGGATGACACTTGGCACCCAGCACTTGAGTGGAGCCAGCCAGCGGAAGAAAAAGGTGCTGAAAGAAAATGTGAGGCTGGCTGGGAACAGATGTTTCTGACTTCGCAGTTTTCTCAACTAACATTGCTTAAACTTTGTGCCCCTGCCAGATAATCAGTCCCAACTTGGATCAGTGTAGGGTCTTTCTCCGTCCCCAGTTTGTGGCTTCATGTGGAAGAGCTATCTTCCCTCTTCCATCCTTCTTTATTCATATAAAGTACGAGAACCACAGGGTTTGGGGATCCTCTTGTTAATTTCTGCTTTTACATTAGAGAAAACGAATATTGGAAAAGTGAATTTCTAACCACACCCAATGAGGCAGGACTTGGACAAGTCTTCTTTTTCAAAATCCTATGTTATCTCTACCACTGTGAATTCTCCATATAGGCCCCTACATCCAAAGTCTGTTTATCTTGACTTCTGTGACAGTCAGAAAAGCATTTATTAAATGATATTGACAGGTGGTATGTGTCTATGTGCTTTTCTGTGCAAAATGAGCATAGATCATTAATGAATTAATTAATTAATTCAGCAAACATTTGTTGGCTACCTTTGTCCCTGACTCCTGGGACCTCACAGACTAAGAAGCCCAAATTGGGCAAAATCCTTGGAGACTTAAATGTGAATAACATCACAGAAATAAAAGGAACAAGCATTCATTCTGAGGATTCATTTTATTAGGTAAGGATGGGCAGTCAGTCCGTTAGGTCTGTTAGGTGGTTTGATTTGTGCATAGTCAAATTTTTTTTGCAAATTTTATAGTAATTTTATATGTAAGTATACATATATAAAAGTTTCATCTCATAATTTTAAAGATACATAATTACACACACATATATATGTTTATAATGTTTCAATCTAGTTTATCAATTATCATGAATACTTTTGGTCCCCGAACCTGCCTTTGTTTCCTCTTCTAAGGCTTGATGCAGAATATAACAGCCCGTGGAGGGTGGGGGGCAAGAAATGATGGGTACTAGGGAGACCCAGTTTCAGTTATCTTTGATGATGTTGAGAGGCATTCAGCACCATGAACACGTTGTTCAAACATAAATGAGAAAATAAACTATATAAGCGATCTTCATGAGGTTTTTCCACACAAAGTGTATTTCACATCTGTATAGATTTAACTACTAAGAAGCTACATCCAAGGAACTTCACCACTACAAGTCTTCGGAGGTATCATCAATATCGGCTTCCAATTTCCAGTCTTTAAGATACTTCTACATTGTGCTCCTAGATTTCCAGGTGCCAACATGAAGGGAACATGGAGAACCTCCGTGGACACAGCAGAGTCAGGGAGGAATCATCGCACTCCTCAACAGGCAGGTGAAACCCAAACAACCCATTGAGCTTTGCTAAATGCTCTAGGAGACAGCCAACCCAGCACTGTATAAAGAAAACAAGTAAAGTAATTTAGAACTCTGGAAGGCCAAGAATCTATAAAGCTGTCAATTGTTGAAGTTTACTGGAGTGGAAAGAATGTGAACAGCCCCTGCTGAGAATAAGAAGACATGCTCCTGCGAGGACCAAATTCTGGATGAGACCCATCCATACTCAGTGTCTTGGAATTACTGGGTTCAAGGACAGAGCTGAACTGTAGCATCTCCCTGTAAGAATGGGTTTCCAAGTGAAAATGCCCAGCAAGCAAGATGTCCTTCAGGACTGAACTCAAGAGAGACCCTAAGACTAGACGTGTGATTGGAAGTGTTACAGGTGACCCTGAGAATCCAGAGGGAGATTCATTCTCTGGGAAAGAAGGTTAATGACAGAAAAGGATGGAGCTACGGGCTGAGGAACAACACACATAAACATCGACTAGAGAAGGAGCCAGCAGGGGTGTCCAAGAGTAGTGGATGATCCAGGAGAGTTTCTTATCACGAAGCTAAGGAAACCACAGATGGTGAAGAAAAACCTCACTTAACCCATCCATTTCAACTTCTTCCACACCAAACATGTTTAGCAGCTCTCCTAATGGCATAAGATGATGCATTTGCATTTTATTCCTTTCTCAACAAAGACAGCCATGTTGTGGAAAGAGTCAGGAGCCTGAATCAGAAGCCTCAGGGCTGGCTCCTACTGTGATTGTGTCAGAGTCTAGTTGCAAAACCTTAAGAGGGCTCCCTAACATCTAGATGGCGACGTTTCCTCCTCTCAAATCACAGGTTGCTGTAGGTTTGACGAGGTAATGGATATAAAAGCATATAGAAAGTACTGTAGAAATAATATAGCTTTTTAAAGCTGTAATTCTTAGAGAACTGACAAGTATAGGAGTAAACAATAAAAAAAAGCTCGTGCCCAAAGTGTTTCTGACTACAATACGCCTCTGATGCAAAATGCCTAGAGCTTATTCACCACTCACTACCAAAACACCTTTTTGCTTGTATTTATTGTAAATCCTCTGCTTGTTTAGCTTATTTAATCCATATTTTAACACTTGAAAGGCACAATATCAAGGATAAAATGGGATGACATGGGCGGAAAGACCATCAGAAGAGTAGGAATTTGGGCATTGTAACTTGACCTGCTTTTATCTCCCTCTTTCCCACTCTATATTGGTTTTGAAAACTAGCTGCCCTGTTACCACCCAGAGGTGGAGACTGGGTTTGGAGCTCTTCAACAAGTCCCATTCCCAGAGCATTGTCATTATATTACCTGTCTATCAGCTCCCTGGACAAGTCCCATTCCCAATGCATTTTTATTTGCCCTGACTCAGAACTCACTCTGCAGAAAAGCACTTTCCCCAAAGTGTTTGTGGGGGAAAAAAAGAAGCAATTGTTTAGCATTTGCAGCTGCTTTAGGGTGCAATACAAGTTGGGGAAAACAAGAGCCTGGCCGAAAATTTAAAAGGAATATTTAGGAAATGAGATGTCCACAGTATTCTTTGAAAAGTGCTGACATATTCTTGGGGATCTACAGTGCCAAGTGCTGGGTTTTGCATATGCCCAGAAAAGATATAAGAGGTCTCCAATCTCCCCTCTGAAAGGATAGGAAGGAGGAAGTTAAGGTTAAGGTAAAGTTGTAAGCTCCCTGAGTATTTAGGGCATGTCCCAAACACAAAGAGATATTCAGCAAGGATAAGGGACATATTGGTTCAAAGCACTTAAGGAAATCTGTGGCCAATCATTGGTTGACCACTAAGATATGCTAACAGAAATTTTAGTGGCCTTATACCATACAGAATATATACTTCATATAATTAGTCCAGAAAAGTCATTTAACAAACAGCAGCAACAACAAAAACAAAATCAGTAAGAAAAACAAACACTGATGGGGTGAGATTTGATTTCCAGAATTGGCACATTATATTATGTAAAATTTCTAGTTTATGAGAAAAGAAAATCATAAGACATGCAAAGGAACAAAAAACCCATAGATAGTTAAAAAAAAAAAAAAGCAGTCAATAGAAACTATCCCTGATGGGGGAACAGCAGTCGACAATGACTCTAAATCAGCTAATATACGTATGTTCAAAAGAATAAATGAAATCATCTAGGGAAGTAAAGTTTGACAATACTGTCATACCAGATAAGAAATATCAATAAAGAAATTTAGATGATCAGAAACAAAGAATCAAATAGAAATTCCATGGTTGAAAAGCACAAGTAAAATTCAAAATTCACTAGAGGAGCTCAACAGTAACTTTAAACTCACAGAAGAAAGATGCAGCAAACTTGAAGAGAGATAAAATAAAATTCTTCAGTCTGCTAAGAAAAAAGAATAAAACAAAAACAAAATGAAAAACCATAAACAGGACCTCAGAGACATGTAGGATACTGCAGAGCACATGGGTATGTGCATAGCACGAGCACAGAAGCAGAGGAGGGAAAGAGAGAGTCAAACAAACAAACAAAAAAAAAAAACAGTTAGAAGAAATAATGCCTAAAAGCTTACAAAATGTAATGAAAACCAATCTACACATTGAGAAGCTCAATAAAGTCTGAATTGGATAAGCTGGAAGAGATTCACACATAGGCATACAATAGTCAAACTGTTCTAAGATAGAGACAAAGAGAGGATCTCGAAAGCACCAAGAGAAAAATGACACTTCATGTACAAGGAATCCTCAATTATATTAACAGTTTGCTCTCACTGCGGATGTTGAAGTGAAAAGGCCAAAGCCAGTGAGGACATATTGAAAGTGCTGAAAGAAAGAGCCATTAACCAAGAATTCTATATCCAGCAAAACTACTTTCAAAATAAATTGAAAAATTAAGAGATCCTCATATAAAACATGAGAAAATTGGTCAGCTGCAGATCCACCCTACAAGAAATGTTAAAGGGATTCCCTCAAGCTAAAATGAAGGACACTTGAGATGGAAACTCAAGTCCAAATAAAAACATAAAGAGCACCAGTAAATGTAACTTCATAGGTAAATATAAAAATAAAGTGTAAATGTATTTTTATAACACTCTACCATGGCATAACGCAACAATTACAAAAAAAATTGATTGGCTGATGATGGTAATTTGTATTACGATAATAGCACAAAGGAAGAGGGCAACAATGAAGCTATATTGAAGCAAACCTTCCCTATACTGTTGAAATTAACCCCAAGTTTGTATTAACCCCAAATATACGTATTGTATTGTATTAACCCCTGATACCAAAACCAGGCAAAGATGTCATAAGAAAAGAAAATTATAGGCCAGTATTCCTTATGAAAATAAATAGAAAAAATTCTCATCAAACACAGTAATATATAATAAAGACTGTACACCATAGTCAAGTGCCATTTATTTCAGGAATACAAGGTTGGTTTTGCATCTGAAAATCAATCAATGTAAAACACCATATTAATAGAATAAAGAACAAAAACCACATTATCACATCAATAAATAGAAAAAGCATTTGACAAAATCCAATATCCTTTTATGATAAAAAGGACTCAACAAACTAGGAATAAAAGTATTCTCTATGTGAAAAAGGGCATCTACCGAAAACCATCAGCTAACATCATATTAATAACAAAAAACTGAATACTTTCTCCCTAAGAACAGAAATGAGATGACTGTGTCAGCGCTTGCCATTTCTATTCAACATTGTTCTGGAGGCTCTAGCCAGGGTAATTAGCAAGGAAATGAAATAAATGCCACTCAGACCGAAAAAAAAGCAATAAAATTATTTTTATTTGCATATCACATAATCTTGTATATAGAAAGTTCTTCGGAATTCACTAAAAAACTATCAGAACTGATAAATGACTTCAGCGACATCGCAGAATACAAGATCAATGTACAAAAATTATTTTATTTCTATATACTCACAAGGAACAATCACAAAATGAAATTAAGCATGCCTGTAGTTGCAGCTACTCAGGAGGCTGAGGTGGGAGGATCACTTGAGCAGGGGAAATCAAGGCTGCTATAAACTATTATAATTCCACTGTACTCCAGCCTGGGTGACAGAGCAAAACCCTGTCTCAAAAAAAAAAAAGAAAAGAAAAGAAAATACACAAAGGAAAGAAAGAGAAAGAGGAAAGAAAGAAAGAAAGACAGAGAGGGAGGGAGGGAGGAAGGAAGGAAGAAAGAGAGAGAGAGAGAAAGAAAGAAAGTAAGTAAGAAAGAAAGAAAGGAAGAAAGAAAGAAGAAAGAAAGAAAGGAGGGAAGGAAAAATTACATCTGCCAATAGTTTAGACATTCAAAAATAAAATTCCTAGAAATGAATTTAAGAAAAGAACTTCTAGACATATACTGAAACTACAGAAAATTTGAAATAAATTAAAGAAGCTCCAAGTTAATGGAAAGAGATCCTATTTTTATGGGTAGAAAAAAGACTATTGTTTGTTAACATGGCATTATTCTGCATATTGAGCTGTAGGTTCAGTGCAATCCCTGTGAAAATCTCAGCCTTTTTTGTGGAAATTGACAAGCGGATCCTTATATTTATATAAAATTTCAATGGACACAAAATAGCCAAAACCATCTTGAAAAAAAAATTAACTCAAAATAGATTATGGATCTAAATGCAAGACTTGAAACTATAAAACTCTTGAAAGAAAATATAGGAATAAATCTTGATGATCTTGAATCAGGCAATAGTTTCTTGGATATGACAACAAAACACAAGCAACAAGAGAAAAAGTAGATACGTTGGATTCCATAAAAATTAAAGATTTTTTTGTTCTATGAATTGAAACCATCAAGTAAGTAACAAAAAAAAATCTACACAATGAGAGAAAATATTTGCAAATCATATATCTGATAAGGGAATTGTATGCAGAATATATAAAGAACTGTCACAACTTCACATTAAATAAATAACACAATTTCAAATGAGCAAGTGATTTGAATAAACATTTCTCAAAGATATGCAAATAGTCAATAAACACATAAAAAGATGTTCAACGTTATTAGTTTAGAGAGATGCACATCAAAAGCACAATGATATACCACTTCGCACTCACTAGAATCACTATAATCAAAAGACAGATAATAACAAGTGCTGGTGATGTAGAGAAATCAGAACCTCCATACATTGCTGGTGGGAATAGAAAATGATGCAACACTTTGGAAAACAGTTTGGCACTTCCTGAATGTGTTAAACATAATTACTATATGACTCAGCAATTCTACTTCTACATATATACCCAAGAGAAATGAGAACATACGTCTGCACAAAGATTCTACATAAATGTTATAAGCAGCATTATTCTCCAATGTCCCTCAACTGATTAATGGATAAGCAAAGAGTGGTATATAGATACAACAGAATAATGTATTCAACAATAAAAAGAAATGAATAATCCATTCTACAGCATAGATGAATCTTGGAAATATGCTAAGTGAAAGAAGCCAATCACAAAAGACCACTTACTCTCTGGTTCCATTTATAGAAAATGTCCAGAAATGGCACATCTATAGAGAAGAGACAGATTAGTGGCTGTCTAGGGCTGATGGAGTAGGAATGGAATAGGGAGCAATTGCTTATGGGTTGTAGATTTCTTTCACAGGGTGATGAAATGTTCTAAATTTGATTGCTGTCATCATTTTAAAACTCTGTGAATATACTATATACCACTGTGTACACTTTAAATGGGTGAATTTTATGAAATGTGAAGTACATTTCAAAAAGCTGTTATAAGATAAATCCCCACCAAAACAATACACTAAAAGGGTCCATAAATTGATAAGGGGGAAAGGAAACTTGGGTGCCTAGGCTTTCAGAAAATCTGATTCCCAAAGTGGTTTATTAGGGTGTGATTTTTTTCTATGAAAGAGAGTTTTCCTACTTTACAAAAACATTCACAGTAAAGTAATGTTCTCTACCTTTGCATACCTATGTGCAGGTGAACACCAGTTAGGCCACTGTCCTCCAGCCCAAGCCCTTAATTCACAGATGACTGCTTCTGCCTCTTCTGAAAGTCCTCCCACTGTACTACAAGAGCTCCATGTTGAATGGTCCAACTTCCTTATCCAGAACTTTTCCAACACTCAGATTGGGATCTAGAGAGGCTCCTGGGGTTGGCAGAGGAATGAGGGCACAGGGGGATGTGATCTGGGTGTTCCTGAAGATAAACATAACACGAGGCCCTGGGGAAGGTGAACAGGGTGTGAGGGGTGGCTGCGAAGCAACCAGTGGGAAAGTAGGACTGGCACAGGAGCGCAGTGATGAAGGCACAGCCTGAGGGGAGGAGTCAGAAGAGAAAGAATGTGGGCCCCATTGGTGACTCGTTGCCGGTAATTCCAAATTGCCTCATACTTTAATTTCATTAAGGAAGATGTTTTTTTCAAGCATCATTTTCCAGAATGGATGATCTGTTTGTAAAGTAGATAACCAATTCCCAGTGTAGTTGGTTTTTAATCTATCAATCAGGGTTGCTTTAAAAGAAATCTTATCTTTAGCCAAGAGAGCCCAGTATTTCCCCCATTTCGGAGGGGGAAAGTGATGCGCTGAGTGTTGTGTTTTCTCAGTTGCTGTAGGACAGGCAGGTGGTGCTCAGGGTGGGCACCTGCCTGCAGGAGAAACTCTGGTTATTGTAACTGAGCTGTTTGTGTGCCCAGTGGAAGCTGACATCTCAGGAAACCAGGCTGGGGACTGGCCTGTCTCCCTTAAGACACCAGCAGTAAGAATAACAGAGAAAGTGAAGGGGCATGACTCAGAAAGCCCTGAAACAGAAATGAACCTATGAGGTTGTCATTTTGTAGATGAGGAACTCAGCCCAGAGAGGATAAGTGACTTGTCCAAGGTCACTCAGCCAGATGGTGACAGATTTGCAATGAACAGCCTGGCTTCTATCTTCCTGAAGATGTGCGGCCCCCAGGGAGGCCAGGTTGTCCACTAACAGGCACATAAGCATGCCTGCACCTGCTCTGGCATGCCTCACACTCAAATCAGAAAACCTGCTGCTTCGACCCTGACGAGGAAATTAAATTAGCTACTAATTGGTTAATTGGCGACAGGCTCTGTAAGGTGGTAAGGGACAAATTAAGTTGGAGCAAGAAGCATGCGTTTGTTAGGTCTGATCATCTTCATTATCGCCTGCAAGGCCATCAGCCAGGCTGTGCCCATCTTCCCTAGGGAAATCTCTTAGAAGGATCCTGTGATCTTTTGGCTGTCAGAGGAGTTATTTCTTTCTCTTCCTTTTTCTCTCTCACATTCGCCACCTTCTCCTTAGTTCCCATCATTTCACAAGCTGTGCTTCTCAGAAATCTAGTGTCAGTAATGTACTGATAAATGTTTAATGACTGGCTCTTTGGGGTGAAGAACTATGATTTGTCTGCTTTCCTTGGGACACCAGCAGTAAAAATAACAAAGAAAGTGATGCATTTAGCAATTTATTTGGTGTAAATACTTCCACTATGGGCCAATTTCAAGGTACCAACATGATATCTACTGCCTTGCAAAGTTCCTGAAAATTTTGACTCATACAAGCTGGCGCCAGCTGTCTCCAACCCACCACTGAGAGTGTGCACAGAGATGAACAGGGCCACAGGAAGGACCTCACGGTCAAATGAACAAGTAGGAAATTCTGCATGTTATGTAGACTCTGAGAAGTCCTGCAGAAAAGAAACATATTTAATCTAACTTAGTGCTTTCTTAACATATTTTGCCAGAGAACCTGTGTTTCATAAAACACATATTGAAACCTCCTGGAATACTAAGGTTTCGCTGACTTGAAAATATTATCGTAATATCATTATAGTGCAATTTCTGGGCATGGGAAACATGCTAAGTGCATCAGATGAGACATGTAAGATATAGACCTTTTCCTCAAAGTAACCAAATCAAGACGGCAAATCTCAAGCACAGTCATGTGTTGCGTAAGAACAGGTCTATGTTCTGGGAAATGCTTCATTAGGTGATTTCATCATTG